>NC_089504.1:248707278-250206028 GCF_036850995.1 Saccopteryx leptura
TTGGGTGGGTTTGCCAGAATTCAGTGGGTCAAGCAGGCAGCATATTAAATCAACCAGAAACAGCGATATTCTTTTTTTTTTTTTTCTGGTAAAAAGGTGTTTGAGTCTTGGTTAAATACTGACTTGAGAAGAAAACTTCTCTGAAGGGAAGTTAAAATGCATTGAGTTCACCTGCACATGACCCTTTGTTTTTTTTTGTTTTTTTTCTCCATCAGGGCGAACACACAGAAATGCTTAAAGCCTGACCCTGTAGCTAAACCGAATCACATATTATGGGATTGATTCCGATTCCACGGCCTCCAGTGAGACCAGAGGGGAGGTAGCCCCAACTGATTCCTCCATAGGAACAGGAACAATGGCGTTCTCGCTGGGTTTGGGGGCCAGACACGGATCTGGGAGAGGGAGTAAGGCAGGGAGGGGCCCAAGCCAGCATTTCACAGGGTGTCCTCGCTCTGCTCTGGGCCCCTCTGCCAATGGGCAATTAGGAGAGAGAGTGAGGGGACAGAAGGCAGAGGCTGCCTTGGTCCCCTCTGCTGGCCCCGCCCCTCACCAGCCGGTCCCAGGAGCCAGCTGTGTGTTCACTAGCGGAAACAAACCCAGGGAGGCAGACACGGGCTGGGAGCTCTGGCTTCTGGTCCCTTCTGCCCTCCCAGCATAATTTAAGTCGAAAATACTGTAGGGAATTCCCTTCTGTTTACTGGAGTGTCAGCCCACTCAGGCCAGCTGTCACCGGGACAATGACAGAGCACGGGGGCACCCAGCCGTCTTGTTGCGCCCAGTGTTCATCCTCAAACACCAGAGGCTGCGACACAGCGAGAGCTGGAACCCTCGCTCACGCCAGCGTGCCCCTTTTCCCCCACAGGGAGGGGAATCTGGGTCTGAAAGCCCGGGTAAGGCACCTGGAGAGGTTTATTACTGCCACGCAAGCAAGCGAGCGTGCAAGCTGCCCCCAAGAAAGAGAATAAAGAGCTGTTTCCAAAGTGAAGGCAGAAAGCAGGCGTTGCAGAGTGCCCAGGGGCAGCAGGAGTTGGGTAAAATCCCCCACCAAGGCCCCCAACCTGGGGTCACCAAGGCAAGGTGGGCGCCACCAAGGTGGCTTTCTGGTTCATGGTTCTGGTTTCATGGTTTGTCCAAAATGGTTTCTCAAGACTCCCTGCATTGAGGAGTGTCCCCTCCCCATTGTGCAGCTGTTCACCCATCCCCACTGCCCCTGGAGTCCCAGGATCACAGGGCTGTCACCATGGGACTACAGGAACTCTTTCAAGTCTGTCTTGCCCCTCTGGTCTGCAGACTCATGGCTCTAGCCATTTCTGTGTCCCCCAAACTGTGTGTGGTGCCTTGAAACAAGTCAGCTGCTCACCAATGGGCTGTCAGAGCCTCGGATGGATAGATAAATGGATGGATGGATGGATGGATGGATGGATGGATGGATGGATGGATGGATGGGTAGATGGCTGGTTGGGTGGGTGGGTAGATGGATGGATGAATGGATAGATGGATGGATGGATGGATGGATGGATATCATCAAGTCAAGAATGGGTGTTTGTTATCACCCCCTCTTCTTCCTGCCTCTAGAGGTCAGATGCCTGCAGAGCCCTTCTCCAACTATACTTCCTTCCAAAAATAAACTGTGCCCACCCTGGTCCCAGCCACCTCCCTCCCTCCCCTGGCTCTCCTCAGGGGACCCCCACTGCTTCTGTTCTTCCCACCGGTGACCTACTTGCCACACAGCAGCTGACCCAGTCACTCCTCTCCTTAACTGCCTCCCAGGAATCAATTCCAAGCTGTTCACACTGTGAGACAGGGCCCAGGGTCACCTGCCCCTGGCCCCTGTCAGACACCATCTTCCTGCCTACCATCCTCCCTGGCCCTGTGGGGTCCCTTCTGAACTCCTCACTCACACCTGCCTCAGGACCTTTGCACCGGCCATTCTTTCCCGTGGAGAATTCTTTCTGTGACTCTGTGCCGAATGCCTCCTTAACATTCACATCTAAGTTTAAATTCTACCTCGGACAAGAAGCCCCTTTCCTGACACTGTCTCTGTAGTTGTCCCCAATCCCCTTGGACGCTGTGCTGTCCGGTCCAGGAGCCACAGATGACTATTGAGCCTTTGAAATGGAGCAAGTCCAAATCCAGACCTGCTATAAGAGAAAAATACACACCACTTTCAAGGCTTCACATGAGAAGAATAGTGCAAAATATTTATATTCTTATATTGCTTACATGTTGGAACGGTCATATTTTGGATGTATTCAGGTTCAATAAAATGCTTGATTAAAATGAATCATTTTTACTAAATGTGGCTATTAGAAAGCTGAAATTTTAAATCACACACGTGGCTCGGGTTGTGTTCCAATCGGACAGGACGGCACTAGCCCGTCACATTCTCTCATCTGTCTCATCAGTAAAATTTCCTGTTGCTTATCCACCTAGTTTTCCTATGTCTCCCCACCTGGAATGCCAGCCCCCACCCCATGGGAGCAGGGACTGCATCTGTCTTGTTCACTGTGCTGCATCCCCTGCACCTGACACAGAGCCTGGCACCCAGCAGGTGCTCACTTGATGAACTTGCTATTCAAGTACCAAGTCTCATAGCCCAAAACCCACCAGCAGCTCCTCCAACGGAGGTTCCCCCCAGGACTCCCAGAAGAGGCAGAGAAATGGCCATGCAGGATGCAGGAGATGACAAGGGCCCAGCGACAGCTCCCTCGCCTCCGGCAGAGACCCAGGACAGCTGCCGGAGGTGGGCTCTAGGCTCAGAGTGTCCACACGGACACCAGGAAGAGACATCTGGGAGATCCCACGCAAACCCCTCTTTCCCACAGCAGGCAGGTCACAGGCCGCTCCGCCTGGGCCATGCTCTGGCCATCACTTACTTGGCTCCGGATCAGGTAGATGACAGGGACGAGCAGCAGGATGCAGCCCAGGGCCAGGAGGACATACTGGGCGTAGTGTAGCACCTTGGGCATCAACACCAACTGGGTGTAGAAGGTCTGAAGGGTCTCACCCTCCATGGCCCCTCTCTGGAGAGGGAGAACGACAAACATGTTGGCTGGTGCCACACAAAGATGCCGCTGCCCCATGACACATCCCTCTGTCCCCTCACCCTTTCCCCATTCCAATCCTGCTGGCGCCACCCTTTCTTCAAGAGCCATACACAGAGACTACATTTCCCAGACTCCTTTGCAATTGGCAAGCCATGTGATCGCATTCTGGCCAATGGGACATGGGCACAGTGATGTCAGACCTTTCAAGCCTGGCTGGTGAAAAACTTCCCTGGGGGATTCTCTCCATCATTTCCCCCACCCACTGAACCGGGATAGATTCTGAGGCGTCTCCAGGAGGGCAGGCCCGCAGGATGAAAGGGAGCCCAGCCAACCCCGAATGGAGAAGCAGAGTTCTGCCTCCCAGAAGCCCACGTCAGGCTGTGCCGTGAACTTGACATCCGGAGGCTGCCTGTTCTGGCTCGGAGCTCACCCTAGTTTAAACCGAGCTAGGCCAGGAGGAACCCCGAAGAGCTGGGAGAAAAGAAAGTTCATGTGAAAAGCTGACACCCTGAAAACCAGCTTCCCTTGTCTAAGGAGAAGGGGTCATGGCACATTTAAAAAATGGCCGCACCCTGGGGCTGGAGTCTTCTACTTTCAGGAAGCTTGTGCCTGCCCCATCTCAAGTGACCCTTCTGGTTTGGTGTGGTAACTGACAAAGTGCTTATGGAGTGTGGCGTTCCTGGTGGGGTTGTTCTAGGTCACACAGTCCGGCTCCCCTGGCCCAGCCTTCCTCCTCCATAAACGCCCCCCATCGCCCGCCTCAAATGCCCACATGGGCTCCCCGCTGGGGTACCAGATGCCACGCCCAAGGGAGCCCAGCGCAGGGACAGCGAGGTGGCCTTACCTCCTCAAACCACAACAGCGGCAAGACCACCGGCTCAATCTTCCCGGTTTGTCTGAAAATAAGCGAGACAAAGCCAGTGGGACGTGTCATCAGGGTGTTTTTCCATCAGGCACATTTGGACACGCAGCCTATAGGCTCCAGGGTCTGGAGGGCTTTGGCGGAGCCACACAGCCACTGGTGGGTGCAGGCTTGAGGGGTGGGCACAGGCTTGAGGGGTGGGTGTGTCCTGGCAGGGAGCCACCTGACAATCGCACAAGTTCTCCTTCAATCAAAAACACCTAAGTGGCAGGGGCTGCCCGTGACCCCACTGATAGCCAGTCATTCCTTTAGAAATAAAACCCCGATTTTCTTCAGAATGGCAGTGCACCCAGCTTACAAAAGAGCGTGGTTCATGCTGATACCTGCCTTCCTCCAGGGAGCCTGGCATTTGGGTCCCTGCCAGGCAGAGGGTCCCCAGGTGACCAGCCCCTGATAAACACGCTGAGAGCACTGAGCCTCTAATGGGCTTGCCTGGTGATGACATTTCACATGTGTCATCTCAACTTGTTGCTGAGGAATTTTAGTGTGTCCCCTGTGACTCCCCCGGGCTCCGGTGCCTGGTTCTGCCAGACTTCACCCCGGGCACCTTCTCCTTGGGGGCTTTCTCCTACCCTCTCTGTCCCCTCCTCCATAAAGTGGGGATAATAACAAAACTCCTCAGAGGGCTCTAGCAAGGACTAACCCGAGCAAAGTGCTTAGAAAAACACCCAGCACTTAGAAAGTGCTCCAAGTTCACTACTGCTGCTGTTATTAAATGCCACAGCAGGGGACGGGAACCAGATTCGGCAGACAGACAGATTCT
This sequence comes from Saccopteryx leptura, assembly GCF_036850995.1. Lineage (NCBI taxonomy): Eukaryota > Metazoa > Chordata > Mammalia > Chiroptera > Emballonuridae > Saccopteryx > Saccopteryx leptura. The sequence goes on from NC_089504.1 coordinate 248,712,011, forward strand.
AGGTCACAGCTCTCAAAAACCTCTCAGGCCATCAATTAAAAAAAGAAATCAAATCTCTCGGGCCACCCACTGCGTCGCATTTTGCGCTGTGCAATGAATTTACACAGCTTCACCTGCAGAGAAGACACACTACAAAAATCCACGTTGGCCTCTTTATCTGCATTTGTAAAAGCTGTTATGAGTTAAATGCAAATAGTGTGTCATCGCAAGATAGAGATCTTGTGAGCACCAGCACGGACGTTTCTGAAAATGTCCCAGTTTGCACAGCTGGGCGGGGCAGGGCATCTCCACACCTGCTCTGTGCCCATTCCTCATCTGCCCTGCAGGTGGCGATAAGCACCGTGGTTGAGACCAGGGTTCCAGAGGGCATGGTAAGCAGCCCAAAGTCCCCCGAAGGCAGCACCCAGCCCCATTCATGGTTTCTGCTGGCTTCAGTAGCATTTGAATTTGAATTCGCTCCTAACAGGTGAAAATTGAGGGAGCTCCTATGAAAAATCCAGATTTTGAACAAATGCATTTGAAAAGGTGTAGAGTGAGACTGCACTAGGCCCCTTCCCCTGGCACTGGGCAGTGGTTGGTCCTCGCCCCAGCCCAGCCCCATCTCCAGCCCCACCCAGCCTGCCCTCTCTGCTCCATCACCTGCCCACCCAGGTGCATCTGAACTACCAGAGCAGGTGCTGAGTGCCTGGGCCGTGGAGCTCGAGCCTGGGCAGTGGATGCGTGTGGGGTGCTGTTCTCAGCCCACGGATCCCTCAAGAACTAACCCACTGAGCAGCCCCCGTATATGCAGATGAAAGCCGTGGGAGTGAAGATGCATGCACTTTTTACCCCCATCCCCCAACCCCCCACTGCTGTCTGACAGTGTTTTTCTTTCCAGCTGAGAGGAATTTCACAAAGCAGCATAGAAGCCCACATTCCTGCAGCCCAGGAATCCTTCTAGGGGATCATTTTTTTAAATAAAACTATTTCAAACATGCTAAGAAGGACGGACATTGACAACACGATGAACCCGGGTCCTCCTGTACTCCAGCTCGGTCAAAACATAACAGTTACAACAAGAGTTGGCGAGGATGTGGGAATGTAAACGGTGCAGCCGCTGTGGGGAACGGCCTGGCAGTTCCTCAAACTGTGCTAGACAGAGAATCGCCATCTGACTCAGCAGTTCTGCTCCTTGGCATCTACCCAAGGGAACTGAGGACCCGTGCCCACAGAGAAACGTATTCACGTATAGTCATTGCCGCACTTGTCACAATGGCCAGAAACGAGAAACAACCCAAAGGTCTATCAACTAATAAATAAGACAGGGTCCATCCGCCCAGTGGAATATGGCTCAGCCACGAAAAAAGAAGGAAGCACTGACCCCTGCTACAACGTGGATGAACCTTGAGAACATGAGGCTGTGTGAGGGAAGCCAGACACCGAAGGGCCACATGCTGTAGGATTCCATTTACAGGAAATGCTAAGAACAAGCAAGTCTATTGAGACAGAAAGGAGTAGACCGGTGGACCTGTGGCTGAGGGGAACAGGACGGGGGAGTGACTGCTCACGGGGAAGGGGTTTCTTTTTAGGGTGGATGGAAATGTTCTAAATCAGCGGTGGTGGCAGTTGCACAACTCCATGAATATACTCCAATCACTGACTTGTACATTTTTAAAGGGTGGGTTTTATAATACGTGAATTAAACCTTGGTAAAGCTGTTATTCCAAAAAAAAAAAATTGGTGCTTAAAAAATTCCTTCCGCAAAGTGAATTGTCACAGGGAAGAATGCTGTCTGGGAAGTTTCCACGGTCAGACACTTGGCGTTGCCGCCCGGGGATTAATTTGTGCCACTCTACTGAATGGCGAACAGCTCGGATGGGACGTGCAGCCTACGCTAAGTTAAGAGAGAACAAGGGGCAGAGATGTCAGGATGCAGGTGGGGCCCTGGCACAGAGGGAAGACTCCTGTTAGGGGAACAACGGCCGGGACCAGGTGCCACACCCAGGAGGGCCAGCTCCGGTCCCGGGGGAGGTGGCTGGAGTCCCGAGTCCTTGACCTCCGAACAAGCCCCACTCACCCGATGCCTTTGATGGCCTTGATGTACAGGCTGAGCTGCAGCTTCACAGAGCAGTTCATGGGGATTCCCGTGACCTGTGGCAACACACACAGTGAGCACCCGGCCTCCCTGGAGCCCCGGGGACACCTGCTGAGTCCCCTCTCTCTGGTCCCTGGTCAAGGCCCATGCTCCGGGGTCTCTTCTACTCACTCTAAATCCTAAAGCGTAAACACACGCTTTCCAAACGGCCTCAAGAGGCCCCTCCAGATAGTGAGCCTCTCTCTGGATGGAAAAATTCTAATCCTTTTCGTCTGCCCTCTTATAACCACGCTGCCCCTAGTGCAGAATGACACTTGCAGTCACCACCCTTCCCTCCACCCTCCAAATTAAATAAAATAGATGTGCAGGTTAAGATAGTCTCTTCTCGATTTTCTCCCAATGTTTCCAGATCATCCCCAAGCTAATAACATTCTTTCCTTACGTGTATTGTTAATTGTTTTATTTAATGATTGATTTGAGAGAGAGAGAGGAATTGATCTGTTGTTTCACCCATCCATGCTGTCATTGGTTGATTCTTGTATGTGGTCTGACCAGGGATGGAACCCACAACTTTGACGTATCAGAAACAATGCTCTAACCAACTAAGCTACCTGGCCAGGGCCCTTGTGTTTCTTTTTATGGGCCTTCTTCTTTTTATGGAGAATCTCTAACTTTCCAAGTTGAGGGAGTGATAGGAAGCTTCTTTTATGCAGAAGCTGTTTTTCTTTAATGAGACCACTTTTAAAATAATAAGAAAACAATGGAAGTGACGTACGTGTAGGACCCAAATCAGGAAGGTGTGAGCCAGGTGTGAGGCCAGGGGACCCTCACTCTGCTCAGACACACTTGCCCAGCTGTTCTGTGGACATGCCCTGACCACCTCCCAGGATTCTGCAGGGCACAGTAAGGTCTGCAAGCTAGCCACACTGGAGCCACGAATGGCTGTGTTATCATCATGCATGCCGGTGGGAAAGCCTGGCACTCTGACCACAGCCAGGGCCCCCGGTGGCACAGAGAAGCAGGTAGACGGCTGGGCTCTCTGGACCTGGGAGAATTTGAATGAACTTGACAACCTGGCAAGATGGGAAGGAGACCACCCTGTGCAGAAGAATTAACACGGCAGCCCAGGGCCGCCCTCCCCACAAAGGGTGGCAGGCCCAGCTGGCCCCGCCTGGCACCCAGGACCTGGATTTTGGGAGGGCTCCCCCCACGCCCTAACTGATAAGAGGGGCTCTCTGGGCCTGGACTGTTCACACAAACAGTGTGGTTTATGCTGACACCTGCTTTCCTTTGGGAAGTCTGGGATTTGGGTACCTGCCAGGCAGAGGTTGCCTAGGTGACCAGCCCATGATAACACTCTGGGTGCTGAGTCTGTAATAGGCTTCCCTGACAGATGACATGTCACATGTGTTGTCAACTCGTGGCTGGAGGAATTAAACGTGTCCTGTGTGGCTCAGCTGGGAGCCTTGTCTGGTCCCCGAGACTCCACACCGTGGGCTTCTCCCTCCCATGACCTTTCGCTGGAAAGGACCCTGACGGGGACTCTGCTGAGGCTCGAGAGTCTTCCAAGCAAATCATCCAACTTGGAGGTGGCCTTGGTGGCAGCACCCCCCCCCCCACAACAGACTCTAAATCCTGGGTCTCTGCCCGGCTCTCAGTCACCTCTCCTTGGTGCTTCCTCCACTTGCTGCCGGGTCATGTCTCAGCGGGCAAAGCCCTGCCTGATTTCCGGCACCTTGGGGACCAGAAATGCGGACCCAGGAGCCCCCTGCGGTCACATACCTTGCCCCGGAGCACAAAAGTCACCACTACGGAAGCAGCTTCCGCAGACGTTCTGTTCAGGGGCTAATGCCTAACAGGCAGTGAACTGACCCCACAGCCATCCTCCCCAAAGTGCCCCAACAACAACAAAACCGAAAGGCCATTCCTCTCCCTGCCTGCCCCGCTGACCTGACACGAGGGCCTGCCGTGGGCAGCTGCGGAACAGCTGCGAGCTTCTCTCTGGCCTCCCAGATGGAACTGCCTGTTTCTCATCGTGGGGAAGGAGAGCCCACGCACTGAGATGAAACCCACCAGGGAGACCTGACGGGGAGTGCGCTCTGGCTGGAATTCCCCAGAAGCCAGCAGGCAGAGAGGCACCAGGAGGGAAGAGGAAAACAGCCCAGCCATTAGCTTTATAATAAACACCTCCGAAAACTGGTTAAAATTTGGGGTGGGGGTCTGGGTGGGAAAGGGGCAGGGATTAAGAAGTACACGTTGGCAGTTTATAAAATAGTCACATAAGTAGAGCAGAGGGAACACAGCCAATAACACTGGTAATGATTAAGTAGGTGCCAGATGGGTAGACTTATCTCCCCAATAAGTTTAGTATATGATTGGCTGACCGCTGTGCTGTACACGGGAAACTAATACAAATTAATGCTGAATGTCAACTGTAATTGAAAAATAAAAGTTTTTAAAACTGGTTGAAATTTTAATACGGTACAAAAAGTCTTAGCATTTCTTTTTTTTTTTTTTCTTTTTCTTTTTTCTGAAGCTGGAAACGGGGAGAGACAGTCAGACAGACTCCCACATGCGCCCGACCGGGATCCACCCGGCACACCCTCCAGGGGTGACGCTCTGCCCACCAGGGGGCGATGCTCTGCCCCTCAGGGGCGTCGCTCTGCCGCGACCAGAGCCACTCCAGCGCCTGGGGCAGAGGCCAAGGAGCCATCCCCAGCGCCCGGGCCATCCCTGCTCCAATGGAGCCCCGGCTGCGGGAGGGGAAGAGAGAGACAGAGAGGAAGGAGGGGGGGGGTGGAGAAGCAAATGGGTGCCTCTCCTATGTGCCCTGGCCGGGAATCGAACCCGGGTCCCCCGCACGCCAGGCCGACGCTCTACCGCTGAGCCAACTGGCCAGGGCCAGTCTTAGCATTTCTAACAACGAAGAACGAATTGCCCCGGGGCCGGTTAGAGTTGTCTTCCCAATACTTCAAGGTTGCAGGTTCGATCCCCGGTCAGGGTACATACAAGAACCAATAACTAATGAATGCCATGAATAAGTGAAACAACAAATCGATGTTTCTCTCTTTCCTTTCCTCTCTCTTAAATCAATAATTTTTTTTTTTTAAAAAGATCTTTATGGTATGTTGGTGTAACCAGAGGACTGTCCCAATGTAATTTACAGGCTGATAATTCCTAATTAATTTACTGTCTAATGATCTTTTTATAGACACAATTCCCTTATAAAAAGATAACGGAGTTCCTGAACTATGGAATCAGAGCAAAGTACGGATATTTGATGGTTTGAGAGACTAGAAGTGATCAGAGCCAGAGGAAGCCTGGCTTCTCGTCACCCTCCCCTACAACAGCTCGGTGCCTCAGAGGAGAGGTGGGGACCGGCTGTGCACTAATCCCCCCATCCTCTGACAGGCTGACCAGCAAGGGCTCACCGGGTGGACGTCCAGAAACAGGGAGTGCTCCTTCTCGTTGGGCTGGAGGCCGAGCACCGCATCCGCCAGGAGGGGGTCGGCATTGTAGAAGTGAGGGTGGGAGAGAAACAAGGGCGCGTCTGGAAGGCAGAGAGCAGAGCGGGGGTGTCAGGCAAGCAGAGCATGCTGGCACATCCAGAGGCTCCATGCCAGGCCCGGAACCAGACGCAGGGGGACGCACAGATGACGAAGCACAGCCACTGTCCACAGAGCACCCTGGGACGATGACGAGAAGCAAACAACAATAACTAGACAGGAAGAATTCCTTCACTCAGTCTGAAAAGTGCCCCAGAGGCACCGGGCACTGGAACCCAGCAGGGGACAAGCTCTGTGCCACAGGAACAATGACGCAGGAGGGAGCTGCGGGGTCTGTTGCTGGGACGATCGAAGGAAGGGACGGGAGAGGGCCGCAGGTCGCCAGGCAGAGGTCAGGGCACGGCATTCCAGGAGGAAGGGCTGGTGGGAGCAAAGGCCGGAGGTGGGACGTGCGTACGGAGCGGGCAGTGTGTGGAGGGAGTGCAGGAATTGAGGATATAGAGGTAAGTCGAGGCCAGGTCTGAACTTGAGCAGGGGGTGGAGCAGCTTGGTTGCCAAGCCACGCAGCCCAGGCTGCCTCCTGCAGGCAACGCGGCAACGCTCAGACAGGCTCAGGTGTGCACACCTGCGGCCAGGCCTCCCTGACGTCCACGGGAGGGGAGAAGACAAACACACCTGCTTTGCTCTCGCCCAGCAACCGGTCTACGGGATGAACGCCAGGAACAGGGACTGACCCGGGCCCCTGAGTGAGAAATTCAGACCCAGAGACATGAGGTCAAAGCTCCCCACCAATCGACAGAGTGAGGCAAACACCAGTGCGTCCTTGTGAGCTCGGGACAATGTACAGGGCGGGGAGAGGGGGGTAGGCCGATGGCCAATGAATTAACGAGGCTGTCACCGACTCCCGAGGACCCAGAGCAGGGCAATCGTCAACAGACGCAGACTTGGGGGGTGGCCAGGGGCTGGGCATGGGGAGAAGAGAGTGATGGCTCGTGGGGCCCGGGTCTACTTCGGGGGTGTTGAGAATGTTCTGGAACTAGATAGAGGCGGTGATGGCTGCCCATCATCGTGAACGTGCTGAATGCCACTGAACTGTACACTTTAACACAGTCACCTTTATGGTATGGGAACTTCACCTTAATAAGAAAAAAAAGAATGAAAAAAAAACTTCATAAGGTCTCATTCCCTAAGACCGGGCCCCATCAACTGCCAGTCCGGCGTTCCCATCCATGTCTGGCAACCTCAACCATCTGATTCTTCCTGCTTTTCTTTGCAGAACCGAGCATTGGTTCCAGAGAAAAGCTGGGACTTGATCGATGTCCGGCTTCATTTTTTCCCAGAGTCCTTCTAAAACCATTGCCTTCATGTTTCCCAACATTAACTGGTCCATCCTGGTAATGCTTCCTTTCTGGTGTATCCAGATCACACACACACACACACACACACACACACACACACACACACACACACACACACACACACACACACACACACACACTGTTATAGAATGGGCTTCTTAGAACCAACAGCCATTGCTTCACGTAAACAGCTATACTTGACCGCGAGGCGCTTTGTCTCTGAGCCACAACTAGCCAACACTTGCCCCAGTGAGAAAGTAATTACAGGAATAAACACAATGGACACCAGTCAACACCGTGCCTTCTAACTAGACACTGCTCCCTGCACTGGGCTTTGATCCTGAGGCTCTTTCTCCATTAACAAGAGAGACAGGTGCGTGTTAAAAGAATGCTCGAGCCTGCCTGGCACCAACAGAGACCTCCTGGAGGTAGAATCAGAAAGACAGAAAGAGAAGGAAAAACAGAAGCCCCTCTTCCACAGTGGAGATCCACGTGATTGAAGTGAAGGCCACCTCCTTGTCCCTTTGAGGTCATCTTCAGCATCCTGAGGGACAATGTCCCATAGTTTGGAAAACTCCATTTGCCATTCTCCCGCCTCCACCGAGAAAGACCATCAGAGCAAACACGGGGACCCCCATTTTCACAGGTGGAGCAAGTCTAGGGCCTCGGTGAGGGAGGCGGTCACCAAGCCAGGCCCTTGAAGGTGGCAACTCTCAACCAGGCCGGGGGGGGGGGGGGTGAGACGGAAGGGTGCTGGATCAACATGCCAGCACCTGTCCTGGCTCCATGTGACTTTAATACACTGCTCAAAAAACTGAGGGGATCAGGGAACGTGCAGATACTACAGTACTTTCAGCCTTTTGGACAGTGCATTTTCACCAATAAAATAAAAGCTGGTTTGCATCTCATTTGCATAATAGAACTTTCTTTGACTTGTCGTTGGCTTTTCTGATGTTTTTTGTTTAATTTTAAAAAAATCAAATGCTTCTTTTTTTTATCACTTTATGTTCATTTTGAAATAGCCCCTAATTTTTGTGAGCAGTTTAGCATGCATGCAGGCGTAGGTTTCATCCCATTTTATCTTCAAACAGGCTGAGAGGAACCCGCCCAGGTTATACGTGCTAATTAATTTATAGCTTTATGGTGCATCTTGCCAGATCTAATTGCTCAGAATCATCACAGATTACGATGAGGTGGCTCTGCTGGGCAAGTCTGAGGTCCTTACACGGCACGGAGGTTTGAGGGGAGAGAGTTCCCTGGGTTCAAGAAGTTTTCAAGAACCCAGAAAGGGAGACAGGCGGGCATTTCTTATCTTCAGATTAGATGCCACAGAGATGCAGGAACAGGTGCACCGAAAGACACGCAGAAGCATGTTTCCAGCAGCACGAAGACAATGTTCAAACAAACCAGAAACGCAGGTGCCCGCGGACAATAACGGGGGTAAGGCCACAGAGATGCGTTCCCAGGACGGAATACTACACAGCAATAAACAGGGCGCCCACGACATCCACATCAGGGATGGACCTCACCAACGCCAAAGTGGGGCACAGGGGCCAGAACGAGAGAGAAATGGAGGATGTATGTTCAGATTCCATTCATGCAGAGACCAAGGGCAGGCAGAGCTGCAGCACGGCAGCTTGGGCCAGTGACAAGGAGGGGGCATGGGGTGGGAGGGGCGTATCTGGGGCTCGTCCTGATATCTTTGTTGATCAAGACGCTGGTTACAGGGGTACATTCACTCTCTGGAATTTGCAACTGTGCGGGCCATTGGCATACCTCTCTGTACAGGCGTTTATTTCAACGCAACAGAAAACACCTTGTGTGAACATCCTTAAATCCCCCTCGCACTTGTGCGGTCCTTCCGGCCAGTGCGTGATGATGAGGTCACGCAGGTGTGAAGAACAGCTCGCGGGGGAGTATGGGGAGATGTGACCTTGAGAGGCGCAGGAGGCCAGGTCCTGCCGAGTTCTGAGCAAGGTCTTCGTTACACGTGCTAGGGCGGGCTGGTGGGTTGGGGGATGGGGGTGGTGGAGACATTTGAAGCAGGGACTCAAGTAGCAATCATGACTTTGAAAGGCCCCTCGGGCTACTCTCAGGCACGGTGTCCAGCCAAGCTTTCTGTGAGGGTGGAATGCTCCCTTTCTGAGCCATCCACCCCATGCAGGAGTCACTAGGCCTGTGTGGGTGGCAGTCACTTGAGACGTGGCCACTGTGACCAAAGAACTGCCTTTTTTTATTTGATTTCAGTCAAGTCGATTTCACTTTAGAAAACCATACGAGGTCAGTGGTGACCGCGCTGGACAGTACCGGGGATGGATCGTACTAGAGCTGCAGCAATAAAACGGGGGTGCGAACTGGAGAGGCCCGGACCCGCGGTCGGAGACACCGACGGCTGGGACAAGAGGGTAGAGGGATAGGAGGGGAAGGACTTGGGATTTCTCTGGGAGGCAGAGCCAGCCGGGCTTGCTGACCACCTGCATGACGGTGAGGAGATGGCAGTGGAGCTAACCTCTCGGCGTCTACATGGAGCAACTGAGGCCAGGCATCTTGGGGACAGGCACTGAAGAACACCGATGATGCCAGAGACCACGGTGTCTGCACACAGATCATGCCCGACCCCACGCCGCACGCGGCCGAATGCGATTTCACGGAACCATCGGGCCAGCTTCTTGTCCTCCCGAGATGGGACGAGCGCCCTTCCCCAAAGCCCCATTCTCAAGCCGCACGCCACGGTGTGTGTGGGGGAGAACCGGGCCCTTCCCCAAGTGCCTGCATCCTCGTCCCTGGAACCTGTGAGCACGTGAGCCCAGGGGACTCAGGCTGCTGGTCAGCGGCCCTCGCAAGAGAGACGACTGTGGTCTAGATGCCACGGTCTCTAGGGACCTTCAACTGCAAGAGAGTTGGAGAAAGAGATGTGACCACCAGAGGGGGTGCAGAGAGACGTGATGGATGTCGGGCTTCTGAACCACAGAACCGTTTGCCACCGTGGTTCTTGTTTTAGGTTGCTGGGTCTGCGGGGGTTAATTAAGACAGTGGCTAATACACAGGGCTTATTTTCTTTCCAAGTTATCTTTCAGTTGCCCTGGTTATCTCTGGGCTGATGGGATTACCGAGAGTGCAGAGGACAGAGCAGAGCACACAGTAGATAAGCTGGCCAGCAAGTTCCACACCACCCCCACCCCCGACCCGGCCCTCCCGCCGCCGGGGTCGGAGTGACACGTACTGAACCGGCAGGTGCTGACGTTCTGGATTCCTGACTCCAGGCATGGGCAGAAGCCTTCATTGGGCGGGTAGACGGACCCATTGGCAAACAGGGTGTCGGGGGCTTTGAAGCGGAAGGTGGGAATGCCTTCGAACATGCCTGACTCCTTGTAGACGAGCTTCATGGACCTGCGGGGGGAGGGGCAGGAGAGGCACTGGTGACACCCAGGACGTGGTTCTGCTGAGGATAACCCACACTGAGCCACTTCCTCCACCACACCTGCACTGCCATCCCTTGGGTCCCCACAGCCATCACAGAAAACAAGAACAGAATGTGTCACACCCCTATGTGGCACGGTGATCACATGCAGTCTTATCTACAGTGAGATCCAACGTCCTCCACATGGCCCAAGGGGTACCATGGGGTCCTGCAGCCCCCACCTGCCCTTCATGGCAGCCCTCAGCCTCATTGCTCCCACCTGCCCCCGGGCCTTTGCATCTGCTGCCCCTGGAACGTTCTCCCCTCGAATCCTTACAACTTCAGCTCCTCGTTCAGGCTCCACTGTCACTTCCTCAGGAAGCAGTTCCATGCTGCCCAACCGATCTCCCTCCACCCACTCCTCCGGCTGCAGGCACACCAGAATTTGAATATGGACTTTGGACCAGAACGGCACTGCTTCCTCTCTGTGTCCAAGGCAGCCACTTATTGCACATGGTTCCAGAGCCCTTGAAATTAGGGAGTCCACAGCCCTGGCTGGTGGCTCAGTGGATAAAGCGTCAGTTCAGAATGTGAACATCCCGGGTTTGATTCCTGGTCAGGGCACACAAGAGAAGCAACCATCTGCTGCTCCTTCCTCCACCTCCCTTTCCTTCTTCTCTCCTTCTTTCCCTCTTGCAGCCAGTGGCTCAACTGGTTCGAGTCTGGCCCCAGGCACTGAGAATGGGTCCATAGGAGCACATCAGCCTCAGGTGCTAAAAATAGCTCAGTACTCAAGCATCAGCCCAAGACAGGTTGCTGGGTAGATCCCAGTCAGGGCACATGCGTTAGTCAGCCTATCTGCCCTCTTCTCACTTTAAAAAAAAAAAAGGAAGGAAAATAAAAGAAGAGAAATTAGGGAGTCCATGCAAGAATGTCAGGTGCAGGACACAGGCTTCTAGGACTTGCTGCCGAAGGACATGTAACACGTCCCTTCAGTAACATTTTACATTGTTTATACACTGAAACGATCGTATTTTGCACATACTGGCTCAAACAAAACATACTGTTAAAATTAATTTTACTTATTTCTCATTACTCTTTTTTAACATGGTCAGTAGTAAGTTTAAGGTTGCAAATGGGACTTATGTGATACTTTTATTATAGCACCAGCCAAGCTGGTGGTATTATGCTGACGCTAAATTTCCTCATTATGACGGGAATGCGGTTGTGAAAGAAAATATCTTTATTTTTTTAGAAAACACCCACTGATGTGTGTAGGCGTCCAGCTTACTCTCAAACGGCCCAGGATAAATCTACCCCAAGAGAGAGATGGGGCAGGAGAGAAAACACGGGTGGAAACTGGGGGGCAGGGGGTATGGAGGGGGCTCATTACACTCTTTCTTGCAGTTTTTCTCTAGGTTGAAATTTCTACATGTAAAAAAGTACATACACACAGAGCAACATCTCTCCCCGCTCTGACATGCCCTGTGGGCCCGCTGGTCCATGCCCCCCCCCCCCGTCAGGAGGACATGTGCTCCCGGGGATCAGGAACGCAGCCCATCTCGTCACTGCCGTGCCCCTAACAGCACCTCGCACGGAAGGTGGAGGAGTCGAAGTCCACACTGGAGCATTCCCGCGTGGAAGAGGACAGGCTGGGCCCAGCGTGCTCACCCTCTGCCGGGGCCCCTGGAGTCGTTCGGCCCCATGCCACGCTCCGAGGCTGCCACTCCAGAGACGGAGGGGCCGAGAGAGAAGCAGGCATCCCGGTATCTATCTCAGTGCCCGATGGACATCGGGGCAGCCAGCCGCTGCCGCAGGGCTAGCCGTCGTGCCCTCACTTCACAGCTCCCCATGACCCTGATGGTTTCCTGCCCACCGCCACCAGCACCCCAATCGCTGCACGCGGCCTCCCCCTGCATCCTGCAAAGGCTTCGGCAGCTGGGGAGCCCGGCTCTTCCAGGTGCAACCAGAGAGTGTTTAAGGGGGCGCTGAGGGCTGGTGCATACGCAGAGAGCTGGCACTCTTCCCCAGGGCCCACAGAAGCCACCCATGTGGGCCGGGAAGTAGCCCTCGCCCCCCCCAAGAGGCCCCAGATACCGCTTACCGGCAGGCCTCGGGGCTGTAGAACTCCAGTGAGGATTCGGGGGTCATAAACGGCGCCCACATCTGCCCGGACGTCCCGTTGATCATATTGCACTGATCAGAGTGCCAAAAGTTGACCTGCGGGGAAGAAGCGTTGAGACACAGGGCACTTAGGACTGCCGGGCCGCGAAGGAATGCCCTGGGCGCCACACCCCTGGCAGCTGCTGCTGTGACTTCACAGGCCATTGCCCTGCAGTGGACAGCACCGCTCAATTACCAGTCCTGCCCCCGGGCAAAAGCCGGTCCCCTTGGAAATGGCCTGGGACGGTGGGAGGAGAGCAGCCTGCTCCCTGACAGTGGGCCCTGGAACGTGCGACTTGGCTGGAGACTCAGTTACCTCATCTGTAAAATGGGCCTATCACCCACATCTCCAAGGACAGAGCAACCAGGTGAGATGGGAGGTGGGGGGACACTGGCACCCTCCCCGAGAGGAAGTCATCAGACACTTCCTAAAACCAGACAAGGGCAGCAGGTGGCCAAGTAGAGGGAAACAGTTAAAATCCTAACAATGGCCACCAGGACAGCTCAAAACAGTAGCTGCCTCTGGGTCGTGAGACCTGAACAGAAAAGAACCAGACGTCTCCCTTTCTATGCCTCCATACTTCCGAATGTGTCGATCATGTGCACATGTGTGTTTTTTATATTGTAAAAACAAGCACCAAGAGAACTTGAACAGTCTCCATGAAAACAGGTGTCACCAGTGACAAAGGGTGTACTCCTCTGCTCTGGGCACGCAGGGGGCGGAATCTGTCCCCGGCCTGTGTGTCTCGGCCCTGGTGCCCACGTGAGCCACTGGAAGGCTTGAGTGACAATCATATTTACGCATAACGTGGAAGGGCCACCACAGTGTAAAAAGCAAGCTGCCAAACCAACGCAAGCACTACGGCCTCGCTGCGTTCAGAGAAGTAAAAACCCCACCAAAGCTCTGTGTCTACGTAGAGGAACCTCTGTGGGTAAAAGCAGACCGGAAGAACAGCCTCCGACCCTGATGACGGAGGGTTCCCTCTGCAGTCAGTCAGGAGGTTGGTCGTTCGGGGGTGAGGGGAGCTGGGAGTGTGAGGAGGTATTGCGCGCACTTTGTACCTACCTCCATTGTTTCATTTTTAAAATGTGTCTTCCGGTGTTTCTAATGTAACTTTTTTTTTTTTTTACTCATGAACATCTTTCCATGCAATGGATGGTTATACCATCAGTGTTTAATATTTTTGGAATGTTTTTGCAAATTCAAAACCACAGGAAAAAAAAATCCTGAAACCTTCCCCACCAGAGACAGCATGGATGGACCTAGAGGGGACTGTGCCCAGCGAATGATGTCAGACGGAGAAAGACACACACCGCCCGCTTTCACCTGGCGTGCCATCCAAAAATCAAATCAAATGAACAAAAATACGCTGCTTACAAATATGAGGGGACTGGGGCATGTGCGGATAGTCCAGTATGCTCAGCCTTTTGTCTAGAGCAGTGGTAGTCAACCTGGCCCCTACCGCCCACTAGGGGGCGTTCCAGCTTTCATGGTGGGCGGTAGCGGAGCAACCAAAGTATAAATAAAAAGATAGATTTAACTATAGTAAGCTGTTTTATAAAGATTTATTCTGCCAAACAGCGAAAATTCAACATAACGTACTTGGTAAGTAATTATTATTATATGCTTTAACATGCTGTAACTCTGCTTTATAAACTTTATAAAGTAAGGTTACTTCCCTACTTTATAAATCACCATTACTGTGGAACCGGTGGGCAGTTAGAAAATTTTACTATTAACAGAGATACAAAAGTGGGCGGTAGGTATAAAAAGGTTAACTACCCCTGGTCTAGTGCATTTCCACCTGTAAAATCAAAGTAGGTTTAGCGTCCCATTGGTATAATCAAACAACTTTCTTTGACTTGTTTGCTTTTCTGATGTTCTTGTTTAATTAAAAAAAAATCAAACACTTCTTTTTTTTATTACTTCATATCATTTTGAAATATTCCCTAATTTTTTGTGAGCAGTATAGAAACGGGACTCAGAGACAGAGAGGACAGATTGATGGTTGCCAGAGCGGAGGTAGTTGGGGGGTGGGTGGGTGCAAAAGGTGAAGGGATTGAGAAGTAGAGACGGACAGCTACACAGTAGTCACAGGGATGTAAAGCACAGCACTGGGAACATAGTAATGATGTAACAACTATATATGGTGCCAGGTGGGTACCAGAAATATTAGGGGAGTCTCATCACTATGCTGAACACCTGAAATAAACACGAATGATATTGAACATCAACTATAACTGGAAAAATAAAAAAGAACCACAGGAAAGAAACTCTGTTTCCAGCGCGTGCTTGATGCTAAATATGTGGGTTTCCTGCCACGCCCACCGAAACCAAGAGCTCTAGGCTTTCACTGCAGCTGACACCCCCAATTCCCAGTGCTCCCCCTCACAGATGTGGCTGCCCCTCCGAGTTTTAACAGGAGGAAAGTGTGCTGGGGGTGGCCTGGGTGGCCCCCGCCATTCCCTCCGGGTCTCACCTTGCTGAGCCCGTTCCACTTGTCCACGAGGTGGATCCGGCTGAAGTTTTTGATCCCCGTGAACACGGTGAAGAGCCCAGAATTGGAGTTGTTGAGCTGTGGGCATGGCAGGAGAACAGCATCGTTAAGCCTCAGGATGGGGGCCAAAGGACACAGGGGTTGGGGGAGCAGCCCTCAAGCCTGGGGACCTCGAGGAGGAAGACTTGGGAACTTTCTAGAAGGGTCACTCTCCTGATTAAAGCATCCCTCCTAGAAAGTGTCCACCTTCCCTTCCCGGCTCACCAGCTAAAAGGGTACACTTTCCAGCTTCCCTTGCAGCTAGGTGTGGTCACATGACTAAGTTCTGGCCATGGGAAAATAAGAGAAAATTGGTGTTCTTCCTCAGAAAGCAGAAGACAGCTGGGACATGCTGCTTTGCCCTCAACCATCCCTACCTGCCCTCCTCCACTCATGTTTTTTGAAAACATGGATGGACATAGCTAGTTCATCCCCCCTGAACCCTACCATGTGCACAACCACGATTCCTCCATCCCACTCCCCACCCATTTATCAGCAGAGCCCAAAGAGGAGGTTGAAGCTAGAGCTACCCCAGGGGCTCATTAAAACCTGCTGTTGAGAGAGCCACGGTCAGGGTGAGAGGTCGGGAATCAGACCCTACACCAGGTCATGGCTCAGGAGATCAATCACTGATCCTACCAGGTTACCACAGATAAAGATTAAGATAAATCAGCCAGCTCGTATCAATGCCGGTCGACATTTATGATCCCCCTCAACACCCAGTCCCCTTTGTGTGTGTGTGTATGTGTGTGTGTGTGTCACAGAGAGAAAGGGACAGACAGTAAGAGAGAGAGATGAGAAGCATCAATTCTTCATTGCGGCACCTTAGTTGTTCATTGATTACTTTCTCATATGTGCCTTGACCGTGGGGCTACAGCAGACCGAATGACCTCTTGCTCGAGCCAGCGACCTTGGGTCTAAGATGAGCCCGTGCTCAAGCTGGCAATCTCGGGGTCTCGAACCTGGGTCCTCTGCATCCAAGTCTGACACTCTATCCACTGCGCCACCGCCTGGTCAGGCCCAGACCCCCTTTTTCCAGCAACAGATGCCAACTAAGTTCAGTCCCAATCACATCATTTGAGCCTGGATCAAACTGCACTTAACCCACCCTTAGAGTTTTCAGTTATATGAGCCATTAAATTCTCTGTTTAGCGTAAGTCAATCTGAGCTAAGTTTTCTGTCAGTTTGCAGCTCATAGCCCCCATGGCTTCCCAGCCAGCTCCAAAAGCAAGCTGGTCATTGGTTTCCGGGATGTGTCCATGGAGGACAGGACACAAGCCCTGAACGTCTCTCTGGGCCATACTTACCTCGGCGAATAAGCCGAATTTGCCCTGTGAGGGGAACGCTTCTGGGAAGAATCTATTGACAATGTTCACGAGGGGGTCATTGTAGCCCCACATGATCTCGCCCACGGTGCGGTTCATGAAGGCACGTTGGCCAAGGGTCCCGAACGTCAAGGTCAGGAACAGCTTAGTGCTCAGAGGTTTATGCTCCATCATCATTGCTGCGCTCTGCAGAACAAGGGGACAGCATGGGTCACAGGCTGGACATAGCTAGGCCATTCCCCTGGACTCAAAGCCGGGCCTCAAGGGGAAGAGGTCATCCAGGAAAATGTTTGGGCCAAGGAAGGGTCCCTGCAGTGGACACAGGGGTGTCTGGGGCACCCATATCCATTCCCTGATCATCTGGGAATAGGACTATGTGTGCCCTTGGACTCGTGCTAAGTTAATCTACCCCCAACCCCAGAGACAGACACGTGGCTCAGGCCTGGCCAACCAGAAACCTTCCTCCCTCCAGCTGTGATTGGTTTGCCAATGTGTATGTGGCCCAACAGAACCAATGAGCCACAAGGCAATGATCTGCTGGGGCTGTTGTGTAGAGAGGGAAGGTCCCCCTGTTGCCTTGAACCTGGGATGTGCAAGGCTGTAGCCACCCAGACTGGGCAACCTTCCAGAGCATAAAACCAACACATCTGGGCAACACTGCCCCTGGATCAAGCCGCACCTGAAGGGGGAAATGGGGACGAGGGCGGGTGTGAGGGGCGCGGCCAAGGGGCAGCCTCACCAGGACCAGGATGTTGGGCATGAAGATGTAGTCGCTCTCTGAGCCACTGGACTTTTCGGGCTGGAACTGGAAGTTCCGGTACTCAAGGAAGGACACCGTGTCATTGTCGTTGAAGGTGATATTTCTCTTGTGCCGGTACTCCCTGTGGAGAGGAGGCTGGTGGGTCAGCAGGCCCCGCCATGCATGGTCGCAGACCCAGCTGGGAAGTGGGGCGACTCCAGGCTTCCTGGGAGACCCTCAGATATACATGCACATCTCCAACCTGCCAGCACCACAGACAAGCCCGACCACCCCCCAAGCCTGCCAGCGACACCTCTCTCTACGGGTTACTCTCTTGCATAAAAGGCCAGGCGACCTCACCAGACCTGACCACGGATGCACACACGTGTGTGGACACACGCACAGTGTCCCATCACCCTGCTGGGTTCTCATAGCATTTAATACTCACCACTTGCCTTCATATGGTATATTTATTTCCTTATTAATTATCTGTATCCCACCCCAGAATGTCAGCACAGAGGGCAAGGACCTTTGTCTTAGTCCCTGTTTGCGACAGTGGTTGGCACATAATAGGTGTTCAATAAATGTGTTGGATGACGCGGTGCCTAAGGAAGAGCTCTGAGACCCTCCAAGGGCTCAGGTTTGGGGAGTAGGTCCCTGCTTGCTTTGTGGTGTATGTGTGTGTGTGTGCGTGTGCACATGAGTGTGCATGTGCACATGTGTGTGCCCCTCCTCCCTCATCCACATCATGGCTGCCTTGCTTCTCCATACAGAATTTCTCAGCAACCTCATTTCCCCCTGCACCTGGCCTGCTTCCAGAATAATCCCTGCGGCTCAGCACGACAGCCCCCACCCACCCGTCTGCTCTGAGACCCCCCCCCCCCACTGCCAGGGCCACCTCCGTCCTTACCTGTATACATAGGGCCCACGCACGACAGCCCCCACCCACCCGTCTGCTCTGAGACCCCCCCCACCCTGCCAGGGCCACCTCCGTCCTTACCTGTATACATAGGGCCCACGCACGACAGCCCCCACCCGCCCGTCTGCTCTGAGACCCCCCCCCACTGCCGGGGCCACCTCCGTCCTTACCTGTATACATAGGGCCCATGCACGACAGCCCCCACCCACCCGTCTGCTCTGAGACCCCCCCCCCACTGCCGGGGCCACCTCCGTCCTTACCTGTATACATAGGGCCCACGCACGACAGCCCCCACCCACCCGTCTGCTCTGAGACCCCCCACCCTGCCAGGGCCACCTTCGTCCTTACCTGTATACATAGGGCCCACGTATGACAGCCCCCACCCGCCTGTCTGCTCTGAGACCCCCCACCCTGCCAGGGCCACCTCCGTCCTTACCTGTATACATAGGGCCCACGTATGACAGCCCCCACCCGCCTGTCTGCTCTGAGACCCCCCACCCTGCCAGGGCCACCTCCGTCCTTACCTGTATACATAGGGCCCACGTATGACAGCCCCCACCCACCCGTCTGCTCTGAGACCCCCCCACCCTGCCAGGGCCACCTCCGTCCTTACCTGTATACATAGGGCCCACGCTCCCGCACCCGCGGCTTCTCGCCCTCCAGCATCTCTTTGGGGTTGACAATGTCGAAGAAGTAGACGGAGAGGTAGAAGGGGACGGGGATCTCCTTCCACATGCTGAAGGACAGGCTGCTGGGGTCGATGCGCACATTCTGGGGTGAGGAGAGACCAACACCCGTGAGGAGGGCGACCAGGGCTCCTATACCTGCCAGCCACGCAGCTCCAGAACAGCTGCCCGGAGCCAGCCTGCTCCACTGGCTCCCACAGCACGTCGGGGCCGGGGGGTTACACGATTAAAGTTAACAGGTAATCTAGTCACGTTGGTGTTTTACGTGTTTTAATGACAGTAGCCTGATCAGGGGACCCTGGCATACGGGGACCCCGTACGTTACGGAAGTTAGGTGACTGCTACTCTATGGCACCTGCTACCAAATGTATTTATTCATTCATTCCTTCCTTCAATGAACATTCATTCATTCCTTCAACAAACATTCATTCCTTCATTCAACAAATGTTCACTGAGCACCCACGACCTGCCAGGCACTGGTCAAAGCGCTGGGGGTAGGGGAGTGAACAAGACAGACCGAGATTCCCTGGCTCTGTGGGCCTTTTATTCTACTAGACCCTAGAAACTAGGGGAAAGGAAGGGATTAAACAATCACAGCAACACCCATGTTTCCAGCAGAGGTCTGCGACTGTGAACAGAGGAGTCGGTGGAATGTACACAAAAACAAAACACCAAACCAAAATAAAAACCAAAGGCAGTGAGGGGGAGCACGTGGATTGGATGGGGCGATCCCATGTAGGAGCCACGGCCAGAGCAAAAGCCTGAGGCAGGAGGCGCCGAGACAGTTTGGAGACAGCCAGGAGGCCTGTGTGGCTGGAGCACAGCGGTGAGGCGGACAGCAGGAGATGAGAACAAGAGCCGCGTCCCATGAAAAGCCAGAAATACAGGAATCTACATCAACTCTACTGATGGGGAAAAGCTTAGCAAAAACTTGATTTTCCTAAAAGGCCAAAGGACACAGGCCTGAAGCTCATGCAGCAAGTCTGACTGTCCGATACACCGGCCTCTAATCTCTGCTTTGCTCCTCAGCTCTGTAGTCCACAGTGCCACCCAATACACCCACCCCTGTCCTGGCCACATCACCAGCCCCCTCAGAGGCCCGGGCCAAGTGCAGTGACCAGCCCATCAGATAGATGACAACGTCGTAAAGCCAGGCATCCAGGGAGGCTTGCGTCACCCTTTCCAACTTCTTTTGAACGTGGCCTTCCAAGGACAAGGCCAGCCACCCTCACTGTCCCAAACAGCCAGAACCAATAGGCAGAGGTTCTGGAAGAAGCAGAAGGAGCTAGAGCTGGCCGGTCCAGCTGGTCTCATGTCTTCGACCAGCAAACTCTGGTTAGAAGCCAGAGCCCGGAGCCATTTCAGCAAGTTGGTCACCTCGGAACCTCAGCTTTCCGGACGACACAAGGGGCTCGTGACTCCGTCAGCTCAGCTGCGGCTCGTCTAACCGACACGGCATTTGCAAGAAGGAAAGTTGAATTCATTGCCAAGGATAAAACCCTGGGGGAGCCTGACCAGGCAGTGGCGCAGTGGATAAAGCGTCAGACTGGGATGTGGAAGGACCCAGGTTCGAGACCCCGAGGTCACCAGCTTGAGCGCAGGCTCATCTGGCTTGAGCAAAAAGCTCACCAGGTTGGACCCAAGGTCGCTGGCTCGAGCAAGGGTTACTCGATCTGCTGAAGGCCTGCGGTCAAGGCATATATGAGAAAGCAATCAATGAACAACTAAGGTGTCCCAACGAGAAACTGATGATTGATGCTTCTCATCTCTCTCCATTCTATCTGTGCCATCTATCTCTCTAACTCTCTCTTTGTCCATGTAAAAATAATTAATTAAAAAAAAAAAACCCCTGGGGGATTTCGTATAAAAATACTGTATGAACTTCAGGGTTGTCTTGAAAATAAGCAGAGACTTCCCTTCAGGTGCCCTAGTCATTTACGGATAAACACATCTTTCTGCCCACATGTGGGAACCGCAAGGATTGTGTTTATAACCTGAGCATCCACTAGGGTATAAACAAAGGGAACTAACCAATGAGATATGAACAAAGCAACGGAACAAGCCTTGCCCAGGTGTGCCTGCGTGCCAGGGGCTGTTCTCGACTCTCGGCGACGCTGGCACGTCCCGGACCAGCGCCCTAGCCGCTCGAGGCCGCCACCGGGAGTGTTATTACTGTTTGTTTCCTCATGGAGATGTGAGTGAGTGAGCGAGTGAGTGGCCGGCACAGCCTCCACCCCGACCTTTGTCCAGGAAGGTCCGGCTTCGGTGTGGGGTGGGGAAGGGGGAGCCGGATTCCACAGGGACGGACTACTGATGATCCCTTCAGCGTGAGGCAAAGGCCACCAGGTTGGGGAGTGCAGGGAGAGAAGCTGTGGTTGCTGTGGGCTGCTGTGGGCCGGAGAAGGCTTGTCCCAGGCTCAGCCCTGACCTGCACGTGGTCTCTGGGACCCAAGAGGACAAGCACTGGGGTGGGGACCGTGGTGAGCCACTGGGGGTCACCCCCAAACGCAAGGCAGCAGCTGCTACCCGCCCCCAGGCCTCTGCGGTCCTGAGGGCTCAGGCTTTCCAGCACCCCCCACCCCCCGCCACATTTCCTGAGCTCCCGGAAGGCCAGGTCCTTCTATGGAACCCCTGAAATATTTTCAATGTCAACAGCTTATCTTTCAAAATCAAGCACACACATACTCAGGAGCCAAGTCGCACATCTGCGTGCCACCGCCGGCTCACTGGCTGCCCCTACGCCGTGCGGGAGTCACCTCCTAGGGAGGGGGTGACCTCCCTGTGTGACAGATGGGGAAACTGAGCCCAGCGAGGTTGGGTGACTCTCACCCGGCCCCCAGGCACAGACTTGGCAAGCAGAATTCAGACCTCAGCCTGGAGGCTGCTGGCGGGGCCGGGGTGTCACCCAGGATGGAAATCCTCAAATTTTAACCACAGGCCCATGGAGAGAAACACCAAAGGGAGGAGGCAGTCCCATCACACCCTCTCCACCATCCCCTGAACACAACCCCAGTCTGTGTGTGAGTGTACGTGTGTGTGTGCGCGTGTGTGTGTGATAAGAAAACAAGGAAGATCTACCCTCTCAGCAAATATTTAAGCACACAGCGCGAACTGTAACCCGTAGGCACTACGCTGTACAGCAGATCTCCAGGCATCGCTAAAACAACAAGAGTGACACTCGTAAAGAGTGTGGGAGGAGATCCAAGCATAGACCGTGGCGATGGTATCACGGCTGTGCGCTTATCTCCGACCTCATCGAGTTGTGTACATTCAACAGGTACAGTTTTCCTTTATGTCAAACAGACCACAATAAAATGGTTTAAAAAAAAAAAAAGGTTTCTGGTCCCTGCCCCCCTCCCCTGGCTGCATCTCTCAGCAAGGGCAGCTGGGCCTGGACCAGCCCCGGAATCCCAAAATCCTGCTGTGTTTTCCTCACCTACCGACCTTCTTACCTGTTGAGGGATAAAACAGCCAACCCAGTAAGTCGCCAGAAAAAGCCACGTGTCCCTCTCTCTTTCTCCAGCAGAAGGGAATTTGGGGCAGTGGGGTCCCTCTCACATTGTACGGCTCTTGCAAACAGGGACTGTTTGATGACCCAGTGCTGGGCTGGGTGACGGTGGAAGAGTCATTGTTCCCCTGTGCGCCTCAATTTTCTCACCCATAAAATGGGTTTGATAGAGTCCCCTCGAAGGGCTGGAGTGAAGTTTAAATGAGTTCACAGAAGTCCAGTGCTCAGGGCAGAGCCTGGCAAATCCAGGGCCTCTTGGTCAGCCATGCAGTCACCAGGCGTGAAGGAACTGACCCCTTCTCCTGTCCTGTCACTACCCCCCCCCATGGGAACCGGATTTGGCAATGCTCTTGATTCTCAGGAGAGCTATCTGTCAGTCACACCGAACAGAGGCACCAGGACCAGGCACCTGACGAGATCGCGGTGTGCTGGCCGGGGTCGCGGCCTTCTACCGAAGCAACTAATTCTACCCCCGCCCCCCGCCCCCATGGTCAGACAGATCACAGCCCAGAACACAAAGACTGAGAGAAGGGGACAAGGTGACCCTTGTCCACTCTTTCTTATCCAACCCAGTCCTGGACAGTCAGGAGGGCTGCCCAGCAGAGGGGCCCTGGGAGCTGGACACTGGACAAGGGAGCAAGGCCCTACCAGAAAAAGAAGACAGGGAGGGTGTTCTTGGCCGGGGACACTGCCCGTGCGAAGGCCAGGAAGGAAGCCGGCAGGGGCAGACTTACCTGCATGTCCGCCAATAACAACTATGTTTTTAAAACATGTCTTAAAATAACCTGAACATCCACCAATAGATAAACTACCCAAACAATGGGCTGCTACTCAGGAATAAAAAGGGCTGAGGTACTGAGAAACCTCAAAAGCACATGCCAGGTCTCATAAAAAAAAGGCAGCTACAAAAAACTACCCACTCTATGATTTCTATGACATTCCATAATGAGGAGAACCACAGGACAGAAGCCAGGTCCACGGTTCCTGGGGGCTGGGGCAGGTATAAGGGGACTGCCTGCGGAAGGGCATCAGGAAGGTATTTGAGGTGATGAAAACGTCCCAGATATTGATTTTGGTGGCCATACAGGTGAGTTGTATACATCTGGTAAAACTCATCAAATTACGGATGTATCTTGACCACATTATGCTAACATTTTTGATGGTTTAATTAAGATATGATTCAGACCTGAACAGGCAGTGGCGCAGTGGATAGAACGTCAGACTGAGACGCGGAGGACCCAGGTTCAAAACCCCAAGGTCGCCAGCTTGAGCGCGGGTTCACTGGCTTGAGCGTGGGATCATAGACATGACCCCATGGTCGCTCACTTGAGCCCAAAGGTCACTGGCTTGAAGCCCAAGGTTGATGGCTTGAGCCCAAGGTCACTGGCTTGAGCAAGGGGTCACTTGCTCTGCTATAGTCCCCTGGTCAAGGGACATATGAGAAAGCAATCAATGAACAACTAAGGAGCCACACAAATAATTGATGCTTCTCATCTCTCTCCCTTCCTGTCTGTCCCTATCTGTCCTTCTCTCTGTCTCTTGTCTTTGTAAAAAAAAAATGATTCAGATACCATGTAATTCACCCACTTAGAGTTGACAAGTCAAAGGTTTTAGCATATTTAGATTTGTCCAGCCTGCACCACTGTTGAGTTACAGAACATTTTCTTTACCCAAAGCAAAACGCCATCCCCATTAGTGGCCACTTCCCTCCCCTCACAGAGCCAGGCACCCACAAATCTTTCTGTCTCTGTGAATTTGTCTTTTTTCAGATACACAGTATCATACGAGTCTTCAAATGTGTCCACAATATTCTGTGTCTCAGAAACAAGCAGGGATACAAAAGGCCACCCATGGCTTCTTTCACTTAGCATAATGTTGTCACGGTCCATAACAGTCATCCATTATAAATGCAGGTTGTGGAGTTTCAGCAAATGTATACATACCCTCACCGGCACGGTGACCAAAACCGAGACACGGAACATTGTCCTCACACCTGTTAGAAAGAGGTGCGGATGAGCATGCCCGTGTTTACCACGGCATTACTCACGGTGGCCAAAAGGCGGAAGTGACCACATGTCCGTCAGTGGGTGAGTGAACACAATGTGGTATACACACTCAATGCGCTACGATTCAGCCTGCAGCAGGAAAGACATTCTGACACCTGCCACAACACCGATAAGCCTTGAAATCATGACGCTGTGTGAGAGAAGCCAGACACAAAAGGACAAATACTGTTAGGGTTCCACTTGTGCGAAGCGCCCAGGGCAGGCAGAGCTACAGAGACAGAAAGCAGATTGGGGTCGCCAAGGGAGGAGGACTCATTGATGAGTGTGTATGGGTTTCCTTTTTGGGGGCGTTGATAAAGATATTCTGCGTCTGGGGAGTGGTAATGATTGCATTACACTGTGAATGTGCTACGTGCCTCTGAATGGTACACTTTTAAATGGTGTAAATGGTTAAGGCAATCTACCATGAGTTTTTATATAAAAAAACAATTCATCGCAAATTAAAATGAGAAAATCAAGTGCGGGCAAAGATATGGGGAAGTGAGCACACCCATCTGCGGCTGGGGTCAGCACCCTGGAGTGCAGTGGGTGCCTTGGTGCCCTGCTCCACCCAGGGCACAGAATACTGGCTCTCAGAGGCTGCCAGCCACCCCTGGGACCTCTGCCCACACCCCTGGAGTGACTGAAATGGGAGCTTCATCAAAGACTATTTACCTTCCAGTGTGCTGTCACATACACTCGAACTATATTACATATCCCTCTGATAGTCTATCCTGTTCCATTCTGTTTTTTAAATGCTGGTCCGCATTCGCCACAATCATTTCACGACCCACTATGGGATCACACCCCACAGCCTGACAGCTCTGCCGTAGAGAAATCTGTACATGTGTGTGCTACGTCTGCAGAAGAACTGTCCGGGCTCAAAAAGGAACAGACGGAGTAGCGGGTCCTCAGCAGAAAAAGCGGGACTCCCACACACAGCACCAAGGGCAGATGAACGGGCCAGACCGGCCTGAAGACGTGTTCAAGATAGAACTGTGACTGAGAAAAGGCAGGCTGCGGAAAGACACAGATGACACTGGCCTCTTGGTTTGAATTTTTCAAACACAAAATAATATGCAACCTTCTATTTCTCGTGAGTAAAGATAAAACCTGCTGTCTCAACATTGGCCTGCCTGCAAGCCTCCCTACCCCAAATCTGGTCTCTCCAGGCCCCACATCCTGCCACTGACCCTGTCACTCAGCCCAGTCATGCTGGCCTCCTTGCTGTCCCTTGTAGATGCAGGCATACCCCTGCCCCAGGACCTTTGCACTGGCTTTCCTCTGCTTTCATTGTTCTTTCCGAGGTAGCCGAATGGTCAGATCTCTCACCCCTTCCAATCTCCGCTCATATGCCCCCCTCCTTGGAGAAGACTCACTCTATCTATTCACCCCCAAATTCCTGAACCCCCTTAACCTGTTGTTTGTTGTCTTTGTCGCCTTCCAGTGTATACATTGTAATTAATTGTGTGTATTGTTCTCCACCTGTCTTCCATGCTATATCAGAAAGGACAAGGACAGCGTTCTTGTCTGCTTTGTTCTGTGATGTGTCCCAGCATCCACTCAGCAAATATTGACTTATAAAGGAGCAACATGAGTTTGGAAACAAACATAACCAACCAGGAAGCGCCCTGGGAGTGGTTCGGCTTGCTTACTCCTTTGTATATGTTTTAATAGCCCATATTGAACAGTAAATTTTTTTTTTAAAGACAGAGAATATGGCCAGTTTGGGGCCCAGTTTGGGCCGGGGCAGCAGTTTGGTGAAATGTGTGATGAAAAAAATAAAATTTTCATACAAGTTCATTTTTAGCTCTTAGCCTATTTTACAAAGAAGTAAATCCTTGGCCTTGGCCAGCTGGCTCAGCGGTAGAGCATCAGCCCGGCGTGTGGATGTCCTGGGTTCGATTCCCAGCCAGGGCACACAGGAGAAGCACCCATCTGATTCTCCACCCTTCCCCCTCTCCTTTCTCTCTATCTCTCTCTTCCCCTCCCGCAGCCAAGGCTCCACTGGGGCAAAGTTGGCCCAGGTGCTGAGGATGGCTACATAGCCTCCACCTCAGGTGCTAGAATGGCTCTGGTTGCAGCAGAACAACGCCCCAGATGGGCAGAGCATTGCCCCCTAGTGGGCATGCTGGGTGGATCCTGGTCAGGCGCATGCAGGAGTCTGTCTCTCTGCCTCCCCACTTCTAACTTCTAAAAAGTACAAAAAAAAAAAAGAGGCCCTGGCCAGTTGGCTCAGTGGTAGAGCGTCGGCCTGGCGTGCAGGGGTTCGGGGTTCGATTCCCGGCCAGGGCACACAGGGGAAGCGCCCATCTGCTTCACCACCCCTCTCCTTCTCCTTCCTCTCTGTCTCTCTCTTCCCCTCCCGCAGCTGAGGCTCCATTGGAGCAAAGATGGCCTGGGCACTGGGGATGGCTCCTTGGCCTCTGCCCCAGGCGCTAGAGTGGCTCTGGTCACGACAGAGCGACGCCCTGGAGGGGCAGAGCGTCGCCCTCTGGTGGCTATGCCGGGTGGATCCCAGTCGGGCGCATGCGGGACTCTGTCTGTCTCTCCCCGTTTCTAGCTTCAGAAAAATACAAAAAAAAAAAAAAAAAAAAAAAAGAAAGAAAGTAAATCCTTAAAAAAATACAATTTTATTAACATTTTCTGGCTTGATAAGCTGCAACTTCACAGGTTAGGCCACCAACCCAGCAAGGGTGGTCCCAACAGGCCCCTCCACCCCATTCCCTGGCCAGGTCAGGCAGCGCCCGGGAGGCACAGAACCGCAGTCCTGAGGCCCGAAGGACCGAGGTGTGGGCAGCCCTGAACTTCATGGAGAGGCCCGAGGAAGGCAGTGAGTGGGGAGACGCCTGGGGGGGGAACCAAAGCCAGATGGAGAGTGACGGGACTGTTATGTCAGAGGGCACAGCCCAGGAAAGCCTCTTGGAGGAGGTGACATTTGAGCTGAGACTTGGAGAAGTTCTAGTCTCCAGAAATGACTGACATGTTAAGAAAAACTTTTTTTTAAAAAAATATCTCACTTTAGCTATTCTAGATGTGTGTGCCATTTTCAGTCGCTGAATCTTTCTTACATATTTTACACTCAGCCAACACCCAAGTGTCCTTTTTCTCCGTTTAAAGAAGCCCTGGGTAGGGACGCTCCAAGCAGGACACCTGGTCACCCCGACATTTCATGCTGATCACAGGCAGAGTCGGGACCTTGGACGTGTAGGGTGAGAAAGGGGGAATACCGCAGATTTCTCCTGTGATTCCTTCCTTTAATGTGGCTGCTAGACCATTTCAGACCACCCACTTGGCTCATTGTCAAGGTTTGCACACTGTGTCTGTGGTCGGCACCGGTGTGGACAGATCTGACCAGCCCTCTCCTCCATCACTTCCTGGCTGTGTGGTCTCAAGCTAGAGGCTGCCCGCGCACTGCCTCAGTCCCCTCATTGTAAAGTGGGAGTGGGGATGGCTCCCGCCAGGTAGGGCCCTGGGTGAGACGTAGAGATGGTGCGTGGCAAGTGCGCACAGTAGGTGCTTCATGTGGGGGAGCTGTAATGATCACTGGACTCCCGACCACCTTCAGGTGTGAACTCCTGTCCTCAGCATTCGAGGTCTCGCCTCGGTTCTCCGGCCTGGACGGCTCGCCCCTGGGAAGGCGGGCATCCATTCGCTGCTTCCCTTGACTCCTCTCTACTCCTGCCTCCCACAAATCCAAGACTCCCCACTCACCAGGTGCTGTCTCCTCTGGGAAGCTTTCAGGAACTAGCTACAAAGAAGCTACTTTGATCTAATGAAGAACCTAGTTCATTCTCTGCCAAAAGGGTTCCCCCGCCCCCAAGAAGCCTGGGGAGACTCAGGGAGCGGAGCATCGTATCAACCAACTGTAAAGCTGAGAAAACACTTCTTGCCTGCTTTAGTTTCTTATCTCACAGATGTGGCCACTGAGTCTTGAAGTTCAAATGCTTCCCCGAGGTCACAGGTGCAGGGAGGGACCGTGCGTGGGTTCTGCACACACGTGCGGGCCTATGTCCTCACACTTCCCTGCTGGGCCTTCCCGATGGGCTCCGAGTACCAGTTAATCATTACCTTGACCTGGACGTTGAATTACAAAACTGAATTCGTCCCCCAGTGATCACAGAAAACATGCCTCCAACCAGATGAGCTGAGGGCCCAATTTGCCCAGATGAGGCCCCATTCTATGACAGGACCAGACCCTGCCAGCCCTAGACCGGCCAGCATGTCACTCACTTACCTCCCTTGGAATCTGAGGGGCTCGTCGGCACAGGGTCACTGGCAAGACCCCGGCTTGGCCCTGGCAGAGGCAATAAGAGGAGCAACCGGCCTGCAACTGAAGCGACCTCAACCGGCAGAGCTACGAGCTGATGCTTCTCACCCTCTCTCTCCCTTCCTGTCTCTCCCTCTCTCTCAAAAGAAATAAATAAAACATACATTGATCATGTCATTCCCAAGGCTCCCCGTATTGCACCTCACTTTACTGTCTACCTTGCTCACTCTGCTCCAGCCAGGCTGGCCTCGCTGTCCCTGAGGCCACCAGGCATGCTCCTGTCACAGGGCCCAACAAGGCGTCCCATTGACTCTGAGCCCTGACGCTGTTGCCTGCCCCAGGGAGAACAGTGAGGAGAAGACTGAGGGACCTGGGAAGAGACGAGAAGCCTGGGGACCCTCCCTGCACACAGAGGGTCTCCACCCTGCGGCCAGGATGCTGGGCCCACCCACACCCCTGCTGGAACACTCTCACACCTGCAGCCTGAGCCTTAGATGAGATCTGGGGCAGGACATGCCCTGGGTGGCTTCCTTCAAGGTGCCCAGCGGGAACACCTTTGTTCTCGCCCTGGGAGCCCAGCAGAGCAAGCCCCTTCTGGACCACTTGCCACAGCCCCCTCCTGACTTCTGAGACCAAAGTACAGAAAGCCTGGTTTGGCGGTGACAGGAGGCTGTCAGAACACAAACTGAGGCACACCCCGAAAAGAGCTCAGCCAGAACACCCGGAGGGCCGAGGAGCCAGCGAGGCCAGACCCAGCCCCCGTCCACGACTGGGAGGTCTCACCAAAGCAGGTCTCAGAGAGCCGACAAGTTCCTGTGGACGGAAAGGGAAGAGCCAAGGCCCGCGGTCACAGGGATCTGGGAGTCCTAGAGGGTCTTAGGAAGCTTCCGAGCTGGGCAGGAACCAACTAACCACTGAAGCCCATCCCCTCAGCCCCCCAAAAAGGGACCCAACTGCCAAGGGGCGGGGGCCCAGGCAGAGGCCCTTGGGGGTGGAGCTCCCCAGAAAATTTCTCAACAGTTGAACAGGTTCATCATTTTGAAAACTCATCCCTAGACCTCAGAACTGCTCCCGGTGTGACGACAATATTGGGGCAACTTTTGGGGGGAGGGTTCTTTCGCCACCATGTGTCACTGTCAGACCTGTTCAAACAGTGGTTTTCAAAGCGGGGTCCCCAGGCCAGCAGCCCAGCCCCAACATCGCCGTGGGAAGTGGGTAGAAAAGCAGGTTCTCAGGCCTTGTTTCAGACCTGCCGACTCAGAAACTGGGGACGGGACTCAGCCGTCTGTGTTGTGACACGTGCCCCCCCCCCCCAGCCGCTGCCCGGGAAGTCTGCTGCGAGGTCAAGTTAGAGAAGCCCTGTGTCAGAGACAGAGATGAACCTGGGCCACTCGCTCGGGAAAGGGAAAAGGGGAAATGGACAGGGCGTGGGTCCAGAGGGCGTGGGTCCAGAGGGCATGTGACCTCGCAGCTGGTGAGGGGCACGTGGGAAGCAGCAGACCAGACCGTTCTCTTGGTTTTCCTGCACATTTGAAGTTTTTCATAACAACTTATTTTTTTTAATCACTTAATACCATATTTACCCATGTATATAAGATGCTCCTGTATAAGACGCACCTTAATTTGAGGGCCCGAAATTTGAAAAAAAAACCTGTACTACATAAAGTGATTAAACTCAAGTGTTCATCGTAAAATTCATACAACTCCTCATTACAGTCAAAACTCCCATCCGTTAGCTTGTCTTCATCTGTGTCTGAGGACAAATCACTGTCTTCATGTATTGCCTTGTCCCCCGTTCCATTGACGGCATCTGAAATGCCACAACCACTGTGTAAGGCGCGCCCAGTTTTTAGACACCAAATTCTTCAAAAAGGGGTGCGTCTTAGACATGGGGAAATACGTTATTTCCTAAACAACCCCCCCACCTCCCCGCACAGACACACACACAAAACAACACAGATGAATGGGTCTTCTGTATTCCTGAGGCCAACTCCACAACCTATTAGCCCATGCGTCAGGTGTGTCCAGTGGGTGAGTGCTGGACCACGTGGTGTTACAAAATATTTGAATTTGTTCATAATATCTTGAAAATAGCAGATAAATTCCAGATTTCCAGCTTCTCTGAAAAACCGGGAGAGGAGCCAGCACTGGGCCTCCTTCCCCACGGGGTCCCAGCCTGAGCTGAGTGGCAGCTGCTCCCTGGGCAGGGTCTGCTCGCCAGCTTGCCACAAGCCTCACTGCTCCCTATTGCCTCACACCAGGCTGCCTCACTCATTTCCGCAGCCTGCAATGCCCTTACAGTTATCTGAGTTTGCAATCCCTGCCCCGCAGTAACACAGGATGAGAACACAACATTCATTCATGCATGCATTCATTCTTTCATTCATTCCAACCCTGCATAAGCATATTAGATGCTCAAAGCTGATGCTTAGTACTGTGGGGTGTGGGGGGTGCAAAATTAATCCCACAGGAGCTGAGCGGCAAGTGGAGAAGAGGACATGTTATTCACAAATGACTCGGGCACACAACAGGGAGAGCTTAGGGGCATCAGACATCTTTCCTGACATGCATAGGGGAGCACCAGGACACCCCTGTACCACTGGCAGGGGTGTCTATTGGGACCAGTGCTCTGGGGTATTGTTAGACCACATGTACTACTTCCCACAGCAATCGCATCCCTAGCTGG
Source organism: Saccopteryx leptura (assembly GCF_036850995.1). Classification (NCBI taxonomy): domain Eukaryota; kingdom Metazoa; phylum Chordata; class Mammalia; order Chiroptera; family Emballonuridae; genus Saccopteryx; species Saccopteryx leptura. The sequence continues at coordinate 248,743,227 of NC_089504.1, forward strand.
GACCTAAGGGAAATGAAAACAAAGGTCCATCCAAGGATGCATGCACACACGTCCCCAGTGGCTTTATTCCTGTTAGCCCCGCACTGGAACCAACCCAAATAGGAGCTGGCACACCCCGGAAGGACACTCACACAGCAAGGGGAAGGCACGCCACGTGCAACGTGGCCGACAACTCTCACGCACAGTTCGGACGCCCAGCTTCCAGGCGCACCAAGAGCCCACCCCCAAAACCAGGCCCTCACCTGGACCCCCCAATTCCGCCACCGGGATGGACACTCAGGCAGTCCGCCTGTCCGCTCCCTGTGGTAGTAGGCACTGTCCCTCTCCATCAGCCCGGCTCTTGACCAGTCCACCAGGGAGAAGAGAAACCCTGCAAACACATTAACTTCCCTCCAAGTAACAAAAACTGATTGTTTTCAAGCAACAACATGTTCAGGAACCTACATCCCGTGGGCCCAATCTGGCCTGATGCCTGCGTCTCTTCATCCCAGAATAGAACACGTGTGATTCATTCACGCCAGAAGCTCGCAAGGGTTTTTACACTTTTAAACGTTTGAAAACAAAACAAAGAAAAATAAACGTAAGGATGCTATCTCATGACATGCGAGAAGTATGCAAAATTTTTATCTATTCACGGTCCATAATACAGAGGCAGTGGACACAACCACTCCTAGTCAGGGACTGAGTGTCCACGGCAGCCACGGAGCTGAGCAGTGGAGACAAAACCCACAGAGCTGAAAACATGGACTGTCTGTCCTGTTGCAGACAGAGTGTGCCGAGCCCCGTCCTGTCCACCTCGGTCCTCTGATTGGCCACGTGGACATGTGGGCGTCACCCCCTCCTCCCGGATGGCACCGCAGAGAGAAGGAAAAGACCTAGGACATGCCGGCTCTGAAGATGGACCCGAGTGTCCCTGCGCCACCAGGACAATTGCCCAATAAGCCTTTCTCGGCTCACCGCAGCCCTGGTTCGAGAACACACGGCAGAGCTTGCCAAGGTCGTATAAAATAGGGCAGCTGTGGCTCGGCCCGCAGGAATGGAGGCTCAAGGGCCGCCTCCTTCAAGGGCTCACCCCTTGCCTGGGGCACGCATACCACCAAAATTCTGCCTCACGCCCAAGAATCTATTTTTCGCCCATCTAACAACAACAACAAAAACAGGTGTGATTTTGTTTCGTTCACACCGGGCGATCATTGGTGTGCTAGCAGCTGCCATGTTTTTGTTTGACAAACTAAGGGAAAAGAGGTCAGTGCCTCTGATTAAACAGGTATTGCATTTTTTTTTTAATTCTTATGGTGCACCAAGGTGCCATGACACACCGGTTGGAAACGGCTGGCTTAACCTTTTGCTCGGAGTGTTGTAACTGCCCCGCGGCCATGGGTGTGTGCAGTCGGGTCCATCATTGACAAATCCAACCCCTCCCCCCAGCACAGCCAGTACTGACTCCCCGTCATCTCAATTATTTTTAAATTGTGGTAAAATAGCCAGACCCGTGGCGGCGCCATGGATAAAGCGTTGACATGGAACGCAGAGGTCACTGTTTCAAAGCCCTGGGCTTGCCCGGTCAAGGCACATTCGAGAAGTAACAATGATGAGTGGATGCTTCCCGCTCCTCACCAGTCCCCTTTCTCTCTCTCTCTCTCCCCCATCTCTCTCTCAAATCAACACTTGTGGTAAAATACTCATAACACAAGATGGCCATTGTTAAGCACACGGGTCAGGGGCAGCAAGGACGTTCATACAGTTGTGCAACCATCACCACCATCCATCCATCTCCAGAAGTTTCTCATCTTCCCCCAACTGAAACTATGTGATCATTAAACAATGACTCCCCAGCCCCTGGAAACCACCATTCTACTTTCTGTCTAGGAATTTGGATCAGAATGCCTCCCTTTTTTTCCCCCTAATGTTTCCATTGATTTGGGGGGCGGTAGAAGGGGAAGGACAGAAAGGGAGAGAGAGAAAAGCATCAACTTGTTCCACTCAGTGGTGTGCTCACTGATTGCTTCTTGTTCGTGTCCTCACCAGGATCAAACCCAGGATCTCGGCCGTGCGCCAGGACCGTACTCTGTCCACTAAGCCACCCAGCCACGCCAGAATCGCCTCTATTTTTTTTTTTTTTTTTTTTTTGTGGGAGAGACAGAAAGAGTCAGAGAGAGGGACAGATAGGGACAGACAGGAAGAGAGAGAGATGAGAAACATCAATTCTTCGTTACGGCTCCTTAGTTGTTTATTGATTGATTTCTCATATGTGCTTTGATGGGGGCGGGTGGCTACAGCAGACTGAGGGACCTCTTGCTGGAGCCAGCGACCTTGGGTCCAAGCTGGTGAGCCTTGCTCAAACCCGATGAGTCGCGCTCAAGCTGGCGACCTCAGGGTCTCGAACCTGGGTCCTCCACATCCCAGTCCCACACTCTATCCACTGCACCACTGCCTGGTCAGGCTTGCCCCCCTTTTAAGGCTGAATAATATTCCACTGTGTGGACCGTCCACGTGTTGTTTGTCCATTCCTCTGTCCACAGACACCTGGGCTGCTTCTGCCCCTTGGCTGCTGTGAATAATGCCACTGTGAACACGGGCATGCAAATATCCCTTCTCTTGTTTCCTCTGGGTGTGTGCCTACGGGTGGGCGTGCCGGCTCACACAGTAATTCTACTTTTATAGTGTCTGGGGACCCGCCACACTATTTCCCACCAATAGTTGGCACAGGTGCCAATTTCTCCACGTCCTCACCAGCCCTCATATTTTTTTATCTGCTCGTAGCCATCCTGACGGGCGTGAGGTGTGGCTTTGTGTGCGCTTTCCTTATGACTGGCAATGTTGAGCGTCTTTTCACGTGCTTGTCAGTCTCATCTGTCTGTCTCCTTCGGAGACATCTCTACTAAGTCTTCGGACCATTTTTCAATCAAGTTTTTGTTTTCTTGGCCCTGGCCGGTTGGCTCAGCGGTAGAGCGTCGGCCTGGCGTGCGGGGGACCCGGGTTCAATTCCTGGCCAGGGCACATAGGAGAGGCACCCATTTGCTTCTCCACGACCCCCCCTCCTTCCTCTCTGTCTCTCTCTTCCCCTCCCGCAGCCAGGGCTCCATTGGAGCAAAGATGGCCCGGGCGCTGGGGATGGCTCCTTGGCCGCTGCCCCGGGCGTTAGAGTGGCTCTGGTCGCGGCAGAGCGACGCCCCAGAGGGGCAGAGCATCACCCCCTGGTGGGCAGAACTTCACCCCTGGTGGGCATGCCGGGTGGATCCCGGTCGGGCGCATGCGGGAGTCTGTCTGACTGTCTCTCCCCGTTTCCAGCTTCAGAAAAATGCAAAAAAAAAAAAAAGTTTTTGTTTTCTTTTCTTTTCTGTCCTTGAGTTGTCCTGCCAAGGACTTAAGACCAGCTTTAGAGTCCCCACACCCCATCTGCTTGCACTGACACCCCTCACGAGCCGTCCTATTCCTGGGCTTCCTTCACACCTCACGTCTTGTCCCTTGGCGCCCCATGTTGGCTCTCCCTGTAGAAGAAACCCCAAATCTGTTCCCTCCCTTCCACTCCCCACCCTGGCCCAAGCCGCCCTGGCCTCTGTCCCCACAGCCACCGCAGGGCTCTGCAAGACGGGAATCGGATCACGGTTCTCCCCTGCTTACAACCCTCCAAAGGTGTCCCAAGGAACTGAAAACCAGATCTAAACTCCTCACCTTGTCCTCCACGGCTCCGGCCTGCTGTCCCTGTCACCACCGCCCCTGTCACGTCTGCCTAGCCCCATCGGCCTGTTTCCTCTCCTTCTGATGCACCAGCAACCTCCCATCTCCAGGCCTTTGCACATGCTGTGTCCTCTGCTGGGCAGGCAGTGCCTCTGCCTGACTACCTCTCAGCTCAGATGGCCCCTTGTCAGAAAGGCACCCCCCAACCACCCCACCGGTCACTCGATGTCAACGTGTCTGCCCTGTGCCCTCTGCAGTGCACGTGAGCAAACGTCTTTGGTCTTTTGTGTGTGCCTTTGTTCACTTGTCCAGGGTTGTCCCTCCTGCTGAGAGTAGGATCTCAGGTATGGTTTGCCCATGACGGCAGCCCCTACACCTGACACAGTGCCCCGCACAGAGTATCTGCTCGCGAAACTGCCAGAGGAGTGGATCGCCTCCCCGACCACATGGGTATTCCAGGGTCTCTCCTTCTCCTGTCCGGAGTTGACTGCCCATGGGGGTTGCTCCCATCTGTCCCTGGGGACTGTCAGTACGCCCACCCCCTTGGAGTGTCTATGGAGGAAGCTGGTGATGGAGGCAGCTCGCTCCTGTGCATGTGACAGGGACACCTGGAGCCTTCCCGGCCCCACCTGCTGCAGCGCAGCCAGGCCACCAGCTACCAAGAAGCTGCAGAAATGCAAGGCGACCTGTACTCACGTCCAAAGCCGTGAAGAGGGTTCAGAGGAAGCCCCCGCCCCCAGAGTTCAAGGATATCTCTGATCTCAGCTGGACTCTGTCCCAGCCAGCCCCTGTCCTTTCTCCCTCCCTCCTCCAAGGACGCAGGTGGCCATGACTGCTGACGGCTTTGCTGCACTTATCTGGGCTCTCTGGCCACATATCACGGTTGTCGGTGCCCAAGGAGGTATGAGGTCAGTGACGTCAACCTTGGTGTCTTGCAGGAGAGAACGGTGGGGGCCGGTCTGCCCCCCACTAGGACAGCCTCCTCGCCCACGGCCATGGCCACCTCCACTCCCCCGCCCCAGGCCACACTGGGTTTGCCACCCGCCCTGTGCCAGGTTCCCCGAACACGACTTTTATCGCCACCCACACCACCAGGAGTGGGCCACGCTCACAGCACTTTGCTCACTAAATCCTCCCACGACCGCTCCACAAAGTGGACACACTAACATCATCCCACCTCACAGACAGGAAACTGAGGCTCGGGGAAATTAGGCTGCTGCCCACGTATGGGTAGATCTTGGGGCTGTTTCCTTTTTTTTTTTTTTAATTTTTTAATGTATTTATTAACCTTTAGAGAGAAAGAGAAGGGAGAGGGGTAGAAAGAGAGAGATGTGGATTCATGGTTCCTCCCATTTATGCACTCATTGGTTGACTTCTGTATGTGCCCTGTTGGGGGATCGAACCCGTAACCTTGGCATGTCAGGGTGACCCTCGAACCAACTGAGCTACTCAACCAGGGCTTGGGGCTGTTTTCTTCATTCTCAGCTTATACGGCCATGTATACTGCTCACAAACATTAGGGGATATTTCAAAATGAATATGAAGCTATAAAATATCCCCTAATGTTTGTGAGCAGAATAAAGATAATAATTACTGTAATAGATGGTATTCTTTAAATGCTTTTCATCAATACCTCCCTTGACCAGGTAAAAGAACAGGTGCTATCCCAGATGAGGAAAACGAGGCAGCAGGTGGTACAACGGGCTGGAGGCCTCAGATGTCTCCCAAAGGCCCGGATCTCCTTTGCAAACTCCTCCACGACCCGGGACCCCAGACAGCCTTCACGAACACACTCTAAATTCAGTCCCCCAGAAGAAGACGTGATTGACATCCACACCACCCCTGGCTGCCGGAGCGCCAGCAGCGTCCGCTCGCTTCCTCGCTTCCCACAGCAACCGTTCCGCCTGCACAGCAACCTCGGGGAGGCTGGCTTCTTGCCTCTGAAATCATCCCCATTTTACAGATGAGCAAACTGAGGCCTGGAGCCGCCACCACACTTGCTAACGGCTGGAAAGCCCCCCTAAAGAACCGGGCTCATTTAAGGGGGCTATCCCTGGCTGCCAGCTGCCAGACAGATCTTCCAAACTGTCATGAAGTCTAGATTTGGATGTAAATCTGCTCATTTAAATGCAGGCGACCAATTAGATTTTTTGTTTGTTTGTTTTAATAATGGCCGCATGGGCCACACAGAACACCTCTGCAGCCAGATCTGGGTCTGTGAGTGGCTGGGCCACAACCTTGGGACAAAAATGGGGCAAAACCCAGACTCTGCTTTTACCACCAGCTGTGTGACCTCTGGCAGGTGCCTCAAACTCTCTGAGCCTCCACGCCCCCACCTGGAACACAAGCATAACCGCACCTCGAAGGTGGGCTGTGAGGATCCTGTGCCACACACAGCCTGGTTCCTGCACACAGTAGGTGCTCAATCAATGGCAGCTTCCTTTCTGTAGGGGTTGAGTGGTAGCCCCTCCAAAGATACTGTCCACCTAGAACCTATAAATGTGACCTTATTTGGAAAAAGGGTCTTTGCAGATGTAATTAAGATTTTTTTTTTTTTAAGATGAGAGGAGGGGATAGTGATGCACCCTGACCAGGATCCATCTGGCAACCCTGTCTGGGGCTGATGGGGCTGATGCTCAAGTACCAAGCTATTTTTAGTGCCTGAAACTGAAGTGCTCCAACAGAGCTATCCTTAGTGCCTGGGGCCACGCTTAACCTAATCAAGCCACTGGCTGCAGGAGAGGAAGCGGGAGAGAGGGAGGGATGGAGAAGCAGAGGATCACTTCTCCTGTGTGCCCTGACTGGGAATCAAACCTGGGACATCCATACGCCAGGCCAATGCCCTATCCACTGAGTCACTGGCCAGGGTCTAATCAAGGATCTTAAAATGAGATGACTGTGGATTGCTCGGTGGGCCCTACGTCCAATGATAAGTGTCCTTATAAAAGAAAAGAAGGCACAGAGTAGATGACCATGTGGGAACAGAGGCAAAGATCAGAGTGATGGGGCCACCAGCCCAGGGAAACTGGGAGCCACCAGAGGCCAGAAGCAATGAGGCAGGAGCCTACCCTGCAACCTCTGGAGGGAGCACAGCCCCGCTGACACCTCGTCGGACCTCAGACCTCCTGGACGGAGAGCGAATACATTCTGTTGTTCCAAACCAGCCCGTCTGTGATCCTGTTATGACATCCCGCCCCAGGAGACTACTGCACTCCCTGTGAAAGACCCAGAAGACACACAGGTGTGACCAGCAGGAAGGTGTCTCTACAGTGGACCCCAGCCTGCGGTCTTCTTTCGGGGCCTCCCGGGGACTGACCGCCCCTGGCCCTCCTCCCAGCTCTGGTGGCAAGCGGTGCCGTGCAGACAGGCGCACAGGGAGGCCCCCCCAGCCCGCCTGTGCGAGGGTAACTTATGTGTTCAGAACGAGACCACCCAGATCCGGCCACTGTGCCAACCCAAGGCGGGGATAGGCACGAGAGACGCAGGCCGTGTGTCCGGGGAGGGAGAGGTCCTGGCCCCTGTGGACACAAGCACTGTTTCTCAGGAGGACACTGTTAACCATGCTACCTTTTGGGCAAGGCACCGCTGAGGGGCAAGAGAGTGGTGACTTTTCATGTTGTGCCTTTTTTTTTTTTGAGATTATACTCTTTTGTATACTTTCCTTTTTTTTTTCATTGTACTTTATTTTACTTTCCTTATCTTATTTTTGATGCCAACAGGGGCTTATTAGGAGGGAGCTGGCCCATGCTGAGCACATCTGGTCAGTCCAGCTGTCACAAGTGACGTGACCATCTGAGGCCACTCTGACCTTCTGTGTGTGAAAGCTGAGAACACTGGCCCCGTTTGCAGAAGAGGAAATTGGTTTTTAGAAGAAAATCAAGTTCCCAGGGAACTCAAGCACCAGGGTCTGGCTATGTGCATTCAGAGTCCTGTTGGTCTGAGGGTCTGCCACGCACGTGGCAGGGGGAGGAAACAGTGTCCCCAAAATTCACGTCCACCTGGAACCTCAGAATGTGACCTTATCTGAAAATAGTGTCTTTGTAGATGTAATTAGTTAAATATCTCAAGATGAGGTCATCCCGGATTTAGAAGGGGCCCTGAACCCAATGACAGATGTTGTCCTTATAAGAAGAAAAAGAGGACACAGAGAATCACAGAGGGGACAGCCGTGTGAAGACAGGGCCCTAGGACATTAATACCCATGTATAGTTACACAGCAAGGTGGCCACATCAATCGCTGGAGGGTCAGCCACATTCTTGCCCCATCCCAACAAGTGCTGATCTCTCACTGAGCCTTCTCAACAGAAAGGAAACTCACATCCTCTGTCCTCTCCTTGCCTCTGATCTTGGTCATGGGGGCCAGAGATTTCTCATTAGACCAAGCACAAGGCCTGGGGTCTCTCCTTGGATTGCTGTGACTCCCAACAAGACTCTCAAACTCTCTGAGCCTTGGAACCCTGCCGACTGCCAAAAGGAAAAAGGCTCAAACTCACAACTCAGAAATGCAAATCAACACCAAAACACACCAGACACACACCTATTGCAACCGCAGACATTCTAGAAGGCCAGATGGTACTGGGCTGGAGCAGACGTGGGAGGAAATGTCAACAGCCCTCCGGAAGGCATGTTTAATGAAACGCACCCCACCTCCGTGTCCTACGACCCAGCACTTCCATCCCCAGCATATCCCAAGGAAGCCCTGAGGACTGTCAGGTGGAAGGCTCCGAGAAGTTTGCTGTTTGTGGAGGCAGCGTGAATGGTACCAGGTACCCATCATGAAGGGAGTAAATAAAACATATGAACTTAGAAATCCAGGCAGCAGCAAGAAGCACCGAGCCAGGTACACACACAGGACGAGGGTCGACTTCAAAGAGCAAGGCCCGAGACAAGCAGGCCGCAGGGCAGGAGTCTGGCCCTGAGCGGAGGCAGCTCTCGCCCCAGGCCACCCAGCCGCTGGGGTGCTGCCCAGCCACACCCAGCTCACAGCGCACGCCACCTACCAGCCCGCGCGATCCTCACCTCACCCCTGTGGGAATGTGTTGGTTTGTCCCAGTTTATAGGACCCACAACAAAGCCCAGAGACTTGAGGAACTGACCCAACGTCCCAGAGCGAACAGGAGGCAGAGCAGGGATTCGACCCCATGCCCGCCTAGCTCCAGACTGGGCGCTCGCCCTCCGTCCTGCGTGCAGGCTCCCAGCAGTGCGTGCCCACCCAGGGGAAGAAGAAGAGGAAAGAGGAGACCATGGAAAGCCGGTGTTCAAACGGCCATGCGTGCACGTGTGGCCACAGCAGCACCGTCCACAATCACCGAAAGGCACAAACGGCCTGCATCCCTCAAGTGACAGACAGACAAACAGAACGTGGTCCGTCCCTACAATGGTTACAACACAGCCATGGAAAGGAACAAGGCACCTGCTACCATGTGGATGAACCTTGAGAACGTGACGCTGAGTGAGAGAAGCCAGACACAGAGGGCCACATGGTGTGTGACTGCGTGTATATAAAGTATCAGATCCACAGAGACAGTCACAGATGGCTGGGGGGGATGGGCAGTGACTGCTAAGGGAAGGGGGGTTTCACTTTGGAGCGGCAGAACTGTTCTGGAACTAGAGAGAGGTGTCGGCTGCACAACACTGTGAAGGGGCTAAGGGCCGCTGAACTGGCCGCTATAAGAAGCTTGACATTATGTCATGCGAACTTCACCTCTATAGGTTATGAACTAAAAAGCTGAGGACAGGACTGAAAACCGTGCAGCCATCTGGAGCACAGCCTGGCCCTTCCGGGTGAAGGTGAGGACGCACACGCCCAGACCAGCACTGCCATCCTACATGCGGCCCTAGAGGAACTCAGGGGCCCCGGGGCTGACTGACAGCGTTCATAACCCAGAACCTGGAGATGCTGACAGCCAGCATGACTAGGACGGATCAACTGTGACTGCCCCGTGGAATATTATACTGCCACGAAAGTGGGGTGCAAAATAATGGAAAGCCAGAAAAAGGAAACAAACAAACAACAACACGGGATATGTGTCTTACACGTCCAGGCTGGGTCGCTGTAACAACACCACAGACTGGGCGGCTCAGAAACAACAGACGTTTATTTCTCACAGTCAGGAGGCTGGAAGTCTGGGATCAGGATGAGGTGGTCCGGTGAGGGGCCTCTGCCTGGTCTCAGGCTTCTCGACATCTTCTCCCACTGCAGAACAGGCAAGGGAGCTCTGTGGGGTCCCTTTCATTAGGACATGTCCCATCCGTAACCCTTGTCTCCCCCCGTGTGACCGCATCGCCTCCCAAAGGCCCTGCCTCCTAATAACCATCCCCTTGGAGATTTGGTTTTTCAGCATATGAATTTGGGGGGCACACATTCAGACCACAGCTGTGACATTCCATTCAAGTCAAGTTCAGAATCAGATGAAACTAACTCAGCGTGTGGGAGTGCAGATGCGGGGGGGTGGGCGGGGGGGGGGTTAACACCACAAAAACCAGAGCCAGCTGGGACCCACATCTCTTCCTCTGCAGGGGCTTCCAGGGGGCGGGTGAGGTTCCCCCCTTTTGCCGGGGCGCGACCACATGGGTGTCTGTTTTAGTTATCAATTGACTCGCACGTGTCTTGGGTACAGCCCTGGACGTGCTTTCAAGGAAATGTTCAATGATGGTAAGTATGTCACAATAAAAAGAAATTAAAGACTCTGAGTGGCTCCTGCGCGGTGGGGGCTACAGCAAGTGGAATGGGGGGAGGGGGGAACTTGGGCACAGACGGGTCGGAGAGGCCCCTTCAAGGTGCCCAGGGGTTCAGGCTGCAGCTGGTGAGCTGAGGAAAGCCAGCATGACCTCCACTACCCCCTCCCACACACACACACATACATGGAGGGGCCAGAGTGATCGGGCACAAGAATTCCTGCAAAGCTCAGAGGAACTGGTAGGGGGAGGCGAGAAGCCTCCATGTGCCACTCACCAGACGGACCCTGGCACCCCGGGCCCCGGCACCCTTCCAGCCCAGAGGATGAGGCGGGCATTGACCCGGCCTGCACCCTGTCCCGCTTCTTCGGCGCTGGGTTAATCCCCAGACAAGAGGACTGAGTGGGTGCATCCAAGGGCTTCGACGAATGGCTGGCCGGGGACAGGGGTGGGGGTGGGGACAGGGGGAGGCTGCCAGGCTGGGGGGGGGGGAGTCCAGATGCCCACCCCAACTCAGCCAGGGCAGCTCTCTCCCATGTGACTCGCACAAGGAGACTTTTGTGTAGGAATGTCATTAGAAAACATGCACTCATGAGGGAGGGGAGGAAGGAAGACAAAGCACTGCTAGAACAGGTGCTGTTGGGACAGGAAGGGAAGGTGGACATAAACCCAGTGTGAGATCAAAGCAGGGATTGCCACGGACCTCCCTGAGCATGACCATGATCTGTGTCAGGATGTCTGCAAGCAAGGGACAGAGACAGAGAGAGACAGAGAGAGACAGTGACAGACATCGGCACAGAGAAAGAGAGATGGAGAAAGCTATAAACACAGAGATGGACAGACAGATGGACACAGCAAGCACCAACGGCAAACAGGGAATGACCCATGAACCTGGGGAGAGGGCAGCCCTGCTCTTACGATTTTCCCACAATGCCGTTTTCAGACTCAAAGCTCGAGGTTTGGGATGAGGGCACGCGGCTGCTTTGGGAGAGTTGTATGGGTTTGTAGCTCCCTCGTGGGAATGGCTGTGGGACAGTCACAGTCAGCCAGCTGGCCAGTCAGGGCACCCAGGTGACTGGAGGAGACGAACTGAGACAAGCAAGGGGCAGGAAGTGGGCAGGTAGGGTCCCACGTCAGGCCAGCCTCCCATATGTAGTGTTTGTATGTCCACAATAACAGACGGTGCGACAGACACGGACGTGACACCTGCCAAGAGGTCCTTCTGGGTGCTCCGACGTGCCAACTCCTCCACCTTCATAAGAGCCCTACACAGCAGGTCCCTTTTATGAATCCCCCTGTCAGAGGGGAAACGGGGCACAAAGAGGTTAAGTCACTTGCCGAGGACACACAGCAGCTGGGAAGCGGCAGAACCAGGATTTGAACCCGGGCTAGTTCTCAGGTCTACCTAAGCTCCTGGATGCCAAAAACCCTGGCCCCAGGGCCGGAGAGAAGCCTGGGGACCTGAGGACTCACTCACACCCAACCTCGATGGTGACAAGACAGAGCCGCCTCCTCACACTGTCTTCCTGCTCCCCACGTCCCACTCTGCCCCCACGCCTCTCGCCCAGGAGGAGTGTTTGTGCATGCACCTGGGGCACTCTCTCAGCTGCTCTCACAGAGGGAGCTGCCCAGGTGGGCCCCTCTCTGCCACTCCCTGCCACACGTCCTACGTAAAGAAGGGTGTGCCCTGGGATTTGGGGCAAGGGCCAGCAGGCAAGCAGACAGGCCCGCAGCCACTCGATCAGGACTGTTGCTGATAGGTGTGCTGGGTCACAATGCAGAATATACCTGCTGCTGGCTGACTCCAGAGCAACTCCTCCACATGTATACCTGAGCGGTTCTGCTCAAGGCCAGAGTCTCAGGTTCATCCCTGCCCCCACCCCGGACACACCCCTCGGTGGCAGACAAAGCCTGAACTTTGGCACACCCCAGCCCTCACACCTCTCCCTAGTTTCTAGAAAACACCCCCCCTTCCCAGTCCTGCCAGTGGGCTGTGGGTGGTCTGGGTGACAAGCGCTGGTTAATGACCTGCTCCTGCAATGACTCGGCCTCTTCCAAGTCCTGCTCTGCAGGCCCATCTAGCCTCCACCTCGTATCCCTCCCACCTCACATCCCCCTCCCCCTGCTTAACAGTATGCTCTGCGTCACCCAATGTTAATTAATTTGCTCCGTGGTCTGCTCCCTCTGGGCTTCGGTTTCCCCCAAGGGAAAAATAAAAGAGGGCACTGAGTTAAACCCAAGTTCTAAATAGAACCCATCTGAGAGTTTGCGAAACCTTCCCTGATAAAAGCAATTAGCTACCGCCTCCTCAAGAGGTCTTGGATAGAGCCAAACAAAATAATCTCTAATACTGCAGAGCAAGAGTCATTGAGGAGATGTGAGAACATAAAGTGGGGAAACAATTTTGGAGCAAAGGGTCCATCAACCCTTCTTGTGGCTTGTCACCCTTTCCTACTTCTGTTAACATAAAGCAGGAACCAAGCATAAGAGCCAGGGAAGAAGCACTCCAGGGAGAAAGACAAGCTTGTGCAAAGGCCCTGAAGTAGTAAAGAACATGGTGTGTTGGAGGAACAGGCCTGTTAGGTACCTATAGGCCGTGGGGCCAGATGGGTTTTATATCACATGCAAGGTTTTAACTGGGGTCGTGAAAAGTTCCAATCTGCATTTTTAAATTTTTTTTCCATTGATTTGAGAGAGAGAGAGAGAGAGAGAGAGAAAGGGAGATAGAAGAAGGGGGAAAGGGAGAGAGAGAGAGAACGAGAGAAGCATCAACTCATTGTTCCACTTGGCCGTTCCATTCTTTAGTTGTGCACTCATTGATTGCTTCTCATGCATGCCCTGACCAGAGATCAAACCCGTGACATTAGCGTGCAGGGTGAACACTCTATTCACTGAGCGAACCCCCTGGCCAGGGCCCAAGCCACACTTTTAAAAAAGCATGCTCGCTACAGCAGGGAGAACTGACTGCCGGGTGGTCAGCTGGTGAGAAGCAGGGCCCCCGGGTCTGGAGCAGGGCCCCGTGCAGGGGGGAGAAAGAAGCCAGGCCCCACGTCCCAGCACCGGACCACAATCTGCCACTCGTCACGAACCAGCCTTGTCTTCTAAACGCCCATCAATCAATATTTGAGAGCCGACGATTACGTGCTAGGCATCTTTCCAGGAGCTTGGGACACAGCAACAAACAAAACCGAGGTCCCTGTCCTCACAGGCCCCCCGTCCTCACAGGGAGAAATAGACGATAAACAATCAACGCGATGCACAGGTCAAGTACGCGTTATCTCCACTGGCAACAAGGCCACAGGAAAAAAAACACATACAAAAAGACAGCAAGGTGGGTTCAGAGCACAGGGGATACGGGGAGGGAACTGGCAACATTATAAAAGGGAGGTTGGGGTGGGAGCTTCGGAGAGCAAGTGAGATGTGAAGAGAGGCCTCACGGTGGTGGGACAGGACACAGACCGGGAAGAGTGGTGGGCAGAGGGGACAGCTGAGCAAGGGCTGGACAGTGTGCAAAGGGCAGGGCAAGGCCAACAGGGGACAGGGCGGACCCCTTTGTTTCTGTGCCGGGACAACCTGACCGGGGAGACAGGTGGCCGCAGGGAGACTGCAGGAACCCCTGGTGAGAGCTGTGGATGCCGCAGATCAAGGTGGTGGCCACAGCAGTGTGGCCAGAAGTGGCTGGACTCCGGACATGAGTTGAAGGTGAAGCTTCAAATCCTCCTGATGGTTCAACACGAGAAGCAGAGCAGAGAGAGTCAAGGCTGAGCCCCAGACGTTCGGCCCGGGGAAGCTGGAGAACGGAGCTCCAGCTGAGATGGGGCGCAGGCAGGACACCGGCCGGCCAGCCAGCCAGCCAGCCAGCGGGAGGGACGGGGCCACGAGGCAGCGAGGAGGAGTCGGGCCTTGCCCAGGGCGAGCTGCCTTTGAACACCCAGTTGAGATATGGAGTTGGCCGTTGGAATTCAGGGGAAAGGTGTGGGGCCCGGGATGCCGCTTTGGGAGTAGCTGGGGCAAAGATGGCGTGTAAGAGTGCTCCCGGGCTGAGCTCACCGGGGACGGCGTGACCACACAGAGGGCATCGGGGCCCTGAGACATCCCCGTGCCCAGAGGTCAGGGAGACAGACAAAGGAGACCCCGAGCAGCCGGCCAGAGGGGCAGGAGGAACAGGTCAAGTGTCTCAAGAGTCCTCTAAAAGCGTCAGAAAAGGTGGAAGGAACCTCGCTCAGAATGCCAGGAAGCGCACAAGGGTCAGGCCACTCCTGTTCCTTCCCCTCCCAGGAGGAGCTAATGGTGAACAGGAAGAAACAGTGGGGTGAGGAAGGAGGGGCAAGAACATGAAGACAGTGTGCCCAGTCCACGGGGGTCCTGGGCCTCTGGGTCCAGGGAGGCTCTGGGCACAATGACAGCCGCAAACCAGGACCAAATCACTCCAACAGCCAACTATCTACATCACCAGCTCCCATGCTCTCTGAGGCCCCAAAGCCAGAAATGAACTTTTTTGTGCCGTTTTGTTTCTCTTTGTATTTCGGCTCCGCCGGCCACTCCCAGGGCCAGTGAAGGCCAAGGTTACCCTTGAAGGAGAAGGAGGGACATGAGCTACATAAAGGGTCTTGTCCTTTTGTTGTGTCTCGTTGTGCTTTTTGGCTGAGCTGTCTAGTTGGATTCTCTGCACAGTAAATGTGTTTCTGGGCTGAAGCTGCTAGATCCTCACGGCGAGGACGGCCAGGGGCAGCACGCCTGACCCAAACCTTCTAATTCTAAGGCTGGGAGAGTCCGTCAGCCCCAGCTTTGGGGCAGAAGCCAGCCTTGGGGGGGGGCGGCTTATGATTCCCAGGGGTCCCTCTTCCACTGACCGAGGAGATGGGAACAGCCTTCTGGGCACTAATGACCAGCAATGGGCCCCATAGGTGTAGACAGAGCGGACACGCCTGCGCTGTAACATGTCCTAGAAAACTCACAGAGTGAGCCCTCCGCAGCAGCCCCCCGCTGCCCGGCCTGCTCCAAGTTAAAGGTCAGAGCGAGAGAGTTCCAGGTAGCTGGGCTTAGCCGACGAGTTCTAGATAATCAAGGGATCACCCAACAGGAGCCCAGAGAGTGTTAGTCATCCCAGGAAGCACAAGGCAACTTTTCCTGGAATGAGACGCACCAGCCCTGGGAAGGTCCAAGTGGGGTACACCACCACGGGTGTGCACACACAGCCCAACACATGGAAATGTGTCAACACACGTGTCCATGTGTGCCCCCATATGTGATCACACATGCCAGCATGCAGCCCTGTTAACATGTGTGTGTATGTGTCCACAATGTGACCATACATACCAACATGGTCCATATTAACATGTGTATACACATGTGCAACCATACAGCCACATGCAAGGCACACATTGCCACATGGGGTACACATGAGCCCATGCCTGCAAACACACATGGGCTCGTGTATGCCATGTTGCCACATATGGGCACATATCAACATGTGTATATGCATGTCCACATACACAATACAGAGACACGTGTTGTGTACCTGTTGACACATGTCAACACATGTGTACATGCTTCAGCATGTGGTCACACATAGGCATATACCTATGCACATACTCACATAGATTCACAGTTCACCCAGTCATGCATGTACAACTGGCACACGTGTGTGCACAGTCTGCATGCGGGTACACACATAAACACATACGTGTGCATGCACATGCCCTTGTGAAGCCAGAGAGAAGCAAATCTGCCAGGAGCAGAGCAGGAAACAAAAATAAACCTGACGGAGGGACACTAAAAATAAGCAGTGTTTTCAGCTGTCGCCATGGAGCAAATTGATGTGGCCCTCGCATGGCCTGCAGGGACAGGTAGGAAAGAGGGAGAAAACAGCAGAGTTGGAGCCAACGGAACTGGACCGCCCCCAGAAGGGAGCACGCCCATCCACGGCCGGTCTGCTCTCTGCCTCCGCTGGAAGCGGCCAGATGCAGGGCCTGCAGGGCACAGCTTGTGAGCGTCCAGGCTGCAGCGCAGTCAGTCTGGCTCCGAGAGGCCCTCCAAGATTTGACCTTGAGGCTTTCTGGAGCCCAGATGCACAGAAGTGGCTGGTCAGGCCCTGCAGGGTGAACAAGAGCCCGGCGCCGCCTGGCTGCAACCACAGGCTCAGAAAAGGCGGCCCACCCCAGCTTCGCTGGGCATCTGCAGGTCTAGAACACATCCTGGCAGGGAGCTGTCGGGAGGCGCTCGGTACCAGAACTTTTGGAGGAGGCGATCCTAAAGAGAAAAGCCTGGCGTGAACCCCGCTCCCCACTGGCCCTGCAGGGAAAGGAAAAGGGGAGGTGGGCCTGGGCAGTGAATACAGGGCGCCCTGCCCTGCCACAAACATCAAGTCAAGCTGCGTGGAATGACAGAGGAGGGAGGACAGGGTCTCCCCAGGCCCCCCAATGGACATGCTTGTTCTGCCACTTCCTCTGTGTGACCTGGGACAAGCGACTTCACAAGTTCCCATTTCCCTTTCCCTCAATACAACAGAGGCAACAGTAGCTGTTCACGCACTAAACAAAATAAATTAACACATGCAAGACACTTAAAACAGTGCCTGGCATGATGAGTGCCCATCACCGTTATCTATCATTAACCCTCACCTTTTAACTGACGGGCAGAGATTTGCCAAAGGGCGCAAAGCAACAGAGGCTGGAAGAGGTGGTGGGTAAAACACCCGAGGCTGGTTCTGACCAAAACACCAAGTTAAAGACAGCAGGGGGGACTCAGCTTCCCTCCTAGACAGGGGAGAAGGCGACAGGGCTCATTGCCACACACACTGGCCTGGTGAAAGAGTCCCCTCCCCTGTGGCCCAGCTGCAGTGTGTGTGTGTAGGGGGGCTTGTCTGGTGGACCAGAGACACACCGTAACTCAAATATGTACCCCCAGGGACCTGGACTGTGCCTTCATTGTCTACTCAAATACAAGGGGCCGCACATGGCAGGCTCAGTTCTGCGTGGTGGCTACAAAAGTCCCACCCTCCCTGGGTCTGCCTCCAGGATATTTTCTCTCTCACAGACAGACAGACAGACACACACACACACACACACACACACCACAGAAAGGTCACCTGAAGAAAATGACTGTCCTTTCTTTTTTTAAGTAAGAGGAGGGGAGATCGAGAGACAAACTCCCACATGCACCCCGACCAGGATCCACCTGGCAATCCCCATCTGGGGCCATGCTCGAGTACCAAGCTATTTTTAGCACCTGAAGCCGCCACTGGGACCAGCTGAGCTATCCTCAGTGCCTGGGGCTGACGCTTGAACTAATCGAGCCACTGGCTGTGAGAGGAGAAAAGGGAGAAAAGGAGGAGAGGGAAGTGTGGAGAAGCAGATGGTTGCTTCTCCTGTGTGCCCTGACCGAGGATCAAAAACAGGACATCCACACGCCCGGCAGATGCTCTATCCACTGAGCCAACCACCCAGGGTCACAAATGACTATTTTAAGCTTCTGCTTCCCAACTGTTGATAATGACCAGTCAGACATATGTCACAGAATTCTCCCAGAACTAAAGGAGATGATAGTCACAGAGAGTCTCAGAACACTGCCCGGCACACATGGTACATGAATATGTTCCTTGGGCCCTTGGGTCTGAACACGTCTCATCAGTTCTGCCCACGGGAGGAAAGGAGAGGAAATGATTTTCACCTCTTCCCAAACCTTCTCCTAGAGACCTCAGGACAGGGCTCCACTGCGTCTCTCTTGTGTTTGGATCTAATCCATTTGGCCATTCTTTGGGGAGAGCTATGGATTCACTACTGATTTCTAATTAAATGCAGAATACACAAAAACATTCCTTTTGTTTAAAAAATAAATAAAGTAGGAGTGGCCTGGCCGGATAGCTCAGTTGGTTAGAACATGTCCAGAAGTTGCCAGTTCAATCACTAATCAGGGCATATACAGTAACAGATCGTTGTTCTTGTCTATTTCTCTGCCTAAAATCAATTTTAAAAAATGTGTGTGTGTGTGTGTGTTTTTTTAAAGTAGGGCCATTACAGATACAGTATAAGTTGACTTGGGCCACATTCCCATCTCCCTCCCTGCCTTGAGAGCAACCACTTTTGTCAGTCTGGTGCATGCCCTTCCATACCTTTTTCTGAGCTGTTACATGCATTGATAGTAATCCATTGAAAATACAGAATGTTGTTTTGTGGAGTTACTTAAAAAATAAATAAACAGCACCAGAGCTTTTCTCAATTAGACATGTGTTTTCTGTGGACCTACCCGTGGCTAAACTGCTTATCTATCTGGTTCCTTCTTTCTGCCTTTTGCTGAGAAGTCCACCAAATGGAGAGCTCCCATTTTATTTCCCAGGACCCAGATCTGGGGATTAGAGCTCCTGCCCAACACTGGCCACAGCTTTGTCAACCTGGCGGGTGGCTGGCCTCTGCTCTGCCTCAGTTTCCTCATCTGCAGGAAGGATGAACACCACCACACCTCTGCCTCTCTCACAAGGCTCCAATGGGATTCAAATGAGTGAGACAGCGCATCCAAGACATTGCCACACACACGAAGCCGCCTCCCTCTGTACCTTACTAGTCTCGCCGGGAGGCATGCTAGACCCGATCCCTGTCTAAAAGGTGAAGTAACCCGCCTGAGGGTCCCCCCCACACCACCCCAGCAGTCTGGAACAAGGCCCAGCTGGGTCTGCAACCCCAGACTCTGGGAACTGACTGCGGCTGCCAAACCGCACACCCCTACTCAATCCCACCCGCAGCCAGGGAAACGGAACGCAAGCCCACCACACGGTGATAATACTGCGTGATCTCCGCGACCTGGGGGAAGTGGCTGCTTTCACACTGTTGGTGGAAGTGTAAACCCAGACAGTGTGTCTATTTGTGACAAAGAACAGTATCAGCCAGTAGAGAAATGGGTCAAGAATTCAGTGTCCATTCAAAGGAATGGCAGGAATCAGTGAGGGGAAAAACCAAACAAACAAAAACCTGGGATAGATGTGTATGTTCTGACATGGAAAAAAGCTTCAAGCTATTATCAGTGACTTAAAAGGCATGCTGTGGGAAATCTGTACATGGTATACAGTTCAGCTTACGTGAAAAAAATATAGATATACTGCTCACAAACATTAGAGGATATTGCGAAATGAATATGAAGCGATCAGATATCCCCTAGTTCTTGTGAGCCATATACATTAAGGTGTCTGAGTCAAGGCCGGTGATGTAGATGATGGCGGAGGTCTAGAAAGGGAATGACAAGGACGGGCCTTCTGAAGAGGGGAAACAAAACAAGGGAACCTTTTTGTTTTCTCCATATGAATTTAAAAAACAAGTCAAGTAGCCAGAAACATAAAAACATAGAAATCAAAGTACAAGCCTCCCATTCAAGTTGCACATGGACATGCATAGCCAAAGAAAACACCCATGGGCCACCCCTCCCTCTCCTAGCGTCCCACTGGCTGGGTCCCCTGAACACTGGCATCCTTCTTCCTGGGGAAGGCACTTGGCTGGGTCTCAGGGGGGCTGTCCAAGAAGTGGCTGAAAGGGGCAGGGCTTGCCTTCCTGCCTTCACACCACTAAGCCCCAAACCAATCGCCTTTGAGATAGTCACGCAGGGTAAGTGGGTGGCTCTCTCTCAACTCTAAGCCCAGAAATCCTAGCCGCAGGACAGGGACAGCTGAGCACGATGATGCTGTCCCTTTGGAAGCCCAGAGAGGGGAGGAATATTAGGTGGTGCGTGTACAGTATACACACATACACATAAGTGTGTGTGTGCGTGTGCGCGCACGCATACACACACACACACACACACACACACACACAGAACTGACGTCTTTCACCTGATCTACAGCCATGGGAAGAAAACCCTCTGAAAGAAGCCCAAGAATGACTGGGCAGACAAACTTTCTCATAGGCTTTATATAAGTCCCACCCACCCACCCCACACTCCCCCAAGCAAGATGCTCAACATGCTTCCACCACCTGAGTGACAATTCTCTCCAGGGTGCACACGGCACAGAAACTGCACAGAAACTGCAGAATCGGCGGGAGTCTACAGAAGGCTTTCACTGAGATAAAAGTTCTCACAGTTAACTTTGAAAAGCGTGAAAGACGTACACCCTTTGGCCGCTGTGGGGGAGAAAAAAGTAACCCTTATGTTCTGAGGTTTCCCCATACACGTTTTACCCCGCCACCCCCAAAGGACAAAAAAAAATACAAAGAGGAACTCCGTTTCCAGTGTCATCAGACGGGATCTCAGTGCAATCAGATTGCAGGACTTAACGGGACAAGATTTGAAACCCCACCCCCCAAAAAAACAAGACAACGTATAGCCAAGATGACTCAGACAACAGTTCCCCAGAGACCTTGAGAAAAGCCTAACTTTGCCCCATCTTCAGAGCTGGCTGCGTCCCAAGAAGCGTCAGCCAGGTCTAAGCAGAGGGAGCCTTCACTCACTCATTCATTCATTCATTTCCCAAGCCTCCTGGGGCACAATGGGGGGGGGGGGACAGAATGTGGACAAGCCCCCATTCTTAAGAAACTCCCGGTAAAGAAGCAGGCAGAGGGGAAAAAAAAGAGAACTCCACTAACGGGAAAGTGACAATATCCACCTCTCTGGCAGCTCCATGTCTGGCTGGATCTGGGGCAAAGGTGAGCCTCTGTTTCCCCTCCCATACTGATGCTGGCTCTGGCTTCAAAGCTTGGACCGCTTATAGCTCCCCAGGCCCTCGCTCCAGAACTCCAGACTCATTCAAACAGGTTTCTGCCCAGACACCCCGGGCAGAAGCAGACGGGCTGAAGGGCCGCCTGGCGGCCTTCATTTGCCTCCTCGGTTAAAAGGGCAGTGCTGTGTAAGTACGGTTCGGATCAGAGGAAAGCCGTCGGGGCTGTGGGCCCTCCAAGGAACCTGCTTTTTTACCCAGCCTCGCCGCTGCGTGGATATGGGGAGAAAAGCTGCTTACCTTTCTTGATCTGTGTCAGGAAGGCAGTGTAGGGGGAGGGCCGTGCAAGGGAGGGCAGAGCAGCGCACTTCTGAAAAGGGGTTTCGATGGGGAGACCCAGCGGCAGAGACTGCTCTAATGAGCACCTACTAGGCCTGGGGACCCATGGGAGTCTCTCGGAAGCACATGAATGTCGGGTTCTCGTCCTCGTGGGCTAGTGGGACCAGGCGAAGTGCAGCCCTCGTGTTAGCAGACACTGCCGTGAGCGTGTGAGCGCGCGCCTGGAGCCCTGAGGCAGCCCGCCACAACGCAATCACACTCCAGGACCAGACCGGCAGGTAGACCCCTTATGGTGAGCTCAGGCTCCAAGGGGGTCTGTCATTCGGCCTCCCCCAACGCTAGCCTCCCGCGAAGCCCCCTGAGAAATCCCTTTGGCTCCCAAAGTCAGCCTAGTTGGGGAGGGTACCCGGGAGGTGGGCAGCGGCCCCTCCTGAAGCGCTCCTCCGGGCCCAAGCCCTTCAGCCCCCAGCCGGCGCCCCTCACCCACCTTGTGGACTTGCTGTTTGATGATGGAGGGCACCGCTACGATCATCACGCCTCCCAACACAATGCACAGTAGCCCGGTGAAGCCCAGCAACGCTGCCGTCCAGCGCGCTTTGGCGCGGCTGCCCATGTCTGCGCGCCCGGGTGCCCACGCGGCGCTCCCCGGGCTACGCGCCGAAATGGAACAGGGTCGGGAGCGGAGACGACAGAGGCGGCGACTCCGGGGACGCGGGCCGCAGGGGCACGGAGGGCGTCGGACGGCGGCGCACGGAGGAGCGGCCCGGCAGGTGGCCAGCGGTTTTATGCGCCATCGCGGGCGCCTCCGGACCGCCCCCTGGACACACAGGGCACCGGGAATCTGGCAGGCGCCTGCAGGCGGAGAGAGGGGCGGGGACTGGGGGGCGGCGGGCGTGTCCGGGGGCGGGGCGCGGATCGGACGGTCCGAGGGGGCGGGGTCGCCACGCCCCCACTTTCGTTTCCGCCCGGCGTCCCGCGTGCTATGGTGTTAGTTAGCCAGGCTGCCCTCCCCCCTCCGTTTCCTTCTCTCCCCTCTCACTTCCACCTGCTCCCCGTTCACCCCTTCCCTGCCCACCTTCTCCCCCGCCATCTTCTCTCCCTGCTCTCTCCTGTCTCCCCTCCTCCCCCCTCCCCTCCTCCTTCCCCTTCTGGCCCCTGGCCCTCCTCCCCTCCCACTTCCCCTGTCGTGACCGTCATCATTGTTCACTTTTAGTAGGAGTTTCCCAACTCAAGCCTGAGCACCAGGGCCCCGGGCCTGTGCGACCTCATCTCCCCCCCACCCCACCCCCCACACACGCAGGCGCGGTCTCTTCCAGCCTCACTCTAACTCACAAGCCTAGGACTGCTGCCTCGGGGTCTTGTACACCCCAGGACTTGGAATTCTGTTCCCCTAGATATCTGCCCGGCTCCTTCCTCCTTGGCTGCTGGGCCACCTTATCAGGCCTTCCCCAGCCAGCCCGAGTAACATGGAAAAGCGCCAGCTGTCCCAGCTCACCCCTCACCCCTTATCAGCGAGCAGCACCTGGCCGGGGTACACTTTTCATTTCTTCTTCACATTGAGACCATGGTCCCCAACAAGAATGCTGCGGGCAGAAGCTGGCCCCTGCCCTGTCCCCCGGCAGCTAGAACCCTGCCAGGAAGGGCACGCTTGCCCACCATGAACAAACCAACAAGTAGCCCTCTAGGTGCTGGGCCCTGAGTTAAGGGCCTTGCATACAATGGCTCCATATTACAGACAAGGGAACAGACACACGGGGAGGTCAAGTCTGCACATCTAAGTTTCTGCTTTCTAATGAAGAGGTCATAGACAGTGAGAAAGTGGGCAAATGAAGGGTAACTAATTGCAGATAGTCAAGTGTTTTCTCCAGGAAATGAAAACCGGTAGGGGCCTGTTCTCCTGCAGTCTTACACCTGGCTTGCAGGCCTCCCCCTGCCCGCAGCCCCCCACTTGCATTGAGTTCTGGACCCCAGATGTAGGCCCATCTTCTCATTCTCTAGGCGAGGTCACTAGGAAGGCAAAAGATTCCCCGGTTCCACGGGGAAGGCAGGGCAGTGTCCCTAGGCCCTAGTTAAAGCAGGCCAGTCCCTGAGGCCTCAGAACGAGGCCTTCTGAACTCTCAGTCAGCCCTGGAAGGGAAGGGCAGCAGGCACCATGTCCTACTGACCCTGGCCCCGGCCTTGAAGGTGGCAGCCCCAGAAGCAGGCCAAGGAGATGGAGGAGGAAGATAAGGCCTTTAAGCAGAAGCCAGAAAAGAAGAAACTCGTAGAGCTAGAGTGAAGGCTGCAGGGAAGGGCACCCTGGCTACAGGTGGAATTAGAAATCTGGCAAAAATGTGAGCTGTTCCTTGTGCCTGAGACAATGTGATTCTCAATTCATTCCTACTTTAACATCTGGATTCCTTGTTAGAACGCTTCTTGCTACCTATAGCTAGAATGAAGTGCTATTGTCTTGGAGCCTGTCATATATTTAAGAATAAACATTTGAGCCCTAGCTGGTTGGCTCAGTG
Source organism: Saccopteryx leptura (assembly GCF_036850995.1). NCBI lineage: Eukaryota > Metazoa > Chordata > Mammalia > Chiroptera > Emballonuridae > Saccopteryx > Saccopteryx leptura. The sequence goes on from NC_089504.1 coordinate 248,767,071, forward strand.
GTAGAACGTCAGCCCTGCATGTGGAAGTCCCAGGTTCGATTCCTAGCCAGGGCACACAGGAGAAGAGCTCATCTGCTTCTCCACTCTTTCTCCTCTCCTTTCTCTCTATCTCTCTCTTCCCCTCCCACAGCCAGGGCTCCACTGGAGCAAAGTTGGCCCAGGTGCTGAGGACGGCTCCATGGTCTCTGCCTCAGGCGCTAGAATGCTCCGGTTGCAATGGAGCAACGCTACAGATGGGCAGAGCATTGCCCCCTGGTGGGCATGCCATGTGGATTCCAGTCAGGCACATGTGGAGAGTCTGTCTCTCTGCCTCCTCACTTCTCACTTCAGAAAAATACAAAAAAAAAGAACAAACGTTTGTAAGTTATGACTATAATCATAATCGTGCAGCGGCTCATCTCTCTAGTTCTTCCCACTGAGCCATTGCAGATTTCTCCCAGGTCTCTCCATAAGCAGTGTGTCCTGGCCTGAGTCAGTAGTTATGGAGTACCCACTATATATTGACCAGAGAGCTGAGCCTGGCACTGTCTTCTCCTCAAGAGACCCAGCAGGGTCGAGGGTGCCAGGAGCAGGGCCCACCCCTGACCTAGATCAGGGTGGCTAGCGCCAGGCTGTGGCGTCAGACGGGAACGGCTTCCACGAAACCCGTACTCCAGGGGTTCCCACCCCAGAGTCCTGGGGCAAGGGGCCTGACCCCCCTCTGTGTCTCAGTTTCCACACCTGTCAAACAAGGATAATAAAGGCCTTTCTCCAAAGGCCATTGTGAGGACTAAATGGGTTAGGACATGGCTAGTACTAGTACAAAGCATCTACTCAATAGAGACTTGAAGTCAGGCCTGACCTGTGGTGGCGCAGTGGATAAAGCATTGACCAGGAACGCTGAGGTCACCGGTTCAAAACCTTGGGCTTCCCTGGTCAAGGCACTTATGAGAATTGATACTTCTTGCTCCTCCCCCCTTCTCTCTCTCTCTCTGTCTCTTTCTTCCCTCTCTAAAGTGAATAAATAAAATCTAAAAATATATTTATATATATTATAAAAAAAGACTTGAAGTCATCAGTTAGCTAATTAATTCATTAATCAAGTAACTCGTTGAATAATTAATGCATGTCACTGCATTTCTTAAGGCTTTCAACAGCCAGCAGCTACAGGGGTTGTCTTATTTACTTATTTTTACTTGTTGTGGTTCTCCGGCAGGAACCCGTTAACTAAGATCCAGGCTCTGCACCGGCCCGGCCCCTCCCCGCTTCCCTGACGCCCGACCTCCCTCGCAAGGACCCGCTCGCCTTGACCATCTCCCCCAATCTAACTCTTGTTTATGACCAAGTCTTCAAGGTCTCAATGTACGTGGTGCTTACTCAAGACAGCCCAAGGCCACCGCGAAAGTGCCATCAGGTCACGCCACGCCGTGGCGTGACAAGAGAGAAAGGCACAGGAGAAAGGACACTGGGCACACGTGAGCACCCGTGACCTCCAGGAGAGGGGCACTTCCGACGGCGGGGGGCAGGGGTGGGGCAGAGTCACAACCTATGAAGGAAAGGACTTCGTCATGCTTAGAGAAAGGCCTTGCAGAGGGGGTAGGAAAGACAAGGATGCAGGAGAGGAAGAGAGATTCATGACAGTAACACATTCCCAACGTTGATGTCAGAGGAGTCTTGCAAATGCCATGCCGGATTGCATCCCCCCCAGCTCAAAGCCACCCTGTGATCAGAGGCAGCTCCGGCAAAGGAGTGCGGAAATTGGAACCCTCCGACGCTGCAGGGAGTACAGGGTAACAGAGGTGCGGCCCCTGTGGGAAACAGTCTGGGAAACAGCCCCTCAGAAGGCAGAGCCCTGAGCTCCCAGAGGACGCAGCAGGTCCACTTCTAGGAATATGCAAGAGAAATGGAAACTTGTGTCCACACAAAATTTTGTACACGAATGTTCATTACCACACTATTCACGGGAGCCAAAAGGTCAAAACAACCCAAATGTCTATCAGTGGAGGAACAGATAAGTAAAATGTGGAATTTTGATTATGATTCAGCCATTAAGCACTGACAACTGCTACAATGTGGATGAATCTCAAAAACATGATTGCTGAGTGAGAGAAGCCAGACACAAAAGGCCACATAGTGTCTGATTCCCTTTATATGAAACGTCCAGAACAGGCACATCTTATAGGGACATAAAGCAGATTAGTGTCTGCCTGGGCTCGGGGCGGGGAAGGGGAATCAGGAATGTGCTAAGGGGTACAAGGCATCTTTAGGGGTGATGAAAATGTTCTGATACTGATTGTGGTCGTGGTTGTACAACTATGAATATGCTAAAATCCACCAAATTGCATGTTTTAAATGAGTGATATTATTTAAAAAACAACAACAACGGGCCTGGCCTCTGGTGACACAGTACATAAAGCCTTGACCTGGAAATGCTGAGGTCCCCAGTTCAAAACCCTGGGCTACAGCAATCAATGAACAACTGAAGTGAAGCTACTCTAAGCTGATACTTCTCGCTCTGCCACCTCTTCTCTCTGCAAAATCAAGAAAGAAAATTTAAAAAAAAAAAAAAAAAAAAAAGAACAATGGTTTCCTATGGCCTATGGCTCCTACCTTTTACCAGAGTAAAAGCCAACCGTCACCACAGCCCACAAGCACACCCTCATTTCCTCAACCTCGTTTCCCTCTTCCCCTGCCCACTCTGCTTCACCTCCTGGGTGTTCCTCAAACCTGCCACCTTGCTCCTGCCTCAGGGCCTTTGCACTTGCTGGTCCCCCTACAGGCCCACTTATCTCCCAACCCTCCCCCCCCACCCCCGCGCACTCACTCGCCCCTTAAGTCCTCCCTCCAATGTCATTTTCTCTGTCAGGACTTCCTATCCATCCTTTTTAAGTTACAACCACAGCACACGATACTCTCTATTTCCTGTTTCGCTTTCTTTTTCTCCATAGCACTTAGCACCACCCAACACGCCACATAATACACGTATTTATTTGTTTTATTGGCTCCCTTCCCCTCTAGAATGAAAAAAACTTCACGAGATCAGATATCTATACCTGCCCATTGCTGTATCCCCAACTCCTGGAACAGTGCCTGGCACACAGTAGGTCCCTAATCAATGTTGACCGATAGCTACCAGCGCTCTGTGGTTAAGAACCTGTATTGGCATCTGCAGCCAGGCTGCACAGCTAGGTAGCCTTGGGCAAGTTGCTTAACCACGCTGTGCCCTAGCTCCCTTTTATCTAGGCAACAGGGGTCACCTCCACAGCGCCCACCTCCTGGGGGCGTCGCTGAGGATTACAGGAGTTAACCCTGGTTACACACTTAGCGAGGTGCCAAAGTCAGATGATATCTTCACTCCTGCAGGCAGGCACATGCTGTCCGCCCCACCCGGTCCCAGGAAGGCCGATCACCAGCCCTGCGGGCAACACACTGAGAGGTCTTGCATTGGAAGTTAAAAGACTTGATTCACAAGAGTCAGAGCTGGTGCACCCTCCCTGAGGCACGCCCACTCATGGCTCCTTTTGAGAATTTTCTTTCTCCTAAGAACTCTAAGGGTCTCTACCATAGCTGCAACCAGGGCAGCAGTGGGCAGTGGCAGCTTGCGCCCCACTAACCCCCGGGGCCTCCGAAACCCCCTTTTCTCTGACTTCCCGGGGAGCTACAGCAGCCCCGCCTCAGTCACTTCCCTGTGACTTTCCTAGAGGCAAAGCCGCCCCGCCTGGACTTTCCTGTTGCTTCTTCTATTCTAAGACCTTCCTTGTTTCACCATCCCCAGCTTTAATACACATGCTCCCAAAACTTAAAAAAGAGAGAGAGAGAGTCATAGCTTATTCATAGCAGAACAGGGACTTGAACCAAAAGTCACTCAGCTCCAGAGCTCAGACCTAAACCAGTACTCTCTTCACGGAAGAGAAGGAACAAGGGGAGAAAGGGGAAAGAGGAAGTGAGTAGAAGGAAGAGAGGCGTGAGGGAAAGGACAGGGGTTAAGGAAAAGCCAATGAAGAAGAGGAAAGAGTTGTCTTTGGCCACACCTGCCACCGAGGTGCCAGCTGGCCAGGGCTCACGTGTTCGCTTGTTTGACTCATTCGGCCTATACCTGACTGAGCACCTACTGTGCGCCAGGCACTGAGCTCGTGAACACAGCAGAGCTCCCTGGCCTTGCAGATCTTACGTTCCAGCAGACAAGCGAGATCAGCCGACGATAAACACCGTCATTAGTGACTTTTACGACATGGCAGAGCTGGGCTGTGCAGTCCAGTAGCCATTCGTCACGCGCAGCGGCTGGGCGCCCGTCCCAAGTTAAAGGTGCTGCACTGTGCACACGCCAGGCTTCAAAGACTTCAGGTGGAAGAGAGCACATAAACTATCTCATTTTTTTGTATGGATTATATGTTGAAATTGGATACGTTGGGTTAAATAAAATACACTATTAAAATTAATCTTGGGAGCTTTGGCCACTTAGCCCAATCAGAGCGTCATACCGAAACACCAAGGTTATGGGTTCGATCCCTGGTCAGGGCACACACAGGAAGCAACCAGTGAATGGCACCACTAAGTGGAAAAACAAATGAATGTTTCTCTCTGCCCCCTCTCCCTTCCTCTTTGCATCTCTCTCAAATCAATCAATTTAAATATATATATTTAACATTAATTTTGCCTGTTACTTTTTTTACTTTTTAAAATCGGCCGCTAAGCCTGACCAGGCGGTGGCGCAGTGGATAGAGCATCAGACTGGGATGTGGAGGGCCCAGGTTTGAGACCCCGAGGTCGTCAGCTTAAGCACGGGCTCATCTGGTTTGAGCAAAAGCTCACTAGTTTGGACCCAAGGTTGCTGGCTCAAGCAAGGGGTTACTCGGTCTGCTGAAGGCCTGCAGTCAAGGCACATATGAGAAAGCAATCAATGAACAATTAAGGTCTCACTATGAAAAACTGATGATTGATGCTTCTCATCTCTCTGCGTTTCCGTCTGTCTGTCCCTGTCTGTCCCTCTCTCTGACTCTCTCTCTGTTCCTGTAAAAAAAAAAAAATCGGCCACTAAAAATGTTTAGAATTGCATATATGACTCGCCTTGCATTTCTGTCAGACAACGCTGTTTGAGAATGATGTGTGCTTCAGAGAGGGAAATAAGAGAACAGAGTAAGTACCACTGGCTGGGAGGGGGCCTCAGTTTAAATGGGGTGGTTGGTGAGGACCTCTGTAAGAAGATGACATTCGAGTAAAGACCCAAAGGAAGTTCAGGAAGGAGCCATGCAGAAATCTGGGGAAGAACTTTTGAGGCAGAGGGAACAGCCAGTGCAAAGGACCTGAGGCAGGAATGTGTCCTAATAGACTTTGTTTATTATTGATTGATTTAAGAGAGTGAGAGGAAGGGAGAGAGAGAAACACCAGTTTGTTGTTCCATTTATTTCTGCATTCATTGGTTGATTCCTGTGTGTGCCCTGACTGGGGATTGAGCCCACAACCTTGGCATATCAGGATGATGCCCTGACCAACTGAGCTACCCAGCCACAGCCTTGATAGACTTTAATTAAGGTGCTAATTTCTCATGTTGATGCAAATGACTTCTCAGTAACTGCTTTTCATCAGCAAGTGAAAATGCCCCTTATAATACTGTGACTATGCCTGACCCATGGTGGCACAGTGGATAAAGCTTCAACCAGGCACACTGAGGTCGCTGGTTTGAAACCCGGCCTGGGCTGGCCAGGTCCAGGCACATACGCACATACGAGAAGCAATAACAAGTTGATGCTTCCCACTTCTCTTCCCACCCCCGTTCTCTCTCTCTCTCTCTCTCTCTCTCTCTCTAAATCAACATAAAATCTTTAAAAAAAGTATGGGGACTATTCAGGGAGGTCAAACACTCCTCCCTCGGTACTGCAGCCTAACCCTCATGAAGATGACTTCCCAGAAGCTCACGCGGCAGCCTGCGTGTCCCCAGCTTCTTTCCCTCTCTAAGAGCTGGCAGTGGACCATCACCTTTGCCCCCAGCTCTCAGTCCTTGAGACATCACCTCTCTGGTGAGAGCTAAGCCTCTAACACAAAACCACTTTCCAGGACAAAGGTGCCAGTGCGTGGGAGCCCTCAGCCCACAGCCATGGGCAAACGGCGGCTCCGTGCCTGCCAAGCCCCGAGAGGAGAGGCGCACTCTCCGTTCCCACAGCCCACAGCAGTGGGAGACCCGAGCAGGTTCGTGTCGCTGCGGGACCCAGAAGCCACCCCCCTCGCCACCACCAAGGCCGCCTGGCACTACTGGGCCTCTGCAGAGAAGATGTGGGCACGTTCGTTCATGATGCTCAGTACCCACTCTGTGCCAGGCCTACTGAGGGCAGGGTCCAGCATGGTGAGCAGGACGGACAGGTGCTCCCTATATCCCACCCTCACTTCTCAGTGTGTGTGTGTGTGGGGGGGAGAGATTTAGAGGCAAAATAAAACAACACCTCAACAAATATAGGAGGACTTGAGCCAGCTGGGGCTCGCTCACGCGGTGTTAATGAGAGAAACAAATGAAATAACCCCACAGAGAGATGAGGGGGCAGAGGGTAAGACCAGAGGGGTAGGAGCAGGTGGAGGACGCTTCTGGCAAAATAACCGGTCAGTACAAAGGCCAGGGGAAGGAGATGTTCGGTCTGCTCAAGGAGCCGACAGGCAGAGGGGGCACCATGAAGGACCCCGTGGCTAGCATGACCACCTCGGGTATGCCTCTTGTCCCAACAGTATCATGGACAGCACAACAATTCACCTTGTCACCTTTTTTCTCGGGCCACGGGAAAGAATTCTGATGTTGGTCTTGGTGGCCCTGCAGCTGAAGAGCAGCCTGCTCTGACTGAGGCTCTAAAGCAAGGGTCCCCAAACTTTTTACACAGGGGGCTAGTTCACTGTCCCTCAGACCGTTGGAGGGCAGGACTATAAAAAAACTATGAACAAATCCCTATGCACACTGCACATATCTTATTTTAAAGTAAAAAAACAAAACGGGAACAAATACAATATTTAAAATAAAGAACAAGTAAATTTAAATCAACAAACTGACCAGTATTTCAATAAGAACTATGCTCCTCTCACTAACCACTAATGAAAGAGGTGCCCCTTCTGGAAGTGCAGCGGGGGCCAGATAAATGGCCTCAGGGAGCCGCATGCAGCCCGCAGGTCGTAGTTTGGGGACTTCTGCTCTAAAGTATCTTTCAAGGACGGCTAATCCACTGGTGGCCCGGCCTGTGATGGTGCAGTGGATAAAGCATCAACCTGGAACACTGAGGTCACCGGTTTGAAACCCTGGGCTTGCCTGCTCAAGGCACATATGGGAATTGATGCTTCCTGCTCCTCCCCCCCTTCTCTCTCTCTCTCTTCTCTCTAAAATAAAATCTTAAAATAATAATAATAATAATAATAATAATTCACTGGTAAAATGTCAACCTGGAACGCTGAGGTCACCAGTTCGAAATTCCAGGCTTACCTGGTTAAGACACATACAGAAGCAACTACTATGAGTTGATGCTTCTTGCTTCTTCCCCCTCTTTCTCTCTTTTTCTCTCTCTTTCTCTTCTCTCTAAAAACCAAAAAATAATTAAAAAAAAAATAATCCACTGGAAGAGAAAAGAATAGATGAGGCAACTGGGACAAAACACTTGATAATTGTTGAATCTAAAAAGTGGGTATATTGGGGTTTAAGGTGCCATTTTCTCTATTTTTGTGTCTTCCTACTATAGAGCAAATGTCTGTGTGTGTCCCCCCAAATTGAGTATGTTGAATCCTAACCCCCAGTGTGATGATATTTGGAGACAGGAACTTGGGAATATGATTAGGTCACAAGATAGAGCCCTCATGAATGACATTAGCGCCTTTATGCAGGAGACCCCGAGAGCTCCCTCGCCCCTCCCACCACCTGAGGACAGAGAACAAGGAACCACCAACACAGCACACCGGGAAGTGAGGCTCTCCCCGGACCCGGAACCTGCCCACACCTCGATCTTGGCCTTCTAGCCGCCAGCACCGTAAGACATGAGTGTCTGTGGTTTCTGAGCCATCAGTGTCTGTGACATCCAGGTATGACAGTCTGGATGGACTAAGTCAGACAATTCAAGTCTCACAATTGTCAATTTTTTTATATACAATTTCCATTTTTGTTGTTTAGAATCAAAATATATCTCCCTGGCCGTTGCTTAGGGATCAAGAGTAAAAAGCGTGGCTCAGTCACAATGCAATGTGGTTGTCCCACATGGCCCAGGCTGCGGCGACCGGGGCTGGGGAGCCAGGCAGAGCTGGCTTCAGGGTGCAGAACCCACAGCCCGAGCAAGTGGATCAGGAGTGAGGGGTAAAGGGGGACAAGAAGTCCAGGCTGGCTCGTGTCGGGAAGGGCTGACTCATTCAACGAATACATATATGTGAAGCGCCCACCCTGTGCCAGGCCCAGTGCCGGGCCTGGGGGTCCAGTGGCGGGCAAAGTGGTCTCGGCCCTCTCGGAGCTTGTGGTCGTGACAGGGAGACTGACAACAAATCATCACAGAAGCCCATCATCACACATCGCACAGTAAAGGGAGATTTCAGTCCTAGGAGAGCTTGGGAGTGGCCAGGACCGTGAGAGAATATTCTTGTCTCCCTCTGCTTTGCCCACCCTAATTTTGTCCCTGGGAAGGTGACCCCCCTGGGAACCAGGTCAGCAGCCTCCCTGTCCCCTCCGGTTCCTAGCTGGCTCTGGCCAGTGAGGTCTGAGCAAGGAGAACCCAGCTCTTATCCTCCAGCTTGCTGCCAGGGGATTTCCTTAGATTACGGAAGGTTGCTAATCCTCCTTTGCCCTTCGGTTTATGAGAATCTACGTCCCCTCCCCTGGGCCATGGGTTGACAGGGTGACCTGCTTCTACCAATGGGAGGTGTGGCCGAAATGACACTGGGTAGCTGCCTGGAGTGGACCCTCCCACAGACAACCTGCGCAGGAGGAAGGCCATGTGGGCCCGCCAGGCAACCTAGCATCCCAGAACTGCCGAGCCAACCCCACAAGATGGTGAGAAGGTCTAAATGTACGTGCTCTCCAGTCCCCACGTCCTGGGTGGTTTGTTCTGCAGGCACAGGTCAGGGGCACACTCAGGCTGCCCGGGACCGTGTCCCCACAGCCTCCAGCCCGAGGGGTGATGTCAGCGTCCCTACCTTTTCGTTCCCCTGCCCCTTTGTCAGCGGCTCCTCTGTGAAACTCTCTGCAAAGTCTCCTGTTTGAAGTGTGTCCTCCACTTTCTCCCCAGACCCTGGTGGACACAGAAACTTGGTCTGTGGTGAGAAAGGAAAGAGTCACAGGAGAGGAAGGGGGACCCCAGTGGCAGAGCTTTGGGCAGAGGGAACAGCTATGCAAACACCTGTGGTATGAATGCACAGGATGGCCGGATCAGGCGGTGGCGTAGTGGATAGAGCATTGGGCAGGGACGTGGAGGACCCAGGTTCAAGGCACCAAGGTCGCTGGCTTGAGCATGGTCTCATCTGGTTTGAGCAAGACGTGAGCCTGGGGTCGCTGGCTTGAGCAAGGGGTCACTTGGTCTGTTGTAGCCCCTGGGTCAAGGCACATATGAGAAAGCAATCAATGAACAACTAAGGTGTCGCAACAAAGAATTGATGCTTCTCATCTTTCTTCCTTCCAGTCTGTCTGTCCCTATCTGTCCCTCTCTCTGTGACACACACACACACACACACACACACACACACACACACACACACACACACAGAATGCGCAGGATGACTTCCAGAAGAGCTGCCGCTGCTGCCCGCCAAGCTGCCCGTGCAGAGGGGCCGCCTCCGGGGGGTGAGGGCCTCTGTCCTCCAACCAGGAGAAAGTCAGTTCTGCCAACAACCTCCCTGAGCCTGGAAGAAAGCCCTGAGCTCCAGGTGAGAACGTAGTCAGCTAACCCCTTGATTGTGCCATGCCTGGACCCCTGACCCACAGAAACTCTGATGTAATTGACGTGTATTGCTTTCAGATGCTAAAGAGAAAAAAAAAAAAGCCCTGGCCAGGTAGCTCAGTTGGTTAGAGCCTTGTCCCACTACACCAAGGTTGTGGGTTCAATCCCCAGTCAGGGCACGTACAAGAATGAACTAATGAATGCGTAAGTGGGACAAAACAAACCAGTGTTTCTTTCTCTCTAAAAATAAAAAATAAATTAAGATGCTTAAAAAAAAAAAGAATGCAGAGAACAGGGGTTCTGCCCCCCCCATCTGCGAGAAATACGGTCCCAGACCCCCAGCAGATGCCTGAAACCCCGAATAGTGCCGAACCCTGCGTGTACCATGTTTTCTCCTATACATACAGGTCTGTGATAAAGTTTAATTTATAAATTAGGCACAGTAAGAGATTAGCAACAGTGACTCATTGTAACAATATGCTATAATAAAGGATGTTGAATGGTCTCTCCCCCCTTGTACTGGGATCATCTTTCACTTAAAGGAAGTACTTTCTGGCCTCTCTCTCTCTCCCATGCGTCCAAATGACCCATCACTACTCTTGTGCTTTGGGGCCATTATTACATAAAATAAGGGTGACTTGGACACAAGCGCCGAGATACCTGGACAGTCCGTCTGATGAGGAGGGGCGGGACCGTCCTCAGCGTGGAGATGCTGGACAAAGGGAGGAGTCATGTGGGGGGGGGGCGTGAGATTTCACCCCACTGCTCAGAGCGGTGGGCAAGTGAAAACCTAGGAATTGTTGATTTGGGGAATTTTTCAATTCAAGATCTTTGGACCCAGGATGACCACTGGTATCTGAAACCACAGAAAGCAGAGCCACACATAAAGGGGGCCAACATGGCAGCTAAAAGCAGCCAGTCTAGAAGGCCAGACAGTCTGGGTTCAAATCTCTGCTCTTCTCTGGGCATAAGACTCGCCCCTCCCTGGACCTCGGCAGCCCTATCTGCAGATGGAGTTAATAAGGCCTATCTCAGAGGGCGGTGGTGCAAGTGAGCCTCTATCTGCGAAGCCCTTGGCACTCTGTGCTTGTTAAACAAACTGGGCAGTGCCGGGCTGGCTGAGGGAAGACTGCAGAACAGGAGATATGAGGTGGAAAGTAAGCAAGGACTGGGCCCCGAGGCCTCGGGCAGAAACTCCCTGAGCAGGGCAGGCAGAGGAAATAACAGAGATTGAGACAGATTGACTTTAACCACCCCCATCGATTCCCCAAAGTGCTTATTCTGAGCACCTCTCCTACTTCATCAACCTCGGGACTGTTCAAAGCACACACAGACACACACACACAGAGCTAATATTGTTGAGAACTCACTACACGCCAGCACCACTCTAAGGGCTTCAGAAGTGTACTTTGCTGGGTCCTCACGTAGGCCTGGGAGGTGCGTGCTCATATCCTTGCTCCTATTGTTCAGATGGGAACACTGATGCCCCGAAAGAGCAGCCACGTCCACGATACTGGAAGACCAGACCCTCAACAGAGACAGGAGTCCGGGGAGGGGTACATAAGGGGTCCCTGAGGCAGGACCCTAAAGGCTGAGCCTTTACCTTACTAACTGTTAGGGAAATCCCAATCAAAACCACCTCACACCTGTTAGGATGGCTACTCGTAAAAATAAAACAAAACACAAACACATAAAAAAAAAAAAAGAAGTATCTGTGAGGATGAAGAAAAAATGGAACCCTGTGCATGGCTGGTGGGAATATGACACAGTGTAGCCGCCATTCAGAACATGGAGGATAGTCTGGTGGGTCCTCAACAAATTAAACGTGGAGTTACCATCTGACCCAGCAATCACACCTCTGGGCATGTACCAGAATTGAAAACGGGGACACACACAAATATTTGCACACCGGGTTCTTAGCAGGATTATTCACAGTAACCGAAAGGGGGAAGCGACCCAAATGTCCGCCAAGGGATAGATGTATAAACCAACTGTGGCAAAGCCACATAACGCAATATTGTTCAACCTTAAATCATAGGAGATTCTGACATGGGCGACGACATGGAGTAACCTGGAGGACATTATGCTGAGTTACATAAAGCAGTCACAGCAAGACAAAACAGGCCCTGACCAGATAGCCCAGTTGGTTAGAGTGTCGTCCACGTACACCAAGGTTGTAGGTTCCATCCCACACCAGGGTACATAGAAGACTCCACCAATGAATGCTCAAATAAGTAGAAAACTTGATATCTCTCTCTCTCTCTCTCATCAGTCAATAAGTAAAAAGTTTATAAAGGACAAAACTGAATTATTTCATTCATATGAAGGACCCAGATTAGTAAATTCATAGACAAAATGAAAATCAGAATGGTGGGGCCAGGGGCTGGGGGAGGGGGTGAGGGAGTTAGTGTTTGATGGGGACAGAGTGTCAGTTGGGGAAGATGAGAAAATTCTGGAGGCCGTGGCCAGTTGGCTCAGTGGTAGAGCATTGGCCCAGCGTGTGGAAGTCCTGGGTTCAATTCCCAGCCAGGGCACACAGGAGAAGCACCCATCTGCTTCTCCACCCTTCCCCCCTCCTTTCTCTCTGTCTCTCTCTTCCCCTCCCTCAGCCAAGGCTCCATTGGAGCAAAGTTGGCCCAGGCACTGAGGGTGGCTCCATGGCCTCTGCCTCAGGCACTAGGAGGCTCCAGTTACAACGGAGCAACACCCCAGATGGCAGAGCATCGCCCCCTGGTGGACATGCCGGGGGGATCCTGTCAGGCGCATGAGGAAGTCTGTCTCTTTGCCTCCCCGCTTCTAACTTCAGGAAAAAAAATAGTTCTGGAGACAGATGGTGGTGATGGCTACACACAGTGTGAGTATATTTAATGCCACTGAACTGTTGAACTGTACATTTAAAAACGGTTATTATGATTTAAAAGAAAGAAAAAGAAAGAAGGAGACAGAAGGAAGGAGGGAAGGAAGGAAGGAAGGAAGGAAGGAAGGAAGAAAGGAAGGAAGGAAGGAAGGAAGGAAGGGAGGGAGGAAGGAAGAGGGAAGGGGAGGGGAGGGGGAAGGGAGGGAGGGAGGGAGGGAAGGAAAGAGGAAACCTATGCAATAACAACAGCAATTTGGAGCAGCGAGGACAGTGGTCCCCAACCTTTTTTGGGCCACGGACCGGTTTAATGTCAGAAAATATTTTCACAGACCGGCCTTTAGGGTGGGACGGATAAATGCACAAAATAAAATTATGCGACCAGCGTAAAAACTATGGTATTTTTAAATATAATTGTCAAACTTACAAGACAAGCGTCAAGAGTGAGTCTTGCCCTGGCCGGTTGGCTCAGTGGTAGAGCGTCGGCCTGGCGTGCAGGAGTCCCAGGTTCGATTCCCGGCCAGGGCACACAGGAGAAGCACCCATCTGCTTCTCCACCCCTCCCCCTCTCCTTCCTCTCTGTCTCTCTCTTCCCTTCCCGCAGTCGAGGCTCCATTGGAGCAAAGATAGCCCGGGCGCTAAGGATGGCTCTGTGGCCTCTGCCTCAGGCACTAGGATGGCTCTGGATGCAGCAGAGCGACGCCCCAGAGGGACAGAGCATCGCCCCCTGGTGGGCATGCTGGGTGGATCCCGGTCGGGCGCATGCAGGAGTCTGTCTGACTGCCTCCCTGTTTCCAGCTTCAGAAAAATACAAAAAAAAAAAAGAGTGAGTCTTAGATGGATGTAACAGAGGGAATCTGGTCATTTTTAAAAAATAAAACATCGTTCAGACTGAAATATAAATAAAATGGAAATAATGTAAGTTATTTATTCTTTCTCTGCGGACCGGTACCAAATGGCCCACGGACCGGTACCGGTCCGCGGCCCAGGGGATGGGGACCACTGCCCTAGGAGACCCGAGGAAGGAAGTCGAGCTACGAGGAAGTGGACGGGACAGTCGGTCTTGATCAAGAACTAGGGGGCAGTAGAGAAGAAGTGGGTGGGAGGCTTAAGGATAAAAGGCAAGTTGGGGTCCCAGCAGGACAAGGGAATGGAGCGCTGGGAGGCCTGCAAGGTGGCTGTGGGACTCCACACTGTCACCAAGCCGGCCTTGGCGACTTCTTTCCTTCCCAGCCCATGCTGGGCTGCTCAGTGTAAGAGAAGAGCCCCTTTCACTGAGCCGCACAGCCCCCTCCACAGGGTCTGTCCCCACAAAGGCCCTGCCTCGAAAGGAGGCAGAAAGGAGAGATACACCAGCCTTGGCAACTCTCTGGCGTCCCGGCTGCAGGAAAAGGAGTGAAGTGACCAGCCTGGATTCCCGGACAAGTGGCTTGACTCCTCCAAGCCCCAAGTATCCCCTAACAGCCCTGGGTTCCCCTCTAAGTCCCAGGATCCCCCCTGTAAAACAGGAATCAGTACCAAGGACGAGACAGTATATGTAGTCCTACCCACCCCCTCCCAAACACATGGTATACAGATAGTTTAAAAACAAAAATAAAACCCACACAAAGTCAGTTTGTTCCTTATTACCACCATGCACCAATAACTCTAAAAAAAGGTCCATGATAAAGTATTCCCTCTTTAGAAATCTGTTATTGGTCTGAGTTCTGAACCAGGAGTTGGCAAACTACATACAGCCCACAGGCCAAATCTGGCCCTCAAGCCTGTCTTTTTTTTTTTTTTTTTTTTTTTTTGGTATTTTTCTGAAGTTCAAAACGGGGAGGCAGTCAGACAGACTCCCGCATGTGCCCGACCGGGATCCACCTGGCATGCTCACCAGGTGGTGATGCTCTGCCCCATCTGGGCCGTTGCTCTGCCACAATCAGAGCCATTCTAGCGCCTGAGGCCACAGAGCCATCCTCAGCGCCCGGGCCATCTTTGCTCCAATGGAACCTCGGCTGCAGGAGGGGAAGAGAGAGACAGAGAGGAAGGAGAGGGGGAGGGGTGGAGAAGCAGATGGGCGCTTCTCCTGTGTGCTCTGGCCGGGAATTGAACCTGGGACTCCTGCACGCCAGGCCGACGCTCTACCACTGAGCCAACCGGCCAGGGCCAAGACTGTCTTTATAAATAAAGTTTTTTTGGAACACAGAGACACCCATTCATTCTATATCATCTGTGGCTGATTTCCCACTTCAGTGGCAGAGTGGAGTAGTTGTGACAGAGACCTTGTAGCTGCAAAAAGCCTAAAATATTTATTATCTGGTCCTTCACAGAAAGCTCTTTCCAATCCCTGAGCTAAACAATTGCTGTGGTTACTCTTGAGTGTTAATTATATATGAAAACTTTAAATCAGCACATCTGCATTAGTTACTCTGGAATAAATATCATATTCTACATGAAGTTTAGTTCAGAGAACACCATATGCCCTCTACACACACACACACACACACACACACACACACTCAGTCACACACATAAAATATTTTAATAACTACCTTTAAAATAGAAATTAAATATATTCTTTTTTGTTTGTTTTAAAACTATAGAAGGAGGCCTGACCTGTGGCAGCACAGTGGATAAAGCGTCAACCTGGAATGCTGAGGTCGCCAGTTCAAAACCCTGGGCTTGCCTGCTCAAGGCACAGATGAGAGTTGATGCTTCCTGCTTCTCCCCCCTCCTCTCTCTCTCCTTCTCTCTCTCCTCACTAAAATAAAATTTAAAAATAAATAAAAATAAAACAATAGAAGGAATCTAAAAAAGAATGATTCTTCCTGAAAGTAGTTTTTGTTTAATAGGTGTGTATGTTGGGGGCGGGAGTGTAAGAGAATTATCTACTCAGGGGTAGATGTCAGGTATACCACTGACAGGGTTTTTGTGAGAATGAAATTAAAAATTAAATATGTGAAACCTGGTCAGTTAGTTCAGTCACTTAGAGCATTGTCCCAAAACACTAAGGTTGTGGGTTTGACCCCCAGTCAGGGCACATACAGGAAGCAACTAATGAATATATAACTAAGTGGGGAAACAAGTACCTATAAATGCTTCTCTCTCTGTCTTTCTCCCTTCCTCTCTGTCTTTCTAAAATCAGTCAATAATAATTTTTTAAAAAGTAAACGTGTGATGTTAGACACCATTGGTTGCCTCCCCAGAATGCGTCCTCTCCCACCCCCTTCTTTCCTGATGGCAGGAGGAGTGCTTATCTTCCTCCAAGCAGCCACAGGTGTTCAGACAGGGGACCCTGTGCCCCTCCCAGGGAGGAACTCTGACTACAATAAGGCAGCCTTGGCAAGACCATTCTCCCCACTATGATTGGCTTAGTTGTGGACACTTGACCAGATTCTAGCCAATAAGACATGGGGGTGGTGTGCTGGGGACTTCTGATAGAAAGGGGACTCGAGAAAGAGTGGCTCCCTGCGTGTCCTCTGTCGGACACTGTCCCATCTGAATGAGATACCTGGGTTGAAGGTGGGCCATCGTGCGACGGCAGAACATGCCAGAACAGAGCAATGGGACCAATCTGGGTCCTCGACGGTGTCCATGGCTGCTGAGGCCGGGACCCCTGAGCGTTGCTCCATCTCAGGACTGGCCCCGGTGTGGAAATACTGTCTTCATTGTTAAACCGCTTGGGTTGAATGACTTCGTGTCCTTTCAGCCAAAAGCATCTCCATTATGCAGAGATGAAACCTTTTGGCAAGTAGCCAGCAGCCACAGCTGTGGGCTTCATTAATGTATTCATTCAGGGACTATTGATGGAGTGCCCTCTAGGTGTTCTAGATAGTTCTGGGCACTGGAGATTAGGAGAGAGGTCCCTTCTGCATGCCTGTGGATGGAGACAGACACAAACACAAGTCCCCAAGTAAGCAAACAAGAGAATTTCAGGTCATGTTCAATGCCGAGAGAGAGAGAGAGAGAGAGAGAGAGAGAGAGAGAGAGAGAAAGCAGCGGTTTGATAAAGAAGTGAGGGAGGGAGGGTAGGGCTTCTCTGGACTGGTGGCAGGCATTTGAGCAGAACACTGAATGGAAAGAGAGCCAGCCATGGGAAAGCATTCCAGGCAAGTGCAAATGCCCTGAGGTAGGAGTGAACTTGGCATGTTCAAGAAAGTGAATGTAGCCTGACCAGGTGGTGGTGCAGTGGATAGAGCGTCGGACTGGGAGGCCGAGGATTTAGGTTCGAGATCCTGAGGTCGCCAGCTTGAGCGTGGGCTCATCTGGTTTGAGCAAAGCTCACCAGCTTGGACCCAAGGTCGCTGGCTTGAGCAAGGGGTTACTCGGTCTGCTGAAGGCCCACGGTCAAGGCACATATGAGAAAGCAGTCAATGAACAACTGCAGGCGTCCCCAAACTACGGGCTGCATGTGGCCCCCTGAGACCATTTATCCGGCCCCCCGCCGCACTTCCGGAAGGGGCACCTCTTTCATTGGTGGTCAGTGAGAGGAGCACTGTATGTGGCAGCCCTCCAACGGTCTGAGGGACAGTGAACTGGCCCCCTGTGTAAAAAGTTTGGGGACCCCTGAAAGGTGTCACAATGCGCAACAAAAAACTGATGATTGATGCTTCTCATCTCTCTCCATTCCTGTCTGTCTGTCCCTGTTTATCCCTCTCTCTGACTCTCAATCTGTCTCTGTAAAAAAATAAAATAAAAAGAAAGTGAATGTAGACCGTGTGGGTAGCATGATTTTAGCAGCAGCTTACCCAAAAGGAAAGGTTTGTCTCCTCCTTCCCACTTTCTCTCTCTCTCTCTTTCTTTTTTTTCTTTTTCCTCCCTTTCTTAAGGCGTTTGTTCCCTGGCTCAACGTGCATAAGCTCTGGTTTGTTAAAATCTGGAATGAGTCTTCAGGCACTGCCTCCTCTTAACTGAGAGCACCACTTAACCTCCCACGGTGCGTGGGCCCAATGTACCCTGGCTTTTTCAGCGAAAGCCAGGTTTAGTAAGCTTCAGCCTAACGAAACAGCTCCCGGGGCAGCAAGTGCCCATCTGTCCTGTCATTTCTTCTGCCAGAGCCACGCTTTCTGTCCTGCACTGTAAGCGGCAGCTCCCATCTACACCCCTCCTCTGCAATGCCCTCTGCCTGGGGCCTGCCAAGGCCTGGGGATAGGTCCACAGCAACAGAGGAAGAGGGTAGCCACTGCGCAGCCAGGCCAACATCAGTAGAAGGAATGCGTCCGATAGAAAAGGCCCCCGTCCTGAGCCCAGTTGGTTAGAGTGTCGTCCTGATACGCCAAGGTTGTGGGTTCGATCCTCGGTCAGGGCACATACAAGAGACAACTACTGAATGCATAAATGAGTGTAACAGCAGATCAATATTTCTCTCTCTTTCTCTCTCTCTCTCTCTCTCTCTCTCTTTTCTCTCTCTAAATCAATTAGAGGGAAAAAAACTTTTTAAAATTTTCTTTGGAAAGTTATGGTGGTAGCGTCCTTCTAGACACAGCAGCTAGCCTCTGACATGAGGTGCCAGGGGGACCGACCCCTGGACACTCTACTCATAGAGTTGTTTGTGTAACTGAGTTTACGGAGCATTTCTTATGGCAAGGGGGGCTTATCATGCATTAACCATGGCCTCACACAGGTCTCAGACTGGTGGAGACAAAGAGATTCCTCTCACATCAGTGAGTCCATGACACCTGAGAAAAAGCTTTCAGGAGAAGGAATGTGCTTCAGTGAGTATAGTTTACAGAGGTTGCAGAGTGGACCTTCCTCAAAGCAAACAGGATCACATAACTTCCTGCTTATACCCTCCTCTGTCTTCCCACTGTACAGGCATAAAATTCAGACCCCTCCCGGGGCCCACAAGGCCCTTACTCCCCCTCCCCAACCCCTCCCTGAGATATAGCCTCTTGCAGCTCTTCTGACATGTGCAGCTTGTATCTACCCCAGGACCTTGGCATGTGCTTGCTGTGCTCACTGCTTCCGCATGGTGAAGGCAGGTCTCCTTTGGCCGGCCCATCTAAAGTAATGCTCCCTATCACGTCATCCTGTTTCATTTTCATCTCACCCTGACATTGTCCAGTCTGGTTGTCCAATGATATGAAAGCATCCCGAGGGCAAAGGCCCTGCCTGCCCTCACAACAGGGCCCAATGTATGCAGGGTATGACACCACAAGTCTGTGGAATGAATGAATGAATGAATGAATGAGGACTGACCTCATGTGGGGCAGTCAGGCAGGGCTTCCCAAAGAAGTGGTGTCTTTGATGGACAAAGAGGAATTGGGCTGTCGACTCCAAACTTGGCCAACCATGAGAGTCCAGGGGGCCGTCCAATGAGCCAGCCTTACACCCCATCCTGAAAGGTCCTTGGGGTCCGAGGTCCGGAACAAGGGTGGGTGTAGTTTTTAACTCCCAATGCAGTCAGAGCTAAGGGTCATTCATGTCCAACCGTGCCTCCTCGAGTGTTCTTCAAGTTCCCCGGGACCTGGCTAGAGACACAAGTTCTCGCTCCTTCCGCAGAGCTGAGACCCAGTGATCTGTTTCCACAAGTTCCCCAGAAGACAGAACCCTGGGCCCTGGGAGGAGGGAGGAGAAAGTCTTCCAAAAGCTCAGTGCTCTGAGCCTGCTCTGGGCTGGGAGGCACTCCCACACAGACAGTCCTCTGGCTCTCCTTCTCCCTGAGCCCGGCCGGAGGCTGTCTCCCACTGTGTTCTTCCCCTGGAGGTTGCTGAGTTCTGGAGCTTCAGAGGTCCCCGGGCCTGGGACCTTGAACTTGATGTTGGCTCTCCAGTGTCACCTGAACCAGAGTTGGTGCAATCAGCGGCTGTGCGTGGGAAGACAGGCCCTGCCCCACAGGGAAGAGAGAAAGGTCGTCAGGTGGGAAGGAGTTTACTTCACCAGTGCTTTTACTGGTTCCAAGATACTTGACTCGAGTTCTTGAAACAGGATCGGTTTGGGAGGCACTCATTCAGAGAGGAACAGGACACCAGTAGCTCTCTGATTTATGTCATCGCAGGGCACTGGGGTGATTTCTCTCTCCATTCATTTGTCCCGCTCCACCATCCCCTGTCTCATCACTAAGATTTCTCCTCTTCTGCTATTCCTTGAGTCTTTTCGCTTCTCCCGCTCTGTGGTGGGCAGAACTGTGTCCCCTGAAAAGATAAGATCATGTTCTGACCCCCAGCACCTGTGAGTGTGAGCTTATTTGGAAATAGGGTCTTTGCAGATGTGACTAAGGGAACATGAGGTCATTCTGGAGTAGGGAGAGCCGTAAATCCAGTAAGACCAGCGCCCTTATAAGAAGAGAGGACAGCCTGACCAGGCAGTGGCACAGTGGACAGAGCGTCAGACTGGGACTCAGAGGACCTAGGTTTGAATCCCTGAGGTCACTGGCTTGAGCGCGGATTCACCCAGCTTGAGTGCAGGGTCGCTGGCTTGAGCGTGGGATCACAGACATGACTTCATGGTCGCTGGCTTCATCCTAAGATCGCTGGCTTGAGCCTAAGGTCACTGGCTCTGCTGTAGCAACCCCCAAATTAAGGCACATATGAGAAAGCAATCAATGAACAACTAAGGTGCTGCAACAAAGAATTGATGTCTCTCATCTCTCTTCCTTCCTGTCTGTCTATCCCTATCTATCCCTCTCTCTGTCACTAAAAAGAAGAAGAAGAAGAGAGGACACACTGAGACACACAGAGGAAAGGAGGCCATATGAAGACAGAGGCAGAGGCTAGAGAGATGCAGCTCCAAGCCTAGACCACCTGGGACCACCAGGATCTCAGAGGGGTGACACAGGATTCCTCCCCTGGCCCTGGCATCACCTTGATTTCCAGCCCCCAGCCCCAGCGCTGTGAGAGAGAAACCCTTGTTGCTTAAGCCACCCCCCTTTGTTACTGTGGCCCCAGGACGGGAATGCACATTCCCATCGTCCCACCTCTGACCAGCAGTTCCCACACTTGAGCACATGAGCTCACGGCAGGTCGGGCTCCCCGGGGAACCCCACAGCTCCTACCCCCACCCCCGCTGCATCTGATTCAGTGGGTCTGAGTGGGTTTATAATTTGACATTTCTAGCAAGTTCCCATGGTGGGGGGCTGATACTGTTGCTCCAGGGACCAGCCACTGGGAACTACTGCAACACCATCAGCTTGCCTGGACAGTCCCCACCCCCTATCTGGGGTGTAGCGGTCACTTCCTGCTGCCCCCCCCCCACCCCACCCCAGTCATATTCAGAAAAGCCTTCCAGACTAAGAATTTTTTTTCTCATGTACATTGTCTTCCAATATTTCAGAGGTCTTTCTTACTTCTGTCACTGCTCTACTTGGAATCAACTTGCTTTCGGCGATGGAATAAGAAAGGAAGCCCATTGTCCCAACCCGATGCATTCCCAAGTCCTTCCCCACTGAAGGAAGTGGCTGTCTCTCACATCTCGGCTCCTCTATACACTTTGGTCTCTTTCTGGGT
The DNA here is from genome assembly GCF_036850995.1 of Saccopteryx leptura. NCBI lineage: Eukaryota > Metazoa > Chordata > Mammalia > Chiroptera > Emballonuridae > Saccopteryx > Saccopteryx leptura. Next base: position 248,788,211 of record NC_089504.1, read on the forward strand.
TTTTCTCTCTGCCCCTGTTGCTCCGTCTGCATCTTACACTCGGCCTTTCTCATTCATAATGATATTTGAGAAAGCTGGTCTTCATTTTCAGAATGTCCTCGGAAATGTTTATGTATCTGTTTGTTTGTTTTTTTCTTTTTTTAATGTACTTTGGCAGCATTTTCTCAAATTCCCCCAAATTTCCCATTGGTTATTTCACTGGGATTGTGTGGATTCCTGGCTAACGGTTTTAGGGAACTGGGCCGTCTTCCCAAAACTGATTCGTCTGTCCTAAGAACAGAGCACATCATGGCCGTCATCCATGCCTCCTTTGACATTTAATAGAGTTTTGACACTTTTTTTTTTTTTTTTTACACAGAGGCAGAGATAGACAGGGACAGACAGACAGGAACGGAGAGAGATGAGAAGCATCAATCATCAGTTTCTCGTTGCACGTTGCGACTTCTTAGTTGTTCATTGATTGCTTTCCCACATGTGCCTTGACCGCGGGCCTTCAGCAGACCGAGTAACCCCCTGCTGGAGCCAGCGACCTTGGGTCTAAGCCTGTGAGCTCTTTGCTCAAACCAGATGAGCCCGCGCTCAAGCTGGCGACCTCGGGGTCTCAAACCTGGGTCCTTCCGCATCCCAGTCCGACACTCTATCCACTGCGCCACCACCTGGTCAGGCTTGACACTCTTTTTTTTTTATATATATTGCTAGTCTCCACATTTCTTGGGAAGTTGGCCTGCTAAATATTTTATCATCATGGTAATTGCTCATGTATTAATAAATCGGGTCTTTTCTTTCGTTATAGGTAAAGTTGTATGTTTACTTATAAGGCAGGCCCGAAGATTGATTCGGTAGGCTTGGATGGAAGACCCCCAGAACTCCACGTTGTTACTCCGTGACTGGGCTCATTGGGATGCACACTGAGGTCTGAGGACCATTTTCATGCAGCCACTACAGCCTGGCAGGCACCGAAATATAAGTGAGCAGGAGGCACACTTTTATTTCTCACAGAACTCCTATTTCAGTATATATATATATATATATCACTGTTCAAAATGTACAAGTTGGCCTGACCTGTGGTGGCGCAGTGGATAAAGCGTCAACCTGGAAATGCTGAGGTCACCGGTTCGAAACACTGGGCTTGCCTGGTCAAGGCACATATGGGAGTTGATGCTTCCAGCTCCTTCCCACCTTCTCTCTCTGTCTTTCTTTCTCCATTTCTCTCTCCTCTCTAAAATGAATAAATAAAATAAAATTTTTTTAAAAAAAGAACAAAATGTACAAGTTAAAGTTGAAAAAAGAAGAGAAAGCCCCCTAGGTTAGGATATAAGTTAAGCTGTTATAAAAGCTTAACAAAGACACCCCAAAATACAGTGGCTCTAACAAATTATAAATACATTTCTGTTACATTTTAAGGGGAAGTAGGCTCTTTAGAACTTTTGTTTCCTGGAAAGCTAACAGTCTGGAGGTGGCCAGTGGCCCAGGACAGGTAGGGGACTCTGCTCCACACAGTCATCCAGAGACCCAGCCTCCTGCTGTCATGACACTTTGTTGGACTGACTCAAGGTCCAATCTGGCTCACCAGCCCCTTGTCCACATTCCAGCTCAAAGCAAGAGGAAGGGCAGAGCAGAGAACCACCAGCTTCCTGGCGAGCAATGCGGCTGAGACATAGGCTCCTCACCTCCTCCCTCTCCTCCAGGTGATGGGCCAGAACCTAGCCTGGAGGGCACATCTGGCTTCGCTGGATCCTGGAGACAGCATCTCTAGTTGCAGTGGCCATATGCCTGCTGGAGCTCTGAGCACTCTTACCAAAAAGGAGGAGGGGTTCATTCATCATTGGGAAACAGTCGAAACCTCCCCGCACAGGCCCTGGCCGGTTGGCTCAGCGGTAGAGCATCGGTCCGGCATGTGGAAATCCCCAGCTTGATTCCCGGTCAGGGCACACAGGAGAGGCACCCATCTGCTTCTCCACCCTTCCCCCTCTCCTTTCTCTCTATCTCTCTCTTCTCCCCCGCAGCCAAGGTTCCACTGGAGCAAAGTTGGCCTGGGCACTGAGGATGGCTCCATGGCCTCTGTCTCAGGCACTAGAATGGCTCTGGTTGCAGCAGCACAACGCCCCAGATGGGCAGAGCATCACCCCCTGGTGGGCATGCCAGGTAGATCTCAGTTGGGCGCATGTGGGAGTCTGTCCCTGCCTCCCTGCTTCTCTCACTTCAGAAAAATACAAAAAAAAAAAAAAAAAGAAAGAAAAAGAAAGAAAACCTCCCGCCCTACTCCACCTTGAGCCTCCCCTCCACCAGTGGCTGATATCTGGTGGATGCGGATTTGAAACCGAAGGAGAATCTTCGGACAGGGCAGCAGTTTTGTTTTCTTCCTGTTATCATCTTTCACGTGTTTTGTCATTTCTCAGAAAATAAAGAACTGAAATTAGACTTTCATCCAGCGCACAGCTGACTAGAGGAACCAAATTCTTACTGGAGGGAAACAAAACATGAACTCATAGTCCTGCAGAATAGCAACTCAGATCCAGCACAGAACAAACACTTTCTCTTGTAAGAAATCACATTTCACCCTGGCCGGATAGCTCGGCTGGTTAGAGCATCGTCCCCATGCAGTGGAGGTTGCTGGTTCAATTCCCAGTCAGGGCACAAACAGGAATAGATTGATGTTCCTGTCTCTCCCTTTCTCTCCCTTCCTCTCTTACTAAAATCAATAAATAATTTTATTTTATTTTTTACTGAGACAGAAAGAGAGTTAGAGAGAGGGATAGACAGGGACAGACAGACAGGAACGGAGAGATGAGAAGCATCAATCATTAGTTTTTCATTGCGCGTTGCAACACCTTAGTTGTTCATTGATTGCTTTCTCATATGTGCCTTGACTGTGGGCCTTCAGCAGACCAAGTAACTCCTTGCTCGAGCCAGCGACCTTGGGTTCAAGCTGGTGAGCTTTTGCTCAAACCAGATGAGCCCGCGCTAAAGCTGGCAACCTCGGGGTCTTGAACCTGGGTCCTCTGCATCCCAGTCCAACGCTCTATCCACGGCACTACCACCAGGTCAGGCTATATAAATAAAAAATTTTTTTAAATAGAAATCACCTTCCAAGGCAAGACTGGACCTCCAGAAACCTGAGTTGTTGTTTAATTAGTTTTGGTCCTGCAAGAGGCTAAAGTTCCGGAGATCTGGCATACAACAATGTGTATGTAACACTACTGTATGTACATGTAACACTGTATGTACATGTATGTACATGTAACACTACTGAACTGCACACTTCCAAATGGTTAAGAGAGTAGGTTTGGTCTGACCAGGCAGTGGCGCAATGGATAGAGCGTCAGACTGGGATGCGCAGGACCCAGGGTCGCCAGCTTGAGCGAGAGCTCATCTGGTTTGAGCAAAAGCTCACCAGCTTGGACCCAAGGTCACTGGCTCGAGCAAGGGGTTACTTGGTCTACTGTAGCCCCACGGTCAAGGCACATATGAGAAAGCAATCAATGAACAACTAAGGTGTCGCAATGAAAAACTGATGATTGATGCTTCTTATCTCTCTCCATTCCTGTCTGTCTGTCCCTATCTATCCCTCTCTCTGACTCTCTATGTCCCTCCCCCCCAAAAAAGAGAGAGAGAGTACGTTTGATGTTATGAGCTTTTAACCATTTTCAAAAAAAAAGGTGGAGCCGATTCCTCTACCCCTTTATGTGGGTGGCTGTCCCCTTCTCTGCAGCCCCCCCAAGGGTCACGCTGGCTGGCTAGCACCCTGTACACATTCCAGACCATGAGAAGAGGGAAGTAGGGAGTGGAAGACAACCAGCTTCCTTTGTAACAATGTGACTTTGAAGTTGCAACTTGGTGGCTGTACTTGCTTCTAAGGCATAGAATGAACTATTCAGCCTGACCTATGCTGGCGCAGTGGATAGAGCATTGACCTGGAACACTGAGGTCACCGGTTCGAAACCCCAGACTTGCCCAGTCAAGGCACAGAAGAGATGCAACTACAAGCTGATGCCTCCTGCTTCTTCACACCACCTTTCTCTGTGTCTTATCTCTAAAATTAACAAATAAAATATAAAATAAATAAATACCCAGAGTAGTGGGTCAATCCACAGAAGTGTCCTGTGACATGCTCGTTCTTGGAACCAGCCTCCATGCTAGGAGGAAATGCAGACCACATGAAGCTGCTGTGGGCAGTGTTCTGGCAACAGCCCCCACCAGGGACCCAGGCAAAACCAGCTCCAGTTACACATCCTCGTGGTGGGAGTAAGGAAGCCTCATAGATCCCACCCCCTCCAGCCACTTCTGACTCAAATCCATGAGCGGCCCAAGAAGAACTGCCTTGCTGAACCCAGTCGTCCCTAGAACCACGTGAGATAATTATAATAGATAGTGTTGTCATCCACCACAACGTTTGGAATGATTTAGTAAACAGCAATAGATGGCAATATGGTTGAATTTTTAAAATGATATAGATGTGTTAGGTATGCATTTCATTTAAAAAAGATAATTAAGGTCTCTTTGCTGCTTTTAAAGTCTTTCAAAGATTTGCATGAAAGCTAAATGCAATTCTAGATCGCAGTAGTTTTTTTGCCCAAGTCTCCCAAGGAACTACTTTCAGAATTTTTTCCTGATTGTGGAAAAATGTAAATATTCATGAAACAATAGAGACTAATACAAGGAACGGCATGAACTTAGTGTCCAGTTCTATCAATGACATCTTTGCTTCTGCTTGTTGTTTTGGGGTTGTTTTTTTTACAGAGACAGAGAGAAAGTCAGAGAGAGGGATAGATAGGGACAGACAGACAGGAACGGAGAGAGATGAGAAACATCAATCATCTGTTTTTTTGTGGCGACACCTTAGTTGTTCATTAATTGCTTTCTCATATGTGCCTTGACCGCGGGCCTTCAGCAGACCAAGTAACCCCTTGCTCGAGCCAGCGACCTTGAGTCCAAGCTGGTGAGATTTTTGCTCAAACCAGATGAGCCTGCACTCAAGCTGGCGACCTCAGGGTCACGGACCTGGATCCTTCAGCATCTCAGTTCGACGCTCTATCCACTGCGCCACGACCTGGTCAGGCTGTTTTTTTTTTAATACTTTCAAATGTTTTAAGTGGTGGTAAAATAAAAACAAAATTCACCGTCTTAATCATTGTTAAGCGTACAGTTCAAGAATGTTAAATACACTCACATTGTCATGCAACAGATCTCCAGGACTTCTGCATCTTGCAAAAGTGAAACACTGTCCCCAGTAAACAGAGACTCCCCACCTCGCTCTCCCAGGCCCTGGCTACGCCCACTCCACTTTCCCTTCCATGAATACGACTACTTTAGATACCTCTACCTCGTATAAGTGGAATCACAGAGTATGTATGTTTTGATAATTGTCTTTTTTCTCTTCTTTTTAAAAACTTTATTCATTTTAGTGAAGAGAAAGAGAGAGAAGGGTGGGGAAGAGCAGGAAGCATCAACTCCCATATGTGCCTTGACCAGGCAAGCCCAGGGTTTTGAACCAGTGACCTCAGCGTTCCAGGTCAACACTTTATCCACTGAGCCACCACAGGCCATTCTTGTTTCTTTTTTTAAAGCTGAGGTGAAATAACACAAAATTAACCATTTTAAAGTGAACAAGTCAGTGGCATTTAGTACATTCACAATGTCGTGCAGCCACCGTCTCTAACTCCAAAACTTTTTTTTTTTTTGTATTTTTCTGAAGCTGGAAACAGGGAGACAGTCGACAGGACTCCTGCATGCGCCCAACCGGGATCCACCCGGCATGCTCACCAGGGGGCGATGCTCTGCCCATCTGGGGCGACGCTCTGTTGCGACCAGAGCCAGTCCAGCATCCGAAGCAGAGGCCATGGAGCCATCTCCAGCGCCCGGACCATCTTTGCTTCAATGGAGCCTTGGCTGTGGGAAGGGAAGAGAGAGACAGAGAGGAAGGAGAGGGGGAGGGGTGGAGAAGCAGATGGGTGCTTCTCCTGTGTGCCCTGGCTGGGAATCGAACCCGGGACTTCCGCACGCCAGGCCGTCACTCTACCACTGAGCCAACCAACCAGGGCCTCTAACTCCAAAACATTTTTATCATCCCAAAATAAAACCCTGGGCCTGTTTAACAGTTACTGCCCATTCTGCTCCCTGCCCACGGCCCCTTGGCAACCACCAATTTACTTTCTGTCTCTATAGATTTGACAATTTTACACATTTCATAGAAACAGAATCATGCATGTGGGTCTTTTTTGTCTGTTTTTTTTTTTCTTCTTTTCCAAGTGAGAGTTGGTGAGATAGAGAGACACTCCCACATGCACCCTGACCGGGATCCACCTGGCATGCCCACTAGGGGGTGATGCTTTGCCCATCTGGGGCCATCTCTGTTTTTAAGAAATGAAGCATTATACACACACTTGAAGACTGAACAATATCCCTACCCAATCCATTCCTACCTTTCTATCCCCAGAAGTAATAAGTTTTTTTTTTAAATGAATAAGAGCCTGACCAGGCAGTGGCGCAGCGGATAGTGTCAGACTGGGACGCGAAGGACCCAGATTCAAGACCCTGAGGTCGCTAGCTTGAGCGCGGGCTCATCTGGTTTGAGCAAAGCTCACCAGCTTGGACCCAGGGTCGCTGGCTCAAGCAAGGGGTTACTCGTTCTGCTGAAGGCCCACAGTCAAGGCACATATGAGAAAGCAATCAATGAATAACTAAGGTGTCGCAATGAAAAACTGATGATTGATGCTTCTCATCTCTCTCCGTTCCTGTCTGTCTGTCCCTATTTATCCCTCTCTCTGAATCTCTCTCTGTCTCTGTAAAAAAAAAAAAAAAAAAAAAGTTTCGGGAAAATAATAAGACTCAACTATGTAAAAGAACTTTCTCCCCAAGATAGAAAAAAATTATTGTTATTTATTTCACAAATATTCATTGAGCACCTACTATTGTTAAGGCCTGTTCTAGGCATGAGGATACAGTAGTGAAAAGACAGATTCCCTGTTTTTAAAGAACAGTGAAGCCTGCACTGTGGCAGTGCAGTGGATAAAAGCCTGACCTGGAACGCTGAGGTTGCCGGTTCAAAACCCTGGGCTTGCCTGGTCAAGGCACATATGGGAGCTGATGCTTCCTGCTCCTCCCCCTTCTCTCTCTCTCTCTTTCTCTCTCCTCTCTCTCTCTAAAAATAAATAAATAAAATCTAAAAAAAAAAAAACTGTGAAGAGTCAGACAATAAGTAAATATCGGTTGGTAAGTAAAGAGCAAAAGGTGTCAAATAAAACATGGTGCTGCCCTGGCTGGTTGGCTCAGTGGTAGAGTGTCGGCCTAGCGTGCAGAGGACCCAGGTTCAATTCCCGGCCAGGGCATACAGGAGAAGCGCCCATATGCTTCTCCACCCCTCCACCGCGCTTTCCTCTCTGTCTCTCTCTTCCCCTCCCGCAGCCAAGGCTCCATTGGAGCAAAGATGGCCCGGGCGCTGGGGATGGCTCTGTGGCCTCTGCCTCAGGCGCTAGAGTGGCTCTGGTCGCAACATGGCGATGCCCAGGATGGGCAGAGCATCGCCCCCTGGTGGGCGTGCCAGGTGGATCCCAGTCAGGCGCATGTGGGAGTCTGTCTGACTGTCTCTCCCTGTTTCCAGCTTCAGAAAAATGAAAAAAACAAAAAACAAAAAAAAACATGGTGCTGGGATCAGGAGTGACCAGGCGGCCACTTTAGCTTAGATAGGAAGCCAGGGACAGCCTCTGACAGTTAAACTAAATCTGGAATGGTAGAAGGAATTTGTCACTCAAAGGCAGGGCAAAGCATTGCAGGTAGAGGGAACAGCATGTGCAAACATCAGGAGGTGTGAACTAACTTGACATGTTAAAGGAACAGCAATGAGCTACCTGTGATGAGGAAACAAAATGAGGGTGACGAGGGTGACATAGACAAGAATGGCTGGGTGGGAGAAGTCCCAGGGGTCTCTCTGAGCAAGCGACTTTGACCCAGACCCAGATGGTGGACTCGGGGGAGGCGGGAGGTGAGGTTGGAAGAATGGGCAGGACCTGACTTTACAGGGTCTTGCGGACTGTGCAAGGAAGCTGAATTTAACTGCATGCACTGAGATGCTGTTGGGGGCTTTATATAACAGAGAGGGGCAGAAATCAGGTGAATGTTTTCATAGAATCCCTGGAGGCTTTGCAGGGAGTGGAGGGCTTGCAAATACAAGCTGAAAGCATTTTTTAAAATTGATTTTAGAGAGGCCCTGGCCGGTTGGCTCAGTGGTAGAGCATCAGCCTGGCGTGCGTAAGTCCTGGGTTCGTTTCCCGGCCAGGGCACACAGGAGAAGAACCCATCTGCTTCTCCACCCTTCCCCCCTTCTTCCTCTCTGTCTCTCTCTTCCCCTCCCGCAGCCAAGGCTCCATTGGAGCAAAGTTTGCTCGGGCGCTGAAGATGGCTCTGTGGCCTCTGCCTCAGGCGCTAGAATGGCTCTGATTGCAGCAGAGCGACACCCCAAGATGGGCAGAGCATCGCCCCCTGGTGGGCATGCCGGGTGGATCCCAGTCGGGCACATGTGGGAGTCTGTCTGACTGCCTCCCCGTTTCCAGCTTCAGAAAAATACCAAAAAATAAATAAAATTGATTTTAGAGAGAGGGAGAGAGAGAGAGAGAGAGAGACATCTATCTGTTGTTCCACTTATTTATGCATTCATGGGTGGATTCTTGTCTGGGCCCTGACTGGGGATCTAACCTGTAACCTTGGTGCATCAGGACAACACTCTAACCAACTGAGCTGCCCAGTCAGGGCCTAAAAGCATTTTAAATTGAGGTTTGCTCATCAAAATCAAAAAGGAGGCCCTGGCCGGTTGGCTCAGCAGTAGAGCGTTGGCCTGGCGTGCGGGGGACCCGGGTTCGATTCCTGGCCAGGGCACACAGGAGAAGCGCCCATTTGCTTCTCCACCCCCACCCCCTCCTTCCTCTCTGTCTCTCTCTTCCCCTCCCGCAGCCAAGGCTCCATTGGAGCAAAGATGGCCCGGGCGCTGGGGATGGCTCCTTGGCCTCTGCCCCAGACGCTAGAGTGGCTCTGGTCGCGGCAGAGCGATGCCCCGGAGGCAGAGCATCGCCCCTGGTGGGCGTGCTGGGTGAATCCCGGTCGGGCACATGCGGGAGTCTGTCTGACTGTCTCTCCCCGTTTCCAGCTTCAGAAAAGTACAAAAAAAAAATCAAAAAGGAAGTAGGGAGAGCCTGGCCTGTGGTGGCGCAGTGGATAGAGCGTCGACAAGGAACGCTGAGGTCACCAGTTCAAAGACCCGGGCTTGCCTGGTCAGGGCACATATGGGAGGCGACTACTGCAAGTTGGTGCTTCCCATTCCTCCCCGCCCCCACCTTTCTCGCTCTCCATAGTCAATAAAATAAAACAATTTTTGTTGTTGTTGTTGTTTTAAAGGAAAAGGGAGAGCCCTGGTCAGATAGCTCGGTTGGCTAGAACATCGTTCCAAAGTGCAGAAGTTGCCAGTTCAATCCCAGTCAGGGCACATACAGGAACAGCTCAGTGTTCCTCTTTCTCTCTCTCTTTCTCTCTCTCTCTCTCTCTCTCTCTCTCCCCCTTCCTCTCTCATTGAAATCAATAAATAAAAATTTTTAAAAAGGGTGAGAATTGGCAGTTCTTCAACCAGTTAAACAGAGTTAGCATCTAACTCAGCACTTCTATCGGATAGACACCCAAGAGAACTGTAAACAGGCATTCAAACAAACATATATGCATGCACATTCACAACAGCCCTACTCACAACAACACACAGACATAACCTAAGATTCACCATTTCACAAACCATGTGGGAAACAGCCCAAGTGTCCATCAACAGATGAACGGGTAAACACAGCGTGGCCCATCCTCATGAGGAAATGTGACTCGGCCGTGAAGAGGAATGAAATTCTGCCACCTGAACCTTGAGAGGGCGACGCTGAGTGAACCCTTTACAAAAGGACAATATGGTGGAACACCCGTCACATGAAACATCCAGGACAGGTAAATCCAGAGGGACAGGAAGCAGACCAGTGGTTGCCGAGGGGTGGGAGAAGTGGGGGTTAGGGAGTGACTGATTAGTGGGCATGGGGGGGGTTGCACAATATTATGGATGTGCTCGATGCCACTGAATGGAATATTTTAACATGGTTAAAATGGTGAACATTACGCTGCGTGAAGAGGAAGGCTGCCACTCAGGTGGGGGATGCTGACAGTGGGGAGGCTGTATGTGTGCGGGGGCGGGAGGGGCGGGACACACTCAGGACATCTCTGTACCTTCCCCTCAATTTTGCTGTAAACTAAAAACCGCTCTAAAAAAGTTTATTTTTAAAAAAGGAAGGATGAAACGGGAATAAGGGAGGGTAGGGGGGACAGAAGGGAGGAGGAAAGAAAGGAAAGAGGCTGTCCTTGCTCAGCCACCTCATCACGCCCCCTGCTGGCTGGTGACGTCTTGGGACAACCTTGGAGGGAACTGGGGCGCCAAGACACTCCTGGGCACAGGGAGCAGATAGTAGGGGTTTCGAGTCACGGTGCCTCAACTTAGATTGGATAACTATTAACCAGGGTCCTCCTCCACCCCCCGTACCGCCCCCACCTCCACAACGCAGCATCATGCCCTTGAGCATGTGATCAGCCTATGGTCCATCTTCTCAGCAACACGGAAAAATCTCCCCCAGTGCGAGGTTCTCTGACCATCTTTTGTTTCTCCACCTGTTTCCAAAACACTTTTCCGTGCCTTGCCACCAGGCACATAATTTTGTTTGTTTGTTTTTTTTGCCATTTTAACCCTTTTTCAAGTGTACAGCTCAGTGGCATTAAGTACCTTGTTGTACAACCACCACCACCATTATCCCTCTTCAGAGCTCGCTCATCTTCCCAAACTGAAACTCTGTCCCCATGAAAAACGAACTCCCCAGTCCTCCCTCCCTAGCCCCTGGCATCCCCTTTCCTCCTTTCTGTCTCTGTGATGTCTCTTTCCTCCACACCTCGTGTAAGCGAGACCATGTAGCATTTGTCCTTTTGTGACCGGCCTCTTTCACTTAGCATGATGGCCCCCAGATCCATCCGTGGCACAGGCTGTCAGAGACTCCTTTTTGTGACTGAATAACATTCCATTGTCGGGATAGACCACATTGTGTTTTTGTTTTTTTAAAGACTTTATTTATTGATTTTTACAGGGAGAGGAGAAGGGGGAGGGTCATGAGGAGTGAGAAGTTTCAACTCGTAGTTGCTTCATTTTAGTTGCTCATTGCCTGTCTAATGTGCCTTGACCGGGATAGCCCATGGTTTCGAGCCCACGACCTCAGCGTTCCTGGTCGACACTTTATCCACTGCGCCATCACCAGTCAGGCACCACATTGTGTTTAATCATCTATCGATGGGCTGTTTCTGCCTTTTAGCTATAGGAATGCTGCTGCTATGAACAGACTGGGCACCATTTTTAAATGTTACAACCTTTGCTAAGTCAACAGTTCTGTGTGTCTGCTTCTGCATAAATGTTGGATTCCAAGAGTATGTCATCTGGTCACTGAGAAGGAGGGCCAGGTGACAGCCCTTGACTCATCCAGGTAAACGAACAAGCTGTCCTTGATAACTATAGGGTCTTTCTCACACCATACTTTTTTTTTTTAAGTGGACACTTGCCTGACTGGGTGGTGGCGCAGTGGATAAAATGTTGGCCTGGGACACAGAGGACCCAGGTTTGAAACCCCGAGATCACTGGCTTGAGCCCAAATGTCACTGGCTTGAAGCCCAAGGTTGCTGGCTTGAGCAAGGAATCATTCGCTCTGCTGTAGCCCCCCCACCCCCCGTCAAAGCACATATAAGAAAGCTATCAATGAACAACTAAGATGCCACAACAAAGAATTGAAGCTTCTCATCTCTCTCCCTTCCAGCCTGTCTGTCCCTAACTGTCGCTCTGTTTCTCTCTCTCTGCCTCTGTCAAAAAAAAAAAAAAAAATGGGCCTGACCAGGTGGTGGCACAGTGGATAGGGCATCACACTGGGATGCGGAGGACCCAGGTTCGAGACCCTGAGGTCACCAGGTTGAGCGTGGGCTCATCTGGCTTGAACAAAAAGCTCAGCCCCTGGCCGGTTGGCTCAGTGGTAGATCGTCGACCTGGCGTGTGGGAGTCCTGGGTTCAATTCCCAGCCAGGGCACACAGGGGAGGCACCCATCTGCTTCTCCGCCCCACTCCCTCTCCTTCCTCTCTGTCTCTCTCTTCCCCTCCCGCAGCCAAGGCTCCATTGGAGCAGGGTTGGCCCAGGCGCTGAGGATGGCTCTGTGGCCTCTGCCTCAGGCGCTAGAATGGCTCTGGTTGCAACAGAGTGACGCCCCAGATGGGCAGAGCATCGCCCCCTGGTGGGCGTGCTGGGTGGATCCCAGTTGGGCACATGCGGGAGTCTGTCTGACTGCCTCCCCGTTTCCAACTTCAGAAAAATAAAAAAAATTAAAAATTAAATTAAATTAAAAAAAGCTCATCAGCTTGGACCCAAGGTCGCTGGCTCGAGCAAGGGGTTACTCGGTCTGCTGAAGGCCCACGGTCAAGGCACATATGAGAAAGCAATCAATGAACAACTAAGGTGTTGCAACGAAAAACTGATGATTGATGCTTCTCATCTCACTCCATTCCTGTCTGTCTGTCCCTATCTATCCCTCTCTCTGACTCTCTCTTTCTGTCCCTGAAAAAAAAAAATTGGAACACTCTACCACTTGTCATGGCTTTGGGGAACCTGTATCCAACATTGCCTCTCCCTCAGCATCCACCACAGCTAATAATTATCAGTGCACCGTTCTACCCAAATGATGGATGAGGCAATCAGTATCAACATGAGACACCCTCCTAAAGAACAAAGTCCCCCAGGTAGAGACAAAAAGCTTCAAGAAGTGTTTTTCCTTTCGAAAGTGATTTTGTCCAATGAAATCATGAATGAGGTCCTTGATGTATTAGAAGAAACCAAAAATAACTTTTAAATTAGAGCTGTTATAAGGTACCATTATTCATCGAGCAGATGAGAGCAATGATCAATATTTGAGAAGCTCGTGTGCCAGCGAGGGGGTAGGGGAGACAGGTATTATTGACTAAGGTTGGCAGAAGTTAAATTTGGATAACCTCTTTGGAAGGGAGTTTTGGCAAAGCCTGTCTAAATTGAAAGTGCTCATACCCTTTGACCCAGTAAGTTCCCTTCAAGAAGTTTATCTTTCAGATATACATGTGCACATGGGCAAAAATCTATAGGCAAGAATAACTTTTGTTGCCCTGATTGTCATAGCAAAATATTGGAAGGAACCTGAATATGCAGTGGTTGGGATTGCTTAACTCAACTACGGCCGGTTTCCACCAGCACCGCCCAACAGAACTTTCTGCAGTGATAGAAATGGTCTATATCTGCACTGTCCCGGATGTTAGCCCCACTCAGATCTTCCTGTTGAGCACTTGAAATGTGGCTAGTGTAATTAAGGGAATTACTTCATTCCACTTTAATTATTTTAAATTTTGATAACCATGTGTGATTATTGGCTGTGGTATTCATGTAAATCAACACAATGGAATATCTTGCAGCTGGGAATAAAAATAGGCCATATCTATAGGTACTGATAAAAACAAAGTATTGATTTTTTTTCTTTTTTATTCAGTGAGAGGAGGGGAGGCAGAGAGACAGACTCCTGCACGTGCCCTGACTGGGATCCACCCAGAAAGCCCACTATGGGGTGATGCTCTGCCCATCTGGGGCCCGTGCTCCATTGCTCAGCAACTGAGCTCTTCTTTGTGCCTGAGGCAGAGGCCATAGAGCCATCTTCAGTGGCCAGGGCCAACTTGCTCCAATTGAGCCATGGCTGCAGGAGGAGAAGAAAGAGAGAAAGAGAGAGAGAAGCAAGAGGGGAGGGGCAGAGAAGCTGATGGTCATTTCTGTGTGCCCTAACTGCAAATGGAACCCAGGACATACACACACCAGGCCGACGCTCTACCACTGAGCCCATGGTCCAGGACTACAATGTATTCTTTTTTTTTTTTCTTCCTGAAGTTGGAAATGGGGAAGCAGTCAGACAGACGCCCGCATGCGCCCGACAGGGATCCACCCGGCATGCCCACCAGGGGGCGATGCTCTGCCCATCTGGGGGGTTGCTCTGTTGCAACCAAAGCCATTCTAGAGCCTGAGGCAGAGGCCATAGAGCCATCCCCAGTGCCCGGGCCAACTTTGCTCCAATGCAGCCTTGGCTGCGGGAAGGGAAGAGAGAGACAGAGAGGAAGGAGAGGGGGAGGGGTGGAGAAGCAGATGGGCGCTTCTCCTGTGTGCCCTGGCTGGGAATCAAACCCAGGACTCCTGCAAGCCAGGCCGATGCTCTGCCACTGAGCTAACCGGCCAGGGCCTACAATGTATTCTTAAATTAATATACTTCTTGCCTGACCAGGTGGTGGCGCAGTGGATAGAGCGTTGGACTGGGAAGCGGAAAGACCCAGGTTCAAGACCCCGAGGTCGCCAGTTTGAGCGCGGGCTCATCTGGTTTGAGCAAAAGCTCACCAGCGTGGACCCAAGGTCACTGACTCGAGCAAGGGGTCACTCGGCCTGCTGAAGGCCCATGGTCAGGGCACATATGAGAAAGCAATCGGTGAACAACTAAGGTGTCGCAATGAAAAACTGATGATTGATGCTTCTCATCTCTCTCTGTTCCTATCTGTCTGTCCCTATCTATCCCTCTCTATGACTCTCTCTGTCTCTGTGAAAAAAATAATAAATAAATAAAAATTAAAAAAATAAATACTCTTCTTAAGTGAAAAAACTAGGTAAAGTATGTATGATGGGGGAAGTAAAAGAGGGTAAATGGGGGATAACTGGTGATGGAAGGAGACATGACTTAGGGTGGTGAGCACAGTACCATATACTGATGTTGTTTTATAGAATTGTACATCTGAAACCTACATGATTTTATTAACCAATGTCACCCTCCCTCCAGAAAATTCAATAACAAAGGGGGAAAACAAAGTATGGTATGCTTTCAGTTTATGCAGGTGAAAAGGGACATGTTAGTAGTCTCCTGAATACATAGAATATTTAGGACGCATAAGAAACTGGTGACCATGGGGCAAGGGAACAAATACAGTCTGAATGTTTGTGTCCCCCCAGAATTCAACTGGGAATTTTACATTAATGGAGCATTTGGGAGTTGATTAGGCCATGAGGGTTGGAGCCCTCCTGATGGGATTGGCACCCTTATATATGAGACCCCACAAAGCCCCCTCGCCTCTCCTGCCCTGTGATGACACGGAAAAGACAGCCATCACGTATGACTTCACTAACGCGTGGAATTTAAAGAACAAAATGAATGAAGAAACAAAACAGAAACAGATGCACAGACACAGAGAACAGACTGATGGTGGCCAGAGGGGAGGAGACTGGGATACGGGTGGGAAAGGTGAAGGGGTTAAGAAGGACAAGCTGGCAGTTACAAAACAGTCACAGAGACATGAAGGACGGCACAGGGACTTGAGTCAATCACACCGTAATAACCACATATGGTGCCAGGTGAGTACTGGCAATGTCAGGGGGAAACACTTTGAAAAGTGTAGGATTGTCTAACCGCTATGTTGTACACTTGAAACTAACGCAAAATGATACTGAACATTAACTGTAACTGAAAAAAAGAGAAACAAAAAAAGAAAAAAGCTGTCTATAAACCAGAAAGGGGGCCTTACCAGAAACGGATCTGCCGGAACCTTGATGTTGGACTTCCAGCCTCCAGAGCTGTGAGAAACGACGGTTTGTCTAAGCTGTGAGTTTATGGCACTTTGTCTTAGCAGGCCCAACAGACAGAGACAGGACTGAGGGCCAAGAACAAGCAAAACACAAAAACTCCTTTTACTCTGTCCCATTCTTAAAATTTTTCACATGCACAACATGCAACACTAGTTGCTTTCAGCTTTTGCTGTTGGGTCTTTTGTGTAAGACAGTAGGTTCCTTCCACTAAAGGATAATCTAGTAAATAAATAAGGATACATACTTAAAAGCATTTTTTTTTTACAGGGACAGAGAGAGTCAGAGAGAGGGATAGACAGGGACAGACACAGGAACAGAGAGAGATGAGAAGCATCAATCATCAGTTTTTTGTTGCGACACCTTAGTTGTTCATTGATTGCTTTCTCATATGTGCCTTGACCGCGGGCCTTCAGCAGACCGAGTAACCCCTTGCTCGAGCCAGCGACCTTGGGTCCAAGCCGGTGAGCTTTTTGCTCAAGCCAGATGAGCCCGTGCTCAAGCTGGTGACCTCGGGGTCTCAAACCTGGGTCCTTCTGCATCCCAGTCCGACGCTCTATCCAGTGCACCACCGCCTGGTCAGGCTTAAAAGCATTTTTAAAAATAGTCACTCAATAAATAAATGGAGTTGTTTTCATTCTAGCAATGAGGATGCATTTAAATCAGTTCCTCAGAGCAGTGACTTGCTTCCCACCCTCACCCCTGAGCAGAATGATTTTCTCTCTCATGTGTCTCTAAACCCACAGGTCGGCTCTGGATGTCACCTACACAGTTTGACAATAAACAAGCTGTGAGAGGACACCATCAGATGCTATCCAGCGGCCTGCCAGTCACAATGACGCAGAATCAGATGGTCAGTGAGACAGCTATTACAAAGACAGGGCGTCAGCTCGCTAGGCCGGCTTGCAGCTCCCAAATGCAGCCATGATGACTGAAGAGCTAAGGCAGAGGCGGAACACGCTCATTCCTGTCTCTGCTGCTTTCCTTTGGGCCTCACTGGGCTGCAGAATACATCTCTAGCCGAGGTCTGCGGGTTGTTTTTGTGAATTCCACAGTCCTGCCAAGGGTCTAGAAGGTCTCGAACATTTTTGGTGCATGTTGGGTATTCGTATTCTAAGGGGTCAGGGGAACTAATACACACACACAGAGAACCAGTCAGGAAATGCCAGATACTGAAAAGTGCTATGAAGACTCTACAGGCCCTGGCCGGTTGGCTCAGCGGTACAGCATCGGCCCGGCATGTGAAAGTTGCTGGTTCGATTCCCGGCCAGCGCACACAGGAGAAGTGTCCATCTGCTTCTCCACCCTTCTTCTCCTTCCTCCCTATCTCTCTCTCCTTCTCTTGCAGTCATGGCTTGATTGGAGTGAGCTGGCCTGGGCGCTGAGGATGGCTCCATGGCTTCTGCTTCAGGCACTAGAATGGCTCCAGCCACAATAGATCAATGCCCCAGATGGGCAGAGCCTCCCCCCCCGGTGGGCATGCCATGTGGATCCCAGTAGGGCACATACGGGAGTCTGACTGCCTCCCCGTTTTTTAGGAAAAATACAAAAAAAAAAAAAGACTCTACAAGTGGGTCACAGAACGAGAGAGCAACTAGTTGCGGCCAGTGCACTTGTTTAAAATGGTTGTCAGGAAAGTTCAAGTTGAGACTCGAAACAGGAGAAAGTGCCTCAATGGGAAGATCCAGGGCAAGGGCATTCCAGGCAGGAGGGCTGCAGAGGTCCTCAGGCAGGAGAGACTGGGCCTGTGCAAAAGCCAGAGGGAAAGTCACGGGCTAAGGGAGGGTGAGTGGGGGCGGGACTGTGGAGACAAGCTTGGTCGCCCAAGGTGAAAGAGTTGGGATTGCGCTCTAAGTGAAATGGGGTCTTCAAGTGGTTTTCATTAAGGGAGGGCTTTATGTTTTCAATCATAAGTGGGACTTGCAAACTAGCAAGCAGGAGAACTCGGACACAAGGCTGGAGGTGAGTGTGCTAGCAAACGGCCACCTTCTGCAGCTCCGGGGTTCCTTGCCTGCTTCCTCGTGTCCTTCCCAGGTCCGTGCGGTGGCTGTACTTGCCCAGAGAGTCAGAAATAAAGAGAGAGACACAGGAGCTCAAGCCAACAGCTCTCTAGAAATCTGTGCACCCTGTGATGCTGTAAAGAGGGTGGACTGTCTACAACCCAAGTGGGACAGAGACCAGTGGCGGAATTAAGATGAGAGAAATTGGTGGCTTAGACCAGGATGTTGGCAGGGAGACAGGTTTCCAAGAGTTTGGCTGCAGCCCTAGCCAGGTAGCTCAGGTAGTTAGAGCCTTGTCCCAATATGCCAAGGTTGTGGGTTCAATAAGTGGAAACGACAAACCAGTGTTTCTCTCTCTTCTTTTCTCTTCTCAAAAATTAATTAAGGCCCTGGCTGGTTTGCTCAGTGGTAAAGCATTGGGCCAGCATGTGGAAGTCCTGGATTTGATTCCCGGTCAGAGCACACAAGAGATGCGCCCATCTGTTTCACCTCCCCTCCCCCTCTCACTTTTCTCTCTCTCTCTCTCTCTCTCTCTCTCTCTCTCTCTCTCTCTCCTCCTCCTCCTCCTCCTCCTCCTCCTCTCCTGCAGCCATGACTCGATTGAAGCAAGTTGGCCCCGGACACTGAGGACAGATCCATGGCCTCTGCCTCAGGCACTAGAATGGCTCCGGTTGCAACAGAGCAATGTCCCAGATGGGCAGAGCATCGTCCCCTAGTGGGTTTGTCAGATGGATCCTGGTCGGGTGCATGAGAGAGTCTGTCTCTGCCACTCCTCCTCTCACTAAGGAAAAAAAAAAAGTCAATCAAGGCCTGACCTGTGGTGGTGCAGTGGATAAAGCGTCAAGCTAGAACACTGAGGTCACTGGTTCAAAACCCTGGGCTTGCCTGGTCAAGGCACATATGGGAGTTGATGCTTCCTGCTCCTCCCCACTTCTCTCTCTTCTCTCTAAAATAAATAAATAAATAAAGTCTTTTTAAAAATAATCAATCAGCCTGACCTGTGGTGGCTCAGTGGATAAAGTGTCGACCTGGAAATGCTGAGGTCGCTGGTTCAAAACCCTGGGCTTGCCTGGTCAAGGCACATATGGGAGTTGATGCTTCCAGCTCCTCCCCCCTGTCTCTCTCTCTCTCTCTGTCTCTCTCTCCTCTCTAAAATGAATAAAAAAATAAAAATAATCAATCAATAAAAAAATAAATAAAATGAGCCCAGGTCAGAGCCCTGGCTGGACAGCTCAGTTGGCTCAACCATCATCCCAATATACCAAGGTTACAGGTTTGATCCCTGGTCAGGGCACATACAAGAATCTATCAATGAATGTATAAATAAGTGGAACAAAGTAATGTTTCTCTCTCTGTCTCTCCTTTTCTCTCCATATATATAATCAATAAGTTTTAAAACATTTTTTAAAACTTGTTGCAAGTCCTCCAGTCCCACTTCAGCCACATTGGTCTCCTTTCTGTTCCCTAAATGTGCCAAACTCTTGGCCAGTCTCAGGGCTCCTGCATTCTTTTCTGCTGCCCCACCTATTGGAAAAGCTGCCTCCACTCATTTCAAAAAAAAAAAAAAATTTTACTTATTGAATTTTAGAGAGAGAAGAAGGAAGACACAGAGAGAAAAACTACAATCTGCATTTCACTTATTCATGCCATCATTGGTTCACTCTTGTATGTCCCCTGACCAGGGTTTGAACCCACAACTGCAGTATGTCTGGATGATGCTCTCACTGAGTTACCCCGCCACGGTCTGCCTCCACTCATTTTTCAGGTCTCACATAAATAGTCTTTTCCCAGAAAGCCTCTCCTGACCATCTGATTACAAGTAGGATCCCAACCCTGTCTCATTCAATCTGATTATCTCTGTCGCCTTGTGCAATTACTGTTCATTATCAAAGAGAGGAACAGAGCTTGAGGTGGTGAACAC
The DNA here is from genome assembly GCF_036850995.1 of Saccopteryx leptura. Classification (NCBI taxonomy): domain Eukaryota; kingdom Metazoa; phylum Chordata; class Mammalia; order Chiroptera; family Emballonuridae; genus Saccopteryx; species Saccopteryx leptura. Next base: position 248,807,851 of record NC_089504.1, read on the forward strand.
ACAATACACTATACAGATGACATATTACAGAATCGTACCCCTCAACCTTATGTGATTTTATCAACCTATGTCACCTCAATAAATTCAATAATAATAGTAAAGTAAAATGATCTAAAAAATAAAGGAAAGAGCTATCTTATTTGAATAAGGAGCTTCAATATGAAATAGAAAGAGCTATCAGATTTCAGGACGGATAATTTCCAGTTGGGACACTCAAGGAAAGCTTTGTGGAACCTTTAAAAGAGTTCTTGACATGGGGTAGGCTTTGTTGTTGAAGTGGGCCGTGGTGGAATTTCAGAGAAAAAAAACAATTTGAGTGAAGAAAGGTGTGAAATGATGGGGAACACATGGGAAAAGGAAGTGGCCAATAGATATGGGCACTAGGGAAGATATTCTGAGAGATTGGGTCTCCTGAGAACAGGAAAAATGGAGGGTCCGTGTTGAATAACAGCTACATTAGGCCCAGTTGGCTCAGTGGTAGAGCGTCGGCCTGGCGTGCAGGAACACCGGGTTCGATTCCCGGCCAGGGCACACAGGAGAAGCGCCCATCTGCTTCTCCACCCCTCCCCCTCTCCTTCCTCTCTGTCTCTCTCTTCCCCTCCCGCAGCCGAGGCTCCATTGGAGCAAGGTTGGCCCGGGCGCTGAGGATGGTTCTGAGGCCTCTGCCTCAGGCGCTAGAATGGCTCTGGTTGCAACAGAGCAACGGCCTAGCTGGGTGGAGTGTCGCCCCCTGGTGGGCGTGCCAGGTGGATCCCGGTCGGGCACGTGCGGGAGTCTGTCTGACTGCCTCCCCGTTTCCAACTAAAGGAAAAAAAAAAAACAACTACATTAGATGCTATGTAGTAATTCCAGTTGGCGTGGAAAGGAGGTGTCCACAGGACTGGGGGGGGGGAGAAAGTAAAAGGTATTTTACTGGTGAGTCAACAAGCATCTGTAAGCATCAGATACGTGAAAATATTTATATAAATTACCTGGTCAGCCACAACCGCTTGGGGGCACTGCCACCTTCCTGACTAAACCAGTCTGTCCCAGTGGCTCCCTCTTCCGGTAGAAATGAACACTGCAGACTAAAATGACATCCAAGCCTTTTGCCAATCCATAAACAATATGCCTCTATGAAAGCCATATTTATAGTAACTTGGTGAGAATTTTGTTGTACTTTCAGGTAAAACATAAAAAAGGAACACTGTTTTAAATAACAACAAGCCTTGCCTGACCTGCGGTGGCATGGTGGATCAAGCATCGACCTGGAATGCTGAGTTCGCCGGTTCAAGACCCTGGGCTTGCCCAGTCAAGGCACATATGGGAGTTGATGTTTCCTGCTCCTCCCTCCTTCTCTATCTCTCTCTGTCTCTCTCCTCTAAAATGAATAAATAAAAATAATAAATAAAAATAAATAACAAGCCTTGAATTTTCTTCTGGTTTATTCAAGGCTCACACAGCAGCATCTACGTAAGTGAATCCTTGCACAGTACTCATTCAGGTGTGAAACCAAACTTTGGGATGGCTGCAGACTTGACAGGCATTCAATGTAACTAATCAAGTCTAGCATCTGTTGTTTAACTAGACTGAGGAATCCTGATGGCAGAAACCCTTCTCATTAACCACTATATCACTGTAATTCCTGACATTTTTGTATTTGTTGCTTGGAGGATCCTATAAATGTTCACTAGCGTTTGTGGTGTTGCCCTGGTGGCTTTATTCTTGAGAAAATTATATAAAAGGTCTTTTTCCTTTATATAAAATGAAAGGATGTTAGAACTGTCAAAACTATAAAAGATATAAAGTAAAAAAAGCAAGGTGCAGGATACTACCTTTTGTGTGAGGGGGAATAGTTGTTTGTATATGCACAGAAAAACTTGGCTACGTAGATACTGGGTGGGTGGGAGACAGAATGGAAGTCTTTTCATTATATACCTTTCATCTTTTTCCATACCTGAAATACCTGCAAGTATTATCCATTCCAAGAAAGAAAAACATGTAACAGTAATCATGAGTTGGTTACAAAGCTAAGTTCTAAGGCTAGTTTTAATTACGCCTAAGAACCTTATTAAATAGGAATCATATTTATGCTATCCTTTCTAAATATTAGTATACACTGGGTGCACACGGGAGCCAATCTCCCCTCCTCTTACTTAAAAAAATTAGAATACAAAAGATGTCTACAAGGGTGTATTTGGCAGCAGCATCCTTAACAAGAACCAGGTAAATGTTGGTAAACAGGTTAAATAAATTATAGGGCATCCATCCAATGGAATACTAGCATGAGTATTAACAAGGAGGTAGACATAGATATGCTAGCATAGAAATATGTCCAGACTTATCTAGTTCAAAAAAAAAAAAGCTAATGGTACCATGCAGAATCAAATCCTTGTGATATTTCATATGGCTGCAGACTTTGGTGACGGGTAATATGTAAAGCAAGCTTTTATAATTTAAGAACCTAATTTAAGTTTTATGTTTAAACGTTGAAATTTATGCCTGACCAGGCGGTGGCGCAGTGGATAGAGCATCAGACTGGTATGTGGAGGACCCAGGTTCGAGATCCCGAGCTCGCCAGCTTGAGCGCAAGCTCATCTGGTTTGAGCAAGGCTCACCAGCTTGAGCCCAAGGTTAGTGGCTCGAGCAAGGGGTCACTTGGTCTGCTGTAGCCCCCAGTCAAGGCACATATGAGAAATCAATCAACAAACAACTAAGGAACCGCAACAAAGAATTGATGTTTCTCATCCTTCTCCCTTCCTGTCTGTCTGTCCCTATCTGTCCCTCTCTCTCTCTGTCTCTCACACACACACACACACAAAAAGTTGAAATTTATGACCTGACCTCTGGTGGCTTCGTGGATAGGGCATTGACCTGGAATGCTGAGGTCGCTGGTTTGAAACCCCGGACTTGCCCGGTTAAGGAACATTTGAAGGAGCAACTACTATGAGTTGAAGTTTCCTGCTCCTATCCCTTTTTCTCTCTCTCCTCTCTTTAAAATCAATAAATAAATGAATAAAAAGTTGAAATTTATGTATGAACAAAAACAAAATATTGTTTTCATGGACTATAATAAAAAGCTGAGAAACTATTGTGTGAATGGTTCTATTTGTGTATATAATAAACATGGTAAATATGTTATACATGAGAAAATTTTTAAAAATGCTAGTTATCACTACGAAGTAAAAGGGGTGATTAGAAATTTATTATCTTTGTCTGACCTGTGGTGGTGCAGTGGATAAAACATCGACCTGGAATGCTGAGGTCACTGGTTCGAAACCCTGGGCTTGCCTGGTCAAGGCACATACATACAGGAAGCAACTATGAGTTGATGCTTCCTACTCCTCTAACCCACCTCTCCCTCTCTTCCTCCCTCCCTCTCTCTCCTCTAAAAATGAATAAATTAAAATCTTTAAAATTAAAAAAAATTATCTTTGACTTCATAAAAACATATACTACATATGTATACATTATGAACAATGAGGCAAATATAATCCTACCTCGGTTTTTCCTGGGTATAAACTTGTATGAAACCCCTTTCTACATCCATTTAATAAGCTTGTATTGATTTTTCAATTGAAATTAGCAATTCCTTTCACACTTTACAGAAAGCACTGTTGTTCAATGAGCCTCAAGTTCAGGGAGCTCTCAATTTAGCTTCCCTACCCCTGCAACACCCAAAGCTTTATTAGACCAAATGCTCTAGTGCTCCAATTCCAAGATTTCTCCTCTTGGAAATGCAGGAAGGTTCTCCACTTAAGGGGCACAAAGGTGTACTACGAGTCTCACTTTTTTTTTTTTTTTTTAGTTTTTATTTATTTACAGAGACAGAGGGAGAGTCAGAGAGAGGGATAGCTAGGGACAGAGACAGGAGAGCGATGAGAAGCATCGATCATCAGTTTTTCGTTGGGACACCGTAAGTTGTTCATTGATTGCTCTCTCACGTGCCCTGACCGCGGGCCCTCAGTGCGAGTGGTCCCTTGCTTAAGCCAGGGGCTCTGGGCCCAAGCTGGCGAGCTTTGCTCAAACCAGATGAACCCGCGCTCAAGCTGGTGACCTCGGGGTCTTGAACCTGGGTCCTCCGCATCCCAGTCCGACGCTCCATCCACTGCGCAACCGCCTGGTCAGGCTCACATTTTCTGTTACTAGTCACTGAACCTGCTGTACTTGTAGACTCTAGAAAGGAAACACAAGAACTTTGCCATGCCTATTCGTTTTTTTTCAAGAGGCAATTGAGATTATTCACCCAATGCTATCACTTTGATTTTAGAGGGGTCTGGATAGTGAGAAGTGTTACGTTCCTTGACCCAGCAAGGCTAGGATTCAAGCCACTGACCTGTTTCCAGGATGCACTCTATCCACTGCACCATTACCTTTTTTACTGGAGCGCCAATTACACAAAAAAATCCCAGCCAAGTGACTGAAAGTGGTTACAGGTGCTGGTGAAATTCCTGGGATTCTGCAAACATTGCTATTTATGTTGACTTCTACAGTGAGTCATGGAAATTCAATGAACTACTCTCTGCACTTACATCAAGTGAAAAACCCACCCTAATAGGTTAGCCTACAATTTTACAAATTTCTTGAAGGCAATTTCCTGATCATGACCCATTAAATGATTTCAGCTTACTCAGTGAAAACACCAAATTTCCTCTATATTGTAAACCTTGAGGTATTAGGGGCAGAGCAGAGGGGCTGGTGTACTTTGGACAAAATCTTCTCATTCGTTAATGGGCCCGATTTCTGGGCTGCCTATTCCTTATTAAACCAGCTTCCCCTGCAACTTTCTCCTTTGGTTCTAGTTATGACAAGAATTGCTTGCCACCATCATGACTGGGTAAATGCTTCAACTATAAATTTACGAAAATGAAGACCAACAGCCAAATGCTTCACCCACCAGCAATTAAATTTTATAGAAAGCCTGCATCTGTAGTCACATGAAATTGAGGCATACTGACACTAGCTATAGTATTCCTTCTCTAAATAACCACTAGCATAAGGCAAAACAGGTAGACAACACAAAAATGATCCTTTCTTTAAAAGTCTGGTCAATTTTCTTGCCCTGGCCACAGAACTTGGTTGGTTCTAGTCATCGAGAAGCACTGAGGCTGTCCGCTCAATCCCTGGTCAGGACACAAACAGGAATAGACCCTGTTCTTGTATCTCCTTCTGCTTTCTTAAAAAAACAAAATATAATTTAAAAAAAAAATAATTTTCTTGTATGCAACTGATTTTAAGTAAGAGCTATGCATTAAAAGTTGATTCTTCATGTTCCCTTGAACAACTCCTACCCTTCAATCTCGTTCTCTGGTATTTCGAACTTACCCATTCTCAGGTACCTCACACCATACCCAAATTGTTTTCAAAGTCAATAGTTTAGTTTGTGCCTATGTGTACATAGGGAATATTCACCTGCAATCTTCAATTTGTCAACCTATTTTTAACCACTCACTACAGTTTTCTATTAAAGCCACCTAATTCTGATATTTACCTTCTGGTTATCACAGAATCATCTAGTAGACTGAAAATACTGACCCCTCAACATCGCACCCTAAATTAAAAAAACCCTTATTTAACACAGATGAAAGAAAAATCAGACTTTGGAATGCAACAACTTTATTGAAAGAAAAGTGCAATTAAACTTGTTGAAAGCTTGCTTGAAAGGAGGAAATTAGACACCTCCCCTCAGGCGCAGGACCAGGTGCAGAGTGGACTCTTTCTGGATGTTGTAGTCGGACAGGGTGCGCCCATCTTCCAGCTGTTTCCCCGCAAAGATCAGGCGCTGCTGGTCAGGGGGGATGCCCTCCTTGTCTTGGATCTTGGCCTTGACATTCTCGATGGTGTCACTGGGCTCGACCTCGAGGGTGATGGTCTTGCCTGTCAGGGTCTTCACGAAGATCTGCATCCCACCTCTGAGGCGCAGGACCAGGTGCAGAGTGGACTCTTTCTGGATGTTGTAGTCGGACAGGGTGCGCCCATCTTCCAGCTGTTTCCCCGCAAAGATCAGGCGCTGCTGGTCAGGGGGGATGCCCTCCTTGTCTTGGATCTTGGCCTTGACATTCTCGATGGTGTCACTGGGCTCGACCTCGAGGGTGATGGTCTTGCCGGTCAGGGTCTTCACGAAGATCTGCATCCCACCTCTGAGGCGCAGGACCAGGTGCAGAGTGGACTCTTTCTGGATGTTGTAGTCGGACAGAGTGCGCCCATCTTCCAGCTGTTTCCCAGCAAAGATCAGGCGCTGCTGGTCAGGGGGGATGCCCTCCTTGTCTTGGATCTTGGCCTTGACATTCTCGATGGTGTCACTGGGCTCGACCTCGAGGGTGATGGTCTTGCCTGTCAGGGTCTTCACGAAGATCTGCATCCCACCTCTGAGGCGCAGGACCAGGTGCAGAGTGGACTCTTTCTGGATGTTGTAGTCGGACAGAGTGCGCCCATCTTCCAGCTGTTTCCCGGCAAAGATCAGGCGCTGCTGGTCAGGGGGGATGCCCTCCTTGTCTTGGATCTTGGCCTTGACATTCTCGATGGTGTCACTGGGCTCGACCTCGAGGGTGATGGTCTTGCCTGTCAGGGTCTTCACAAAGATCTGCATCCCACCTCTGAGGCGCAGGACCAGGTGCAGAGTGGACTCTTTCTGGATGTTGTAGTCGGACAGGGTGCGCCCATCTTCCAGCTGTTTCCCCGCAAAGATCAGGCGCTGCTGGTCAGGGGGGATGCCCTCCTTGTCTTGGATCTTGGCCTTGACATTCTCGATGGTGTCACTGGGCTCAACCTCGAGGGTGATGGTCTTGCCGGTCAGGGTCTTCACGAAGATCTGCATCCCACCTCTGAGGCGCAGGACCAGGTGCAGAGTGGACTCTTTCTGGATGTTGTAGTCGGACAGGGTGCGCCCATCTTCCAGCTGTTTCCCCGCAAAGATCAGGCGCTGCTGGTCAGGGGGGATGCCCTCCTTGTCTTGGATCTTGGCCTTGACATTCTCGATGGTGTCACTGGGCTCGACCTCGAGGGTGATGGTCTTGCCTGTCAGGGTCTTCACGAAGATCTGCATCCCACCTCTGAGGCGCAGGACCAGGTGCAGAGTGGACTCTTTCTGGATGTTGTAGTCGGACAGAGTGCGCCCATCTTCCAGCTGTTTCCCGGCAAAGATCAGGCGCTGCTGGTCAGGGGGGATGCCCTCCTTGTCTTGGATCTTGGCCTTGACATTCTCGATGGTGTCACTGGGCTCGACCTCGAGGGTGATGGTCTTGCCAGTCAAGGTTTTCACAAAGATCTGCATTGTCTGTTAAAATAAAAAGGAAGAAAAATAAAAGGACATTTAGCAGGAAACGTACATGTCAACACATTTCTAACGTTAACAGTTATGTATCATTTTAACATTGGCTACATAGCTGAAATTTTAAAGCCTTGCATAACACAGGAAACAACCCAGAGAATCAGTATGAATGGAATGCACACTTGACCAGGTCCGGGAGCGCAGAGTGCTCTTACCATACACCAAGGTTGCAGACTCAATACCGTCAAGGCATGTAGACAGTAATCAACCAAGAGTAAAATTCAAAAATTGAGAACACGTTATAGAACATCAAAAAAAGGACTAAAAAACATAAATCCACCACTAAAAATTTTTTAAAAGGCAAAAACAAAATTATTTCAAAAATAAACTCTCGGGAGCTCTCTGCGCTTATTTACCAATGTCACCTCAAGAAATGAATTTTTTTTTTTCTCTCTATTTTTACTTTACAGAGACAGTGAGTCAGAGAGAAGGATAAATAGGGACAGACAGGACGGAGAGAGATGAGAAGCATCAATCATTAGTTTTTCGTTGCGAGTTGCAACACCATAGTTGTTCATTGATTGCTTTCTCATATGTGCCTTGACCGCGGGCCTTCAGCAGACCGAGTAACCCCTTGCTGGAGCCAGCGACCTTGGGTTCAAGCTGGCGACCTCGGGGTCTCGAACCTGGATCCTCGGCATCCCAGTCCGACGCTCTATCCACTGCGCCACCGCCTGGTCAGGCAAGAAGTTAATTTCTAATGAGCTTATTATTTAAGGAGCCTTAGTTAAGGACTTTCTCAGCAATAAATCAAAAGCCGAGCGCCCAGCACTTACAAACTTCACTTCCTGCCTCCTCGCTGCGCGCCCGTCTGCTCTCAGGCTCTCAGTCGGAATGTAATCCCCCCCAAGCCCGAACCCTGTGTCACCCGACCGCCGAAAGACTCCCGCACACTACGGCAGGGGGGCCCCACCCACGATTGTGAGCCATTCAGGTGACGCCACATGACCCCTCCGTCATGTGACCCCTGCCGGAGCTTCCTCGCCCCCGCCCCCCGCCGGAAGTGCCGGGTGGCCGCCGCCTCCTCACGGAGCCACAAACGGAAATCTCGGGTCTGTCAGCCCAGAAACGGACCCGATTCCTGGCATCCCCCTGAACCATCCCGCCCGCTTCTCCAGACGACCGCAGGATCTACCGCCGTTAGGGCTTCAGGGGCCTCCCGCTGCACAAACCGGCGGAGCAGCGGACTCGGCCATCTTGCAGCGTCTCTCTCCTTCACGGCCGCCCGACTCGCAGGACCCGGGCGACGAAGAGCCTCCGCTGCTCCCTCGGCCCGCGGCCGACACCGCTGCCTCCCCCAACCTCCTCCACCTCCACCCCAGCGGGACGGCTCTTGGATTCCCGGCCAACGCAGCGGACGTTACTCACAAAGTGACGAGAGTAGGAGCGGCTCACAGAAGAAGTGCGACGAGGTTCTCGGTCTGCACCAAACTGCCAGCGCTGCGTCCGGCGCCTCCTTATATAGCAGCTGGTGACGCCGCACCAGAATATCCCTCCGCAGAAACGTCGAGAAGGGACTACTTTTCTCTGACCTTCCGCCGTCTGGGACACAACTGGTCTCTCAGTGTTCTTAACCCCCCACCTCCAGTGTTCTGGTGGAACAACCGGACCTCTGCGCTGAGTCTGATAGAGAGTGGGCTGCTCTCCCAAGTGACCGTGCGGAGGGATCAGCGCGTTTGCTGCGCCCTGCGGCCCGACAAGTCCGGCACTCGACTAGGAGTTGGGAGGGGGGGAGGGGAGCGCTCGCCGGGGGGGGACCCGAAAACCCTGCGTGGATTCTGCGCGAGCCTGGAGCGGAGCTCTCCGCGGTCCGGAACGGAAGCCCCCTCCTCTCAGCCCCAGCGGTTCCCGCGGGTCTCGGGACCCGCCGTTGGCAAGACAGAGGTCACACCCAGCGCCTCGTTCCCAGTCGGTGGTCCCCTCGCCCCTCACGGCCGTCCCGCCCGCCCCTCCCCCCGCGAGACGTTGTAGTCATTATTTTAGGGGTCACATTTGAGACGATTATGGTATTTCTGTTTCCCTAAACTTCCCACCACCAACCCAAGCCCGACGCGAGGGCTCCCCGAGTACACCCCCCCAGCCCTGCACGCCCCCAGTTTGCGGCGGCCGGCCCCTCCCCCGCCGCGCGGGCCGCGGGGCAAGGCCAGTGACTCGACAAATCTCAGCTTGGTGCCTGCAGGCCAGCGAGGCCTGAATACCCGCTTCTCAAAACAAATGAAAAAAAGAGCAAAAAATAAGTTTTTTACATCGGAGAAATGACTAGGCTGTATGTATGTACTGACTTGTGAAAAGAAAGGTGGAGACCACAGGGAGGGCTCTATAAAAAAACGATGGGGGTTAGACCTGAAAGCTGAGAGTTCTAGAACTTTCTAGATTGTTCTTGTACCTTGGGATTTGACTTCTGCAACCTTGTGGGGGAAGCAAGTGGTACCTGATGGTAAACAAAGGCATGAAATGTCAGCTCTGCAGGTATTTCATTGGACTTGGAACATATTGAAGTCTGAGATTTAAAAAAAACCCACTCGTTGACTCAGGCCTGTCACTGTATGAGGAAAGAGCATTTCTGTAATATCCCAAGAAAGAAATTAAATTTTACAGGTCAATTCCATTCCCGTAAAAGAGGAGGGGGGGAAATGCCACCAGCCAGATCTTTCTCATTTTTACAATGACCTATTTTGTGACCTCTACAGTTGTCCTTTTTTCAGGGTATTTTTAAGTGTTTTAAAATATGTGAACACGGTGAAAATTGAAAACAGGCTTTTTGAAATTTGACAAGTGTGAAAAGTCCCCCTCAAACCCTCAATTTCCCAGTTACTGTTCCTTCTGGACTCTAGAAAAATTTCCTGTTTCTAAAAATGGGGAGGGGTGGGGGATACTTTAATCCCTACCCCTTAAGACCTTAAAGGGAAAAAAAATTTTTTTTAAGAGATAACAACAAAAAATAATGACTCATTCCCCTCGGCCTATTCTCCAAGTGACTAAAAACATTTTTGCCATTAAGACTACATTCCTGGTTTAAGTTGTGGCCATTATATCCTATAAACATTATACTTAAAATGTGAATCCAACCAAAATAAAACTGTATATTTTCTTTGGTAACCAGTGTATGTTTGCATTTATGAAAAAGATCTGAGCAGTTCAAAATAGATTTTGCCCTCTCTTGTTCTTAACATGTTTTGAAAGAGAATTCATCACTGGGAAATTAAAACGAATAAAATGTCATTTTTCAGGTCAACCCCAGTGACTTCCAACACAGATTTCTGTAAAGATGATTTCTTTCTAAAATTCTAGGAAGAGGTTTTAAAGGAACAAAACATTGAGGCTCTTTATGAGGTTATTTCTCCCTGGACCTTTGGAATTTCAGGAAGAAGTTTTTAGAGGAACAACAAAAACCAGTTCTAAGGTGACCAGGCCTGCTCCTAAGCACGCACACCCTGCCAGCTTTTGACTGTTGTTTTGCTGCAAGCCTTGTGATTCACGTTGATTAAAGGCTGAGTCATGAGCTTCGTGGCACAGCTTTTTTCAGAGTCCAAAGGTACAGAGAGAGAAAAACAGCCCTGGTTTTAGAGGCAGGGGAGGGAGGAGAGAGGAGAGGAGAAAGCCACAGGCCCAGAGAGGTGGGGGAGTGAGGGAGCCAAGGCTTACCTCCAAAGAAAGCAACATTTTTATGAGTTGCAGAGATATTGTCTCTAGCAGAAAAAAAAAATTCTGAAATACCCCTGCATTCCCTAACTGAAGTCCAATTGTATTTTGTTCCAGTAAAATAGAAGCGAGAGCATTTGTCCTGTCCAAGGGCACTGAGGTAAGAAGAGAAAATGATCTCCCCCAAGAGAGGTGGCTGGTGTTTCTCTACATCAGTGTTTCTTAATCTGGAGTGATTTGGTTCCCTGGGCAGACATCTGGCAATACACTATTTTGTTGTCACAACTGTGGAGGGTGGGGTGGGGGGGTAATGGGGAATGGTGCTATATACAGGGCAGGAAAGCTGCTCAACACCCTACAATGGACAGTCCCCCACTACACAGTTACCTGGCCCCTCATGTCAGTAACACCCAGGTTTCAGAAACCCTGGTCTACAGAGGAATTTTGTTATTGCTGTGGCAACTGCTTTTTCTATTTGCTGACAAGGAGGGGCTCCCAGAGTCTAGATGTCCCACTGGGTCTCAGGAGTCAGGTAACATCAGGTCATGTTCTTAAATCTACAGTCCCCTGACCCAGAATGCAGTGTACTAAATGTGCCCGAAGCAGGATGAGTCATGGGATCCATTTTCAGTTCCTTCCTCTCGCAGATCCGGTCCTTTGCAGGCGCCCCACAAGAAATGGCTTCACAGCCGCCACCAATGGCAGAGGGACAGAGGCCCAGCGACACCACCTCATTGGCGGGCAGACTGAGCACGTGTGACGTGCTGAGCTCACAAAGGGCCTGGGTGTTGGGCTGCCACCGGGGCTGTGCGCCAGAGTTTGGACTGGTGACTATTTGTTTGCTTCCCCCCCCCCCCTTTCAGTTCCCGGGAAGGTCACAACCTTGCATGAGACTTAACTCAGTGTCATGAGAATGTTCGAGAACACAGTAACTGGCAAACATTCCACACCAGGAGCGCGGGGTGGGAAAGGTTTGCCTTGCTTTGTCATTGGTTATATAACCATAAAAGGTAGTCAAGGGTATCTGCTGCTAAGGAGAAAAAAACAAACAAAAAAACCCACAGCGGTCCATGGGACCCCGTTCTTTTTCCTGTTTACATGTGTGCTTTGGTGTCATGAGGCGAAGTGCAAACTGCTCCAGTTTCATCCCCTAACTTACTGGGGCTTTAAAAAAAAAAATCATGGCAAAATAAACCGGACATTTACCATCTGAACCTTTTATTTTTTTTTGTATTTTTGTATTTTTCTGAAGCTGGAAACGGGGAGAGACAGACAGACTCCCGCATGCGCCCGACCGGATCCACCCGGCACGCCCACCAGGGGCGATGCTCTGCCCACCAGGGGGCGATGCTCTGCCCCTCTGGGGCAGAGGCCAAGGAGCCATCCCCAGCTCCCGAGCCATCCCCAGCGCCCGGGCCATCTTTGCTCCAATGGAGTCTCCGCTGCGGGAGGGGAAGAGAGAGACAGAGAGGAAGAAGGGGGGATTGGAGAAGCAAATGGGCGCTTCTCCTATGTGCCCTGGCTGGGAATCAAACCTGGGTCCCCTGCACGCCAGGCCGACGCTCTACCGCTGAACCAACCGGCCAGGGCCCATCTGAACCATTTTTTGAAGTGTACAGTTCAGTATTGTTAAGTGTATTGTAGGGAAGGAAAAATAATTTACCTTTCTAAGTTCTTAGAGACCCTTGTAATGAAAAGAGATCAACAAAAGAAAGAAACGCAGACGTTTTATTAACATGTCTTATTTCACGTGTATGTGGGAGAGATCCCACCCCCCACCCCTAGTCCCACGACAAGGAGTCACTCAAAAGGCAGCTTCAGATTTTAGGCGTGGAAACCACAAGGGAAAGGGGAAAGGGATATAAGCCTCTGAACCGAGAGTGAATAATTAATTTTTTTTTTAGATTTTATTTATTCATTTTTAGAGAGGAGAGAAAGAGAAGGGGGGAGGAGCAGGAAGCATCAACTCCCATATGTGCCTTGCCCAGTGTTTCAAACCAGCAACCTCAGCGTTCCAGGTCAATGCTTTATTCACTGAGCCACCACAGATCGAGCCCAAGAGCAAATAATTTTTAGGAAAGACCAATGGGAGAATAGAATAGTTTGTGACAGAGTTTGGTGTCCACTCCTAGTCTCCTTCCTGTGATGAGAGTCAGCCTGCCCTGGTGGGTGACACTCCCAGGAGGGTACCTATGGCCACTCAGTTCCTTTGGGAGGATCTGTCGTCATGAGACAGGTAAGGGGCGTCAGTGAAAGACTTCCTGCATTTGCTGCTTTCCATGTGCCTTCAGCTCAAAATGGTATCAAGCCTGACCAAGCAGTGGCACAGTGGATAGAGCGTTGGACTGGGATGCGGAAGACCGAGGTTCAAGACGCCGAGGTTTAAGCAAAAGCTCACCAGCTTGGACCCAAGGTCGCTGGCTCCAGCAAGGGGTTACTCGGTCTGCTGAAGGCCCACAGTCAAGGCACATATGAGAAACCAATCAATGAACAACTAAGGTGTTGCAACGTGCAACGAAAAACTAATGATTGATGCTTCTCATCTCTCCATTCCTGTCTGTCTGTCCCTGTCTATCCCTCTCTCTGACTCTCTCTCTCTATCTCTAAAAGAAAAAAAAATTTGTTGTTCCACTTATGCATTCCTTGGTTGATTCTTTTTTTTTTTAATTTTTATTTATTTATTTATTTATTCATTCATTTTAGGGGGGGAGAGAGAGAGAGAGAAAGAGGAGGAGCAGGAAGCATCAGCTCCCATATGTGCCTTGACCAGGCAAGCCAGAGTTTTGAACCGGCAACCTCAGTGTTTCCAGGTTGACGCTTTATCCACTACGCCACCACAGGTCAGGCCTTTGGTTGATTCTTGTATGTGCCCTGACCGGGCTTGAACGCTTAATCTTGGTGTATAAGGACTACGCAGTCTAACCAACTGAGCTACCCAGACAGGGTTACGCTTTTTTTTTCTTTATGTGAAATAAAATGTTATTGTTAAAAGTATATATATTTTTCAAAGGTTCACAACTTTTCTAGGAAGCTGCATTTCCCAACACAAGCCTCATGTTATTTTTTTTTCTTAAGGTATTTTTTTCCTTATCATTGTGCTATTAAAAATATTTAATTATGGTGATGCAGTGAATAAGCGTCGACCTGGAATGCTGAGGTCGCTGGTTTGAAACCCTGGGCTTGCCCAGTCAAGGCACATATGGGAGTTGGTGCTTCCTGCTCCCCCCATATCTCTCTCTCTCTCTCTCTCCAATAAATAAATTTTTAAAAATTAAAAAATAAATTTGGCCTGACCTGTGGTGGCGCAGTGGATAAAGCGTCGACCTGGAAATGCTGAGGTCGCCAGTTCAAAACCCTGGGCTTGCCTGGTCAAGGCACATATGGGAGTTGATGCTTCCAGCTCCTCCCCCCTTCTCTCTCTCTGTCTCTCTCTCCTCTCTCTAAAAAAAAATAAATAAATTTAATTTTAAGATAGAAAGTCAAATAGAAGCATCACATTAGTTTCATGTTAGGCCTCATAATTTTAGAAATAACTTCAACGTGTTCTTTTTTCTTTTTCCTCCTTAAAAGCCTTATTAACATTTAGGAAGAAGTAACCTTCACGGAAACATAAACAGGAGCTGCCACCAACACGTCACCACCCACACAGTGTGGTGAGTCACTTCAGGCATTTCAGTTTCATCTCAAAAACATGAAGCCATTGCAAAGAGTCTCTGCAGCTCAGAGAGGAGATGTTTTTATGATTTAAACCATCAGGTGGAGTCAAATAAGACAGATTGATGGGGGAGGATCCATCGATTTCTGCAAAGAACCGAACCCTCAGGATGCAACAAGACCCCTTCTTTTTAATAAAATATAGCTTTTCTTTTTCAGTGATAAAATACAGGGTACAAGGATGAACAGAATCGCCATCCATTCGTTCATTTATTCATACATGCTTTCATTCCTGACCTGTTGCCAAAGCAGCAGGGAGCAGAACCCCTCCTGCTCAGGCCGCCGGTTTCTTCCTTCTGGGTGGTGCCCTCTGAAAGCAGACCTTCCTGCCAGCGTGAGGGGCAAGGCCAGCACGGTCCTCACACACTGCCCCTCTGATGGCCTGGACGGAGTCACCAGCCCTCCAGCTCGGTCACTGCCGTCACAGGGCCAGGACACTAGGCTAACTCCCTAAGCGCTCACATTCAGATGTGGTTTCAATCACCACGTCCGGTTTTACCTCCTTTTTCTGCGAACTGCTCCCAACTGCCTCTTCTGGCAAAAGTACGTCTGGAATGTTCAAGACGTCAGGAAAGACAGATCACAACTGTCTTGAAAATCCCACCTCCACTGGGAATAAAACCAGTTGTGGAGATGCTGGGGATTGAACCGGGGGCCTCATGCATGCAAAGCATGCGCTCTACCACTGAGCTACATCCCCCGCCCCTAGTAATTTATTTTCTGGAATTTCTGCAAGACTCTAATCTTAAGATTTTTTTCCCCCTACCTAAATACATTTTATATAATTGAATGAGTGTTAAGTTAGACAAAGCAAACCAAAATAAATCATTTGTTTCTCCCAAATAGGCCTGGTGGGGGTTTTTTTGTTTTGTTTTTTTTAATTACCTTACAGCTGAAATTCTAGTTAATACTAGAACCAGGGATCAAAAGGGAAGCAAACCAATTCTTTTTTGTTTGTTTTTGGTGGGGGTGCCGGAAATTCTTTTTTCTTTTTTTTTTTTTTAATTTTGTTTAGAAAATTAAATGTAACAGGGTGACTGTTGGTCAAATAAGTTTGTAAATATGATATATATGTTTGCTCGCTTATAGTTTGCATTGGGTGTGGGGGACAGGCTTTAAGCAGGCAGGATCCTTATAGCCTAAGGCTTAGTTTTAAAACTAAGATTTTCCCCACACCCTTGACGGTAGCATGATAGGGGGTGGTGCACTCTCATGAGGAATCCCATTATGCCTCAGATAAGTGACTTTGTATCAGAGACTTCCTTGTTTGTATATTGGATTAAAAGTTTTGATTGCTACACTATAAATGGGGCGGAGGAGAGCAGAGAAAGGCCACATGGAGGAGAGGAGAAGCAGCCTAGATGGTGGAGTGCTGAAGGAGAAGCCAGTTTGTGCAGAGAGAAGGAGATGGGGAACAGAGGTGAATATGGCTGGTGAGGTACAAACCTTTGATTCTAGGAAACTCAGATAAGTCAGTGGCTTTGGGAGCCCTGAATGGAAAGGGAAGTGTTTCCCCACTGTGTGTATTCCTTGCCCGCCAGATGCAAGCTAGGATTAAAGCTAATGGCCCACCAGTTTTTGGTTCTGTTGTTTCATTACCGTCTGTTTGAATTAAATGCAAACCTGCACAGGCCAGGCCACTGTGATGGTGGCCATGGTTACTGGCTTTACATTCCCGTAGTCGTGTACCCACCAGGAAACAGACCTCACAAACAGAAAAGAACGGAAGGTAAATGAGAGACTTTCTTTCCAATTAAGGACATGGTTGCCTGACCTGTGGTGGCACAGTGGATGAAGCATTGATCTGGAATCCTGAGGTCACCAGTTCAGGACCCTGGGCTTGCCTGGTCAAGGCACATATGGGAGTTGATTCTTACTGCTTCATCCCTCTTCTCTCTCTCTCTCTCTCCCTCCCTCCCTCCCTCCCTTCTCTCTCTAAAAATGAATAAATAAAATCTCTTAAAAAAGAAGGATGTGGCCCTGATGGCCCCGCCACCCAGGACTCTCTGGTTTCTTGTCTTTTAAAACCATTGCAACCTTCAGTGACCTAGGGTCTGCACATCTGCTGGAAGACTTTTCTTTTTCTCCCCACTTTTCTCAATATCAAAATATGAAGAAAAGGGGGTGGAGGAAGGAGGGGGAGGAGGGTAGAGGAAGGAGGGGGAGGGGAGGGGCACAAAGAAAACCAGATAGAAGGTGATGGAGGACAATTTGACTTTGGGTGATGGGTATACAACATAATCAAATGTCAAAATAATCTGGAGATGTTTTGTCTGAATCTATGTACCCTAATTAATCAATGTCACCCCATTAAAATCAATAGTAAAGGAAAATGGAACACTGAGGTCGCCGGTTCAAAACCCTGGGCTTGCCCGGTCAAGGCACATGTGGGAGTTGACGCTTCCTGCTCCTCCCCCCTTCTCTCTCTCTCTCTCTCTCTTCTCTAAAATGAATAAATAAAAATAAAAAATAATAATAAAGGAAAGAAAAAAAAGACATTGTACCCACCCTCAAAAAAATATGAAGAAAAAAAAAAAGCACATTAAAAAGAAACAGACCCTACTGCCAGAATCAGGGCTTAAACCCAGAGGAAGGAATCTCTTTGCAGTAGCCCATTGAAAAGGGGCACACTTTAATTGTCAACGAGCCTGCCTGCCTCTCTCGTTTCCAGAGTCCTGCGGCAGCACACCAGGGGACCAAAGTCGCTGTGTGTAGTGTCTTTCAGGTCATGGGGTGCTCTCCACGGTGAAGGAGCCAGGCTGATGGGCAGGGAGAGGGCAGAACACTGAAGCTGCCCCTCCTCTCACGAGCGCCTGAGGTGTGCAGGCAGGAAATAGAGTCACTCACTGTGATAGAGAGGACACCTCCACAAGCTTCCTGCCACCTTGGTCTCCAACCAGCGCCCTGACAGCCTGCTGACACCTGACATTTCCAGCTAAAGGCCTCAAGGAGCTGGTGCACAGGACCCTTGTTGGGCAGATAAAATATATTATGCTCATTTTGTTAAAGATGGTGCTGCCCACGTGGAAGCCCATCGCCCAGGTGATAATATTAATTGCCCTTCTTGCTTGGGATGGGCATGATTGTATTAATGTGTGTTGGGGGAGGGCTTTGGCACCAAAAGGTTTTAAAAGGAAGAGAGATCATTGTGTTCCAGAAAAGAGTGATTACATTCTAAGAGTTCTAGGACAATGATGGAGAATCTTTTTATAAAAACCGCCCATTTTTGTAGTGCTGGTCAACCTGGTCCCTCCCACCCACTAGTGGGCATTCAGATCTAGGGTCCAAGCTTTCATGGTGGGCCAATCGCAGTGCCATTTGGTTGTTCTACTACCCTCCTGGACCCTAACACCCACTAGTGGGTGGGAGGGACCAGGTTGACCAGCACTGCAAAAATGGGCAGGGTTTTTTTTTCTTTTTTCTTTTTTTTTTTTTTGTGGGCGGTTTTTATTTGTTTTATTTATTTATTTATTTTTTGTATTTTTCTGAAGTTGGAAACAGGGAGGCAGTCAGACAGACTCCCGCACGTGCCCGACCGGGATCCACCCAGCATGCCCACCAGGGGGCAATGCTCTGCCCATCTGGGGCATTGCTCTGTTGCAACCAGAGCCATTCTAGCGCCTGAGGCAGAGGCCACAGAGCCATCCTCAGTGCCCGGGCCATCTTTGCTCCAATGGAGCCTTGGCTGCGGGAGGGGAAGAGAGAGATAGAGGGGAAGGAGAGGGGGAGGGGTGGAGAAGCAGATGGGCGCTTCTCCTGTGTGCCCTGGCTGGGAATCGAACCCGGGACTCCTGCACGCCAGGCCAATGCTCTACCACTGAGCCAACCAGCCAGGGCTGTGGGCGGTTTTTATAAAAAGGTTTGCCATCACGGTTCTAGGAGGAGCCCATACTGTAGCTGAGCAGAGAAAGGCCACGTGGAAGAGGCCGGAAGAAGCAGCCAAGATGGTGGAGTGCTGAAGGAAAAGCCAGTTTGTGTAGAGTTTGTGCAGAGAGAAGGAGATGGGGAACCGAAGTAAATAAGGCTGGTGAGGTTAGACACCTTAGATTGTAGGAATCTCGGAAAAGTCAGTAGCTTTGTGAGCAGTGAATGAGTGGGTTTTGGAGCCCACTGTGTGTTTTTACTTGCCCGCTGGGTGTAAGCTAAGATTAAAGGTAATGGCCCACCAGTTCTTGGCTCCATTGTTTCATTACCGTCTGTCTGAATCCAACAAGAACCTGCATGGGCTGGGCAGCTGTGATGGTGGCCGTGGCTACTGGCCATACAACCCTGAACCCAGTAGCTGTGATATTAACACCGCACCTCTCTGGGCCTCTGTTGTAAAACGGAGATTTGACTAGTACTGTATGTACTTTCACAGGGTAGTAGTTGAGAGGTAAAATGGCTACTCAGCCACCATCTTTCTTCAGCATAATGCAAGCCTGAAAGAGGAAGAAGGACCTGCTTAATCCAGCTCAGACCTCCCTTGCAGCTGGATGCTGATAAGGGACGATTTGAACAGAGTGCAGACAATTTTGAGAAACTGTGGCGCCACTTCCTACTCTCTACCACAAACTTTTTTTTTTTTGTGACAGTCAAACAGAGAGGGACAAAGTCAGACAGAGGGACAGACAGACCAGAAGGGAGAGAGATGAGAAGCATCAATTCTTTGTTGCGGCACCTTAGTTGTTCATTGATTGTTTTCTCATATATGCCTTGACTGGGGGACTACAGCAGACCAAGTAATCCCTTGCTCAAGCCAGCGACCTTGGCTCAAGCTGGTAAACTTTGCTCAAACCAGATGAGCCTGCGCTCAAGCTGGTGACTGGTGACATCGGGGTCTCGAACCTTGGTCTTCCAGTCCCAGTTTGACGCTCTATCCACTGTGCAACCGCCTGGTCAGGCCCTACCACAAACTGAAGGAATTATCTTGCAGCTGCCTTTGCCCAAGGCCCTTTGACCAAACCATATAACCCCTGCCCGCTGATTTCAGCCTATCTGCACACAGGTGTTTTTTTATTTATTTTTTATTTATTTTTAATTTATTTATTCATTTTTAGAGAGGAGAGAGAGAGAGACAGAGAGAGAGAAGGGGGGAGGAGCTGGAAGCATCAACTCCCATATGTGCCTTGACCAGGCAAGCCCAGGGTTTCGAACCGGCGACCTCAGCATTTCCAGGTCGACGCTTTATCCACTGTGCCACCACAGGTCAGGCCCCAGGTGTTTTTTTAAATAAATTTTCCTTTTGGAACACACTGGCCTCCTGTTTTTGGTTCTGCCCACAGTTTCTGCCTTTCAGTAGTGACTACTGAGCAAATGACACAGAGGTTTAGAACAATGCCTGGTACGAGGTCTGAGCTCTGAAACAAATGTGAGCTCTTACTATGTATTCAATATTATAAATGCTGTTGTTATATATGAGCTCCAGCGAAGGGTTACTGCGTCTCACATTCAGCCCAGCTGCAAACTGATGCTGTTTAGGTGAAATGGACAAACAAGAGGGCATGGGGGGAGGTGTGGAATGGGTCTCCTGTGTAAGCCATCTGCTGGCCTTATTCCTAAGGTGACCAACTTTTTTTACAATGAAAAGGAGGACAAAAATAAATTGAAGAAAACAATATTGTAAACAAAAGAAACATTTTATTCATTGTAACAACAATGCACTATAATATGCTAAATGCATAATAAAAAATTTGAAATATTTTATATTACAATTATGCTTACATGCTTATTAACATTTAATAATAATTGTAAGAAAAAAGTAATCATTTAGATACAAATATGTCACATCACACGCAATGGATCGACTCTGCATCAATCGAATACAGACATTTACAGATTAGTCTTCCAATATCAAAAAGGAGGACACTTTTCCAGGGAGGAGGGAACTTACAAAAGAAGGACTGTATTCAGTTTAGCAGGTGCTCAAAACAAAATTATATTTCCTCTCTGCATAAAATTCTTTTTTTTTTTTTTTACAGAGGCAGAGATAGACAGGGACAGACAGACAGGAATGGAGAGAGATGAGAAGCATCAATCATCAGTTTCTTGTTGCGCGTTGCGACTTTTTAGTTGTTCATTGATTGCTTTCTCACATGTGCCTTGACCGCGGGCCTTCAGCAGACCGAGTAACCCCCTGCTGGAGCCAGCGACCTTGGGTCTAAGCTGGTGAGCTCTTTGCTCAAGCCAGATGAGCCCGCGCTCAAGCTGGCGACCTCGGGGTCTCGAACCTGGGTCCTTCCGCATCCCAGTCCGACGCTCTATCCACTGCGCCACCACCTGGTCAGGCTGCATAAAATTCTTTTTTTTTTTAAATAAATTTTTATTAATGTTAATGGGATGACATTAATAAATCAGGGTATATATATTCAAAGAAAACATGTCTAGGTTATCTTGTCATTAAATTATGTTGCATATCCCTCACCCAGAGTCAGATTGTCCTCCGTCACCCTCTATCTAGTTCTCTGTGCCCCTCCCCCTCCCCCTAACTCTCTCCCTCCCTCCCTCCTGCGTCCTCCCTCCCCCCA
Organism: Saccopteryx leptura; assembly: GCF_036850995.1. Classification (NCBI taxonomy): domain Eukaryota; kingdom Metazoa; phylum Chordata; class Mammalia; order Chiroptera; family Emballonuridae; genus Saccopteryx; species Saccopteryx leptura. The sequence continues at coordinate 248,829,022 of NC_089504.1, forward strand.
CCCCTGGTAACCACCACACTCTTGTCCATGTCTCTTAGTCTCGTTTTTATGTTCCACCAATGTATGGAATCATGTAGTTCTTGTTTTTTTCTGATTTACTTATTTCACTCCGTATAATGTTATCAAGATCCCACCATTTTGCTGTAAATGATCTGATGTCATCATTTCTTATGGCTGAGTAGTATTCCATAGTGTATATGTGCCACATCTTCTTTATCCAGTCTTCTATTGAAGGGCTTTTTGGTTGTTTCCATGACTTGGCCACTGTGAACAGTGCTGCAATGAACATGGGGCTACATGTGTCTTTACGTATCAATGTTTCTGAGGTTTTGGGGTATATACCCAGTAGAGGGATTGCTGGGTCATAAGGTAGTTCTATTTGCAGTTTTTTGAAGAACCACCATACTTTCCTCCATAATGGTTGTACTAATAAAATTCTTACAATCAAATCCATACTCCTTCGTTTGGCTGTTAAGGCCCCTCCGTAATCTCCATGGCCTCTGTTGACCTGGCCAACGTCTCCCTTACTCCTCACCTTCTTCCTCAGCACCCAGCCACACCTGCTTCCTCAATATTCCTTCAATATGCCAGGTTCCTCCTCACCTCAGGACCTTTGCACTGGCCATTCTGTCTGCCCAGAGCCATTCCCCAGATCTTCTCATAATTTGCTCCTTATTGTCCAGGTCACCAGAAAGGCCTTCCTGGCCACTGCCCCAAAGGGGATGGATATCACACATCGCATTTCTCTGATATGTTTTCTTTTTCTTCATCGCATTTATCACATTCGAAACCTGTTCTGTACTATTTTTCTGTGTCTCTCACTAGCTCATAAGCTCAGGAGGGCAAGGTCTTGATTCGTTATACCCCTAGTGCCTATAACAGTGCCTGGCACTTAGTAAGGACTCAGTCAATATGTGTGGGATTAATGTGGAAAAATAAATGAATAAACAAGTCCTGACTGGGTAGCTCAGTTGATTAAAGTATTGTCCCCACATGCCAAGGTTGCAGGCTCAGTCTCCCCCCATCAGGGCACGTTCAAGCATTAACCAATGAATGCATAAATAAGTGGAAGAACAAATTTATATTTCTTTCTCTCTGACTCTTTCAGTTCCAAGCCATCCTCCCTCCTATCTCGAATCCATAAACAATTCCTGAGGGCCAGACAGAGCAAGACGTACAAAGATGGACCGTGTGAGGCAGCAAAAGCAATTCCTGGGCCTAGAAGCTGACAGTCTTGTTCCGGGAAACCACTGTAGAAACCAGACGCTTTATGGCACTGCGGTGGGCACGTAGGACATGGAAAATAAGGCGTGAATGTGAGAATGCTTTGTTCTTGTCACCCTGTGACATGAGGATGCTAGGGCACTGAGTGGGACCCAGTAGAGGACAGATAACCACTGGACCAACATCGCTGGACCGTCAGGCTTACTCTTCCAGAGGAGTAAGGGATGCCTGTGAAAGTTGAAGAATTTGTCTTGTACAAAATGAAGTTGAGTAAAAAAAAAAATTTTTTTTTTAAGAATTTGATCTGTTTAAAAGAGAAATGGAAAAAAAACAACAGAGAAGGTATATAAAAAAGAAAAAACCCATTACATCTTCCCATTAGGGAATCAAGCCCAGGTCTTCCATACCACAGGCAGGAATACTTGCCATTGCACTAACCAAGGACAGACCAACCTGGTCCCTCTTTTGGTTCATCCATATAGAAACAGCGTTGTCCTGGCCACCGCGTGTACTTGCCTCACCGGCCTCCGCGGGTAGGCGGGTTTCGGTGGAAGGCGGAGGGACCTGCTGGGATGGAAGCACACACTGAATCCCCAGAAAAAGAGAAACATGCCTAAATGGAAAAAAGGTCAGACCTCTTATACGATGATTTCACTCCAGGTGGGGGATGTAGCTCAGTGGTAGAGCGCATGCTTTGCATGTATGAGGCCCCGGGTTCGATCCCCGGCATCTCCACTTTTCCGCTCCGTGATAGCCTTTTTTTCCAAGTCCTTCCTTTAAGCTCTTAACACGCCCCGCGGGTTTCCTCAATTTACCGTTCCCTCCAGTATGAACACCGGAGAGCCCCACGTGACTTCATTCCCGGTTTCACACAGGCCGTTTCCCGCGAGGTTTCTGACACCACCCCCCCCCCCCACCCCCCGCCGCCGGCACTCAGAGAGCAGAAATTAATGAACAGAAAACAAAAGTGAGCCCACAAAGAACATGGACCAGAGTCGTCAGCGTTCTCACGAAATAAACGAAATGAGAGTCAGGGACAATCTCATGTTGGATTTCCTCAGATTGGGGGGTGGGGGCTGGAGGAAGTCTCCATCCCCTCCGACTCCTGGAGGGTACTGCTCGGAGCTGTTTTAAATAAAGTCAAAACACTTGTCAGTTGAGGGGTAATCAGGTATTCATTTATTTGCACCCGGTTGGGGAATATAAGGAAAAGGAGAGCTGCCGAAACCCGGGATCGAACCAGGGACCTTTAGATCTTCAGTCTAACGCTCTCCCAACTGAGCTATTTCGGCTGCTGCATACGGAGCTCTCTCGATCTCTTGTCCTGGTTTTCTTAACCGCCCTGCGTCATCCACCCCGCGTTCTGGTACCGGCAGCCGAAAAGCGGCCGGAATCGGCTTCTGCCGAGGTTTGCCCCGTGTTTCTGTGCAATCGATGCCCCTTCTCGTCCTTCAAGGCCACCGCCTCCAAGAAGGTTTCCCTGATCACGCCGCCCAACACGACCCTAGCCCCCTTATTGTTTATGGTTATTAGCTTAGGCATTGCTTTCCTTGTCTGTATGTACTCTGTCTCCCCAGCAACAAGGACAAACCCAGGAGGAGCAAGGAAGCTGTGTTCGCGTTACTGCTGTCGTCCCTCAGGGCCTGGGACAGCGCCTGGAACATCACCTGCGCTTTAATAAATATTTGTTGAATTAATAAACGGATCAATGAATGGATGAATCCTACCTGGCTGAGAGCTCCGCTTTCTCAAGCTCCCTTCTCTATCTCAAAGAAACAAGGTCGCCCTTGTTCATGGCTCCCCCAGCAGCCCAAACATGGCAGGGATGATGACCGCGCCAAGGCCTATGGGATGACGCACGGCCCGCGCGTGGCTTTCCGTGGGGGCAGTGAGCACCTCAGATCCGGCCTCCAAGCACCGCCACCACCCCCGCGGCACCTGCGCAGCTTGAAGGCATGAAGAAATCAGCAGGTTGGCATCCAGGTGCAGCTCTCCCTGCCTCCCTTCCCTTTGGTAAGGAAACGGGTGGGTGGGGAGAGCTGTGTGGGAGAGGATGGATTAGTGGGGTGAGCCTCCATGATGTGCAGTCATTGGATAGGTGTTTGCCAAGCACCCGGTGACCCCCCTGACCCATCCACAAATGCACTGAGTGGTAACAGTGGTGGTAAGAAGCAAAATAAACTGTAGTGATGGGGTGGAATCCCAGGGGAGCTGAGAAAACATGAAGAAGGGAGGGAGAGCCAGCCAGCCACCGTGTTAAGACCAGAGGAAGAGGCTCTCAGATGGAAGGGGATGCTGATGCAAAGGCCCTGAGGCTGGAAAGAGGTCGGCTAGTTGGAGGAACTTAAGTCCCTGTGGAGGAAGTGAAGAGGGGGAGAGGGGAAGGGGGAAGAGGTGTGAGGCAAGGACAGAGAGGTGGGCAGCGGCCAGATCTTGCCAGCCTTAGAGAGGAAGGCTGTGGATTGTCTTCTGATTGCGTGTGGGAAGTGTGATCATTTGCGACAGTCCTTCTGGGTGTGTTGTCCACTCCTAGTCTCCTGTCCTGTGACAAGAGTCAGTCATCCCCAGGGAGGGGATTCTTTCCAGGATATGTTGTTAGGCAGGTAAGGAGACTTTGGCAAAAGCTTCTCTCTGCATCTGCTGTTTTTCAAGTATCTTTAGCTCAAAATAATCTGCATACCAAAGTGGCATAAACTGAACCTCAGAGCTACGAGGGACTGCAGCTGAATCCTACAGCGGCCCTTCATCAATGCAGGGTCGTTCTTTAAAAACTATTAAGTGCATCGTTCTGATAAACATGGAATAAGAAAGAAAGGAAAGAAAGAAAGGGGAGGGAGGGAGGGAAATGGAGAAGGGGAAATGAGGGGGAAAAAGAGAAAGGGAGGGCGAAAGAAGAATCAAGTTCAACAGTCCAGCAAGATCCAGCATGGAAAGTCAAGCAGCCACTCCCACCTTACCCCAGTCCTTCTCCCCAGAGGTGGCCGATCTCTAGACAACATTGTAACTTATGCGACCTTGCATAAGTCACACAGCCATTCCCTATGCCGGCCTTTCACCTAACGTGATCATGTAGCACCTACCAGTAAGGTTGTTGAAGACTGAAGGAGTGCACCCCTACAAAGCGCGAACAAACACCGCCTGGTGCGTAAGAGCTTTATAATTGTCAGCTATTGATCAGGAATAGGAATCAGAAAGCACTATGGCCCTGGCCGGTTGGCTCAGCGGTAGAGCGTCGGCCTGGCATGCGGGGGACCCGGGTTCGATTCCCGGCCAGGGCACATAGGAGAAGAGCCCATTTGCTTCTCCACCCCCGCCCCCCCTCCTTCCTCTCTGTCTCTCTCTTCCCCTCCTGCAGCCAAGGCTCCATTGGAGCAAAGATGGCCCGGGCGCTGGGGATGGCTCCTTGGCCTCTGCCTCAGGCGCTAGAGTGGCTCTAGTCTCGGCAGAGCGACGCCCCAGAGGGGCAGAGCATCGCCCCCTGGTGGGCAGAGCGTCGCCCCTAGTGGGCGTGCCAGGTGGATCCTAGTCGGGCGCATGCGGGAGTCTCACTGTCTCTCCCCATTTCCAGCTTCAGAAAAATACCAAAAAAAAAAAAAAAAGCACTAGAGATGTATGTATTATACAGTATGTACACAATGGGGAGTTTTCTTCACTCAGTATATCTCTGGGGGGGGGGATTATCTTCTGGATGCGCCCTAATGTACACATTTGCAGGCACAACCATGAGATACACATCTTTGCGTGTGTGAGTCTACATGTATCTCAAAGCACTTAAAAGTTTCATGTAATGGAACACCGGTCTCCTGGGTGACAGGCAGGAATACTTACCACTATACTAACAAGGACAGGCCCTGGTTTGGTGTCCCCATGGTGGGCCACACAGACAAGGCCTTCTCTTCCTATCACTCCCTCCTGCTCCAGGCCACGCCTCTACAGGTGCAGTGCCTGGTCGGTCCATGGCCTTGAGAGGCACAGAAGACATACTTAATCCATGGAAACAGCATACTCAGAAAGAAATTTGTGCAAACTGGAAGGAAAGTATAGCTTTTGACATTCTCACCACAACAAAGCCAGGGGGTGTAACTCAGTGGTGGAGTGTGTGCTTTGCATGTATGAGGCCCTGGGTTCAATTCCTGGCATCTCCACCTCTTACCCTTTTACCTTCTAATACAGTCACTTGGTGGGAAGGGGACCCAGATGCTCCCCATCAGCAGACCTGAGAAGGAAGCTCCCATGCAGAGGGCAGCACCGGTAAATGTCCCTGGGTCACCCCCCCTGTCGAGTCATATTTGGTATTTAGGGGGTGGGGGGACTGGGGGAGGAGATGGGCACTTTTACATAAACACTCCCAGTCATTCCTGTCACCAAGCAGCTGGGAAAGGGAAAGCAAAGGGAAACGGACCTCCCATCCCCTTCAATTCTAGATCCAGAACACAGAAGAAAGGAGCCACCCAACCGCCTACAACATGGGGGGGGGGCTCATCCAGGAACAAGGCCCCCTAGAAGGGCTTTGCTGGCCCAGAGACTGCCCGCTCAGACTTCACATCCACCAGTGAGGGGTTGCTTGGGCTCCCTGGGATCAAGGCAAACACCATGCGCATTGTTGGGCAAGCTCTGGCAGAAGTCCCACGCCCCCCAAGTTCCCTGCATCCCGTGTGGAGGGGGGATGGGGGGGCTGAAATGATTTACTCTGGGAACTTCCACTAGCCCACCATTACTGGGAGGGAGGGGGGAGGTGACAGCATTTGCATGTCACTGCCTGCCACCTCCCAATGCCACCTCTCTGAACAGCAGCACCACACACAGGCAGCCCCTCATCACTATTGTGATGAGAATGGAATATACCCCATGCCAAGGTGCCAGGCAGGACTGACAGTGTCTCTGCCTCGATGTGCCCCCCCCCACCAGCAGGCTCAGCCACTCACAAGGCCCCTCTGTCAAAGGCTCTCCACCCACCCTGATTTTATAGACCCCCCCCCCCCAACAGAATGGGTCAATGGTGCTAGGCGCGTTCATTTCCTCCAGCCCGGACTATAACAGCTCCCCTCATCTGCAAAGCCATAGCACGCACAGAAGTGCTTGCTTGGATAATGGGGGCCCCCTAGTCGCTAAGCTGGGGGATTTGCGCTGACTCTTACCCAGCACAGTTCCATATGTTTAAGCGCTTGCAAAGCTGAAAGAAGTACACCCACCACACTTTGCCATGGCAGCTACCCCCACGCAGGAGGGGGGAGGGGCACAGGCAGCCAGGCTCCAAGAGTGACAGCAGAGCGTGAGTCCTTCCCTGCCTCTGATCTCGTCCAGCCCTCTGTCAGAGCCGTGGCCAACGTGGTCAGCAGAATCTGGCCGAAATTATCCCCCAAATCCCACCAGCTCTGAAGGAGGTTCTGGTTCATTTCCTGCAAACCCTTCAACCATCGGTAGGCAGCTAAGTATCTTTCAGGAATTTCAGCCTTATTTTTTTTGTTTTTGTTTGGTTTGTTGTTTTTTTTCCCCCCCCAGCTCTCCTAACTGGTGCTAAGTATAGAGTTATCAAACTGTCTCTCTTTACGGCCCTGGTGGGGACCAGGGGAAGACAGACATGTGCTTCCCAAGTCCTGGCAGTGACACCGGGGCCCTGACCACAAGCGGCCCAGCAGGGTGGCACGGCCAGGAGCAGGGCAGGCAGCAGACTTCAGGGATGGCACACCTTCCCTCCCAGGACCCAGGCCTCCCAGGGCCAGGCACAAGCTCCCTCCCAGGGCTAGGGGAGGAGGCAGAGGGGGAGGTGTGGGTTGCACCCTGTTCTCTCACAAAGCATTAAGCAGGCGGCTTCTCTAAGACGTTTCCAACATTGGCTTATGAGCAGCACATCCAGGCAAACAGCTGACCCCGTGGAGAAACAAAATAGACACAAAACTGCAATTTTCAAGTCCGAAGGACTGTGCCTTTTTTTTGAAAACAGCTCCCAGGGCTTCAGCTAACAGGAAACCGCCCGGATCCCAGCAACAGCCTCTCTTCTGTACCAGAGAGAGAAGCTGAAAGGAAAACGGTTATGCGAGCTGCTTCTTAGCTGAGCAGATTGAAGATTCAGCCGCACGCTCAGCCGGACACCGCTCTCCAGACTGAGCCAAAGCTGAATGCCGCCGGATATCTCTGGCAGAAGTTTTCCTCCAAACCCAGAGGTTTTATTAAATATTTTGGGTCACCTGAGAGCATCTCAAAGGAAGACAAATTCTTACTTTTTTTCATGCAAATACATCGCACATTAAGTTGGCATTCGAGGTTTGCTCCTAACTGCAACCTCCCCAGACCATGAAAGCTGAAAAGTTCAAGTTGTATTTTTTATTCTTTTGACTGTATTCTGATTGTCTGTTTGGTATGTGTGTTAAGAAAGGGAGAAGACCATTTTCTAAAGCCAAAGCTACCTGCTCATAATTCACAGGTCCGGATTTTAAAAGGTACGGAAAACTGAGCTCTCCAAAGGCACATGGACCTCGCTGGCCACCGCTCCGGGTTCACAGGGGCCTTTAGGGTTTTCTCCACTGCCTGCGGTGGGGGGAGGGGAGGAACTGGCATTTTAGGATAAGCTGCTTCTAGAACCAACACATAACCGCACAAGAGCACAGAAAGCTTTCCAAATTCCAGCGGAGACAGGAAATACCTGACTGTTTTTGCTTTGCCCACTCACTAGGTTTTGGCGACAGCTGCGCGGGTGCCCGCAGGAAGCCCGGCTCCCTGGTTGGTGCCCAAGGCAATGGCTCTGGGCATCATCACGTTGTAGCCACGTGCGGGCTACAAGCGTAGAGCGACACTGCTCTCTCGTGGCTTTCCCTGGCACTGCAAGGCCCGACCTGAGCAGCGGAAGGAAGACCCTGGACCGGTCAATGGGGAGGAGGCTTGCGAGGGGATGGGGGGACTAGGCAAAAAGATTTCCCCACCTCCCCTCAATTCTAAGAGCCTTTAAAAGACTCCTTTAGCCTTTGCACCGCCAACATTTCCGACACGCAGGTGGCGACCCCCGATGTGACCCACCATTTGAAATGCTCTTTGTAAAAAAACGACCTGTCTTCGTTTTCCATCGCAAAATATTCATGTTTTGCTGAACCCGCCGCTGGCATTCTCACCAGGGACCAGAATAGACTAGTGTCATCTTCCCACCACCCCAAGAACCGTGGAGGGTGGAGCCTCTCAATACAGCAGTGGAGCTCACCTGCCTAGGAAACCAAGAATGGTACCTTCCCTGGCGTACCTGGATGCCTGGACCAGTGATGGGGGGAAATGGGCTCCGTTAGAGCAAGCATTCTTGGGACCCCCGACCTCAAGCATCCCACACCCCCACCTCTGTCCTTGCTCACTACTTTATTTTTCTGCACAGCAGCTGTGAAGACCTGCCATCAAAGTGCATGGAGAGAAACTTCATTACTGCCCATCCCCTCCACAGGAATGCCAGCCTGAGTCTCATTCACCAAGCAGCTGCTGAATACACCAGCGGGGTCCAACAAATGGTGGTGGAGTGAGCAGAACTCAGGGCTGGGCAGGAGACTCAGAAGGGTGGGATTTGGTGGTCAGTCTAAAATATGCCAGAGGAAGGTCCGACTTACTGCGGTGAGCACACGATGCAATAGACAGATGATGTATCGTTGTCCACATGAAACCTATATGAGCTTATTAACCAATATCACCCTGATACGCTTAAGTTTTTTTTATTTAATGAGAGGAGGGGAGGCAGAGACAGATTTCGACATGTGGCCTAACCCGGATCCACACAGCAGGCCCCCTAGGGGGCGATGCTCTACCCACCTGGGGCCTTTGCTATGTTGCAACAGGAGCAATTTTTTAGTGCCTGAGTTGGAGACCCTGGAGCTGTCCTCAACACCCAGAGCCAACTCACTCTAATCGAGCCATGGCTGCAGGAGGGGAGCAGAGAGAGAGATAGAGTAGCGAGAGGGGGAAGGGTGGAGAAGCAGATGGATGCATCTATTGTATCCTGACCCAGAATCAAACCCAGCACACCAGCACACCGGCAGACACTCTACCACTGAGTCAACTGGCCAGGGCCTCATTTATTTTTAAAGCGGAATAACATCCCCTTGAGTGGGTGTGACACATTTGCTTATTCATTCACCTGTTATTGGACACCTGGGTCATTCCCGCCTCTCGGCTATTATGATTAGTACTGCTGTAGACATTTGTGTGTAAATTTTTGTTGGAACACCTGGTTTCATTCTTTGAAGAGCTTACATGTTTTTTTTTTGTTTTTTTTTTTTTTGTTTGTTTGTTTTTTTGGCATCTTTCCGAAGCTGGAAATGGGGAGAGACAGTGAGAGTCCCACATGCACCCGACTGGGATCCACCCGGCACGCCCACCAGGGGCGGACGCTCTGCCCACCAGGGGGCGATGCTCCGCCCCTCTGGGGCGTCGCTCTGCCGAGACCAGAGCCACTCTAGCGCCTGAGGCAGAGGCCAAGGAGCCATCCCCAGCGCCCGGGCCATCCTTGCTCCAATGGAGCCTCGGCTGCGGGAGGGGAAGAGAGAGACAGAGAGGAAGGAGGGGGGGTGGGGGTGGAGAAGCAAATGGGCGCTTCTCCTATGCGCCCTGGCCGGGAATCGAACCTGGGTCCCCCGCATGCCAGGCCGACGCTCTACCGCTGAGCCAACCGGCCAGGGCCGAGCTTACATGTTTTAATCCATTTATTCTTCACAACCATCCACTTGTTTTTATAATAGGGGAAACTGAGGCACAGATAGATGAGACAATTTCCCTCTGGGTCCCACTGCCATCCAGCATGCAACAGAATCGGGTTTTACCCCCAGACAGACTGACTCCAGGGGCTGTTAGCCACCAAGATGGATGGGTTACCCCTTCCCCACCACATTGACTCCGCACACCCGACCCCCCAAGAACTTGATGTGGTCCTGTCTTCCTTCCCAACAGGCCTCGCAGTTGGTTTGAGAGGCAACGTGCTCAGCTGTGGGAGCAGGAAGATGAATCCTGACAGCAGGTCTCAGCCATTCACACTTCCTTGTGCCAGGGACTGTTCTGGAGGAGGTGTGGGACCCAGTTCTGACCAATGGGACTTGTGCCAGGGACTGTTCTGGAGGAGGTGTGGGACCCAGTTCTGACCAATGAGAATGTAAAGGGGAATTGTGGGAAGACTTCTCCCTTTAATCAGATGATCCTTTGTCCCTGGAACCCCCTTCCTTCTTCTTGGCATCTTGCAGAGTGAAGCTATGACAGGAGGGCTCTGGCAGCCTCTTTTGAACCATGAGGCACCACATCCTTGAGCCATGGTGTCAGCCCCACAAGCGCTGCCTCCAGACTTCCTGTGCACTGAGATGGGAACTGGATTGTTTAAGCACCGCTATTTGGACATCCATTACTTGCAGCCCAAAGCAGCCTCATTGATAAAGGCAGGTGCGAGGAAAGAGCCCAAATGGATCGTGATACCTATTTACAAAATAGGTATCGACAAAATAACTTAGGTCAAACAGTGGGAGAAAAATACAGAAAAGCATATTTTCTTTATACAAACTTTATGAGGGTTAAATTATTTTTCAAATTATGTGTTTTTGAAAGAAACTTGAAGATACAGATTAAAAAAACAAAACAAAACAACCCCACTGCTCAGAATAACCACTTCTAATACAAATTGTGTTTTCCAGTCTCTTCTTTATGCATATTCGGTATATAATTTATTTAAAGTGAGCTCACAGAGTATGTATTGTTTTAACTTGTTTTTTGCCTTTAATTATACATGATGATCATCATTCTGTGCCATTTAAATATGTTTCTACAGGACAATTTTTTTTTTTTTTTACAGAGGCAGAGAGAGAGTCAGAGTGAGGGATAGACAGGGACAGACAGACAGGAATGGAGAGATGAGAAGCATCAATCATTAATTTTTCGTTGCGCATTGCGACGCCTTAGTTGTTTATTGATTGCTTTCTCATATGTGCCTTGACTGCGGGCCTTCAGCAGACCGAGTAACCCCTTACTGGAGCCAGCTACCTTGGGCTCAAGCTGGTGAGCTTTTGCTCAAACCAGATGAGCCCGCGCTCAAGCTGGCAACCTCGGGGTCTCGAACCTGGGTCCTTAGCATCCCAGTCCGACGCTCTATCCATTGCGCCACCACCTGGTCAGCCTACAGGACAATTTTGATGTGAACAATCCAATCGTTTGAAATGTCATGACGCGTCTAACCAATTTTCATGTTGCTGAATGTACTTTTGAGGTTGCTTACAGTTTCTCGCTGTTAGAAAGCAAGAGGCCTGTCCCTGCCCATTTCAATGCGAGCACGAATAGTTCTTCGGCATCTGTCCCTAAAAACCTGCCGGGCAAGCCCTGGCCAGTTGGCTCAGTGGTAGAGCGTCGGCCTGGCATGCAGGAGTCCCGGGTTCGATTCCTGGCCAGGGCACACAGAAAAGCGTCCATCTGCTTCTCCACCCCTCCCCCTCTCCTTCCTCTCTGTCTCTCTCTCCCCTCCCGCAGCGAGGCTCCATTGGAACAAAGTTGGCACGGGCGCTGAGGATGGCTCTGTGGCCTCTGCCTCAGGCGCTAGAATGGCTCTGGTTGCAGCAGAGCAAGGCCCCAAGATGGGTGGAGCATCGCCCCCTGGTGGGCGTGCCGGGTGGATCCAGATCAGTACATGTGGGAGTCTGTCTGACTGCCTCCCCGTTTCCAGCTTCAGGAAAAAAAAAAAAAAAAAACCTGTCGGGCAAAAGCTTGTGCGGTCTCAGTGTTTTCACATCAAGTGCCTCTTGGGAACGTGGTACCGGTTCAAACTCCTCTGAGTGCCCAGCAAGTGTCTACTTGCTCACGTCTTGATTTGAGGCCTACAAACTCAACCTCGCTTGTTTCATTTATTCATTTTTTTTTTTTTTTTTTTTTTACAAAGACACAGAGAGAGTCAGATAGGGACAGAGAGACAGGAAGGGAGAGAGATGAGAAGCATTGTTGGGCAGATAAAATGTATTATGCTCACTTTGTTAAAGATGGCTCCGCTGCCCACGTGAGGCCGTTGCCCAGGTGATATTAATGTGTGTTGAGAATCCTTGTAGCCTGGGGCTTGGTTTTGGGATTAAGCCTTTCCCACCTTTTTTGATGTGGGGTGGTACAATCCAATCATGCCTCAGAGAAGTGACTTTGTATTAGAGACTTCCCTATTTTGTATATTGGATTAGAGGTTGTGAAGCTACAATATAAAATGGGGACAAAACGGGAGCTTGTGCTCTTGTTTCCTGAGATTATCATTAGAAGAGAGAGCAGAGGAGAGCAGAGAAAGGCCACGTGGAGGAGGCCAGGAGAAGCAGCCAAGATGGCGGAGTGCTGAGTGAGATGCCAGTTTGTGTAGAGTTTGTATCTGGGATAAGGAAGGAGATGGGGAACAGAGGTGAATAAGTCTGGTGAGCTAGAAACCTTTGATTCTAGGAAACTCGGATAAGTCAGTAGCTTTGTGAGCACTGAATGTGACTGGGTTTTGGAGCCTAGTGTGTGTTTTTACTTGCCCGCTGGGTGCAAGCTAGAATTAAAGACTATGGCCCACCAGCTTTTGGCTCCGCTGTTTCTTTACCGACTGTCCGAATCCAATGTGAACCTGCATAGGCCAGAAGGCTGCTGTGATAGTGGCCCTGGCCTTGGCTTCTGGCTTTACAAGCATCTATCATCAGTTTTTCATTGCTTAGTTCATTGATTGCTTTCTCATAGGTGCCTTGCCCCGCGGGCCTTCAGCAGACCAAGTAACCCCTTTCTCAAGCCAGCGACTTTGGGTCCAAGCTGGTGAGCTTTGCTCAAACCAGATGAGCCCGCACTCAAGCTGGTGACCTCGGGATCTCGAACTGAGTCCTCCACATCCCAGTCCAGGCACTATTCACTGCGCAACCGCCTGGTCAGGCTTATTTATTGTTAATGTACACTTCCTGGTTTATGCAATTAATAAAAAATGTTCCCTTCGGGCTAGTTCTTTCTACAGGATGACTTTGTAAATAACAAGGAGACGATTGCAGTAAATTTAGAAACTCAGGGAAACAATGCTGGCGGTGACTTCATCCTTGCTTCTTATCATCATGGTTTCCATCCACCTTCCTTTGGAAAGATCTGGGTGGAGCAGGGTACTCTGCGCTCATCAGGAAAAATGGACGGGCTTAATCCCTTCTATTTAGCTCCTTCTCATGACCAGCATGCCTGCTACACTTGGAAGTATTTTGCATCTCTCTTGCAAGTTGTACCGATTCCCTACTTTTTGTTTAGGGAAGCTTCCTGTGGGAGAATGGAGTGCGTTCGGTGCCACGCCAGGACTGATGTTAATTAACTTCTCAGGGTTTGCAAAACGCCACAGCTCCGCAGAGGGACAGGGAGTGACTCCACACGGGACAGGCTGGGGTGGAATTATGGAAACGGCTCTGAAGAACCAATACCGGTGCTGCCTGGCTGTGGTCTTCACAGTCCTCTATGGGAGGACCCACGTTGGCGTGATAGGCTTGTCCAATCATTGCATTTCGTCCACAAAGGGCCAAGAGACTTCTTCTGGTCTGGAAACACGGGGGGGGGGGGGGGGGGGGGGGAGGCTTGGAACGGGGTTGTATTTTATCAGGATCCCGGAGAGCAGAGAAAGGCCACGTGAAGAAGGGAGCAGCCAAGATGGCGGAAAACCCTAGGTCCAAAGGGATTTATTGGCTCCCAAAATTCACCGCCTCAGGCTCAGTTGGTTCCAGGATCCCCACGACTTCCGGATTCTAGGTCAGCAGAGGAATGGCAGCAAAAAAACATCATTGGCCACAGTGAGGTCACATGCTCATCCCTGGACCAATGGTAGTCCCTAAGGGGATGAATATGCTAATCAACCAGGCCTGAGTCACAGGGAGCTGGGGAAGGATCAGCTCTGCTCAAATCACTCAGCCTGAGTGCGGAGGATGGAACTCCTAGGGACATGGGGGGGGGGGGGGGCGTCTTAATTAAGCAAATAAGCCGTGGTCCCAGAGAGAAGCAGAAAGCAGAGCAGCGTTAACGAGTGCTCCACCGGTCCAGGTCCTGGCACGAGGTTTCCCTGCCTCAGGGGAAGAACTGGCCATGACCAGCGGAGCTGTGGTCTGATCAGATGAATGCAGTCATCATGGTCTTAACTGTTTAGTAAGACTTCCTGTGTGACAAACTGTTGGTCAAATATGTTTTTAAACTTTTATTTATTCATTTTTAGAGAGAGAGGAAAGAGAGAAGGGGTAAGGAGCAGGAAGCATCAACTCCCATATGTGCCTTGACCAGGCAAGCCCAGGGTTTTGAACCGGCGACCTCAGCGTTCCAGGTCGATACTTGATCCACTGCACCACCGCAGGTCAGGCTCAAATAAGTTTTTAAATATGATATATGTTTGCTCGCTTATAGTTTGCATTGGGTGTGGGCAACAGGCTGTAAGCATGCAGGGTCGTTATAACCTAAGGCTTAGATTTAAGACTAAGCTTTCCCCCACACCTTTGACTAATTGCATGATGTGGGGTGGTGCATTCTCATGAGGAATCCCATTATGCCTCAGATAAATGACTTTGTATCAGAGATTTCCTTGTTTGTATATTGGATTAAAGGTTTTGCTTTCTACACTATAAAACCTGGCAGACCAGGAGCTTGCTCTCTCTTGGTTCCTGAGATTAGCATTAGAAGAGAGCAGAGAAAGGCTACATGGAGGAGAGGGGAAGCAGCCAAGATGGCGGAATGCTGAGGGAGAAGCCAGTTTGTGTAGAGAGAAGGAGTACGAGAACAGAGGTGAAGGGGGCTGGTGAGCTAGAAACCTTTGATTCTAGGAAACTCGGATAAGTCAGTGGCTTTGGGAGCCCTTAATGGAAAGGGAAGTGTTTTTTACTGTGTGTATTTCTTGCCCGCCTGTTGCAAGCTGGGATTAAAGCTAATGGCCCACTGTTGGGCAGATAAAATATATCATGCTCGGCCTGACCTGTGGCGGCGCAGTAGATAAAGCGTTGACCTGGAAATGCTGAGGTTGCCAGTTTGAAACCCTGGGCTTGCCTGGTCAAGGCACATATGGGAGTTGATGCTTCCAGCTCCTCTCCCTTCTCTCTTTCTGTCTCTCTTTCCTCTCTCTCCCTCTCTGTCTCTTTCTCCTCTCTAAAAATGAATAAATAAATAAAAAAAAAATATATATATATCATGCTCACTTTGTTGAAGATGGCGCTGCCCACATGGAAACCCGTCACCCAGGTGATATTAATGTGTGTTGGGGGCGGGTTGTGGGCAGGCAGGATCCTTGTAGCCTGGGGCTTGGTTTTAGGACTAAGCCTTTCCCACCCTTTTTGATATGGGGTGGTGCAATCCCATTATGCCTCAGATAAGTGACTTTGTATCAGAGACTTCCCTATTTTGTATATTGGATTAAAGGTTTTGATTTCTGCACTATAAAGTGGGGCAGACCAGGAGCTTGCTGTCAGTTCCTGAGATTAGTATTAGAGGAGAGAGCAGAGTAAGGCCACGTGGAGGAGAGAAGAGGCAGCCAAGATGGCAGAGTGCTGAAAGAGAAGCCAGTTAGTGCAGAGTTTGTGTAGAGCAGCAGTTCTCAACCTGTGGGTCGCGACGCCGGTGGGGGTCGAACGACCAAAACATAGGGGTCGCCTAAAGCCATCGGAAAATACATATTTATTATACAATACATTTTTAAATGAAATATGTATTTCCAATGGCGAACCTGCATGGGCCAGGGAGCTGTGATGGTTGCCGTGGCTACTGGGTTTACACAAACCAAGCCTCCCTGTAAAATTAGATGGGGGCATGTTGTGCCCATTGTACAGATAAGGAAACCAAGGCTCGAGGGGGGTAGGTTCATCAGTTTGCTCCAAGTCAAACAGCAGAGCTGGAATTTGAACCAAGACCTCGCCGTCGCCCAGAGCCCTCCCTGAACCACCACAGGACTTCCCTCCGTCCCTTCAGAAAGCCATTCCTGAAGTGCAGATGCAGAGCTGCCTGCCAGCTGCGCAGAACAGCGTGTCTCCATCCGCCTCTGGGGAGGGGCTCTGGCAGCTTGCTGGCCGCCAGGGTCCCACAGTCGTTCACCGCAGTTGAATGGCTCTCCCAGTGGTGAACTTGAACTGGAATAACCCTCTGTGCTCTCAGGGCAGTGATGGATGTTCACACACAGAGACTGTCTGGGAAAGCAGGGATTGGCTTAAGAAAAACCACTCGATTCCCGCCATGAACATTCATGTGCTGTGAGGATGCCAACGTGCTGAGCTCTGTGGCACCTGCTTTGGGTGGGAGGGGGCACCTCTGAGTTTATGAAATGCCACGGTGAAAGCCACCCCCACCGCTGTAGCATACCTGGAACCACGCCACCCCTAAGGCACTGCAATCATTTCCTTGACATTTACAAATTCATCCGTCTGATGTACTAACCTGAAGTGGAAATCTTTTATTTGATTGGGTAAAACATTGTGTGTGCAAAATGAATAAATAACACAAACAAGGATGAGTTTTTTGCAGACCTCAAAGAAAACTGGGCTTGGAAGGCACCTTCATACACATGACTACTCGGGGTGGTGAGGACAGGGCGGGTGGCTGAGATGACCCTCGTCCCTGGGAGGTCCCCCCAGGGCAGGGAGTGAGAGCCCGCCAAGCCAAGCTCATGGACGCTGTCCAGCTCTTGCAGGTTTTAGAAACTCCACAGCAGTCTCTGCTGTAGGAGTCTCAGAGTCAAAGGCACCGTGTCTTTCCATCCTTCCCCCGAAGCTGTCCCTCTTTCTGCACCGCACATGCCCATCTGTAAAGCCAGTAGCCACGGCCACCATCACAGCTGCCTGGCCCATGCAGGTTTACATTAGATTCAGACAGACAGTAATGAAACAACGGAGCCACGAACTGGTGGACCATTACCTTGAATCAGCCTGCACCTGGTGGGCAAGTAGAAACACACTGGGCTCCAAAACCCAGTCATTCAGTGCTCACAAAGCTACTGACTTATCTGAGTTTCCTAGAATCAAAGGTTTCTAGCTCACCAGCCTTATTCACCTCTGTTCCCCATCTTCTCTCTGCACAAACTCTGCACTAATTGGCTTCTCCTTCAGCACTCCACCATCTTGGCTGCCTCTCCTCTCCTCCACGTGGCCTTTCTCTGCTCTTTCCTCTAATGCTAACCTTAGGAACCGAACAAGAGCGAGCCCCCGGTCTGTCCTCATTTTAAATTTTATTTATTTATTTATTTTTAACAGAGACAGAGAGTGAGTCAGAGAGAGGGATAGACAGGGACAGACAGACAGGAACGGAGAGAGATGAGAAGCATCAATCATTAGTTTTTCATTGCACGTCGCAACACCTTAGTTGTTCATTGATTGCTTTCTCATATGTGCCTTGACCGCGGGCCTTCAGCAGACCAAGCAACCCCTTGCTGGAGCCAGCGACCTTGGGTCCAAGCTGGTGAGCCTTGCTCAAACCAGATGAGCCCGCACTCAAGCTGGCGACCTTGGGATCTTGAACCTGGGTCCTTCATCCCAGTCCAATGCTTTATCCACTGCGCCACCGCCTGGTCAGGCCTGTCCCCATTTTATAGTGTAGAAATCAAAACCTTTAATCCAATATACAAATACGGAAGTCTCTGATACAAAGTCACTTATCTGAGGCATAATGGGATTCGTCATGAGAGTGCACCACCCTACATCAAAAAGGGTGGGAAAGGCTTAGTCATAAAACTAAGCCTTAGGCTATAAGGATGCTGCCTGCTTACAGCCTGTCCCTCACATCCAATGCAAACTATAAGCGAGCCAACATATATATCATATTTACAAACTTATTTGACCAACACTGTCCCTCTGGGGCAGCTTCAAGGATGGCGCAGGCCCGTGGGCCCCAGGGAACAGCCACTCTGCAGGCTGAAGGGATGGTCTGGCCTGTCTGCGTGTGCACACTGCTGTGTACGCTAGCGTGCACATGCTTACACACACTCGCACCGCACGTCCTTGTCTCCGCTGACAGCGCTCCTCCTGCGAGCTAAGCAAGGGAGCCCGGGGCGGGACTTAGACCCTGTGACCCAACTCAGGACTGCAGCACAGAGCACAGAGGGGGCGTGCTGTCGCACCTCTAACCAACCCGAATCCCTGCGCAAGCGAGAGAGACCGCACCCCAGTGGCCCTTTAAGAAGCTAGAACTAATTTCCTCATTAACGACTGCGAGAGCACGCTGAAACCGCGAGGGGAAAAGCCCCGGAGGGGTGCGTGCGCGGGGCTGCCTGCTCACCCACTGCACAGCGGTACTGAGCAGGAGCTGCTTTATACTGCAGTTTAGGAAAGGTTAATGAAAAGGGATGGCAGAAAGGGAATCATCAGGCCACGGGGACAACTATATATAATATAAAGAACGAAAAAAAAAAAAAAAGAACAAGCCAGCCTTCAGACGAGTGTTCCGAGCGTGCGAACTGGGCAGAGGACGGCGCCAGTCGCGCTGCCAGATGGCAGGTGATGGAGCCCACCAGTGGCCATACCGGGATGCCCTTGGTCTCCAGGATGAGGCTGGGCACGTGCCGGGCCGACAGGCCGATGCAGATGGAGTCTCAGATGCGCCTCACCAAGTCGGGCTGAAAGCTGTTCTCTTCAAGAAGAGGACCACCCTCTCCTCCCCGTCTGGGTTGTACTGGGGGACACACAGGCTGTCCATCACCCCCTCGAAGGCTTCCTTTGCGGAGATGGGGGAAGGGGCCCTGCGCCAGCTGTTCCCTCGGCCAGCCCTGCCTGCTGGCCAGCTCCGCCCGGAGCAGCGCAGCGAGGGCGGGGTACTGCCACCCCTCCTCCCAGCCGCGCCCTGGGAAGATCCCCAGGGTGGGCGGGCAGGTGGAAGATGCCCCCACGGGGAGACAGCTCCAGCTCGAGCTGGACATTCTGCAAAGAGGCCATGCGAGGCCCTTACTTTACAAATCAAGATAAAAATAAAAAGGAAGCAAGAGCCCACATTAGGGGCTGGTGGGAGGAACAAAGGCTGGAAGAAGGCCGGACTGGACCCTCCACCCGGCAGCACAACCACTCGGACAAGACTCTGCGGCCCATTCTGTGGCCGGAGCTGGGCTTTCCGAGGCCCACAGGTGGCCTGCGATGCTGCGTAAGGCCCAGGGCCGACTCCATGTTGGTGCCCCACATGGTGCTGTGTGCCTTCGCAGTCATGCAGCCTCTCTGTGCTTGCTTCCTCACTCATAAAGAGTAGACACAATTAACCCCCTGACAGCTCCCCATGAGCATGAAACAGGACAGGAATGGGAACAGGTCATGCAACCTTAAGAACTGCCCCACTGAGGGGGGATTTATGAGCTACAAGCAACATGGACAAGGTGTGCCCTGGAGAGGACATGCTCATGTCTAAGTAACACCAGGAGGCACAAAAGGTGAGGTCTCTGGAGAGCAGACCCTGGACTCCCGCTAGGACAGTCCTCCTTCCAGAGGACCCGAACATGGCTCGGAAGGAAGGGGAACCGCCTACCAATATTATAGATTTAGGAATTGCTGAATTGCACTCCGTTGGGGTTGAGCATGCCATCGCTGGAAAGAGAGAGGAGGTCATGAACACACAGCAACCTGAGCGAGGCACGTCATAGGGGGGCCCGGGAGTGGGGTCATAGAGCCGCTCTGACACTGTCTGTCCTCCGTCCCCTGTAGACCTGCTGGCTGAGTACTGCGAGTGGCTCCCACAGGCCATGCAGGCCGAAGTAGAGAAAGCCTGGCCCCCCACCGCTGTCTGATGAACCTGACCCGATGCAAGGAGGCAGGGCTGAGGATGGTCAGGGAACCAAGGGATGGCAGCAGCCCCTTTCTGGCACTGTCACTGGGCCCTGGAAGCCCTTGTTCATTTTGGCCCAATTATGAACACAGCTTGCTCTCGCCTTGTGCAGTGTGTCCCAGGGGTGACTTTTTACAACTATTTTTTTTTGTATTTTTCTGAAGCTGGAAATGGGGAGAGACAGTCAGACAGACTCCCGCATGCGCCTGACCGGGATCCACCAGGCATGAAGCTCTGCCCACCAGGGGGCGATGCTCTAGCGCCTGGGGCAGAGGCCAAGGAGCCATCCCCAGCGCCCGGGCCATCTTTGCTCCAATGGAGCCTCGGCTGCGGGAGGGGAAGAGAGAGACAGAGAGGAAGGGGGGGGGGGTGAGAGAAGCAAATGGGCTCTTCTCCTATGTGCCCTGGCCGGGAATCGAACCCGGGTCCCCCGCACGCCGACGCTCTACCGCTGAGCCAACCGGCCAGGGCCTACAACTATTTATTAGGTGGGAGGATAATGGTATATCTCACGTGCTGGTCCTCTCTGTAAACATGCTCTGTGGACTACATCAGTCCCCCGTGGAGCAGGAGGGGTGCCAGCAGGCCCTTCTGTCCTCACGGGTGTGGGGCGCCCTCCCTACAGCCAGGCAAGCCCCCAGCTTCAGCCCGCTCCTGGGGAGGGGGTACGGGGGAGGGTCTCCCCAGTGGTGGGCCCCTGCCGGCTGCCTTGCTGTAATAAATTTTCGTGTAGGAATCCAGTGTGTCCTAGAGAATCTGTGAGTGTGAGATGGTCTGGGGATGCCCCCCCGAACCCACACACACACACGCATCTGGGCGGGTGCCCACCAGCGGGTCAGAGATGGGCAGTGAAGTTCCTCTCCCTTTTACGTGGCTGTTTCTCCAAAATCAGCCAGTGCCGACTCAAGAGTAGATCCAGCTTTCCACACCATAAGTACATAAAATGAAATGACAAAGATAAGTGTTTAATTATCCCACAACTTCACCTCCTCACAGCCTGGCAGCTAACCCCAGTGTGTCCCCAACTAGGTATCCCCTTGTTTTTGTCTCCCCCCCCCCCCCCCACGTCCAAGCCATCCGCAGGCTCTGTCACTGTACCTTCAGAATTTGTCCCGAGCCCCCTCCTGCTTCCCTCCTACGCCGGCCCACTCCTCACCCCCTTCCGGCCTGGACCAACTTCAGCTTCCTCCTGGCTGGCCAGTGCCCAGCCAGTGTCTGGCCTGTGGGCCCATGGTGTATTCTCCGTATGGCCACCAGAGGGAGACGTTAAAACCCAAATCTGACCACATTCTTCTACTTCAGGCCTTCTAGGGTCTTGGAAGAGCCAAGCCTCTGCTTCCTTATTCCCTAAACTCCATGCACCGAGCTTTATTTCTGCCCCTGCAACACAGAGGGCATCTCACCCCCTCCACCTCAGCACGTTTGCACCTACCATTTCCTCTGTTTCTGCTGACAGGCACCCCTGACAGGGCATCTCCAGCAGCCCCGCCCACAAACCTTCCTCCTCCCGCCTCCATCCCATCACCCCTGGTCTTCACAAAACTGAGACTACTTGCTTGTGGTTAGCCTCCGGAACTGGAGTGGCAAGTCCAGGAGGGCTGAGAAACTGGCTGTCTTGTCCAGGTATACCAGAGTACGTGAACTCTACCCGGGCACGGAGTAGGTGCTCCGTGCAGGCACATTACCTGGCATCGGGCACTCACAGGGTCACTGAATGGGTGAATGGCCAGTTGCAACCCCCCCCCCCCCAGAAGTCCAGTGTTTTCCCAGCTGCTTGGTGACACGAATGACTAGGAGTGTTTGTGTAAAAGTGTCCATATCCTCCTCCTCCCGCGGTCCCTCCTCCCCCCTAAATACCGAATTTGACTGGACGGGGGTGGCACCACCCAGGGACATTTACCGGTGCTGCCCTCTCCAAGGGAGCTCTCTTCTTAGGTCTGCTGATGGGGGGCATCAGGATCCCCTTCCTGTGAGACCTTCCCACCAATGAGGGGGCTGTCTGGGTCGCCTTCCCACCAAGTGACTAATATAGAAGGTGAAATGGTAAAAGGTAGAGGTGCCAGGGATTGAACTTGGGGTCTCATACAGGCAAAGCATGCACCCTACCACTGAACTATACCCCCTGGCCTTGCTGGTGTGGGAATGTCCAAATCCACACTTTTCTTCCAGTTGCACAAGTTTCTTTCTGAGTGTGCTGTTTACAAAGATTAAGTATGTCTTCTGTGCTGTGTCAAGTTCTGGGACCGACAAGGCACCGCACCTGTAGAGGCGTGGCCTGGAGCAGGAGGGAGTGATAGGAAGAGAAGGCCGTGTCTCTGTGGCCCAGCCTGGGGACACCAAACTAGGGTCCACCGGCCGCCTCTCACATGAGGCGGATGGCGCAAGGCGGTTAAGAAAACCAGGACAAGTGACCGAGGGAGCTCCGTGAGCAGCAGCTTTAATAGCTCAGTCGGGAGAGCGTTAGACTGAAGGTTTAGATAAAATAAAAATAATAATAATAAAAAAGACTGAAGCTTTAGAAGTCCCTGGTTCGACAGTGGATTTTCGCTAGCTCTCCTTTTTTTTTTCTTTCCCTTCAACCCCGGGCAAATAAATGAATACATGATTTCCCCGCCCTCCATTTGATAGAAGTGTTTTGAATTTATATAAAACAGCTCCGAGCAGTACCCTCCAGGAGTCGGAGGGAATGGAGACTTCCTCCAGCCCCCAGCCCCCAATCTGAGGAAATCCAACATGAGATTGTCCCTGACTCCCATTTCGTTTATTTCGTGAGAACGCTGACGACTCTGGTCCATGTTCTTTGTGGGCTAACTTTTGCTTTCTGTTCATTACTTCCTGCTCTCTGAGTGCCGGCAAGGGGGGGGGGGGGGGGGCAGAAACCTCGCGGGAAACGGCCTGTGTGAAACCGGGAATAAAGTAATGTGGGGCTCCCCGGTGGTTCATACTGGAGGGAACGGTAAATCTAGGAAACCCGCGGGGCGTGTTAAGAGCTTAAAGGAAGGACTTGGAAAAAAGGCTGTCACGGAGCGGGAAAAGTGGAGATGCCGGGGATCGAACCCGGGGCCTCATACATGCAAAGCATGCGCTCTACCACTGAGCTACACCCCCGCTCGAAGATGGGTGGCCCCGCCGTACAGGAGGTCGGACTTTTTCTCCATTTGCGCATGTTTCTCTTTTTCTGAGTACCCGGCGCTTCCACCTGTAAGGCCGCTCGAAGATGGGTGGCCCCGCCGTACAGGAGGTCGGACTTTTTCTCCATTTGCGCATGTTTCTCTTTTTCTGAGTACCCGGCGCTTCCACCTGTAAGGTCGGCGGAAGAACACCCGAGTTCAGGCGAGGAGAGTCGAAGTCACCTGCGGGGCTGACTCCTGAGGCGGAGGTCCCGCCCGTGTCCCCAACAGGCGGGGTTCAATAGGGAACCTCTGGGTAGGGGTCGGGCAGCCCCTAGAGGAAGAGGGGAACTGGCAGTTTCAGCTGTCTACGTAAGATGAACCTAAGCAAGAGAAGGAACTTCCCGCACCCCGGTTGGTCACCCTGGATGCGGGAGACGGGGGAGTGACTTGGACAATCTTGTTTGGCCTTCGTTCCCACATACACTATGGGGGTGGGAGGTTATGGCTCTCGGGTCTACAGCCCTGTCACCACCCATCCCAGCGGGTCTCTCCGCGCTCGGGAAGGGAAGCCCGCCTACCCCGCGCTGCGTCCGCCAAGGCCGGTGGGGAGGTACACGTGATAGCCCGGAAAAGGGCTGTTTCTATAGGGATGAACCAGGAAGAGACCAGCCATGGCCAATCCTCGTTAGTATAGTGGTGAGTATCCCCGCCTGTCACGCGGGAGACCGGGGTTCGATTCCCCGACGGGGAGGTGCAGCAGCCTTTTAGTCACTCATTTATTTTTATCATTTCTCTTTTAAAACAAAATTTTTTTTTAATTTTTTTATTCAATTTTATTTTGTACAAGACAAATTCTTCAACTTTCACAGGCATCCCTTGCTCTGCTCTGGAAGAGTATAAACCTGACAGTCCAGCGACATTGGTCCAGTACTTGTCTGTCCATCTGTCTGCTGCTGGGTTCCACTCAGTGCCCTAGCATCCTCATGTCACAGGGTGACAAGAACAAAGCATTCTCACACTCAAGCCTTATTTTCCATGTCCTACGTGCCCACCGCGCTGCTGTAAAGCGTCTGGTTTCTACAGTGGTTTCCCGGAACAAGACTGTTCGCCTTTAAGCCCAGGAATTGCTTTTGCTGCCTCACACGGTCCATCTTTGTACGTCTTGCTCCGTCTGGCCCACAGCTGGCCCTCAGGAATTGTTTATGGATTTGAAATAGGAGGGAGGTGGCTCGGAACTGAAAGGTTTTCTAATCATTTCTAGTCTAGTTGCAGACTGAGCTTCCTGAATTAGCTATTGTCTTTCTCAGTCTACTATTTTTTCATTTAAATTAAAAAAAAATTTTTTTAGGCCCTGGCCAGTTGGCTCAGTGGTAGAGCGTCGGCCTGGCGTGCAGAAGTCCCGGGTTCGATTCCCGGCCAGGGCACACAGGAGAAGCGCCCATCTGCTTCTCCACCCCTACCCCTCTCCTTCCTCTCTGTCTCTCTCTTCCCCTCCCACACCTGAGGCTCCACTGGAGCAAAGTTTGCCCGGGCGCTGGGGATGGCTCCTTGGCCTCTGCCCCAGGTGCTAGAGTGGCTCTGGTCTAGACAGAGCAATGCCCCGGAGGGGCAGAGCATCGCCCCCTGGTGGGCAGAGCATCGCCCCCTGGTGGGCAGAGCATCGCCCTGGTGGGCGTGCCGGGTGGATCCCGGTCGGGAGCATGCGGGAGTCTGTCTGACTGTCTCTCCCCATTTCCAGCTTCAGAAAAATACCAAAAAGAAAAAAATTTTTTTAAAATTCATTTTAGAGAGGAGAGAGAAAGGGAGAGAGAGAGAGAGAGAGAGAGAAGATGGGGAGGAGCTGGAAGCATCAACTCACATATGTGCCTTGACCAGGCAAGCCCAGGGTTTCGAACCAGTGACCTCAGCATTTCCAGGTTGACGCTTTATCCACTGCGCCACCACAGGTCAGGCTTTTTTTAATTTTTAGAGAGCAAGAGAAACATAGATTTGTTCTTCCACTTATTGACACATTCGTTGGTTGATACTTGAACGTGTCCTTTAGGGGGGGGGACTGAACCCGCTATCTTGGCATGTGGGGACAATGCTTTAATCAACTGAGCTACCCAGTCAGGACTTATTTGTTCATTTATTTTTCCACATTCATCCCACACATATGGACTGAGTCTTTACTAAGTGCCAGGCACTGTTACAGGCCCTGGGGGTATAGCAGGAAATAAGACAAGGCAGGACCTTGCCTTCCTGAGTTCACGAGCTACTGAGGGAAACAGAAAAATAGTACAGAACAGGTTTCAAATGTGGTAAGTGCAATGAAGGAAAACAAAACCTATCAGAGAAGTGCGAGCGCTAGGGAACGTGAGATTTGTCACCTTGGAGCGGTGGCCGCTCTCCTGGCCATCTGCGAAGCAGCAGTTCCCACCCGGGCTGAATGTGAGAAGCAGTCGCCCTTCACCAGAGTTCGTATCACAGCAGCATTTATAATAATGAGAGCCCACATTTAGGAGCTCGGACCTTGTACCAAAATTGTTCTAAACCACCTCCGTGTCATTTGCTCAGTGGTCACGACCACCCTGTGAAAGTGGGTACTAGTCAGATCTCCATTTGACTGCGGAGGTGGCCTGGAGAGGTGAGCTGATAAAATCACGGGTGTCAGCAGGCTATGAGGGCGCTGGTTGGGGACCAAGGTGGCAGAACGCTTGTGGGGCTGTCCTCTCTATCACAGTGAGTGACTCTATTTCCTGCCTGCACATCTCAGGCGCTCGTGAGAGGAGAGGCAGCCTCAGTGTTCTGCCCTCTACCTGCCCATCCACCCAGTTCTTCACCGCAGAGAGCACCCCATGACCTGAAAGACACTACACACAGTGACTTCGGTCCCCTGGTGTGCTGCCGCAGGACTCTGGAAATGAGAGAGGCAGGCTCGTTGATAATTGAAGTGTGCCCCCCTTTTTTTTTTGTATTTTTCCAAAGCTGGAAATGGGGAGGCAGTCAGACTCCCACATGCGCCCGACCGGGATCCACCCAGCACGCCCACCAGGGGGCGATGCTCTGCCCATCTTGGGGCGTCACTCTGTTGCGACCAGAGCCACTCTAGCACCTGAGGCAGAGGCCACAGAGCCATCCTCAGCGCCCGGGCAAACTTTGCTCCAGTGGAGCCTTGGCTGCGGGAGGGGAAGAGAGAGACAGAGAGGAAGGAGAGGGGGAAGGGTGGAGAAGCAGATGGGCGCTTCTCCTGTGTTCCCTGGCTGGGAATCGAACCCGGGACTCCTGCACACCAGGCCGATGCTCTACCACTGAGCCAACCGGCCAGGGCAAAGTGTGCCCCTTTTCAATGGGCTACTGCAAAGAGATTCCTTCCTCTGAGTTTGTCATGATTGACTTTGTATCTTATAATTAAATTTATTATTATTATTTTAAATTTGTTTATCATAGAGAGGAGAGAGAGAGAGAGAGAGAAGGTGGAGGGAAGGAGCAGGAAGCATCAATTCCCATATGGGCCTTGACCAGGCAAACTCAGGGTTTCAAACTGGTGACCTCAGCATTCCAGGTTGACATATTATCCACTGTGCCACCATAATTAAATTTATTTATTTATTTATTTATTTATTTATTTACAGAGAAAGAGAAAGAGAAAGAGAGAGAAGGATAGATAGGGACAGACAGGAATGGAGACAGATGAGAAGCATCAATCATCAATTTTTCGTTGTGACACCTTAGTTGTTCATTGATTGCTTTCTCATATGTGCCTTGACCGTGGGCCTTCAGCAGACTGAGTAACCCCTTGCTTAACCCCTTGCTTGAACCAGCGACCTTGGGTCCAAGCTGGTGAGCCTTGCTCAAACCAGATGAGCCCACGCTCAAGCTGGTGACCTTGGGGTCTCAAACCTGGGTCCTCCGCATCCCAGTCTGATGCTCCATCCACTGCGCCACCGCCTGGTCAGGCTAATTAAATATTTTTAATAGCACAATGATAAGGAAAAAATACCTTAAGGAAAAAAAATAACATGTGGCTTGTGTTGGGAAATGCAGCTTCCCAGAAAAGTTGTAAACCTTTGAAATATATATATATTTTAACAATAACATTTTATATTTAAAAAAAAAGAAAAGTCTAACCCTGCCTGGGTAACTCAGTTAGACTGCATAGTCCTTATACACCAAGATTAAGGGTTGAAGCCCAGGTCAGGGCACATATAAGAATCAACTAAGGAATGCAAAAGTGGAACAAGTTGATGTTTGATTGGTTTGCAGCCAGGGTCTCTAACCCACCCTTAGGGTAGAAGGACTCTAACACAGGATATTCCAGATCACCCTCCTTAGGCCTTCAGGTTGACTAACCCAGATGCAGGGCTTTCCTAGCAGGTAAACTGACATCAGTGGCCATAAACCACGCTCCCTCCTTCCTCTAAAGGCTGCCCGACCCCCACCCCAAGGTTCTCTATTCTGTCGAACCAGGGAGTTTTAAATCTTCAGTCCAAGTTTCTCCCAACTGAGCTATTTCGGCTGCTGCGCACAGAGCTGTCTCAGTCACTTGTCCTGGTTTTCTTAACCGCCGTGCCATCCGCCCGGATGTGAGAGGCAGCCAATGGGCCCCAGAGACACGGCCTTCTCTTCCTATCACTCCCTCCTGCTCCAGGCCACGCCTCTACAGGTGAGGTGCCTTGTTGGTCCCAGAACTTGACACAGCACAGAAGACATACTTAATCCATGGAAACAGCACACTCAGAAAGAAACTTGTGAACTGGAATAAAAGTGTGGCTTTGACATTCTCACTCCAGCAAAGCCAGGGGGTGTAGCTCAGTGGTGGAGTGCACACTTTGCATGTATGAAGCCCCGGGTTCAATCCCTGGCATCTCCACCTCTTACCCTTTTACCTTCTAAATCAGTCACTTGATGGGAAGGAGACCAGATGCACCCCTCATTGGTGGGAAGGCCTCACAGGAAGGGGATCCAGATGCCCCCCATCAGCAGACCTGAGAAGGAAGCTCCCGTGCAGAGGGCAGCACCGGTAAATGTCCCTGGGTCACCCCGAGTCAAATTCGGTATTTAGGGGGGAGGGACCATGGGAGGAGGAGGATATGGACACTTTTACACAAACACTCCTAGTCATTCGTGTCACCAAGCGGCTGGGAAAACACTGGACTTCTCGGGGGGGGGGGGTTGCAACTGACCATTCACTCATTCAGTGACCCTGTGAGTGCCCGATGCCAGGTAATGTGCCTGCACGGAGCACCTACTCCGTGCCCGGGTAGAGTTCACGTACTCTGGTATACCTGGACAAGACAGCCAGTTTCTCAGCCCTCCTGGACTTGCCACTCCAGTTCCGGAGGCTAACCACAAGCAAGTAGTCTCAGTTTTGTGAAGACCAGGGGTGATGGGATGGAGGCGGGAGGAGGAAGGTTTGTGGGCGGGGCTGCTGGAGATGCCCTGTCGGGTGCCTGTCAGCAGAAACAGAGGAAATGGTAGGTGCAAACGTGCTGAGGTGGAGGGGGTGGGATGCCCTCTGTGTTGCAGGGGCAGAAATAAAGCTCGGTGCATGGAGTTTAGGGAATAAG
Source organism: Saccopteryx leptura (assembly GCF_036850995.1). NCBI lineage: Eukaryota > Metazoa > Chordata > Mammalia > Chiroptera > Emballonuridae > Saccopteryx > Saccopteryx leptura. Next base: position 248,857,637 of record NC_089504.1, read on the forward strand.
GAAGCAGAGGCTTGGCTCTTCCAAGACCCTAGAAGGCCTGAAGTAGAAGAATGTGGTCAGATTTGGGTTTTAACGTCTCCCTCTGGTGGCCATACGGAGAATACACCATGGGCCCACAGGCCAGACACGGGCTGGACACTGGCCAGCCAGGAGGAAGCCGAAGTTGGTCCAGGCCGGGAGGAGGTGAGGAGTGGGCCGGCGTAGGAGGGAAGCAGGAGGGGGTTCGGGACAAATTCTGAAGGTACAGTGACAGAGCCTGTGGATGGCTTGGACGTGGGGGGGAGAGACAAAAACAAGGGGAGACCTAGTTGGGGACACACTGGGGTTAGCTGCCAGGCTGTGAGGAGGTGAAGTTGTGGGATAATTAAACACTTATCTTTGTCATTTCATTTTATGTACTTATGGTGTGGAAAACTGGATCTACTCTTGAGTCGGCACTGGCTGATTTTGGAGAAACAGCCACATAGAAGGGAGAGGAACTTCACTGCCCATCTCTGACCCGCTGGTGGGCACCCGCCCAGATGCGTGTGTGTGTGTGGGTTCGGGGGGGCATCCCCGGACCATCTCACTCTCAGATTCTCTAGGACACACTGGATTCCTACACGAAAATTTATTACAGCAAGGCAGCCGGCAGGGGCCCACTACTGGGGAGACCCTCCCCCGTACCCCCTCCCCAGGAGCGGGCTGAAGCTGGGGGCTTGCCTGGCTGTAGGGATGGCGCCCCACACCTGTGAGGACAGAAAGGCCTGCCGGCACCCCTCCTGCTCCACGGGGGACTGATGTAGTCCACAGAGCATGTTTACAGAGAGGACCAGCACGTGAGATATACCATTATCCTCCCACCTAATAAATAGTTGTAAAAAGTCACCCCTGGGACACACTGCCCAGGGCGAGAGCAAGCTGTGTCCATAATTGGGCCAAAATGAACAAGGGCTTCCAGGGCCCAGTGACAGTGCCAGAAAGGGGCTGCTGCCACCTCCCTTGGTTCCCTGACTGTTCTCAGCCCTGCCTCCTTGCATCGGGTCAGCGTTCATCGGACAGCGGTGGGGGGCCAGGCTTTCTCTACTTCGGCCCACATGGCCTGCGGGAGCCACTCGCAGTACTCAGCCAGCAGGTCTACAGGGGGTGGAGGACGGACGGTGTCAGAGCGGCTCTGTGCCCAGCCACCCACTGCAGGGCAGAGCTTACCAGCTCTGGGTTGCCCCAGGCAGTCTGTCCTGTCCACTCCCAACCCCCTGGCCTGGGGTACCAGCCCTGGTCAAACTCACACTTGGGGTTTCTCTTCCAAGCAGCCAGCAGGGCGTCGCGGTGGTCGGCTTTCTCGGCAACAAGCGCTCTCAGGAGACTCTCTGTCCTGGGCTGCAGCCTGTGGACAGGGACAGGGACAGGGACAGGGCTGATGGTCGTCACGGTGCCCACAGGCGAGCCACCTTTTGGGCAGCCCTGCTCAGGAGGGTGACGCTTGTAAGACGGTGTGCTTGTAAGCTGAGGACCGACTGAGACAAAGGGGACAACCGTGTGAAGACAGAGAAAGTGATGTGGCTACTAGACAAGGAACACTGGGAGCCACCAGGAGCTGGAAAAGGCAGGGGACCCTCCCCCGGAGCCACTGGAGGAAGCATATCCCTGCTGAGACCTTGACTTTGAACTTCTGGCTTGCAAGAACTATAAGAATGTGTTTCCGTCGTATTAAGCCACTTGGTTGGTGGTGACTTGTGACGGTGACCTAGGACCGTAGTACTGGCCTCTGCCACCAGAGGCCACCCTGAGGATCCCAGGAAAGGTGTACCTGGCCCAGGTCTTCAGCATGGTACTGGGGCTGGACAGCAGACAGCGCTGATAGGAGGCCAACTTGCGGAAGACCTGTGGAGAGACCGCAGAATGGGGTGAGGGGGTCTGGGCTCACCTCCTAGGCACCACATGGAGGAAGGCGCGGGGGTCACTGGGTTGCCCACCTGCCCTTCCAGCAGAAATCGGGCAAAGTGCTTGTAGCAGTCGAGGCCCTCTGGAAAATCCACCTGCGCTGCAGGAAGTGGCCAGCCGACGTGATCTGGAAGGCGGAGCTGGTGAGGAGCTGGGATGGGTCCCCACTGTCCCCCAGTGCTGTCCCAGCCTTCGGCCCCACCCATGAAGGGGACAGGAGGCTTGGGTGACACCCCTGAGACACACGTTTCCGAGTTCAGGGCATGGGACCATGTGTGTGCTAGCCAGCAGGAAGTCACCCAACTCACAGAACACGCTAGCCCGGTGACACAGCACTCGCCCCTTCTCAGGGCAGTAGGCAGGGGGTGGCTCCTCCAGGGGCTTGCTGAACTGGCAGTAGTGGGGGAGTAGGATGGGGATCCACTGGACCTCCACAGCCGACACACCTGCAGCCCGCGGGAGAGGCGGGGTTACAGCGGCCACCACTGCCCAGGGTGGGGGAGAGGCTGAGGTTACGGTGGGCACCACCGCCCAGGGCCGTGGTTACGGTGGGCACCACTGCCAAGGCAGGGGACAGACTGAGGTTACGGTGGGCACCACCGCCCGGGGCCATGGACCGAGGTTATGGCGGCACCGTTGCCCGGGGGCGACTCATGTGCTCTCCCCACCAGCTTTACTACCTTTCATGTACATCTTGGTGGTCTCCACAATTTCCTGGTAGACCACAAAGTCGGGGAGGTCTCTGAAAAGGACAGAACTGGGGTGGATGAAGACAGGGTCGTCGAGTAGAGGGGTCTGTAGAGAGAATGAGTGGGCATGAGTTCAGGAGACATGAGCAACTGGTGAGATGAACCCATATGAATCCAACTGTGCCCTCAGCTGGACAGCAGAGTGTCCCATCCACAGCGCACCCATGGTGCAGCCACGTGACGGAACGGTGTTCAGCCACCAGGAAACACTGGTGTATACTGGCCAAGAGGAGGCAGGCAAAACAGGCCACATGCTGAGTGATCCCATTCATGTAGAGTTTTTGGAGTAAGCAAATCCAAAGACATTACGTGGGTTCATGGGACGGGAAGACAAGAAAATGGAGTGACTAACAATGGGCACGGGTTCCTCTGTGGGGGATGAAAATGTTCTAAAATTGATTGTGGAGATGGTTGCACAAGTCCCTGAATCTACTAAAAACCACCGAATTGGATATTTTAGAACAGTGAGTTGTATGGTGTGCAATTTATAACTCAATTACATGGTTATGAAAATAAAGTCAGGGTGATGCTACCGCTCAAAGAGACGTGACTCCACTGCACATGTCACCAATTCTGTTGTGGGAACCTGTGACAGAAGGCCCACCCAAACACCAGGGGTCCTTCGGGCTGCCCACGCCAGGTGTTCCAACCACGCCCCCAGCTGGCATCGGCCCCTGGGGTTGAGACAGAGAGTGGGCTGGGGGGGGGGAGCCCCAAGCACAGCGACTGCCACGCTGCTGGTCCCCCGAGCTGGCCTCCAACCTTGTAGGCATTCCTCCACTTGTCGTCCAGCAGGTCTTCGCTCTGGATTCTGCGGGCCAGGTGGTCGCCCAGGCCGGCCACCACGATCTGCCGCAGGTAAGTCACCTGGCTCTCGGACGGTGGCTGCATCTTGGGGTCCACGAAGAGCCCAGCTTCTGGGCACACGGCGTTGACTGTGGGAGAGCCAGGTGTGAGGACATAGGGCCTGGGCCTGCTTCACCGTGACCTTCTGGATGGCCTCACATCACTCAACACACAGCTCTGGCCTCAGACTTGCTTCTCGTGGGCCCCAAGCACGGAGACTACAGGGATCAAATCCTCCAGCAGGGCAGGGCTAGTGCCTGCCTCATGGCTGTGTCCTCCTCTCTCTCAGGACACACCCTAAATTCTCTTTGATGGCAGAGTGGCTCTGGATGTAGCCCTGCCCATGATAAGAGGAAATGCCGGCCGGCTAGCCACCTAGCTGGCCTTTCTGGAATGCTCACTCTGCCCCTTCCTCCTGCCTTTTCAGCCCACAAGGGGGCGCTAAGGATGGAAGCCACATGTCATGGGTGGTGGGACCATAGCCCAGAAGACATGGGTCCTTGTATGTCCTGTGAGCCAAGGCTGGACCCTTCATGGAGCAGGGAGCTCCAGGATGAGGCTGGGGGTGCCCAGACGCAGCTGGTCCAGATCGGAACCAGGGACAGAGGGTGATAAGAGGATGTCACCAGGAAAAGGACGAGACTAAGAGATAACCTAATGGGAGGTGTGCTCGTGTCCTCAAAGGACCTCAAAGGTGTCAAGTGCTGGTTTTGGGGTTGTGAACAAAGTTCAGCACATTGGAGAATTTGCAAATATGAAATGGTGAAAACCTGTGGAGCGACCATACATGGATGGCATCACTCAGAACTTTAAACAATATGAAGGTCATGTTCTGTGCCAGGGCTTCCCATGGACAGGGGGACCTGGGGAGCCTTGGAGGTGGGTGTTGGGCCGCACCTGCAGTGGTCAGCTGGCCCCGCAGACGCCGGATCTCAACCATGGCCTTGTACCGCAGCCCGTTGGCCTCGCAGAACTGGGGTGAGCAACCCGCGTACTCACAGGCTCCCACGGCGCCTGGGGGGCGGGGCACACTCACTCACTCACTGCCCTGACGCTGCCCCAACCCGGGCGGCCCCCGCCGGTGCCAGCTGACCCTGCCCACCCCCCACCCAGTCCCAGCTGACCCTACCCGCCCCCTGCTCGCCCAGCACACACCCAGCAGCACCATGAGGTCTCCGAGTTTCAGAGACGTGCCGCAGCCGGCCCAGGTCCTCTTCATCTGGGCCACACGGGCACGCTTGCTTCTCAGAGTGGCAAGCTCCTCATCACTGGCGGCCGGTCTGCAAACACAAAACACCACCTGGCTACTGCCCTGACCAATGGCTGCAGGGACAGGGGACAGGGCAGGCTCAGAGGCTTAGGGACAGAGACTTTGCCTGGTGGGGTCAGTAACATGATTAAGGTCTTACACTCCAGCTCAACATGCACCCCAAAATTCACTTCTGACAGCAAAAAGGACAAAAAATGGGCATATTTCCAACCCAGCAATTGGACATCTAGAGATCACCACGAAGATGGAGATCTGAACCCAGGAGGCCTGGCCCAGCCAGTGCTCTCAGCCCGCATGCTCCTGAACCCTGACTGGTGCCGCCTGAGGGATTTTATTTATTTATTTTGTATTTTTCCAAAATTAGAAGTAGGAAGGCAGTCAGACTCCCGCATGCGCCCGACAGGGATCCGCCCGACATGCCCACCAGGGGGCAATGCTCTGCCCATCTGCAGGGTTGCTCTGTTGTGGCTGGAGCCATTCTAGCGCCTGAGGTGGAGGCCATGGAGCCATCCCCAGCACCCAGGCCAACTTTGCTCCAATGGAGTCTTGGCTACGGGTGGGGAAGAGAGAGACTGAGAGGAAGGAGAGGGGGAGGAAAGGTGGAAAAGCTGATGGGCGCTTCTCCTGTGTGCCCTGGCCGGGAATCAAACCTGGGACTTCCACAAGCCAGGCCGACACTCTACCACTGAGCCAGCCGGCCAGGGCCTTGCCCGAGGGATTTTAAACAGATCTTGCTTGTAGTGATCAGAACTGGCAGGCGCAGAGAGGAGCAGGGTCCTGTAGAAGGTCACCCAACAGGGGAGGGCTCCAGGCCGTCTGTCAGCCGAGGGTGGCCTCTATCAGCCTGAGCATGGTCCCCCAGTGCCCGGCCCCACCCCACCTGTCCAGCTCCTCGAACAGCTCCCGGACAGTCATGGCGGCCACGATGGTGATGGCGTAGGGCAGGCAGCCATGCTGCGAGCTCAGTGCCAGCATTTTGGCGTAGCGTGGCGCCACAGGGAATGTGGCCATGGTCCGGCCCAGTGCCGTGATGGGGCAGCTCAGTCGGGGCCTCGGCAGCGGCTTCACCCTGGAGGACGGAGCCAGGCCTGGTGCTCAGGTCAGCTCAGGAGGGGGGATGGGGCCGCGACCGTGGCAGGAACCGGGCTCTCCGCTCTCCCCCCCTGCTACCTTTCTGCTTTCTGGGGAGCCTGCAGGGCCCCCAGCGCGATCAGCAGCTCCTCGGCAGCCATGAGGGCCTCCACGGAGGGCGGGGTCGGGAAGGGGAAGTTGAAGACCTGGACACAAGGAGACCGGCGGGGACAGATGGGAACGCTGAGGGGGGAGCGTGGCTGGGCCTGTCCTCCGGGTGGCACTTACAAAAACGGACAGGGGCCTGGGCGCTCAGAAAGGGGGCCCCAGGCTTTCAAGTCCACGTGCCTGGGGAACCCCAAAGGCCTGGCATCTGTCCCCCAGGTGCTTGGGGCACACTGCACTGGAGAAGTGCGGGTCCCAGGGAGGCGGGGCCCTGGTGGCTGGCCGGGCTCCCTGGGCCACAGGGAAAGCAAGGGAGCCGGCCCACAAGGGACGAGGGCCGCCCTCGCCAACAGCACAGGACACTGGCGGCTCAGCGGGGTGCCGGCAGGGCCAGGGGCTGCGGCTGACCTTCTCGATGTTGAGAGCTTTCATCTGGAGGATGAGGTCCTCGACAGGCCTCCGGGTGATCTCAGGGGGAGGAAACTGCTCAAAGTCACTGAACACCGCGGACGAATAGAGTCTGAGGAAGACAAGGTCCAACAACTCAAACACATGCAGTAAATGAAGGAGACAGCCAAGCTCCCTGACACAACCTTTTTGTAATGTTAATTTTTAAAAATTACTGATTGATTTTGAAGAGGGAGAAGGGAAAGAAAGGAAGGGTGAGTTACCACCAGTTTGTTGTTCCACTTATTTATGTATTCATTGGTTGATTCTTTCTTTTTTTTTTTTTTCCAGAGAGGGATAGATAGGGACAGACAGGAACGAAGAGAGATGAAAAGCATCAATCATTAGTTTTTCATTGCGCGTTGCAACACCTTAGTTGTTCATTGATTGCTTTCTCATATGTGCCTTGACCGCAGGCCTTCAGCAGACTGAGTAACCCCTTGCTGGAGCCAGTGACCTTGGGTTCAAGCTGGTGGGCTTTTTGCTCAAACCAGATGAGCCCGCGCTCAAGCTGGCGACCTCGGGGTCTCGAACCTGGGTCTTCTGCATCCCAGTCCGATGCTCCATCCACTGCGCCACCACCTGGTCAGGCGGTTGATTAGTTTTTTGCTCTGTTTTTTGGTTGATTCTTGAATGTTCCCTGACTGGGGACCGAGCCTGCAGCCTTTGGCACATCTGGATGACACTCTTAACCAACTGAGGTACCCAGCCCCAGCCTCAACATGGGACCTTGACTCAGCCAGAGTTATATACCCTGTTCCTGCCTCACTGAACTCACCTTAAAATGGGGCCTGACTAGCAGCTGCTTTGTGGGGACTAGTGAAGAGCTCAGATCTCACATGCAGAGGGCCTACAACAGGGCTTGGCACAGGGCGCTTGATAAATTTTAACCACTGTTATTTCTTACTGGTTCTCTTTGGTTTCTCAACTCCCTTTCTTTCTTTTGTATAATTTAAAAGAAGGCTGAAAAAGGCATCGATAAAGTGATTTTAAAAAAGTAACAATACACAGACTGAAAAATACATTTGCCACTGTTATCTCTGACAAGGATCTAATTACCCACGTTATAGAAAGAACTTCTACAACCCAACAACAAACAGCCAAATGACAGCAGAGGGCCCGACTCCAGCAGCAGACCAGACACAGAAGGTGAATGTCTGGTGACCACTGGAAAGGGCCCGTGGGGCACCAGGGACAGCCTCCCGCAGATCGAGGAGCCCCTTTCCCTACCCCCCCAGTGGTGGCCGATGCAGAGCAGCCCCAACATCACTCGGGAGGACCCTGGGTGCCCCACCTGTAGCAGTGGCCAGGCTCTGTCCTGCCCGCACGGCCCGCCCGCTGATCGGCCGAGGCCTGGGAGACCCAGGTGACGCGGAAGGAGGACACGCCAGTCACTCGGTCGTAATGCCGCTTCTTGACCTTCCCACAGTCCACCACGTACTTGATGCCTGGGATGGTAAGGGACGTCTCTGCCACATTGGTGGCCACCACACACAGTCGAGTCCCCTCTGGGGGAGGTTGGAAGACCTAGGATGGCGGCACAGTCAGCACAAGTCCAGCAGAATCAGGAAAGAATTGGGTGGGGACAGATCCAGGAGACGTCTCCAGGCTGTGAGGGCCGGGGGTGATGAGGGGAACGAGCCCCCCTCCACACTCCTACCCCAGCTAAATGCTGATCAGTCAGCCGAAGGGTGGATGACCCTGGGCTTGCCCCACTCCCACCCCGGTGCCTGCCGAAGGCTCCCGCCAGGCACCCGCGCATGCCTGTTACCTGGGCTTGCTTCTCCGGGGCCAGCAGAGAGTAGAGCGGCAGCACGTGCAGGGGGAGCGAGGCATCTGGCTGCTCAGCTGCGGGGAGGACAGGGACCGCTGGCCACCACAACGCCTACGGCAGGAGCCGGGCCCAGGGCTGCCCGGTGCCCTGGCTTGCCCTGCCAGGGAGGTCCCTGTGCCAGCCACACTGTGGGTAGGGAGGCCACGCCTGGGCAGACGTGGGTTGAGAGGCCCGAAGGCTCTCCTCGGCCTCACACCTGACCCAGGTCAGGAATGCCTGGCAAGCTAGAGTCTCCTCTCTGGGAAAAGCCTGGTCAGAGGCTCTACAGCCCCCACCGAGCATGCGCACAGCTACCCTGTGTGGCCCTGGCATGGACCCCACTGGGCGCTGGGCTTGTCTCCATTCAGAGGGCCCCAGCGAGGCCCCTCTGGAGCTGCACACTGAGGCCTGGGGTCACCCTGCAGTGCTGAGCCCAGGAGCAGCACCCCATTACAACCAACACAACAGATTCCTGGCTATCCGTGCAGTTTTAGGAGTGCAGAAAACAGCAGGGGACAAAGAGCCGGATGCTCTGGGCCAGGCCACTGGACTCGGAGCTCCCGAGGGTGGGACAGGGAAGTCTGGGGCTCAGCAGACACCTGTTGAATGAACGAGTGGAAGGACCATGCATAGGCCTCACCTCCGTCGGCGCCCTCATCCCCCAAGTCCAGGTCCAGATCGGAGCCCAGAGCTGCCTCCTCGTCGTCCATTTCAGCCTCCCTGTCCTCGTCACCTTCACCAGACGGCAGCACTGAGTAGCTGTCCAAGCTGATCTGGGGCAACGTCTACAAAAAGAGAGATGTCAGGACCTCGGGCTGTGGGTGCCCCATGCGAAAATGTGTCATGTGCAGGAGAAACAAGGATGACACCTGGGTCCTCCACCCGCGAGCCTTGCAGCCTCTTTCTACCGGGACTTCTCCATCTAAAAATCAGGGGTGATCACAGGACTATTAGCTAACGCTTGTAAAGAACGCGAGACCCCACCTGGCATGCTTTAAATGCAGTAGGTGGGCTAGTGACGACTAAGAAATGACACCACTGCTCAGGTGCTCAGGGCTGGCTTTCCAGAAGCTTCCTCCAGGATACAGCAAGGGGAACCTTGATGTTTCAATCACAGCTGGCCCTGCAGCCTCTGCTACAGCCCCTTCCGACAGAAGTCCCTCTGTTGTAGGCTTGTGCTAGACCCATGCTGTCTGACACGGTCCCCACACACACAAGTGGACACTAAGCATTGGACATGAGCCTCACATGACCGAGGAAGTGAAGCTCAATCTTGTTTCCCTTTCATTGAATTTCTACCGACACAGCCCCGGGGGTGGGGGTAGGCGTGGGGGTGGCAGCCTCCATATGGACAAAGCAGCTCCAGAACCCCGGGCTGCCCCCTACTTACCGCCACCTGGGCCTTCCTTGCCCTTGCCCGCGACTTCTTAAACTTCCTTGTCTCTTCTACTGAATCTCTCTGGTCTCTGTTTTCTGGAAAAGGTGAGCGGATCAGGAGGACGCCGCCATGGCCAGAACTCTGCTCTTCACCGCGCCATGTAGTCACTGCATTGGCGGCCGTCACCCCTCCATGGAGGGGGAGGGCAGGCAAAGGTGCGGCTCACACCCAGGGAGACAGAGGGGCTCCTGGTTACCTGGCAGCCTGGCTCTGGAGTGCGGGAAGGCCCTCCGGAGCCGGCGACACAGCGCGTGCACCTCGGCCTGCCCCGTCAGGAACACCAGGATGCCGCCTGCGGGGAGAGCGCGGGCTCATTAGCTGTTCATCCACGCAGCCGTGGATTCAGCCATGGCCATCTGCCAAGCCCCACTCTGAGAGACAGGTGCGAGGAGACGGAAAAAGCAGGAGACACAGATGGGCGCCTGGCAGCCACCTCCGAGGCGCCAGGATGGCGATTCCACAGTTATCGCCTGACCTGGAGGCTCCATGCCTGCTCATGTGCCCAGGCAATCGGGACAGAGGGACGCAAACCCAAACCTGTACACAGACAGCTCTGTGCACAGCAGCCAGAGAGGTGGAAGCTACCCAGTGTCCCTCAACAGATGCAGTGCATCCACACACACACTGGAATATTACATGGCCACGAAAAGGAACAAGGTGCTGACCCTGCTACAACGTGGGTGAGCCTTGAGAACGTGACGCTGAGTGAGAGAACCCAGGCACAGAGGTCACATAGGGCACGACCCAATTTATGTGAAAGCCCAGAACAGGTAAACCCAGACACAGGGAAGGTCAAGCCAACTGAAGTGACGTGAGACGAACAACTGAACAAGTGCCACAGGGTGGTGGGGATCGAGAGTGAGACTCAGGGGGGAAGTGCCTGTCCACCTGTTCTATGTCTCTGCACACCTGTGCCACTGACACCTGCCTGGACCCTTGGGGCTGTCCCTCCTACCATCGTGGCCAGAAGTCGTCTGTTAAGTCACTGGAGCCTCATAGGACTTTGGACAGAACACGGTAGAGCAGGAACTGTCAACTCTCTGGAACCAGCGAGGAAACTGAGGCCTGACAAGGCCGAGCACCCACTGCCTATGCCTGTGGGTCCGGAAAGGGCAGTTCAGCCTTGCTTCCGGAGGGGCCTCACCTGCTGGCAGCATCCGGTGAATCTTGCACACCTTCCGGAAGCACTCGCCACTGTAGTCTTCCTGCGGCGTCCGCTTGTTAAAATGCACCGTCACCGGGAACTGCCTGGACTCTACCTGTGACGGACGCCCCAGGGGACCGGTGTTAGCTCAGGCGCGGCCCCTCCCCCTTTCCTGAACTTGCTAACCACGTCAGCCTCAGGTGGATGCTTGGAACCTCCCTGCTACCAGTGTCCTCACTGTCAAAGCTGACAGGGCCCCACCTCCCCAGCTGCCCGAGACCCTGGCCAGGGCATCACCTTGATGACCAGGGGCGGCTCGGGGAAGAGCCGCTGGTTCTGGGTGAAGTCCTCCACCCGCAGCGTGGCTGACATGATGAGGAGCTTTAGCGGCAGCAGCCTCTGCAGAGGACAGGCTCAGTGACCCACAGCCCCCCACGGTGGTGAGACCCTGCCTCCAGCCTCCCTCCGGCCCCCGCCCGTAACCCCCATCCTGGTTGCCCAACACCCCAGAGAAAGTGGGAAAAGTGAGCTCACAGCACAACCTGCATCCCCCAGGACAGCGGCTAGTTAAAGGGGGTCCATAACACCCCTGAAGGTAAGTTCCAGTGGTGGAATGTGAGCCTGGGGTCCACACACTGCAGCCCATCTGACCTGGCCCCCTCAGTTCCTCCAGGCCCCACCCAGCAGAGTATTTCCCCACCAGCCGCCCACTTTCACCCTGGTCCTGCCCTCTCCCGTCTTCCTCCATCACCAGCTCACAGACCTGCCGAGTGCTGCCTGCAGCTGCCCTCACTGCAGGAAGCTCCAGGAGGGGGAGCCTGTGCCCTGGGCACTGGCAAGTGCTCAGTGGCCTGAATGGCCCAGCAGCCTGCCCCCAACACATACCACTGACTGACATGTTTGGTGTGCTCCTTGACCCAGCAGGCCCCATTAGTGGTGGGGACAGAGTGGAGGGAGGGGGGACACACATGGCCAGCAGCCCCGCCCACACTGTGGATCCCTGAAAGCCAACTCTAGCGACAGGGAGTTGCCAACCATGAACTCCTCACTGGGGCCGCTGGCTCTGGAAGGAGGGAAAGACCAGTTTCCGAGACTGGATCCGGGATCCCCACAGGGTGGAATCACGTAGGGCTGCTACCCTGAGACCCGCGGTCCAGCACTGGGCCCCGGGGACTTTGTCACGGCAGCAACAGCCTAGGCGCCACGCCCGACACTGAAGCAGGAGCCTTGGCCTTGGGATGAGGGGGCTCCTGGCACCTCGCCTCCCACCCTACCTTCGCCCGGAGGGACACGATGCGGGACAGGAGGCCAATGAGGATGTCCGTGTACACACTGCGCTCGTGGGCCTCGTCAACGATCACCACCTTGTACTTGAGCAGCAGGAAGTCCTGGGAGGAGGCCCATGGGTAAGGCCGGAGGCACTGAGGGTCACGTCACACCCCAGAACTCCCACACAGGGAGCCCCCTTTGATAGCAGGCACGGACCCTGCTCTATGACTTTCCCTCCCTGGGCCTCGGTGCCTTCCCCTGTATGATAGGGACAATAGGACCCACCTCATGGGGACCTGGTGAAGTTTCAATGACAATGACTACCTACAAAGTACCCAGCAAGGCGCTGGACCCTGACAAGGAAAGGGCAGCTAATATTTACTAGATCTGAGCTAACAAATGCAGGGTCCTGTGGGGCGGAGAGGGCAGGAATGGGAAGTGAGAAAATGCCAGGCAGGGACCAAAGACAATTGGATCACTGCATGCCACACGGAAAGGGGCCCCCAGACCCAAAGCCAGGCTCATAGCCCCGCTCCTGAGCGACCCTGGATGGCCTGGAGGCCATGGCAGTAGGAGGCACCTCTGCCCTCCTGAGACCCCTGACTGGGAGAACATCACACAGCCAGCGAGGACCAGTGTGCATTTCGCTGACACGTGCATCTGTGAACCAAGTCACAACAAAAGCACGAGCTTGCTTTGAATGATCGTCTACAAGGCACTGTGCTAGGAAGCTCTCACGTGTTGTACAACTCCTGCTGCAAAACAATGACGTGAGGAAGATACCGGTGTGCAGGTCAAGAAAGTAAGGCCCAGGGAGGTTAAGCAACTTGCCCAAGGTCCCAGGAGAGTAGGCGCACCAGCTGCCCACATCCGGGGTGACACTCTTAACTCCAGGCTCCCTATGCTTGCCAGCCTTGTCTTCTGGGAGACGATAAGCAACCAACCTTCTGGATCTCCTTGAGCAATACGCCATCTGTCATGAACTTGATTCTGGTCTCCTCGGTCACATTCCCTTCGTATCGGATCTGATAGGAGACGACCCTGCAGGGACAGGGATATGGCGGGCATGTCCAAGAGGTCTAGCTGGTTGGGGCTGTGGCCTCGGGGCCACAGCAAGGCGGGCAGTGGAGGAAGCCTGACCCCAGCGGGCAGGGTCCCCAGTCCCCAACAAGGCCCAGGCACCTGCCTACCCGCTCTCCCTTGCCAGGATGAAGGGGGGCAGGCAGCCATCATGGCCGAGTGAAGAGCATGCCAACCAAACACGAGTGGGGTCCTCGGCTGGAGTCCAACTGACCATCAACTATAAAAGCTTTCTAGGAGATGTCCAGGGATATGTGAACACGGACTGCAGGATGCTCGGGACAGCTACGATACACCTTGTAGCCACAAGGGTACTGCACCCATGCTATAAAGAGTTGTTGGGTACAGAAGAAACAAAGTTGGTCAGGAGCTGAAACTGGGTCTTGGGGACATGGGGGCTCATTATGCGAGTCTCTCTCCAGGCTCACACCTTCACAGTGGAAAGTTTCAACATGCAAACAGAACAGAACAAGCCCACCACCCACCACGTGTCCCCAGAGCCTAGCAGGTGCTGCTCGGTCGGTATCTGGTGAGAGAACGAATGGGGGAGGTTCTTGTCTACACAGTTCATGCTTCCTGGAGTTCAGACAAAATGGGAAAGGCGTCCCTTCACACCTGAAGCCCTTGTAGTCCGGGCCAAAGCTTGGTACCCGCACGAGTAACGCCCCAGCTGTTCCCCAGCTGGAGCTGTCCCCATGTCACCCAGACTGCTTTCCAAGGTAAGTCCCACAGCCATACAGCCAGAGGAGGCTGCACGTTGAAAATCGAGCTCTCAGTGAGCCTGGCAATGCTGAGCACCAGCCACTGCCCACATTCCCTTCCGCCCGCGTGCACCTGCGGCCGGCTCTGCCCTTGGACCGTGCTATAAGCGCCAATGTGTCTCCTCACTACACTGTGTACCATGTGATGTGAGCCCCAGGTCCCAGCTGGCTTGTCCCAGCCCCACACCCCCCGGCTCAGGAAGGTGCCATCGTCCAACATGCAGAAAACCTTCTCATATAAGGAGACCCTGTGCTTAGACAGAGAAGTGACACTCCCACCCACCCCGCACCCGCAGGATGGATGAGGGCCTGCCACGCTGCTCAGATCCTCCTGGACAGCTGACCCCTGGGTGAGGCCAGAGGACTACTACCTCCCAACACGCCCCCAGAGGCCGAGCCCTCACCGGTGCGACAGATTCATCTCCTTAGCCACGCGCTGGGACATGGCCATGGCGGCCACTCGGCGGGGCTCCGTGACGCCGATGATGCTGTCATCGCTGAGGGAGGCAGAACGTGACGCATCAGCTGTGCTCCTCCCCCCCTTGTCTGTCCTGAAGTCACATGCAGTTCAAACTCAGGATTCACAGTATAGACGTGCACCCGGCAAGGCAACTCATTGCCGCTTGGCAGCAAAAGGGAACGGCCGGTACATCAGCACACAGATGGTCTGACAGTCCCCGTGCGACAGAAACCAGGCACAGCGCCCACCAAGGGGACAGTGGCTGGTTCCCGGGCTGCACAGAAGTTAACACGGTAGGCCACAAAGCGTGGCAGTCCCGGCTGGCCCCTGCCTGGCCCCTGGATTTCGGGAGGGCTCCCCCCACGCCCTGATGATAAGAGGGGCTCTCTGGGCCTGGACTATTTGCACAAACAGCGTGGTTTATGCTGACACCTTCAGGGAGCCTGGGATTTGGGTACCTGCCAGGCAGAGTTTGCCGAGGAGACCAGCCTATGATAACACTGTGTACCTGGGCACTGACTTACGGGCTTCCCTGGTAGATGACACGTCGCATGTGTTGTCAATCGTGGCTGGAGGACCTTAATGTGCCCTGTGTGGCTCCGCTGGGAGCCTTGCCTGGTCCCTGACACTCAACCCCGTGGGCCTTTACCCTCTGTGACCTTTCACTGGACAGGACCCTGACGAGGACTCTCTGCTGAGGCTCGAGTCTTCCTAGCAAATCAGTGACCTTGGGGGTGGTCTTGGGGGCTTGATCACATGAGTCAAAAAGTGCCAAGAAAAGGTGACACAGAGCTTCCTGTGCCAGGGGCTGATCTAAGCACTTTACACAAATGTAGTCACTTCACTGACATAACCACCATGGGAAAACCAATGATATCCCTCTCACGGCTAAGGACACGGAGGCCAAGGCCACACAGCAAGTCAACGGCCAGGCCAGGCCTGGCCCCCAGGAGCCTGTGTTCATCAGGACTTTGGGAACATCTTGACTGTCACTTGGGGCCTGTGGAGGATCCCGTGCCAGCCCCCACCTGCTGTAGCCTGCTTCGTAGAGAAACTGGGGCACCTGCGTGGTCTTCCCACTGCCAGTCTCGCCACACACGATGACAACGGGGCGCTCGGCTACTGCCTCCATGATCACTTGCTCTTCGGAGAGGATCGGGAGCTTTAGGCGCTCCTTCTGCAGAGAGAGGGAGTCTGCGCTAGTGAATCTGGGGGGTCCCTGCAGAATGGCAGGGGGAGACGGGGACCCTGCTCTGACACAATGTAGGGTGACGTGGTCTCTATAAAGCTGGCAGCTGGCATGGGGACGGCACCCAGACATGGGGGATCAGATGTGTCCCCTGGTGGATGGAAGCCCTGACAAGCTGGGGAGGGGGACAGAGACACGAGCAGGGACTTTCAGAAAGCTAGACCCGGCGTCCTCAGGGACAGCCTGGCTGGCTCAGAGGAGCCCCTGTGGCCCAGGAACTCAGCTGCTTCTGGTGGGGGTCCACATTGATGTCCAGGAGGTGAGGCGACCTGCCAGAGAGAGATGCTCCTCTCTGCACCCTCAACCCTTCACTGCGTGTGGCCCAAGTTCCCGTCACAGACACCGGAGCCACGAACCTGCATTTCTGGGGAGCGGTTCACGGGGACGAAGACGGCAGGCTTTGCTGGGGGCCTGGGCAAGGAGGGGGCTGCTGGCGGAGGAGCTGACAGAGCAGCAGGCGGAGGCAAACCACTGGACCCCGGGCTCTCACCCGCGTCCCTTGGCAGAGCTGGTGGTGAACACAGTGCCACCATCTCTGCACCAGCCTCAGCTCGCTCAGTGGGTGGAGCCTCATCAGGTTCAGATTCCACTGAGGACTCGGACTCTTCTTCTTCCTCCTGGAGACGGCGCTTCCGGTGGGCCCCGCTGAGGCTGCTGATCTTCTCCTGACCCCGCGTCGCAGTAACCTCGTCAGCCCTCCTGCCAGGAGAGGCAGAAAACAGACACAAATGCCCCAGGATGGCCCTGAGACAGCTCTGGCTTCTAGCACTCATCAGAGGCTAGGACTCAGAGGCCATGCCCCTTCCCACCTCAGGGCCTTTGCACTTGCTGTTCCTGCTCCTTCCTTGACCTCACTCAAATGTCACCTCTCAGGAACTTTTCCTGAACTACATCTCCGTCCCCTTCCACCCTCTTTCCCTGGCTTTGTCATCCACTTAGTGTTTATCAGCACTAGATATATATACACGCTTTCCACTGATTGTTGCTCATCTGCCCACAATTAAGGGAAGCTCATTATTTTATTTTGGTGCACTGCTCTCTTCTCAGGGCTAAGGAGATCCTGAGACATAGTTTGCACTCAGTAAACAGTCTTTAAACGCACAGCAATGCTTACAGGAACCAGGTGGGCAGGAACTTAAAGAACAGAGCAGGCCAAGTGTGCGATGGCGGTGGGTGAGGGGCCTAGGGGAAGACCACAATGGCTCCACCCGAGGCCACGCATCCTGCAGAAATGTCAGCAGTGTGGTCAAAGCATCCGCCTGTTCAAGACTAGGTGGGAATCTGGATTTTAATGTGAAATCTCCTAATTCTTAAATCTTGGCTCTATTGGGTTGAATAGTGTGTCTCCCCCCCGCCCTCCAATTCATGCCCACTGCAGACTCAGAATGTGAGCTCCTTTGGAAATAGGGTCTTTGCAGACATAATTAAGATGAGGTCATATTGGAGTAGGGTGGGCCTTAAATCCAATGATTGGTGTCCTCGTAAGAAGAGAGAAGAGACATAGACACAGGCCAGGAGGATGCTAGGTGACAATGGAGGCAGAGGGTGGAGTGATCTGTCTAAAAGCCAGGAAAGAGCAAGGACTGATGGCCAGTAGAAGAAGCTGGGAGGGACATGGAACAGACTCTCCGGCCGCCTGAAGGATTCGACTCTACTCACACCTTGATATGTATATATTTTTTGTATTTTTCTGAAGTGAGAAGCAGGAAGACAGAGAGACAGACTCCCACATACACCTGACCAGGATCCACCCGGCATGCCCACCAGGGGGTGATGCTCTGCCCATCTGGGGCGTTACTCTGTTGCGGCCAGAGTCAGTCTAGCATCTGAGGCAGAGGCCATGGAGCCGTCCTCAGTGCCCGGGCCAGCTTTGCTCCAATGGAGCCCTGGCTGTAGGAAGGGAACAGAGAGACAGAGAGGAAGGAGAAGGGGGAGGGTGGAGAAGCAGATGAGCGCTTCTCCTGTGCGCCCTGACCAGAAATCAAAACCCAGGACTTGCACACACCGGGCCGACGCTCTACCACTGAGTCAACCAGGCCCACACCTTGATTTTTGACCTTGACTCCTTAGACTCCAAGGTCTCTGCCCACTAGAAGCATTATAGCACATGGGCCACTGCAAAGGTATTTTTTCATAACGTTCCACCCAAGTAAGACGCTGTCACCCGTGAGTAAGGGATAGGCTTCAGAAGGGGCTGGCCGACTCACTCTCTCGTGTGGTACATGCGGTCCCCAGTGCCCAGCTTGGATGTGGTGTAGTACAGTCTCATCTCTGCTTCTGAGACCTGGACCTCACTCAATTTCTGCAGCATCTGTGCGCGCTAGGGAAGGACACAAGTGTGTTAGATGTGTGGGGCCCTCACAAACCTCTCTTCAGAAGGGGTGGGTGGTGAAACGCTACATAGAATTTCAGTGTGGCCGACACCAACAGCCTTAACCGGTGGCCAGATAACGATTGCACTGTTGGATGGTGTTCGTATGCTGACGACTGTGGGAGCCTGGGTTGCCTCGGACTCCCTCAAGGAGTCTGGGGTTAGATACACGAGGCTCTCTCCACATTGCCGGGCCCTAACATGCAGTCTTGAATAAAGCGGCCTGTGGGGCCGTGACCATTGGTTTCTTTTCCCTGGTCAGCATCCTTGAGTTTTTGTTTTATTATCCTTGAAATTACACCTATTTTATATGCATTTCTATATATTTCATCATCAAAATTATACCTATTTTATATGTGTTTCCATATATTTCACACACACACACAAAAACAAGGTACAGAACAGCAAGGAAACGTACTGCAGAGGATTTTAGAAGGACACACAGAACAATGAGTACTCTAGGGACTGAGCATCAGGCTGCTAATGGGAGCCCTGTGTGTCCCTGCTGGAGACACAGACAGGACCCAGTGTGGTGGCCTTGGCAGAGAATCAAATGTGAATAGGTGCCGCCTTGAGATCAAGGTTTCTCAGTCTCCCCAGGACTGACCGGCATCTTGAGACTCAGCCCGCCTCTCCCCCTTCCCTCGCTCTCCCTCCAGTCTGGAGAGCCGTGTGCAGACCTTGACAGGGTGGGAGTACCTGGCTCTTTTTCTCCTTCTGTTCCAGGACTTTCTGTAGCACCTTCCGCTCTTTCTTGGTCAGAGGCCTCTTCTTCTTCGGCAGCGGTGGGGCCTTGGTCTTCTTTCTCTTCTTCCCCGGCAGGACGAGGGCATTGCTGGCATCTACTCCTTTCAACGGGCCCCTGTCTAAAAAGACATGCTTGCCTGACTCACAGCCCTGGTGTCTAGGGGGTGCAGAGGGCAGCACTCAGGGATGCCCACGAATGCTGGTTTCCTCTGGGGCCCTCCAGCTTCTGTATGAGCCCCCTGAGCGCCCACCTCCATCCCAGTGTGGGGGAGGAAGAGGGGAGGGGGTACCAGTGCATCCCTCGGAGTGGGGCCTGCTCTCAGCAGATCTATGAGACCACAGCTTTTATCATAGTAACATTCCAACGTACCAAACTTGCAGTCACACCTATTTTAAAATAAACATCACGGTCTGAAAGCATACAATGTAGACCAAAAAAAATTCAGCTACCACAGTACCCTGCAACTCAACCTACTGCAGCAGCTGGGGGGACCGACTCTACTCACACCTTAAAATATATATATTTTTTGTATTCTTCTGAAGTGAGAAACGGGGAGGCAGAGAGACAGACTCCCGCATGGTGGGGCGTTGGGGCGTGATGACTGGGGTCTGACATCTGACACTGAAGTTCTCTCTGCAGCGTCCCAGATGGGCAGCGTCTGATTCCTATATTAACGGCTCAGGTTTTGTATGCCTTTACTTAAGCAGTAAAGAGAGGCTATGGGACTCTCATTAAGGAGAACAAGACAATTTTGAGCTACTCAGCTATCTCCCAGGCCACAGTCCTCACCTCCACGCAGGAGGTCCTAGGTGACCCTGCCCCCATTTTTAACTTTCATGGAACAGATAGACCGCCATTCAAGTCGTCTTCAGGTCTTGCCTCTAACGATGCTTCTCAGAGAGGCCTTCCCTATTCACCCTATGATATAACACAACTCACCTCTTCTGCACCTTAGTCCTTCTACCCACACAGCATTTTGTATATTTTATGTGTCTGTCTGCCTGTTTCTTCCCGGGAGCCGCTAAGCTCGATAGGCCAGAAATTTAAGAAAATTCTGTTTTCTTAAATCTCCTTTTCTGTCATGTCTCCAGCGCCTATGAGCTCCTGGTACTTGGTAGGTGCTACTGCTAAAAGGAGTGTCCACAGCAGCCTGGAGTTGAGCAGGTAGATTTGGCCTCAGAATAACACATTTAGGGCGAGGAGATTATAACCGAAGCCATCAAATGGATGAAATGAGCTCCTTTTCTTGTCCGGATTCTCCACACTGTTCTACTAGGGCGGGACTCGAAGCGCGAGAAATCCCAGGTACGGTCCCAAATTCAGTTAAAATTAGACTGTCACTGCCTCCCCTTCTTTGGGTCAACTTAACAGGGAGATCGCTCTGGCTCTACCAGTCCAGAGTTGCGGAGGCAGGGCATCGTCCGGGGCCTCTTCAGCCCCGCTGGCCAGCCCCTGTCCGCGAGGCCTCGGTTGGCCCGTCTCCCGAAACCCAGCCCCGGGACGCCTTACCCTCCAGTTCCAGCAGCACGGGGGGCGGCTCTGGGGGGCCCTTCGAGGGGCCAGGGGCCACCTGCTGGCGCCCTTTGACGTTGTAGCGCCGGCGCAGCTTCCCCATGGCTCCCGGGTCCTGCTCAGCTCTGGCCCGGGTCACTAGCAACTCCTAAACACAGCCCACATGGGTTTCCCTGGTCGGAAAACTTCCGGGCTGTGCTCTCGCGAGAGCCGGGACTAACCGGAACCCCCCTGAGGGGCGGTGCTGGGGCCGAAGCCGGGCTGAAGGGGCGGGGCCAATTTAGTCGTGAGGCCGACCTGAGGTAGAGCAGAGGCTTAAGTGTAAACTCAGGGCTTTTTCTTTTCTTTTTTGCTTGTTGTAGTCTGAGTCTCTTAAATGGAATTATCTGCTCATATTAAATTGGCTACTTGGGAGTGGGAATGTTTTGTCACCTTCAAAAATATAGCCCCGTCCCTAATACAAACGTGTTTTCTCCTTTTTCCCCCTTATTTGCACTTTCTGATGTTCTTGTTGTAAATATACAATAGTTGTGTATTAAAAAGGCACTAAATATTTACATTACAGGGATAGAACAACCAAAAGGAGAAGGCATCTATTAGCTTTAAATCCTCATTACACATCACATTGTCTGCAGTGCACACGGAAATAATACATTTTTGGAATCCTGTAATTATCTTGCAAACAGAACAGTGCTGTCTTTTTTTTCTCTGTTGAAAGCATTCACTTGTTAAGGGCAAACATTTAAATGATATCACACACACACACAAAAGGTGAAGGCACTAGGAGTTATTTCAGGATTTTAGAAAGGATAATTTTTTTTTTTTCATTTTTTTCCGAAGCTGGAAACGGGGAGGCAGTCAGACAGACTCCCGCATGTGCCCTACCAGGATCCACCCGGCATGCCCACCAGGGGGCGATGTTCTGCCCCTCTGGGGCGTCGCTCTGTTGCATCCAGAGCCATTCTAGCGCCTGAGGCAGAGGCCACAGAGCCATCCCCAGCGCCCAGGCCATCTTTGCTCCAATGGAGCCTCGGCTGCGGGAGGGGAAGAGAGAGACAGAGAGGAAGGAGAGGGGGAGGGGTGGAGAGGCAGATGGGCACTTCTCCTATGTGCCCTGGCCGGGAATCGAACCCGGGACTCCTGCACGCCAGGCCGACGCTCTACTGCTGAGCCAACCGGCCAGGTCCAGAAAGGATAATTTTTAAGGACTGACCCAGGAAAAACATTTGAAGACTAGAATGAGATCTGGCTGCAGAGTAGGTAAGCAATTAATAGTTGTTGAATGTATGAATGAATGAATGAGTGAATGAGTGAATAAGTGAATGAATGAATGAGGGGTGTAATTCATCCCTGGCCAGGTAGCTCAGTTGCTTAGAACATCCTTCCAATATGCCAAGGTTGTAGGTTCGTTCCCTGGTCAGTGCACTTACAAAAAATCAATGAATGCATAAATGGGTGGAACAACAAATCGATGTTTCTCTCTCTCTTCCTCTCTCTCTAAAATGAATTAAAAAAAATTTTAAGTATATGATTGAATTTGGATAAACTCTCTTTCTCTCCCCAAAACAATAAACACAGGTATGTGTGAGGATTTAGGTAGTGTACATATGAACATTTTAAAAAGTTGTGTATTGCCTGACCAAGCAGTGGCGCAGTGGATAGAGCATTGGACTGGGATGCGGAGGTCCCAGGTTCGAGACCCCGAGGTTGCCAGCTTGAGCGTGGGCTCATCTGGGTTGAGCAAAAAGCTCACCAGCTTGGACCCAAGGTTTCTGGCTCGAGCAAGGGATCACTCGGTCTGCTGAAGGCCTATAGTCAAGGCACATATGAGAAAGCAATCAATGAACAACTAAGGTCTCGCAAGGAGAAACTGATGATTGATGCTTCTCATTTCTCTCTGTTCCTGTCTGTCTATCCCTCTCCCTGACTCTCTCTCTCTCTCTCTAAAAAAAAAAGTTATGTGTTAACAAATGGATTTTTAAAATTTATTTATTTATTTATTTTTTTTTTTTTTTTTTACAGAGACAGAGAGTGAGTCAGAGAGAGGGATAGACTGGGACAGACAGACAGGAATGGAGAGAGATGAGAAGCATCAATCATTAGTTTTTCATTGCGCGTTGCAACACCTTAGTTGTTCATTGATTGCTTTTTCATATGTGCCTTGACCGCGGGCCTTCAGCAGACCAAGTGACCCCTTGCTGGAGCCAGCGACCTTGGGTTCAAGCTGGTGGGATTTTGCTCAAACCAGGTGAGTCCGCGCTCAAGCTGGTGACCTTGGGGTCTTGATCCTGGGTCCTCTGCATCCCAGTCCGAAGCTCTATCCATTGCGCCACTGCCTGGTCAGGCAACACATGGATTTTTGAAAAAAGTATAATTAGCATATCAAACCTATGTTTTCATTGTTTCGGATGACAGCAATAGTTTCTTTAAATGTGTTTATTTTATTAAATAAAAAGTGTGTCCGTTTTTAGATTATTAAGTAGATAATAGAGGGATGTACTATTACCTACTTAAAAAAAAAAAAAAAAAGAGCCTTCCTGGGAAGCCGCCAACCTCCTTCTCCAGAGGTGTACTGCTTATCTGGGTGTTGTTTAAAGTCGTGGAGAGCCACCTTATGATTTGTGTAGTTTCCTGGGCTATACTTCAAAGAAAAATTTTAGTTTAAAAAAAAAAGGAAGCTAAAATATATGGCCAATAAATATATGAAAACCTCACCAGGAATCCAAAAAAATGTAAGTTCAAAAATAAGATACAGGCCCTGGCCGGTTGGCTCAGCGGTAGAGCGTCGGCCTGGCGTGCGGGGGACCCGGGTTCGATTCCCGGCCAGGGCACATAGGAGAAGCGCCCATTTGCTTCTCCACCCCCCCCCTCCTTCCTCTCTGTCTCTTTCTTCCCCTCCCGCAGCCAAGGCTCCATTGGAGCAAAGATGGCCCGGGCGCTGGGGATGGCTCCTTGGCCTCTGCCCCAGGCGCTAGAGTGGCTCTTGTCGCCGCAGAGCGACGCCCCCTGGAGGGCAGAGCGTTGCCCCTGGTGGGCGTGCCGGGTGGATCCCGGTCGGGTGCATGCGGGAGTCTGTCTGACTGTCTCTCCCCCTTTCCAGCTTCAGAAAAAAAAAAAAAAAAAAAAAGATACAATTGTCCCTGGCCAGTTGGCTCAACGGTAGAACATCCACTCTGTCTGTTGAAGTCCCAGGTTGAAATTCTCATTCCATTCCCGGTCAGAGCACACAGGAGAAGCGACAAAAATGTTTTATTTTCTGGGTTGTCTCAAAAAAATATCTGGTTAGCCTGATCAGGTGGTGGCGCAGTGGATAGAGCGTCAGACTGGGATGCGGAGGACCCAGGTTCGATACCCTGAGGTCGCCAGCTTGAGCGCGGGCTCATCTAGTTTGGGTAAAAGCTCACCAGCTTGGACCCAAGGTCGCTGGCTTGAGCAAGGGGTTACTCAGTCTGCTGAAGGCCCGCGGTGAAGGCACACAACGAAAAACTGATGATTGATGCTTCTCATCTCTCTGTTCCTGTCTGTCTGTCCTTGTCTGTCCCTCTCTCTCTGACTCTCTGTCTGTGTAAAAAAAAAAAAAAAAATCTGGTTAGACACGGTCTGTTTGATTTAGGACGTGAACAAGGGCCTGGCACTGTCTTTGGTTATGGCTCTTAGGTCTTTAAAAATCAATAATTCTGCCCTCCCTTCACTTTTTGTGCCATTTATTATAGAAGAAACTGGGTCGTTGGTCCTACTTGGCTGATTGCTTCTGCTTCTTCTAATTATTTTCCTCCGTCCCCCATATTTCCAGTTAACTGTTGGTTGGGTGGAGAGAGGCCAGTATGCTTCAAAGTGCAAGAATCCTTTACAAGGTGGCGCTGGCACTTCCTGCTACTAAGGTTGGCGGGCCCACCTCAAGACAACTTGGCCCCTTCCGGTTTCAGTGCCCCAGCTATGTCTTGGTTTTAATCTCTGGATGACCATCGTCTGGATCGATCTTTTCCTGACGGGCTGCACAGTGATTTTCTAATTCTCTTACTCCTTCCTCATTTACTAGCTGGACTTTCCTGAAAAGAACTTTCCCGCAGCTATTTTGTGACTCGGCAACCCAGTTTATTCAAGAAAGGACTAGAGGGATGCCAGACGCTTTCCCTTTATTTAAACATTTCAGAATGAATGAATGAGCTGGTGCCCTTGGCATCGGCAAGGGTGGCCAATTATTGGGTAACATTATTAAGTTCAGTGATATAAAATATATGTATGTTTTCCAATAAACTACAGTCGTTTATCCTTGGGGAGGCTGTTGCAAGTTTTCCAGGCGTGGGTTTGCTTTACAGAAAAGTTAAAAAAAAAAAAAGAATTAGAAGGTTGAAATCCCACTAAATCAGGGAGGGCTTCCGGAAGGAGGGGACAGGGAGATTAAGTGACTTCAGGCCCTTCCCGCCGACTCCTACGGGGTGGGAGGCGGACTCCCGCGCCTCGGGGCGGGGACGGGCGTGGGCACGTGGGCAGGGCCGTCGCGCCTTTGCGCGCGGGGCGGGGCGGGTGGCGCAGCGGCGGCAGCAGTCACAGACGCTTGCGCGCGGTCCCTGCGGGAGTCGCGGCGTCTCCGTGCGGCCCTCAGTCCTCTCCCCGACCCCGCGTCCCTCCGGCCCCAGGATGGGCGCGCGCGCCTCGGGCTGGCCCCGGGCCCGCGCTGGGCTCCTGCTGCTGCTGCCGCTGCTGCTCGGGCTGCTGGCCCCGGGCGCGCAGGGGGCGCGGGGCCGCGGCGGCACGGAGAAGAACAGCTACCGTCGCACGGTCAACACCTTCTCGCAGAGCGTCAGCAGCCTGTTCGGCGAGGACAACGTGCGCGCTGCTCAGAAGGTGGGCGCCGGGCTCGCGCCAGCGCTCGCGGTCACCTTGCCCCGGCCGTCGCGCACCTGGCGGCGAGGCCGACCTGGGCCGTGGACGGCCTCCGGGCGTGGGGAGAGAGAGATGTGGGGACGTGGGTGCCCGGGATGGAGGTGCCCAGTTTGCGTCCCGCGGCTTGCCCGGCCTGTGCCGGTTCTGGCGGCGGGTTCCAACGCGGGGCGAAGGCGCAGGGCCTCGGGGCGCCCTGGACTCGAACGCCCCACTTCTCCTTGGACCTTGCCCCTTAGGGCGCCGGGGCCGGGGCCTCGGCCGAGCTGCGCGGACGCGGGCCGCGCCTCTCATTCATTCATTCTACACGTTTGAATGAGCTCCTACTGTGAGCCAGGCACCCTGCGGACTGACTGCCCAGGGGGCGTCCTGCTGGCTTGAACCCTCTCCTCCCACGCTGCTGCGCTCTCCCCAGCGACCCCCGGATTTCTTCTAGCCTCGCACCCGATCCACTTCCCGGGGCCCCTAGCGGCCTTCCCCTTTCTGATGCGAAGATAGCTATGCTTATTTATTTAATTATTTACTTACAAGGAAAGAGAAGGAGCGATGCATGCTTGTTCTGTTGCGTTGGCAACCAGGCACTGAGCGCCTACTGTGTGTCGGGCCTTTCAATTTGGAGCATTTTGTTCACTTGAGCTGTTTAGGAGCTTCCAGTCCTCCTGGCATGGTGTCTAGGGCTCAGGAGGAGCTCAGGGAGTCTCCCTGCCCCCCCCCCCCCTGGGCCCGCAAAGCTAGGTGGAATGGGGCCGCTTTTGAGGTGAAAGTTCACCAGTAGCTCCCCAGAAAGGGGAAGTGAAAAGACGGGCTCGTGGTAATGTGGTTCCTTGAGTAAATAACCTTACCGACCTCCTGTAAATTCCTTGTTTGCGCTAGCCACGGGCACGGGATGTTGGAAGGGAGAGAAAGTTTGGGTTCAAGTTCGGGCCTGACCCCTTACAGACTGGATGACTTTCGGCAAGTTGCCTCACTTCTTTGCATCTCAGTGTCTTTATCCTGTCCTGGGGGAGAATAATACCCCCTTCGTTGTCAGTGTGTGATTGTGAATGGCTGATACTTTCCTGGCCCAGAGTCATGGCTGAATTAGTATGTGCTGCTAGTAGTTTTGTCCTCGCCAGGGCACAAGTCAGCGTTGCTTAGCTGGGATGGAAGGACGTTTCAGGGTTAAAAAAAAAAGTTTTCTGGTACTTGAGATGGATGGGGGGGGGGGGGAGAGAACATTGAGTCCCACATCAGATTGACTGGATATTCTTATTGGGTGGAATGAAAGGCAGGTTACTGTGTTAGGAAAACTAACCTCTGACCATCCTCTCCAGAGGATGTGTGCAGTCACCTCTTGTGGAGGCTGGGGATCCTGGGGAGACATAACTCCATGTAGGGGGTCAGAGAGGGAGAAAGCATGACCAAACACCTGAATGCAGAAAGGGGGCCTGGGCTTGGAGGATGAGCACATTGAACCTGTGTGCCCCAAGCGATTTGAAAGCGGGACACTTGTTTTGGAGCAAACAGAAGTCTAACTTCTTGGCACAGGATGGGTAGAAGCAACCCACATCTCAGCAGACGCTTGTGTGTGACTGTAAGGTCCACAGCTGTGAAACACAAAATAGTTAATTAAGGGCTGTTAACCTCTGGGTTGGTATCAGTAGGACAAGCTGTATTCTGGCAAGGAATCTGAGACTCTCGAGGTTAGAACTCTTTCTTGGGTCAGCTGGGGATTGTTCCTCCAATAGAAGTGGTGGCTAGTCTATGGCCATACCACCCTGAACGCGCCAGCTCTCGTCTGATCTCAGAAGCTAAGCAGGGTCAGGCCTGGTTAGTACTTGGATGGGAGAAGGGGTGGCCATACTAACTTCTGTTATCTGCTTAAAATGCACTTAGTGCTTTTATCAATATAGTAACTCATTTAATCCTTAGACCAATCCTATGAGGTAGGCACTGCTACTGTTTCCATCTTACAGATGGACAGATGGGGTAACTGAGGCACAACGGTGATTTAGTGACTGGCATCAGGTGAGGCCGAGTGGCAGAACCGGGATTTGAACCCAGGCAGTGTGGGCCTGGAGCCCACGGTCTTCGTGCCTCATAACCCTTCCTGTTGTTTTTCCCATCTATGCAGTTTATAGGGTGACTTGACATTTGATTTCCTGCTGAGCATAGCCCAGACTGCTAGGCTTGGGGGAGATCGTTTTGTTCATCTTAAGGAAAGGAAACGGGATTTGGCTAGCAATGGTCATTTTCAGGGTGCCTGGGTTTACGAATTAGAGTCATACCTGCTTGGTGGGTTGTGGAGTTTGAGGGTATTTAAAAGGACACACTATTTTCTTCATCTAGGGCTTGTCTAAAATAAACCCGTGATTTTCTGGTTTGGAGCATGGGCCTCGCTGACCAACCGACAAGGGGTTGAACTCCAGCTCTGCTTTTTCATGAGCTCTGTGACCTTGGGCCTGTTGCCTGACCTCTCTGTGTCTCATTTGTGCACAGGAGATACATTGAGGGTTGCATGTGATTGGCTGGTGTGTACAGCGAATACCAGGCACTGAATATGCATGAATGGTTTAAGTTTGTTTGTTTGTTTTTATTAAGGGAGAGGCCAAATTGTTTGAGCCATGGCTGCAGGAGGTGAGGGGAGAGAGAAAAGGGGGAAGGATGGTCACTTCTCCTGTGTGCCCCAACCGGGAATCAAACCCGGGACTTCCACACACCGGGCCAATGCTCTACCGCCGAGCCAACCAACCAAGGCCTTAAAAATGTTTCTATAAGAAGAGATTAGTTTGGTAGGACAGTGGTGGATTCATTAATTCACTTAAAAATTATTAAGTCACTTTTACACAGGTGTTCCCAGAGGCACTATTCACATTTAGCCAAAAAATGGGAACCAGCCACATGTGTATCAGCTGGTGAATGGATAAACTGTGATCTGTTCAGGCAATGGAGTATGCTTCAGCCATAAGCAGGAATGAAGTTCTGATGACATGCGACAAGTGTGTAGGGAGGAAGTACTGATACTCAGACGAACCTTGAAAATAAAGACACAAAAGGCCACATGCTACCTGATTCCATTTCTATGGAATGTCCAGAGCACAGACACAGAAAGCAGATTACTGGTTGCTAAGGGGAGGGGACATAAGGGAGTTACTGCTAAATTGATAGGGAAGTTCTTTTTTGGTTGATAAAGTAGGCAGAGGTGATGGTTGCACATTTCAAACAAACTTACTGTCACTAAATTGTACACTTTAAAATGGTTAAAATAGTCAATTTTATGGTATGTGTACAATTTTAAAATTTTTTCTGAAGCACCCACTTTATGGAGCACAAGACAGATAAAATGTCCCCTGTCGGGGACCTTTCACAGGACAGGAGTAAGAACGTAAAATGTAAACGCTATGAGGTTGGTTATTTCAGAGCGATGAGTGTTGTTCAAGAGATAAAACCGGATGATGCAATACTAACGGTGGATAACCCTTGTTTAAGATTAGCACGTGTCTGGCACTGTTCTGACAGAGGTTCTGTTACTGTCACCCCTATTTTACAGATGAGGAAAGTGGGGCACAGAAAGGTTGGGTCTCTTGCCCACAGTTCTGCTTATCAGTGGTAGGAAGCTTGGTGTGTCCACAGCACTCATATTCCCTCCTGAGCTGGAAGTAACTGGAGTCGAGTGGCCATGGGAGGGAGCTGAATGACAAGGAGCCAGAGGGGCAGAGGAGACAGCAGGAGCAATGTCATGTTCCCACCAATCAGCTGGACTTTTGCCTGTGCAGGAAGGGGAGGATGGGCTTGGTGTAGTGAGGGTCTGGGAGGCTTCAACATTGAGCCAGGAGAGGAAACAGTGCATCACACAGGACCTAGGGGTTAACAAAGGACAGTCTATTGTGATGCAAGAAAGGCATTGTAGAGAGTCGGGAGCAGGGGGCATCTGGGGTCCTGCCTGGAGGAGGAGGCAGGAGTTGGGTCTGGGAAGATGGGTTGGCAGGCAAAGGGAAGGTCAGGGACAAGGTTGGGGGCTAGGTTTCCAGGTGGCTGCATGGAGGTCTGGATCTTGGGGTGCACAGGGAAGAATCCAGCTTGACCCTTTGGTGGAATATTGAAGCTGAGAACTGTTTGTTTTATTTCTTTTTTTATTTTCCCTTCCTCTTTTGCTTTTGTTTCAGTTTAGGTTTTTGTTGTTGTTGTTGGTTGTTCTTTTTTTAAGCTTAACATTTATAGGTCTTAAAAAAGAGTAATGCCATAGTTGCATGGAATACCATTTCAAATAGTTCAAAAAAATTCTTCCCACCTCCGACTTCATCTCTTGTCCTTCCTAGAAGCAGCCGGATGTTCTGAGCTGGCATAAACGTAGAGGTGTCTAGGTCCCGCCCCCTCGGTGGTTTGCAGTGTGTTTGACACTACATATGCTGTTCTGCACCTTTTTAAATTAAAAGTTGGAGGTCAAACATTATCAGTACATGCACTCTCGCATCCTTCTTTTTAGAGGGCTGTAAAAAGAGCAAATTATTTTAAGAATATACCATAGTTTCAGTCACCCCTAATGGTGGATGTTTTATTAGTTTCCTATTTGCCACTCAAACAAGGCTGCCCGAAAGGCCTTTATCAATTCTGTGTGTGTGTGTGTGTGTGTGTGTGTGTGTGTGTACGTGCTTGCACGTAGACAGATTAATCTGTAAGTTAGAAATGAAATGGCTGAGCCAAAGGGTCTGTGCATTAAACAAAATTAAAAACAATTAAAAAAAATTCAGCGCAAGGAATGGAGGCAGAGACAGACTCCTGCATGTGTCCCAACCGGGATCCACCTGGCAAGCCCACTAGGGCGCGATGCTCTGCCCATCTGGGGCTTTGTTCAATTGCTCAGCATCCAAGCTCTTCTTAATGCCTAAGGAAGAGGCCAGGGAGCCATCCTCATCACCCAAGGACAACTTATTCCAATTGAGCCATGGCTGCAGTAGGGGAAGAGAGAGAGAGAGAGACAAGGGGAGGGGAAGGGGTGGAGAAACAGATGGGTGCTTCTCCTGTGTGCCCTGACCAGGAATCAAACTCAGGACATCCACATGCCAGGCTGACACTCTACCACTGAGCCAACTGGCCAGGCTCTTAAAACTTTTATTTATTGATTTTAGAGAGAGGAACATTGACCTGTTGTTCCACTTATGTATACCTTCATTGGTTGATTTATTATTTTTTTAGATTCTTTTTTTGGTCTTCATTGATTTTAGAGAGAGAGAAAGAGTGAAAGGGGGAGGAGTGGGAAGCATCAACTTGTAGTAGTTGCTTCTCTTGTGTACCTTGACTGGCGACCTCAGCTTTCCAGGTCATTGCTTTATCCATTGCACCACCACAGATCCGGCCGTTGGTTGATTCTTATATGTGCCCTGGCTGGGGATCAAACCCAGAACCTTGGTGTATTTGGACAATGCTCTAACCCCCTGGTTGGCAAACTGCGGCTCTTTGGCCCCTTGAGTGTGGCTCTTCCACAAAATACCACGTGCGGGCGCTACCTCGATAAGAAATGCACCTACCAGTATAATTTAAGTTTAAAACATTTGGTTCTCAAAAGAAATGTCAATCGTTGTACTGTTGATATTTGGCTCTGTTGACTAATGAGTTTGCTGACCACTGCTCTAACCCACTGAGCACCCGGCTAGGGCTTAAAATGTTTAATTGAAATATAATTGGTACCCTTTCCTGTGGGATAAGCATCTTAAGTTGTCGTGCACTGAGCACACCCATGAGACTAGCTTGGGGCTCTAGAAATGGATTGTTCAGCCCTCTCTGCCCCAAAATAACCACTCTCCTGACTTCTGACAACATGAATCAGTTCTGTCTGCTTGTATCCTCTATACCAGGGGTTGGGAACCTTTTTTGCTGAGAGAGCTATGATGCCACATATTTTAAAATGTATTTCCATGAGAGCCATACAATGACCCATGTACGTTAAGCATAACCCAATAAAAATTTGGTGTTGTCCCGGAGGACAACTGTGATTGGCTTCAGCCACTGCAACCATGAACATGAGCGGTAGGAAATGAATGGATTGTAATACATGAGAATGTTTTATATTTTTAACATTTTTATTTATTTTTTTATTTAAGATTTGTCTGCGGGCCAGATGCAGCCATCAAAAGAGCCACATCTGGCTCGCGAGCCATAGGTCCCTGACCCCTGCTCTATACACAGTTTCACATACATGTTTACTACTGAGAGATAGTACGAAATTGTTTCCAAAGAGCTACTCTGCTTGTACCAAATAGATGTGAGGTGTGTGGTTCCCAAACCTGCTTCAACAAAGAATGTCATTAAACTTTCTGGTTTTATTATATTTGAGATAGATGGTCTTTTTGTTTACTCAGAATCTTACTGGCATTTTGTTTTCTGAGAACTGCCTTTTTTTTTTTGCCATTATTTTCTGTTGAACTGTTGGTCTTTTTTGTTTGTTCTTAAGAGGCTTGCTTTTTTGGCTGTTTGCAAGAAAGTGTTTTGAGCAAAATAACTTTGACACTTTCTAGTCTTTTTTCCCCCCAACAACATTGTAGCAGCTTTACTGGGGTAAAATTGACATCACAGGTCAGGACAGCCAGTATTTAAAGTGGGACAAAAGTACAGTGTGTCCGTAAAGTCATGATGCACTTTTGACCGGTCACAGGAAAGCAACAAAAGATGATAGAAATGTAAAATCTGCACCAAATAAAAGGAAAACCCTCCCAGTTTCTGTAGGATGATGTGGCAGCATGTGCGCATGCACAGATGATGACGTAACACCATGTATAGCGGAGCAGCCCACGGCCATGCCAGTCGAGATGTGCCAGTCGAGATGTGGACGGTACAGAGCAAAGTTCAGTGTGTTCTGTGGCTCGCTAAATTTGAATCCGTGACCAAAGTGCAACATGAAATTCGGCGCGTTTATAACGAAGCGCCACCACATAGGAATAACATTACTCGGTGGGATAAGCAGTTGAAGGAAACCAGCATTTTGGTGGAAAAACCCTGTTCTGGTAGGCCATCAGTCAGTGACGACACAGGCTGCTGAACATCCTCATGCCTACGTTGAGTCGAACATAATACCCCTAAAGTGAACATGTGGTGTGGCCTGATGCATGATAAGGTGATAGGCCCATTTTTTTTTTTTTTTAATTTTTTTTTTTTTTTATTCATTTTTAGAGAGAGAGAGGAGAGAGAGACAGAGAGAGAGAAGGGGGGAGGAGCTAGAAGCATATGTGCCTTGCCCAGGCAAGCCCAGGGTTTCGAACCGGCGACCTCAGCATTTCCAGGTCGACGCTTAATCCACTGCGCCACCACAGGGCAGGCACTATAGGCCCATTTTTTTTCGCGGAGCAGTCTCTGAAGACAAAGTCCTGTCTTGACATGTTGGAATTGTATGCAGTGCCACAATTTCCAGAAGGTGTCATCTTTCAACAGGACGGTGCTCCTCCACACTACGCCACCATTGTTTGTGAGTTTCTGGATAGAACATTCCTCCAGCGGTGGATAGGCAGGGGTTCTGTCAAATCCTGGCCACCACAATCCCCGGATCTGACGCCCTTAGACTTTTACTTTTGGGGTTATGTGAAGCAACATGTGTACATTGAACGTATCAATCACTTAAAAGAGAATCACAGACGTTATTCACTCTGTTACACCAGACGTCCTTACCTGTGTGTGGCAAGAACTTCACTGTGGTTTGGATGTGTGTAGGGCAACAAATGGAGCCCACATCGAACTGCACTGAATAGGTATGAAACTAGGAGAGTTTTCCTTTATTTGGTGCAGATTTCACATTTCTATTGTCTTGTTGCTTTCCTGTGACCGGTCAAAAGTGCACCATGACTTTATGGACACACTGTATACTTGTTGCTAAAATTTTTTTGATATATGTATTCACCCAGAGAGAGAGAGAGAGAGAGAGAGAGAGAGAGAAGCATCAACTCATTGTTCTACTTAGTTGTGCCCTCATTGTTTGCTTCTCTATGTGCCCTGACTAGGGATCGAACCTGCAACCTCAGCACACCAGGACGACTCTCTATCCTGGCGTTATTGTCTGTCTTTTTGATGACAGACTCCTAGTGGGCTGAGTGGTACCTCGTTGTGGCTTTGACTGGCCAGTGGCCATTTGTATTGTCCCAGAGTGTGTATTATCTGATTGCTTCCTCAAGGTTCAAGGGAGGGCGTGTAATTCCAGCAAGAAGTGTACCCCAGGGTCTTGGGTCCTTGCCGTGGCAGCATCTCAGGCCACACCGTGGCTACTTGTCCCTTTCCTTTGATCCTTGGTTGAAGCTCAGCTGGCCGTTCACGCTCCTCCTCCTGTATAATTCATTCATGGACCACACTGTTCTGTTCCAGCACGGTGCATTCGGGTGCCTCCTTGCGTTTCCCTGTGTCCTCAGAGGCTTGGACACCTGACTGGCAGGAACCCTGCCCCTTCTCTGACTCTCTCAAGATGCCTTTGCCTCTTGAGCCCCAATTCTCCTCGGGCAAGTGAGGTGTCCTGGCCTGTCTTCTGCCAGAGGAGAGAGGTGATGAAACCCGAGTTTGAGTAACCCTGTCCCCTCAGCCCTGGCCACACGCGGGTGCTGCCAGTCTGTTCATCTTGAGTCTCCCTGGTTTTAATTTTTCATCCTGAAAATGGTCCATTGTGCTCAGAGAGAGGAAGAATCAGATAATGAACCTGGGGACCATTAGCCGGCGCTTCCACTAATCAACTTTCTGCCACTTTTATTTTTATTACAAAAAATTTTTCAGTTGCTATTTACATTCAATGTTACGTTATTTTCGGGCGTGCAGCAGCACAGTGGTTAGACAATCATATACTTTACAGTGTTGCCCCAAGAAGTCTAGCACCCACCTGGCACCATATATGTTGTTAATACAGTAGTATATTGATGATACTCCCTACACTGTTTTTATTTTTATTTATTTATTTTTTACAGAGACAGAGAGAGAGAGTCAGAGAGAGGGATAGACAGGGACAGACAGAAATGGAGAGATGAGAAGTATCAATCATTAGTTTTTTGTTGTGCGTTGCAACACTTTAGTTGTTCATTGATTGCTTTCTCATACGTGCCTTGACTGTGGGCCTTCATCAGACAGAGTAACCCCTTGCTTGAGCCAGCAACCTTGGGCTCAAGCTGGTGAGCTTTTGCTCAAACCAGATGAGCCCGCGCTCAAGCTGGTGACCTTGGGGTCTCGAACCTGGGTCTTCCGCATCCCAGTCCGATGCTCTATCCACTGCGCCACCACCCGGTCAGGTGCTATGCTGTGTTTTATGTCCTGTTATTCTTTTCTAACTACCAGCAATACATTACAATCTTTTCATCCAGCCCCCCAATACTCCCTATGCTGTTACATCTAGCTCCCTCCACCCCCCATCAAAACATCTTTAACCTGGAAATCTAATTTTCAGCTAACCTCAGACATGTTAGCTGGGAACTGAATCCTCGCTTCCTCCCATTTCACAGCCCAGAAAACTGAGGCGCAGGGAGGTGCAGCAGTGTGAGCAGTATGGTCTTTTTTTTCACAAACACCTGCCTCCTCCCTCTTTCTGGAGGCATTGGTAGGTGTCAGTTTAAAGGCCCAATACCCCTTTCTCACAAAAGCCTGGTGAGTACCCCTTCCCTTTTTCTTCCCTTTGAACAAATGATCCAAACTGCTGTCTGCTGACGTGTGTGCACATCCTATGTGCTGTGCAGAACCATGACGGGAGAAACAAAAGGTGGAACGCTGTTTGGCAGTGAAGGAGAGTTGAGGAGTGGTTCGTGCAATAACACGGGTGAACCTGGAAGATGTTATTGTGAGGCAGAGGAGCCAGGAACAAAAGGTCGTGTTGTGTGTGATTCTTTTTCTATGAAATGAATGTCCAGAACGGGTAGATCCGTGGAGGGGCAAAGCAGACGAGTGGCAGCCTGGGTTAGGGGGAGGAAGGATGGAACGTTCTAGAGTTAGATTAAGGTGATGGTTGGTTGCCAGTTATGCTGAGTTGTATATTTTAAAAGCTCTTTAACAGAATAGAATCCTCACCAAACCAGCACCAGTGTGCTTTCTGGCTGGGTGAGATATGTCCCCCCCCCCCACACACAGTGGGACAGTCACCCTCTCTGCCATACGACATGGATACTTTTTTTTTTTCTGGCATTGCCCTTAAGGTGTTTGGTGGTGGTGGTGTTTTTTGTTTGTTTGTTTGTTTGCATTTATTTAAAAACAGATCTCCCATTATTTTTTAATCTTTCCATTTTTATTTATTTATTTATTTTTACAGAGTCAGAGAGAGGGATAGACAGGGACAGACAGACAGGAACGGAGAGATGAGAAGCATCAATCATTAGTTTTTCATTGTGCATTGCGACACCTTAGTTGTTCATTGATTGCTCTCCCATATGTGCCCTGACTGCCGGCCTTCAGCAGACCAAGTAACCCCTTGCTCGAGCCAGCGACCTTGGAACCTTGGGTCCAAGCTGGTGAGCTTTTTGCTCAAACCAGATGAGCCCATGCTCAAGCTGGCGACCCTGGGGTCTCGAACCTGGGTCCTCAGCATCCCAGTCCAACGCTCTATCCACTGCGCCACCACCTGGCCAGGCTCCTTTCATTTTTTTTGTAATAGCTTGTCAAGGTCTAATTCACTTGGCACACAATCCCCCACTGGACATGTGCCATTCAGTGCATGTTAGCGCGTGCCGAGAGCTGTGTAGCCTTCGCCGCAGCCAATGTGGGAACGTTTGCATCACCCCAAAAAGAAATTACCTGCTGTTTCTAGCTGTCACCCTTCTCTCCAGCCCCTGGCGACCACCAGTCTGCTTTCTGCCTTGATGGGTTCCCCTCCTCTGGACATTGCACACAGAGGGGATCATGCACCATGTGTCCTTGGTGACCCCGTGGCTTTCCTCCGCCTGGTGTTTTCAAGCCCATGCACATTGAAGCAGGAGTGGGTGCCTCATTCTTCTTCGTGGCTGAGTGATGTCCCACTGGGGTGGTTCTCCCCCGTTTTGTTTATTCTTCATTAGCTAGTAGGCATGTGGCCTCTTTTAGAGAGAGACAGAGACAAGGATAGAGAGACAGATGGAGACAGACAGGAAGGGAGAGAGATGAGAAGCATCAATTCTTTGTTGCAGCACCTTAGTTCATTGATTGTTTTCTTATATGTGCCTTGACCGGGGGAATACAGCAGAGCCAGTGACCTCTTGCCCAAGCCAGCAACCCTTGGCTCAAAGCCAGCGACCTGGGTCCTCTGCATCCCAGTTGGACACTCTATCCACTGCGCCACTGCTTGGTCAGGCTTTTTTTTTTTTTTTTGTATTTTTCTTAAGTTGGAAACGGGGAGGCAGTCAGACAGACTCCCGCATGCGCCCGACCGGGATCCACCCGGCATGCCCACCAGGGGGTGATGCTCTGCCCATCTGGGGCATCGCTCTGTTGCAACCAGAGCCATTCTAGCACCTGAGGCAGAGGCCACAGAGCCATCCTCAGCGCCCGGGCAAACTTTGCTCCAATGGAGCCTCGGCTGCGGGAGGGGAAGAGAGAGACAGAGAGGAAGGAGAGGGGTAGGGGTGGAGAAGCAGATGGGTGCTTCTCCTGTGTGCCCTGGCCGGGAATCGAACCTGGGACTCCCACACGCCAGGCCAACGCTCTACCTCTGATTTTTTTTTTTTCTTTTTGCATTTTTCTGAAGCTGGAAACAGGGAGAGACAGTCAGACAGACTCCCGCATGCGCCCGACCGGGATCCACCCGGCACACCCACCATGGGGCGATGCTCTGCCCACCAGGGGGCGATGCTCTGCCCATCCTGGGCGTCGCCATGTTGCGACCAGAGCCACTCTAGCGCCTGGGGCAGAGGCCACAGAGCCATCCCCAGCGCCCGGGCCATCTTTGCTCCAATGGAGCCTTGGCTGCGGGAGGGGAAGAGAGAGACAGAGAGGAAGGCGCGGCGGAGGGGTGGAGAAGCAAATGGGTGCTTCTCCTGTGTGCCCTGGCCGGGAATCGAACCCGGGTCCTCCGCACGCTAGGCCGACGCTCTGCCGCTGAGCCAACCGGCCAGGGCTCTACCACTGATTTTTAAAGATTTTATTTATTCATTTTTTTGAGAGAGGAGAGATAGAAAAGTGGGGGGTGGGAGGAGAGGCAAGAAGCATCAACTCATAGTTGCTTCCTATGTGTGCCTTGATCAGGCAAGGCCAGGGTTTCCAGCCAGCGATTTCAGCATTCCAGGTCAGTGCTTTTATCCACTGTACCACCACAGGTCAGGTAGCTTGCTCTTTAACTAGGTAGATTTTTTTGAGAGCTGTTACCAAGGCTAAACCGATGATGTCCTTTCACTGGGGACACTGGGGTCCATGTTCTGTGACAACACTGGCATGTGGACTGTTTATACCAAGTGCTTGAAGCATTTCACACGACTATCCCCTTGACTGCTCAAATAAGCAGACTGGGC
Source organism: Saccopteryx leptura (assembly GCF_036850995.1). Lineage (NCBI taxonomy): Eukaryota > Metazoa > Chordata > Mammalia > Chiroptera > Emballonuridae > Saccopteryx > Saccopteryx leptura. The sequence continues at coordinate 248,895,241 of NC_089504.1, forward strand.
AGGCGCTATTGCCTTCCTTTGTCTGGGACGTAGAGGACTTAAGTTGATAGCACACTTGTGCCCAGCTTACCAAGCAAAGAGGCAGAGCTGAGGTTTGAACCCTGGCAGGTAAGCTCCTGGCTCAAGGCACTCTAAACTAAGCCGCAGTACCGGCACACAGGCTGCTGCTCTCCTGGTCTCTGATTCGACCCTGTCCCTCCTTTTTCCATTTGTGTACTAGAGGAGGGATCCAACCAGGATATCCTATTTTAAATTCTGTAGCAAAAATAAATAAATAAATAAATCAGTAAATGAAATCTAAAATGATGTAGCCAATTCACTCCAAGGCCTGTATCCTCCACATGTGAGCCAAAGTGCACGTGTACAGGGTCCTGTTGCCTGTTGCTGGAATAGCGACATGGGGACAACCCAGGTGCCCATCAAGAGGGGTTGGTAAAACGACGAGTGTACACACCAGCTTTACAGAGATACAGAGAGAGAGAGTCAGAGAGAGATGAGAAGCATCAATCATTAGTTTTTCGTTGTGCATTGCAACACCTTAGTTGTTCATTGATTGCTTTCTCATACGTGCCTTGACCGCGGGCCTTCAGCAGACCGAGTAACCCCTTGCTCGAGCCATCGACCTTGGCTCCAAGCTGGCGAGCTTTAGCTCAAACCAGATGAGCCCGCGCTCAAGCTGGCGACCTCAGGTCTCAAACCTGGGTCCTCCGCATCCCAGTCCAACGCTCTATCCACTGCGCCACCGCCTGGTCAGGCCATACACACCAGCTTTAAAAAGAACAAGGCAGCCTGACCAGGCGGTGGCGCAGTGGATAGAGCGTTGGACTGGGATGCGGAGGACCCAGGTTTGAGACCTGAGGTCGCCAGCTTGAGCGCGGGCTCATCTGGTTTGAGCTAAAGCTCGCCAGCTTGGAGCCAAGGTCGATGGCTCGAGCAAGGGGTTACTCGGTCTGCTGAAGGCCCGCGGTCAAGGCACGTATGAGAAAGCAATCAATGAACAACTAAGGTGTTGCAATGCACAACGAAAAACTAATGATTGATGCTTCTCATCTCTTTCCGTTCCTGTCTATCCCTATCTATTCCTCTCTCTGACTCTCTCTCTGTCTCTGTTAAAAAAACACACAAAATATCAAAGTGTCATCGTTTCTTAAAACTCTTTTTTTTTGTTCGTATTTTTTTTTTATTTTTTATTTATTTATTTATTTTTCCATTTTTCTGAAGCTGGAAACGGGGAGAGACAGTCAGACAGACTCCCGCATGCGCCCGACCGGGATCCACCCGGCACGCCCACCAGGGGCGATGCTCTGCCCACCAGGGGGCCATGCTCTGCCCATCCTGGGCGTTGCCATGTTGCGACCAGAGCCACTCCAGCGCCTGAGGCAGAGGCCACAGAGCCATCCCCAGTGCCCGGGCCATCTTTGCTCCAATGGAGCCTTGGCTGCGGGAGGGGAAGAGAGAGACAGAGAGGAAAGCGCGGCGGAGGGGTGGAGAAGCAAATGGGTGCTTCTCCTGTGTGCCCTGGCTGGGAATCGAACCTGGGTCCTCCGCACGCTAGGCCGACGCTCTACCGCTGAGCCAACCGGCCAGGGCCCGTATTTTTTTTAAGTTAGAAGCTGGGAGGCAGTCAGATAGACTCCCGCATGTGCCCGACCGGATCTACCCAGCATGACCACCAGGGGGCGATGCTCCATTGCAACCAGAACCATTCTAGCACCTGAGGCAGAGGCCATGGAGCCATCCTCAGTTCCCCCGGCCAACTTTGCTCCAATGGAGCCTTGGCTGCAGGAGGGGAAGAGAGGGAGAGAGAGAGAGAAAAAGGAGAGGGTGGAGAAGCAGTTGGGCACCTCCTGTGTGCCCTGGCTGAGAAGCGAACCCAGGACTTCCACACACGGGGCCAACACTCTACCACTGAGTCAACCGGCCAAGGCCCTCTCATGTTTTTTTAACAACAAAAAAGGGAAATAAGCCATGCAAAAAAATAAATAAATAAAAAGGTGAAATAAGGCTGCACCTCATTCCTTTTACTCTAGCCCAGCAGTTCTTTCCAAATCACCTGGAGAGATAATCAAGACCTTCCAGGCTCTGGGTCCCTAGGCGAGGGGCACTGTTGTTTCCATGGAAACGGCTCAAGCACAGAGCATCACAGTTCTCGACCTTCAGAGCTGCTCCCTTGTAGCCTTGCCCAGCCTCCAGGTGATCAGGTAGGGAGGGGGCCGAAATACGCACATTAACAGAGGAGACATGAGACGCACAAACTGCCGGTGATGGCAACAGTCCCGGCAATGTCGTGCACAGCACAGGGAAGGTCGTCACCAATCTTGTCGGAATGATGCATGGTGCCAGGTGGGTGCCAGGCTTATCCGGGCAATCACCTCGTAAGGTACATAGAGGTCTCTGTGTGCTATCTGTCTGGAACTAACATAACATTTTACGCTGACTGGAATTGGAAAATAAAGGTGAAAGTTGAGAATAAGTAAGGGAAAACAAAACAGAAATCGGAGGGGAAGGCAGGGCCCTGACAAAGGGTGAACAGAGAGTTCCGGGAGCAATGGGACTACAACGAGCGAGGCGGCTCTTCCGAGCGGGGGCTCTTGCCTCCCGTGGATGCCTCACTGGGTCTGCAGAGGAGACTGTATGTTCTTGGCCCACTGTCGGTCCCCTCGGGCTGCTCGGCCTCATCTAGCGGCTGTCCCATCATCATTGGTGGCTCTGTTTTCTCGCTGGCTGGCGTGCAGACAGTGAGCCCCACGGGACCGGGAGGGAGGCAGCGCTGGCCAACTCCGTGACCACCCTCCTTTTTTTCCGTAGTTCTTGACGAGGCTGACCGAGAGGTTCGTGCTGGGCGTGGACATGTTTGTGGAAACACTGTGGAAAGTCTGGACGGAGGTCTTGGAAGTTCTCGGGCTGGACGGTAGGTGTGCGGGTTGTTTCGTGCAGGGTGCCGTTTTATCCTGGCGGTCCTGGTAGTGTGACCGGTGCCCAGGGTGGTGGTATCGGGATGTGCCTGGTGGGAGTGGGATAAACACCTAATATAAACGGTTGCTGACGTTCGTGGCCCATCAGAGCCAGGAATCACAGACGCCACGCAGGATAAGGTGCTGGTAGGTAGGGCCAGCGTGCCTCCTGGGCTGACTGTGCAGAGCTGAGATGGGTTCCCTGGGATCTGTGTTGAACTCCTGCAGTGACTTTAGCAGGAAGGCAGTGAGGCGCTCACAGAATCATCGGCAGGTCGGCTGCATGAGTGATGCGTGGCCCCCGAACACGGCTGACCTGTCCTGCAGGGGGTTGCTGCTCTGCTTCCGGAACCGGGAGGCTGCTGCTAGGACCATTGACCTCTCAAGGACACAGTCCGGGTCCAGGCCGCCGCCTCTCTCTGCAGGGAGTCTGTGGCAGCCTCCTGTGTCGGGGTCCCAGAGACCATTGTTGGGCTTGGGGACTCTTTGTGAAGACTCACAGGACCCAGCAGGGGGTCGTGCTCGCAGCTGGTACTGATTCCAGCGAAAGGACCAGAGCCGGAATCAGCACAGGGACCAGGAGCATGAGGCAAAGTCCAGAGGCGACGAGGCTCCAGCTTCCAGAGTCTTCTCCCAGCAGAGTCACTCAGGACGCACCTAGTTTTTCCAGCCATGAACTGAGACATGTGTGACGTGTTGTCACCAGGGAAGCTCCTTAGAGACTCAGGGACTGGTCACCTAGGCACCACCTGCCTGGCAGGTGCCCAAATTCCAGACTCCCAAAGGAAGGCTGCTGTCAGCATAAACCACACTGTGTGTGCAAACTGTTCAGGCCCAGAGAGTCCCGCTTCTCAGGGACCGGAGGGAACCTTTTCTCCAGAACCGCACCACCAGACCTCAGACCTCGGATTCTCCTCGGACGCTGTCCTGCAAATGTAGCTCAGTTCTGACACCACCCACCTGGAGATGCATCAGATCCCACAGGTCAAGTGCTCCGTCCTACAAGACTTGTCCCCGCTTCAGGTGCGGACTGCAAGTCCAGGTTGTCACCTGGGCTTCTGACCGATCGGCTATAAAGTCCGAGGTTCTCTCGATCCCCCCCCCTTGGGTTCAATTACTTTGCTAGAGCGGCTCACAGAACTCGGGAAACCAGTTGACTTTCTGGATGACTGGTTTGTGACAAGATAGTAAACTCAGGAACTGCCTGGATGGAAGAGCTGCATGGGGAAAGGTCTGGGGGAGGGGCTCAGAGCCTCCACGTTCTCTGGGGCCACCCACCCAGAAGCCCTCCGAACGCCCTGCTTCAGGAGGTTATGGAGCCTCCATTACATCGGCGTGGTTGATTAACCTCCACCATGACTGATTCAACCTCCAGCCCCTCTCCCATCCCCCTCCCCGGATGTCAGAGGGGTGGACTGAATGTTCCAACCCTCCAATCACAGGGTTCGTTCCCCTGGCAACCAGCCCCCATCCTTAGGGCCTTCCAAAAGTCACCTCCTTAACAAACTCAGATCCGGAAGGAACTTGTGATGAATGATCAAAACACTTGGGATTGCTTGTTATCACTGAGGAAATTCCCAGGGTTTCAGCCGCTCTGGACCAGAAGTGGGGACAGAGCCCAAATATCTATGTCTTGTAATGAATCATAGCATCGCACTCCAGAAATCCAAGTCCTCAGACACCTGCCGAGGCTGATCTTGCCAGCTGGCCTTCCCAGGGAGGGCAGCCCCGGCCGACCAGGTTAACTCTTTCCTCTGTACCTCCCACTCGGTTCCTTCTGGCTGCCTGTGGTCCCTTCACCAATCAGCGAGAGTTATTTTTTTTTTAATTACTACTTTTATTGCATAGAGTGATTTCTTTTAAAAAAGCATAAATTAGGTCAAGTCACACTCCTTAAAACTGCCTGTTGCACTTGGAACTAACACAAGGTTTATCTGAGGACCGTGAGCTCTGAGGATCTTCCCAGCTTCCGCCTCTGTCCTCTTCTTGGACACGTCTTGGCCTTCACACCTTCCAACAGTCCCTTGAGGTCTTTCCTGCCAGTAGTGATTTCCCAGCCCTTTGCCTTTCCGTCTTGTCCATCTTTGGGTCTCTGGTCCATGCTACCTCCTCCAGGGGGTCCATCTTGATTACTCCGTCTAAAAGATAATTACCCCATGTCTGTTCTCACACCACCCCTTCTTTCCCTGTCTGGCACTTGTCGCTATAACTTACCACGTGTGAGGGGAGGTGGCCTGTCCCTCCTCTGGCATCTCAGCTCCCATGAGGGAGGTCTTGCCCAACTCCAGGCCGCACTCTTGGTCCCGACTCTGCCTCAGCATAGAAGGGCCCAGCGTTAATAAGAGCTGGAGGACTGTTGCCTCACCCTCACTGCTTTGCTGATGGTGTGTTTCAGTTGTATCTTAGAAACCCCAGCACCTGTGCACGTGACCTTATTTGGGAGTAAAGTCTTTGCAGAGGCGATCAAGTTAAGATGAAGTCATCCCTGATTGGGGTGGGTCCTAAATCCAATGTCTGGTGTCTCTATAAGAAGAAGGACATTTGGACGCAGAGATACAAAGAAATACCCAGGGAGAAGATGGCCATGGGATGATGGAGGCAGAGACTGGAGGGGTGTGGCCACAAGCCAAGGGATGCCGGGAGCCATCACAGCCTGGACGAGACAAGGCAGGGTCCCTAGAGCCTTCAGTGTGAGCACAGCCCTGCCTGCACCCTGATGTCAGACGTCTGGCCTCCAGGGCTGTGAATGGATACCCTGTTTGAAACCACCAGGTCTGGCCATCTGTCACGGCAGCCTTGGGAGCCCAGTACAGCTGTCACCTGCAGAGTCTCGGGATCCTCCCATTGGCCCTTGACACTCCTGCCTTACAGGTTGGTGACTTGGGCCGGAGGCAGAGAGCCCAAAGCCGCACAGGTGGTTGCTGTGGTTCACATCTGCTGTTGTCCCCCTCGGCCACTCAGGAACATCCCTTAGCCTTGAACCAATGAGTTCAACCTTCTCCGAGGGGCCTTAGGCGATTGTGGGGCACCTTGCTGCCCAGGCAGAGAAGCTGAGGCAGCAGCGTGGCCTTTGGGAGGGTGCTGTGCAGCTCTCAGCTACCCGGGGCTGCTGGTGTGGTCCCCCCGGGACTCGGGCTGAGCCGACGCCGAACCCAGACCCAGCAGCTGTGTGCAGTCCCGCTCAGAACCTGCGGTCGCCACCTGTCCTGACCGTCAGACTCCCAGTGAGAACGACACCTGATGACAAGACATCGCGGCAGCTTGGAATGAGAGCACACGGAGGGGAGACGGCTTTCTGAGGAGATGGAGAGGAGAGGATCAGACTCGGAAGTCAGCACTCACGGTGGCGCACGTGCAGGAGGCCAGAGAATCCCTTCCATGTCACGCTCTCCCCCCTTCTGTTTGCTGCACATGCTTTTTATAGCACAATACGATTTGTTGAAGTCCAAACTCCTGGGACCTCAGAATGGGACCCAGTTTGGAAATAGGCTCATTGCAGATGTCGTTAGTTAAAGTGAGGTCATGTGGGAATTGGGTGGGCCCCTGATGCCGTATGACTGGTAACCTCGTAAGAAGGGGGAATTTGGACCCACAGGGAGAAACCATGTGAGGATGAAGATAGAGGTCAGGGTGATGCTTCTAGGCATCAAGATAGCCGAAGATTGCCAGCACACCCCCAGGAACGGGGGGGGGGCAGGGGAGACCTGGAACGGGGTCTCCCTCAGAGCCTCGGAAGGAGCCAGCCAGCCCTGGTGACACTGACCTCAGACTTCTGGCCTCCAGACTGTGACAGGGTCCGTTCCTGCTGTTGAAACCGCTCAGCAGGTGGCAGTCATGCAGCCCCTGGAAGTGCACCAGGACCCGGTTGCTGTGTGGCAGGACCTCAGAGTTGCTCCTACCCACCTCCTATTATTCATGGGGCCATTTTTACTTAGCGTTTGTTAGTGGTGTACGGGTTAGTGAGCTCACCCCAGGCCAGGAATTTCCCCAGGTGTCCCTGAACCTGCCTGTTGCCTATTGTAGCCTCTTGATAACGAGATGGCATGTGTTACATGACTTTGGACAGATAGTGGCCCAGCGGTTTTCCATGTGTGCTCTGAGGGACCCTGGGACTCTGGACGGGGGTGGGGGTGTCCCCTTTTCAGCAACTTGTCTGTGTGAGGCCAGAGGTTCAATACGTGCTTCCGTAACTTTTTTATATCAATTACATGCGGATGATATTTTGAATGTTACTGGTTAAATAACTTCACACTAATTTTACCCCTTTCTTTTTGTACTTTTTAAAATGTGGCCGCTAGAAAGTTTAAAACCACATGTGGCTCGCATTTGTGGCCGGCATTCTATTTCTGTGAATTCAAAAGCAGATCTGAGAACCCAGTGCTCTCTTAACAAGCCAGGGGTTAAAGTGATTTGTAAAAATGTAAAACCATGCCACTGTTCTCACTGTTTTGTTGATTTTTTTTATGTTATTTTTCATGAAAAATGTTTTTTGTGCAAACCTATAATCGGTTCATTATTTATAAATGAATTAAGAATCACAGGGTTTAAAGAGTAACTCAATACCTTTTGCTTAGTTTTGCTATGAACCTAAAACTCCTTTGAAAAATGGTGTATTTGAAGGAAAAGTTTAAGGGGAATTGTCCTGAAATTATGAGGCATATTGAAGTATTACAGTATAAAACCACAACTTTTTCAAGTTAAGGATTTATTAAAAATTAGGCTTAGTTTCTAATAAGGTAAATATCAAGAGACAGAACCCATATAAAGAAAAGCTTGTGTGGCCCTGGCCGGTTGGCTCAGTGGTAGAGCGTCGGCCTGGTGTGCAGAAGTCCCGGGTTCGATTCCCGGCCAGGGCACACAGGAGAAGCGCCCATCTGCTTCACCCCTCCCCCTCTCCTTCCTCTCTGTCTCTCTCTTCCCCTCCCGCAGCCGAGGCTCCATTGGAGCAAAGATGGCCCGGGCGCTGGGGATGGCTCCTTGGCCTCTGCCCCAGGCGCTAGAGTGGCTCTGGTCGCGACGCCCCGGAGGGGCAGAGCGTTGCCCCCTGGTGGGCAGAGCGTCGCCCCCTGGTGGGCGTGCCGGGTGGATCCCGGTCGGGCGCATGCGGGAGTCTGTCTGACTGTCTATCCCGGTTTCCAGCTTCAGAAAAATACAAAAAATAAAATAAAATAAAAATTTAAAAAAAAGAAAAGCTTGTGGCCCTGGCTGGTCCGCTCAGTGGTAGAGCTTCGGCCTGGCATGTGGGAGTCCCGGGTTCAATTCCCGGCCAGGGCACACAGGAGAAGCGCCCATCTGCTTCTCCACCCCTCCTCCTCTCCTTCCTCTCTGTCTCTCTCTTCCCCTCTGGCAGCCAAGGCTCCATTGGAGCAAAGATGGCCCAGGCGCTGAGGATGGGTCTGTGGCCTCTGCCTCAGGTGCTAGAATGGCTCTGATTACGGCAGAGCAATGCCCCGGATAAGCAGAGATTGCCCCCTGGTGGGCATGCTGGGTGGATCCCGGTCGGGCATATGCGGGAGTCTGTCTGACTGCTTCCCCGTTTCCAACTTCAGAAAAATACAAAAAAAATAAAAAGAAAAGCTTGTGGGAGTCCTGAGACCAAAAGGCTTGCTTTAGTCTCATCTTCTGTGCAAGTTCAGTGTGAAACTCAGCTCCAAAGTCAAAACTTCTTTAGTCAGAGTGCAATGGACGCCTCTGGCAGGCACCATGAAGGAGTCTTGTCACCACGACTCTTGGAGAGTCCTGGATGGACCCCTCACCATTGGCCCAAGAGGAGGTTGCTGTGTTCACGAGCTTGTGCGTGACCCTCTGGCCACATGTGGGGTTGCTGGGAGGGTACAAGATGTTCATGTTCTAGCTGCATTTTCATATTTAGAGACTTGAAAAACCTCAGGTTTAAGACTTCCAGTCTTGTGCTGCCCTGGGTCTACACGTAGCCACTCCCAGTCGTCATGTCCCATGTCACCCCGGGCTCTGTCCTTCGCCCGCATGCACAGAGTGGACCATGCACCCCCGTCCGATCTCAAAGTGAGACCCGGGAACTTGTTGACTCGGTATGTACAGTCAGCTGTTTGACAAGGGAGCTAAGACTCACCTCACGGAGAAAAGACAGTCTCTTCAGTAAGTGGTGTGGGGAAAACGGGATAGTCCCACATAGAAGAATGAAGCTAGACCCCTCTCTGACACCACTCACAAATATTAACTCACAATAGGTTGCAGGCTTAGATATGAGACCGGAAACCTGAAACTCCTAGAAGAAAACGTTACGTGGTACGCTTAGTCATGGGGATTAGTTTTTGGATTTGACACCAAATGCAAAAATAAACAAATGGGACGACATCAAACTAAAAAAGCTTCTGTTTGGCCAGAGACACAATCAACAGAACGAAAAGAACGTACAACATGGGGGAAAGAAGTATTTGCAAATCATGTATCTGTTAAGGGGTTCATATCCAAAATGTATAAAGAACTCATGCGACTCCATAGGAAAAAACAAAACAATAATTCTATCAAAAACGGGCAAAGGACCCAAACAGACATTTTTCCAGAGAGGGTCATGAACGGCTGACAGGTACACAAAAAGGCGCCGATTAGTGTCACTAACCATCAGGGGAAGTGCAAAACCAAACCTCTGTGAGCGGCCCCCTCACACCTGTCAGAGTGGCTATTACAGAAAAGACAGGTGGTCATGGAGGAAAGGGAACACCCGCGTGTCCTGTCGTTGGGAATGTAAATTGGGGCAGCCGCTGTAGAACCTAGTATGGGATTTCCTTGAAAAACTTAACACGTGACTCAGCAGTTCCCCTTTGGGGACTTTTGTTTCCAAAGGAAACAGAAGCGGTATGTCTAGGAGACATCTGTACCTCCATGTTCAGGGAAGCAGCATGAATAGCCAAGATGTGGAAACAACCTGAATGTCCATCCGTGGGTGAATGCATAAAGAAGATGCGGTAGTTATACAACGGGATATTATTTGGCCATGAGAAGAAGGAAGTTCTGCCTTGTTTTTTTGTTTGTTTTTTGACAACATGGCTGGACCTTGAGGGCATTATGCTAAGTGAGATGAGCGAGGCGGAGGAAGACACATACCTACTCTAGGACCTCACTTATATGGGGATACGAAACACCCAGCCGCACAGGATAAGAGACCCCATCTGTGATTGCCAAAGGCAGGCAGGGAGGAGGGTCATTGGATGAAGGTGGCCAACAGGTACAACATCCAGCTACAGATTGATAAGGACTAGGGGTGTCACGTACAACATGATGGCTTTAGCGGACTCTGCTACAGCAGGATACATAGGAGAGTTGTTATGAGACTACTAGGTCCTAAGAATTCTCAGGACAAGAAAAAATATTATTTTCCACCAGCCCCCCTTTTTTTTGTATCTATGTGAGATGATGGATGTTAACTGGGCTTACTGTGGTGAGCATGTTCCAGTATATGGAAGTCATTATTACGCTGTGCCCCTTACACTTATATGATGCTGCCTGTCAGTTATATCTCAATAAAACTGGGGGGAGGGAGGGAAGATATGTGTTGAAGTATGATGTGTGTGTCTTTCACGTGGTTCGGTACAAAAAGAGATTGTGACTAGAGGGATGAAGCCAAATATGGCAGAATGTGAACAGTTGTTAAGCCTGGCAGGTTTCCGTTAGAGATAGTATTTATTTGACTGTCCTGTTAACTTTTCTGTTTGAAAATTTTCTTAAGTCGGGCAATCAGAAGATGCAACCTCCTTCATATCACTCCCTGCTTGAGCTGGAACTTCGAGTGTGGGTACCAGTTTACGATTAGGTTTGGCTGTGAGTAAGCAACCCCACCCCAAAGAAAAAAATAACAGCAGCTTAAGCAAGATGCAAGCTTATTTCTCTAATGTACACAGGTAGGTGGTTAGGCAGGTAGGTGGCTTATGCAGCCCTTTGTCCTCAGGGCCGAGGCACCTCCCCATCTTATCCCTTCCCCAATAGGTGACTTTTCTTCCCTCATGGCCCAAGACAGCTGCTTTCTCTCCTACCATCGCATCCACATTCCAGCAGGGAAAAGAAGAAGAGGTAAAGGACACATTCCTGCTACTTTTAGGGGAAAAAAGCTCTTGAAACTATTACAGAATATTTCTGCTTCCCTCTCTTCTTGACCAAAGCTTAGCCACATAGCGATAAGGGAGATATGCCTTTCTGCTAGGCAGCCACGTGTCCAGCCTGAAACGCATTTGTTTCAGAGGCAAGAAGGGAGTCAGTGGAGGGGCGGTTTGCAGGCCCTGCCCTGCTGTGACGGGTGTTTTAAACCCACAGCAGGGCAGGCATTCTGCAAAGCCGGCCCAGTCTCCTCTCTCAGGGCTTAGTATGAAGGTTAATGAGGCAGCTTAGTTCCTTGGGTTATTGCAAAGGCCCAGCAAGTGCGCTGAGCTGCCCAAGCCCAGCCCAGTTTGTGTAGAAAACCCCCCTCCCTGATTTCCTGTCACTGGCCAACTGTCCCTCTTTTCTGTCCTGCAGTCTTGAACCTGTCTCAGAATCTCAGCGCCGCCTCGGTGGCCAGCAGCCCGGCCCGCGCCCTCGTGCTGGTCGGCGTCATCCTGCTGGCCTACTGGTTCCTGTCCCTGACCTTGGGCTTCACCTTCGGCGTCCTGCACGTGGTGTTCGGGCGCTTCTTCTGGGTCGTCCGGGTCATCCTGTTCTCCATGTCCTGCGTGTACATCCTGCACAAGTACGAGGGGGAGCCGGAGAACGCATTGCTGCCTCTCTGCTTCGTGGTGGCCGTCTACTTCATGACGGGGCCTATGGGTTTCTACTGGCGGGGTGGCCCCGGCGGCCCCAGCGTGGAGGAGAAGTTGGAACACCTGGAGAACCAGGTCAGACTCCTCAACATCCGCCTCAACCGGGTGCTCGAGAGCCTTGACCGCGCCAACGGCAAGTGACAATCAGCCAGCCGGCCGGGTCCCCTCGCGCCAGCGCCCTCCATCAGAAAACAGAAAAAGAAGAAGAGGAAAAGGACGGCCACCCCAAAACAATCTTAATAAAATGTTCCTGAGCAAGAGGGAGGCGCTCTGGTGAGGGTGTGTCCGTCCACCTGGACGCTCTTGGGACGCATTTTATTCCGGGAGGAGGGACCAGCTCGGTGACGTAGAACGACCCCACCGGGTGTCATTAGCGGAAGACCTATTTTTTAAACAAAGGATATAACCATATTAGCTGTATAGTCAGAGGAGTTTATCTGCATAGAGCATCAAGTTAATTTTTTCAAGCATTTAAATACATCTTTTGTAAGGTTTTTTTTTTTTTAATAAAGGCAGATCTGAGTCAAGTTTCTTAAAACTTTTACTTGGACAGGGGGAAGATGATGCTAATTGGACATTTTGGAAAAGTGCAGCGTCTGTTGTTGTTGCCGCGTAGGAATGGGTGGGTGAGGTCTGTGTGTGCCATTTTTGTGTCTCTAAAAGGTGAGCTTTGTTTTAGGTTGTTCTGGATTGGCATTGACCAGGTTGGTGAACATTGTCCTTTCTGAATACGGGCAGTTGGGTTTTGTGGATGAAACCAAACATGGTTCCCGGGGACCCCAGCCAAGCCCCCCCATCAGTTATATTTCTAAGTGAGGAAATCATTATTTGTAGAGCAACCTGAGATTTCTTTTTGTTTTCCCTTTCCCCTTCTGTACTTGGAGGAATGTTGCTCAGCTCAACATTTTGTAACGGAAAAACTAGGAAAAGAAATGTCTTCGGGGTTCGATGCCAAGAGCGACCTGGGTAGGTGCCCAGGCTCGCTGGGGAGTGTCTTGGATGTCCTGCTCTTGCGTTTGGCAGCTGGGCCTCTCTAGCAAAGCTGTGCTCTCAAGGGGCTTTTTGTTTAGATGTTGCATTTTGGTTTGGGTTGACTCAGGGCCTCAGAGGGAAAACATACTGTCGCAGCTAATACCATTCTCAAGTCCACCGCTGCTTATAGAGCCTCTCGGGAGCAAGGGCAGCATACCCAAGGCTTGGAGAAGGTCTAAATTGTTTTCCCTGAAATTTTTACAATCCACGGGTTAGGTGCTTTCTGTCTGAATTGTGTGGTGCCCTCATTTTAGGTGGTGTCCAAGGGCAGAGAGAGGTTCCAGCAGGGCAGACAACGGTGGGGGTCCTGGACAGGCTTAGACCCAGGGCTGGAGAGAGCGCCCGTCCTAGACACCCAAGCATGTTGGTGTGCACCAGAAAACAGGACCTGGAAGGGAAGTCCCCACTTTTGCAGAATGTCGTTTTGAAGACTGCTAGGGGTCTCTAGTATTTCCATGGTACCCCCCTCCTTGCCCACTTCTGTGCCCTATGGTCCAGGTATCACACTTGCAATCTCAGTTCTCTGCTGGCTCTTGTGCCAGCTCTTGTGCTCTGTGAAGTTGTGTGTGGTTACAAGTGTCTGGATAACAGAAGATGTTTCTGCGGGTATTGATGAAACTTCTCTTTTGAAGGTATATGTCGAGGGACCCAGACACTCCAGCCTTCATCTCAGTTGCTGGAGTGCATACCTGTTCCCTATGAATTGCTTGGGCAGATCTTCACCCATGGGCATTTGAAACCTATAGTTTTGGCTGGAAACCCGTCCAGTTTCCAGTAATTTAGATATTTACTTGTAGGTGGAACTGCTTTAGCACTGGGTACAAATAACTCCAGGGGAGGTGGTCCTCCTTGTCCTCATATTTAAATTTTTTTTTTTTATGTTTATTGCTGAGAGAGAGAGAGAGAGAGAGAGAGAGAGACATCAGTCTGTTCCTGTACGTGCCCTGACCGGGGATTGAACTGGCAACCTTTGTATTTCTAGATGCTGCTCTAACCAACTGAGCTATCTGGCCAGGACCTCATATTTTTTAAAAAAGATTTTATTTATTGATTTTACGGCAAGGGGGAGGTGACTGGTGGAGCAAGAAGTATCAACTCATAGTTGCTTCACTTGAGTTGTTCATTGATTACTTGTTGTAGGTACCTTGACCAGGTAAGCCCAAGGTTTCGAACCAGTAGCCTCAGTGTCCCAGGTTGACACTTGATTCACTGCGCCACCACAGGTCAGGCTGTCCTCCCTTTTTCTGTGTGCATTCGGCATGCCTCAGCGCTAAAACATGGTTTGGCTTCTGTAGACCAGGGAGAAATTGGTGTATTCTGCACAAAACCTCTCAGTCTTAAACTCTCACTATTCTGGGTATAAATCACTCCATACCCCATCCTGCCCCTTGCACAGGAAACCTTGAAGGTGCTGGCTTGAGATCTCAGTAGGAAAACCATTTGAACTTTCAGTAAACCCAAGGGAGGCCTCAGAGACTGCAAGCAGAACTGGAAATTGCCTTGAGAACTTGCACCATCCCCACCCCTACCCCCCATCTCTTTTTTTTCTCTTTTGTAGGTGGAAAAGTGTATTTTTGTATCCTATCTCATACCTTGAAGAGAAACCTTTTTTATATCTTCAGGGCTGTAGACTATCTTAGTGCCACCCTTCATTACATTGTGACGTAAGAACGTCCTGTTGAGGACTGCTGTGGACCTGTTATAAATGAAACTCAGTCTTTTAAATGTCTCAATCCGTGTTTATTTCCCAATACTTCAGTGTCCCTGTAAATACCAAGGACAGAAAATCATCCAGAAAATGAAGAGGACTGAATGATCTCTCAAATGGCTGCATTTGTGTGGTTGTTTTGGGATTGATGTGTAGAAGGACCTTTTATTTCATTCAAAGATGCTTTCGGGAGCACGAAGCCTTCCCTACACAGAAGCCTTCTCTACATAGAATTTTCTGATACCAATCAGCATTCCCTGCCTTCTGGGGTGTTTTCGCTTCATGTTTCTGTGATACCCCCATATTATTTCCAGGAACAAAGTTGCCGCAACAGAATGTCTTGAAAGCTTGCCCTGTGAATTGTGCCTGGGGCTTATTTATAAAGGGGACGATGTGATGACACAGAAGTGTTAATGCTATCAAAAGAAGGTTTTTAATTCTCAGGTCTCTGAAGGTTAGAGGCATAGCACACTCAGTGTAAGCAGAGAGAGGAGGGAGACCTGAGGACTGTGCTGACATCCCCTATTGGGTAAGCATGCAGGTCAGTCAGGGTCGGTGGTTCGGAGGGTCTTGACTTGGCATGCTCACAGGGGCCCACTGGTGGGACTGTAGAAACCACTTTGCTTGTTAGTCTGTCTCTGATTCAGCAGCCTTACGGAGAGGTTAGGAATAACATGTCAAATAGCCACCACAGACTTAAAAATCCTACAGCACCTGACCTGGGGTGGCACAGTGGATAAAGCATAAAGCCTCGAATGAAAAAAAAAAAGCCTCGAATGAGGTTGCTGGTTCAAAACCCTGGGCTTGCCTGGTCAAGGCACGTATGGGAGTTGATGCATCCTGCTCTTCCCCTTTTCTCTCTCTCTAAAAATGAATAAATTAAAAAAATTAAAAATCCTACATTGCTTCATTTCCACGCTTCCCACTACATAAGACGCTTTTGATGAAGGACATCTTCCTTTTGTGTTTGATGCCTGTTACCTTCTCCCTGCTGGGTTTTGAATTGGCTGACTTAACCAAAAGCCCAGCTTTCTGCCACCCAACCTAGCTCATATTAAAAGGAATTCCTGAGACCCTAAGATGTCAAATTGTCCCCCCACCTCAAATATTATTTTTTTAATAGTAGATCACTATTCTGCAAAGTTTTCATTTATGGCTATTTAAGTGCTTGGACTTTTACATCTCACTTGTAAATAATAGAATGATATATTTTTTGCAGGATCTAACGCATTACCCTTAAAATTAGTGTCAGTGTTAGACAGCCATCAATGTGACGTACGGTATCGGGGACCAACAGACTCTGGTCAGTGTACTGAGTGAGGTCTGTGCTCCTCTCCCTGGTTGCCTGACACGGAGCAGATACACCAGGACCAGCTTTCCCCTTGTGGTGCATCCAAAGCTGATTGTCACCTTCATCATCAGCTGAACACTTGTGGCAGCTAGTGGCGTTTTTGGCCATATGTTCCAATGTCTTTTTGCAGATATAAAGGTTTTCGTATCCATTTAATATCTGCATGTGTGTTCAATCTCTTGAGTATTGTGTAATTACATTGATTTCTTGTGATGGTGGCGGTGATTAAAGTTCACTCAAATTCAGCTAAGCCATTTCCCCTTTTCCCTCTTCTTTACTGGAAATCATATCCATGAGGTGTGGTACGCATAGTCAGCAGCGCATTCATGATTCAGTTCATATTTTGTGTACCTGGTTATGAATTTGATAGAGCATTTAATTTGACACTTAATATAAATCTGTCTGATTTGAATATAGTGATGTGTGTGTGTGTGTGTGTGTGTGTGTGTTGTACAGTTTAGTCCCTTGAGCCTTGGGAAACTGATTCTACAAATATCATATATAGACATAAATGTATACGCTTGTGTTTTCTTTGCAAAGTGATACATTCCTGTTATTTATTAAATAACTGGCTTTGGTGTTATGTAGAGATATTTGTAGACTGATTTCAGAACAGAATTAAAATATTGTGAAAAATTACAGCTTAATAAATGTTTATTGTAATTTTGTTGTATGGACTTCCTAAATATATTTCAACACTTCCAGCCAAGTGTATGTGGAATTTTCCCAATTTTGACATGCAGTGGTTGATCCTGTGGCTCTGTCCCCCAACCGAGCGGGTCATACCATCTTGAATTTGAAGTATGCAGTTGGAAGTGGGTTGTCAGATAAAAATACACGATGCCTGGTTACATCTGAATTTCAGATAAACAGCAAATACATTTTTAGTGTAAATATATCCCATGTACTATTTTGGGACATACTTATGCTAAAAAAGTATTTTTAGTCCATTTGGGTTGCTATAACAAAAGACCATAGATTGGGTGGCTTAAACATTTATTCATCACAGTTCTGGAGGCTGGAAGTCCAACATCAAGGTATTCAATACAAGAGATTTGGTGCCCAGTGAGCGGCTGCTTCCTGGATCAGCCCCTCTATTCTTGTTACTTCTCATTACCTTGAGTTATCTGATGAATCTATCCACTTCCTTCCTTCTGCACTTCATGGGGGTCCCTTCCCATCTCCATCCCAAGTGCTTTGGGCCCTCACATACTAGGAGCTGAATAAGCATATCTGAGTATGTAAATGTTAAGAGTAATGGTGTCCCAAATGTAAACCTCTCCTTTCGTCCCACTGGAGTCAATCAAGCTCCAGGCTGTGACTCAGCGATGTCAAGGGCGAATATTTCGGGACTGGGGTTAAGGGTGGGGGGAGACGAGCACGTGGGACAAGGCTGACTCGCCCCGCCCCCGTCAGGTTGTCAAGGTGACAACGCGCGGAGCCCTCACCGCCCACGGCGGACTCCGCCCCGCTTCCCAGCTCCGATTGGGCACGCCTTTTTCCGCCTCTCCTTTCGGATTGGCTGAGAGGTGCGGCCCATTGACCGGAGCGACTAGCGATTGGTTGGCACTCGGGCCGCGGCGCGGCGGCCTGGGCTGATGTGGTACCAGCTCTTCACCAGCCAATCAGCGCGCATGCTGAGTGTGGTGCGTGTGTGTGGAAGGGATCCTTCCGCGGCGGTTCCGGGAGCGGGAGCTGCAGGCCAAGGGCGGTTCGGGGCAGGTGGGGCCTGGCGAGGTGGACCTGAGAGAGGTCCGAGAGCAAGCCGTTATGCCAAGTGGAGAAGAAATGGTCTGAACTGGGTAACTTTAGGAGAGCGGGCTTTGCCTACTTCTAAAGACCCATCCAGCACATTCAAACTCGCGCTTGACCTCCAAAGAAATTAAAAAAACAAAAACAAAAGAATCACGAATACAAATAAATGCAATAAATAAAAGGACGCTAATAAAAATAAAAGGAAGGTTTCAGTTGCCCCCCCCTAAGAAATGCCCAATATAGACTTACAACATAGACAAAGAGAGACAAACACATTTTGAACCTACAGTATCTTTCATCTTGACATAAATATTTATTGGGCGGCAACCGTGTGCCAGACCTCGCGGGAGGGGCAGGCGGAACGAGCTCGGAACCAGATGGGCAAGAATTCAGTGCCGTCCAGCAGCTTGCTGGGTAATTTCAAATGGTGATAAGCGTTGTCGGTTAAAACAGGGCCCTGGGTGGAGAGGATCCGGGTGCTGGTTTCAGTTGCACCCCACGTGCAATAAAATAGGGTGGGGGAAGGTTTCCAAACGAGGAGCAGCCTCCCGGAGGCCTTTTGTTATTTGCACAGGAGGGAGTATTGCATGCCAGAGGGAAGTGTGTGCGCGTGAGATTTCCTTGCGTGGTAGGTACTACACCATCTAGCCCCTTACCTTACCGTATAGGCCCGCTGAACACACTAGAGGCTTTTTACTTTTTGTGATTTCTGCCCCCTCTCTGGAAGCCTGGCTTCTGCAGAAAGAGAGAAGAAAGCCAAAGCGAGGCAGAGGGTGGGTGGATCACCTCATCTTGTCACCTTTATTTCTAGAGCAAGCTGTGGATGGTTTGTTTGGGTGCTCTCTGTCTCTGGGATTAAATGAGGCCTCCGCTGGGTGTGTGGGGGGGGCGAAGGGTGGGGGGGGGTACCCAGTTCACCTGCAGCGCTAGGCTGATAAGGATTAGGGCTGAATAAAACCCTGTTCCTAAGAGATCACCGAATTGTAGGTGACTTTGAGTGGCTGACTATCACAGAGAAAACGGAAAGAAGGGGGCAGGAGCCCTCTGAGTGTTTGTCCAAAGCCCACAGTGGTAGTTATCAGTGAGATGGCAAGGGGAACACATTCATGTAACAACTACGTATCTATTGTGTGCCTGCCATGTGCCAACACAAGGAGAAAGGTCCCTGCTTCCATGGAACTTCACTGTCAAGGGTGGAGACAGAAGATTAAATAAAGTAAATGATTTAATAGTCGGGATGATTCATTCTTGCACTGTGAAGGAAGCAAAATGAAATAATGTGTGGATTGCCAGGGCAGAGGGTGGGAGGAATGTGTAACTTGTTATTGGCTAGCCGGGGGGAAGCTGGGTTAGAGGGTAATTTTTGAACTAATGACACATGTCTGTGTCAGGTGATTCAAACAGAAGTCCAAAACATGGAAAATCAATTTGCTGAAAGCCAATTTGTCAGATAATTCACTGGATTTGCAGAATTGGCCAGATTGACCAATTTACCAAAAACCAATGTTTGATGGCTTCATCTTCTTGAATTAGATTTTTAAAAACTGGCCCTGGCCAGGTAATTCAGTTGGTTCAAGCATCCTCCCAATACAGCAAGATTGTGGTTTGATCCCTGGTCAGGGCACCTACAAGAATCAACCAATGAATGCACAGATAAATGAAACAAATCCATGTTTCTCTCTCTCTCCCTTCTTCTCTCTCTAAAATAAATCAAGAAGAAAAAAATAAAAAAATAAAAAACAACATTGTGCAATGTATGAAGCATACAAAAAGACTGAATATATACAGTGTGTTCGTAAAGTCATGGTGCACTTTTGACCGGTCACAGGAAAGCAACAAAAGATGATAGAAATGTGAAATCTGCACCAAATAAAAGGAAAACCATCCCAGTTTCTGTAGGATGATGTGGCAGCATGTGCGCATTCACAGATGATGGCATAACACCATGTATACAGCGGAGCAGCCCACGGCCATGCCAGTCGAGATGTGGACAGTACAGAGGAAAGTTCAGTGTGTTCTGTGGCTCGCTAAATTCTAATCCGTGACCAAAGTGCAAGGTGAATATTGGACACACTATATGTTCATTCCCGTTAGTTCTCTTAGAAGAAACCAGTACCCTGAAAGTTAAGTATGTATTTGCTTCTCTTTGTTTTTCTAACATGTATGTATTCATAAATAAGATAGTGTGGGTTTTGCTTGCTTCTGACCTTTCTGTAAAAGGAAACATACAGTTGGCATGCTTCCATGGCTTGGGTTTTTTTGTTTGTTTGTTTGTTTGTTTTTGCTTAACATTATGGTTTTATGATTCATCACGCTAACTCATTGTTAGAGCATCCCTTGTCACTGCTGTCTAGTATTCCATCAGGGGTTCTTCACCATTTACTCATCCATATTCCTGTTGCAAATGCTGGGTTATGTGGCTTCATTCTCTCCTCTGCTTTCTCACTGGGACTGGAGAGGTGGGGAGGTTGAACTTTGAGACGTCACTCTGGGCAATTCTGGTCCTCGGTTACCGGCATTCACCCCCTTGCCACAGCCCTGTGGGTGGTGAGGGTTGAAGCAATGAAATCCTCAGAAAACCCTTGGCCTGATAAACTCCGGGAATTTGGCTGGGTGTCCGATTGGGATCACACCTTCTTCTCCCTCTGGACGGGCCTGTGAGAACCTGCTACGCTAGTGGCTGTTGGAATGGGGATATGACAGCTTCTTGCCCATTGTGGTCTTCTCTTCTTTCCTGGTAGTCCTGCTTCATTACTCCTTTAGTTACGGCTTGGGGGGAAATCAATTTTATGCTAGAATTTGTTCTTATCTCGTCAGGACTCCAAGGCTGCTATCTACTATCTAACCCAGCAGCAACTCCTCTTGGGTCCACCTCCCAAAGTGTCTCTATGTATACATAGATATTTAAATAGTATATATATATATATATATATATCATCTATCTATCTATCTATCTATCTATCTATCTATCTATCTATCTATCCCCCTTCTCACCATCCCCACATTTCCACCCTAGTCCAAGCTACTATGATACCACAGGTGGACTTCTGCAGAACTCCCTTCACAGGTCTCCCTGATTGTGCCCTGCTCACCCCAAACCCCACCCCACTTGGTTACCTTAGGACATCTAGAACAATCCTTTCGAAATGTGAGTCACTGCACTTCCCCACTGGACACTTTCCAAACGGCTTCTAGTCAAACTTTAAATAAAACCCAGTCTTTACCCCTACCTCTCAAGGCCCTGTGCAGCCACTACCAATTAACTGTGCCAAGTATGCTCCCGGGCCTTTGCACTTGCTACACCTTCTGTCTGGAAGGTTCTTCCCACAGATCAGCACTGGGCTGGACTGGATGCTTCGGTTCATTTAGGGGGAGAGTCTTGCAGTCTTGTGCTCCCTGGACTGTGGGACCCCTGAGATGCAGGAGCTGTGATAACAGGGGTCCTGGTTTGGGGATCTGACCCTCTCTTAGTTCTTACTGATAGCTGATAGCTTCACATCTTCAGATCCGGTAGGGTAGGCCATCTGGTGTGGGGCCATGAATGTACCAAAGGGAAGAGAAGCCTGTGTGTGTTGGGGGAGGTGAAATGACCTTGGGTGATTGTTTCAGTTAGAATGCTTCTTAGCAGAAGTTATGACCACTCCATAGCCAGTGGCTTGAGGCATGATGACAGTTACTGTTCATTCAACCAGAAGTGAGAGGGCCCAGACTCCCCCCCCCCCCACACACACACACCCACTTCTGCACCGACATCCTCTGTATGTGGGATTTCTTTAACGTTGTTTCTCGGGATCAGGAGACATCTGTCACAGCTCCCTACAAAAGGACCTCAACTCATCACAGGGAAAATTGTTTCCCAGCTCTCCCCTCCCCATTACACCCCCTTTGGTCTCATTGGCTGGAATTCGGTCTCATGAGGACCCCGGGCCAATCATTGGCCAAGAAGAAAAAAGAAGTGCTGTCATTGGCCTAGACTAGTGGGTCTTTAAATTGGGGCATGTTGATCCCTGAGGGGCCACCCAAAGAATTTCCAAGGTGGGGGGAGGTGGGTGCCCAGATTCTTATAAGGCACTTAACTTACAGTTCTGACAGTGGTGCTTTGCTTTGGGGGTTGGGGTGGGGGATAAACAAACAAGCAGCAACCTTGCCCCCAAACCTCCTTTAGTAACTACCTGCCGTACTCTGGTTTGGACGTTTCTCCTGAGGGTTTGGCAATGGTTTGGCTTGGGTTGGAAATGTTCTGATTTTGGAAGGAGCAAAGGCAGTGAAATTTACTTTCACTGCTTTTCATATAAAATGTAGCATTTTCCAATACTTCTACATTCCCTCCCCCCCAGATACATTAAGGGGGAACATCAGAGCATACATTTAAAAATGCAATTGCTTTCCGATTTGGTGTGCATTCATCAACCAGAAAAATAAAAACGTTTTTTATTGAATCACAGCAGGGCATAGGCATTCCAATGACTGCAAAGCCTCATGTCATTTTATAGAGAATGCTCAGTTAAGAAGAAAACAACAACATGGTCATGTAAGCATGCGATGAAACTTTCTGGGAGCCAGATGAAGATACCATCCCCGGGGGAAGGCACTATCCTCCCAGGAGATACTCCGAAGGTGGCATGCTGTCCATTCCACAGGGCTTAGGGCGTGCCAGGGGGTCTGCCTTGCTATTTTCTGTTCCAGCTTTCTCCACTTTTTTCCAGTGTCTTAGCATTGTGATCGCTATTTCTCTGTGCACAAAGAAGCTTTGAGGAGAGGAGGCACGTGAGAATCACACTATCAAAAGCGGCTGGAGTTTCCCCAGGCACTCCTGGTTTCAACCCCTCCACCAAGGCCGGGATGCCTTTGCCAGACCTTCAATTGGGGCCTCTCTTGGGAACATTTGCTATTTCCAAATACTCATGCCCCTCCCGTGAAACGGCTTTCAGCATATTCCGGAGGACTCAGTATGTTTGCATACTTTACTGTACTGGTTAATGGTCAACTGAATAGTCGCGAGGACTTTCAAAGGTGGAAAATGTCACTTAACACACACCACACTGGGAGAAAGAAAAAGCAATATAGGTGGTGCTGGCCCACGAAAGGGCGAGCAGGGCAAATTTCAAGAAATGACCCAGAGGTCATTTCTCAGACCTGTGCTCTGAGGAAAGGGTGCGTGTCCTCGGTCGGCCTGGAAAATTTCTATGCTCTTTTTAAAGTTTCAAAGCACCTGGAATATGGCGGGGAAGCACGAGTCAGACAGGTGTTATAAACGTGGTGTCCCTCTGAATCCTTTAATCAAAGATGAGCAACAGCTACAAGAGGGAGACGGGCATTGCAGATAGCTAAGGGAGTTACACATAGACAACACTTAACATTTTGGGGGGAAGAAGGGTCCTTCCAGCTCTGTCCCTATTTTATTTTTTATGTTTGCACGTTTAATAAGTCATCATGATTTATTTTAAAATTAAAAAAATTTTTTTAAAGTTTATTTAGAGAGAGAGAGGAAGAGGGAGATACAGAAACATCCATCGGTTCCTGTGTGTGCCCTGACACAGGTCAAACCCAAACCTCCGCGTATCAGGACAATGGTGTCACCAACTGAGCTATCTGGCCAGGGTGCATCATGGTTTATTTAACAAGGTTATTTCTACATCAGAGTATGGTTTAAAAGCCAGGTGATATTAAGAGAATGACAAACGATTCAGTAAGACCCTTCTTTAATCTTTCTTTCATGGACCTTCCTCATCTTTCTCCTTCACAATAAAAGGCATTTTTAGGTTTATATAAACACATTCTTTACAACTGTCTTCACAGAAAGTTAGTATATAAATAGCACCGGGCATTTAGTAAATAAGTCACAGGTCAATGAGTTCAATGGTGCAGTTGTGTTCTTGTCAGATGAAGGCGTTCTGAAAGCCTTAGGACTGGGGAGTCTGTGCTGTTTTCCATTATGTGTTCGACCGCCTTGAGATGGTTTTTGGTTTCCTTCTTCCTTCAGCCTGCAAACAGAAAAGGTCTATTTGTTTGACTAGCTGCCCAATTGGCATATTTTATGTTGTCCTTCTTTGTTTGTTTGTGCATTTGCTTTTGGGTTGAAGCAATCTGACTTGCGGACATGTCAAGTCCAAACAAAGCTCTCATGTTTCTGATGTGCAGTTTCAGTGCCTGTGCAAAAGACTTTCTTCAGAGTTTGAGGTTTTTGAGTCCACCTCGGTATACTGAGCTTCAGCGTATGGCCGATGGTATTATATAGTCACCAGAAGCTCCTCCAAAAAAAGGCTGCTTTAGCCAAGCACGTTTGTTGACACAAAGTTCTGCAAGGTCATGCTGGGCTCCTTGGTCTCCAACAAGTTGTTCCAGGCATTCCTTCAGTTCCCCAAGTGGACTCCATGTTTATGCCCTGGGCTTTTCGAGGGGCACTCCTATGCTTCCTTGCAGCTGTGCTGGTTGGAACTTCATGTAGAATTTGATCACATAGCTGTATTGCATCATCGTATCTTTCCACGCTTCAAATCTCATGCCAGTTGCTTGGTTGAGTCCGTGACTGCCAGGGAATTGTCTTCCCGACTCCTGAAGACAAAACAATGCCAAGTCACCCCAGCCACAGTCCAGGGCTGCAAAAATCACCTGTTCATATACAGGAACCAAATACCATGTCTAAGCTTTGAAGCAGGTTTCTAATTGATTTCTCTCCAACTTCCACAGCATGCTCACTGTTTCTTGAGTCTTCTTCTCTCCGTTTTTTCCATTTAATCTCGTGTTTCTTCCCAAGTGACATCATAAAGCTCTGAGGCCTTTGCCATCTTCTCAGAACCTACAGGAAACTGGGTGAGAGGCTGGGGAGATTGCCTCTGTTCCTATTTTAAATGGAAAGAACTTTCTTGAATGCTTTCCTCTTTCCCCTCTCTGTGATCATGTTAACATAGGGGGCAGCAAGGTGGGTCCTGGAAAAGCACCTTCAAAAGCTCTTGTATGTCTCAAAGTGTCAAAGAGGTGAGTACAAAGTACCCAGTTATTTTGGTTGTAGCTTACCTCTCTCCATTGAGTCCCCCTGTGCCTGGTTGGGTGGGCTGAAGGAATTAAGAATAAACCAAGTGGCCGTCGGGTGTATAAATCCAACCTGTCCCGTGAGAACTGATCAACCCATTGGTCAAACTCTGGATTTCCATGCCTCCTGAGGGCTGGGTCCATGCTTTACACAGGGGAAACCCGTGTAAACCTAGCCACAGCAAGTATTCACGAGGTATTTCTGAATGAATGAATCAATGAATGAATGTTTCTTGAGCTCCTATTCTGAGGACCCTGCAGGAAACCAGTTTAACAAGGATTCTGCTCCTGTGGAATTTGCATTCTTGTGTAAAGGGAGTAAACATGAATACACGAATCCTTCAAGACTGAACTTTCTTTCTGGGTTGTTTTGAGATGAACTTGAGCCTTTACAAAGGTGTTAACTTGGAGACAAAGAGCTATGGCTGGCCCTAGGGCTTGGAGGTTACTAGGGGATGGGCCTATTCTGAAAGTCATGCTTATATGAACTGCTCACAAAAATTAGGGGATCAGGGAACGTGCAGATACTCCAGTACTTTCAGCCTTTTGTACAGTACATTTTCACCTATGAAATAAAAGTTGGTTTTGCACCTCATTTGCATAATCAAACAACTTTCTTTGACTTGTCGTTTGCTTTTCTGATGTTCTTGTTGAATAAAAAAACCCAAATGCTTCTTTTTTTTTATCGCTTCATGTTTATTTTGAAATATCCCCTAATTTTTGTGACTGGAAGATGGAAACTGTTTAAGTGGAAGAGGCGGGAGGTTGCTTCATAGAACTTCAATGCTGCAAAATACTGTACTTGGGGGGAAGCTGGTTGAGCTGCTGTGAGAACAAATTATGACAAGGAATATAGGACAGTCCCTATCATGGCTCCAATGTACCAGTGGAGTACCATAAATAAACCCTGAAAATATATCCCAAATCCCATTTTCTCTCCATTCCTACAGCTACCCCCTGGGTCCAGCCACCATAATCTATGGCAACGTCAACGTAACTAGGAGGCATTCCTGTTAGAGTGACAAGTCAGAACACATTCTGGCCCAGCCACTGTCAACTCTTGCAACATCATATATTTGGGAGGCATTCCTGTTAAAGCTATAGTCAGAGCACAGTCTGGTCTGGTCCAGCCACTGTCATCATCTCTTGCAACATCCTCATAACCCGTCTGTCTGCTCCTGGAACACTACTCTGCTCATCCCACCAGGAGATGAGCCAGCGTCTTCAATGCTACGACCTCTTCCTTCACTACCCTTATCTTCTACCCCTCAAGTCAAAGACAGAAGTTTCCTAGTTCTCTAACAACATCCAAGACTCTCCTGACTCAGGGCCTTAGCAGCTTCTGTTCCCTCTGTCTGGGAACATTTTCCCCAGATACAGAAGAGCTCACCCCTGTCACCTTCTTTGTCATTGGTAGAAGTCACCTTTTCTTTCTTTGTTTTTATTGATATTGTTTTTAGAGAGAGAAAAACCATCGATTTGTTGGTTCATTTATTTATGCACTTATTTGTTGATTCTCATGTGTGCCCTGATGGGGGAGGAACCTGCAACCTTGGTGTATCTGGAAGATGCTCTAAGCCACCGAGTTACCAGGCCAGGGCTAGAAGTCACCTTTTCAATGGGACCTTCCCTGACAACCCTAGTGAAATGGAAACACTGCTCCTCCCTCATTATCATCCCCTCCTCTGGGCTTTGTTTCTTTCCATACGAATTCTATTCTATGTTATTAGTCTACTATGAATATGATGATTCTCCTCATGGGTACTCTGTGGACATCACCACCGTATGCATTCATTATCCAGTGGACGCCACATATAGGATGTATTTATTTGTTCATTGTCCATCTCCCTGTTAGAGTTGCAATTAAACAAGACTCCTGCAGACGAAATACCTAGGCAAGGCAATTCTCAATACCTTCTGCAGAAGGGCGTGCTGCTGCCAGTGAGCCCACGGGCAGGGATTTGGGTTCTGTTTTTGTCTCTAACGCAAGCCCTGGGATAGGTCTTGCCCTACTGGCTAGGGTGTTGACCCTACAACTTACTCTTCCCCAACTGGCAGGGGTGTGTGTGAAGGAGGGGTGGGGACAGCGTTAACTTCATGAAACTGGATGAAGGGGTTTGGGGCATCCTTGAAGAAACCCATGAAGGGGGCTGGGGAAATGCCCATTGAAGAAAAGACCATAAGGTAAACTAGTTGTTTTTCCTGCATCCCCTCCTTCCCACACCTGCCCCTCTCTCCTTAACGCCCTGCTGACAGAGCAGGACTTTCGCTTGGTTCACCGCGCAAACCCAAGTGTCTGGTACCCCGCAGGCGCTCAGCAAATACCTGCTGTTAGAGGGAAAAAAACAAAACAAAACCATCCAGAGTGAATGGATGAACATCTGACTGAGCCAGCGGCTTCTGGGTCCTGGCTTGGGGGGGGAGGAGGGGGCGCTTTAACCCCCGCCAGCCCCAGGCAGACGCGGGGAACTGGGGCGCAGCGCGCCTGCGCCGCCCCAACCGCCGTCCTCAACCGCCGCAGCCGGAGAGGGTCCCAGTCCCTGAGGAGCGGGCGCGGCGACTTGCACTCCTTTGCGAGGCGCCGCTCCCGCGGAGGGTTACACGCGGCGAAGGGCGGGGCCTCCGTGGGCGGGACTCGCCGGTGTCTTATGCGGGGCGGCCACCGCCGGTTCATTCGCGCAGCCAGTCGCTCGCGCCGCCGCCAGCCCGCGCCCCGGGTCCCCGCCGCGCCCCTGGTCCCCTGTCCCCGGTCCCCGCCGCGCGCCTGGCCCCCGCCGCGTCCCGGATCGCCGCCGCGCCCGCCGCAGCCATGTCCAAGGAGCTGCCGGCTAGGCGGGACGAGATCCTGGAGTGCCAGGTGATGTGGGAGCCGGACGGCAAGAGGAACACCCACATGGACCGCTTCCGGGCGGCCGTGGGCGCCTCCTGCGGCCTGGCGCTGGGTGAGTGCGCGCCGCGGCCTCGGGGCTCCCGGACACCTCCCTCGGGGGTGAGGGGAGGGCGACGGACCAACTGGCGGAGGGGCTTGCCTCCTGGGGATCGGGGCGCCTCCCTTTTCCTGGGCGTTGCTCTCAGGGTCTCTCCTAGTCGTTGGAAGGGCCTCCCGATGTCCAGGTTTCCCTTTTCTGGGCGTTGTTGGACTTGGGTTCTTCTCCAGGGGGTAGGGCGCCTCGGACTCCGGGGGTTTGTCCCCTTGTCTGTGCGGGGCGTCATCTGGGCGCTTTCAGGGCACTGGACTCCTCCTGCCTGCAGCATCTCCCTGCGTGTGGGGCGCCCTCTCCCGGGGAAGGTCCCTCTCTGGCCTGGGAACCCCTGTGCACCGAGAAGTCCCTTGCCCGCGAGGTTTCTACTTGTGAGATGAGGTGCTCGCTGGGTTTTGTACTGCAGCCTGGGGCTTCCTCTGGGATATGGGTCTTTCAGCCTCGCAGCGCTTCCTCTCTGTTTGTGGGGGTCTCTTCCTAGCTAGTAGTACCTTGGGCTGTCCCTCTGTTAACCGCTCCCCGCTCCCCAGGCTGACCCCTGGTAGAAGGCGAGTGTGGAATTTCAGGGCACCCAGGAGGATGGTCTGGTGGGAGCCTGCCATTGGAGTTGGAGGGAACGCCTTCCCCATTCCTGCCCAAGAGACCTAGAAGGGGACTCCTTCCAGCCACCACCCGGTCCCAGGAAATATCTGGCGGGGTGGGGGTGGGGGGCTGGGTGCAGGTTAGCTCCTTTTCTGAGAAGCGCTTGCACGTGCTCCGCCCACAGCTCTTGCTGGCCTGTCCGACTACCCACTGGACCTCTCGTCTCTGGTATCAACTCATCTTGGCTTTTCCTTCCCTCTCCCCTCTCTCAGCTGGCTTCAGCGACTCCTTTGGTTCCCTTGGTGGCATCACTGTCCTCAGATAGCTTCACAGAAATGGGGATCTGTCATCTGACTTGCACAGGGTGTCCAGCTCACCTGCTCGGCCTTTCTCCATTACCCCCCCAACCCCCACCCCCTGCCCGCACCACTCCTGGGGCCCTGTTTTTCTCGCTTCCTGGAACACTGCTTGGTCTTCCTGCTTTGCTTCCGAAGTTCACCCTGTTTGCTTGGCCAGAGCAATCCTGAAGCCCAGGTCTGACTGTCACCACTTGGCCCAGAGGTGCACAATGGCTCCCTGTAGACCGTGGGATTGCAAACAGTGCACCTGGGAGCTTCTGGGCTCTCCAGAGCATGTTGCTGTTATGACTCCCTCTTGTGGCCTCTGACATGGCCTCTGTGTCACTGAGCCCCTCTTATGGGCTCGCCCAGCTCTGTCCCTCCCTCTGGAAACAGATGGGTCTTATTACTCCTGGGCCCTTCAGGTGGTAGCTGGTAAGTGCATGGGTGCTGGACTCAGCAGAACAGGCCTGCTTTTCCAGAAGAGCCAGGAGCAGGCCATATTCTGCTTCTGTGTTACCATCCCAGAGATCGGTCTCTCTTTCCCCTGCCGGCTACAATGTAACACTGTTCTCCAGGTGCCAGCCTAGCCCTGACTCTTTTTTTTTTTTTTTAAGATTTTATTTATTGATTTTTAGAGAGAGAAGACAGAGAGAGAGAAAATGGGGGAGGAGTAGGAAGCATCAACTCCTAGTTGTTTCTGGTATGTGCCTTGACCAGGCAAGCCCGGGGTCCTGAACCAGAGACCTCAGCATTCCAGGTCGAGGCTCTATCCACCGCGCCACCACAGGTCAGGACTAGCCTTGACTCAACGAAATTATCTCACATAAAACCAGCCCCCTCAGGTGGGTGACACCAAGCTGCAATCTGACTACCTGGGTTTTGAACTGGCTCCTCCACTCTCTAGTTGTGCAGTCGAGTGGAAATGTCTTCTGGATTGCTCCCGTTCTCAGTTTTCTCATCTGTCAAATGGGCTGCATGTGTCACTGGGTGGGTGTGAGGGTGACAGGAGGTGATCAGTCCCGCATGCACCTGCACCTGGCCCGTTGGGGCTGGCTGAGTAAGCACCATCAAGCAGCTGTCACTCCCCGTCTGCCTGCTGAACTCCACTTCCCTCCCTCAGCGCTTGTGGACTAGTGGCCTGCGGCCCACATGGGACCTTGTGCAGACTCAGTGCAGGTGGCTCCCTTGCTGGGAGATGGCATTGAAAAGCAAGATTTCCAACTTCTTTGGGAAACCCAGAGGCTTGTGGTACTGGGTTTGTCTGCCCATGTGGTAGCCACCAGCCAAGTTTGATTCCTTCCAAAGTGTGGGGGTGCTTAGAGCTTGGTTTTGGCTCTTTCTGCTCTTCCAGTGCTGACGGCTGACCCTACCTGCTTCCCTCTTCCCCACAGGCCGGACCCTGGGGGCCGCGGGCTTCACTTTGAGACCCCGCTCAGCGGCTACCCTCTGCCCGGTTTCTCTTCTCTTCCACTCTCCGAGTGCGTGTGGGTTGGACTTGCACCCCGCCTTGCCTTCTCACTGACTTGTGAGTGTTCTTACTGCATAAAGCCAGCACCCTTGAACTTGTACCCTCTGTGCCCCCAACAGTGGCTGTGTGGCACAGGTGTACAGTGCTGACCAGTGCTGTTGACAGATGTGCAGAGAGTGAGAGGCGCACATACTCAGCCTGACTCTTGTCCTGAGGATGGATGGGGGGGGGGGTATGATTCCCCAGCCTGGCTGCCTCGCTACCTGTCCAGCTTCCCAGACTGAGGTTGGCATGATGTTTCTACCCCTGCCATTTAGAAGGGGCAGACCATTGGTGGAGTTACACCAGGGCCACCCGTTAGTTGGTTCTTTTCATTGCTCCTGGCAGCGCTCCATGTGGGGACTCCCTGCACACCCAGGCAGACCCCCTCAGGAGCAGCCTGCAGCCTGGTTAGCATGGGGCATGCGATGCTAGCCTCTTTTGCAAGGGCCCACGGGATATGTTGCATGTACCGCCCTCTAATTAGGGTGGTGACACTGCTTTAGAAGACATGCTCTTTTGAAGGAACCTACCAAGTGCCTTTCTGAATACTACCAGCTGCTGGCAGGCACCTGGGATAGTGCCAACCCAGAGAAGGCTGGGTCCCCATTCTCAAACAGCCTCAGTGTAGTTGGGGTTGGGGCAGGTAACAGGTATGAACGATAGTTACTATCAGGTGAGTGCTTTCTATATGCCTGCTGTTCAGGCGCTGTACATGTGTTAACCAACCTTCGGCCATTGGCCCCACTGGGTAGGCTTTATGCCATTCCGTAGGTGAGGAAATGGAAGCTCTGTCTTGGTTGAGATCTCGAAGCTCTGAGTGTTGGGGCTGTGGCCTGTTTCCAGAACCGGTGCTCTCAGCAGCTGTGTTGGAGTGCCTCCCCCAGGTGGGGCAGCTGGTCGCCACTCTGTCGTGACAATGCATCAGTTACCTGTGGCATGTAACAAATCACCCCACGATCTTAGAGCCTCAGTAAACATTTAGTTTCCCTCAGTTCCTGTGGCTCCGACTCCCAGGACAGGCTCTGCTGGGGGTCTCCGGCTCTGAGTCTCAGGAGGCTGCCGTCATCTGAAGGCTCAATGGAGGCTGGGGGCACGAGGTGGCAGTGGCTCAGTGCCAGTTTTGTGGGCAAGAGTGCCACCTAGGACTGCCTGCGCGTTCCTGCGACATGGCCACTGGCTCCTCGCAGAGCAGGCGATCTAAGGGCGAGGTGGAAGCCGCCATGTCGGTTATGACCCAGCCTCACGGTCCCGTCCGCTCACTTCCTGCCCATCCTGTCGGTTACCCAGATCAGCCCTGCTCCATGTGGGGAGATGAGAGGCACTGGCTGGCCACCCAGCCAGGTAGTCGGTTTTCTCATGAGAAGCCAGACAGCCTGAGTTTCATTTGCAAACCATGATTTCCACGTTGGCAGCAGTTCAGGATATTGATGAACGGGTGGGCACTGAACCCGACATGCTTGAGGCTGGTCACCTGGCTCCCGGGGTGCAGCCTCTAAGGGGAGGCGATGCGTGTGTGAGCAGAAGCCTGAAGAGCCGTAGTCGATGACTCGACCGGGTTGTCACCGGTGGAAACGGGCTGCACAGAGCCTGCTCGCTGTCCTGCAGGCCCCTCGGGGCCCCGTGATGTTACAATGCTGTGTGTTCCTCGGGTGGGCAGGCTGGTGGTGTCCCACTTTTTGATGGGCTGTTGAGGCCGTCACTGGAGGCCTGGATTTCCAGTGACCCCTCTGGTCCCTCTCTCACATCAGTTAGGAGGGCTTTCTGGAGCTGGACCTCTGGAGTGTCTGAGGACCAAGGTGACAACAGGCATGGGGGAGAGAGGAGGACGGGATCTGTTTGTTTAGTGCAGTTTCCCGGAGACACCTGGGCCTGGCTCACCGCCGCCTTCACCGAGACCTGGCTCTTTCCTGTCCTCCACACCCGTGTCGAGGTCTGAGCTTATCACACACTGTCCCGCGGCCTGTCACGTGTCCCCCTCCTGCAACATGACCAGGAGTGATGGTAGTGGCCGACGCGTTCTCTCTGCCAAGCACCATCCTTGGTGACTTATGTGTTTTGACTCATTCAGTCCTTGCAGTGACCCTGTGATAAGTACCATTATCTTCCTTTTATGGAGGAAAAGAATGAGGCCCAGAGAAAGTTACTTACTCTTTGGAGGCTGTCCAGTTAGTGGGGCAGGACCTGAGCCCCGACTGTTGGGCTCGGTGCCTGTGTTCCCTTGGCGCATGTGGTTCATCCTGACCGTAGTCCTTTAGAGTAGTTGCTTGTCTCCCCGTTTTACACACAAGAGTGTTGAGGCTCGGAGAAGGGAAACCCTTGCCCGAGGCCATTGGCTAGTAAGTGGCAGAGCTGAGGTTCTAACACTGGTCACCCAGCCCGGTCCTGAAGTGCAGGGTTGAGTTGGTACAGTCACAGAAGGATCCATGGTCTTCTCCTGCCAATTTCAAGGTGATCCACGAGGGGAACGGAGCCCCAGAGGTGGAAAACGGCCTGCCTGAGGCCCCCAGCCCAATGTCTAGTCAGGACTGAGCCCCGTGCGCCCAGCTGACCTGGTCTCTCTGATCCCTGGACGAGGTGGACAGGGAAGTGCTGGGTGAAGTTCTCTTGTGGGGCTTGGAGGATGTGCGGCCATCATTTTTTATGAACCAGATTCCCTTTCCTGGGCTCCGAGCCCTGAAGACCCTGTCCCCTGATCTCAGCAGTGTGACCTGTGGGCTGACCCTCCTCTGTCCCTGTGGCAGACCCGCTCACTCCAGTGTTCTTTCCCTGGGCTCTGCGCCCCCACCATGTCCTGGTGCTGCCCTCTCCCTCCGCCCTGCCTCCCTCCACCCAGCCCTCTCTGTGCCCCTGCTGTCAGCAGTCAGCATCTAGCTGATCTCTTCTCCTCCTGCTCCTGCGTCTGGCATGACCAGGGACAATTGCTGGTGCCGTAGTGGGAAGGGACAGTGTCACGGGGCAGGGTAACTGTGTCACTTCCTCTGTGTGTGCCCCCCTGTCCACTAGGGGGGGGAATAGCAGGATGGTTAAATCTATAGTCACCTGAAGGCGGCGAGAGGACCCAGCTCAGTCTCGGCATTAGGCTCCTGACACCCTGCTTCTGTCACTTGCCCAGAGTGTCAGCGGAGGCCCATGAGCTGCCTGTGGCTCCCGGGTGACCATCCTACCCCTCCTGTTACTGAGCAGCGGAGACTCTCCTTCCGAGATGCTGTCTGAGCCGTGTGCCATTTTGTTTTATTTCTAGGAAATTACGATGAACTGTACCAGTGGTCAGTTGAGTCATACTCAGACTTCTGGGCAGAATTCTGGAAATTCAGTGGCCTCATCTCTTCACGCATGTATGATGAGGTAAGCCGAGATCCTATTATGCCTTATCTCTTCTGTGGTTATGTTTCGAAGTGAAGTGGTTGCTTTCCTGGAATACCACCTCAGTTCTTCCCTTAAAAAGCTCATATCAGTGAGGGGGCCACTGCTCTAGAGAGCGGGAGGAAAACTGTGTTGGTTAAGGGACCCCGCAGAGACTCTGGCCTGCCGATGCGTCTGGACGCCCGGCCCTGTCCTGGAAGTTAGACGATGATCTTATTTTTATTTCATTTAAATGTTGTGAAATTGTGGTAAGATACACATGGCATGGAATTTACCATCTTAACACGTTAAAACGTATACAGTTCAGGGCAGTGAATACAGTTGCCTTATTGTTTTTCTAAACGATCAGCAGTTTCATCATTATTTTTTTAACCTTGGTTTTAGATAATTTTTTCAGCTTCTTATGCTTAAATCAGTAAGTACCTGGGAAGAGGAAGTCCTGCCATTCACAGTATAATTCCCTGTGTCTTTGGTTTGACTGTAAGATGAACCATTCTGAAAGGTTCACCCATGGACACCTGGAGCAGAAACTCAGGATCCCAGCCTCCCCCCCCCCCCCACTAGCAGTTGTGGTTGGGGGCGGAGTCGGGGGGGGGTGGCCTCGCCTCCTGGTTTGCCGTGTCTGCTCCAAGCCCAGAACGCTTGCCAGGCGCCCAGTCTGTCCTACTGACTTTCTAACTTCAGCATCGCTGCTAAATCCGGTGTTTAATCAATAGTTGTTGGAAAAGCAGACTAGTGGGGATGGTGTGGTCCCCGGGCGTTCAGCTTTAAAACCTTGTTGAGGAACAGTTGACACATAGAGCTGTGTCTATCTCAAGTGTACAGCCCGACAATTTGCTACCATGCGGGCTTTGCGGAATTAACATACCCGCCGCCTCAGGTTGACAACTCCCGTTTTCTCTGTGGGGAGGTGGCTTGCTCTCTGCCCCCCTAGCTCTCACACGTGCAGTGTTGTATTGTTAGTCAGAGGGCCTGTGTTCTATTCTGGGCCAGGGCACTGTTCGTTCTGATAGGAGGGAGGGGGTGTTTCTGGCTCCCGGTAAAGCATGCTCATGGCTATTCACTTGTGGGGTGGTTCTCACGTGTGTGTGAGCCCAGGCTTGCTGTGCTGTCACCCTCTGTAGGTGGTGGACCCCTCCAAAGGGGTCGCGGACGTCCCCGAGTGGTTCAAAGGCAGCCGTCTGAACTACGCAGAGAACCTCTTGCAGCACAAGGACAACGACAGAGTTGCTCTTTACATGGCAAGTGAGTCCTGACAGCCGCGCCGGCCTCCCTATGTTCTGCTCCCCGGGCGTGGGCGCAGTGTGGTCAGAGATCGCGGTGTGTGACTCTTAGCCCCCCCCCCCCCCCCCCCGTTAGGATAGAAAACATGCAATACCTTAACTGTGTTCAAGCACACAGGTGAGTAGTGTCAGGTGTCGGTAGCCTATTGTGGGAGATCCCTAGAACCTTTTCTCCTCACAACACTGAAACTCTGTGCCCACTGAAGGAAGACCCATTCCCCGCCTCCTCCCAGCTCCAGGGAACCATCTGTTGACTTTCTTTTCTTTTTTTCTCTCTCTGTCTCTACCTTCTGTTTCTATAATTTCGACTACTTTAGAGACTTTGCAGGAGTGGAGTCATATTGTATTTGTCCTTTCATGACTGGTCTGTCTCAGTCAGCATCATGTCCTTAAGGGCCATCTGCATTGTCACCTGTGTCAGAAATCCCTCCCTTTTTCAAGGCCTCATAATATTTCACCGTGTATATCTACCACATTTTCCTTATGCATCACCTGTCAGTGGACACTTGGGTTGCATCCACCTCTTGGCTATTATAAACGACGCTGCTATGAATAGGGGTGCGCAGTCTCTGCAGGTAGATGGCGGACTGAGTTAGGAGGCTCTTTCTCTCTTTGCTTGGAATATGCTTCACGTAACATAAAATTACCCCTGAGTAGTGTGCACTGCAGTGGATTGTGGCATATTCACAAGGTTGTGTGTGCAACCATGACCTCCATCTAATTTCAGAACATTTCTATCCCCCCCCAAAGGAAGCTCTGTCCCATCAGTCACCCACACCCTCCCAACCCCTGGCCACCGCCTGTCTGCTCTCCTTCTCTATGCCTTTGCCTGTCACAGGCATTACATATAAGCGGGATGACACTATGCGGCCTTTGTGTCTGGCTTCTTTTAGTCGGCAACCTGTTTCCCAGGTCTGCCCCCATCGTAGCATGGGTTCCTTTCCATGCCTGAGTAGTACTCCATCATGTGGCTAGACCACCCTTTCTTTGTCTGTAAGAGACTCTTGAAGGGCTGCCCTGCCCCCAGCATGGTGACGCTGTTGCAAACCCGCTGGCAGAGCTGGCTGCCTGGCACCGTCTTCATCCTGCAGAACTCAAATGCAGGGTCTCCCTCTTCTCTTCTCTCCCTTTAAATGGGTGTGCACTTTCACCCACTGCCTCAGGCTCCACATGGGGCCCGCTTTCTCCTGCTGGAACATGGGGAAAGTCAGATGTGACACACCTGGAACCCCGCAATGTGTCCAACGGCTACTCAGTCTTCTGGTGGCAGCATGCTCAT
This sequence comes from Saccopteryx leptura, assembly GCF_036850995.1. Taxonomy (NCBI): domain Eukaryota; kingdom Metazoa; phylum Chordata; class Mammalia; order Chiroptera; family Emballonuridae; genus Saccopteryx; species Saccopteryx leptura. Next base: position 248,931,183 of record NC_089504.1, read on the forward strand.
GACTGCGGGTCTGCTGTGTCGGAGTCAGCTTCTCCTCTTGTGCCCTCTCTCTGCCCCACCTTGCTGTCCACTCCCTTTTACATATGTATTTGAGTCCTTTTTATTTATTTTTTATTTTTTATTTTTTTTATTTTTTTTTCTGAAGCTGGAAACGGGGAAAGACAGTCAGACAGACTCCCGCATGCGCCCGACCCGGATCCACCCGGCACGCCCACCAGGGGGCGATGCTCTGCCCCTCTGGGGCATCGCTCTGCCGTGACCAGAGCCACTCTAGCGCCTGGGGCAGAGGCCAAGGAGCCATCCCCAGCGCCTGGGCCATCTTTGCTCCAATGGAGTCTTGGCTGCAGGAGGGGAAGAGAGAGACAGAGAGGAAGGTAGGGGGTGGAGAAGCAAATGGGCGCTTCTCCTATGTGCCCTGGCCGGGAATCGAACACGGGTCCCCCGCACACCAGGCCGACGCTCTACCGCTGAGCCAACTGGCCAGGGCCTTGAGTCCTTTTTATAAAGTAGTTTCCTCCCCCCCTCATATTTGCAGTGGGAATGGGTGCCCTCAAACCAGGGTTGAGATAGCATTTACAGTGGACATTTTTCTTTAGCAGGGCCCTACACTGGCCTGTCATTGGCCTGGGGATGTCCATTGCTTCATTTTCTGCATGGTTCTCCAGTTGGGTCCTCATTCTCCCTGCCGGCTGTGAGCAGGGGCTTGCAAGTTCTGCTCCAGCTCAGGCCTTCCCAGCAGGGCTTGCCCTTCCTGCCGTGACGCGGGTGGGAGATGCCCGCTGACAGGGTGTGCCCGTAGCCTTGGCGCAGCAAGGGGAGTGAACGCGAAGGACGTGCCCATTCGTGTTTCTGCTCTTAGAACAGCTGCCCACTCAGCACGTTTTGTCTTTAAACAGCGGATTTCAGGCTACTGAGTATTTTTTATTTTTATTTATTTTTCTGAAGTGAGAAACAGGGAGGCAGAGAGACAGACTCCCACATGTGCCCAACTGAGATCCACTCGGCCTGCTCACCAGGGGCGATGCTCTGCCCATCTGGGGCGTTGCTCTGTTGCAGCCAGAACCATTTTAGCACCTGAGGCAGAGGCCAAGGAGCCATCCTCAGTGCCCGGGCCAGCTTTGCTCCCATGGAGCCTTGGCTGTGGGAGGGGAAGAGAGAGACAGAGAGAAAGGAGAAGGGGAAGGGTGGAGAAGCAGATGGGTGCTTCTCCTGTGTGCCCTGGCCAGGAATAAAACCTGGGACTTTCACATGCTGGGCCGATGCTCTACCCACTGGCGAGGGCCTGAGTATTTTTATAGGACAAAAAATTACCTGGGTGGCGCTGTAGGGATGGTGATGGCCCAATGAGGCAAGAGAAGAATGGGCAGGCCTTACAGCTGAGCAGGTAGGAGGGGCCACATCTGCATCAGGGGACATGTGTGCTCACATGGAAAAGAGATGTTTCCATGTTGTAGAGCTGAAGGGCAGTTAGCCACCAGGAATGAAACATTTGCATCAAAGATAATGTGCGAACGATGGCCACCTTCCCTGTGGAGAGGCCTTCACTTCAGATAGTGATTTTCCTGCACCTTTGCCACACGGGGTCTTTGTCACGTTGGCTCTCGTTGCTGTGGAACAGGTCACCCGAGAACCAGGGCTTAACACAGTGAGCTTGTCGTCCCACATTGTCTGTGGGTTTCACAGTCAGAAGTGGCTCAGCTGGGTGGTTCTGGCTCAGGCGGGTCAGGAGGCCGCAGTGGGGACGGAGGCAGGGGCTGGTCTGGCCGCACGGATCCACGTCCAAGGCGGCACACTCCCATAGCTGTTCACAGGCCTCAGTTTCTCACCCTGTGACTTCTCTGGGGGCTTCCCGAGTGTCCTCACAGCACGGCAGCTGGTCCCCCTGAGTGAGCCGAGGGAGCTGCAGTGTCGTGTTTGTCCAAGGCTCAGACGTCATCGTCATCTCCGTGATACCCTGTTGATCAGGCAGGTCGGGTACCTTTAGGGTCAGAGGACCCCCCACGAGAGCACAGATACCAGGGGCCGGGGTCACTGGGGCCCCCTGGGAAGGTTGCCTACACCCCCCATCTTCCTCATCTTCTCCATCTCTTAGGTGAGAATTAGCATCTCACTGCACGTTTCTTCGAGGCTGATGGGGTCGTTTTATTTTCTCACGCTTTTTATTATGATGTCAAAGTGTTCTACAGCGAGCTCGCATTGCCTTCCTAACCTGAAAAAAGGTATCACACAAGCAAACCAGAGGTGGCATCCTGCTCAGTGACAGGAAGGACAGACAATTGATGCTGCAACCTCTCAGCGGCTCCTGACGGGGTAGTGCTGAGCGGAAACGCCAGTCTCAGAGGCCCCTACTGTGTGCTTGCCCTTGGCGACCTTTTTTGAAATGAGTTTACAGAGATGGGGACAGATTGGTGGTGGCAGGATAGGGTTGGTGGAGGGGGTGACCAGGAGAGGTGGCGGGAGGGGGGTCTTGGTTGGGGAGGGTGGTTGTGGAGAATACTGTTCAGTGACAGAGAACACACACACACACACACACACACACACACACACACACACACACACACACACTGTATGTAGTCAGTTTCCCAGCCCCTGGGACCTCTCTGTCCTATCTTTGCAACTTCTTGGGACTCTGTCATTATGTCAACATGAAAAGCTAAAAAAAAAAACCCACAAGAAAGCAAAACCAAAATCACAGGATTCCTCTGTAAATAAACACATCCTCACCCGTAAAAAAGATCTTCCAATGGCCGATCCTGTGATGTATTTCGCTGGCTGATTTCACACGGCTTCCCTCTTCTGTGAAGCCGAGAGCACCACGCCTTGTTTGGGGTCCCCCGCGTCAGGGCAGCGTTCCCGGGCTTGTGTTCCTAACCTGCAGGTCACCAGCTGAGTCTCTGCCGGTGCCTGGGATTTGCAGAGCATTACTTCCAGGGGTGGTCTCACACGTGGCATCCTTTGTCTCCTCCAGGGGAAGGCCAGGAGGAGATCAGGAAGGTGACTTTTGAAGAGTTGCGGCAACAAGTGGCCCTGTTCGCGGCAGCAATGAGGAAAATGGGTGTGAAAAAAGGGGACCGCGTCATCGGTGAGGATTCTGGGTGCTTGTCATGGTTCAGGGAGGGAGCATGGCAGAGGGGAGTGGCTTGGGAGGCTGGACAACTTTGGAACAAGGTGGGTTCACGTCGTTTCACCCAGCTGTGCACGCACGGCAAAACATAGACAAGTAAAGAAGGTCACTGAGAGAGAGGCCACCAGGCCTTCGTGGGGCCCGTGGGCAGCACCTGAGGGCACTGGGCTTCCCGGGGGCACGGGACCCGTGTTGGTTCCTGGAGCCGCTGTTGACCAGGTGTGTGGGTTTGGACCGGACCTTGTCTGGAAGAGAGAGGCTGAGCCAGCTGGTTGTCGAGTGTCTTTCCTGGGCGGAGTTCTGTGTGCCTCCTCGGCCTGGTGTCCAGAGTGGGGCCAGTGGTGGGTTCCAGTCCAGCTTGGGCCGAGGCCCTGCAGGCTGTGTGCTGAGCCACCGAGGTCAGAGTCAAGGCATCTGTTCCCAGGACCAGAGTCAGGTGTTGCTCTTACACCAGAGAGGAGGGCTCTTCTGTCCTTGGGCCCCATGCCTTCAGGGGCATAGGGTCTGTCCCCTGCTGGAAACCCGTGGCCCTCAGGGTGGAGGGGAGGACCTGGGGCCAGGCTGGCTGGCCCTGCTTGGGCTCCCTTGCTCACCTTTCCTGCCTCCCTCACACCCTCCCTGCCCTGTTGATGGAAGGACGTCCTGACCTGCGCAGCCTTTTATAAACATTTATTTGAGCCAAACAGAGGATATACTGAGAAGCAAGATCTCAGCAGGCTGAGGTCAGTGCTCAGGAGGGTAACAGTCAGCAGTTTTTCCTTACACATTTTTTTTTGTATTTTTTTGAAGTGAGAAGCAGGGAGGCAGAGAGACAGACTCCCACATGTGCCCAAACAGGATCCACCAGGGGGCGATGCTCTGCCCATCTGGGCCGTTGCTCCATTGCAACTGGAGCTGTTCTAGTGCCTGAAACAGAGGCCATGGAGCCATCCTCAGCGCCCGGGCCAACTTTGCTTCAATGGAGCCTTGGCTGGGGGAGGGGAAGAGAGAGACAGAGAGAGAAAGGAGAAGGGGAAGGGAGGAGAAGCAAATGGGTGTTTCTCCTGTGAGCCCTGGCAAGGAATCAAACCCGGGACTTCCCCATGCCGGGCTGATGCTCTACCGCTGAGCCAACCGGCCAGGGCCACTTACACATTTGAGATGGAGGGACCAGGAAGGTTACATGGAGTGGGAGGGGGCCAGGTGGGGACCTGACTACAGGACAGTTGAGGTCACGTGCTCTTTGTTTTAGAAGGGCGTCTGAAAGAAGGTGTTGCAAAGGGGTGTTAACCCAGATATACAGGGCTTTCCCATGGCACAGGTGAGCTTTTTAGTAGAGAAGTATTATGCATCGGATGTGACCACTCCCCCTGACCTGCCCTGTTAGGAACTTATGGTCAGACCAGTTTAAAGGCCCGTATATGGACCTGTTCTCTGCTCCAAGGAGTTTGAGCTGATTGAGAGGGGACTCGTTTGTTTACAAGGGTGAGCAGGTGAAGCTACGATGACTCATCTCCCTTGTGGTCTTGGTGGTCAGGGTGCTAGACTGCTGACCCCCCCCCCCCATGATAATGGGACTAGGACTGCAGGAACCAGTGTGGCATCTGGAGCAGCAGCTGTGCAGGGCTCTAGCCTTGGGACCCGAGTTTGGTGTGAGTGTGCCTCTCCCCAGGAAGCTCATGCAAGTGGGCATTCAACTTTATCTGCCAAGCGGGCAGGAAGGCTGGGTAGCCTTATGGTACATGAATCGAGTGGATGGCTAGGCCTCGTTAGCCCATTCTAGTGACAGAGGTGCCTAGAAAGGAATCGGATAGTAAGGGGTTCAGGGACACACCCAGTTGCTCCTGTCTCAACTGTTAATGGGATGCTCTGCGTGTCTGTGGGCTCACCCGGCCCCTCAGGGTCCCTGCTCAGCTGTTTCCCGCTCAGAGGCTGCACCTGGGGAAACTCTGGGAGAGGCGTCCACACTCTCCCTGCTCCTGCTCTCTTTTCCCCTGTTGTCCTTGCCGCCTCCCTAACTCACGGGAGTGTGTGTGTCCAGTACCAAAGCTTGTCTTTGCATCGCCGTGTCCCAGCCTGTGCCGAGTGCCTGGCACTTGGCATGCGCATAAGTAACATGTGTTGGCCTGACCAAGTGGTGGCACAGTGAATAGAGCATCGGACTGGGATGCAGAGGACTGAGGTCAAAACCCCAAGGTCACTGGCTTGAGCATGAGCCCATCCAGCTTGAGCACAGGCTCACCAGCTTGAGTGCGGAGTCATTGGCTTGAGCGTGGGCTCGTATACATGACCCCATGGTTGCTGGCTTGAGCCCAAAGGTCGCTGGCTTGAAGCCCAACATCGCTGGCTTGAGAAGGGAGCACTCGCTCTGTTGTAGCCCCCTGGTCAAGGTACATCTGAGAAAGCAATCAATGAAGAACTGATGCTTCTTGTCTCTCTTCCTTCCTGCCTGTCTGTCCCCCTCTCTCTCTCTCTCTCTCTCTCTCTCTGTCTCTGTCATACACACACACACACACACACACACACACACACACATTTGTTGAATGAATGAGCGAGAGCTGGGTGATGATCAGAATAGGCATTTTGTGTTTGAAGCCTCAGTATCTGGGGTTCTTCTGAGTCCAATTTAACCTGGACCCTTGTAAGGTCTAGAAAAGGAATTTAAAAGGTTCTTCTCCAATTTTTTTAGTTCCCTCCAATTTTCATTTTCAAAAAGAGAAACGGAGAGCAAGGTGTATTGGGGGAAACCGTTGAGGCCCCCCCCCTTGGCCATGCTGTCTTTGGGGGATACCTGGCTTCAGTGCTCAGGACACTTGGAGATCAGCTGATACCTGGTGACCTGCCCTTTCTGATCGTCTCGGCTCAGACACTGATTTGCCCTGACTGCAGTCAGTCATACTGGATGGGGTGTTTCTCAGGAGGGAGCCCCTGGGAGCTAGTCTGGAGAGGAGTGAACTGGGAGGAGCTGGAAGGTCCTCAGAGGCGGAGGCGGGGCTGTCCCTGGCTTCGTTCCTCATTTCTCGAGTCTGTGAAGTGGTCATGTCCTGGCTGGTGGTCAGTCCCTACCATATCGCTGGGTCGCAACCTCCCTGGGCTGAATCTGCCCTGCCCTGGGGCCGGGGCACCAGTGAGAAGCTTGTTTGTATTCATCTCCAAAGCAGACGTCCAGGACCTGCTATGTGCCCAAGTGCTGGGTGGAGCCCCTGCCTCTTGGGACTCTGGGCAGTGTAGATGCAGGGAACCCAACTGCTTTGGTCGGGTGGCGTTCAGAGCGGTAGGAGGTTGGGCAAGGGAGTGTCTGGAGGTTCTAGGTGCTGGAGTCCAGTGGGTTTGGGGAGCCCTGGGGAGCCCTGCTCAGGTGAGTCATTTAGCACCCACCACGCCTGTGTCCCGTTTGCAGGTTATTTGCCTAATGGTGTGCATGCCGTGGAGGCTATGCTGGCCGCAGCGAGCATTGGTGCCGTGTGGAGCGCCACGTCTCCAGACTTCGGTGTGAATGTGAGTCGGGGACCTCTCGGGGTGTGAGCCACCTGTTCTCTCGGGCGGGGTGTGTGTGTGTGTGTGTGTGTGTGTGTGTGTGTGGCATCAAATTCCTGGTGGTGTTCGGGGCCAGCAAGGCTGGAAGGAGATGATGTCACTGTGGCCTCCTGTGCCCTGGCCTGGGACATGAGAATAACAAGAGAGAAGGAACCAGAAGGAACAAAATCTTACTTTTAACTCCGAAGGCATGAATTTGGATTTAGTGCTGCCCTACTGTGTGTATGGCCATACCAGAATGTTGTACCATCACTGTGTGTATGGCTACACTAGCATGTTGTACGAGACAGGATGTGTTGTGTTCTACCTGGTCAGCTATCCTGCGACTTTGTGCCCACCTGAGATTTCCCAAATGTCTGTCCTGTGCAGAGTTTTCCTGCTTTGCTCACAGATGCCTCCCAACCTTGTGCCCATTGTTGCGCTCGCTGACCGTTTACTTGGGACCTGGGCTCTGTGCTCTGTGCGGGAGGGCAAGGGGCCCAGGGGCCCAGGGTGGAGTGGCCCGGGCAGGGGCAGGAAGTGTGCACTGAGCCCCCCCCCCCCCCCGCAGTGCTGCTGGCCCAGCAGCCCCCTGTGGGGCAAATGAAGCAGAAGCAGCCCCAGAGCAGGACACAGCAGACGCCCCCAGCCCTGAGCTGTCCTGACTGCTCCTGGGGCAGGCACCAGGCCTGTCTGAGGCGCTTCAGCCTGTCACCCCTGGGATGGCACTCAGGCCATAGCGAGTGTGTCAGACGCTATGCCTGCCTGTTTGTGTCAGCTGCAGAAATGAGTTCCACACCTGCATAGGAGGGACGCTGCACTCGGGAAAAGACGTGCTTGGTGGGATGTTGGGTCCCGCGCGTGGCACGGACAGGCACCTGAGTGTGGTCAGCCTGCTTTTTATTTTATTTTATTTTTTTTATTATTATTATTTTTTAACTGAGCTCCTTGGTCAAGCCATTCTTTTTTTTTAATTTTTATTTATTTATTTTTTACAGAGACAGCGAGTTAAAGAGAGGAATAGACAGGGACAGACAGACAGGAACGGAGAGAGATGAGAAGCATCAATCATTAGTCTTTCGTTGCGCGTTGCAACACCTTAGTTGTTCATTGATTGCTTTCTCATATGTGCCTTGATTGCGGGCCTTCAGCAGACCGAGTAACCCCTTGCTGGAGCCAGCGACCTTGGGTCCAAGCTGGTGAGCTTTGCTCAAACCAGATGAGCCCGCACTCAAGCTGGCGACCTCGGGGTCTCAAACCTGGGTCCTCTGCATCCCAGTCTGACGCTCTGTCCACTGCGCCACCGTCTGGTCAGGCTCAGCCTGCTTTTTAAAGTGGGGCTTGTTTCCCAGTGTGCGCATTCACGGTTCATTCACTGGCCTTTGGCCAGTGAAAAAAGTGCTACTCGGATGACTCGGAGCCTTTTTATTGAAAATTAAGAGAGAATCAGGGTGTGGAAACACTCCATGGTGTTCTAGTGGCCTGTTTGAATGGCACTCTTCTATTGTTTGAGTTAAAAGGCTCTTTCCGTAAAGCAGGGAATCTTTCAATGGTGCAAATGCCCTGTAGCTTTCCCCACTGATAAACTTGGACGTGGCTATTTGGGTGTCTGTAAGTCCTTTGTTATTTCTTCATATTGATGTTTTCCTTGAAGTGACAGTCATCTCAGGTACATCTCAGGTGTGTTTTTTGCTTGGCTGTGTCTACTGGCCGCTGGGTGACTTGCCCTTGACATGTGGTGGTCCTTTTGGAAGACCCCTGACAGCTCCTCCTTCTCGCTCCTCAGGGTGTCCTGGACCGGATTTCCCAGATCCAGCCGAAGCTTGTCTTCTCCGTGGAGGCTGTCGTGTATAACGGCAAGGAGCACAACCACCTGGACAAGCTGCAGCAGGTCGTGAAAGGTGTGTGGCTCTTGGGTGGCACTGGTGGGGGGGGCGAGGAACGGGCGCCAAGCTGGAACAGCGTCCTGAACTTCACGTTTCCTTCTCTCCTCTCCGTCAGGACTGCCCGACCTGGAAAAGGTGGTGGTGATCCCGTACATCACCTCCAGAGAGAAGATAGACATTTCGAAGATCCCAAATAGGTAGGTTAGCCCTGTGCCGGCCGCTGGGTCCGTGTGGCCTGCATTGCAGGGCCGTCCGTTCTGGGACTCCTCCCGCTTGGCGGTATAGCGATTTGGGGGTGCAGGGAGTTTTAGTAAGACCGTCATTTTGTAGGTGGGCATCTGAGGCCCTACAGTGAGTCCCCTGAAGCCACGTGGCGGGTTAGTGGTGGGAAGGAGATGGTCCCAGGGGTCCTCCCTTCCGGTCTGCGCCCCTTCAAGTGGTGGGCCGGGCCCTGCTCCTCGCATTGGCCACGGCAGTTGTGAGCTCTAGGTAATGCAGGTATGTATGTGCACACATAGACATGTGTATCTGTATATGCATGGATATCCACATGCATGTATGTACACATGTACACACATGTGCATGTTCCTTTTAGAACCTATTTTCGTCCTCATTGCTGATAGTGTCTTACTTTGCTTTTCTGACATTCATAAGCTGATAATTCATCTGCCCTGAGTACCAAATACAATAGTGAGCATCTTCACTTTTCATAGAAATTAAGGGATGGACTGTGGTTTGCTCAAAGTTGAATTCATCCTGAAATCCTTAGAGTTATTCTCCTTTCCTCTTTCTTGAAGCAGTTCTGGGGAGAGTTCCAGGATCAGGCCTATTGACCTTTGCAGGTGAACGTCCCCTTTGGCCTCCTGCTTGGGCTGCGGGACCGGCCCTTCGAGGCCCCCACGGGCAGTGGCTGCACAGATGGAGCAGGAGTCCTGTGTCCACAGTGGAGGAGGGGGGTGCGCACAGCCCTTTGTTCAGGCAGAGTCTGGGCGGGGTGGCCCTGTGCAGGCCGCTCTGGGCACGGAGAGACCGAGCCTCTGTGCCGGTTCCAGGGCCTGCGAGGCAGCGGGAGGGAGAGGACCTGCCCTGCGGAAGGGCTGAGCCGTGGCCATGAGCCACTGGGCACAGCTGGGCGTGGAGGGGGTGCAGGTAGTGCCAGGGAGTTGAGAGGAGGCGTCATTGGTTACTGGTAGGCTCTGGGAGATGAGCAGGGCTCGGGGACAGCTGCGGTGCTGGGATTACCGAGGCCAGAGGGTCCAGCAAGCCAGGTGACTGCTGTCGCAGGGCTGTGGCTCCGAGCCAGACTGCTCAGCTTCAGAGTCAGCCGTGTGACCCTGTGGGCAGCTCTCTGAGCCTTGGTCTGTGCGTCTGTGAAGTGGGGGTGGTGGCAGCCAGCACGTCCCTCACAGCTGGCGGAGGGCGGTGTGCGTGAGCCAGCTCTCAGCACTAGTGAGAGAAGGTGGCGTCGCAGGCAGCAGGGGCCACGACCTGAGAGCGTCGGGTCAGTGTGTGCCGGCCCAGGGCCAGGACCTGTCCCTTAGCCGGTGGGAGCCCTGACGACCTTGACACGTGACAACCAGAGGACCAAGCCCCGGTCTCAGTTCACACTGCCGCGAACAGCACCCTTCCTGTGGATGCTGCCGTGAGGCATGGAATGGGGGAAAGGCGGACGGGCATGCTGGCCCTGGTGCTGGCTTTGTTTCTTCCCGATGTGTTTGTCAGTCATTCATATAAAACGAGATGTCCCGTCCAGGAGAATGACATCAGACCATTTATTTGGTTGCATATGGTACGAAAAGCTCCCTCGTAAACCATGGGAGTGAGACCGCTCACCATTCCCCTTGTGAATGCTGGCTGTGTGGACAAACTCTACATGTGTGTGCCCGTGCACGGGGCCTCGGCAGGGCCAGGCCCTGGGGCTGTTTGTTTTTAGAAATGCAGCCAAAGCAGTTGCTGTTTACTGGGACTGGTAGACCATCGGAAAGCAAAGCTTTCTCTCCAGACATGCCAATGAGGTGGGCGCCCTCATCAGTAATCCTTCACACAGTACTGTTCACACTAGTACCGTCAGTGGAGTTCGTGTGGGCGGTGGGGTGGACGGGCTTCCGCTGGCGGGAATGCGTCAGGGCGGATCATCTTCCTGGCGCTCTGGAGCAGGGGTCTTGAGGTGCTGCGTGGAGATGAGTTATTCAGTGCCTTTCTTAGACCCCCTTCCTCTTCCCAGAGAAACCGTGTCTTTCAGAAGGCCTTCTCCTGCACCATGGTGACCACACGATTCTTTATTTTTAGCGCGGCATCGGAAGAGAGAAAGCTTCATTTGCTGATGGTGGCTTTTGTGTTCTCCTCTCTTCTCTTTGTGAGCCAGTGGAGGAGCAGGGTTCGGGGTCCATGTTTCTGCTGATGCCGGTGGAGAGCCCGCCTCTCCTCCTTGGTGGCTCGTAGCCTCTGCTGCCTCGTTCCTACTCAGAAAATGTGTCTGTGGCCCCTTTGCTGGTTCCTGGCCACAAGCACCAATGCTTTGCCAGCTTTGGGGACAAGGCAGGAAGTTGTTCTAGGTGACAAGTGGCTGATCTCGCTTGTTCCTGGGCAGACACTTATGGCCAGCCGTTGGGCACCTCAGGATGGGGTAAACCAGTGAGATGGCACATGATGGCCATGGGCAGTTTCATCATAGACACTGTAGTTTTGGGGTCCTGGCCCCACCTTCTCGCTGTGACCTTCATGCATAGGAGAAGCACTCGAATCTCACACCTCCTTCCCTCCCTTCTCCTGGGGGGGGAGGGTCGTGATTCAGACCACTGGGCCACGGCTTCGCTTTGGGCAACTGGAAACCTGGGTCTGCTATGGGGATGGGTGGTCACAAACAGGTGGTGTCCCTGGGCTCTGCACATGGCGCCTGGTCCTCCTTCAGCCGAGGCCCCTCCCTGGCAGCAGTGTGCTGGCCCGGGGCGCTTGTCCACAGTGTTTGCTCAGTAAAGCGCTTGGGAGACTCCCTGAGCATGTGGCCTGGCCCGTGTGCAGCACCGGAAAAGCAGCTCGGAATTTTCTCTCGTTTCCCAGGTTTCCCCACAGGTCATGTGAACTTGGGAGACGAGACGTCTCCCATCGCAGGAGCCTAGGGCCAGGGCCAGCTGGATTGCGCCCGGGCTGGTGGGAGTGCATATGTGACCCCCTGTGTTTTGCCCACAGTATGTTTCTGGATGAGTTTCTGGCGACAGGGCCAGGGGAGCCGGCACCCCAGCTGGAGTTCGAGCAGCTGCCCTTCAGCCACCCGCTCTTCATCCTATTCTCGTCAGGCACGACCGGAGCGCCCAAGTGCATGGTGCATTCCGCCGGGGTAGGTCTCCCCTCCATGGGCAGCCTGTCCCCGGGGCCAGCGTGCGGCCTCCCTCAGGTGGAGCAAGCGGTGGACAGCTGCTGTGCCCGGGGCTGTGCGGTGTCGTCACCATCGCTTGAGGCAGGGATAGGGCCCAGGCCTGTGGTGCTGCAGCTCCGATTGTCTGGGCCTGCTGGCCCCCAGCCTGGCTGCTCCCTCCATGTCCAGCCTCCCAGCTTCTCCTGGCGGGGAGAGAGAAAACCCGCAGCATCTTGGTAAAGCCTTGTCACAGCCTTTTTTCATGCACTCCCCACCAGCCGCCCCCAGAAGAAAACACTGTCCAAGGGGAAGCCTCATGTTCTAGTCGCTCTCTGGCCCTTGCTCACTAAGACGTGCTTGCTAAGATGGCGGTATTTGGCAATGAAATGTGGAATGTCTTATTCTACCTTGTGTGGCTTTAGGGGCTCTCTGTCCTGTGAAGCACTCTGAGTCCCTTCCACGAGAAGGAGCCATCCCCTCTGTGGCAGGTTAGAGCCCCACACAGCTGTTTACCATGCTCCCCTCAGGCGGGCTGGACTGAGCACACTTCATCACACCCTGGTTCGGGCTCACTGAGGTCCAATCTCAGGTTAGGAAATAAAACCGCCGGGCTCAGCGTCCATCCCTGCATCATGGCGGCTTCTCAGGAAACTGGGGGCAGGAGGGAGGGGGCACATCTGGGCCAAAGGCTTGGTTTCTGGAGGTGGCACTGGCCAAGCTGAGGTGCTTCCTTATGGAACTGAGTTGTCCTTGTAGCTGAAACCATCCTGTGTTGACGTCACGCCAGGCGCGTGCAGCAGGAAGTCAGATGCCATTCGGCGTGGCTGCTGGACTCATGTGCTCCCCGGAGAGGGGAATCCTGGTCCGCCTGTTAACAAGCCGTAGAGGTGACCATTTTTAGAAGCCTTGCAGATGAGGGGAATGCGTGTGGCAGAACAACAGACGTTTCAGGAGAAACTAAAATGTCTACCTGTCCTTTTACTTTAAGTGTGTTTTGCATAGTAAATGTCACTGTTTTCCAGAGAAGGACATGAAAATGTATTAGGTATAATATAGTCGGCTCATAAAACCATTGTGCCTGGAATAGTTCAAGTGCAGGAAGATCAGGAGACACTGGGTTCACTTTGTCTTCCCTGGGCTCTTGAGTCGTCAGAGAGGCGGCCCAGCCGCCTGCCCGTTTTGCAGACTTATCTTGGCATGAGACTTGGAAATAGCCAGGTGAGGGGATGGCTGCAGTGCCCCCCGCAGTGCCTCCCACCTCACCTCGCTGGGGTGGGGGCCTTGTTCCTGGTTTGCTGTTTTGTTCTCCAAGTCCACGAAAGGCCTCAAAACAGCTCCCTTCATCCTTCTTTTACATTAAATCACTATTCTTGCTGGAGACCCATGAAACCAATGCTGCCGGGGCTCAGCTGGGACTCGGCCAGGACGGTGTAAAAACTGGGGAGGGGGGTTTGCTGCTGCATATCAGGGTTTGTAGGGAGGAAGTCTCGCGAGGGAAGCAGAGCTGCTCGTTCTGTGCCCTCGGGGGGAGGAGTACAGTGGACAGGTGAACAGGTGTGGGTGGCAAGGCCAGGCCCAAGCAGATTGCACGGGGGCAGGGACAGAGCTGAATCAAACACTGACTCAGTAGAAGTGAGCATGGGAGGGGATTTGTGGCAGGTCCATGGTCGGGGAGCCCAGCCTTGCGGTGGGCTCACTGTGTGAGAGGTTACTGTTCATTGGAATCTTGAAACCTCTGCCTTGCTCCTGTGAGAACAGTGTGTGCTGGGGACTTCCCAGGGAAGCTGTGCCCACCGGGTGGGGGAGCCGTCCCAGCCCCCCACATGCACGGCTCCCTAAATCCGCTGGAGGCCCAGCTCCTGGGGACTGCAGGTGGCCTTGCAGATCCTGGGACTGGGCCATCCCTCCCAGCAGGCTCTGTGCTGCCCTCCACAGGCCACGTGTGGAATGACACTCAAGGAGGAGCTCGGCTCTTGCATAGAGATTTTGTGGGGCAGGGTTGTTTCTGCTGAGCTTTTGAAGGGACTGTCTCCTCCAGGGACTTGCTATTTCATTTCTTTTGGGGATGACCAGGGTCATAAATCCCGGTTTTAATCGTGGGTTCTGGCTTCAGTCTGGTAGTTTCTAACCCTTCTTCCAACCCTGGGGCTCTGTTGCTGTCAGCTGGGTGCTGCTGCTGCCTGTTGACCTGATCAGAGGGAGTGATCTGGCCCTTACTGGGGGCCTCACAGGGCATCCCCAGCCTAGCCTCAGGACTGTATGAGATCTATTGTAAAGGTGGGAAAACTGAGGCCAAGACTGGCTAAGTGGCGAGTGCGGGCCCCCTGCTCCACCATCTGTATAGTGCTTGGTGACAGACTGCTTCTGTCCTCCCTGCCAGCCACACAGAGACACGAGTGGTCTGAGCGAGTAAGGTCTGGGCGTGGACTGCTGCACAACTGGGGGACCGGGAGGCCGCCCCGCGTGCTGACAGCTCCTGTCTGGGTCCAGCGGCAGAGGCAGTGCAGGACAATGCGTCCAAGCAGAAAGCCAGTGTGAGGCAACCATGCCAACAGGCTGGGAATGTACCAAAATAGACAGAGACATGGGCTCCCGCCACCTTGGGTGGGCCGGCACAAGATGGAGCGCAGAGACTTCTCACGTGGATGCTTTAGTTTTGGGACACGTGACTGTACTGCCTATTAAATGCTAAAACAGAAAATAACAGATTGTGTGTGGCAGTGGGAGGGAGAGGTCCGACTGTGTTTCAGTTTGAGCTGAGGGCAGGGTTCACGCTGTCCCCTTGGCCAAGGCATCCCTAGGCTCCAACCCGAGGCCCACAGAGCGCTGTAGATGCAGCAGCTGCTGCGTGTCAGGTGACGGTCTCACTCTGCCACCTGCCCTTGCCTGTCCTCTGTGAAGGGATGAGGCTCCTAGCGCCCTGTTCTAGATAGAGGTGCGTGGTAGTGCACCGAGCTCCAGCCTTACCCTCCCCTTTAACCGCGATTCTCTAACCCCCACTCTCCTCTGCCCAAGGTGGATGAGTCCCTGGTGCTGCTGGGGCCCCGGCGCCCAGAGCAGGCCAGCCGGCCGGAGCCCATCAGAGGTTCCTCTCCGTCCTCCGGGACTCGCGGCGTCAGGAGGCAGTGTGACGCAGGAGCATGGCTCCTTGGGGCGAGGATCCAATGTTGGCTCCCTCCAGGACAGACTGGCTTCCCGCCCCAGGCAGCGTGTCTGACGGGTGCACCTGGGAGGAAGCAGCCTCTCACGCTGGTCTCTCCTCCCCGCAGGGCACCCTCATCCAGCACCTGAAGGAGCACATTCTTCACAGCGACATGACCAGCAGCGATGTCATCTTCTATTACACCACGGTGAGTGGGCTCCGGGGACGCCGTGGGGGTGCTCCTTTGCGACGGCTTTGGTTCCTGTGGGGCCGCCAGGCTTTGGGCCTTGTGTGGTCTCTCCCTATCACTGGGCCCCTCCTGGTCACACGTGTTAATAGCAGGCAGCGCCCACCACCACCCATGGGTCCTTCTCCCTGGTCCCCGCGGCTCTGCCCTGTCCTCCCTGCCGCCCACTCGAATCTCGGCACCTCCTCGTCGCTGCTCGCTCCGGCCTGTCCTCCCAGGCTGACCCCGCCACCTCTGGAGCCCTAGTGCTCAGGGGTTCTAGAGAAACCGAGGACACTGAGCTCTAGAGGTGAGAGGCAGGTCACGTGACTGAAATCTGCTGTGAGCCGGCCAGACAGTGACTTACTAAGGATGTCCTGAGGAGAGTAAGGGACGTTGGGAATTTACTGGAAGGCAGCTGGATGGTGTGAGAGGGAGACTGATGACCCAAGACATCCCTGGACTGTGTGGCCGATGTCCACTGAGTCCCCTGGGTGTCAGACATCCCTGGGATTACGTGCCGGGAGACGGGGGCAGGGTCCTGCCTCAGGCACATGTACATAGTTCAGTGTGGAATAATCACCACAGACCCAAGCCGGGTTCAGGGGCTGGGAGACAGTCCTGACCTTGCTGGACATTCAACGATGGGAGCTCAGGATCAGTTACAGGAAGTGAAGTTTGACCCCAAGGGAGGAAAACGCAGACTTGGCCTTTTCCCAGATGGCAAACATCAGGAGGTTCTAGAGGGTCTCGCTGTTTTCTGGATGATGACGTGTGCTGAGTTTTTAAAGATCCAGCATGCTGGAGGCGAGTCCCCAACCTGTGGGGTTGATCTCCAGGACTCTGCTGTGCCCTGGGAGACCGTGGGCAGGCGACCTCACCTCTCTGTGTGCCCGGGTGTAAATCAAGGAACTTGGGCCAAATGATTCCGGCTTCTCTCAGCTACGGGACTAAACATAGACCCCTGCCCATCCCGTCCACACACGCGGGGCAGTGGAAGGACTGCAAAACCTGGGGCATTTTTCTCAAGAGCACTTCACTTCCGGGGAGCCTCCTGCGTGTGAAGGACTGGGCAGCTAGATTTTCCCATGCAGCCGGCTGGGCACCACCCAGCCGAGCCTGGTCCACCTGTGTCCCTCACTGACTCTCCTGATGTGGAACTTCTGGGGCCGTTTGGAGTGGGCAGTTCTCACCAACCTTCGGCTCAGTTTTAGGCGGTTTTCTAGGGATGTGAGCAGTTGAGGGACTGGTGTGGGAGCTGCCTGGCGTTCAGTTGGCACCATGCTCCTCTGTTGTTCCAGGTCGGCTGGATGATGTGGAACTGGCTGGTGTCTGCTCTGGCCACAGGTGCAGCCGTGGTCTTGTATGATGGCTCCCCCCTGATGCCCACACCCAACGTGCTCTGGGACCTGGTCGACAGGATCGGGTAGGTACCAGTGTTTGGACTTCTGACTCGCCTTTCATCTGAGCCCGACGGTGAGGGGAGTCCCCCCGTCATCAGCTGCCCCCCAGTGCCGGCTGGCAGGCTCCACCGTGTTCCAGAACCCTCACAGTTGTGCTCCAGGATGCACCCTGGCCCTGCACTGCCCGCTTCAGGCAGGGATTGGGTGGGTGACAGGTGGGAACTGCCAGGGAGTCCAGAATTGTGGAAACGGGGAGGGAGGAAGTGCCCCTTCCGCCCCAATGCCCTTCCTCCAGAAATGGTCAGAGGACCTGTTTCACTAGTGAGTCCTCTGTTGATGAAGTAGTCAAGCCTGGTGGACGGTTCTGGTCACTGCTGACCTAAGGTCACATGTTCAGGAACGAGAACATGAAAGTCAGCGTGCTCTCAAATGTTCTAAGACGTTTGAGTCCGTGCATGGTGGCAAGCAGAGGAGCTGCTCACGGTTTTAAACCCTTGCCATTAATATTTTAACTATAACTTTGCCCTGCCTGGAAAGTATATATTCAAATCCTGACATTTGGCTCCCAGTATTAGCCATCCTAATGAGATCGTTTCCAGCGAAAGGTCAGTCAAATCCCTGGGAACTCAGAGGTCTCCAAGATCATCCCCCTAGCACCTGCGAACCCGGCTCCAGGTGCAGACGCTCTGGGGTGCATGAGTGTGCCTGTGTGGGGAGGGTGGGGGGGATACGTCTCAGTCCCCCGCTCGCCGAGGCCAGGGCGCGTAGAGACACACCTGTGACTGCACACTCGTGAGATCCACAGAGATCATTGGTTTGGGGAGTGAAAGAGTAAAATCTGAGTGTTGTGCTGATGTGGCTGGTGACTGGAGACCTTTGAGCCCGTGGCTGGGTGGCCATTGCTCTCCAGGGCCATGCACTCGACCTGCAGAGGACCATGGGGTCCCTGGTCTTCCGGGAAAATACAGGTATTCCTGAAGGGGCGACACCTTAATCTTTGGAAGTGCTCTTGAATTAGTTCATCAGACTGAGTTTAGGAAGTAAACACAGGGGCAGCGGTGGTGTGGGGGCGTGTCTATTTCCTGCTCCCCTCACCCTCCCCACTCCAGACATAGCCGTCTCTGGGCACACCGACCTGGGAGGTGCTGAGGTTTTACTGTGGCTTTATTGGTGGCAGGGTGGTCCTGGGGAAGTGGAGAGGTGAGAGGGGCAGTAACTTTGAGGGACTCCACCCCATTGCCGGCTCTGCAGCCAGGTGTGCAGGTGACAGGTCTCATTGCCCCGGGGGACGAGGAGGGCCGGGTTCCCCAGCCTCCTCTGAGCCCCCAGGAGGAAACCTCCTCTCGTTAGGAAGACAGAGTTTCCATGTAAGGCTGTTCCAAGCAGCCAAGGAAGGAAACAGAATACTAAGTGATTCCCCTTGAGAGAACATGAGCTATACTCCAGCAGCATTCTCTGGGTGCCAACATGGGGTGACAGGCTGCGGGCTCTCAGAGTTCGACGGTTTTCTGAGTTTCACAAAAACATGAGCTCATTTGAGAAATGGGGACGGGCCCTCTGCGTCACCAAAGGCCCTCAGCCCTCCCCACTTCACTAGAAAAGGAACCTGTGGGGTCAGAATCTGAGGGCTCTTGGTTTTATAGCCTCTGTTGGTCCCCCAAGAGGAAGTAGCTGGCAGTTGGGGAGCTAGTGGGGCCACGTGGTAACGGTCATTTAAGATAGAGCCCACTGTTCAGGGAGCCGCTGTCTGCATGCTGGCGTCGCTGTGAGGACCTGTCACTGCAGCATGTCAGTAACGGAGGGCGGTGGGTTCGCTCTCAGCCCAGGATTAAGTATTAATTCAACCCAGAAAAATGACGTGTCTCGGGTTTTGCATCCTTATCAGAAGTGAACCACTTGTTTGGAAAGAACCTTGAAGAGTTTCTAGTGATTTCTCTCCCTCCTGTGCCCTCAGCATCACCATCTTTGGAACAGGTGCCAAGTGGCTGTCCGTGCTTGAGGAGAGAAAAATGAAGCCAGGTGAGTGTGCCCCTCAATGTCTGTCCCGACGTCTAGGCAGGAGACCAGGCCCCGGGTCACGCATCGCCTGCACGCAGGCCAGCCCGAAGGGGCTGAGTGCATTCGACCTCTCTGTGGTTCTGGCCCTAGCGGAGACCCACAACCTGCAGACGCTTCGCATGATCCTGTCCACCGGCTCCCCGCTGAAGGCCCAGAGCTACGAGTACGTGTACCAGTGCATCAAGACCAGTGTCCTCCTGGGCTCCCTGTCAGGTACGGCTGCTGTGTGTCTGCGCCGACTGGCAAAGGGAGTCCTGCGGGACCCAGAGGGTTGGGGGCATGACCAGGCTGCTACCGTATACGTGAGCACCATCCAACCCCGCAGGCCCGAGGCTGGGTCTGATGGGTGAAGCATCCGGTTCCCAGGAACCTGAGTCTTCACTTCCGGTGTGACCATGAGAGGTTATTTACTCGGTCAGAAATAAGTCACCTGGACCTGGGAGGCTCACTCCAGTGTCTGAGTCACCTCCCCCATTTCTCCTGAGAAGAAGCCTGGGTGGCCTTTCCCGTGTGTATCTGGAAGGGTAGAAGGTGCCTGTCCTCTGGGCATTGCTCCTTTGTTGCTCACTAAGGGGAAACGTAAGCAATTAGTCTCGGTGTTCAGAATTCTGATCCTCCCTTGTCACTGTCACAGGCGGCACCGACATCATCTCCTGCTTCATTGGCCAGAACCCTTGTCTTCCCGTGTACAGAGGGGAGATTCAGTCCCGGAACCTGGGCATGGCCGTGGAGGCGTGGGACGAGGAAGGTGCGGCCCCACCAACAGTTTTCTCCCCACGTTGGGCATCTCCCTGGGATGGGCATCTCCCCGTGATGGGCGTCTCCCTGTGACGGGTGTGCGTGGTGACTGGAAACCTGTGCACACACATGTGCCTTTACTTGGTGTCACTTCCCCTGTCACTGCAGTCCCTCCCTGTCCCCCATGCCCCGCGACCCGCCCACCTGAGGAGTAGTGCTGGGCCAGAGCGCAGTTGGAGAGCGGGTGCTTAGGGACGGCAGGTGGGCAGGTGTTCCCCCAGCAGGCCTGCTGCCTCGCGGACCCGATGCCCTGGCCTTGGCTGAGGGCCGCCGGATGGCCAGGGGTGAAGCCTCTGCTGTCTCAGGACAAGCTTTGGCTTCATAGTCAGTCGTGGCCGTTGACTGTTAAGTCAGCAAAGCCTGTGTGTGTCTTCAGTGACAGACTGGGCCTGGCATGTAGTGTGCATGTGGTGCAAGTTCACAGACTGGCCCCGTCTGCACCCCTGGCTCTGTTAGCTCAGCCTGACCCCGTGAACGGGGAGGTGATGTCCCCGTGGGCGCGAGGGAGAGGGAAGACCACAGCGACGGGGGGAGCACAGCAGGCTGGGGCTGGAAGCCTGGAGCCTGTAGAGCCTGTCTGCCTCCTTTCGTTTGCGGAAATGTTGCCAGGACCGCTGTGACAAGGGCTTTCCCTTTGCTGCACAGAGTGACTTGCTCTGTCCTTGTGTCGTTTTCTTCCTGTCTGTCCTCTCCATTCCTCCTGGTGCATGGCTGCATTCTCTGGGCCGGCTGCCAGGACGATGCTCCCTCATTCTGTGGGGCGGCCACCAGGGAGACGCTGTCCTAGAGAGAAACAGCGTCTGCCCACCTTCTGCCCATGGTGTGGTGGGATGGAGAGCTAGCCGGGGAAAGGATGTGGAATCTCAGAAGCCTCTGCACGTTCATGGCGGCAACGGTTTCTCTGACCCAGTCCTGTTGTGCTGGCCCGTAGGAGGGCTGGGCAGACGGCATAGCTGGTTGCTCACCTTCCGAGGTTGGAAGGGATGCTGCTGTCACCCTGTCTGTTAGGCTCTGTGACCTGAGAGTGCCCGACGCAAAATGGCCTCGGTGCCACATTTTTGTTGTTTGTTTTTTCAAATTATAAAGTTTATTTAGAAAGTTACAGAGGTAGCAGAAGTGAGCCAGCCGGCTGCATGGGCTCAGGGAACAAGTTACCGGGCGGAAGAAGGGCCCTTGGAGTGTAGGAGAGGGGCAGGCAAAGGGTGCGCCTGGGACAGAACGGGGGAGGGAGTGGCGTGGCGTGCTCCCGGGACAGCCTGCCGTGCCACGCTGTTACCCAGCAGTTGGGTGAAGGCCTGCAGGCCCCAGGATCTAGGAATCCCAGCGCTGGGGAAGCCTTGCACACACGAGCCAGGTGACATGTGCGGGGAGTTCCTGGCAGCATGGTTTGTGGTGGAGAGCAGGGCGGGAACTTAGGGGGAGCGCGCAGCTGTGACCATGTGGAGACGGTGGTGGTGGCGTGACACCAGGGCGGGTGTGTGTGTGGCCGTGCGAAAGAGTGGGCAGCCGGTGCTGGTGGGGGAAGCATGGCGACGTGGGGTGACTGCAGAGTTTAGGAGCAGGTGGTGAGATGGTGCGTGTGACTCAGGGATGCATGTTGACGGACTAACAGTGCTGACGCGCAGGACTGATTAAACATTATGTTAAGGGGAGAACAGGGGAGGGTGCCGGGACAGAAAGTCACGGGGGACAAATAAACACGCTGTCAGGGGTGGGGTGCAGTTGGCTCTGTACCTGTGCACATGTCCAGAATGCTGCGTAGTAGGTGATAGAGAGAGAGAGAGAGAGAGAGAGATAGAGAGAGAGATGGAGGGAGGCGTGGCTGTGGCGGGCTCCCAGCTGACTCTCACTCCTCCCAAACCAGGCCGGGCGGTGTGGGGGCAAAGTGGAGAGCTGGTGTGCACCAAGCCGTTCCCCTGCCAGCCCACGCACTTCTGGAACGACGAGAACGGCAGCAAGTACAGGAAGGCCTACTTCTCCAAGTTCCCAGGTAGGTGGGGGTGTGGGCGGAGCTGCCCCACGCCTGCGGGGCTGGGCCTTCTGGGCCCAAGTCTGATCACCTCCCACCCACCCTGAAGCCTAGGGGGGCCGCTCACAGCTCGTCCTGCCAGTGGGGTGACAATGATCTCTGGGTTGATCCTTGTCCCTTCAGTTTGAAGGTGTCCTAGGAAGTCACAATGCGGGCCTGGTGTCATCTTATCCTCCCTCTGTGCCCAGATCCCCTCAGCCCCACGGAGGCCCAGGACATGCACTTCCCCGTGGCGGCTGGAGGGCCTGCTCGCTTACCCAAGATTGCATCTGCCTGTCAGAGAGAGCGGGCGCCCACGAGAGGTGCCAGCTTGGGACCCTGCGTTTATCTCACGCCATTGCCCAGTCCCCACAGTGCAGTGGCTTCCAGACAGGCTGTCACTCTTGCAGACTGACACCTCATGGTGCCTGGGTCTCTCTCCTCTCAGTCCCTGAGCAACCTCGAGTTACGGCTGATGTGGAGCTCGTAACTTAACACGCCTTTGTCCAGGGCTGCCCAGACTGAGTGCTGGCTTTTCTGCAGTCTCTAGAAAGGTAACTTGCTTTTGCATAAACTACACGTGGGAATCAGAATACGGCCGGAGACTAGGGTGGCAGCATTTGCCACGGTCCCTCCCGTTTTCTCTCAGCTCTGCGTGTTCTCACGTCCCGTGTGGAAGTGGTCATAGCCGGCATCACACCCCCACATGGGAGTTGCAGGAGCACCCTCCCGCAGGTGTGACTGGCTCCACTGGATGGACAACTGGGGGGTTTCAGCCCCGCCTCAAAGCCTGCCGGTCTGTGGCTGTCCAGACAAACTGAGGCACAGTGGAGTGTACCTATCTGTCCATCCATACATCTATGCACTGCCTGGTTCACTTCTGTCCCTGGTACCTCGCTCCATGCCATGCTGGTTTCCGCCGGCAATGTCTGCTGACGGGTCTCCTGTTGCCAACCCAATGAGCGTCCTGTTGCTGTCATGCCTGCGCGGGCATCTGTCTGGGCAGCCGTCAGCAACCCCCTTCTCCGTGGGGTGACTGACCACTCTGCCTCCCTGCAGGTGTCTGGGCGCACGGCGACTACTGCAGGATCAACCCCAAGACGGGCGGCATCGTCATGCTGGGCCGGAGGTGAGGGCCAGTGGTCGGCTCTGCTCCCCCGACTCTCTTCTCTAGGCACCGGGGAGGGGAGGGGTTCCTGTGTCAGTTTCCTGAAGGCCTGGTTCACATTTCTGTGCCCTGAACTGGTGGGCCAGGGGCATCGGGGGAGGTCTGTACCAAAGGCCCTGCCAGTGACCATCAGCGGTGGGACAGCTTTTCCAGGCTGGGGCCCCCACCACCGCTGGGAGGGGTGTGTGTACAAGTGGATGGTGCAAGGAGGTGACTGGTGTGTTCCCACAGTGGGGTTTAGGGAGAGAGAGGGGTGGCTGGTCAGGGGCCGAAGTGGTGACGTGAGCCTCTCATGACTGGTCCTGGTGTCGCCATGTGCAAAGGGTGTGACCACCACTCTGGGGCCCCCTGCGATGTGCCTCACTCATGCTGCTGTGTGTTCATGACCTCTTCTCTCTTTCCAGTGACGGCACACTCAACCCCAATGGAGTGCGATTTGGCAGTTCGGAAATCTATAACATTGGTAGGTGGTTCCTCTTCCTCCCGAGCAATGGTCGGGTCCTCCGGGAGCCCAGGGTCTGCTCTCCAGAGACCTCACCTTTTGTGCCTCCTGGTGTTACTTAGACATGAGCATGTCCTCTCCAGGGCACACCTCGTCCATGTTGCTTGTAGCTTATAAAACCTCAGGGGGGCAGCTCTTAAGGTCGCATGGCCTGTTCCATTCCTGTCCTGTTTCATGCTCATGGGGAGCTGTCAGGGGGGGTGGGTCTGCTCTTTATGAGTGAGGAAGCAAGCACAGAGAGGCTACATACTGCGGAAGGCCACACGGCACTGCGTGGGGCACCAACATGGAGTCGGCCCTGGGCCTCACGCGGCACTGCAAGCCACCTATGGGCCTCAGAAAGCCCAGCTCCGGCCACAGAATGGGCCGCAGAGTCTTGTCCGAGTGGTTGTGCTGCCGGGTGGAGGGTCCCGCCTTCTTCCAGCCTTTGTTCTTCCCACCAGCCCCTAATGTGGGCTCTTGCTTCCTTTTTATTTTTAAATTGATTTGTAAAGTAAGGGCCTCGCATGGCCTCTTCGCAGAATGTCCAGCTTGAGCTGGAGCTATCTTTCCACGGAGGCATCTTCCACCTGCCCGCCCACCCCGGGGGTCTTTCCAGGGCGGGGCTGGGAGGAGGGGCGGCAATAAATCCCCCCCCCCCCCACGCTCCCGAGCCCAACAGCTGGCACAGGGCCTCTTCCCTCATCTCCGCAGTGGAAGCCTTCGAGGAGGTGATGGACAGCCTGTGTGTCCCCCAGTACAACCCGGATGGGGAGGAGAGGGTGGTCCTCTTCCTGAAGATGGCCTCGGGGCACAGCTTCCAGCCCGACTTGGTGAGACGCATCCGAGACGCCATCCGCATTGGCCTGTCGGCCCGGCACGTGCCCAGCCTCATCCTGGAGACCAAGGGCATCCCGGTATGGCTGCTGGTGGGCTCCGTCACCTGCCACCTGGCAGCGCTACTGGCGCCGTCCTCTGCCCGGCCCACATGCTCAGAATGCTCGTCTGGAGGCTGGCTCGTGCTTTATATTATATATAGTTGCCCCCGTTGCCTGGCAACAAGTCCCTTTCTGCCATCCTTTCTTATTAACCCTTCCTAAACTGCAGTATAAAGCAGCTCCTGCTCAGTACCGCTGTGCAGGAGGTGAGCAGGCAGCCCTGTGCATGCACCCCCCCCCCCCACCCGGCTTTCCCGGCGCGGTTTCAGCGTGCTCTCACAGTTGTTAACTAAAGGGCCTCTGAGGTGTGGTCTTTCTCGCCTGCGGAGGGATTCGGGTTGGTTAGAGGTGCGACAGCGCACTCCCTCTGTGCACTGCGCTGCCGTCCTGAGTCGGGTCACAGGGTCTAGGTCAGGCCGCAGCGCTCCCTTGCTCTGCTCGCAGGAGGAGCGCTGTCAGTGGAGACAAGGGAGCGCCGTGTGCGCGTGTGCGTAAGTGTGTGCACGCAGATGAGCCAGGCCGTCCCTTCAGCTTACAGAATGGCTGTTCCCTGGGGCCAGCAGGCGCCGCCACCCTTGAAGCTGCCCCAGAGGGACAGGCACGTGCAGTGCAGAGAGAGGCAGGGCGGGCCAGGACAGCTTCGGGGGAAGGACGGAAAGAGGCAGTGCCCTTGATTCTGAGATTCCTACAGCAGAGATGGCTCTTTGCCTTCAAGGTCTAGCAACACCTTCAAAACAGCATTTCCAGGACGGGGGCTGGGGCGCACGCCTGGGGGCCCACTGGCTGCGCGTGCTCACGGAGACTGTGCTTCCCGCGTTCCAGCCCTGGCCACGTTTGCTCTGTGGGTTTACTGCTTCTCTAATTTTTTTTTTTTAAAAGATGTATTTATTGATTTTACAGATAGAGGTAAGAGAGCTGGGGGGAATGAGAAAAACCAATTAATAGTTGCTTCACTTGAGTTGTTCGTTGCTTGCTTGTTGTATGTGCCTTGACTGGGGAAGCCCAGGGTCTTGAATCGGCAACTCTATGTTCCAGGTCGGTGCTTTATCATCTGCACCACCACAGCCCAGGTCTGTTTCTTTTTAAAATAGCGTCCACACATGTCTTTTGTGTTTTGATTTTACAGAGGAAGGGTCCCACAGTTTGGGCGTTTCCCCCCCAACCCCCACTTGACTCTTGGTGACTTTGTGGAGACGTTGGTCCTCAGGGACAGGAGTTGTCAGGGTCTGTACCATATTGCCTTTTAACAACGAGGGCCCAAGGTGTCCTTCAGTTAGCCAGGTACTGTCTGCACCTGGCGTGTCTTGGGGACGAGACTTTGTTTTTTTCCCCTGGCTTTTCTTTGATGTAAAAGAGCCCATGTCCTCTGCTGCCAGCATGGTCATCCCCAGCCTGTCTGCTTGTGAGAATGTGGGACGACCTAGGAGAGGGAGACTGTGGGCGGGCTGCATCCCTGTTCTCGGCCCGACTCCCATCAGCCAACTCTGAGCTGTCCCCTCTCCACTGCCTGTCTCCTGGGCCGGTGGTTGTGCTGAGGGTTCCCGAGTCTTTTCAGGAATTGCTAGAGCCCGTGGTCTGAGTTAATGGCGTGCGTAGGACAGGGTTTGCTCTGTGCGTCACCGAGCTGGGGAGGGTCTGGCCCAGCCACGGGAACTTGAGGTTGGTCACAGCCAAGGGAGACAGGCTCTGGGTATCTGAGGCCTCATCAGGTTGGCATGACTGCTCTGAACCAGCATGTCGTTGTGCTGGGTCACAATTTAGACGCCTACCCCCACTCTTGGGTAGGGGTACCCCAGCAGAGCCGGGGCGGGGGGGGGGGCGGAGAGCTCCTGCCTCTCCCAGCCTCTCCCACCAGAGGAGGTAGTAGTGGTCCTTCCTCTGAAGCATCCTCTTGTTCATTTTGTCGGCTGATGGAACACAGGAGTTATTAGCTGCCACGAGCCATTCTTGGCACTTGTGTGTGAGGCTCAGACACACATAAAATACGTGAGGCTCTCGCTGTCCAGGCAACGGACTAAGGGTGCAGTGAGACTGGCAGGCCCTCGGAAGCCAGCTCTTAGATGCTTAATTAGTTCACATGTCGACTGAGTTTTTCAAATGAGTGAATTTTAATTATGCCATGAGTTAGAAAAAAAGTGTTACCGGTAAGGAGAGATCAGGGTCCCAGCGGCATTATTAAAGAGCTCTGTTGTTCTAGAAGCTTCCTGGCCCCCTAAACATGCCAGTGCTTTTGGGATTACAGACAAGCACACGTGTGACGACAGAAAGTCACTCCCCTGCCTCTCAGATAAACGCTTTGACTTCTTTGCAAGCTTCATGGGGCTCTTGGATGCAGCTCTATTTCCAGCTGCTGATTGGTGACAAAGTCATAGGAAGACTGAAATAACAGTCACAGCGAGCCTTTATAATATAATGAAGTATAATACAGTAAATATAGTGAAATTAGAGTGAAACATTGTCACAAGGCGGTCCTGAGCTGGGCTCACTCCCTTCACATCATGGTCACCCCTACTCGGGTTAGAAACTGGCCCCCAGCCTCCAGACGTGCCGGCATCTGCGTGCTTTGGCAGAAGGCCCCTCCGTGCAGTGCGGCCGCAGGCTTGCTCAGAGCTGAGAGCTGTTCCCTTTCGGGCCGGTCTGGTTGGATGTGTGTGGGTGGCAGAGCCCAGGTCCCCCCTTTAGGCTGAAACGCCATGTCTGTGTTTTGTCTCCCCTCTCTGGCAGTATACCCTCAACGGCAAGAAGGTGGAGGTGGCAGTGAAGCAGGTGATCGCGGGGAAGGCTGTGGAGCACCGCGGGGCCTTCTCGAACCCCGAGGCCCTGGACCTGTACCGGCACATCCCCGAGCTGCAGGGCTTCTGAGCCGCACACGCGGCCTCCCAGCCTGGCCGTCGGTGCTGCGACGTTCGTGTGTCCAGGGGGTGGCTCAGTCACCGCCACTGTCCTGAGCAGGGTGGCGCTGTGTCTATGGGCTTGGGAGGACTCTGCGCTGCATCAGGGGTGCCCGGTGTGCCACACGCCAGCACGCGGTCCTGACCCGGAGTCCAACAGTGCGTGGGGGCCGTGTCTGTGCATGTGTGCTCTCCTGTGCACATGCAGGAGGAGCAGGGGCTGCCTCTGTGTGCAGTCATGGCTAAAGCCTGGTCCCGTGTGTGGCGCTGGCTGGCGTCCTTGCAACAGCACACCCCCAAGGAGCCGTCTCGTCCTTAGACCCTCAGGGGTCCACTTGGCACTGTTAAGGTGCACGTCGGTTCCTCTCTGCTTTGGTCTCCGGTCTGGCCGTTGCCCCTCAGGGCCTGTCGGCTGCACATCAGCTGTCACCAGGGCGTGGCTCGCTGTGACACCCACCCCTCTTATAGCTGGTTGTCAGGACCCAGTGGTGACCGCAGTGTGCTGTCTCTGTGATGGACAGAACACATGCTGTTCTGATGGGACCATGTGTCACCTTAGCCGAGCAGTGGGCACTGCCCAGAGAACAGGTAGTCCGCTGGACAACCTCATTAAGGAGAGACAGATGGTAGGAAACAACAGCCACTCAAACATCCGCGGTGCTGGCTCCCCGGTGACGGTGACATGCCTTGGCCCCAGCATCACTTTGAGACCAGCCCCCCACCTGCTGGCCAGCTGCCTCCCTCCTCTCCGTGGTGGCCGCAGATGGCACTATGCCTTTCGTCTGCCTCCTGGTCCCGCCACGCACGACCCCCTGCAGCGTCAGGAAGCTTTACCTCTACAGTGCCACCTGGCCAGGGGCTGCCTGGACTCCATGTCCTGCTCGTCCTGCTGGCCTGTTCCTCCTCAGGGCTGCCTTCCGACCTCTGCGAACTTGCCCTAGCTGGAGGGCTCCCACCCACCTGCACCATGCCCACCCCACCTTCTTGCCATGCAGGCTCCTAAGGAACCCTGGGACACCGTGTCTGGTGACTTGATCCTGGTCCCCACCGACCCTTTGACCGCACTGCTCTGCACTGGTTTCGAGTTCTCCACCGTCACTGTGGGCACCTGCTCCCGGCCCCTCCCTTCACTCTGAGACCTGGAGGACCCCCTGTTTGCTCATTCATCTGGATCCCAAGCCCCTGGCACAGGGCCCGAACCCCCACGTGTTGGGAAAGGCATGTCCTTCACCTTCTAACCCACCTCTGACTGTGGATGTACGTGGGTCACCCTTCCCTTGGGTCTTCAAATGCCCAGGGTGAGGGTCTCATAGGGAACAAAGTCTGTCGAGGGCCCAGCCATAACCCCTGACACTGGGCTCCAGCACGAAGAGGGGAAAGCGCACCCAGATTTACAGGTGTAGTCATTAGGGTGCAGGTTGAGCACCCCGAGTCTGGCTTGGTGAGGCAAGTTTTTCTCCTGTAACAGCCCCAAGGTGACTCTGTGGACCAGGGTGGGTAGGTGGCTTTATTTCGTGATTAAGCCCTAGTGAATCCTCAGGCAGTCGGTGTGGAGGGCCCCTGAGCATCTGGTGTTGTCCTGGCCTGACCTGAGCCTTGGGCGGGGCTGGCCGGCCAGTTGGTGACATAGGAAGGATGAGCCCAGCCCCGGGAGATAGTCAACAACCAAGGTTCTCCCTGCTCGGGACTCACTTTCCCAACAACCCTGTTTTTGTGTTTGCATTTTGTGGTTGTTTTGGGGGGCAGTTCTTGAATGTCTAGATTGATTTAAAAAAAAGAAAAATCGCACCGCAGCAAGGACCATCGCTGTATGGTTCCAAGCCACTCTGAAGCCGTCACCAGCCCTGTCATGTGCTCCAGCCTCTAATTAGATCTGGAGGGGAATCAATTCATGTATCATGAAACTAAAAGACGGGGATCTGTGAATGGCGTGCCCCATTGTTCCGGCTTGATTGAAATTGTGGGTTTTGAAAAGGATGCTATTTATATTCTTAAGACAATGGCACTTTCAAAAGGATCCAGTTGCTGGGGTCTCGTATGTGATGTCTGGGGAAGTGGAAATTCTCAGATTTTTTTAGAATGAATGTTTTCTTGGATTTTTTTTTTTTACCTTTAATTTCTTTCTTTCTTTTTCTTTCTCCCTCCCACCCTCCCTCCCTTCCTCCTTCCTTTCTTCCTTCCTTTTAAGTGAGAAGCAGGGAGGCAGAGACACAGACTCCTGCATGCGCCCCTACGGGGATCCACTTGGCAAGCCCCCTGCCCATCTGGGGCCGCTGCTCCATTGCTTGGCAACTGAGCTATTTTAGCACCTGAGGTGAGGCAATGAAGCCATCCTCAGTGCCCGGGGTCAAGTCACTTGAACCATTCGAGCCATGGCTGTGGGAGGGGAAGAGAGATCGAGAGGAAGGAGAGGGGGGGGTGGTGGAGAAGCAGATGAGTGCTTCTCCTGTGTGTCCTGACTGGGAATCAAACCTGGAACTTCCACACGCTGGGCTGACGCTCTACTGCTGAGCCAACTGGCCAGGGCCATTTAGTTTATTTCTTGTATAAGGGAACTTTAGGGACAGACACCTTTTCTGATACATATATGTTTTCTCTCATCACCACAATTGAGACTCCTTATACCCTTCTTAAAAAATGGAGGCACAGTTTCCAGTTCCTTCACTCGTGGACCTGTTGCTTGATGCATTTCTACTTGCCCCTATCTAGTGCTTGCTTGCGTTTTGCTTTTCCATCCAATCCAATATGGAGAGGTCCCTAGATAGTTGATCAAAAAGTCCACTTCAATCCTGGAGTTGAACATGAGCAGAGACAGGCCACATACAGTTTGCCCGGCCAGCTCTCCCAAATTTTTTCTTGTTCAGGTCGGAAGAAGCAAGCACGTATTTCATTCTGGCCTTATGGATACATAGCTGCATCCCAAGCACATCCATTTTCTTTAAGGATCCTTGGGTTTTCAGTTTTTCTAGGCAGTTCTAATGTTGCCCAAATAAGAAAGGCCAGGCCTCCACATATCCCCCTTGACACGACTAGCGTTTTCTTTGTTGCCCTACCCAGCCTCTCGGGCCGCTGCCCCACAGCCTCCGCCCTGTCCAGAGTCTCAGCCCCTAGGGCCCTTCGTCTCCAAAGCACCAGCGGAGAAGTTCACCGGCAGTCACAGTTGCTGGGGTAATTTCATCCTGGGCATCCAGCAGTCACAGAGCTCTGAGATGGTCATGATGAACATGGTCATCCAGACAATAGGAGAGAGTTAGGTTGTTGTTCATGTAACTCACTCAACAAAATGTGTTACCGGAACAAGCCATGGCTTGTGTTGCCTGCCACCCACTTTTTTTTCCTTTTTGCCATGTTCACGAGAGACGGGGACCAAGTAGGTATATAGTGTCTTTAATTCAGATGAGATCAGATGCGTTCAGGGTGGTATGGCTGTAGACAGGTCTTTAATTCAAACTGCGGCAACTTAGCCCTCGCTGGGTAGCTCGGTTTGTTGGAGCGCTGTCCCGGGGTGCAAAGGTTGCCAGTTCGATTCCCCGGCCAGGGCACATACAGGAGCAGCTCGACATTCCTGTCTTTTTCTCTCTAAAAAAGAAAAAAATTGCAGCATCTTGAGAAGGCGAGGAGTCCGTCCAAAAGAATTGTCTTCTCTTTCTTTGTTGCTTTTCTCTTTTTTTTCCGAAACAACCTGACTTGGGAGTGATCTCTCTCCACCGATGAGAATGTCAGGTTCTTGCCAAAGTGTATTTCGCATAATTGCTTTCATGTTTAGCGTCGGCACGCGCGTGTTGATGGCTGTGAGGCAGATGTGACAATTCCATTAGCCCTGGGTTCTTGCATGGTTGACCTTGCAAATTGAATTCGGGGAGGTCAGACCTTCCACCTTGCTGCTTGATTTCACACTTGCCTGTGTGGGGAGGGGGCCTTGGAGGTGGGGGCTGAGATTTCAGGGCCCGGGTGCAGATAGCAGATGGCCACTGCAGCGTGGCCCCCCTAACACCTCCCCATAGTGTCCTGGACCCTCTCTCCGCTCCCCAGACCGAAGGCGGCAGCCCTTGATCGATGGGCTGCTGCCCGCCATGGTGTGAGTAGCCACTCTGTCAAGGTGACAGTGTCATTTTTAATATTCCATCTTCAGAGCCGAGGTTTTATTTTTAGGTTAGGGCCCAGCTGGCCTTCCCAGACAGAGAACCTCAAAGAATTTTTAGGGCATGGTTCTTGACCCTGGGTGGCTGGGGGTGGGGGCTTTGCAACAATCCTCAGGCCCACAAGAAGTGCTCTCTGGGATGCAGGAAATGTTCCCACACGGTGCTTACTTGAACTTCTAGGCATGTACAAAAAAATCGAGCTCTGGTGAAGATGTGGAGAAATCAGGACCCTTTTGCATGGCTGGCAGGAATAGGAGATGGTGCAGCAGCTGTGGGAACAGCCTGGCGGGTCCTCAAAAAGCGAGAGCCCCCCTGTGACCCAGCAGTTCCCCCCTTCAAACTGGACCCCAGAGGGTGGAAGGCAAGCGCTTGGGTGTTTGTATGCCTGTGTTCGCTGCCGCACCACTCACAATGGTGGAAAGAGCCCGACAGATGAAAGGAGAAACAAACATGGTCTAGTCATCCAATGGGATCTCATTCTTCCATAAGAGGGAATAAAATTCTGATAAATGCCATGACGTGGATGAACACTGGAAACACACAGAGAAATCGCCAGTCACAGAAGGACGGGCACTGTTTGATTTCACTTACACATGATACGAAAATAGGCTTTGCCCGTTTTTTGGCCTCTTTGTGTTCACAATATGGCTGCTGTGGCATTGGCATCACATCCACACACGTATGTGACAGTGGCAGGATGTGGGGTGTGGGGAGACCAGTGCAGCAAGAAATCTCCCATCCAAGTACTAACCAAGCCTGGCCCTGCTTAGCTTTGGAGATCAGACGAGATCGGGTGCGTTCAGGGTGGTATGGCCGTAGACAATGAGAAATCTCTGTTGCCCGCTCTGTGGGAAATATTTTCTCCAGAAATATCCCTGGAAACCTTCCCCTCTGATTTGCTAGGCTGAGCTGTTTCTCATTGCCACCCCCCCCCCCCCCAGCTACAAAAGAGGCTGGGATGAATCTGGATTCCTTTTTTTTTCTTTTTTTGTTTTGACATAATTCCAGACTAAAATAAAAGTTGCAAGAATAGCACAAAAATGTTTCCAATGTTCTTTAAATTCCCCAAATGTGAACAATTGCTTTATTCTTTTTTCCCTCCCTCTCTCTCACACACACACACATATATGCACATGTGTGCATACATATATATGTATATTTTTCTGATTTGAGTCAATTGCCGACATAATAGACATAATGTCCCTTTGTCCCTAAACACTTCATTGTGCATTTCCCCCAAAAAATCAAAACAAAGATATTTCATTACATAACCACAGCACAATGATGAAAATTGGGAAATTCACATGGAAACAGTGCTCTCCTCCAATCTTCTGACTAGTTCCAGATTTCGCCAATTGTCCCAATAATGTCCTTTGTAGCAGAACCAACCCCGGGTCACACGTCACACTCACCATGTTCCCCTTGGTCTCCATTAGTGGAAGGCACTGCTCTGCCTTCGGTGACAGGGACGATGAAGGAGGGCAGGGCAGTGATTCGGCAACGTGCCCCTTGTGCTGGGTGTCTAATGGTTCCTCCATGTTCAGATTCTGATGTGACCCTCTGGCAGGACCGCACAGAGCTGATGCTGGAGGCTCCATGGGGCCACATGCTGTCGACGGATCCTGTTCCTGGCAACGTGAACTTGGACCCCTTGGGTGATGGAGCCGTGCCAGGCTCTCCTCTGTCAAGTTCTGTTTTGCCTTTGGATGGGCTGCTGTGAGAGTGGGCATGGCTTTGGACGGGCCGCTGTGAGAGTGGGCTGGGGTCGTCAGCCTGCTGGGACGACTCCAGTCTCACACATCTGAGTGTGAGAAGCTGCCCCTCTCTGGTCATGGCTAACCGAGTTGGTGGGGGTGGCGTGGGGGGGGGGGGGACAGTCCCTAAGAAGCAGATTTGATTCTTTTTAGCTATACTTTCTAAGGACCGCACGTGTGCCAGGCCCAGGCACGGTCTCACAGAATACAGACAGTCATACGTGACACTGTCTACCCTCACTGAGCACCCTGCCCAGCAGAGGGCAGGGACTGAGGCTTCCTGCACACCTACCAGGTGCCACGCCTGAGGCTGGGTTCTCACACCCACTGCCTCTTTCCAAGTGGCACATCAGCTCCAGGGGACTGCTGCGGGATAAGAACTTGGGGAACAGTTCATTTCCAACCAAAGACACCATTCACAGCTATCTCTGAGTTCCAAATCAGCTTCATGTCACTTGAGGACTTTTTTTTTCTTTTTAAAGCACCTGAGCTTCTGGTCAAGACAGCAGGTAGGTAAACACGGTACCTGCACCCTCCCACGACCACATCAAAATTACAGCCAGCCTGCAGAACAACAGCATTCAGAACTGCTTACACTCGAGCTGAACGGGAGTCCTACAACTAAGGGCATATAGGAGAAACCACACTGGGACTGGTATGAGGGGCAGAGATGCAGAGTAGGCTGGTCTCACACTCTTGTGTAGCAGATTAAAGTCGTGAAGGAGATCCCAGCTCCTTGGGGATAGCTCCCTGGCAGCTGACCCGCCATGGTGGTTTTAGCCAGTCCTTGCAGCCGATCGGCCTGGGGGTTAATTCCTCCCATTGATGTGCCAACAGCAATCTGGGCTCAACTACTGGAGGAGGGTGAACACAGCCCATGCAGGAAGGGGGACACGCCTGGAGCACCCAGCTCGGGTGACTGGGGAGGCTGTGCCACTGGACTGTACAGGACACCTACTACATCAGACCACCCTACCAAGCCCGGGAGATGTAGCAGCTCCACCTAGTACATAGAAACAAACACAGGGAGGCAGCCAATATGAGGAGACAAAGAAATATGTCCCCAATGAAAGAACAGGGCAAAACTCCAGAGAAAGAACTAAGCAAATGGAGGCAAGCAATCTGCTAGATGCAGAGTTCAAAACACCGGTGTATAAGGATGCTCAGTGAACAGCTCAATAGTATAAGAAAGGAGAAAGGACCAGTTGGGGCCCTGGCCAGTTGGCTCAGTGGTAGACCATTAGCCCAGCATGTGGATGTCCCAGGTTCGATTCCCAGTCAGGGCACACAGGAGAAGCTACCATTTGCGTCTCCACCCCTCCCCTTCTTGCTTTTCTCTCTCACTCTCTTTCTCTTCCTCTCCTGCAGCCATGGCTTGATTGGAGCGAGTTGGTCCCGGGCACTGAAGATGGCTCTATGGCCTCCGTCTTAGGTGCTAAGAAGAGCTTGGTTGTTGAGCAACAGAGCAATGCCCCACATGGGCAGAGCATCGCCCCTTAGTGGGCTTCTCAGGTGGATTCCAGTCAGGGTGTATGTGGGAGTCTGTCTCTTTGCCTTCCCACCTCTCACTGAATTAAAATAAAAAAAAGAGGAAAGAAAAAAAGAAAGGACCAGTCAGAAATGAAGGATACACTAGCTGAAATGAATAACTTACAGGGAATCAACAGTAGCATAGATGAAGCCAAGTATCAAATCAGTGATTTGGAAGATAAGGAAGCAGAAAACACCCAATCAGGACAGCAGAAAGAAGAAAGATTAAAAAAAAAAAAAGAGGATAGTGCAAGGAGCCTCTGAGACAACTTCAAGTGCACCAACATTCACATTGTGGGAGTGCTAGAAGAAGAGAACAAGAAATTGAAAGCCTATTTGAAAAAATAAGGACAGAAATCTTCCTTAACCCTTTGAGTAGTGAGTTTTTTTCATGCTCGCTGAACCCCAGGAGTGAGGTTTTTTCAAAAAATGAAATTAGTCTGACCAGGCAGTGGCGCAGTAGATAGAGTGTCAGACTGGGATGTGGAGGACCCAGGTTTGAGACCCTGAGGTCGCCAGCTTAAGTGTGGGCTCATCTGGTTTGAGCAAAAGGCTCACCAGCTTGGACCCAAGGTTGCTGGCTCGAGCAAGGGGTTATTTGGTCTGCTGAGGGCCCACGATCAGGGCACATATGAGAAAACAATCAGTGAACAACTAAGGTGTCGCAGTGAAAAACTGAAAATTAATACTTCTGATCTCTCTCCATTCCTGTCTGTCTGTCCCTATCTATCCCTCTCTCTGACTCTCTCTCCGTCTCTGTTAAAAAATAAAATAAAATAAAAAGATGAAATTAGTTCCAGTTTTATCATCTTAAAATCATGTTTATATGATAGCCAATTTATGGAAACAAGAAGAACATTCATTTGCCTTTTTTAAATGTTGCCTTACATATTTTAAAAATACTGTAAATCAATCGTACTCTGGATGGTCAGGAGGCATGAGGACGTACGTGAACGTTCGTACTACTCAAACGGTTAACCTGGTGAAGGAAACAGACACACAAGTCTAGGAAGCACAGAGTCCCAAACAAGATAAACCTAAGAGAGACCCACACCAAGACACATCATGATTAAAATGCAAAAGGTTAAAGACAGGGAATCTTAAAAGCAGCAAGAGGAAAGCCATTAGTTATCTACAAGGGAGCTCCCATAACACTGTCAGCTGATTTTTTTTTTTTTTTTAATGACTTAGATTCTTTTTTTTTTTTTTTTTAATTTTTTATGTATTTATTCATTTTAGAAAGGAGAGAGAGAGGGAAAGAGAGAGAGGAGAGAGACAGAGAGAAGGGAGGGAGGAGCAGGAAGCATCAACTCCCATATGTGCCTTGACCAGGCAAGCCCAGGGTTCCGAACCAGCGACCTCAGCATTTCCAGGTCGACGCTTTATCCACTACGCCACCACAGGTCAGGCCTGTCAGCTGATTTTTCAACAGAAACTTTACAGGCAAGAAATATTCAAAGTGG
This sequence comes from Saccopteryx leptura, assembly GCF_036850995.1. Lineage (NCBI taxonomy): Eukaryota > Metazoa > Chordata > Mammalia > Chiroptera > Emballonuridae > Saccopteryx > Saccopteryx leptura. Next base: position 248,967,045 of record NC_089504.1, read on the forward strand.
TGAAGGGAGCAGCAAGAAATATTCAAAGTGGTAAAAAGCAAGGACCTACAACCAAGACTACTCTACCCAGCAAGGCTGTCATTTAGAATCCAAGGAAAGATGGAGAGCTTCCCGGACAAGAAAAAGCTAAAGGTGTTCACCACCACCAAACCAGTATTACATGAAATATTAAAAGGTCTCCTTTAAGAAGAAGAAGAAGGAAAAAAGATGAAAAATATGAACAACATATGGCAATAAAGATATACCTATCAACAATTGAATCTAAAAAAGAAACGACAAAATAAGCAGAACAGAAACAGACTCATAGATCCAGCGAACGTATTGACGGTTGTCAAATGGGAGGGGGTTTGGAGGGCTGGGTGTGAAAGATGAAGAGAGTAAGAAGTACAAATTGGCAGCTACAGAATAATATGGGGATATAAAGTACAGCACAGGGAATATAGTCAATAATATTCTAATAACTACGTATGGTGTCCGCTGGGTGCGAGATGTATTGGGATGATCACCTAATAAGTTATGTAATGTCTAACCACTGGGGGAGGGTGGGTTTACACCTGAAACTAATATAATAATGCTTGTCAACTTTTAATTGAAAAATAAAAAAATAGTCAAAAAGAAATAAATAAAAGTATCTGAAATATTTTCCACATCAGGTGCTTCGAGGACCTAATTATGAACCTCATTAGGATTGTTCATTAGTTATATTTTGTCCAATTACTTTAACAAGTTGCCAAATGGAAAACAAAGCCAGCAATTAGCGTGATGTAATGCAGTGAGACACTCAAATCAGGTTACAGAGCACTGTCACCGTGTGCATGTTTTCCCCTCCGTGGAAGACAGGTGGAAGGTGGCGGTGGCTGGTGCTCCACGTGGCTGGCACTCCGTCAGCTCACGAGCTCCATCTGAGATGTGGTGGGGGTGGGGGATGGGGTGGGGGTAGCAGGGCCGCCTTTTCTCTTACACACAGATCAGGGTCAGCAAAACAGAAAGAAACGTGTGAGGGCGGCACCGAAAATGTTTAGACGATAGCATGCAGTATTTATACGTGGTGGTCCCTACTCTAGGCACATTCTCATGCAGTCATTCAGTCTTCCTCCCTGAGGTAAGGGGCTATCACTCCCCCTGTTTTACAGTTGAAGAAATCGAGGCACAGAGTCTGGGTGATTTGCCCAAGGTCACCCAGCCAGGAGGGGCTTGGAGCTGGGCTGGCCCCAAGGGGTCCACACTCTTTTTTTGTGTATGTATGACAGAGAGAGATAGAGAGAGGGACAGATAGGGACAGACAAGAAGGGAGAGAGATGAGAAGCATCAATTCTTTGTTGCAGCTCCTTAGTTGTTCATTGATTGCTTTCTCATATGTGCCTTGACCAGGGGGCTACAGCAGAGCGAGTGACCCCTTGCTCAAGCTAGTGACCTTGGGCTCAAACCAGCGACCTTGGGCTCAAGCCAGCGATCATGGAGTCATGTCTGTTTTCCCATGCTCAAGCCAGTGACCCTGTGCTCAAGCCAGCTACCTCCAGGATTTGAACCTGGGTCCTCCGAGTCCCAGTTCAACGCTCTATCCACTGTGCTACCACCTGGTCAGGGGGTCCACACTCTTGACCACTACTTTCTAATGATTATTGAGTCTCAGAGAAAAATGTGCCTTTTGCAAAATGCAGTGACTTACTTTATCCAAGAAGAGAACTATCAATGAGAAAAAATAACATTGCATTTTAGTTACTTAGTTGTTCACATCAGAATGTATTTTAGAGGTAGGAGTATGAACGCAACTTTCTCAGAATTTGTCATAGAACTAGATCTACTCTCTCGCGTGGCTGTTCTTGATCTATTCACTGTGGCTGAGGGACAGACAGGTTGACCCGACAGGCTACAGTCCCCTGCTCAGTTTGTTCCATGGTGATGTTTTGACAGGATCCTGTTACCTACAACTCGCAAAGTAGAAGAAGCCTGCTTAATGAAATGTGACATTCTTTGGAGTGCCAGGGACAGAAACCTACCCCGTGTGGCTGAAGGAAAAGGAGAGCCTTCATTAATGCCAGTGGAAAGTCCAAGGATGGAGTTCAGGTATGGCTGGATCCAGGACCTCAAACAAGGCCCTCAGTGCTCCTCCTCAGCCATCATCCCCAAAAGAAAACCTGGGTCCTCCTCACAGAAGAAAGGGGATGTGGCAGACCTCCGGCTCACACAGCACTTGCACCTCGCAAAGCATGAGTTCGGGAGGCCTAGTCCTCAGCCAGCTTGTCGCATCACCTCTCTTGGGACTCAGTGTCCACATCTATGAAATGGGCATATGGCAAATGGGTCCCACTCTGCTTCTTTTTCCCTCTCTGTCTCTGTCTCTCATTCTGTGTGTGTCTCTTTCTCTCTCTCTGTCCCTCTGTCTCTGTCTCTTGCTCTGTATGTCTTTTTCTCACTCTGTCTCTGTTTTGCTCCCTTTCTCTGCTCGTCTCTCCCTCTTAGCTGATCTCAGCGCTCAGCTGTCCTCACAGCATCCCTGGGCTCCATGCTGTTAGCAGGAGCTCTACCAGATGGCAGGATGGATTCGAGTTGATAGCTTGGTGCGCATCAGACACAAGAGATAATTCTTAATAATGATGAAAGGCAACAGGCACCCCCTCCAATCAGATCAAGATACCTGGTCAGATGCACACTATCTGCCGCGGTCCTGGCACTGCCACCAGGACGGGCACGATCGTTACTGGAGCCTGGGGTTCATCTGCAGCCTCAGTCCCCTCCTGGTATGATCTCGGGGTGCAGAAAGCCAGGCTCGTCTGAATCTGGGTCAGGGGGGCTGCAGAGAATAGTACCCCTCGAAGAAGTCCAAGTCACAAGGGAGCGTCTTGCAGGTACAGCGGCCGCGGAGCCCTGCTCATGCATGCAAGGGTATGTGGGAACCAGCTTGGTCGGGATGCCCAGATGAGGGGCGAAGATGAGTCCAGCCGAGTCAAGCTGGGGAGGCTCTTATTATTGGAACGATGCCGGGGAAGTGTGGAGTTGTTGAGCATGAGGACGTCCACACAGTGGAGAACGTGCCACTGAATTAGTCTGATGAGGCCATCGCTGCCACTGCGGACCCCTCACGCCCCTGGACCCTGCATACCACTTCTCTGTTTTCAGGGGCAGTTCAGAGCCTGGGTGGCCAAGCTCTGCCCCACGCTCCTGCCCTTGTTGAAAGGGAGGAGAGGCCTTATGCACATGGACTTTGGAGCCAGATGGGGTGGGTTCAAATATAGGCTCTGCCACTTGACTCTGGGTGACGCATGTGCCTCAGTTTATTCATCTGCGAAATGAGGCTAACCATTGTGCCCATCCCAGTAGGGTTGTGTGAAATAAATGACAGGAGACACATGAAGCACATCCAAGAAGTCCTTGAGTAGCATTCTAAGTTTTAGCCTTCACTATTAGTCTTTTGAAATGACCAGTTGGAATTTCACTGTGTCAGGTTGATGGTGTGCGATATCTTTTGAAGACTAGACAGTGGGGAACCACCTGTCCCCCACGTAGAAAGGGAGATTCCCATGACAAGTTCTACCGCAGTAATTCCCTTCCCTTTTCTACACAAATTGATTTATTTTTTGAGGCCCGATTCCTGCCTCCCCCCCCCCAGGTTTCCTGTAATCTCATGGATCTGGGGACATGCCTACCTGTTCCCCAGGATTGCTTTGTGCAAATGAAGTCAGAGCTTTGAAATAAAGCATGCATCTTTCGGTTTACTACAGTCCACACCGCTCCCTATTGCCCTGCACCTGCCCTGTTTCACTTCCTTATCTTACTTAGCTTGGTTTCTGTGGACATTTGAGTTTAAGAGTGCAGACCCAAAGAGCTGGGGTGTTTGGAAGACAAAAAGATGGAACCTCAAAGGCTTCTGTAACTACTTTCATGGGAGCCACATTCCACCCTGAGATAAAAAAACGATATAGGATCTGTTTCTGCTACACGCTGGTGGGGAGGCTCAAATGCATGCAAAGTGCTATCCAGCCTCATGTGGACATCGGGGCCTCTCGTGGGGCCCAGATGACTGGACGTATGTTGGTCCCCTGGGACCAGGACAGTCATGGCAGCTGCTTTCTCTCCCGATATCCCTGGGCTTGAGTGCTGTCACTGGCCTGTCCCACTTGTTGACAGCAGGGGAGCCCACCTCAAGAGAGGTGCCCTCAGCAAGGGTTTCTCAACACCTCCGCAGAGGGTGCGTCTTCTGGGCTTTGCCCAGGGTAGAGTCGCAGGTGTCCACGTCGCCACAGTGAACTCACGCTGCAACCCCTGGCATGTTTGGTCCCCTCCTCTGCAGTGTGCCAGGACAGCCACTCCACGGTCTCACCTCACTAGACACAGCCCACCAGACAAGCTTCAGAGCCCACTCTGGCTGCATAAACTAACACGGTATCCTAGACCCCATTGTGGTCTCTATATAGCGACAAGATCTTGCAATTCTTTGTTGTATCTGTATGTTACCCTGGGCCACACCGTGTACCTGGCCCATGGAGCATTCTAAGATTCTACTTAAGGGTCTGGAGCCAACAGGGGTAGCTCTGGTGGGTCCTAAGAGGGACAGGCATCTTCCTGCAAAGCACCTGCCCCAGGTGAGTTTACCATATGGTTGTTGGGAAAAGGACGGCTAGTCTACTTAGACAGAAGAGGCTTTTGCTTGCAGGGACCAGGATACCTCCCTATTGAGGCTTAATTAGGATTGATTCATCTCATCTATCAAGAATTTGAGAGGTGATTATCTCTGGGTGATGATCAATCTACTCAGTGATGGGTGGGCCAGACATCTCTATAATTCTTTTGGCCTTCTCCTCATGGTCACAAGATAACTGCTGCAGCTCCAGTCATCTCAGCTACATTTAAAGCAGGAAGAAAGGGCTAGGGCTTGGTCAGGCTCCTCCGTTCCCATTTCTGGGAGACAGAGGCCATCCCAGACTCTCTCTAGGCCTCTCCTATCACAGGTCTTCAGGAGAGTCTGGGAAGATGAGCATGTAGTTCTCCTATCTCTACAGAGCAAGGAGGCTGGGAGAAAAAAGCAGAGATGGGTGTTGGGTTAGGGAGCTAACGGTATTTGGACTAGCTGGAAGCTTCCAAATGGCGCAGACAGAAATGGCTCTGCCCTGGAGGGGAACCGACCATGGGAAGAGGTAGGGGGGAGACGTGATTTCCACCCAGGCGCGCTGTACACGGGGCTGCCTCAGAATCGCTCACATCTTACCTCGGAGGTGGAATTATATTAAATATCAGACGCCTGTCATTATGCAAATGGCTGTCTCGCTATAGCTGAGGATTTCCATTTTCCTATGAATTATTCCTTTTTCGCCCCTCTTGGAAGAACATAAAAACAAGCGCTGATTGATCAGAGGAATTTTCCAATCATTCCATCAACGAATTTTTCCTGAGTGTCTTCCGTGTTCGGGAAGCTGTCTTTGGATCTGTCCTAGGAATTAGCGGAGAAGGAGGCGGTCTTTGTGATCTTGGAGCTTCTATCCCAGTGGGGCAGATAAGCAACAAATAAATTAATAAATCAAATAAGGGATGAAGATGGCACATGGTAGGAAAGGAATAAAACATGGTGGGTAAATAGATTTCTTTAGAAGGGGCGGTTGGCAAAAGTCTCTGAAGAGATGCTATTTCAGGAGCAACTTTGAAGATGAGAGGAGGCCAGTCACATGGTAAACTGGGGGAAAGATATTCCAGGCAGGGGGTGGGGGGGATAATAGCACGTGCAAAGGCTCTGAGGTAGGAATGAGCTTAGAAAACCAAGTGGCTGCCTCACGAGGAGAGAGAAAGGAAGCAGTAGGAGACAAGGGTGGAGAGGGGCAGGTCAGGTCACAGAGGGCTTTGGAGAGGCAATTTGGCTATAGTTCTGCCTGTTGGAAGTTAGGTTCACTGGTACGGGCCTCCCTGGCTAGAAGTGGGCCATCAACACATAGCCTATGTTCCTGGCCCCCAGGGTCTCAACTTTTAGGGATCAGCATTACCCTTCTGAACACGATCTATTTCCCACACGGGAATATTGACCCCATCTAGACATGAGCCTCATCTGTTTTGCCCATGGCTATGTCTCCAGCATCTAAAAGGGAGTGACACATAGTAGATACTCAAAAATATTTAGCAAATATATTGTAATCTATTGCTGCGTCACCCCCAAAACGTACCAGCTTAAAACCATACTCTCTCATTAGCTTGTGGTCCTATAGGTCAGAAGCCCAGGTGCAGGGTCTCAAAGGCTAAAAATTGAGGTGTCGGCAGGCTGTGTTCCCATCTGAGATGTCAAACCCTCCTCCCAGATGGTGGGGTTGTGGTGTAGCTCGCTCCTGTGGCGGGCAGTGTGAAGTCCCTGTTCTGACTGACCGTTGGCTGGGGTGCTCTAGGCTTGTTGAGACCACCCACACTGCTTTTCAGGTGGGGACCCCTCCAGCTTCAAAGCCAGCAATGGAGAATCTCTCTCACTTCACATATCTGACTTTGGGAAGGGCCCAGTCTCCTTTAAGGGGTCACCTAGATAACCTCTCTGTCTTAAAGTCAGAGTGCTATGTAGTATAACCCAATCCCAGGAGCAAAGCCATTGTACTCTCGGGGTACTGTGGGACATCTCAGGCTATCTGAGAATTCTGCCTGCCAAAGGAGGTACAAGTGAATTTGCTCTTGCCACTTTCCCTATCCCCAGAAGCCCAGCCACATCTGCTTGTGGGTAGTGGCAGGCTTTGTCTTCTGGTTGCTGGGCACTAGCTGTTTTTGGCCTTGGAGTCTGCAGAGCCCCCAAACCGGGCTATGGCTCTCCATTGCCATGCAACCCCAGGGCCTTTGCACTTTCTGTTCCCACTGCCTGAAAGTCTCTCCTCCTCAGCATCTATCTGTGTGTTTCCTTTCCTCACGCTATAACTATTTGCTCCAACGTCTCCTTTTCCGTGAAGCCTTTCCTGACTCCCTCCCCTTTCCCTTTAAAAACACCTGTGAACTTCTTTTATGTCCCTTCTCTGTGCTTACTTTCACCTGACCTACGATATGTTTTGCCTGTGTGTTTGCTTTATGGTCTTTCTCCTCCACTGGAATGTCAGCTCCTTGCAAGCTTAGTCTGAGTCCCTGTGACACCTTAGCACTGACAACGGTGCCTGGTGCAGAGTAGGGGCTAACACCACGTGTCTGTACAAAGAATGAACAAGTCAGATTTCAAGAGGGCAGTTTTCACTTATTTTCAACTGCGTTTCCTTTCTCTCTATTTGTCGGGGGAAAAAAAAACCCAAACAGGCTGCGTCTCCCTTCCCTAGGCAGCTACCTTATATAATCGGGACCTTCCTTGTGCAAGGAGCTGTCGGCGCTGCCTTAAGCAGTTCTGCTTAGCGTTTGCAGCCTCTGCTTTCAGCCACGTGAACTCTTCTGAGGAGCCCTGGAGATTAGGCCTTGCTTCAACGGGGAGAGACAGCTCCTGGCACAGTCAAAGGTGGCCCTAGATTCTGATGGGGGCACTGACCTCAGTGTCAGCCCCTGGCCAGTGTGTGCATATCTGTTGACGGAAGGAGAGCTCTGCTCCATAAATCAGACAAGAGAAGCTGTGTGTCCTCGAATGCCACAATGTACCCGGCCTGTCTTTGGGATTCAGGCAACGCGGCGTCTCCAACTCAGAGACGGCTCTGGAGTTTCTAAAACCTGTAGGAGCTGGACAGCGTCCACAGGATTGGCTTGGCGGGCTCTCGCTCCCTGCCCTGGGAGGACCTCCCAGGGATGAGGGTCATTCCAGCCATCTGGATATCCAGTCCTCAGAACCCCAAGCAGTCACGCGTGTGAAGGTGCCTTCCATGCCCAGTTTATCTGAGGTCTGCAAACTCATCCTTGTTTGTGTTATTTGTTCATTTTGCATGCACACTCTATTTTACGCAATTAAATAAAAGATCTCCACTTCAGGTTAGTCTATCACACCAAAGAATTTGTAAATGTCAAGAAGATGATTGCAGTGCCCTGGGGGTGGCATAGTTCCAGGTATGCTACGGCGTGGTGGGGGTGGGGGGTGGGGAGAGAGGCTTTCACCGTGGCATTTCATAAACTCAGAGGTGCCCCCTCCCACCCCGAGCAGGTGCCGCAGAGCTCAGCACATTGACATCCTCATGTCCCATGATGTTTATGGAGGGAATCGAGTGGTTTTTTTTTTAAGTCAATCCCTGCTTTCCCAGTTAGTCTCTGTGTGTGAGTGTCCATTACCGCCCTGAGAGCACAGGGGGTTATTCCAGTTCAAGTTCTCCACTGAGAGAGCCGTTCAACAGTTCTAAGCAGTGAACGACTGTGGGATCCTGGATGCCAGCAAGCCGCCAGAGCCCCTCCCCAGGGGCAGGTGGAGACACGCTGTTCTGCGCGGCTGGCAGGCAGCTCTGTGTCTGGACTTCAGGAATGGCTTTCTGAAGGGACGGAGGGAAGCCTTGTGGTGGCTCAGGGAGGGCTCTGGGCGACAGCGAGGTCTTGGTTCAAACTCCAGCTCTGTGTTTGAATGACTTGGAGCAAACTGATGAACCCACCCACCATCCCCCCCACCCCCCAGCCTCAGTTTTCTTATCTGTACAATGAGCACAACATGCCCCCATCTAATTTTACGGGGAGGGTTGAATGGTTTGTCACACGGGAAGTCTTACTAAACAGTTAAGACCGTGATGACGGCATTCATCTGATCAGACCGCAGCACTGGTCATGGCCGGTTCTTCCCCTGAGGCAGGGAAACCTCCTGCCAGGACCTGGATGGGCGGAGCAGTCGTTAACGCTGCTCTGCTTTATGCTTCCCTCTGGGACCACGGCTTATTTGCTTAATTAAGACACCCCTCCACCCCCCCATGTCCCTCGGAGTTCCATCCTCCCCACTCAGGCTGCGTGATTTGGGCAGAGCTGATCCTTCCCCAGCTCCGTGTGACTCAGGCCTGGCTGATTAGCATATTCATCCCCTCAGACACTACGATTGGGCCAGGGGTGAGTATGTGACCTCACTGTGGCCAATGACATTTCTTTGCTGCTATTCCTCTGCCGGCCTAGAATCCGGAAGTCGTGTGGCTCCTGGAACCAGCTGAGCCTGAAGCCGTAAACACTTGAATTTTGGGAGCCAGTAAATCCCTTTGGACCTAGAGTTTTGTCGTGATAAAATACAACCCCGTTCCAAGCCCCCTCCCCTCCGTGTTTCCAGACCAGAAGAAATCTCTTGGCCCTTTGTGGACGAAATGCAATGATTGGACAGGCCAATCAGCCCCAACGTGGGTCCTCCCACAGAGGACTGTGGCGGACCACAGTCAGGCAGCACCGGTATCGGTTCTTCAGAGCCGTTTCCATAATTCCACCCCAGTCTGTCCCGTGTCGAGTCACTCCCTGTCTCTTTGTGGAGCTGTGGCGTTTTGCCAACCCTGAGAAGCTAATTAACATCAGTCCTGGCGTGGCACCGAACGCACTCGGTTCTCCCACAGGAAGCTTCCCTAAACAAAGAGTAGGTAATAGGTACAACTTGCAAGAGAGATGCAAAATACTTCTAAGTGTAGCAGGCATGCTGGTCATGAGAAAGAACTAAACGGAAGGGAATAAGCCTTCCCATTTTTCCTGACGCAGAGTAGCCCGCCCCACCCAGATTTTTCCAGAGGGAGGTGGATGGAAACCATGATGACAGTAAGGAAGAACAAAGTCACAACAAGCATGGTTTCCCTCAGTTTCTAAATTTACTGCAACTGTCTCCTTGCTATTTACAAAGTCATCTTGTAGAAAGAACTAGCCTGAAGGGAACATCTTTTATTAATTGCATAAACTAGGGAGTGTATATTAAGAGTGAATAAATAAAACAAGCAAGGTTGAGTTTGTAGACCTCAAATCAAGATGTGAGTGAGTAGACACCTGCCGTGCACTCAGAGGAGTTTGAACCGGTACCACGCTCCCGAGAAGCACTTGATGTGAAAACCCCGAGACCACACATGCTTTTGCCCTACAATTCGGTTTTTAGGGACAGACGCCAAAGAACTAACTTATTGTGTGCATGTCGAAATGGGCAGGGACAGAAACTGCAAGCGACCTCAAATGTTCATTCAGCAACATGAAAATTAGTTAGACACGTCATGACATTTCGAACGATTGGATTGTTCACATCAAAATTGTCCTGTAGAAACACATTTAAATGGCATGGAAAGATTATCATCATGTATAATTAAAGACAAAAAGCAAGTTAAAACAATACACACTCTGTGAACTCACTTTTAATAAATTATATACAAAGTATGCATAGAGAAGAGACTAGAAAATGCAATTTGTATTAAAAGTGGTTATTTCTGAGTGGTAGGGGCAATTAAAATTTTTTTCTATCTTTGAGTTTCACATAATTTGAAAAATAATTTAACCCTTATAAAGTCCGTATAAAGGAAATATGCTTTTCTGTATTTTTCTCCCACTGTTTGACGTAAGTTATTTTGTTGAGTGGTAAATAGGTATCACGATCCATTTGGGCTCTTTCCTCGCACCTGCCTTTATCAATGAGGCTGCTTTGGGCTGCAAGTAATGGATGTCCAAATAGCGGTGCTTAAACAATCCAGTTCCCATCTCAGTGCACAGGAAGTCTGGAGGCAGCGCTTGTGGGGCTGACACCATGGCTCAAGGATGTGGTGCCTCATGGTTCAAAAGAGGCTGCCAGAGCCCTCCTGTCATAGCTTCACTCTGCAAGATGCCAAGAAGAAGGAAGGGGGTTCCAGGGACAAAGGATCATCTGATTAAAGGGAGAAGTCTTCCCACAATTCCCCTTTACATTCTCATTGGTCAAAACTGGGTCCCATACCTCCTCCAGAACAGTCCCTGGCACAAGTCCCATTGGTCAGAACTGGGTCCCTTTACATTCTCATTGGTCAGAACTGGGTCCAACACCTCCTCCATAACAGTCCCATTCACAAGTGTGAATGGCTGAGACCTGCTGTCAGGATTCATCTTCCTGCTCCCACAGCTGAGCACGTTGCCTCTCAAACCAACTATGGGGCCTGTTGGGAAGGAAGATGTGACCACATCGAGTTCCTGGGGACCTTGGGCATGCAGAGGCAGTGGTGGTGGGGAAGGGGTAACCCATCCATTTTGGTGGCTAACAACCCATGAAATCAGACTGTGTGGGGGTCAAACTCTATTCTGCTGCATGCTGGATGGCCGTTGGACCGAGGGGGAAATTGTCTCATCTCTCTGTGCCTCGGTTTTCCAACCATAAAAACAAGTGGATGGTTGTGAAGAATAAATGAATTAAAACATGTAAGCCCCCAAAGAATGAAACCAGGTGTTCCAACATAAACTTACACACAAATGTCTACAGCAGTACTATTCATAATAGCCGAGAGGCGGGAATGACCCAGGTGTCCAATAACAGGTGAATGATAAGCAAATGTGTCACACCCACTCAAGGGGATGTTATTCCGCTTTAAAAATAAATGAGCCCCTGGCCAGTTGACTCAGTGGTAGATCGTAAGCTGGTGTGTGGATGTCCCGGTTTTGATTCTTGGTCAGGACACACAGGAGAAGTGCTCACCTGCTTCTCTAACCCTCCTTCTCTCACTTCTCTTTCTCTTCTCCTCCCCTCCTGCAGCCATGGGTCTATTAGAATGAGGTAGCCCTAGGTACTGAGGATGACTCCATGACCTCTGCCTCACGCACTAAAAAATGGCTCCCGTTACAACAGAGCAAGGGCCCCAGGTGGGCAGAGCATCTCCCCCTAGTGGGCTTGCCGGGTGGATCCTGGTGGGGCGCAAGTGGGAGTCTGTCTCTGCCTCCCCTCTTCTAACTAAAATAAAAAAAAAATACATGAATAAAATAAAATAAAAATAAAAATGAATGAAGTGCTGATTCATTCTACAACATGGACAGACTTTGAAAACATTAAGTGCAAGAAGCCAGAGAAAAAGACCACTTATTTTACAATCCCATTGATCACAAAATGTCCATAATAGGCAAATTCATAGGGATAGGAAGTTTGGTGGGTAGGGGGAGGGACGCGTGGATTGAGGGGAGCTGGGTACAAGGTTTCTGCTTGGGGTGTTGGAAATGTTGTGGGCCGAATAGCTGTGACGGTTGCACAGTATTGTGTGTGTACTAAACGCCACTGACCTGTACACTCTGAAAGGATTAAGATGGCACATGATATGTCATGTGTATTTTTACCACAGTAAACACAGGGGAGGCACTCAGAGTGGGCTGGCCTGGCATGCATCAAACGCCCTGTCATTCCTCATGACAAGTCTTTCTTTTGCTCTAGCATGTTCTTTTCAGTTTTTTTTTTTAAATTAAGCGTATCAGGGTGATATTGGTTAATAAGCTCATATAGGTTTAACGTGGACAACATCTGTCTATTGCACCATGTGCTCACCACCGGAAGTCACGCCTTCCTCTGGCATATTTTAGACTGACCACCAAATCCCACCCTTCTGAGTCTCCTGCCCAGCCCTGAATTCTGCTCACTCCACCACCATTTCTTGGACCCTGCTGGTGTGCTCAGCAGCTGCTTGGTGAATGAGACTCAGGCCGGCATTCCTGTGGAGGGGATGGGCAGTAATGAAGTTTCTCTCCATACACATTGATAGCAGGTATTCACAGCTGCTGTGCAGAAAAATAAAGTAGGGAGCAGGGACAGGGAGAGGGAGAGAGAGAGGTGGGATGCTTGAGGCCGGGGGTCCCCAGAATGCTTGCTCTAACAGAGCCCACTACCCCCCATCACTGGTCCAGGCATCCAGGTACGCCAGGGAAGGTACCCTTCTTGGTTTCCTAGGCAGGTGAGCTCCACTGCTGTATTGAGAGGCTCCGCCCTCCACGGTTCTTGGGGTGGTGGGAAGGTAACACCAGTCGATTCCAGTCCCTGGTGAGTATGCCAACGGCCGATTCAGCGAAACATGAATATTTTGCGATGGAAAACGAAGACAGGTCGTTTTTTTGCAGAGCATTTCAAATGGTGGGTCACATCAGGGGTCGCCGCCTACGTGTCAGAAATGTTGGCGGTGCAAAGGCTAAAGGAGTCTTTTAAAGGTTCTTAGAGTTGAGGAGAGGTGTGGAAATCTTTTGCCTAGTCCCTCCATTCCCTCGCACGCCCACTCCCCAATCGCCGGTCCAGGGTCTTCCTCCTGCTGCTCAGGTCGGGTCTTGCAGTGTCAGCGGCCGCCACGAGAGAGCAGTGTCGCTCTACGCTTGTAGCCCCGCGCGTGGGCTGAGCTGCAGCAGAGGGGGCGGGGGAGGGCCCTCATCCAAGGCAGCTGCCTGGTGGGTGGAGCCTAGCGCCCAGCCGAGGGCCTTGGGCCGGGGGCGTGGCTGGCTCTTATTCCGGTCAGCTTCCCAGTACTTACAGAACCCGGGGGCAGGACTATTTCTGGCCTCAGTTTCCTTATCTGTACACAAGGGAAGAGTTTGGGCTGTGCAATTCTTATGATCCTACCCCAGCGTGGGACCAGCCCTGGGTCTCCTAGGTCATTGCTGCCAGCGCTATCCCCACTTCCACTGAGCCCTTCAAGATTAGGCAAGGCCTTCTCCTGCTCAGATTAAGGTCAGAAATAACTTCCTAGCTCCCACCCCCTTAAATAAAGACTCAGGGACCTGGTTAATATGCAGAAATCTTCATCCAGTCATGGGAGAGGCTGGGGCAGAACTGGAATTGTCATCTCTACTCACATAGGAGCCCAGAGAAGGCTAGGGGCTTATCCAAAGTCACAGAGCGGGAGACTTGGAAGAGCCACCGTCCCTCTCCTGAGCCTGTGGCTCAGCCGTTGTCAGCATCCTCAGTCTGGGAGGGCGGGCAGCCTGTCTGTCCACCTCAGCTGTCACAGCAACACTTAGGAGGATAGGGTGAACAGGGCTAGAGAGGGAGTGGGGGTCTGCTTTGGATGGCATGGTCTGGGAAGGCCTCTCAGAGGAGGTGACATCTGAGCTGAGGTCTGAAGGGAGGAGGAGCCAGTCTGGGGGAGAGCTGAGAAGAGACTGTCAGTGCAGAGGTGCGGAGGTGTGGGCATGGTGTGCAGACTGCCCTGCAGGGCCACGAGTCAGAGAGGGGGCTCTTGCAGAGGCAGGCCAGTGGATGTGCCTACCGCCCCCCCCCCCCCAGCCCCAGCTCTGCCCTGGAGAAACGGGGTGACAATGTGGGTTGTGACGGGATCGTCCTGAGTGGGGAGGAGGGCAGTCACTGTGTCAGTGCACCTGATACTGTGTGACCCCTGTTTGGGACACCGGCTGACCCCCTCCTCATGTACCCCTGCCAGAAAGCGACTTCTTATCTTTGCTCCCAGATGCCCAGCCCTCCCTGACCTGCTGCCTGGTCATACTCGTGGGGGCACTCTGGCAGGAGCAAGCCAGGCCACTGCAGCCCGCCATGTGCTCCCCTGCTGTGACATTCCCACGTGATTAGCTGTGCATGCATTTGCCCCTCATGAGACAGAAGCACTCCCAAGGGGCACGCACTTGCAACCCATGCATTTTCCACTTCACCTTTACCCTGCACAGGCCTGGCACACCGCAGGTGCCCAGCTCAGCAAATACTCAAGACTCAGAGTGGGAAAGAGAAGAAAGGATCGTGGCAGCTGTGAACAGAGAGTCCCAAGAAAACCTGACCGCTTCCAGGGGCTCATCTTCCCCGCTGGGGAGCCAGTCTCAGAGAGGGGACAGATGGGCCCTTCTCAAGGCCACCCCAGACCCAAGGAGACAGCTCACTGTCCAGCCTGTTATGTGGCTCTTTGTGCACTCTAAGCCTTGCCAGACAGCCCAGTGGGGCTCGGCCAGGGCTGGGGTCCTTGAAAAACGAATGTGTTAGTGAGGCAATGGGAAAATCCCTTTCTGTTCGGCAATTAACCTGGGCTCCTGTCCTTCCTTCTTTTATCTAAGAAGGGCTGAGTGCTGCTTCTGCTAATGAGCTTGTCTGTACTAATGAAGCAGGTGCCCTGTCCCCCGCCACCCCCCTTGCCAGCTGGGAGGGGTGGAGGATTGTTCTGATGTGAGCTCTGGGCCTGCTGAGGAAAATCAGATACATACTAATAATGACCATAATGATGGGAATAATAATGCCCTCAGTGGCTCCCTTGGAACGAGCTCTCACTTCAGAGGTCAGGGGTTTTCTCTGTGTTATCTGGGACATCAGGTGGGTGATGCAATGGCTTCCACTTCTCAGATAAAGAAGCTGAGGCTGGAGAGGTTAAATGACATGCTCCGGGATGCACAGCTAGAGAGTGGCAGGGCCCAGGTTCTCAGCCGAGACTCTATGATGCAGAAGTCCTCCCCAAACTGTCTGTGCATCACCCCATGCTGTCTTATTGACATTTTCCAAAGTGTTTGACCCACTTTTCCCATGGAAAACGGAGACACTGGAGCCAGTACCTGGTGTGATGGGGGTTGGGACAGTGCAAAGACTGCAACCCAGGTTACCCCCCATGTCCCCACCAGACCCTCTGCTTTTTTAGCTGCGTGGCAACTTTCAAGGTATCTGAGGATTGCTGGCGATGTTCCCAGGTGTGCCCAGCATGGTCCATCCATTTTGCCATGCCCAGGTTGCCTTGCCCTGGTTGGGGGAGGGGGCGCCCAGAAAGATCTAGGACTTCTGTGTAATAGCTACTGTGACCCCCTGAAGCCCTGCTCCTGTCTGGAAGAATGTGACCACCCAGTCCTCCTCTCTGCCTCTTCTATCCTACCCCCACCCTCCACCGCGGTCACTGACTGGCTCTGGCCATCGCCCCCCTGCGCCTCAGCGTGCTTTTCCTGCCTGCGTAAGCGGGAAGGCGCGTCCGGTCGCTCTTGTAAATAAGGCCCTCCGGGGGTCCCTGCTTCTCATCTGGGGATACAGCCCCAAGACGCCCTCAGTCTGTTTCAGGGCCCCTGACCGCGCCTTGCCCCAGTGCCCTGTGGAAACTCCTCAGGTACCCCCGACTCCCAGAGGCCACCACTGCCTTCCCCTCCCCCCCAAGGCACCCCAAGCTGTGCCAAATCTATCCCGGGACCTCTTGTCGAGCTTAGCCTCGCAGTCCCTGTCCCCTGCAAACACCTCCCTTCAAGACGTCGCCGCCCCATTCCAAGAACCCTCCCCTGTCTGCCTCAGCCCCTGACCTTGGGAACTCCTACCACGACGCCCGAGAACGCCCCGATCTATCTGCATTTTGCCCCGCAAGCCACCGGCCGGGGGTCCCCGTCTCCCCCCGCCCCTGACCACCCCCGCGGGTCTTCCAAGGCCTCTGCGGCCAAGCGCCCTCCCCCGGGACCGCCAGGGAGTGGCAAGTCCCGCCGCCTATCACCGGGCGGCCGCCTGCTGCCCCGTCTCCGGCGGCGGCCACTCCCCCGGCCTTGCCGCCGCTCCTTCCCCGCCCCTCCCTCCTCCTCCCCGCACTCGCTTGCTCTCTCACTCTCTCGCTGGCTCGGGGGGCGGCCGGCAGCTGGCGCGGGCAGAGGCGGCGGCGGCGGCGGCGAGACCGCGATGGGACGGGCGCTGGGGCGCAGGAGCTGCGGCGGCGGCGGCGGCGGCGGCGGTGGCGGTGGTGGTGGCGGCGGCGGGGGCCGCGCAACTCGGGCCAAGTGCAGGGCCGCCCGCGAGGGCGCAGGGCGCTGAGCTCAGGCCCCCGCTCCCCTCCGCGCCGAGCTCCGGAGAGCGCGCACGGGCGCAGCCCAGGAAGCGCCGCCCGCGCCCGCCGCCTGCGTTCGGGGAAGAGCGGCGCCCGGGGAGCGAGCCATGCCCGCAGCCCGACCCTAGCCGCCCGGGCTGCTCCCGGGAGCCGCGGGCCGGGCCGGGCCGGGCGGGCCGGGCGCGCGACAGGAGCAGCCCCGCGCCGCGCCCACCGCGCGCTGAGGACCATGCCGCCCCCGGGCCGGGCGCCGCCGCTCGGGCTCCTGCTGGCGCTGACTGCGCTCCGGTGCCCAGGTAACGCGTCCTCGGGACCCTATCCCTGACCCCGGCCGCCGCGCACAAAGTTGGCTCCCGCACGGGGCGGCCACCTCCTCAAGTCCCCGGCAGCTTCCCTCTCCCGGACTTGGAGACATCTGAGGAGACCCTGGAAACCCAGGGGTCCCCAGCACGTACCCCTTTACCCAGCGCAAACCCGCCTGCCTTCCTCTCCCAACCCTCAGCTTCCCTGCGGTTCCTTTCAGAGCGCCGAGCTTCTCGCAGCGAGTGCGGGCGCGCCTCCGGGAATCGAGCCCCCTCCGCGCCCCGCCTGGGGCGTCATGCCCCCAGGTCCTGGTTCTCGCGGGGTTTTGCTGTGGCAGGGCGTCGGTGCCTCTCCCACCCTCCCTTCTTGGTTTGCTGATGCCGTGGATGCAGGGCCATGAGTTCCCAGGACACCTGCGGGCCCCACACTTCAGGTCGCCTCTGTCGGCGCAGCTGGCACGTCCCCAGTTTCTCCCCATACCCGGTAGCACCCTCCTGCTTTTACCACCCCCCCCCAAGGGTCTCCTCCCCAAATGGCCTCCCCAGGGCAGAGGCCAGCTTGCTGCTCGCCTCCTGGAAACCGGGCTGCTCCAGTGCCCTGACCCGAAGGTGGCTAGGCAGCCGGGGGCGTGCAGGGCCGCTTGGAACGTGATGATGCCCAGAGCCATTGCCTTGGGCACCAGGGAGCCGGGCTTCCTGCTGGCACCCGCGTAGCTGACGGAAAACCTAGTGAGTGGGCAAAGCAAAAATGGTCAGGTGTTTTCTGTCTCCGCTGGAGTTTGGGAAGCTTTCTACGCTTTTGGTGCGGTTACGTGTTGGTTCTAGAGGCAGCTTATCCTAAAATGCCAGTTCCTCCCCTCCCCCCACCGCAGGCAGTGGAGAAAACCCTAAAGGCCCCTGTGAACCCGGAGCGGTGGCCAGCGGGGGCCATGTGCCTTTGGAGAGCTCAGTTTTCCCTACTTTTTAAAATCAGGACCTGTGATTTATGAGCAGGTAGCTTTGGCTTTAGAAAATTGTCTTCTCCCTTTCTTAACATACAAACCACACAGACGCTCAGAATGCAGTCGGAAAAAATATATAACTTTAACTTTTCAGCTTTCACTGTCTGAGAAGGTTGTAGTTAGGAGCAAACCTCGAATGCTAACTTAATGTGCGATGTATTTGTATGAAAAAAGTAAGAATTTATCTTCCTTTGAGATGCCCTCAGGTGACCCAAAATATTTAATAAACCTCCGGGTTCAGAGAGAACCTTCTGCCAGAGATATCCGGCGGCATTCGGCTTTGGCTCAGTCTGGAGAGCGGTGTCGGGCTGAGCGTGCGGCTGAATCTTCAATCTGCTCAGCTAAGAAGCAGCTCGCATAACCGTTTTCCTATCAGCTTCTCTCTCTGGTACAGAAGAGAGGCTGTTGCTGGGATCCGGGCGGTTTCCTGTTAGCTGAAGCCCTGGGAGCTGTTTTCAAAAAAAGGCACAGTCCTTCGGACTTGAAAATTGCAGTTTTGTGTCTATTTTGTTTCTCCACGGGGTCAGCTGTTTGCCTGGATGTGCTGCTCATAAGCCAATGTTGGAAACGTCTTAGAGAAGCCGCCTGCTTAATGCTTTGTGAGAGAACACGGTGCAACCCACACCTCCCCCTCTGCCTCCTCCCCTAGCCCTGGGAGGGAGCTTGTGCCTGGCCCTGGGAGGCCTGGGTCCTGGGAGGGAAGGTGTGCCATCCCTGAAGTCTGCTGCCTGCCCTGCTCCTGGCCGTGCCACCCTGCTGGGCCGCTTGTGGTCAGGGCCCCGGTGCCATTGCCAGGACTTGGGAAGCACATGTCTGTCTTCCCCTGGTCCCCACCAGGGCCGTAAAGAGAGACAGTTTGATAACTCTATACTTAGCACCAGTTAGGAGAGCTAGGGGGAAAAAACCAAACCAAACCAAATAAAAACAAAAAAATAAGGCTGAAATTCCTGAAAGATACTTAGCTGCCTACCGATGGTTGAAGGGTTTGCAGGAAATGAACCAGAACCTCCTTCAGAGCTGGTGGGATTTGGGGGATAATTTCGGCCAGATTCTGCTGACCACGTTGGCCACGGCTCTGACAGCGGGCTGGACAAGATCAGAGGCAGGGAAGGACTCACGCTCCGCTGTCACACTCGGAGCCTGGCTGCCTGTGCCCCTCCCCCCTCCTGCGTGGGTAGCTGCCATGGCAAAGTGTGGTGGGTGTACTTCTTTCAGCTTTGCAAGCGCTTAAACATATGGAACTGTGCTGGGTAAGAGTCAGCGCAAATCCCCCAGCTTAGCGACTAGGGGGCCCCCATTATCCAAGCAAGCACTTCTGTGCGTGCTTTGGCTTTGCAGATGAGGGGAGCTGTTACAGTCTGGGCTGGAGGAAATGAACGCGCCTAGCACCATTGACCCATTCTGCTGGGGGGGGGGTCTATAAAATCAGGGTGGGTGGAGAGCCTTTGACAGAGGGGCCTTGTGAGTGGCTGAGCCTGCTGGGGGGGGCGCATCGAGGCAGAGACACTGTCAGTCCTGCCTGCACCTTGGCATGGGGTATATTCCATTCTCATCACAATAGTGATGAGGGGCTGCCTGTGTGTGGTGCTGCTGTTCAGAGAGGTGGCATTGGGAAGTGGCAGGCAGTGACATGCAAATGCTGTCACCTCCCCCCTCCCTCCCAGTGATTTAATGGTGGGCCAGTGAAAGTTCCCAGAGTAAATCATTTCAGCCCCCCCATCCCCCCTCCACATGGGATGCAGGGAACTTGGGGGGCGTGGGACTTCTGCCGGAGCTTGTGGCCAACAATGCGCATGGCATTGATCCCGGGGAGCAAAAGAAACTTCACTAGTGGGTGTGAAGTCTGGGTGAGCGGTCTTTGGGCCAGCAAAGCCCTTCCAGGGACCTCGTTCTTGGATAAGCCCCTTCGCCCTGCCCCCACGTTGTATGCGGTTGGATGGTTCCTTTCTTCTGTGCTGGATCTAGAATTGAAGGGGATGGAAAGGTTCCGTTTCCCTTTGACGCTATGGGATTCAGCAAATTCATCGGGCCCCCTCACTGTGAGGAGACACCCTGGCACCCTAGGCAGTGATGCCACCAGCTCTTCCCCAGAGTGATTAAGTGGACTTCTAGAGCAAGAACGTGACTTAGAGCATGTCCTCCATCAGCCCCTGCACACAAGGGACAAAGGCGACTTGGGCACGGGCAGTGACTTGCTCAGGGTCTCACAGTGAGCTGGCATCAGTTTAGGGCTCGTGGCTCACAAACAGTCTCTCTTTTTTTGAAAAAATTCCTTCCCCAAGACTGACTTACTTTACACAGGGGACCCCTTCTGGGAAAGGAGGTCCACCGGATGGTCCTTCAGGGGACCAGTTTTCCATTTAGGCAGCCGAAGGTCACAAGAATGATGGCTACTTAGGAAGACAGGTGGCAAATGGTCACAATGAGGATGATGATGTTGATGGGGGGTGATGGTGGACGCTGGGGCTTCTGAAGTTGCTCCCGGTGTTGCGGGCACCATCCCATGAGCACCGTGGAGCCCTCACCTCTGGCAGGTGGACGGCTTCCCTTGCCACAGTTCACCGGTGAGGCTGTTGAGGGCCAGAGATGCCACAGAACTTGCCTGAGCTCGCGCTGTGTCCGGATTCCAGCCCGGGCACTGGTCTGCACACAGAATGGAGTGCACGGGCCGTGTATTCTAAGGTCCTGGGTGATCGAGTCCCATCCCTGTGCTGGCCTTTGCTGAAGTTGGTTCATCGCTTCCTTTCTTTTTCTCGCTCTCTCTGCAACTGTACATATATTTATGCAAACTAAGGACTAGAGCCATAGAAGTCATATTAAAGTTAACTTTGGAGGTAACTAGGGATCCTTTAAATTCTGTGCCCCTGAGGGAGTAGATGTTTCCATCAAAGGGCAAGACTTGGGCAGACAGACTCCCCTCACCCAGTTCCCTTTGGCTTCCTGCCTGGTTCTTGCATTCCCAGTCACCCCAGAATCAGAGAAAACAACATAACCTGCCGTAGCCAAGCACCGGTCTAGACCTGGCTGGGTGGTCTACTCCCTTCCCACCAAAATTTCACTCCGTTGAGTCCTCCATAGCCCCAGTGGGGTCAAGACTTGCATTTGCCCCATTTGGAAGATGAAGAAACAAGCCCAGAGAAGTGCCGTGATTCGTGCAAGGTCAGCAAGCTCACATGGCCACAGAGGGGTGGGCACGGCCCGGAGCACCCATCGTGTGCCAGCGACCCCAACTGCTTCCTTCTCCTTGTTTCTGGGTGCCGAGATTTGTGGGCAACTTATTGGACTTGGAGACTAATTTGGGCCTAGGGGGTTCAGGGATGTGTCTCGAGTCAAGGGCAGAGTTGGGTCTTTTTTTTTTTTTTTTTTTTTTTTGCAATTTTCTGAAGCTGGAAACAGGGAGAGACAGTCAGACAGGCTCCCGCATGCGCCCGACCGGGATCCACCCAGCACGCCCACCAGGGGGCGATGCTCTGCCCACCAGGGGGCGATGCTCTGCCCATCCTGGGTGTCGCCATGTTGCGACCAGAGCCACTCTAGCGCCTGGGGCAGAGGCCAAGGAGCCATCCCCAGCACCCGGGCCATCTTTGCTCCAATGGAGCCTTGGCTGCGGGAGGGGAAGAGAGAGACAGAGAGGAAGGCGCTGTGGAGGGGTGGAGAAGCAAATGGGCGCTTCTCCTGTGTGCCCTGGCCGGGAATCGAACCCGGGTCCTCCGCACGCTAGGCCGACGCTCTACCGCTGAGCCAACCAGCCAGGGCCGAGTTGGGTCTTTTTTGAGAAGCCCATTTGGGGCATTTTGGCCTCTGTAACATCACACTCAGGCTTAGGTGCCTGTGATCTCAGGGGCTTGCATTCTTGGGCAGATTCAGTGTGACAGAGAGACAAGAAGCCAACGTATATAAACACAGGGATGTCCCTGGCAGTAACTTATGCTCCTCATATTCAATATAAGGCGATGTGATGGGTAGTGATTAGGTGATCCAGGAAGACTTCTTGGAGAAGGTGGCAATCAGTGGTCATGCCTGACACTTAAATGATCAGAAAACTCCAACATGGAGAAGCATGTTCCGAGCAGGAGGAATGCACATTCTTGCCAAAATTCTCTGCACAGTGCCTGACACATAGCATGTGCTCAAGGAATGCCAACCCATTCATTAATTCATTCACTCATTCACTCACTCATTGAACAGACACACTAATCAGTACTAAGCACTGGGAACCTGGCTTAGTCCCCACTGGGAACCCAAGAAATATTTCCCCATTCTGAGAAGTTGTCATTATCAGGTGGTGATAGGGGCCACGGGGAAATAAAGCCAGGTCACTTGTCACTTTTATTCTCCATCCAGGTGCTTGGTTTGTGTCTTCCTACTCAGTGCAAGTGGATCCCTGGTGCCCAGGGTCTGCCAGGGCAGGAGAGAAGGAAGCCCCCAGTCCTTTGGAGTTGAATTTCGATGACTTCTCTCACCCACCCACCCCCAAATCCCTCCCCGACACCTGACTCCTTACCTAATCAATACCCTCGCCTGACGCTTCGGCCCCAAAATTGTTACATAAAAAATCAATAAAGTCCAATTTGATTTGCTGTATTTTATTACTGAGGGTGATGGAGTGTCTGGAATCGCCTGGCGCTTTCTGAGCCGGCTGTTTTTGCGGGTATTAACCCAAATTAACCCTTTGGGGGTCCTCACCCGTCGTGGCTGTGCTTCAGGGTCCCGGAGTTGGTGCCTAGGAAGGGGGACTCAGTAAAGAACGCATCTCTGGTATCTGCCTTGTGCTCTGAACGCCTCCCACCGGGGCTCTTCGTGTGTCGGGGCAAATGGACACATAAAAATATCGCTGTGGCCGCAGCCAGCGCTTGGAGCTGACTCCGTGGGCGGGCCCTGGGGTCCCGGCCTTCCTTCCAGAGCTCTGGAGGGGTGGTGGGCTGTGCCTGGTCTTCCGATTCTCTCGGCATCTGGGTATCCGTCCTCCGCTGCCTTTGTCTGCCCGGTTCCCTCCGTGTTGAATGCTGTCGTCGTATTTATATCCTAGCCTTGGTATTTTTCCCTTCTGTGGTTGTGACATCTGCTGCCTCCGGCTGCTGGCTCTCCGGGGCGAGCTGCGGGGCCAGGTTTGTGGGGACCCTGGGGGCGCCTGCGTAGAGGACTGAGGCCGGAGGGGGCGGTCTGGCTCGTTGGAGAGGTCCCTGTACCCCTAGAGTCTGCTCCCAGCATATGATTAGGCAGGGGGAGTGGGGTGGGGGGAGGTATGATGTAGATGGAAAATGTCGTTTTGCCAGAAAAGTTGCTTCTAGGGAGTTGGAACGGTTCCAGACCAGTGGAGGGCGGCTGGCTGCCCTTGGGCCACATCTGGCCTGCGGGTGGCTCTTGTTAGCAGTGGGCATTTAAAGAGGAGAGATGTCTGTGTCTAGGTTTCTGGTTTCTCTAGATTGGGAGACCCGGGAGCGCTGGTCTAGCTCCTTGCTCTCTCTCTGGGACTCAGTTTCCCCACCTGTAAAACAGGCCCTGATGCTCCCCCCCCCCGCGATCTTTCTTGAACCCTTGCCTCAGCCCCCTTCATCATTTCATGTCTGCTTCTGTTCTTTCTGACATCTTCCTGTGTGCCTACGCTGCGACAGGCACTGTTTTCAGAGCCGGTGACAGAGCAGGCACAACACAGGCAAAAGTCCCTGTCCTCGTGGGTTCGCGTGAAGGTGGCGAGAGACAGACACTAAACTCAATAACTAAAAAGTTTATTGAGTGCTAGTAAGTGCTGCGGGAAACCCTCAAGCAGGAAGTGGGGGCTGAGAGGGGGTAGTGCTGGGGAGGGATGTTTTGCCATTTTAAGGAGGAGGATCATGAAGGTGACATTTGAGCAAAGACCTAAGGAAGGGTCAGGGAGTGAGCCAGGTGGCTCTCTCTGGGGATGAGTATTCCAAAGCAGAGGGAATAGCCAGTGCAAAGGCCCTGTGGTAGAATGTGTGTGGCAGGTTCAAGGACAGAAAGGAAGCCAGTGAGCCTGGGCTGAGTGAGTGGAGGCACAGTAGAGTAGGTGATAGGGGCCAGAACCTGGTAAGGACTGTGGATTTTATTCTGACTGACAGGAACAGAAGCAGGAAGACCCAGGAGGGGCTAATGCAGTCGTCCAGGGAGTGACGACGGTGGTTCAGACTGCCGTGCTGCCAGGTGGGGAGATGAGAAGTGCTGAGATCCAGGATGCAGTTTGCAAGTTGATCTGCAGGATCCACCAATCAGTGGATTCATTCAGTCAGTACTTACTAGGTGCCAACTGTATGCCTGTCCCTGGCTGTCACTGTCCTTGGAATTGGGGCCAAATCACTATTTGTCAGTGATAAAATGAACAAACAAGAGCTTACATTCGGGATTTGGGGTTCGCCTTTTCTGTGCTCTTCCCCCGTGACGCTATTTGCTTCTTGAAGCTCAGTGGGTGGAGGTTGGATTTGAATCGGTTTTCATTTTTCCTGCTGGGAAAATACTCAATTCAAAAAAATTCAAAGACATTTTGAATTTCTAATATTCAAAGGGAAAATTTTTTTTGTGTGTGTGTGTGTGTTCACGATGGGATTTTTCTGGCAAAGTTTATTGTTTGTTTGCTAGTACAGGTGTCCTTGCTTTATTTGGTTGATGGGGAGGTGAAAAGTTCTCTCCATCAGATTCAATTTTCTCCATCTCCTTCCACAACATTATAGAGATGTGCAAACTCCATCTGACCCTGTGCTGGCCTGGGCTCCAGACACATCACTTGTTATTTTCTGTACCTCTTAAACCAGGTATCTCCAAACTACAGCCCTTGGACCAAATCTAGCCCTTGACTTATTGGTGTAAATAAAGTTGTTTTGTTTTTTTTTTGTATTTTTCTGAAGCTGGAAACGGGGAGAGACAGTCAGACAGACTCCCGCATGCGCCCAACCGGGATCCACCCGGCACACCTACCAGGGGCGACGCTCTGCCCACCAGGGGGCGATGCTCTGCCCCTCGGGGCGTCGCTCTGCCGCGACCAGAGCCACTCTAGCGCCTGGGGCAGAGGCCAAGGAGCCATCCCCAGCGCCCGGGCCATCTTTGCTCCAATGGAGCCTTGGCTGCGGGAGGGGAAGAGAGAGACAGAGAGGAAGGAGGGGGGGGGGTGGAGAAGCAAATGGGCGCTTCTCCTATGTGCCCTGGCCGGGAATCGAACCGGGTCCCCCGCATTACAGGCCGATGCTCTACCGCTGAGCCAACCGGCCAGGGCCGTAAATAAAGTTTTATTTCAACACAACTACACCTATTTGTTTGTATACTGTCTGTGGCTGTTTTCTCACAACAATGACAGAGGTGAGTAGTTGTGACAGAGATCCTACAGCCAGCAAAGCCTAAAGAAAAGACTTACCCTCTGGCCCTTTTAAAGAGGTTTGACTTAAACAGACAAACAGAATGCTCTATTATTGTGTGTTTCCAGCACTCCGTGGTCAAGAACAAGAACCCTGTTTTAATGTCGAAAATATTACCCGGCCTGTCTGAATGAGAAGAATTGTGGGTCTGGTCGGTCTTGGTCCAAGAAGAAAAAAAAATTGATTGAAAGTTGCCATCAATTCTGTAACGCTTTTGAACGAGTGGGTTTTGGTAATTACTGTAGCATTTATGTAATGTTTTAAAAATAGTAGCACACGTGTGTGTGTGTGTGTGTGTGTGTGTGTGCGCGATATTTTTTGCATGCTGCAGGCAAAGCTCAATGATGGCTCACAGCTCAGAAGACCCCTTGTAGGCATGCTGTTGGAGGGAACTAGAATTAAAGGCACCCACTGGTGAGTTATTTCACACTCAGAATGACTCTAATCAATGGGCCTCTTTTATGAGCTGGTGCTTCCCCCCCCCCCCTCCCCAGTTGAGTTGTTTTAAAGATGAACATAGCCCTCTCTATTTTATGTGTGGCATCCTGGCCTGTTTTCAGCCCTAAGATTCTGGGTGCACTTGTGGAGATGATGTACTATATTGCAAGGGTATGTTGCTGTATTAATCTGGAGAGTCTCCTAGTTGCAAGGGGCAAAATGGGGAGTTCACTGGTTCTTGGAGGTGGGAAATTTAAGGAGGAAACAGCTTCAGGCATGGCTAGATCCAGGGACTGAATACCCTCCCAATGAGAGCCTCTGCTCTTTCACTTTGTCTCTTGGTTCTCTTCCCCCCATGTGTTCACCTGATTATCAGACAGGGTTTCTCCACTCGATGGCCAGGTCAGTTCCAGGCTTTCCTCTGACCAACAGAAATCAAAGGTGTCTTTCCTAATTTTGGCCAGCAAGAATCCCACTGTTGTTTTAGTAAAGCCAAGAAAATGAGTTTTTTTTGTGTGTGGTTGGTTCATTTCAAATGATGGGAGGCTCACCACCTCTTATGGTAGCCTGCTGCACTGTTGGGATGGTGTGTTTAGTCAGGATACGGACCCAAAGTCACTTTCCCTGAAGCCTTAACAAATAGGGCTGCTCTCTACCCTCCTTCTCTTACGTTATTTTAATCCGTCCATCCCCACCCCTATCCACCCCCCCACCCACCCACCACTGTTTAAGTGGTTTCTCCTAAATTTATGGGCTGAGCTGTTAAGAGGCTCTGCCTATTTCAGGAGGCAAAGTGCTGGGGAGGAGGCCTCACCAGCCTCCCTTAGGCGGGCTCGGAAGGGGCCTCCGCTACCTACCTGAGCAATTTCCCTGTCATCCCCGATCATTTGTGTGTCAGGGCAGGTGTGTGCTGCTTCTCAGTCATGGTGGCAAGAGAGGGATAGTCTGAGGGAGACAAGAGTTGTTATTCCTGTCTCAGCCTCTCCCAGCCTTCAGGGTTCCTTGACTCCTCTTCTTCCGTGACCTCCTATGCAAAAGTTTCCAGTAAGTGTGAGTGAGATATGAGCTCTCCTAGTATATACTTCCATTGGCCTTCTCTCTCTCGCTGCTCAGTGAGATACTGTTTGCTCCTCCTCCATCGTCTTCCCCTCCTGCTAACTGTTTCAAGCGCTTCATTGAGATCAAAGGCATGAACTCAGGCAGCGGACGGCCTGGGTTCGAATCCCAGCTCCCCACCACTTGCTTGCTGTGACCTTGCGTGAGCCCCTTGCCCTCTCTGGGCCATAGCATTCTTCTCTGGGATGTAGGGTGGGCGGGAAGCTCCTGCTGCTTGGGATGTCATCAGGATTCAATGGGTCTTTCATCAGTGTCAGCGCTGCTTGAATCCTCTGCTCCCTTGAATGTTGTTGGATCGAGCACCTACTGTGTGCTCTGGTGTTCATTTTGGTGGCTTTGCTCATCTCTCCTGCGACGTAACTTCAGACCCAAATCCTGTCCGTATGGTTGTGGTGGTCTGCCATGTTTGCCTTCCTGGGAGAATAACATCCTGATTTTCTTTTGAGGAATCCGGCCCACCTGCTTGGAGGCCATGTGGTCTTGGGATAGTGCTGACTTTCTTCTCCTCCTCTTCCTCCTCTTCTTCCTCCTCCTCCTCCTCCTCCTCCTCCTCCTCTGTGGATGGACTCATGACTTGTGCCTGACCAATCAGAGCATCTTATCTCTTGAGGCCCTAAGGATTGAATCAGGCTTGGGCACATGACCCAGGCTTGGCCAATGAGGGCCAGCCCCCCACTGGGGTATTTTGTTGCTAGTCCTGGGGAGGAGGGCCCACCTTTTCTGTTGCAGTTGCTAAGCTGGTAGGATGTGAGCCTGGCTGTATCAGTTATTAATGCTGTGTAACAAATTGCCACAAACGAATGGCTTCAACCAGCACAGTAGTAATCGTCTCCTCCTTTCTGTGGGTCAGGAATCTGGGCACGGGGTAGCTTCTGCTTCCAGACTGTTCAAAAAGCTGCAAGCAAGGTGATTGCTGGGCTGGGGTCAATTCTGAGAGCCGGCCCTAGGAAGGACCTGCTTCTTTGCTCACATGGCTGCTGGCAAGACTCAGTATTTGTGGGCTCTTGTTGGGGCGGGGCTTCCGATCCTTGCCACCGTGGCCCTTTCTGTATGGCAGCCACTAAGTGCCAATGTCTTGTAACCTCGTCACGGAAGTGACCCTTCTCCCAAAGAGAGGCGTTATATCGATCCGAAGGAATTCACTCAAAGGGAGAGGACCACGCAGAGCCGTGCATGCTGCCAGCTGGGCCCTGCTGGAGTCATCTTAGAAGCTACTTACCATTCTGGAACTTTTGAGAATGAAGCAACATGGGGGAAAACAAAACCAAGAGATGGAATTGGGGTGGGGGAGACTTTCCTGGTGCCCCTATCAGAGGGCTGTTTCTGCAGAAGCTTGATCTTGAACTTCCCCAGTTCGTGACCCAACCCACTTTTTTCCTCACGCCCCTTTGAGGAGGTGGGTTTCTGTCATTTGCAGCCAGAACAGTCCTGATGAAGTCCTGTGAAGGCGTCTAGTGACCACTCCTTGGAAAGAAAGCTTTTGGCATTCTTGACTGAAATCTGGAAAATGGGCGCATGCCCCACCCTCCCTGCAGACCAAGCTCATGAAGGGCTGGGTTGTGTGAGTATTTTTTATCCCCAGCCCTTTTTGACTTGCAGCCCCTAGAATGCTGTCAGACGCAGCCCATGCCACCTGCCAGTCATTACCGGTAGGAGAGGGCCTTCCTTGTCCCTTCCCCCCTGCCAATCAAAAATGATTCAGGGATGATCTGTCTCCTGCACCTGGCATGTGTCGTTGGAACCCTGAAAGCCAAAGATGAAACATCGTTGGTGCCCCGGCCCTAGAGACAGCACACAGCTGCATGCCTGAATCCCGGAGTGTGAATTTCACAGCCTCAGGCGGGTCATTCTAACAGAATTGACTAGTCTCCAGCGACAGGACAGATCAGAGGATAGCGCTGGGCTCATTCTCTTAACATTTCAGGGTTTTTTTCCTTTATTTTTTTGTGAATTCCTCCTATGACAATCCGGTTATGTGCAAACATTTGCTGATACCCGCCCTCTTCTTAATCGTGGATAGGGTTTTGTAACTGTTCTAGAGTTCACATTTTATTGCATAAGCAGGATTTAGGCTCGCCTATGGAATGCCGGTCTGTAAAAATCTGTGTTTTCTCCGCAGAGTCACCTGAACATGCTTTTCATTAATGCATTCAGTCCATTGCGACGGCCTAGCCTCAAAGCCACTCAGGGTCACTCCCACCGCATTTTATTCATGACAGATCGGCCCGTCATCAAGGGCAGGGAACCTGACTCTCCCTCTCGGATCACAGACGTGTCAGGAATTTACAGACATATTTTAGAGCCATCAGCATGCTTTGGAGCAAGATTGTTGCAGGCGAGGGCCTCAGCAAAGGTTCATCAGTGAACCACCCAGAGCCCTCTGGCCCTGACGCATCTGACCAGGAAGGAGGGACAGAGGGAGGGGCTTCTGGATGCATCCGGGAGGTTGTGAGTGGTGGGAATGGAGGTTGGACCTTCCCCAGCTGGGAGGCGGTGGTGGTCCCCGTGGGGACCCTTCTACTTTCCTCTTTGTTCTTTCTGCTGGAATAATGCCCCACTGGTCTTAGGCACCCCAGGCAATAGCCTTGAGGGCCCATGATTTAAACTCAGTCCCCACTGTCCCTGGCCTGACTCCTGGACAGCAGACCTGGTATGGGTCCTCCACGCCGGGCCCACTAGCCACTAGCCTCTAGGGCCTCTTGTCTTAGCCTGGTGGTGGCTTAGGTGCCCATGTCGCCCTCCTCCAAAATCACTTTCCTCCCCTCCATCTTTATTTATTCATCTTCTCCTCTTCTTCCCTCCTTTCAAAGGGATTCCAGGATGCTGCAGCTGATACCTTCCTCCGTGTAAGAAACTTGAATTAGAATATTAATGTCGCCTGGGCCTTGGGCACATTGTTTCTGTGCTGAGCACATATTTAAAAGGGGGGGGGGGAATATAGCTGGCTCCTTCCTATTCTGCTTTTCTCGAAGCTGCGGGGAGGGGAGTGGAAGGGAGGTTTTAACGGCTCTGGACCTGCTTGTTCCTTGTGTGAGGCCCCACAAGTCCCCGCCCCTAAAGCACGTGTGGAGGGGACCTTGGACACCTGATGCAGTGGCTGTAAGCCAGCGTGTCATGGCCACTGACAGCCCAGGGGCATATCCGTGTGGCTAGTCCAGTGCTATAACAAAGTTAACCTAATATCCGAAATTTAGCATTAAAAATCTGGGTTTTTGGCGTCTTTGAAGAGCAGCAGGAAATGGAGCAGGGGTTCACGTTGCCAGAGACTGACTTTGAGTGGAGGCCACCCCCTTCAGACGCATTCTAGAATTCATTCAACAGACATTTAGTTGAGCATCTGCTATGTGCCGGGCACTGTTGTAGGGGCTGGGGATGCAGGCCCCACTGTCAAGGGCTGTACGGTCTAGAACACGCCCCTCGTTTGTGTGGCCTGCCTAAGCCCTGCAGACTGGTGCCACTCAGTGGACATTTATTTCTATGATGACAGGAATGTCCTTTATCTGTGCTGTCTAGGATGGTGGTCTGTGGACACGTGTCACTGTTGAGCACTTGCAATGTGGCCAGGGTGCCTAAGAAACCAAATTTGTGATTCTGTTGCATTTTAATTCACAGATATTTCCTTCTTTTTTGTGTGTGTGTGACAGAGACAGAGAAAGGGATAGATAGGGACAGACAGACAGGAAGGGAGAGAGATGAGAAGAATCAAGTCTTTTTGTGGCACCTTAGTTGTTCATTGATTCCTTTCTCATATGTGCCTTGATGGGGGGGCTACAGCAGAGTGAGTGACCCCTTGCTCAAGCCAGCGACCTTGGGATTCAAGCCAGTGACCTTTGGGCTCAAGCCAGCGACCCTGCACTCAAGCTGGCAACCCTGCACTCAAGTTGATGAGCCTGCGCTCAAGCCAGCAACCTTGGGGTTTCGAATCTGGGTCCTCTGCATCCCAGTCTGATGCTCTGTCTACTGCGCCACCGCCTGGTCAGGCTTAATTCACAGATACTTAAATTGAAGTTTAAACAGCCATACGTGGCTAATGGCTAAAGTATTGGGCAGTATGGACACTTGAATCTGCACTTTCCACTTCATCCAGTTCCTTCACTTGACAGTTGGGGAAACTGGGTATGTGACTTGTGCAGGGCCAAGGTTGGAAGTCAGACCTCCTTGAGGGTTCAGCTGGGATGCCCAGTGTAACCAGCACCATAGAGGCAGTGAATGGGCAGAGAGAGGACATCAATGCGGCTAGAGAGGTGGACAGAGCTCAGGTTAGGCAGGGCCCTCGTGGAATAAGGGTCAGAGTTTGGAATAAAGAAATAAGGTAGTGAGGTGGAATTCACGTACAAATGAATCATTTTCAGAGTGAACGATTCAGTGGCATTTAGCGCATTCACGATGTTGCACAAGTGAAACTGCCATCTAGTTCCAGAGCATGGTCATCACCCCCAAAGGAGACCTGTACCCATTGAGCAGCCCCTCCCTGGTCCCCGCCTCCCCCCAGTCCCCGGCCAGCCCCATCTCACTTTCTATCTCTATGAACTTGCCCCCTGTGGACGTTTCACATAAATGGAATCACTTTAGACGTGGCCTTTGTGCCTGGCTTCTCTCAGCGTCATGTTCTCGAGGTTTATTCATCCCCGTTGTAGCAGGTGTCAGTGCCCCGTTCCTTTCCCTGGCCGAGTCATATTCCACTGCTTGCAGAAGGAATTTGGATTTTGTCTAAGAGCAGTGGGGAGCCATGCAGGGTCTTTGGCAGGGGGCTCTTTCCGAGCCTTGCTGGAGGGCCCTTGTCTCTGGCCCAGTGGTAAATAGCCTTTCTTCTGCATTCGATGAAGCCAGCTTTACAGTTTGTGTCTGGGGCCGGGGCTCGGAGCTGTCCCAGTTGCTGTCCCCAGTCCTTGCATGCTCCTTCGTGCCTTCACTGTGGTGAGCGCCTTCCTAGGAACCCCGTCTGAGTTACTTTGGGGTGCAGGTCAGCGATTTACATGAAGCCAGCTGAGTTTGGAAAACCAATTTGGTGTGGGAAGGAAGCTTCTGCAGCGAGGAGAAAGGTTTCTGCTCCATGTGGCCTTTTGCCCGAGAAGTAAGTGTTGTAAGATGCTTGGCGGTGAAAGAGAGGAAAGGGGACTTGAGACTCTGCACACAGGGCGGCCCGAGGGCGTGAGGACACCTGTCCACCAGTGGACGCTGGGCAGTGAGCGCAGTCGCAGGGGAATCTGGCCAGCCCGGTGCGGAGCCCTCTCTAAGCAGGGCATGGGCTCCTGACTGACTGTCCGCGAGGGTGATAGGCCAGTGGCCGGCTGGGCTCCTTTGTCCAGGCCACCAAGAGCAGGTGCTGGTGAGGGAAGAGAGTGCCCTGGTCACTGGGACAGCGCTGTCTTGGGGACAGGGGGCTGGCGTATTTCTGTTCCTTATTATCCCCTGCTCTGGGGAGCTTTGGAGACAGGACCTTTGCTGTTTTTTTCTGTCCTAGGGACTGACAGGGCCAGGAGCAACGGCTACCCATCTCCCCTCGGGTGCCCCTCCTAGCCCACTCCTCCCGCCCCCGCCCCCTGGTTCTGGTTACGCCTGGGCGCATGGAGACACTCATCCCTTGTCTTCCAAGTCCTGCTGGCCATTGGCCTGGACCCCAGGCCCTGTTGGCAGAGTTGTCTGTGACTCAGACAGGCCCCTTTTCTGTGTGGCGGCTCCTCTTGGCTCCGCAAGTTTTCATTTCTCTTTTACACTGTGGGGTAAGAGGGCTATTGATTTTATTAAAAAAAAAAAAAATGCAATGAGGCACGTTGTTTGTGCCTAGTCTCTTCCTGTAGAAAATGAGAACCGTTCCCTCACCCTCCACTCCCTTCTCCTTCCCTGGAGGCAGACTATGGGTAAGAATTGTGTGTGTGGCTTTCTGGGCTTTGTTCCGTGAGTCTCCTCTGTATCTGCTCACGGGTATGATCATTCATTCATTCAACAAACACCAAGTTCCTAAGTATTTACTCCGTGTCAAGCACTGGTCTCGACTCTGGGGGATGTGTGATGGTTCTTGGTGTGGGCACTGCCAGATTATAGTCTACTTTCTGAAAGTGGGAGAGGCCGGGCTGCTGGCTCATCTGCCTTTGGTGATGTGCATTCCCCTGGGGCCAGGGAAGGGGTCAGACCATTCCACCTGGACCACTAGGATGGAGAGCAGAGGGGAGTCCTGCAAAGGAAAATGGGGGCCTAGGCAGGAGAAGGGGCGGTGGTTTCTGGTTGGGCCCGAACCACCGGAGCCCACGGTAGGAGTCAGGCTTCAGAGAGCTCACAAAGGCTTACTGTGCTTAAAAGAGGACAGACCGGGTATCTCCAGCTGCCCTCGCCCAGGTGCATTCTGGACCCTTCCTTGGTCTCCCCTGCCTGGGAAGCATCTTCTGGGCCTCTTGGTCCCCCAACTTCCACTTGGGTTTGGCCAATGGGAGCCCAGGCAGGAGATTTCAGAGCCGGGAAGGAGAGAGACTGGAGGTGCTTCCTCCCCACCCCTCCTGTTCCATAACCGCATTCCTGCCAAAGGCCTCATCTCCTGTCCCAGTCAGGACGCCTGTCCTTTCGGTCCCTGAGGCCCTGCCGCCCCCTGATCCTCAGTGAAATCTGTCCATTTGCACCATCCAGGAGAGTGAATTTTCTCTCCCGCCTGGACCCTCGTGGACCTGGAGGTGGCGCCCGCTGCCGCGTTCAGTTCCTGTGGCCGCGATGGCTCGTCAGTGCGAACCCCTGGCTTAGAGTGATGTGGTTGTTATCTTCTAGTTCTGGAGGTGCGGGGACCCCAGTGGGTCTCACTGGGCTCAGGAGAGCCGGGGATGGTGGGGAGGGAGTCAGGGTGCGGGCAGGCTGCCCCCGGGGAGGCCCCCTGCGTCCGTGCCTGCTTTGTTTCCAGTGGGCGCCCACATTCCTCCAATTCCTCCATCTTCCAAGCCAGCACCTGGCGTGTCCTAGCTTAGCTTCTCTGACCTCTAACCTCTGTTCTGACCTCTGCTTCCCTCCTCCCATCGCCTCTCTCTGACTCTGACCGTCCTTCTTTCCTCTTAGAAGGACCCTTGTTGATCAGCCCGGCCCACCTGGTTAACCCAGGACAATCTCCCCACCTCAAGACCCTGAACTTAATCTCCGCTGTGGGGTCCCTCTCGCCGTGTCTGGCCAAGTTCACAGGTCCCTTTGGGGAAGGCCCACCATTCCGCTTACCACAGACTCCTTTGTCCGCTTCTGACGAACCTCTCTCTGACCTCTGACGTCTTGGACCTCTGAACTTGGGCTTCCCTGGAGGATGCTGTCGACCGTGCCCTGTGCGCCGGCGCGGGGTTTGGCGGCTGACACTTAGGTTCTCACTGTCCTGGAGACCAGAAGTCTGAGACAAAGGAGCCAGCAGACGGCAACCTTCTAGCTCTTCCTTGTGTGATTGGGGGGGGGGGGGAGCGAGAGAGACACAGAAAGAGATCTCATGTCCCTTGTAAGTTCACTAACCCTATTGTATCAGGGCCCCACGATTACAAACCCTATTTATTTAATTACCTCCATGAAGGCCCCATCTTCACATGTAGCCACTTTTTAGGGACTTTATGAATCTGGGGGTGGGGACACCAGCCTTCAGCCTGCCACCTCCCGCCCCCAGAGTCCTGCTGCACCCTCGGCCCTGGTGGCCCTCTTTGTGTCTTTGTGGAGAAACAGGAGCTGCGGCTTCCATCACGTCTCATCACCTCGGAATGACTCCATTATCACGGCCTCATTCTCTCTGCTCTGCCGGCATGGGAGGTTTGACAGGACTCCAGAGGGTGTTCCGGGAAAGGTCACCCATCGCAGGCCTTTGGTGAGGTCCTGAGCAAAGAGGCGGTGACTCCTTCTCTGGCCCGGAATGGGGGTGCAACCTGAGGCTGCACAGATGCCTGGACCGAGGGGCCCGGCTGGGGCTGGGTCGCCCCTGGCCCTGAACTTGTGGGAAGTATTGCCCGCCTCTCCCCTCCTCCCTCTCCCGTCCTCGCAGTCCCTGCGCCTGCGCCGCCCATGCTGAGGTCGCTGGCTGTGTCTGTGGCCTTTCACAGCCCGGAGCCGTCGGGGTCCCCCTGAGCTGCTGAGCCGTGCAGATGCCTCCCTGTCCGTCCCAGTTTGTAATTAAAACGTGATTTGCCACTCTGATTGCATTGAGCGGCGAAGTTCATCTGGAAGAGGTTTCCAGCCGCATTGTGTAATCGGGAACATACGATGCTTGTATTAGTTCAATTAAAAGTTATGGTGATTAATAGGGTATCAAAGCAGAACCATAAATCACCAGATTTGGGCACTCGGAGTTCACGGGCTGGAGGGCAGAACGCCAGCCCGGGCCGGGCTGGGGGGAGTGTGACTCCGGTGTAGCCAGGCTGGGGGTCAGGGACCCAGCGGCGGGGTCACTCATCGACATCTCTGAACCTCAGCCTCCCTGTCTTGAAAACAGGTGCGGGGGGGGGGGGCAGCTCTGTGGTTCGAAGCCTGCACGCACGTTGTCTACAGATCCTCTCCTATACCCAAACTCTCCACCTCCGTCCCTTGATTGTACAACATGCTGATTGATGGTCGCGTCCTCTCAGCGTTAACACTGGCCATGCCTTTGACCCAGCGATTACCCGCCAAAGCGTTCTTCGTGCCTGTACATGTCCATGTGTTCCTGCAGTGCCTGCAGCCATTGTCACAGTAGGA
Organism: Saccopteryx leptura; assembly: GCF_036850995.1. Lineage (NCBI taxonomy): Eukaryota > Metazoa > Chordata > Mammalia > Chiroptera > Emballonuridae > Saccopteryx > Saccopteryx leptura. The sequence continues at coordinate 249,002,492 of NC_089504.1, forward strand.
GCGATTTGGGAAGAGCTGACATTGGTTAAATAAATGATGACCGATCCAAGCAAGGGAAAACTTTGCAGCGGTTACAGAAGGAGGCAGGAGCAGGCCGGTGACATGTGCTGTTCCCGGCTAACGTGCGATGGGGAACGAGGCGTGGAGGGGGCTGTCCCGCGTGCGGACACGAGAACACATGTGTGTTTGTTTGCGACTGTGGGGGCAGCTTCCTGAGGGTGCCTGTGACACTGGCAGCCTGGCTCACCTCCTGGGTGACCAGGGAGAGGGCTGGCCCCGGGGGACGGGGCGGGAGGTGACTTAATTCTTACCGTGGACTCACTGGTACCTTTTCACGGATGGATATGTCTTTCAATGATTTAACTAAAAATATTTTAAAAGAAAACTGAGAGAGGTCACCGCCCAACCCACCTTCTCCCGCACAGTGAGAGAAAGGGGCCCCCGTCCACCACCTGCACACACACTTTCATTTACTCCTTACGGGAGACAAGCTTTTGGAGTGATTTTCTTTCTCCGTAGAATCGTAACATTTTGTCTCTGGCTTCTCCATTTTTAGCACAGACGCTAGATCAGAAAATCTCAAACACCCACGCTGTGGTGTTCCCAGGTGGGAGGGAAGCAACCCTGTGTTCCCTTCAGCCCCTCTGTGGGGCCACCCGCCCCCCACCCAGTCCAGCGCAGTGGCCCCGTGTGCTCCCCGACTTTTTAGAGAGAAACCTTGAGGTTGGATAGGAGAGAAGGGAAGCATATAATTCTTGTTGAAGCTTTTTTTTAAAAATTAGAATCTTCAACAATTCCACGACTGAACTTATACCCCAAAGAATCGAAAACAGATGCTCAAATGAAACCTGTCGGTGAAAATGTTCATCGTAGCATTTCATGGCCCAAGATGGAGACAACCCAAGTGTCCATCTACCGATGAATGAATGAACAAACAAAATGTGGGCTATTCATACAATGAAATATTTATTATTCAGTCTTAACCCCTGCTACTACATGGATGAAGCTTGGAAACATTTCCCACGTGAGAGGAGCCAGGCACAAAAGACCCACATAAGTGTATGATTTCCTGTATATGGAATGTCCAGAACAGGCAAATCCACATAGACAGACAGACAGACAGACAGCCAGGAGCTGGCGGAGGGCAGAGTGGGGAGTGACTGTTTAATGGGAAGGGGGTCTCCTTTTAAGGGTGATGAGAATGTTCTGGAACCAGACGGAGGCAGTGATCACACCACAGCGTGAATGTCTAGAATGCCACTGAACTTGTTCGCTTTAACACGCTTAGTTTTACATTATGTGCATTTTACCTCCATTCAAAACATGAGAGCCTCCTGTCGTGAGAGGTTGTGACTCTCCAGGTTGTCTGTTCATTGCTCAAGTGATCAATATCTAGACTGTTGTGATAAATTGGACTTGAAAAAAAAAAGAAAAAAAAAGAGTAGCCTGAATGGTGAAGTTCCTAGCCACGTCTCAGGGATGCGTGGCGGAGATGGAGGGTGACACGCTCTGGAGTCTGGACCACACTGCTGGATGACCAGGGCAGCACATGACAGTCTCTGCTGTCTGTCTTGTTATGCGATGCTCGTTTCTTGTGTATCTTCTCAGAGTTTCTAGAGGCACATTCAAAGCGACTACTTAGGCATATTTTTATTTTCTACACTTTTTTTTTTAATAGGAAAAGTCCCATACTTGACAAACGGCCCTGTGGTGTGCGTAGAGATATATTTTGGTGAATAGAGGCGTGTTTCATCGGGGTTTGGGAATGGGCTTCCTCCTTTCTCAACTGCCTCCCCATCTGACCTGAGGCGGTTCTTGCCCTAACCCAGCTCCCTGTGAGGACCAGGGGTGACCCAGCCTCACTGTCTGGAGACCTGTAAAGAGGCCTCCGGGAGTTTGTTTGGCTGCAAGTCTTTCTGCAGCCCCACGGGGTGAGGCTATTTCATGGAGGCTGGGTCATTGCTTACACAGGTGGAGAGTCGATCCCCGCGTATTCAGCACTGATTGGATCGGGGCGTCCTGCCAGTCTTGAGAAAGGCAAGATGGTGATGCAGGCCCTTCTCTCTGGGCACCTCCACGAGGTCTGGGCTGACAAGGCTGCCTGGCTTGAGTTCTCTGACAGTGAAGGGGGCCCCATGGGGCTGGTGGCTCTGATATTTCCTTGGTTGTGTAGACAAGTCAGCAAGCAGGTCCTGGAGGTTGCGGTAGCCTCCGCATGGGGCTCCCTGACTCCACGCTTGACGATGCTTGTCCTCCTGCGTCTGTTTTGCAGACTGGAGCCGCGGTGAGAGTTTGAAAATAATAAAGCCATTTGTGGTCCCTTCTCTGCTGCTAGCCCTCCCATGGCTCTAGGCTCACTCAGTGTAAAAATCCAACATCCTATCTTTCACCGCGGCTGTACCAATCTGCATTCCCACCAACAGTGCACAAGTGTTCACTTTTCTCTACACCCTGTCCCCACACTTGTCGTTTGTTGCTTTATTGATGATAGCCATTCTGACAGGTGTGAGGTGATAGCTCATGGTGGTTTTAATTTGCCTTTCCCTGGTGGTGGGTGACCTTGAGCATCTTTTTGTGCATCTCTTGGCCATCTGCATGTCAGCAGGGCGGTTTTTGACCATCCTGGTTACCATAGCACCCAACACACTCTCCCTTTTCTTGCGTTGTTTTCCCGCATAGGTTTACAGCTTCCTGATGTAGCATATATACTTATCGGTGTGTTTGTGTTTTGCACTAGAATGTCAGCTTTGGGAGGGCAGTGACCTTTGTCTACTTCATGGATGTATCCTCAGGACCTAGACCAGTGCCTGGCATATAGTAGTAGGTCCTCATTCAATACTAGTTGAATGACTGTTCAATGGGCACTTATTCTGTGTGTACTTGGGACATGAGGACTCAGAGAGAATAAGACCCGCCCCTTTTGTGACAACCGGAAATGTCTCTGGACATTGACAAGTGTTCCAGGCAAGGGGCAGAACCCTCCCCATTTGAGAAGCATCGATCCCACTGATGCCATTATCCTAACATCTCTGTGGGATCGGTTAGGAACTGCGGCTTCCTTCTGTAACTTATAATGAACTGTAGATTCAGGGCAGATTGTAAAGTAAAACTGCAAGTCTTTCCAGAAACGTGGGGGGTTTCAGGAAGTCAGTGAACATGTTGTCGGTGAATTGTTGGAACCACAGCAAGGCCATTGACCAACGAACAAGGAATGCCTGGAGTTAGAGCAGTTAGCACTTGAAGAACAGGGAATTGGCCAAACTGCTTATTTAATGGGTGCTTTACAATAGAATGATTGAAATACCCACGGATTAAGTGTGACCTTGGGGAAATTGTTAGTGCCCTGAAATAGTCCAGCAAAAACATCTGTATGATTGCTGTCACGGAAGTCAAATAAGGAGTGAGGACCTCGCAGCCAACTCCTAACGATTTTTGTCAGATGAATTAAGACGGTTTCTCTCGACGTGGTGTTCATGCTTTCACCGAAGGACTGGCCTCTGATTGCAGTGATACTTCACTTTAAAAAAAAACCAAAAAACATCAGAAAGCAGTCTTCTTTGCAAAGTTTTTATTTTTTAATTTTTCAAGCTAATGTCCTTGTCATGCCTTTTTTCCCCCTCTTCTTTTTGGTGGTAAAATTCACGTTACATCATATGCACCATTTAAACCAGTTCGTGTACAACTCACTCAGGGGCATGGAGCCTGTTTGCGATGTCGTGTGACCATCATCGCTATGTAGTTCAAGAACATTTTCATCGTCACCTCGAAATAAAACCGTTACCCCTTACCAGTTCCTCCTCACTCTCCTCTACTCACTGCACCCCCCCCCCCCCGCCCCCGGCAACCACTCATCTGCTTTCCGTCTGTGGATTTGCCTATTGTGGACATCTGCTAGGTGGAATCCCACACTATTGGTCTTTTGTGTCCGGCTTCTTTCCCTCAGCATAGTGTCTTCAGGGTCCATCCATGTTGCAGCAGGTGTCCGTAGGTCTTTTCTCTTCAGGGCTGAATGATATTCCGTTGTGTGGCCATGCCGCGTATTATTTATCCATGCCTCTGTTGATGGGACATCTGGGTTGTTGTACGTTTTGGCTGCTATGACTCATGCTGCTCTGAACGTTCACGGACAGGGTTTTGTTTGAACACCTGTGCTCACTTCTTTTGGGTGTATCCCCAGGAGTGGAATTGCTGGGGCATATGGTAACTGTGTTTATTACGTTGTATGTTGATTCTGTGTTCATCACCAACTCTGGTAATTACATTATCAAGGCATGCTCCTTTTTAATTGTGAAATTTCAGTCTCTGTGTTAAGTGGGCTCTTCTCTGACATTAAGGATATTTCTGGATGACGGTTGCCCAGGAGACGTGCCTTTCCCCGACCACTGAGTCACGGAGAAGCGTCTGTCTTGTCTCCCTTGTGCTTCCTGAGGGACTCGAGACCCCCAGGCAGACGCCGTTCCCTGCCTGTGTTGGGGCAGCACTGTGGAGCACACCTACTCCCAGGGCCGGCTCTGAGGAGGACCAGGACTAAAGCCAACTGGATACCTGATGTGATTTCTTTTAGAAATGCTCCCACATCTTTTCTTGCTTCTTCTGGCCACTTAAAAATGTTTGTCTTCTTGTATTGAAAAGAAGGCACATGGTGTAAATATGCTAGCTGGATAAAAGAGGTATTTGCCTAAAAGTAGGTTCTTCTTCCCATCCCTGATCCCCTAGGTCACCCCCCAGAGCCATCTGCCTGTGCTGTGCCTTTTCCCTATTTTGGTTCTCTGTCATGTTTCTGGAAGAATTTATTGTATTAGGGCTGGCTGACTGCTATAACAAATAACCCCCACATCTCCGCAGTTTAGTCCAACAGAAGTTTCTTTCTTTCCCATGGAACAGCTCAGTCAGGGTGTGAAGCAGGTGCAGGTGAGTCAGGGTACCCCAGGATTATCCCCTCTGTGGCTCATTTACGCCCCAGGATCTCCGACCTTGTGCTGAGTCTGCACCAGGGAAGAGAGAGCCATGTGAGGATCACGTGGGAGTTTTTATGAGCCAGGCCTGGGATTAGGGCACCTGCCTTCTGTTCACATTCCAATGGCTGGGATTCAGTCACATGGCTACTCCAATCTGCAAGGGAGGCTGGGAAATGTAGTCCAGCACAAATGGCACATGAATTGGCAAGCAGTTAGCTTATGTAATAGCAAAATGTACTCCCGCCCATTCCCCTGGAGAATGACTAAAAAATACTGGTTTTAAACCTAACTGAAGGTTAGTATGGCCAAATCCCCATCCAAGAAACAGATACCCAGTCTAGGTTTCTGGTATAATAATTCTGCTCTTAGCTTGCTCTCAGCCCCCAAATCGTATTTTACCTTGTGATGGACCCTGGGCTTTTTCCGGTCTGTGCCTTTTAATGCAGCGGCGAATGTCCTTGTGTCTGTACATTTGTGTGCAAGTTCAAAGCTTCCCATTTGGTTTTTCTTTTAATGCAGCATAAAGAGATAACTCCCCAGCCATTTAGTAGCTTGCTCCCAGTCGAGGGTGTCAGGTGCCCGTGACGGCATCCCAAAGAGCTGTAGCTGTGTCGACCAGATGAGGAGCCCAGACCCAGGAAGTGGTATGTGTCTTTCAGACCCAGTTCTGCCTCGGGCCAGCGACTTGCCCACTTCACGTTTAGTGGGTGTCTGATGATATTAGCTGACATTTCTCAAGTGCTTGCTCTGTGCTCTTGGCTCCTCACACACATGCAAACATTTTATTTTCCTAACAGCCTTCTGAGGAAGGTACAGTTGTCTGTCCCCTTCTGCAAACGAGAGGAAACTGAGGCACGGAAAAGGTCTGCAAATTGGCTCAGTTTATGTACTTAGTAAATGTGCTCCCTAACCTGGTAGTGGGGATTGGGAAGGCCACGCCTGTTTTCCCATCTGTAAAATGGGAATAAGATCTACCCTTCAGGGTTTATGGGATCAGTCTGTTCCTCCATGTATTCATTCAGCCAGCCCCACGCCAGCACCAGAGAATTGTTCCAACAGGTTCTGGCTCTTACGGAGCCCACGGTCTCGAGGGAAAGTTCTCTAGAATTTGAGCGGATGCACGCTTCATGCCTGACTGTGCCCAGTGCCTTGGAGGCCCTTGGGGACCGGTAGTTATCATAATGGATCATCACATGCCTCATAAACTGTTAAGTGCGGTACCCATGTGAGGTAGAAATGGAATTCTGTTGTCTCTTAGAGGGGGTTTGCGCAGAGCAGTGACAAGAAAGGCACGATGGAGAGGCCCAGGTGCCTGGGGACTCAGTATGCGCTATTATCTGTCACGGGCTGACTGTGTGCCACGTATGGAAGTACAGTACATACATTAACTCATCCAACGTTCACGAATGTCCCACAAGGGAGGGATTGTCACCCCGACTTTATGGATGAAGAAACTGAGGCACAGAGAGTTGAGTTACTCAAGACCATGCAGCTCCTGGGGGTGGCAGAGATGGGGTTCAGACCTAGGAGGTCTGGCTCCAGAACCTGAAATGTTAATCACTTTGCTCTGTAGGACTCTTGGGAGGGGTCTGGAGGACCAGGTGGGGTAGGGTCAAAGGTGCCTGCTGGGAACAAAGGGCAGACTCTTTCCAGGCCAGGAGGGGCGGGGTTGTGGGCACTGTAGGGACACATGGGGTAGTTTCCTCTTGATCCCAGGGCCTCTCCTCTCTCAGGATCATGCAGAAACAGCCGCTTGAGACCAAGGCAGATTCCGTGAATGTGGAAAACATTCTTGTCCCTGCCCATCCCTATCCTTGCCTCTCGCCATTCTTGTGATGGTCCATTATCTGTGAGTTTCCTCTGGCCACCAGAGCCACTTTGCTCGTGTGCAGGGCTGAACAAGAGTGCCCAGAATCAGTGCATTCCAGATGTCCAGCTCCTGGGGCAGGATAACTCCTAGTTCTTCCCGCACAGGGCTGCGCGGCAGGGTGGCTGGAGCCAAGTTGCTCCCAGTATTCTGTGCTGTGGCTGTGTTCTGGCTTGATAACACCCCTTTAATCCATCTCAGCTCTCTGGTCCCTGCCTGATGTTTCCTGGGGTCACTGCCTACATCCACCAGATGCACCCTGATTCTTGTCTCAGATCTGCTTCTGGGGATCCCAGACTAAGCGAGAGTAGCTGGGGTTGGCCCATTTCATCTGGACCCAGGGGCTGGGGAAGTTCACCTCCTCTCTCCTGCCCTTAGTTTCTGAGCCTCATGCTGTGGACTGTGAAGCTTCATGGAGGCTGGACTGGTCGGAGTTTGCATGGCCTCTCGTTCCCCAGCCTGCTGCTTCCATTAGCACGCCCGGGGCTGCTGGGACCTGAACACAGGTGTGTTAACAACTGCAGATGGTCTGTTGTGAGGAGGGATTTGTTTCCTGAATCTTGATTAATGGGGAGTTGTGGCGGTTGGCGCCCCTGGGATGGGAAGGCAGCAGCAACCCTCTCGGCTGCTGACCCTGAAATGATTTGGGGGGAGGGTAAAGGGGAATAGTCTGGGCGTTGATGAGCTCCCAACCTCAGCATTTTTTGACCTGCTCCCGTGTGCACCAAGATGGACAAGAACTCAGGGAAAACGGAACTGAGGCTTTTGCAAAAAGGGCAGGCTCGGAAGGCTCCCTTCTGTGGCTGGAAATGTCCGTGGTGCAGGGAAGACCGGAAAGAAGGAGAATGGCTGCTACCTGAGACACCAGTGCTCACCTGTCCTCACACCCACCGCCCTTCTTTGCTAGAACAACACGTGTTCTGGAGACGGTGGGCCCAGCTCCAGAGGCGAGTTCTGATTGGCTTTCATTAGTGCGTCAATCAGCCCCCTTTTGTCAATGATTGGGTCAGATGGGACCACGTGATCAATGTTTAGCCAATGAGCTAGAAGACTAGGTGTGCTAGGGGCTTCTTGGAGAAATCTCTCTAAGAAGAGTACAGGAGGTGGAAGTTGTGCTGCCCCTACTTTACTGATCTGGATGCTGTCGTGTAGCCACAGTGCGGTGGTGGTGGTGGCGGGGAGGGGACAGCTTGCCAGCACGCTGAGGAAAGCAGACCAAAGCGCTGGAAAGACGCCCAGGTTCCTCATGACGCCATCGAGCCTCGGAAGCAGGCCTGCAAGCCGCCCACCTCCGAGGTTCTCGCTAAGTAAATCACACATGTCCTTATGGCTGGAGCCACTTTTAGTTGAGTTTTTCTGTCCCTTTTAGCCAAATGCATCCTGCTGGAGAGGGTCACCCCACTCCGAGAAGTCTTTCTCGGGGGTGGGGTGGGGGTGGAATTTCTGAGTATTTCAGCACTCGATGCGGGACTTGGCTTTTTGAACTCTCTGTGTTTTGCTAAGTTGGAACTGACTTAGGAAGCTCTGCACCTGTAACACGGGAGAGCGTTGATAGATCCTGGCCAGAAAGGGGCCCTCGTGTGAGTTGGTCATCGCTCCTCAGGTCGCTGCCTCTTGGAAGATGGTATTGAGATCTGTATTCATCAGGAATTTGTGGTTGCCGTGAAAAGAAAGAGAAACCCAACTTAAACTGGTGGAATAAATCTATCTAACCTATCTAATCTATCTATCTATCTATCTATCTATCTATCTATCTATCTATCTATCTATCTATCTATCATCTATTGAAAGGATTTATTGGCTCTGCAATGGAAAAATCCAGACATAGGTTTTCTGTGGGGGCAGCTTCAGCACAGCTGCACCCAGGGGCTCAGACAATATCCTTGGAAGTGTCCTCTCCAGCTGCTGGCCCTGCTGTCCTCTGCTGGCCGTGGGCAGGTTTTCCTCCTGAGGTGTCAGGGTAGTGGCTGATGCTCCCAGATCCTTCGGCTTCACATCCTCTGCAATACCAGTGGAGAGGGAACCGGACTTTCTCCGTAGTTTCATTGTCTCTCCCAGAATTTCATCCAAGGAGAGCCCAGTGGTGAGGTTCCATCCTGAAATCTGGCACTCTCAGGGGATAGAAAACATGCCAGTTGGGCTGGGTCACATGCTGGGTGGCACCCATCTCCCCCAACCTCCTGGGCTAGGGGAAGGATGGCCCCTCCTCCCCAAGGGAAGCTGGGAGAGATGTGCAGAAGGAGGTCTGGAGTCTGGGCCGGCAAAAACAACAGATGTCTCCTACAGTGTAAGGTATTTTTGGAGGAGAGGAGACACTGTCGATTTCCTCTAGTTTCTTTTTATGATTGCTAGTTGTAGAGCCTTTTGTTAAAAAAAAAAATCTTTCCACGTGAGGCCACCGTGGAAAGGAGAAGGAAGTGTCTCTTTTCAGCTTGCAGCCTCTGGGAGGGGCACAGTGGTCCTCATTTGTCAGAAAGATGCAGAGCAGTGCTTCTTAGACCCGCAGCCTCAGCACCTGGAAACCTGTTAGGAATGCAGATTCTCAAGCCCCTACTTCCAGACCCAGGCAACCAGAAACTGCAGGTGGGGCCCAGGAATCTGAGTTCTAACAAGACTTCGGTTAGAACCTGCGTGCAGTCTGCCGTGAGAATTATGGCAATGGAGAACAGAAAGGTGGAAACCTCTTCTGGTTTGGGGGTTGGTATGTGGCCTGTCCACACCGCTGTTTTCCCTGTCTTCTGTTTGTGGGTTGTGACAGTGTCCTAGGACTGCCACAAAGCTGGTGCCTTCAAAACAATAGTTCTGGAGGCCAGATATCTGAGATCAAGGTGTCAGTAGGGCCATGCTTTCTCCAAGGGCTCGAGAACACTGTTCTTTCCTGCCACCTCCAGCTTTGGGTGGTGGCCAGCAATCCTTGGCTTGTGGCTGCATCTCCAACCTCAGCCTCTGTGATCACATGGCTTTCTCCCTGTGTGTGTCTCTGTGTTTTTCCTTCTTGCAAGGACAGCGGTCTTTGGATTCAGGGTCCACCCTGATCCAATGTACCTCATTTTAACTATTGATAGTTACATTGGCAAAGATCCTGTTTCCAAATAAGGTCATATGCTGAGCTTCTGGGTATACATGAATTTCGTTGAGGGACATGGCTCAGCTTAGTAGTGGATCAACTTCAGTGATTCCAAAAATGTGGATTATTAGACTACATCAATCCCTGAAAGTTGAATACACAGAGCCTTACTTTTTAAGTCAGTGCAGGAACTCTTGGGCACGTTTTTTTAATTTTTTAATTTTATTTATTTATTTTTTTTTACAGAGGCAGAGATAGACAGGGACAGACAGACAGGAATGGAGAGAGATGAGAAGCATCAATCATTAGTTTCTCGTTGCACGTTGCGACTTCTTAGTTGTTCATTGATTGCTTTCTCATATGTGCCTTGATTGTGGGCCTTCAGCAGACCGAACAACCCCTTGCTGGAGCCAGTGACCTTGGGTCCAAGCCAGTGAGCCTTTTGCTCAAACCAGATGAGCCCGTGCTCAAGCTGGCGACCTTGGGGTCTCAAACCTGGATCCTTCCGCATCCCAGTCCGACGCTCTATCCACTGTGCCACCGCCTGGTCAGGCAGGCACGTTTTTTTTCCTCAATAAAAATACAATGTAAATAACGTTATACAGTTACATTGTCCTTGTCCTAGTGGTTTTAGAATGTATTTTTTTAGGGGTGGAACTTTTTTATTCCTGCAAGAAATATTGTGCAGAAACATAGACTATAAAACCCAGCTGCTCCAGCTGGAGCCAGGATAAAAGCCCTGTTCACTCCTTGCTCAGATGTATTTAAAAAACTTTAGGATTTTAGGGCACACAGACTTTGAAAGCACTTACTTGTACTTTTTTTTTTTTTTTGCTCAAAAAAGGAAAAGGTTTATAGTTCTCATACGAATCCCTATAATACTTAAAAAAAATACATAAGTACACGTCCTTGGTAAAAATGGTTCAAAGAGTGCATAAAGTTATGAAGTGAAACTTCTTTTTGTTTCCCCACCAAAACTCAGTCTTTCGACAGTACTCATCTTTCATTCCAAAAAAATATTCTATGCACCTACCAGTCTGTGAGTACGTTCTTATCAATGTGAAGGAAGGCATAGTATATACTCTCTTTTTTTTTTTTTTTTTTTTTCATTTTTCTGAAGCTGGAAACAGGGAGAGACAGTCAGACAGACTCCCGCATGCGCCCGACCGGGATCCACCCGGCACGCCCACCAGGGGCGATGCTCTGCCCACCAGGGGGCGATGCTCTGCCCATCCTGGGCGTCGCCATGTTGCGACCAGAGCCACTCTAGCGCCTGGGGCAGAGGCCACAGAGCCATCCCCAGCGCCCGGGCCATCTTTGCTCCAATGGAGCCTTGGCTGCGGGAGGGGAAGAGAGAGACAGAGAGGGAAAGCGCGGCGGAGGGGTGGAGAAGCAAATGGGCGCTTCTCCTGTGTGCCCTGGCCGGGAATCGAACCCGGGTCCTCCGCACGCTAGGCCGACGCTCTACCGCTGAGCCAACCGGCCAGGGCAGTATATACTCTCTTGCACTTTGATTTTTAAAAAAAACTAGTCTATAATTCTAGAGCTCTTCCCAAAAATGCATATATGCCCTAGCCTTTGTAATAGCTACATAATATGCCACTGTCTGCAATACTGTAATTTATTTGAAATATCATGCTACTGGTGGATATTTATGTTGTTTCCAGTATTTTTTCCATTGTAAACAATGCTGGTGTGAACATCTTTGTCTTTCTCATGCATTGTCACCATTTCATAGTCCTTTGCTGGATCCATGCTCAGTTCTTCATAGAGCATCTCCATTAGAGTGTAGCCCACTGTAAGAAGATAAACATTTGAAAGTGAGGTGGTACCCGCACATTATAGGCACTTGATTTTTAAATTTCTTCTTCCAAGAATTTCTCCTTTTCCTCCCCCTCCTCCTCCTCCTCCTCCTCCTCCTCCTCCTCCTCCTTCTTCTTCTTCTTAAAAAAATCAACTTTTTACTTCTGTAACTTTTAACCTACTTTTTTTTTCTAGACAGATGGCTGCACTAGACCATCCCAGATCATGGAATTTTCCTGATGAATTTCCAGCCAATAAACATCCGCTGATGAGTTGAATTATAACTCGGCTTTACGAGAAAGTTTTAGGCACAAATATAGACTTGACACCTGCTTGCCAAGACAGACAGGAACATGCTGTAAATATTGGGACAGCGTTAAATGTGCAAAGTCACATTCTGCATTGATTTCCTTCTTATAAATACATAAATAGCTCCCATGTTGTTCCTAAGGACCCAGGCTTGACTTCTTTGGACAATTAATTAATGGTGTAAGATGTTTAGTGAGACTATTTTGTCTTATTTTCTGTTTTGAGATCTGGCAAAAGCATTATTATGGATTCCTTCAGTTAATGAGCAGATATTTCTTTTATTTTAAATTTTATTTTAATAATTTTTAAAGACTTTATTCATTTTCTTTTTCAGAGAGGAGAGAGAGAGAGAGAGAGAGAGAGAATGAATGAGAGAAGGGGGGGGGAGCAGGAAGCATTCACTCCTATATGTGCCTTGACCAGGCAAGCCCAGGGTTTTGAACTGGCGACCTCAGTGTTCCAGATCGAGGCTTTATCCACTGCACCACCACAGGTCAGGCAATGAGCAGATATTTCTGATGAAAGTTATTTTAAAAAATTCGAACTTGGAGAAGTTGGGAAAATATATATTTTTGGAGAGTCTCCAATTCTTCATTTGTCAAATGGGTTAGTTGAATCAAAGGGTCTATAAGACTTTTCCAGTAGCTCTTTGAGGGTCATACTGGCTTGTAGGTATGTCTGTGATAACCCAGGCTTTGGGTGCTTTTTTGCTTTAGGTGGGTCAATGTATTAATTTCGGGAAAGGGGATTCACCCAGCCCAGGAGTAGGATTCTTAACTAACCCAAGCATCTGATAAAAAGTGGTTACGAGGGCCTGCACTGTCATTGAGGATGATTTTGGGTTGTCTATAGCAGAGAAAACTAAAATAGTCAGGGCTTACACAAGGAAGAAGTGAATTTTTTTTTTTTTTTCTGAAGCTGGAAACAGGGAGAGACAGTCAGACAGACTCCCGCATGCGCCCGACCAGGATCCACCCGCACGCCCACCAGGGGCAACGCTCTGCCCACCAGGGGGCGTCGCTCTGTTGCGACCAGAGCCACTCTAGCGCCTGGGGCAGAGGCCAAGGAGCCATCCCCAGCACCCGGGCCATCTTTGCTCCAATGGAGCCTTGGCTGTGGGAGGGGAAGAGAGAGACAGGAAGGAGGGGGGGAGTGGAGAAGCAAATGGGCGCTTCTCCTATGTGCCCTGGCCAGGAATCGAACCCGGGTCCCCTGCACGCCAGGCCGACGCTCTACCGCTGAGCCAACTGGCCAGGGCCGGAAGAAGTGAATTTTCATCTCTTACCCCTGGTGTGGCGGGTGGTTCCATGTGTCAGAAGAGTCACGGGCCTCTCCTGCTTTCTTCTTTGCCCTCCTCGCTTTGGGACTTTTAGCCTCCCGGTGGCCTCGTGGTCTAGGACGGCTGCCTGAGCTCCAGCTCTTTCCTCTGCCTTTCAGGCAGCAGTTAAGGATGTAGGTACACCAGCCAGCTGTTTCAACTATCTTGGATGTGTTTTCTCAGAAGCCCCACCTGAGCTAATAAAGTTCTGTGCCCAGGACCCACTTCCTGGGAACAGGAGCATGGACGTCCAGGCTAAGGAACGCTTCTCACACAGCGACTTCCCTGCAGAAGGTGTGGCAGCCACCCAGTAAACGCTTATAGTGTAATCATTGAATTTTCCGGCTCATTGTACAGTGGGTCGGAATTTCTTTTACTGACATGATTATAGAACTACATCTCAGGGTCTGTCTCTCCCGCTAGAGAGCAACGGACCTTTGAAGTCAGGAATCCCACCTTCAGTTCTTTGTAAAAATCGATTGCGTTGGATCCTGTTCAGGGGGAGGGATTGTGACCAGGGACCGTGGTTGGGCCATGGAGGAGGTGGGTGGCGTCTGTCTCCTGCGCCCTCCTCTTTGATCTCAGCCTTTCCCCTCTAGCCCATCGTCGTTGCCTTTCCCCATCACACGATTCTTGTTATTCTGGTGGCAGTGCCCGATCATTACTGTGTCTTCACTTCAAATGACCCAACACTGTGTTTTCCCTGGTGCTCACTGACCATTCCGATAAACTCATCCAAGTGCATGGAGGAGGTGTGGTCTCTTCCCACCACCGACAACTCAGGGAGTGGTTCTCCAGCGCCAACGCCCCCTGGGAACTTATTAGAGATGCAAATTCTTGGCCCCACCTGTTGAATCAGAAGCTCTGAGGGTGGGCGATGGGGCGTGGGTGGGACCCAGTGATCTGTGCTGTAACAAGCCCGCCAGGTGATCCTGGGGCTGGCTCAGGCTGAGAACTGCTCGGGTAGGTAGCAGACAGTACCTGCGATGGTGTCCAGGTCCAGCCTGCACCCTGGGAGGGAGCCTGAGGTGTGTGGAATGAGGACAGGACAGCCGTGTAGGACACCGGTTAGCGGTGGAGACGTGGTCAGCAGGCTCCCCCTCCCTGTTCCCAGGGAGAGAACATTCTGTAACATCTGTGATTAGTCCGCCAGTTCTCACACAATGTTCTGCTCAAGACCGAGGCCAGCCTGGCGGTGCCAAATGTTGGTTTAGGAACCTTCAACATATGTCTGCAAGGGTCCACTTCTCTCTCTTCCCCCTGGGGCCACCTTCGTCCCAGCTGCCACTGTCTCTGGACTGGAGAAACCTCCTAAGTCCTCTCCCTTTCTCTTCTCTTCCTTCTGACCTGGCCCTAGGAATCACCCATCCCATCTCTGTTTCTAGGAGTTGGCCTTTTTTTTTTTTTTTTTTAAGATTCCACATATAAGTGAGGTCATATAGTATTTGTCTTTCTCTGTCTGACTTACTTCACTTGGCATAATGCCCTCTAGGATGCATCCATGTTCTTGCAAATTATAGGATAGGAAATAAAAATATAAGGTAATTTTTCATGGCTGAATAATATATATATAGTTTATTCATCCACCCGTCGAGCACTTAGGCCGTTTGCGCCTTGGCTCTTGTACAGAATGCTGCCGTGGACATGGGGGTTACAGATCCTTTGACCACAGTTTGTTTATCCATCCATTCATTTGCTGATTCAGTCATTGGGGTCAACAGAGTCTTTGAAAGAGGATTATCTTTCTCCCCTGCTTTTGACATGTGATGTGAGTGTTTCTCCTGCCTGGACCTGGTCCCTCACGCTGCCTGCAGAAGCTCTGCCCAGCCTGGCCCCAGCTGACCCATCTGCCTACCTCATGCTGTCTTCCCTGCCTTCCCTGCCCACTGGTCCCCAGGAAAACCGAGCTGTGTGCCCTGAGGGCCTTCAGTTAGGCTGTTGTCTTGCCCATAATCTTTCCGTGCCCATCTGAGTATGGGTCCCTGCAAAAGCAGACCCCCGAGACAAAGATTTGCGTGCCGGTCATTGACTGGGGCAGTGATCACAGGCGGTGGGGAGTGGAGACAGGGAAGGCAGGAAGGGCCGTCACAGGTGTGTTTGTGAACAAGTCACGGGCCCACAGTGTTCACCTGGGCTCACTATGCCCTCAGCGACTGGCTGGAGAACCCACCTTCCACCTGTCCTGCCGAGGAATATCTATGGACTCTCTCCACCCTTCTTGGGTGGCACTGACCTCTAGCACTGCCCCCATCAACCAGGCTGAGCATGCTGCAGTGGTCAGAGAGGTGCCTCGGGTAGAGAGAGATGAGGTGTCTCAGGTAGGTTACCAGCCTCCAGGAGCTGCGCTTGTCAGTGCCTCAGGTGACCTTGAGGGGGCGCCCAGGAGACTGTGGCTTTGCTCTGATGTCTCCCAATTCACCCAGGCTTTCTGCGACCACCCAAATGCTCTCTCTCCTGGGACCCTGTTCATCTCCTTCACAAGGAGAATTCCTCTCCCTTTGTTCGCATAAGTTAGCAAAGAAGTTTAAAGCTGAGATCACCTCTTGGATGGCGAACTTCCCAGGGGCAGCCACCAGCCTCCAGTGCTCGGTCACAGTCCTGTGTAGAGTGGTTGCTTGGTGCATCTCGCCAGGCGAAGGAATCAGTGCTCCGGGTGACTGCAAGCAGGTCTCCTCGCCGGGTCTTCCAGAAGGGCATGCCCCCCCCTCCCCCGGAGGGCAGCTTTTCCTTCCCCAACGACCGAATCTCATCCACGTTTCACCCAAGGATGCCACTGAAGACCGAGACACAGGGGTCACCGAACGGCTGCTCACGGTTCCTTTACAAAACCAGACTTGATTGTGTTTGGATTTTGTGTGGCTGCGACAGCTTCTTTTTTTTTCCTAAAGGGAGGACGGGCTTCTTCGAGTGAAGACATTGGGGACTCTCTGGGAGGTTATTACTGTTTTACTGTTTTCTGTCACGTGGTCGCCTCTGTTTGTCAGAAACAATCTCAGAGTCAACTTCGCTCTCCTCCGCACCGCCGAGCAAATTTGGTTTCTCTTCTTGTTCCTTCGGCTCTGAGCTCCGGGCTCTTCTGTTGACATTAAGTCTCGGGAGCGCGGGCTGTTGTTGGTCGTGTGTTTGTTCATTTATTGCACTGCATTCAAATGGCTCTTTTCGTGAGCCGGGTGTTTTCGTTTGCTGGGCTTGGCTTCTGAGAAAAATTTTGTTGAGAAAGCTCTGGGTGCTAGAGAAGTATAAGGAGGAAGCAGTGGAGACGAATTGGTTGAGATGGCTAAGATAAACAGAGGGGAGGTGTGCTGGTCACCTGCGTGGGAATTTTATAGTTTCACAGACCAATATGGGTTCAGTTTTTCTCAGAACTCTGGCTATCTGTGTTTACGAGTGTTGAGGATAATGAGAAGGCAGGAAATTGAAGAACTGATACAAGAAAGGGGAGGTCAAGCAGATGGTCAACCCCAGGGAGATGCAGTCATTTCTTTGTTAAGAAATGAGAAGTCTCTGATTCAGCTCTGGGAACAGAAGACGAAAGATACAGGTCATTGCTCTCAAAAGACTTACAACTTCTCTAGAAGGAGACTGAGTTTCTGTCCAGTGTGGCAGTAAGGCAGCAACATGCCCAGAGAGAACATAGGGGGGCAGAGTGGAGGTGGCATAGAATGGGAAGGCCAGGGAGGGCTTCCTGGAGGGGACAATAAATGGACAATTCCGTTTTGGAGGCAGATAGCTAAAGTACTTGAGTGGGCTTCCTTCAGTGTCGTTGTTTTCATTTTTCGTCTCATGTTTCTGGTTTCTTTATGAAACCCTAGCATAAAAGAGCAGTGTCGTAAACCAGGGCGCTGGAAGGCAGACATGAACCCTTCCTTGTTCTGGGAGCCCCCAGCTGGGCCACCAATGAAGTTTGTGGGGGCAGAGGGCTTGTTAGTCTCGCTGCACCTCCATTTCTGTTGGGGTAAAACCCCCACTGAGTGAGCCCTGGCTACCCCCTCCTACTCCCCCGTCGGCCAGCTGTTGCTCCCGGTCACAGGAGGCTGCGGTAAGAACTGCTGGTGTCCATCGGGGTCCTGACCCCCGAAAGCATGGCCAGGGCACAACCTGGGAAGAGCTGGCTCCTCTCTGACAGAGGCCAGTCTCATTTTGGGACAGGCAGGAGCCTGGAGGGGCGACTCAGCTTGGAGTCGATACAGACAGACTGGGAGGGGCGGCACCCGTCCCCCAGAGGAAGAACGGGCGTCGTATCTGGCTGGTCCGAGCCCTGACATTCCTGATGGCTTCAAGCACCCTGGCTCTCTGCTCACCCAGACCACGTGGGGGACAGGGCCCTGGGGACAGGCCTTGATGATGGCGGTTCTTCCGCTGTGTATGCAGACAGCCCGGCAGTGGGCGTGGGGACAGTTGTGCCTGCTCGCTCCACATCCTGACCTTGTGGATGCCACACACCCATCCCACCGCCCTGATCCCCGACTGCCCCTCAGGGTCCAGGCTCTGAAGTGGGGTCGCCAGCTACTGAGCCAAGCCTGCCATGGGGTGTCTGAGTCAACTCACCCTGACATCCCGGCAGCCAGGTGCGGGCCGGGACAGCCTTCACAACAGTGGTCGGGAACTACGACATAGGATGCTTCTCTCAGGAGACAGTGCAGACACGGCCTGTCCACCGACCACAGCAAGTGTGCCTGGGGCCCGGTGGGGAACCCTGGCCCCGGCAGTGACCGGTGACACCTCTCCTGCAATCTTATCGGCTTTCTGCTTGATATCTCGGTCTCGACAGGCAATCTCTCTGCACTCAACAGCACGTCAATGCGTCAGCTCCCAGAACCACGTAGCTGTCAGTGTGAGCTCGGGCGGCACCCCTCCCGTCTCCCACCTTCTCCGCCACGGGGGATGAGAGTGGGTTTGGGGTCAGAGTCTTCGTATTCAATGCAGAGAGGGTATGCCCGTGTGACCTCCACCAGGAAGTCGGCTTCCTGGGGCTGCCACTTACCCCCTGTTCCTTGTCACGCCATCCTGACTCAGGTGCTGTGTCTCGAAGTGGCCTGCCAGTGTCATGATGTGATTACTATTATTATTTGTGCAGCAGCATCTGGAAGTCCTCATTACGTGATTCCCGTGCGCTCCGGCATGAATGCACAATACAGGAAACTCCGGGACGGGTCTGGTGCCTCCTGTCACACACACATGGTGCATTGAAAAGGGAAGCCCTGGATTCCGTCTACAAACAAATACTGATATATTTCCCCCCCACATTTCGGGCTCCTTCGGGAGACTGGCTGTGCCATGGTTCCCTGTCCCTGCCGGCTTTCCGGCGTGTCTCCCCTCGCCCTTTGTTCCCGAGGACGGAAATGATGGATTTCACAGTCTGGAGGAATCTATCATTTTGACTCCATCTGCTTGTTAGGCGTCTCCAGAGTCTGTGACGTGACACTGCTTGATGTGTTAACATTTCATCAGCTCTCCCACCCAGAAAGGCCAGGTGGATGGCAGAAGAGAGGGGACTGCATTTCCCACGTCTTCCAAGTTCTTACTGTCCTCGGCTTGGGATGGATGTTTTTAGGAGATAATAAGTCAAGTGAAAGGAATCTAAGAGGTACCCTCCTCCCCCCGTGTGTGCAGGGAGATGCCTTCTGTGTGCTGCTTGATTGCTCCCAGCTATCAGACACTCACTACCTAAAAAAGCAACCCATTCCATCAAAAGCTTGGATTGGATTTCTACGGTTTGTTCTTCTTTTTCTTCTTTCTTTGTGTCCATAACCACCCCACGCCTTTGAGTTTCTAGGGCTGTTTGGAATGGGCCTAACTAACCCAGCCTACCCATTTGACAGATAAATATCACGTCCTGTGTTCAGGCTAACCAGTGGTCGGCAAACTCTAATGTCAACAGAGCCAAATATCAACAGTACAACGATTGAAATTTCTTTTGTGATCTAAATTTTTTGAACTTAAACTATGTATGTAGGTACATCCCTTATCGAGGTAGCACCCGCACGTGGTATTTTGTGGAAGAGCCACACTCAAGGGGCTAAAGAGCCACATGTGGCTCGTGAGCTGCGGTTTGCCGACCCCTGGGCTAACCTAACCATTCTCTGTTCTTTCTGCTTTTGGTTTGCTGATTGTTTACTTGTCTGGGACAATTTCATACAGAAGGTTCCATCTAGTGCAGAACCTCTCACGAGATAAGTCCCAGGAGGTCCTTTGGGGATCCCGCAAGGTTCTGCCTGTTCACAGAAGATGGGCTATGAGCTAGTCTCTGTGCCCGGGTCAACCCTCTCTTGTCTGCACTTTAATCCAGAGACATTTCTTGAAGACTTTGCTATGTGGCTGGTTCCCAGTCTGATATCCATTCCCCCTTCTCAATGATCATTTTTTGGTTTAGGGGCAATTGACACACCATGAGCTTCAGGGAGGCATGTGACAAATCAGGGATAATGTCCTGGCCAATCAGAGCTTAGCCTCCCCCTGGCCAGTCATAGGTGACATGCTGGCCAATCAGAGCATAGCATCATCTCCCAGCTGCTGTCATTGGCTTTGGCCAAGGTCCTGACCTATTGGTTCTGATGTCAAATTTTTGCAGGGTCAATACGGGGATGTGGTCCCCCATGTTCAAAGGGCCTGAGACAGGACCTCCCCTTCCCTCTCTCTTCCTTTAGATGAGCACTTAAACAAGGTTGAGTGGGTTTTCTGTGGTTTGCTACTCAGAAACACCCTGAGACACTTAGTGCTCCAGGGGACATTCTTCCGCCTTGGATTAACACCTCAATTTCTGTGCAGTGAGGATACACAGCACAGATGTTAAATATAAAGTCCCACCCCTCAAGAGTTTTATTCCCAGAAGCAAGCCTTGGAGATGGTGGCTGGGAAAGAATCTGGAGAGGGAACATCACCACCACCCACGGCTGCAACTCCGACACCCACGGCAGGTCGCTTGAGCAAAGGGAGCGCACATCTGGGGTCCTCGGGAAAATCGGGAGCTGGAGGGAGACACCCACGGTCAAGAACACAGAACCTCAGAAATACTGGAAGAAGCATCTTTTTGAATGTAAACCACATTCATACAGTCTGGCGTTATATAAATATCTGGGAGCTCAAAACAGGTTTATCTTCAGAGGGCAAAAAAGAGAACAAAAGCTCCACGTGGAGACTTGAGTTATTGTCACATTTTAAGTAGGTGACCTGGGGGCATCAATTACTCTGTTGCTATTGTTCTCTGAGGACTGTAACTTTATTACCTTGATCTGGATTGATACAGCATCTGATACTTTATATTGCTGGCTATGTAAAAAAACAAACATTTGAATGTGCTCACAACTTTGTATCCAAGTATGCCTGTGGAAGGCTGATAAATTATAAAGCAATCTATCCATTCTACTTAACAGTTGCTGCTGGCTGCTTCCATTACATGTGGTCTTAGGCTTTAGGCTGGTGTTTTTGTGGGAAGGAATCACAGGATGCCAGGGTGGGAGGGGGGGACGCTGCTGGAGGAGGGGCGTGCCTGCCCACAGGTGTTTGTTAAAGTCATAAGCTTGCACCACAATGCTGCTGCTTCCTCCGCCCACCCTGCCTCCCTCCTCCTTGCATAGGTGCTGTCCCGAGGGTACGTGCAAATTAATGTCCTGCTCGCTTACCTCCATTTGGTCTTCTTTCTGGGGAGCCCAACCTATGACACCTCCCTTTTATGACCACCACAGTGGTCAGCATTGGTTTAGGGCAATGGTGAGGTCTCGATGCCGCTGATTCCGTTATGAGCTGTGTGACACCTGTCCCACCCTCTCCTGTCCTTGGATGCCACAGCCTGGAAGGGTCTGAGAAACAAGTGACCGCTGTGAGGCTTAAGGTCGCCAGGGGTTTTCACACTTGAGTGTGCATCAGGGTCATCCGGGAGGCTTGTTAAACACACCCTTGGGGCCCTGTCTCAGAGCTTCTGCTTCAGAAGGTTCAAGGCCTGAGAACTTTCATTTCTGCCAAGTTCCCAGGTGCCCCAGATGCTACTGCTTTGAGGACCATGTTCCATGTTCGGAGAGCCACTGAGTTCAAAGAGGGAAACCTGTACCAGGGCAGGAACCGTCTGACCCTTCCCTGAGCCATATTGCCGAGGAGTTGTCTGGAAAGTTGATCTATTGAACATGGTTAGCTCTGGCTGGTTGGCTCAGTGGTAGAGTGTCAGCCTGATGTATGGATGTCCTGGGTTTGATTCCCAGTTGGGACACACAGGAGAAGTGCCCATCTGCTTCTCCAACCCTCCCCCTCTTGCTTCTCTCTCCCTCTTCCCCTCCTGCAGCCATGGCTCAATTGGAGTGAGTTGGCCCTGGGTCCTGAGGATGGCTCTTTAGGCACTAGGAAAAGCTTGGTTGCCGAGCAACAGAGCATCACCCCAGATGGGCAGAGCATTACCACCTACGGGCTTGCCGGGTGGATCCTGGTTGGAGTGCATGCGGGAGTCTGTCTCCATGCCTCCCTTCTTACTGAATTAAAAAAAAAAAAGAACACAGTTAGGCTGGGGGACGCAGAAGCCTCTCCCACATAACCATCACTGGAGGCCACAGTAGATTAGTTTTGCTGTGAGGTGATGATCAAGATGAAGATGCTATAGTAATAACCACGTTGTTCTGACTTGCCTTTGAAAACGCAGCTATTCCTGACATGTCGAGGCAATTTCACAACTGTCATCGAGTTTCAGGTGGCTGATTGAAATAGGGTTCATCCCCACGTCCTAGGTGGAAAAGCAAACCCAGGGAGGTTGCGTGTAGGTCACACAGCTCCTAAGGCAGTGGTCGGCAAACTCATTAGTCAAAAGAGCCAAATATCAACAGTACAACAATTGAAATTTCTTTTGAGAGCCAAATGTTTTAAACTTAAATTATATAGGTAGATACATTCCTTATTAAGGTAGCACCCGCATGTGGTAGTGTGGAAGAGCCACACTCAAGGAGCCAAAGAGCCACATGAGGCTCGCAAGCCACAGTTTGCTGACTAAGGTCCTAAGGGACTCAGTGGCCTCTCCTTTGCCCTGGGCCAGTGGGTACCAGTCAGGGGGCCAGGCAGCTGAGTAATAAGAGGGAGGTGGAGTCTCGATCATCCTGGGCTGCTCTGACAGAAGGCCATTGACTGGGCGGCTCAGACAACAGGCGTTCATTCGTTTCTTGCAGCTGTGGGAGCTGGGTTTCT
This sequence comes from Saccopteryx leptura, assembly GCF_036850995.1. Lineage (NCBI taxonomy): Eukaryota > Metazoa > Chordata > Mammalia > Chiroptera > Emballonuridae > Saccopteryx > Saccopteryx leptura. The sequence goes on from NC_089504.1 coordinate 249,024,976, forward strand.
GCGATCAGGGTGCCCGCAGTCAGGTCCCCGGTGAAGGCTCTCTTCCTGCTGCCAGACTGCCACCACCTGTGTCCTTGGGTCCTCGCTAATGTAGCAGTAGGTGCAGCCGCAGCTTTCAGGAGCGCATGGAGCCCTGCGGGATTTATTTCCAGACTGCCCGTCTCTGTGGGTTTCAGTGTGGGATCAGTGTCTTTCTGGGGCCGGCCTTGGAGTTTGAGGCTTGAATGGCATGGTGGTGTGGGAAGGGGGACTTGGGGCTTTAGACATGGTATGTTTGGCTTTGAAAAGATCAAAAACTGTCTTTAATTTGGGTTGAATCAGACTAGTTTTTAAATGCAACATTAATTACTATGAAAATGCATTTTGGAAAAAAAGGAACTAATTAGAAGTCTATTTTGTGACTGGAGATTTTTTTTCATCCAGGATGAGCCCTAACATGTAGTCTGTCATAACCAGGGTTTCTGGCTGGAAGCAGATATATGAACCTTTAAACCAGGCATTACAGGCCTTGGCCAGGTAGCTCAGTTGGCTAGAGCGTCATCCCAATACACCAAGGTTGTGAGTTCAATCCCTGGTTGGGACCCCTACAAGAAGCAACCACTGAATGCCTAAGTAAGTGGAACAGTAATTGGATGTTTCTCTCTCTCATGGGAGGGGATAAGGCTAAGAGAAGGTCACTGCTCTCGGCCTCTCTCTTTATTCTTCTTTTGATAGGGACTTGGGTACAGATAAGCGGGTCTCTGCTACAGGAGAAGCAACCATGTCTGCTCGTCAAAGCAGCCGAGGTGCAGACTCAGGGTTGGTGGGCAGTAGGGACTGTGGCAGACTGGGGGCCAGAGGAGGGAGGTGTGGCCACTGAAATCCTGCTCACCGGGTCCCTTTGGGGGACCACAGTCCCAATGTTGCCTGAGCTCATTTTTGTAGAAAATTTGTACATTCAGACTTTCACGTGAAACCCCGTCCCCCACAATTTTTTAATCTTAACAATCAGTGAGAATTAAAAAGAAAATAGTGGATGGACCTAACCAAACCAAAGAACAACAACAGCAGTGAGTGAGAACAGCTCTGGGCAGCCCGTCTGGCTTTCTGGAATTTTGGGGCTGGAGGGATTTCTAGAGCCTGTGGCATCTCACCTGCTGCCTGATTTAGGACGGTTACCCGTGCGGCCTTCTTACAGGGAGGCCTCTGGGATACTCCCCCTGCCAGTGCGCTCACTGCCTCGTGGATGGAATTCCCTGCTCTTGATGGGCCAGAGTTGTGGGAGGTCCTCTTGGGTGGGAAGGACAGAAATCAAGGCAAGCCAGAAGGGAGTCTTGTGAAACCTCAGGGCAGAAGGCAGGCAGCTGGGCCTTGGGCAGGGACTGCGTTGGGAGATGGGACATCCCCGCTGCCTTGCTCTGCACACTTGCTTTCCTCCTCTCTCTCCAGGGATGTGTTTGCCTTGCAGCTTCCGTTAGCTGTTTCTGTTCCAACCCCTGCATAGAGACCCACACTCGCTGTCTCTGGGTCTCTATTCTGCAGACACGGGAGAGAGAATCTAATAGCCTTACCTGGTGTCAGGTATCTAGCCCTGGTCCAATCAGTGATGGCCAGGGGCAAGGTGGTACAGAGAACAGACATGGCTCTTGAACACACCTGGCTGAGCCCCGTGGGTGGGACTGTTCTCGTGACTCCTAGAATGGTCACGATGGTTTCAAGGCTCCGGTAACCGCTTTTCAGGATGGCCAGAGGCCCCAGAGGGGTCCATACGATTCCGTGGAGCTGACCTCTGTTTTAGGGTGATCTTCTAGTCCCACCTCCCCCAGAAATCTGTGGGGATACTTGCCCCCCACCGAGGCTTCGTTGCTGGTGAATCGGCACCTTCTGGCATGACAGTCACAGTTTTTCCTACTGTTTCCCCAATAATGAGTTCCTGAAGTCGTCCCCCCCCCCCCACTGTCCTGGGCACTCCTGTAGGAGGAGCTTTAATTGATCCACATTTTCTTGAAATGTGCTCTGTGATTTCATCCCAGGCCCCTGGGACCATTGTAAAAATGATGACCTTCTAAAGAACTCAGAAGGGTTAACCAGAAGATGAACGTGTCTGGAGCCCTGTAGAGGTGGAGATGGAGGTGGAGGGGCACCTCCCTGCGAGGGGCCAACGTGGGAACGTGAACTGTCGGATTCTGAAAACTCCATCTGTCATCGCCCAAGAGCTTTGGCTGAGGAAGGGACCCCTGGTGGAGGCTGCCTCTGATCCGCTCCTCCCTGGGGCAGAACGGAACACCCCTCCCGCCTCTGAGTGTCCTCAGCATGGTGTCTTCTCAGGATTGCTGTGTCCTGTTGGAGAGTGGCCGTTCCTGGCAAAAATACCCGAGTGCCCCGCTATGGTGCGCCCGCCGTGTGCCCGGTGGTGTGTTCCGTCCCCGGCGAGGAGCAGCCGTTAATGTGCCTGTCCGGAGTGTGCTAATGAAGTAGGAATGAGGATGACTGTTTGCTGAGCCCGGCGCTTGGCATGGCCCGCCCATCACTTATTCTTTACCTTCACAACCTGCTGGGGTTCCTCTATTCTCTCCACTTGAGAGCCCCAGGAAGAGGGAATCATCTGCTTGAGGTCACCCGGCAAGGGTGTGGTGAGGCCGGGGTGTGAACTTGCGGCTGATGTTCGCATTCGCTTGTGGCATGGCTGTCTCAGATGTTTCTCCAGATCTTGGCCCACCCATGAAAATACACGGGTGAAGGGGAAAAGGAGAGAGAAAGCAAAATTAGCTTGGGCAAGAAGGGCAAAGTCAAGACTGGCAGGTGACACTTGGGGGCGTCTTGGGGGGAATTTCAGAAGTGGGTTCGGACCCGGTTCCCTTTGCTCTGCACTGCTTGGTCAGCTTAGCCCGGAAGTGCAGGGACGCAGCGAAGACAAGTTTCCGGGAGGTTTTTGTTTGTAAGTGTGTTTGTTTTGTTGGCCAGCCATGTGGGCTGACAGGTCTCCTGGGGGTGGGGGGCCTCCTTCCCCATCCCCCCGTGAAGGACCTCAGAGATGGCCCCTTGTCCCCTTTGAGGCACACAGATTTGAGATGAAATGCATTTTGATTTAAGTGCCTGTCGTGCCCTCCTGGGGCTTGGGAATGAGCCTGGCAACCTCTTCCTGCTTCTTCTTCTTTTTTTTTTTTTTCATTTTTCTGAAGCTGGAAATGGGGAGGCAGTCAGACAGACTCCCGCATGCGCCCGACCGGGATCCACCTGGCATGCCCACCAAGGGGCGATGCTCTGCCCCTCTGGGGCATCGCTCTGTTGCGACCAGAGCCATTCTAGCGCCTGAGGCAGAGGCCACAGAGCCATCCTCAGCGCCCGGGCCATCTTTGCTCCAATGGAGCCTCGGCTGCGGGAGGGGAAGAGAGAGACAGAGAGGAAGGAGAGGGGGAGGGGTGGAGAAGCAGATGGGCGCTTCTCCTGTGTGCCCTGGCTGGGAATCGAACCCGGGACTCCTGCACGCCAGGCCGACGCTCTACCGCTGAGCCAACCGGCCAGGTCTCTTCCTGCTTCTACATGGGGACTGGTACAGGGAGCCCTCCTCGTCTTTGACTGGATAGAATGAGCAGGGGGTTGCAGAACACTCAGCGTGACACATCCGACCTCTGTCACCTCTTAGACCTATATGTATCTCTGGGCTGTGAGGTGAGGGCTGGGGGCTGAAGGGTAGCAGCCTGCAGAGCGAATGGCATGTGAGTGTGTCAAGGCCGAGCTGCCCAAGGGCGGCGTCATGGCTGAGCTGTATGCTTTAGGCAATTACCAGTTCTCTCTCTAATTCCGCTCAAGGTGACTGTCAGAAATCCACAGAAGATTCTCCTAATGAAATGGAGAAGTGTGCAGATTTATCCTCCTGCATACCGACGCCTTGTCTTTTTATCTCTTACTAATTGCTCCCTGAGATTCAGTTTCATGATATTAAAGGGCCTCTCCTCCTGTGACAAGTCATCAAACCAGTTCACCTCCTGCGCCGTCCTTCCGGGGTCTGGATTCTGGAGCTGACAGGCGCGGGGTGGGGGGGCTGGGGGACCTGGAGAGTGGGGGGCCGAGCCATTTTCTTTCCTTTCCCTTTTTCATCTTATTTTAGTTACTTCTTTTTATTGAACAAGGGCGGTTCAAATGCAGGTGAAAGGAGATGTTCTTGAGAGCAGGTATGTGTGAGGGGAAAAAAAAACATCTTTCAACGAGTCAGGATGAAAAGATGGGTCCGGAAAATCTTGTTCCGGTTGAAGTTGTCACGGTGACTGATGGTGGCCTCCATGAAAAACGCGTCTCATGCCGGGGAACAATTAGGCGAGTCACCTGGGTCCTGTTTTAGGCTCCTGTTGTGTGTGTGCGTGCGTGCGTGTGTGTTCTTTAAACTGCATTTGAATTTCTCATCTCTCGGATTTCAAAGAAGCAATTCTGGGTCAGCTGGTTCATTCACGGCCTGACACCTGTCATCAAAGCCCAGAGATCTCACCGAAGCTGAAAAATGATTATCCTCCGCTGCAGGGAGATGGAAGGCCAGCGTCAGGAGTCTGCTGCTCTCTTTTTCTCTGACAAATCACGTGGGGAAACGAGGAGGTCCTTTGGAAATCACCATGGAGTCTTTAGACGAGGAGCGAGTCAATCCCCAGGACACATTTATTTTTAATGCCACCTCACAGAAGGAAATGGAAAAACATATGCTATGGAAGTGGGGAGTGTGCATGCGTGTGTATGCCTACTGCAAAGCTTTCACAGGCCTTTAGGTTTTATGGCCACTTAGGTGGGAAGTCCCAAACCTCGATGTGCGCTGAGGTTGGCAAATGAAGACCCGTGGGCGGAATTTGGCCCCCTGCCTGTTTTTGTTAATAAAGTTTTATTGGAACACATCCGTGTCCATTCACAGACACTGCAGCTGCTTTCGGAGAAACCAAGGGGGTGTTGAGTAGATGCGACCTGTGAACCTTAAATACAGAAAATGTTTGCCTGTCTGCCCCTGTGTCAGGGGGGTGGGCGGTACCTGAGACCCTTTTCCAAGTGTGAAAACAGAGAGGGAGCTGACGAGGTCTTGTTGCTGTCAGATCACCGCTGCTCATTAATCTTCCTCTCACCTCTTCTGTTTACCTCAGGGGTAGGTGAGAGGATGGGGCTTATTTTGGGGGGGGGGATTTTTCCTTCTGGCAGCTGGTCTGACGAGAAGGCCTTGGGGGCAGATGTTGGAGGAGATCGTTAGGAAGTGCTGTGTTTGTGAGTAAAACGTAGGCCAAGTGGAAGCGGCTCCCCCAGTTCGACCTCACTCTTGTGCCTTTCGTACCCAGGGACTTCCGTTGTTGCCAAAGGTCAGCGGGGGCGGGGGGCAGCGGGGGCGGGGGGGGGGAGAACATACAACCAGCTGGCTCTCCTTTGTGCTGGTTCATCTCCACCCTGCTTCTCTAACTGAGAGGGGATTCTGTGTGTCTGCGTTTGGTAGCCGCAGCCAGGTGTGTGGGGCGGGACCCTGTGGGTGGAGGTTATGGGTGGGGGACCTGCAGTGTTGCCAGAGGTTAGATCTGCTTTCTTTGGGGGGTATGGTTGGCTGAATAATCATGTTCCCAGGCTCTGCGGGTTAGATATTTGAATGGATTGTGATGAGGATGACTCTTCGTGCCCCACGATGCCGGGCGCCTCAGCTGGGGAGGCTACAAGGTTGGGTGGGAGGACTGCCTTAATGGCTGGGGGACAGTAATCACTGAAGACTTTCGCACTCCCACATCTGGCTCCTGGGCTGGGGCAACGTGAAGGCTAAGACTGCTGCTGATGGTCTCTTCACATTGGCCCCCCTGGGTGTGGTTGGGCTTCCTTACAACATGGTGATCCCCGGGCTCCAAGCTGTGCAATCTTCTAGGATCCAGCCTCCAAAGTCACAGAGTGGTGCTGGTGCCACACTCATCTGGTCCGAGCAGACACAAGCCCGTCCAGATCGAAGGGATGGGGACCCAGGTCTCCCCTCTCAGGGGAAGGAATAACACGGTCACATGGTTTCTACCAGGCGGGATGGGGAAGTAGCATGGCCACCATTTTTGGAAAAGTCTATGACGTCGATGAAATGGGATAAAGGGAATGAAGGTGATCGGGATGTGGGGGCCACGTTACACGGGATGGTCTGCAAAGGCCTCACTAAAAGGTGACATTTAATCTGAATTGAGAATGAGGAGACGGAGCCAGCCTCGGCAGTATGGGGTGGGGTGGGGAGGGGAGATATTTGTATCTGTAGCCAAAGTACAGTGTGATGTTGACCGGCGAGGAAGAACGCCTTGCCCAGTCGGAATGCACGCCCACTGTGCGTTATGAACTTGACTGTGCTGATGATGATGACGAGGTCCCAGGAAGAAGGAAGGCCGAGGACTCCTTGGGGGCGGAATGAGCTTCGCTTCCCAGGTGGGTGTCACTCTCTCTGATCACCCCTCTCATCCACGTTACTGCTTTCTTAGCATTGATTCCCTTTCTGAAAGCCTCTCCTGTGTCCATTTGTTGATAACTTGTCTCTCCCACTAGATTAAAAGCACCGTGGGCCTGGGGCCCTGGACTGTCTTTGGAAACCTGCTCTCTCCTGGGCACTGGAATGCACAGTGTGTGTGGTTAAGTTAGCTGGGTGGAGGATGCCTTTCAGAGAGGAGCTATCTCCCAGCCACGGGGCTGTCCTGCATCAAAGCTTCTCCTTTGTTGCATGTAGCTGCGGGTCATTGCCCTGAGATGAAGTAATTAGAGGGAGCCAGAGAAGAATGTGGTCAACCCTCCGGACACTGGGACTTTGTCACTGGGTTGCATGGAGACCTGGTAATGATGCTACTCCTATGGGCCATTGGTCTTTTAAGTGGAGTGCTCTTTCCATGGGTTGAAAAAAGGCTCTGAGAATCAGTGGTAGTGGTGGAGGTGGGGGGAGCCCAGTCCAAGGAACTCTTGTAAATGGTTTCTGCAATTAATCCCCCCGGGACTTGTCGGTGGTGGCATCGCGCCCATTACTTATGCACAGAGATAAAGATAAATGGGGCTGGGTGATGGTCCCGGGAAGACACCAATCTTACTTGTATATGGGGGAAGGCGGCATATGGGCACTTGTCCCTGCGATTCCGTGTGAGAACACACACGTGCTGATGAGGAGCTGAGATTTAGAGTCAGAGGTTATGGGAGGGGGCGCGGCTGGGCATGCCTGGCTGTGCTTCCGGTGCCTTCACATTTCCTAGTCAGCAGCCATCGTCCTCATCCTTGGGAAGGGCTTCTCGTAACCCACAGACACGATGCTTGGCTTTCGAATGAGCCATGGACGCAGACGAACTCAGTAGATGCTGTGGATACCCTCAGAAGACCCCGTGCCGCCCACCAGGGTGGAGCTATGACAGATGACAGCGGACGCCAGTGTCTGGGGACGGGTCTGCTTTGGTCATTTTGCCATCCTATACAGTTCCACGTTGCTATGTGTTTGCCGAGTTCCTGCTGTGTGTGCACCCCAGAAGCGCTGGGGGTTTCAGAGCGAGTCTCAGGTGCATCCTTAGCTTGAATTAGTTCCAGTGGTTCCCAAGCTGCTGTCTCTTCCTTGCCACCTGCCACCGTGCGCTGACTCTGCTCGGGCATTCCTGCGTTTGCTGGAAACGGACCCCCTTGTTTTTAAAACCCAAGGGCCACGTTGAGCCTTGTCCTGTTGTGAATCTTTCTGGCCTGTTCATCCTGGCTTGGTGTGCCAGTTACAGTTATTTATAACCCCCACGGGAATAGATGTATGTGTATGAAAAGCCATTCCTTTTGTGGAGAACACACATTAGTGTTGAATCCCACCCGGTCATCTTCCCTTCCACCGTGGGTTTTGTTGTGTTACTCACTTCGAGAAACAAAAGGTTGGCTTTGGCTGAGTGTCTTCCTTGTTTTGGCTGCTCTGTGAACCTTGTCACTTCTACCCATTGTCTCCTGTGATGGTCAGTGTGTCATGTGTCAACTTGCCCGGGACTGGGGGGATGCCCAGGGAGCTGGTGAATTACTATTTCTGGGTGTGTCTGGGAGGGCGTTTTCGGAAGAGGCGGACATTTGAATCAGTGAACTGAGTAATGATCACCCTCGCCAGTGTGGGGGGGACCTCATCCAATCTGGTGAGTCCCTGACAAGGATAAAAGGTGGAGGAGGGGCAAATTTGCTCCTTGCTGGAGCTGGGACATTCGTGTCCTCCTGCCCTTGGACAGGGGGTTCTCTGGCCTTTGGACTTGGACTGGCACTACACCACCAGCTTCCCTGGGCTCTCTAGCTTGCAGACGGCAGATCGTGGAGGGTTCCTTAGTCTCCAGAAACACGGCTGCCTGTCCCTCAGAGTCAGCCTCTTTCTGTGTCTGTCTGTCTTCGGTCGGTTCTGTCCTTTGGGGAACCCTGACTGGCGTCCCTCTCAGACGGGAGGTTCCTGGCCCCTGGTGTCTTAGAGCCACAACAGCTCCTGTCTTCCACTCCGTGACTGTTTTATCGTCCATTTCCTTTCTTCCTTTTCCCGCAAAATGACGTAAGGGCCTATCCAAGAGAGACTTTCTCAGAACGCTGTTGACCGGCTTCCAGAAAATTCAGAGTGAGTCTCCCCAGAGTGACAGGTCACTTTTCATGGACCCGAGGTTGCTGTTGTATCCCGGGGCCCAAATGAGACCATGCACCAGGGAGTCTTATCAGTGTTGGATTTAAAGGACCGGTGGAGTGGACTTCAGTGGTCAGCTGAAAGACAGAGCAAAATGCTGCTCTTGGGTGATATTTGCTGGAGGGGCAAACTCTACCTATATATCTGTCTATCTATCTATCTATACCATGACTGTATTTCCCAGACCCCAAACCAGGAGGTATTATCTGATTTTATTAATATGCAATGCCCTGTGAGTGCAGGGAGACCAAGTTGTCCTTAGCTCTGCGGATAACCAGTGGATTTTACTGAAAGAATGACGTTAACATGAAGGTGTAATGGTTTCAGAATATCCAAAATGTATGCAGGTTGAAGGGGAGATTTCTCAGACCAGAGGAAGGCCAGAAAGAGGGTGGCACGTGTCCCTGGTCACTGGACATTGCATCTATGATCTCTTGTGCCCTTATTTCTCCTAAGCAAAGGATGCCCCTTGGGCTGGATCAGGCCAACAGGTGTATCTTGTCTGGCTTTAAGGAGTGTCTGAGAAAGACAGGGGCCCACGTCAACATAAAATTCCAACACAAGCTGGACTCCTGGTCTGTCTTAAAATAGAGGGAGCCCCGGCAACCTTGGCCCTGCAGTCCCCCTTGGAAACAGACCCCAGGAATGGAGCATGCTAAGTGCGTGCCCCCTTTAGACAAGGTATGGGCTCACTACTTGGCCGCCGTCACCACCACCGCCTCCTATCTACCTGGCACTGAGGCTGTCTGCCACCATTTATAATACTCCTTGAACTAAAGTTTTTCTTAATGTAGGCCAGTGTTTTCCTGGTTCCTCAGACTCTGTCAAAAAGGAGAGGTGATTTCTGAGGGCTGTGTGTTTCGAGAATAGCAGAGAACACTTAAGTAGAGATGAAGATTACTGCTGCGTCCTTAATATGCAAGCGAAGTGCATTGGTCCCCTCTGTGCACGCAATTTCTGCAGTCTGATTCCTGCAGGCCTTTGACTTTCTGACCCCCAGATCCAGCTAAGAGGTCAGGGAGGAACTCTGTGAGGCAGACAGTCTATTGGAAAGCCCCTTGTCGAGTCTGGTAGCCCTCAGATGCAATAAACAGGACTCCTGGGCCCCTAGGAGATAGAGTGGATTGGAATCTGTTTCATCGTTAATGAATGAATTGAATAGCTCACAGCAGGGGAAGCTTTTACCCAGCAGTTTTCCACTTAGTACCACTCTTTCCTTCTCTCCTCAACTAAACAGCTGAGTGTGCTCCTCTAGTCTCATCCTGTGGCATCGAGGGTGGCGGGGTTACATTTGCCAGGGACACGAACTCCCCCAGTATGAGGCCAGACTCTCTCCTGTGTCTCCCCTCCACCCCCTGACTAACACGGAGCGCAGAGTGGCATGAACGCTCAATGTGAGCAAGTCCTGTCCTGTTTGGACAGCGCAGAGAGGTGAATACAGGCAGGCTGTTCATGACACTGTGCGAGCTCTCTAACCTTCCGGGGCCTCAGTTCCCTCATTCATACAACAGGCATCCTCATCACAGTGCTGTCCTGGTACGGTTGCTGGGCTTGGCAAGAACGTTGTTTCTTTAGGCAACTGGTTCCCCAGCCGTCAGAGCGGTTTTGTTCGCGAGAGTCGCATCAGCACCTAGGACAGTTCCCGGCCCTGCGTTGGTGCTCAATTTAAAAAAAGTTGCTGCAAGAATGGTCTCCGGACATTTTGGAAGCTGGTGTGTGTTGGAGATCGGAGTAAAAGACACACTCTCCACACTGGGAGTCAGATATGTGGTATGATTGAAGACTCTGGTGTCCCTCTCAGGTGCAAGAGGTAGCCTGGGACATGAAACCCTGATGAGAAGCATTGGTATTTATGGGTGTATGGCGTGATGGGTGGAAAGTCACAGCCATCTCAAGGGAATTGAATTGTGGACTCGATTTGCTCCAGATGTCAGCCGGCTGTTTGGGAGAGCTCGGGGCTCCTGCCTTCGTCTCCCGTGGCCGTGGTAACCGGCGACCACGAACGTGGTGGCGTACCACAGCACACACTTGTTATCTTACAGCCTGGAGGCCAGGAGTGGGCAATCGCCTTATGGGGACCCAGTCAGGGTGTGGGCAAGGGTTGGTTCCTGCTGGGCGCTCCCAGGAGAAGGTACCTCCTTGCCCCATCGGGCTCCTAGAGGTGCCTGCGTTTCCCTCGGCTCCTGGCCCCTCCCTCCTTCTTCACTGTGTGTCACAGGACCTCTGCTTCCACCCTCCCATCTCTCTGACTCTGCCTCTCTTGCTTCCCTAGCAGAAGGACGCTTGTGATGACATCGGGCCACCTGGACGATCCTGGACAGCCTCTCCATCTCCCTCCCAGCACTGTGTTCTGTTTCTCAAGCAGTCTCACCCTCCCCCCCCCCCCCCACACACACACAGTGCTACTGGATTTTGCCTTTCGAGACTGTTCAGTAGAACTTTCATCTGATCAGCTCGCAGGCTGGGGATACATCTTACCGGCTGATAGAATTAACTTGGTTCTTTGAGGGAGCTGTTCTTTCCTCTGCCTTGAGAGTAACAGCCCTGAGGCGAGACCCTCTTCTGTGGGATCTGGGGCTGCAAGCTCCCCCCCCCCCCCATTACACCTACAGTTCCTAGGCAGTTCACCGAGTGCACACCGGGGCCAGTTTCCCTGCGTTGGCTCCTCACCTGAGTGCTTGAAACCTTGGCTTCCTCACTTGGGCGCTTGTGACCTTGGCAGCTGCCAAGGAGGGATGGGGGGCGGGGTGAGCAGGCGCCGTTGAGGGTAGTTGGAATTCCAGGAACGTGGAGGGGCTCCTTGCCACACCAACCTTTCTTTCTCTGGCGGCGCCAGGAAAAATAATGATTTCTTGGCTGCAGAAAATGGGGTGACAAATGTGGCACCCTTGTGGAGTGAGGCAGCAGCTTTCTGGTTCCTGGCAGGGGTGCTGTTTAAATGACATTTTTTTTTTTTTTACTTTCTTGATGTTGAGAGAGATGTTGGGAGCTGTGATGGAAGCCTGGTAATTAGCTCTTTACCTGTGTCCTGAGGATTCTCTGCACAGCCCGCCTGTCAAGGGAGCTGGGGAGAGAGGATGGACCATGTTCTGACCCAAGGTGAATTAGAGCTTTCTCCTTGTTTAAACAAAATGAGAAACCCAGGTGTCTGGGGATTGTACTATTGCCTTAAATTTCCCTCGTGTGGTAGGAGTCAGCGTGGGGCACGCATCGATCGTTCATATTGGATGTGTGAGACACAATATAGGTTTGGCCACTGATAACTGAGGCTTTAAATAACAATGGTTTTGAGCAAGATAGAAGTGTGTTTCTCTCTCAGATAAAAGGGCGTAACTAAGCAGGCCCCCAAGGCTCAGGATCTTCCCCGCTCCCTGCTGTTCCCGAGGGGGGCTCTGCCTTCACAGTGCCAGACAGAGCCCCGGCCACCCACCCCACAGTCCAGGCAGAGGGAAATGGCCATGGGCAAGGGCAAGAAAGTACGTGTCCTTGCTCCTTAAAAATAGATCACTTTTTTTTTTTAAAGAGGTTGCTTGCGGGACCTCCCTCATGTTTCGTTTCCAGAACTTAGTTAACAAGTTCTGGAAGGGGGAGGTGGGGGTTTTCCAGAGTAGAACCTGATAGAAGGGCTTGTGTTCAGGTGGTTTATTCTGGGAATGGGTGCAGAGGAACTGTAATGGGGTCAGTAAGGAAAACCTGTTTATCCAAGGCTGTGCATCAAGCCGGTTACTGGGGTGGGCAGCGGGGGGTTCAATCTGCAGAGATTGCTTCTGGGGATTGTTTGCCAGAGACGACGCGGTGGAGGGGAGTGTTTGCACCCCACTGGTGGAGGGTTGCTCCCAGCGGGCTAATTCCCCTGCACTTGGAGTTTTGCACATGGGCAGAATGGCAGGAAAGAATCTCTGTAGAGACTCTGTGGGTAGAGAGCGATGGATAGGCAGAGCAGCTGAGATGCTGTCAGCCCCCCCCCCCCCACGCTGCATGCAAACCTGGGGTTGCAGCAACAGCCAGAGCAAAAAGATGGGCTTGCAAGGAGGTGAGATACGGCATTGGCTAGGATGCTTTCCCTGAGCTGCAAAGGAACCTGGGAAATTTAGTTTTTTTATTCCTGGTGCTCATGAGCCCAGCAATAAACAACAACAGGGGGCTGTTTACTGGTAAAAGGATGTTGGGGAACAAACGGTAGAATCCGGCATGCTGTCATCTTTATTTGTCCATACATTGGGGATGTGTTGATCTTGGTGATCTGGAACTCAGCAGAGAATAAATATATACAATGCCTTCCGCAATCACAGTTGTTACCGTTTAAAAAAGTCAATTAGATCATGTCTCCAATTTACCTTCTCGGGGGAGGTGTTAGGTAATTCTGACCGCCCTGCGAATGAGGCACTTTCTCTCCTTGCTAAAGTGTTACACACCACCTGTTTCCCACAGCAAACACTACCAAAAAATACAGCACAGCGGTTAAAAACGGCTATGGGTGCGTCACACTCTATTGAAACATTTTCACATGTTGGAGACATTCACCTCCCTTTTGCTGTTACAGGTGACCGTGACTGGTATTGTGGGAAAGAGTTCCAATGGTCGATTGGCCATGTCTGTGGAGAGGTGGGGTGGGGTGGATTTGTGTTGAGAGGCCACTGTTACTCCAGAACCCCTGGGGTTTGCAGACACAGTCCAACTTTGAGTGAAAAAAAGTTTAAAAAATTGGTCAGAGAGAAGTGGTAAAAGAACCTCCCCCCCCCCCCCCGTCCCTGGAAATGGTTCAGCTTATCTGGAGCTACACCTTCCTTTTCTGCTGTCTCTGGTCTGCTTCCCTTTTACAGCAGTCTTGAACTGCAGACCCACTATGTGCACAGTTAGCACCTGGAGAGATGGGCCAAAGCAGAGGACTGTGTTTGTTGTATTACGTTCATATACATATACATACACACACACACACATACATATGTACATATAGATTGCTCCATCTGGGGGTATGCCTGTGCTGTTTTAAATTTAATATATATAAATATAAACTTTAAAGCTGGCTCACTGATTTTACTTAAACATGTTTACTTTAAAAGCATCTCCTATTACTTTCACAAATGGAAAGCCAGTATCGCTTGCCATAAATAGACGGGAACCTTTTGAAATTAAGACAATGAAGGCAAAACAGTGGTCTCAACAAGTTCAAACTTGGTACCATCACCTGCCAAAGGCTCTCAGACAGAGCCTGCCGCCTCCTGGTTAACACGGGGGTTGGGGAGGCAGGGGGTGGTTAGCCAAGCACGTGAGGCTCTCAGCATGGCCCACCCGGAGGCTTCCTCTCTGTAGGAGAAGGGTTCCCAGGGAAGTAAGAAGGACGCTTTGGGAGATCATGGAGTGCCAGGCCAGAAGAGACAGGTGCATTGGCGGGGAAGCTTCTGGACATGTTGGGGGGGGTTGGGTGTGGCTTGGGGGGCACGGGAGTAGTCTGTTTCCATAGCAGAACATACTGATGAACAGAAAATCCCTGTCCCTCAGTGGGATATTCCTGTTCAGGTGAATAACTGCCCCTCTGGTCCAGGGTTCACTGGCCCGATGGACCCACACCTGCCTTTCAACAGGTGCTGAAGGACGTCGGTTCCTCCGGAAGCATCCTGTACTGCTTGAGCTCCCGTGAGTTCTGGGCACAGAAAATAAATAAATAACGCTGAGCTGGGGCCCCACCCGAGCGAGTGGTGTGTGGTGCAGGCACGTGCGGCCGGATTATTTTTATTTATGATAGCTGATTCACAACCGTCTCCATGGCGATGGGGTTGCTGACGGTGGAGGGGAGGGAAGTGAGTCGAGGTATTATTAAATGACCCAACGAAAGGAAAAGAGCGCTCCCACACATTAAGGATTAATTTAACATGGTGTGGCCTCGCCTGGCAGGTCATGAACCATCTCCTTGCCACAGATGTTGGTGTTTCTATTTCCAGGGCATTGTGAACAGTGAGGCTCCTGTATGGACATGTGAGTGCTGGGCTTTGCTCAGACGCAGCCAGATGCTGAGGGTCGGGAGGGCCGCCGGTGACCTCATGGGGGGGCACGCTCTGCCATTGGACATTCAGGACGATGCCGTTTGCGATGTGTTTTTATATATATATAATATAGTATATATATTATATATATAAATGTGTGTGTGTGTATTTAAAACACATTTTTGAAAACAGAACTGGATACATACAAAATCATATATATAAATATATACACATTTTGGATGCATACAAATACATATGTATCTAATACGTATATTTTAATGGACTTGGATACATAGCTGTATACATTGTATGTTAAGAACTACACCATACAGGGCACACCCATATTTTATAGGACTTGGATACATATCTGTATACATTGTATGTTAAGAACTACAATCATATGGTGTACACCCATGTTCCTACCATACAGGGTAAAGGGTGACTGACACACACCGGGTGACCCTCTGTCGTGATTTCCCCCCCAGACAGTCCCAGCCGTCTCTTGTTATCTTAGCAAGATCCTTCGTGCGCATCCCTTTCCTCTCTCAAAAGCAAGTTTGGGTTCCCACGACCAGTTGTGTGTGTGGTCTGCTCTGAAGCGCCCCCCCCCCCGCCCCGTGTCCTTCCCCTCAGAAAGACCCTCCCCCCGAATCTAGTGTCTCTTCCTATGGCTGCTCTGTTGGTGCCCCTCCACGAGGCACGACTTGGGTAGATGCAGCCTTTTTCCTCTTCAGCTGTATTCCGTTAGCTCCTTATCTGCGTTCTTCTTAAGGTTTCCTCGTCCTGCCACGTCTCGCGGGGACTGCTAGCGCGGTGCCCCGCCTGGTGCTTTCTCCAGGACATGCTGGGCAGAGCCCGTCGTGTGTGCTGGGCCTGGTGATAAGGCTGATGAGAACAGGAAATGACAGCCGAGATAAGGACAAGAAACTGTTGGCCTTCGTCCGGGGCGTGTGCTATCCAGGACAAGAGACAGAAAAGACAGAGAGGTGTGACGTCAGTTTGTGGAGAGGAGGCGTCTCCAGATAACTGAGAGGACTTTCTTTGCCTTGGAGACGTTGGGTGAAGTTTCCCAGATGGAAGCAGAGGTGGATTTAACGGCAGGCGCTTCGGGCACACGCCCTGGGCCCCGACTTCTGAAGGGCCCTGCAAAACCCCAACTTGACACTTTTTTCTAATGTAAGGGTCTTGATATTTTCTTCTGCGCCCGGGCCCTCAACCGACCTTAATCTGCCTCTGGAAGGAAGGTCACTCTGAAGTGGGTTTTGAAGGATGGGTAGGAGTTGAGCAGCAAGGCCAGGAGCTTCAGGAATCTGCACAGGTAAGTAGAACATGTCCCGTCTGTCCAGCTTTGGGGAGTATTGTAGTGCTGTTAATTTTGCATCCTGTGTCACCCGTGACTAGGACATTCTTTTAAAGGTGAATATCAATGAATGTTGGAAGATGTCCCTTTCGTATCCATGGGGTCTTGACTCTGGTCCTTCATGTATTAGAAATGAATGAGAAATCCGAAATCTGCACGGTGTGTGTGGGGTGACTTTATCCATTCCTTTTTTTATTTGAATGCATCATTTGCATCTATTGGTCATTCCCATTAAAAAAACAACAACAACATGGGAAATAAAACAAACCACATTCTCAGAAATGTGAGTGCTCTGGGTTCTGTTCTGACCTTGTTAGGGTCAGGCGACTCCAGCTGGTGGCCCCAGCTGTCACCACCACGGTGGTTCTCTGCGTATTCTTCTGTCATTTGGATCGGACTCTGGGTCTGAAAGAAGTGGCCAAACTTGCAGAGTCCTTTTGGGCACTTGGCTAATTAAACAAAGCCATCAGGTGAAGTGGACGGTCTGGTCATCCCGGATCTCTGATTCTGAGCGGGCCTGGGCAAGTGCTGATTGCCAGGGCTGTTAGCAGGTATTAGTCAAGGCTGACCGGCTGGGTGGGAGGTAGGAACACCATGAGAAAGGATTTGTGTGGGTGTGAGGCCCTCAGGCCCTGGGGGCTGCCTGTCTGTTAAGCAAAGCAGTGCTGCTTTGTCCTTGACCTGACCCTGGGTGGTGCTGTCAGTCAGATAAACAGAGGCGCTAGCATCTCCCCTGGCAGCTGGTGCGGTGAGGCCTGTCAGAGGGCTGGCCACCAGAATGCACGTGTGATGTTTTCATCTGGAAAGAGGGCTGACTGGGGGACTGGGCTGGTGAAGGCAGGTTCGGGTGTGGGTTCTCCTGATGGTCCATTCTGGGCATGCCTTTGGATTCTCACGAAGAGGTCTTTCATCACATTGCCGTACCACGTTCAATGTTCTTGTCGAGGTTGCAAACCGGAGGACCCTAAGCTGGATTTGTGGGTGTTGTGGCTTGAGTTGTGTCCCCCCCCCAAATAGTTCCAAGTCATAAGCCCCAGTACCTGAGAAGGTGATTCCTTCTTGATCTGGTCATGTGATACTTCTTTTAAAATTATTATTATTAAGTGAGAGGAAGAGAGGCAGAGAGACAGATTCTTGCATGTGCCCCAACCGGGATCCACCCAGAAAACCCCCTAGGGAGCGATGCTCTGCCCATTTGGGCCTTTGCCCCATTGCCGGGCAACTGAGCTATTTTAGCGCCTGAGGCAGAAGTCATGGAGCCATCCTCAGCGCCCAGGCCAACTTGCTTGAATGAGCCATGCTGCAGGAGGGGAAGAGAGAGATAGAAGTAGGGGAAGGATGGAGAAGCAGATGGGCGCTTCTCCTGTGTGTCCTAATTAGGAATTGAACCTGGGACATCCACACGCCAGGCTGATGCTATATCGCTGAGCCAAACAGCCAATTGTGCTTACGACTTCTTAGTTGTAAGCACAACTAGATATGGAGCTCCATGTGTCCTTTAGTGAATCACTAAACATAGGGGTTGTCTTAGAAAATCGCCAAACAAAAAAGTTCATTGTAAACTGAGTTCTAGTGTTAAAAGAAAGAAAATTCAGAGAGTGCATGGCTTGATGATAGAGGTGATGATAAAAACTGTCCATGAGAATATTAATAACTAGTAGTTACATGATACCCACAGTACACCAGGCACAGTTCTCATCCTGCTACATAAGTGACCAAATTTAACATCCTCATAACCATTCTTAGGGGGTAGGTATTACTTTTCTCTCCATTTGACAGACAGAAAGACTGAGGCCCAGGGAGGTTCAGTGACCCGCCCCCCATCACCTCGCCCCTGCATAAGTGGCAGAGCTGAGCACGGAGCCCCCAGACTGACTGGCTCCTCCTAACGCACAGGGCTCTCCTTGGCCATGGTGACTGGGGCTTCCAGCCTCTTCTCGTGAACCAGCCTTGCTGTCCAAAGAGGCAGAATGGCATCTTCACCTTTTCTGATCGAGGCTGTGCTAGTGAGGATCAGCTGGGCTAGGTCATCTCAAAATCCCAGTGGTTTCAAATTTATTCCGTGCTTCGTCCAAACATCCCTCCTGGGCTGCTGGGTGTCCTGGCATGGGACATTCCAGCGGTTGGCCAGAAGAGTCCCACAACCTCCCCCCCCCCCACACACACACAAGGCAGCCAGGAAGTGCATCCTGCCATGGACCCACACGCCAGAGAGTAAAACTATTTAGTGACCAGCGCATGGGATACCACAGAGAAGGGGGTGGGGGATATTAAAGACTTATTTCCTTTGACTCCTGGCTCAGGAGAGGATCGCTCATGGACGGGGGAGCGGGGAGTTGAGAGCTGAGGGGTTCGAGGGAGCTTGTTTTTGCGGAAGAGGCAGAAGTGAGAAAACTAGGGGGGTCGGGGGGGGGTTGGATGGTTAAGTCCTTTACGAATGAAAGCGATTTCCATGACAACAATTCAGTTCGAGAGGTCCACGAGGTTCTACTATGTAAGAGGGAACACGGAGGAATCATGCCACAATGAACCCACAGCCTGGTTGTCCTTGGGGGTGGAGAAGGGGACACAAAGTGGCCCAGCAGGGCACCCCGGCAGTCCTGGGGTGCTGACATGCCCCACCCTCTGGTTGGGAGGCTCACCCTTTCACCCGGAGGCCAGCGGACACAGAGAAAACAGAAGGGTGGGTGCCAGTCTGAGCGAAAGCAGGGGTTGGGAGTGCGTGGGAGCGTAGAGAGGAGGCGGTGATGGGGGCGTGGCTAAGGGGGGGCCAGTGTTTTGCTTTTATGGGGAGTTGTATGTGTGCAGCTTGGGCACACGGGTTGGCTGGTTAGGGTAATAGAATACAGTAGTTATTGAACTCTTTCTCCACAGAATCAAAATTCAGATTTGGGGAAAAGAGAACGAAGTCCCACCTGAGGAGGGGAGAGAAGCTGGGCTTTGAAATCACACACTCAGGGCATGGAGGTTCGTTTCCCCTCTGCTCTCTGTGTTTGAACTCCCCTCCCTGAGCCTTCGTGGGCAGGATGGCGGTGAGTCACAGTGCAGCCTGCCATCTGGCGCACAGTAGGCCCTCTCCATAACGTGCTCCCCTTCCCTCTCCTTGATTAGGGACCATGGCTCTATCTCAGAGGCAAACCGAGTGGCTCACTGGAGCCGGTGTTAAGAAGGATTCTGAAGCCCAGTGACCAATGCTGCAGTTGCTGTTGACGTCGGTCCTGGACACGGGGTTGGTGGTGTGTGTGCCACGTGTTTGTCCCAGGTCTAGTCTCCTTCCAGCTGAGCTTTAGTTTATATCACCCCCTTCCCCTTCCATGCTTCCTTCACGCCACTCAGACCGGTCGGGGTCCCATGGCTGCCCACCGGGCCTGCTGGGTGCTGACCAGGAGCATGCCCCCCCCGCGCACCCCCACCTCATCCAGATTTGGTTCTGTCCTTCAAAGACCTGTTCAGTCCCCTCCTCCAGGAGGTTCCTCCCACCCGTCCCCTCCCCTGGCCATTCCAGGACCAAAAGAGGCCATCTTCTCTGAATTCCCGAAGCACTCCCACCCTTCGCAAGGCCCCAGCTGCCTCACGTAGGTGCCAGTGTACATTCAGTACACACGTCGCCGGCTCCTCTTGACTGTAAGATCCCCAAGGGCATCCATCACCTGTGACCCCTCTGTTACCTGATTACCCATTGAGCCCAACCGCGCCACCCCTTTCCTGGGGCGGGGAAGCGATTTGGACGCTGTAGTCAGCAGAGTGTGGAAGTGTACCACTTAGGGACTTGGGTGTGGCAACCAGAGATTCTGGCCAGGAGTCCCAGCACTGCCACGTGAGGGCTGTGTGACTTTGGATGAGTTTCTTGACCTCTCTGAGCCTCAGATGCCTCTCCTACCAGTCCTCCCTCAAGAGAGTCACTGGGAGTATGCAGCGAGATAACGTGTCGGGGCACACAGTGGGCTCTTCCCACGGGCAGGGGTTGCTTGATGCTCTCACTGTCTCTGCCCTCTCTCTTGCCTTCTGTGCGTTGCTCTTGCACAACCATTTCAGTGTGATGTTTTCATCCTTCACTGGACTGGTCAACGGGTCTTGATGGGACACCACGGGGCTGGAGCAGCTGATGTCTGGGGAGCTTGGTGCAGGAGAGGGAGGGTGTGTGTCCACTCGAGGAAAAACCCCCCAGTCTAGAGGCTCCCCACTTTAGGCAGCCACTGTGGCTAATATCAGTTCAGTTTGCTTTCACCAGGACCTTGCTTTTCAAAGTCCGAGGGGGCTTGTCCAACGGAACACCTGTATGACAAATCCTCCGGTGAAATGCAGTCGCCGTGCCGTTCCGCTCTGTGGTTTGTGGATTTGCCCGTATTAGGTTCTCTTCGAGCCGGTACTGTTTCCGCAGGACAGCCTCCTTATCGCACATGCCAGCCAAGTCTTGGAGCTCCAGGCCGGCAACATTGGTATTCATGTCAACCCGCTGAATATGTATTCCATTCTGGAAAGATGTTTCCACCTCATGAAAATTAAGTGAGAAAACTAGCGTTACCAGGGTTCGTCTTCTGTCCCCGCCACGTGCCGCCTCGTGCTGTGGCGTTGCTGGCAGACACTCGCCTGTCCTTGATCAGAGGAACAGGAGTGATAAGCATGAGGAAGAAGCCGCAAGTGAATCATCTGGCCAAGGAAACGCGTAATTACCACGAGTGGCAGTCTCCGTAATGAAGCGCCAATAGGGCCAAACCCAGAGCATGAATTACCGGGGGAAAGGGGCGAGGTGGTGTGTCGAGTATGATAATTTAAACTCCGAGCAGCTGGAAAGGGCCGTGCTGGTGCTCCAGTGTGGGGGAGGTCTGGCGTGGAATGCTTGGGAGGGGAGGATACTGAGACCGCCCTTCTGGGGAGATGCTCGACATTTTAAGAAAGACCTGAGATCACTGCCCAGCCCTCTCATTGTACAGGTGAGAAAACCTGAGTGGGACCCCCAAAAGCCTCCCCTACAGTGAGCCTGTAGCCAGGGCAGGTCCCTGAACGTCCATCTCTTGCCTGAGGCTTGCCTGCTGTACTGTGTGGTCCCTGCCTCCATCCCCCACCCCCACTCCCCACTCCCCACCCCACGGCTGTGGAACAGACAGACCAAGCTTGGCTAACAATCCCGTTTCCTAGGGGACGTCGATTTCTAGGCAGAGACGAGAGATTTCTCCTTCTACGAATAGATGGCATTTTGTCTTACTTATTTAGTGAGTTTTTCTGAACAGATGTGTGTGTTCAAAATCCGAAAGGGAAATGTTGAAAATTAGGTCTCCCTCTCCCTCCTCGCCTCCTGCCTCTTTCTTCCAAGGACCCTGTGATTCCCTTGCACCCCCGGGATAACCCAGCACCGTCTCCTCATCTCGAAAAAGGAAAAACCCAATTTAGTTTAATCACATCGGCCGAGTCCCCTTTGACACAGAAGGTCACATATGCTCAGGTTCTGGGCACGGGGACAGGGACATCATTGGAGAGGCATCTGACTCTGTCCACCACATCGTTACCTGCAAGATCATTTTAATTATTTCGGTGCCCGCGAACTATGTACCTACTTTTAAATGTACCGGAAGAGATCAAAGTAGGGCCTTCATCTCCCGGCCTGGAGAAGCCCAAGGGATGATTTGTCTGGTTTTTGACATTTAAACAGAAAATACAAATACAAATACTCTTGGTAGAGAGATAAAGAATGTAAATGACAGAATGGTATGAGATAGAAAAGTTAACACTGCTCCCCCTACCACCCCCACCCCCATACTCTGTCCCCAAAGGTTAAGGGCTCTGCAGGGTGAGAGGCTTCCTTCCCCGAAACCCGTAGGAGCAGAACAAATACCTCAGTTTAGCCCCGGGCAGTGTCTTGTTCACCTGCATCAGCTTTCCTCACGCCCTTGGCCCCCCTCTGGACCCGGTGGCTGTAGCACACAGAGATCCCTCTCTCGGGAACCACTCCCTGCGTCCGTGGCTTTGCGCTTCGTGGATGGGGTGTCACTTGTTTATTTTTGGAGCCAGTCCCCTCTGGTCGATCACTTTGTCCCCAGCGTGTTATCATCACAGACAGTGCTGCCTGGGTCTGCTTGAATCGTGCATTTAAGACTGCGTCTGTGACTGTCTGTGTCTCACGTTGGGTTGCTCGCCCTTTGGAGCAGGGTTGTTCTCTGTGACGGGCCTGTCCCCAGCATTGTGGGATGTTTAACCCTAGAGTGACCTACTGGTTATCACCTAGCTCAGTGGTCGGCAAACTCATTAGTCAACAGAGCCAAATATCAACAGTACAACCATTGAAATTTCTTTTGAGAGCCTAATTTTTTAAACTTAAACTATATAGGTAGGTACATTCCTTATCGAGGTAGCACGTGGTATTTTGTGGAAGAGCCACACTCAAGGGGCCAAAGAGCTGCATGTGGCTCGCAAGCCGCAGTTTGCCGACTACTGACCTAGCTCAAAACTGGCAGAGTGGAGAATGAAGCCCCCCAGTCTACCCAGTAGCCCCCTCTTCCCCGACCTGTGACAGACAAGAATGTCTCCTCCTGCCATGGCCGGTGTCCCCTGGGAGAGATCGGTCCCTTTGGGAACCGCACAGTTTTCAGCGCACTTTTTGCAGTAGTGGGTTTGCTTTATAAACCTGCCCCCAGCGGCTGATGGCAGGCGGCCCAGCGGGCTCTGGCTCCGCTCGAAGGGCAGGGAGGCCACTCATCGCCAGCAGGGAGGTTCGAAAGGAGATGGTAGCTTGGAGTTGGCAGGTGGGAGACGTTGAGCGTCTTAAATCTTGTTCTCAGGTTTTAAGCAGTTTCAGGCATGGCGCCTGTTCCTGGGAGGATTTGTCCAAGCTTTGTTGGCTTGGTCTGCAACGTTCTGTGGGCCCGATCCTCCTGGCTTCTCAATCTCTCCCTTCCCTGGCTTGGCTGAGTCCCTTCCTCTCTGCTCTCAGCCTGAAGTTATTTATATTATATTTTATACAATCAACACTCCCAAACCAACACATCACAACCTGGCCCGTAGAGAGCCTGTTTTCCTCTTCCTGGAGTAGAGACAGCTTAGGCCACCTAAAGGCAATGGCACCAGGTGCCCTTGTGTGGGCTCAGCTTGTGCTAATTTAATTAACCCTCACAAACCCACCTGCTATTATCTTATCCCTGTTTTACAGGGGGGTAAACTGAGGCTCATGGAGGACATGTTGCTTGTTCCAGGCCATATAACCTGTGAAGCTGGGATTTGAACCCAGGGACGCTGCTACCTCTGGCAGCTGGTGCCCTCAATCATTGTATTAGGACCGTGTGATTTTACAATGACGCTCCGACGGACAGTCACAATAGTTGACCTTTATCGCATCGGCCACATGCCAGGCTCTGTTCCAGGTCCCGCACACATGTTAACACATTCAGTCCTCAGTGCATCACCCACACTTTGCAGGTAGAGTTCAGGACACAGAGAGGTCAAGTAACTTAATTGAGATCACACAACAAAGGAGTAGCCAAGCGTGGGTTGAAACCCAAGTGGCTCTAGGTGGCCTGGGTGACATTATCACGCCACACCCTCTCCGGACAGAAGCAAGTTAGGTTTCTAAAGCCGCAACCGCCTCGGCCGTCATCCCCTGGGGATTCTTCCCAAGGCTCGTGGAAGAGTTCATCCTCAAGTCAGGCTGTTGATTTACCGGGGCACGTTTTGATCACTCCATGATAATCCATCATGCTTTATGTACCCCTTATATCAAAAGTATACCTTGTTAGCAAGAGGCAGCCTGGTAAGGCAGGGTGTTTTTCTCTTGGGTGATTGTTTCTTCATTAGAATCTACGAAGTTGGTATATTTGGAAATCCCACAGCTGGAACGCAATGAACACCGCCCACGAATCCTGGCTGGTGTGGGGCCCTAATTCATTCTGGGAGCCTGTTACGCACTGGAATCACCAGTCGCCCCAGCTTCGGAGCAACAAGCAATTCTAAAGTTTGTTTTCAACTTCCTGTTCTTACTGATTGATGAAACCTTACTACCTTGGAAACGATGAAACTCCAGGCAGACCAGGAGACAGAGAGACTATGTTAACACCACACATCCCCTCCCCAATTGCAGAAATGAAACGTGACAGTGACAGCCAGTGCGTCTGTAGCCTGCTCCCCAATCTCCTTTCTTTCTCTCTTTCCCCTGAGAAAGTTGCTGCCGGAATTTACCTTTATTATTTTTTTTAAGTGTGCTATCCGAGTATGTAATCACGAATGACATAAAACGTTCTGCACGCTTGAAAATGACACAGAAAGCGCCTTGCTACACATGTCCTTCAGCAACGTGTGTGTGTCTTGCTACCTTCGCCAGAGTCGGCTGGGCTCACACACCGCCATAGTTCATTTTTCACGGCTGTGTAGTATCCCGCTGTGGGAGCAGATCACCGTATATTCGTCTGTTCTCCTGTTGATGGGCGGGTTGGCTGCTTGCCATGTTTCACAATGACAAGCTGGGTTGAACAGCGGCTTGCCTAACTCCTCATGTGCCAGGGCAAGAATTTCTCTGGAGCATCTACGTAGGTTTGGAATGGCCACCTTTAGGGCACGTTGTAGACAGCTTTGAAGATGGCCTCTGACGTCCCCTCTCTCTGATGTGGGATCTCTGGGACCGTGAATGTGAAGGATGTCACTCCTGAGATTGGGTTCTATTTTCTGGCACAGCCAGCTGGAAGGAAAGGAGGTTATCTGGGTGGGCGTGATCGAGTTGGTGAACCCTGTTGATCAAATGTGGATCAGAGACTGAGGCGTTCGAATTGGAGTTTTAGAGAGACTATCCATGAGGGAAAGACTTCCTCGCTGGCTTTGAAGGTGGAGGGGGTCTGTGGCAAAGGGCACAGCTGGCCTCCAGGAGCTGAGAGCAGTCTCCCAGCTGATGTCCAGCAGGGAACCTGGGAACCTCAGTCCTATCACCACACAGCACTGGATGCTGCCAGCAGCCTGAGCTCACTCACAGGAGACCCTGAGAGCTCCAGATAAGAACACCGTCAGCTGACACCTGATCCCATCCTTGTGAGAGCTGGGGACGCACAGCCCAGACACGCCAGGCCGGGACGTCTGACCCCACGGAAACTGTCAAAGAAATCTGCAGTCCATTCACGTGGTTGTACAACCATCCCCACTCCATCCATCTCCAGAACCTTTCCCTCTTCCCCAGCTGAAACTGCACTGGTTAAAAATGGGCATTGTTTTAAGTTGCCCTGTTTTCAGCAATTTTGTAAACGGCAGTGGAAAAATGAATACAATTTCCAAAGCTGTAATGCTTTTCACAGAAGTCATTTTGCCAGAGTCCTTTCACTGGTTTGCCGGATGCTACATTTGTTACTCTGTATCAGAGAAGAACTAAAATAGCTCAACCTGTGTTTTCGTTCTCCTGTGGAGGTTTCACGCAGGTAGCAACTTCAGGAAGAATGGGAAAGTAGTTTCTAACCAGAATCAAACGTTCTCATTCCCTTCCCCCTCCCCCTTACATATATAATTTGTTGCTTAGAAACACTTTTACTCCCCACTCCCGCCCCCATTTTACATTTTAAATGGCTGTGACAGAACGGATGGGAGGGAGATGTTAGGTATTCACCTGAAAGGTTTTTATGAACCGGAACAAATGTGAAAATGTTTTCATTTCTCGCGTTTTGGAACTGGTGGCCTGCAGCCAGGCAAGATTTGTTTCTTTTTTCTTTTCTTTAAAAATTGATTTTCATTTTATTTG
This sequence comes from Saccopteryx leptura, assembly GCF_036850995.1. NCBI lineage: Eukaryota > Metazoa > Chordata > Mammalia > Chiroptera > Emballonuridae > Saccopteryx > Saccopteryx leptura. The sequence goes on from NC_089504.1 coordinate 249,050,637, forward strand.
ATTGGTTGCTGTAGTGTATAAGATCAAAATCAAGAAAATGACGGTAGTAAGACAGTGAAGTAGCTAGGCATCTTTTGTTTACACGGGATTGAAACTCTTAACTCAAAAAAGATTGGCTCATGAAACTGGGATCTCTGGGAGGAACAGCTTCAGGCATGGCTGGATCCAGGAGCTCAGATGAAAGCATTAGGACTTGGTCCCTTTCCATCCCTTCGCTCTCTGTTCCCCTCTTTATTTCAGGCTGCCTCTTCAAGGAGTAGCCTGTGGCAATCGAGATTTATGTCATCCTTGTAGTTGGCGATGGAAAGAGAACTTCTCTTTCCGTCTTTTCAGTAGAAGTGACAAGATTGAGTCTCGCTGGATTTTGGGGATGGGGGGTTTATGTACCTGCCTGTGAACTCATTACTGTGGCCAGAAGTTTGGACAGTGCTGATTGGCCAAGTCTGGGGCGTGTACCCAACCAAACCTAAGGAAAATTGAGGTGTTGTTAGTGGAACGCGTAGGGAATTGGTCGCTGAGCACAAGGACAATGGATATTTAATTCAGCTGAGAGTCTGTCACCAAGGTTATGGGTTTGACTCTTCTGAGACCTGGAGAGCTCTGAGCCGTGGCTTTCAGCTGGACTCCTGACTGGGCCAGCCCATGCCACAGTGATAAAGATTTGGGGTGTCTGTTTGTAGGGAGACTCAGGACGGTTTCTCCATTCATCAGCGAATGCTGCCAGACTCCCTGTTCACTCATGATTCCTCATTACAGGTGAGAGGGAGTTTCCCTGGTGTGCTGCTTGATTGAATCGATTCAGAGTAAAAGATGGGAGAGCAGTTCTAAAAACTGGCCACGAGTTTTTGACATCTGCCCATGGAAAGATGTGGGGTCTGTGTCCTCTCCCCTCAAATCTGTGGCTGCTCTGACCTCTCCATGTGCTGGAGGCGGCCCTGGGACGCGTGAGGCTAGGTCCCTAAAGGCTGTGCAGTCGGTGCTCTAGGAACGTCCTCCGCCTTTGAGGTACTCAGCCCAGTCGCCAAGCCATGGGAAGCACCGCGTGGCAAGCACTCAGGTGCTGACAGCTGAGCCTTCTAGCCATCAAAGCCCAGGCACTCGACATGTGAGAGAAGGAGTGTCCAGGTGGGATAACCCCCAAGTGTTAGAGTCAACCCAGCCCTTCGTGTCTCCCAGCCTGAGCCCTCCAACTTCACAGGGATGGACGGCCCACCCGCGCTGCCCCTGCTCTGAATTCCCGATCCACAGGACCCTTGAGCTGTGACAAAGTGGTGTTGGCGCACGGCATGAGACGTGGGGGCCGTTCCTTACACAGTGAAGAACCGGGACAGGTGTGCTGGCTGGTGTTGCTGGCCGTTATGTTGGCCGTATCGGTTGGGCAAAGCGAGCCAGGAATGGCAGCAATGAAGATACTCTACGTGGAGACTCAGAGACATGAACAAGAATGTGAGGGCAACAGGGGCGGGGGGTTGGGGGAGGGGGGATGGGGTGAAGAAGGAGAGAGGGGTTAGGGGAGGGGAGGGGCACAAAGAAAACCAGATAGAAGGTGACAGAAGACAATTTAACTATGGGGGAGGGATATACAGCACAATCAAATGTCAAAATAATCTAGAGATATTTTCTCTCAACATATGTACCCTGATTTATCAATGTCACTGCATTAAATTTAATAAAAAAAAAAAAATTAAAAAAAAAAAAAAAAAAAGATACTCTACGTGTACCACTTGACCTGGTCATTCGACTACTGCAAATCTATCAGAACAAAAGAACCTCACACAAGAACAATGGATCCAATGCTATGCACAGACGTGTCCATTGCAGTGCGATTGGGGATAGTCAGAAATTGGAAACAACATAGCTTTCTAACAATGGGGATACGATTCCTTTGGAAAATAATTGTGGCCACCATCGAGGGCTTGCTGTGTGCCAGGCGCAGGGGGTGGGCTGCCCCTCTGTCATCTTTTACTACCTATTTCGATGGGCTCCTGGCAGCCTTGGGGGTAGTAGTGACGACCCAGCTCCCCTGGCACACGCACGTGACCTTGAGCCTGAGAAAGCTTGTCCCCGGGTCCGTGGGTGTCAGTTGTCAGCCTCCTGATTCCAGAGCCGTGCTGTTCAGAATCAACGCGAGACTGATCCAAGGTGGGAGAACGATCTAGAAAGCCTGGGTAGAGCCATTCAGCGGTGGGTTAGGCTGTCTTTACAGATAAGGTGCATGAGGAGTTTTTTTTTTAATAAATTTTTATTAATGATAATGGGATAACATTAATAAATCAGGGTACATATATTCAAAGAAAACATGTCTAGGTTATTTTGTCATTAAATTATGTTGCATACCCCTCGCCCAAAGTCAGATTGTCCTCCGCCTCCCTCTATCTAGTTCTCTGTGCCCCTCCCCCTCCCCCTAACTCTCTCCCTCCCTCCCTCCCATGTCCTCCCTCCCCCCACCCCTGGTAACCACCACACTCTTGTCCATGTCTCTTAGTCTCGTTTTTATATTCCACCAATGTATGGAATCATGTAGTTCTTGTTTTTTTCTGATTTACTTATTTCACTCCGTATAATGTTATCAAGATCCCACCATTTTGCTGTAAATGATCTGATGTCATCATTTCTTATGGCTGAGTAGTATTCCATAGTGTATATGTGCCACATCTTCTTTATCCAGTCATCTATTGACGGGCTTTTTGGTTGTTTCCATGTCTTGGCCACTGTGAACAGTGCTGCAATGAACATGGGGCTACATGTGTCTTTACGTATCAATGTTTCTGAGGTTTTGGGGTATATACCCAGTAGAGGGATTGCTGGGTCATAAGGTAGTTCTATTTGCAGTTTTTTGAGGAACCACCATACTTTCCTCCATAATGGTTGTACTACTTTACAGTCCCACCAACAGTGGATGAGAGTTCCCTTTTCTCCGCAGCCTCTCCAACATTTGCTATTACCCGTCTTGTTGATAATAGCTAATCTAACAGGGGTGAGGTGGTATCTCATTGTAGTTTTGATTTGCATTTCTCTAATAACTAATGAAGCTGAGCATCTTTTCATATATCTGTTGGCCATTTGTATTTCTTCCTGGGAGAAGTGTCTGTTCATGTCCTCTTCCCATTTTTTTATTGGATTGTTTGTTTGTTTGTTGTTGAGTTTTATGAGTTCTTTGTAAATTTTGGATATTAGGCCCTTATCTGAGCTGTTGTTTGAAAATATCATTTCCCATTTAGTTGGCTGTCTGTTTATTTTGATATCAGTTTCTCTTGCTGAGCAAAAACTTTTTATTCTGATGTAGTCCCATTCATTTATCTTTGCCTTCACTTCTCTTGCCATTGGAGTCAAGTTCATAAAATGTTCTTTAAAACCCAGGTCCATGATTTTAGTACCTATGTCTTCTTCTATGTACTTTATTGTTTCAGGTCTTATATTTAGGTCTTTGATCCATTTTGAATTAATTTTAGTACACGGGGACAGGCTATAGTCGAGTTTCATTCTTTTGCATGTGGCTTTCCAGTTTTCCCAACACCATTTGTTGAAGAGGCTTTCTTTTCTCCATTGTGTGTTGTTGGCCCCTTTATCAAAGATTATTTGACCATATATATGTGGTTTTATTTCTGGGCTTTCTATTCTGTTCCATTGGTCTGAGTGTCTATTTTTCTGCCAATACCATGCTGTTTTGATTATCGTGGCCCTATAATATAGTTTAAAGTCAGGTATTGTAATGCCCCCAGCTTCATTCTTTTTCCTTAGGATTGTTTTGGGCTATTCGGGGTTTTTTATAGTTCCATATAAATCTGATGATTTTTTGTTCCATTTCTTTAAAAAATCTCATAGGAATTTTGATTGGAATTGCATTAAATTTATATATTGCTTTGGGTAATATGGCAATTTTAATTATATTTATTCTTCCTATCCAAGAACAAGGAATATTTTCCATCTCATTGTGTCTTTTTCTATTTCTCTTAATAATGCCTTGTAGTTTTCGTTATATAGGTCCTTTACATTCTTTGTTATGTTTATTCCTAGGTATTTTATTTTTTTTGTTGCAATCGTGAAGGGGATTATTTTTTTTAGTTCGTTTTCTAATATTTCATTGTTGGCATATAGAAAGGCTATGGACTTTTGTATGTTAATTTTGTATCCTGCGACCTTACTGTATTGGTTTATTGTTTCTAATAATCTTTTTGTGGAGTCCTTCGGGTTTTCGATGTATAGGATCATATCATCAGCAAAAAGTGATACCTTTACTTCTTCTTTTCTGATATGGATGCCTTTTATTTCTTTGTCTTGTCTGATTGCTCTGGCCAGAACTTCTAGCACCACGTTAAATAAGAGTGGAGAGAGTGGACAACCCTGTCTTATTCCTGATTTAAGGTAGAAAGTCCTCAGTTTTATGCCGTTTAATATGATGTTGGCTGATGGTTTATCATATATGGCCTTTATCATGTTGAGATATTTTCCTTCTATACCCATTTTGTTGAGAGTCTTAAACATAAAATTGTGTTGTATTTTATCAAAAGCCTTTTCTGCATCTATTGATAAGATCATGTGGTTTTTGTTCTTTGTTTTGTTGATATGGTGTATTACGTTAACCGTTTTGCGTATGTTGAACCATCCTTGAGATTCTGGGATGAATCCCACTTGATCATGATGTATTATTTTTTTAATATGTTGTTGTATTTGGTTTGCCAGTATTTTGTTTAGTATTTTAGCAGCATGAGGAGTTTTTAATCGTTGGAGAAAGTGTCCGTGCTAGGTCAGGTGGGGGGACAGGCCGAATGAGCGCTGTAGGTACAAGAAGATACCACTGATTAGAACTGTGCATAGAAAAGAAGCTAAGAAGAGTGCCGACCCGTGACTGAGTGGTGGGAGTGTGCACACGTGAACCCCCCCCCCCCCCCCAAACTAAGCCTCTCCACACTGTCAACTTTTCTGTCAGAAGCAAATGCCACAGAAGAAGAAAGAAAAAAGGACAGACAGGGAGGGAACAAAAGTTAGCAATAGTCAAGTAGAATTAAACGATGAAATGACAAAGAGAGCTAAAATTGCTTGTTATTAAAAAAAAATTTGAGATTTCAGTCTCTCAGTCATGGCAGTGTGGCTCGCGGTGACTGTATTGAACAGGGCAGGGTTGGAGGTGACCCCTCGGGGCTCCCACACCTGTCTGCCTGGGTTCTGGTCTTTCTCCACTTTCCTGCTGTGTGACCGTGGGGGAGTTACTTAACCTCTCTGGGCCTCCCTGTGAGATGGGGTTATTGATGGCAACAATACTCCCTCAAGTTGTGAGAATGAAATGAAGAGCCCCAGGCATGGTGTCAGACACGTGATGCCATAGTGAGGTGACCTTGTGGCCGTGCCCCCTCAGTACTTTGCAAAATGTGTGAAGTTGACTTGCAGCTGTGACTTAGCTGGTAAGTATCCTAAGGAACCAGTCCTAATAGATGTGCAAACAGTGAACCACGTCTAGGAGGCAGTGTCGCTTAGTGGCTAGGAGCACGGACCCTAGACCTTGACTGGGTTCAGATCCCGGCTCTGCAACTTGATAGCTGTGTGGCCCCGGGAAGGTGATGATCTTTGTGCCTTGGTCTGCATTTGTAAAATGGGGTTGATTGGTCATGGCACATATAAGTGGCTATCCATATCAGTACCTGTTCCCTGGAAGGTTTTATATACGTGATTGCTTTATTTTTTAATTTATATACTGTTAACAAAAGCTATACCCCCTCTACCCCCAGCCCCATTAATACTGCTAATTCAGATGTAAAACCAACCCTTCAGCACCATGAACGTCATTGGAACTCTTAGGAACAGAAGTTGCAACGGGTAGAAATGTGCCCAATCCTGCCCGCGGATGTGTTTTGTTTGGCTTGCTTACTGTTTGGCCCACAGAGAATTGAAAAGAAAAATGGGGTTAGTTGCCAAAGTTTAAAAATAGAGAGGTTTCAAATAAAAATCCAGATTTTTAGCTTCTCTCGAAAAAAATTGTGCATGTACGCCACCCTGGGCTGATCTTTCCAGCTTGGCAACAGTGGGTTGGAACCAAAGAGCTGCCCCCACCCCGCCCCTCGCCCCTCACCCCTCCTACCCCTTTCACATGGGGTGAACTCTGCAGTTAACCATAGTCCCCACCACTCCCTTTTGCCTCACTGCTGGCCTGCTTCTCTTTATTTATTTATTTATTTATTTTGTATTTTTCTGAAGCTGGAAACGGGCAGAGACAGTCAGACAGACTCCCGCATGCGCCCGACTGGGATCCACCCGGCACGCCCACCAGGGGCGACGCTCTGCCCACCAGGGGGCGATACTCCGCCCCTCCGGGGTGTCGCCCTGCCGTGACCAGAGCCACTCCAGCGCCTGGGGCAGAGGCCAAGGAGCCATCCCCAGCGCCCGGGCCATCCTTGCTCCAATGGAGCCTTGGGTGCAGGAGGGGAAGAGAGAGACAGAGAGGAAGGAAGGGGGGGGGGAGAAGCAGATGGGCGCTTCTCCTATGTGCCCTGGCCGGGAATCGAACCCGGGTCCCCCGCACGCCAGGCCGACGCTCTACCGCTGAGCCAACCGGCCAGGGCCTGGCCTGCTTCTCTTATTTGGCTCACCAGCCCAGCCCCTGGTGGCATTTGAGTTTGGAAACCCTGGGGTTCTTATTTGGATCTGAAGGTAGATACAAGAGCCAGTGTAAACTCCAGTGTGGAGGTGGCTTTTGCGGGAGAAACTCAGGGCCTTTGGGGTTGAAGCCGTGGGCCTGGGTCTGTGTCAGAGCCCACAGGCTTGTCCGTGAGGGTGTCAGCTTCCTGGCCCACATCTTTCTCGAGCATTCTCCCCTCAGCCATGCCAGGTTCATCCCACAGAACCCTGGCGCCACCCCTGACTCCTTCTCCTGTCCTTTCACCTCTCATCCACTCGTCTGTGCCTTCCGAACACGTCCTGACTCAGTTTACTCCTCGCTCGCATCCCAACTGTCTGCCGCCTCCCTGCCCCCCCCCCCCCCCCCGTCACTGTTCTAGTCCCAGCGCTGCAGCCAGAGGGGCACATTGAAAAAACAAAAGAATTAACAGACTTTATTATTTTCTTTTAGAGCCGTTTTAAGTGTACAGGAAAATGAGCAGAAAGCACAGTGTTCCCGTATTTGTACCCCCTCTTCCCCAGCCTTCCCTGTAATTAACAGCTTGCATTAGTAGGGAACATTTGTTACAGTCGGTGAGCCAATGGTGAGACATTATTACTAACAAAAGCCCACAGTTGATACATTAGAGTTCACTCTCTGGGTTGTACATTCTGTGGGTTCTGGCAAATGCAGGATGGCACGTACCCACTGTGCCACGGTGTCGTTGAGTCCTTTCATGAAAGGCCCTGAAGGTCCTCTGTACTCTGCCTGTTCATTGTTTCCCCCCCAAAAAAACCCCCACCCAAAACAAACCCCCCCACACACAACAAAAACCTGCCGCAGCCACTGATCTTTTTACTGTCTCCATTCAAAGTTTTGCATTTTTCAGACAGTCTCACAGGGTGTGGCCTGTTCCGATGGGCCCCTTTCACCCTTTCACTTAGCGACGTGCGTGGAAGGTGCCGTCGTGTCTTTCCGTGGCCCAGTAGTTCATGTCCACCGATGCGTGGTATTCCTTCATGCGGTCGCGGCACGTGGTTCATCCGTTCCCCCTACGGAAGGGCGTCTTGGTTGCTTCCAAGTTTCAGCACCATCTACCACACTTGCTGCTGTTTTCTCTGTGTTGCTTTTTTGTCCCTGGCTTGCCTGTTTTGGCCCTCAGTTCTTTTTGCTGCTTCTCTGGTCTTAGTTAAACATTTTCTGTGATTTCGGTTTTTTTTTCTTCCTCGCTTAGAGGAGCCGTTATATTTCTTTTGCTCTTTATTTCGTGGCTGCTCTTGAGTCGGCAGTATCGTTTACAACTACTCTCAGTCAGAGAGAGCCCTGTCAAGCCCAAGTCAGGCCCCCTCCTTCTTCTGATTGGAACCCATGAGGACTCTTCACCTCACTTGGATAGGAGTCCTTGTGGTGTGGCCCTGGGCTGTCTCCTTGCTTGTGTTCAAAGCCACAGGGCACCTCCCACCTCTGAGCCTTTGTTCCCTCTGCTAAGAGTGCTCTTCTCAGATACTCGTGTGGCCAACACCCTCACCTCCTGGATCCCGCCACCCCAATGTTACAGGCAAGGACACTAAAACACAGAGAGGTGATGCAACTTGCTTAAGGTCACACCGCTGCTGCCGAGGGCCAGTCTGGGATTTGAGCCCCAGTTGTGTGGATCTAAAGCTGAGTCCTTATCACGGCACTGACGAGCGTGGCTCTGAGTGTCCATCCTGAGGCCTGTGGGCCGTGGGTGGTGACATGCAGGGAAGTTCATGAAGGCCACCGGTATCACCCTGGGGTCCTGTTCCCTCACTTTTAAGTAATGTCCTCAACTACATGGTCCCAGATGGCCCACCTCCACTCCCACATTATACCCAATGGGAAAGCACAGAGAAAAATGTGGAGGACACGCCCCTCTCCTCTGTCATAACTTTTGCTCAACTCCCATTGGCCAGAATATAATCACATGACCAAACCTAGCTGCAAGGGAAGCAGCAATATGTAGTTTCCTCTGGGAGGCTAAATTTTAGGGTCTTTATGGAAGGAAGACAGAGGAAGTTTCTGCCACAACCTTGTGATTATCTATTTTTCTAAGACATTAAAATAAATATCACTGAAAAACCTTTTTAAGTGCCTTCATGTACCACCTGTAATCATTTGGTGTGTGTGCCACACCTGAGAAAACAGTGTTATAAGTCATCATCCTATGGGATGGTCACCCTTGTTGGAGCCCTCGTCTTGTTGGAGGAGAGACATACGCTTTCTGTTCCCAGATGTGGGACAGGCTGCATTTAATTAGTGCCTCTGGGGCAGAGTGGGCACTTCTCTTCACAGAGTAGAGAACTCCCTGTCTACCCCAAATATGTCGGCATGTTTCTGAAGACTGACAAGAACCAACTGCCTCCTCTCCACTTCATCCTCCCGAGTTTCTCCAGGATCTGCTGCCACGGTGGTCAGACGTGGGCGGGAGCTTAGACCATGGGGTTCCATTTCAGCTCCGACAGGCCCTTGTGAGCGGATATTGCTGATGTCTTTGAACTGCACGCCCTCAGCGTCTCCTGCTAAGGCTGGGGATTGTCTTAGCATGGATGCGTCAGCTGGAGCCCGTAACTGGAGTGCTGATGGGAAGCAGGAGGCCAATTTTAATGATTTATCAGTGCTGTGCGTGGTGGCAGCCACATGTCCCAAAGCCGGGGAAAGCCTGTCTGTTAAGAGCTAATGATCTAAGAAGTCCTGACATCAAGTAAAACCTTGAGTGAAATTCCATGGTGTTGCAGACTGTTAATTCTTTATTAGGTTTTTCTAAGACTGAGATAAAAAAAGCGTTTTATCTTTTTTGAGGTGTGCCTTAACATGTCGTTGCATTTTATGGATACATTGATCTTCATTTGGCTGATCTGGAGCAGGTGATGGAGATTTCTGTGCCTGGGTGTGGGGAACCACTTCCCGACACTGTGCCAACCGGTTATTTTTGTCTGGGTAGGGGATGTCAAGTTTGAAAGATGAGGCAATGTCAACGTGGGCAAATGAGGACTCATGTTTATGTTTATTTATGTTCCCTCCAAGCTGGCTGGCGTGGCGTTCCTGTCTTGCCACGTGTGTTTAAGAACTCCTTCCTCCACTGAGGTTAGCGACTGTGCTTGGAGGTTCTGTCTGAGACAGCCTCGTCATGGGCTTTATGGTTCGAGGAGTCCAAAGTTCCAGGCTTCGCTAGTTTTGTGCTAGGATTGTTGTCTAAGTGGCAATGCACTGTGTAGAGTCTGGTGCCGGGGATGTGAACTGAGATGCCCGCAAGGGCCAGGCACCGGAGGTGAGGCCGTGACTTAGGTGTGCCAGCTCGGGGCTGCAGTTCACTGCCTGGTCCTGCGGTGATGGATGCTGCTTGTCTCCACGCAGGGATGGGGGGTGCGGTCCACTGTTGCCAAGTCCTCTTACTTTTGCAACCCAGGCTGGAAAGGGGGGCTGTGATGAGAAATACAGGAAATAAGTCTCAATGAAAAAGCACAATGCAAGCTTCACAAAGCACACAGGCCGTATTGAGCTCTTGGAACCTCAGGTTTTAGCAGATGGTACGTGAGGCTTATTCATTCCCCGTCTAGCCAGGACTCCTCCCCAGAGCTCTAGACATCTCTATCTGACTGGTCCACATGACGTCTCTCTCAGATGTCTCCCGGGCATCTCCTGCCTCCTGGGTCTCTGTCCTGAGCCCTTCCCTCCCCCACAGCTTTCCTGTTTCTAGTCAGGCTAAAAAGACTGGACCCATCCCTGGTTCCTCCCCTTATACCCTACCATAGCCATCAGCAAATCTGGAGGCTCTACCTCCCAAATATATGCAGACAGTGGCCCCTTCCCCCCACCTCTCTGCCTCATCCAGCCCCCCCCCCCCCATATACCCATCGCCATCACTGCTCGTCTGGACTGTTGCAATAGCCTCTGCTTTGGTCTCCTTGCTTCTCTCCAATCTGAGCAGCCCTGCTGACTGTGCATTGGACCACATCTTTCCTTTGCTCCGAATGTCCAATGACTTCCTTCTCATTCCAAGTAAAAGCCAGTGTCCTTAAAATGCACCTAAATAGTCAGGCTTCCCAGTGACTTCTATGCCTGGGTCTGCTCTGGTCCTATTGCTGTCTTCACTGTGCTTCTGCCACAGGACATTTGTACCTGCTGTTTCTGCTTTCTGGAACCTCATCCTTTCTCTGAACTGCACCTCTTCAGAACTATGTCAGCAGCTCTTGCCCAGAGGAGGGTCCGGGCCAACCTGTGTAATGTAACCACTCCCCCACCCCCCATAGCTCCCAACAATTCTCTTTATCCTCTCTCTTCTTTATTTTCCTTTGCGGCCCTTGGTACTGTCTGACACTCCAAACATTTTACTTATTTATTCTGTGAACCATCTTTCAGCTCCTACAAGGCCAGGGGCTCTTTTCCGGCACCTGGAGAGGGCCTGTGTTTAGACTCAGGAAGGTCTTACACCTTATTATGACAAACCCATGGATTTATATGGGTTCCCATGTTCAATCTATTCCAGTGGGTACACTTTTTGGATTAGGGAAACTTCTTAACCTTTATGTGTCTTGAGGTCCTTCCCGGAAAGTCGGGATGAAGGCAGCATCGAGCTCACAGGGCTGTGGCTGGATTGCCTGGATTAATGTACAGAAAGCCCCGAGGACAGCATCTGGTGTGGTGGGGACCGCTGTCTTTGCAAACGTCAACCTCATCCGGGACAGCGGGAAGGCTTGCTCCCTCACGAGCCTGGCGCTAGGTGGTGGCTGTCAGTGGGACCTGCCTCTAGGCTGGGGCAAGAACACCTCCAGGGGGGTGCCTGGCTTCCGCTAGCATGGCTGAGCACCCTAAGAGGACCGGGTGGGGAAGCCACTTCTGCTGCAGTCACAGGCCCATTCAGACTCAAGAAGAGGTCACTGACCCCTCCTGTCCACAAGTGTGTCAGTGTCCATTGTATGAAGGGCAACCAGGGTGACTATACTGGCACAACCACATTTGGAAAAGGCCACCGGCTGCGAGCTATGCAAAGCCACCCTTTGCCCTGTCCACGCGTTTAGCCAGATGGACCAGCGGGCAGGGATGTGGCTGGTGGGAGCCCCAGCTGGAGATGACCATGTGGAGTGTTGCAGAATCACGGAGGGCAGCTCACTGCTTCGAGATGCTGTCTCCCCAAGTCCCCACAACAACCACTGTCCCCCTTTTATAGATGAGAAAACAGGTTCCCAAGCAGGGATGGTTGGGCTGGAACCCAAGTGTTGGGGTTAGACTCCCTCCCTCCAGTTAGATCCCTGCCCTCCCCCTGGGAGCTGAGGCTGCTCTGTTTGCTCTGAAAGCTCCTGGATACAGGACTCCATGGGGCTGCCTCTCAGTGGCCACTTGGTCCAGTTACTATGACAACAGTGCCCAGACATGCAGAGAGACTCTTTGACCTTCTGTCTCCCCCCCCCCCCAGGGGTTCAGGCGCTCAGTGAGCAGCGAGAGGCACCGTGCCCACGCGGGCTTCGGAAGGCACCCCCACCCCGCCATGCTGCCGTTGGGCTTGTCGATCTGAGGAAGGGTCTCACAATGGGTCCACGACTGGAGGCATGGCCTGAGCAGGAATAAAAATAAAGCATGATGTCACGTCAGGTGGTGGCCCACATCCCGAAGTCTGGTGTTCGAGCCTGTTCAGTGATCTGCACCTGTGTCCAGGGTGTCTTGACTCTTCAATAAAAGACCTGCTTGGGGTGGAAGTTTTCTGGGCTATTCTGGTATTCTGGGAGGGTGGACTACGTCCCCATCACATCGTCTTAGGCGCATAACTGTGTGTGACAAATGTGTGTGTGTGTGTGTGTGTGTGTGTGTGGGGGGGTGTTTCCAGAAGAATTCTGTAGCCAGAGGGAAATGCCCACGTCAGGATGTTCCTGGCTCTTTGGCGCTCACCCTGTGGGGCCTCCCTGTTTATTAGTCAGTCGTAGGGGATCGGGCCAGTGTTATAAAAGTGGGACCTTTATAAACCTGGCTTGTGAGGGGTGGCAGCTGGCACTTGGGACTGGTTGGTCACAATCAAAGTGGATTGGGGTTTAAAGGGACTGAGATGGAGATGGAAAGTCTTCCGTTCACTAAGCCGATGCGGGAGTCGACTGCAGCTATCTGCTTTCCATTTGCGGAGCTGGCACGACTTGTGGCACCTCTAGCTGCCCACACCCAGGGTCCAGCCGCATCTTCTCTCTCCCTCCCCTGGGGCCAGGTGCCATCGGGTCTTGCCCAGAACCTGCTGCAGCCCCTGTTGCACCTGTTTTGTGCCCGTCTGTACCTTTGGCTGTCTTCACGGGGCCTGAATGAGCCCTTGGACATGTAAACCACGTCACCACTCCTTGGCTCAAATCCCCATGCTGTGCACGGCAGTTCAGAGGGTAGGTGGCAAGGGCAGGGGTGGTACTGGGGGAGGATCTGATGTATATTTTTTCAGACACCTGAGATTTCCTGCCTCGCCAGGGGCCTCACGAGAAGCAGCCCAGAGAAGAGGGGCTAGTATCTCCTTTGGTGAGTCAGGCCGGACTTGACTTCTGGGGATGGCTAGGTGAGGGTTGTGCCGGATCAGAAGTACATTCAGTCCAAAGTGACAGGAGCAAGGCCAGAATCAAAAAGCGTTCTTGGCCTCGCTCAGTAATAGGGAGTGGTGGGGACTGTGGCAAAGTGGAGTCCCTGTGCTCTGCTTGTAAGAGACTGCCCAGCCCCCACCGGCTGACTCATGACAATGTGTGTCTGCTGCGGCCCGATGTCCCAGTGTTTCTTTTAAAGAGAAGCCAGAAATCCAGCCTTGCGGGCTCTCCCTGGCTGCAGTTTTGGAGATTGCTATGGACGTCCGGGTGTTACCGTACCTGACGTGTGTCCACCATGGAGTCACTCGCTTGGACGCTCTGACTCATCTCGGCATTGGGCAGCGAGCCCTCCACGCTGGCTCATGTGTCCTCTGACGTGTCCCTGTCATTTTTGGAGTGCTTTCCTGTTTCCTGGCAGAAGCTATCCCAGGTTCATCTGCTGCGTTTCCTGTTCCAGACCTTGGAACCAATCACTTCTCCCAAGGAGCCTGGATTTTGAGCTCTCATTTTTCAGGGTTGGCGCTAGACCTGCATTCGGAAGGAAGGCTCCTCTGCAACCCGACCGGTTCCTGGGGTGGCCCTTGGGGCCAACGTGTGGGCACCGTTAGGAGGGCGCCAGGCTGAGAGCCACCATCCCCGGGGGAGGTTGGCCTCTGCTCCCGGGGCCTGCGGGGCTGATGAACAGCATGGCTAATGCGTGTGGACAGTTGCATTCCACGGGGGCGGCCACCTAGGAGGTGTCTGAAGTGCACTTTCTCAGAGAGCTGCTCCTATAGGCGTCACCTCTCAGAAACCTGTCAAGACATGGTGTGGACGTTGAGGGACATCACAGGCTGTCTGTCTTGTGGCTTTCATCCCCATGGCCTTGTCTGTCACCGCAGAGCTACGGGGTGGACCCAGGATGGGGGGCTGTGTCTGCCCCCCCCTCCGCCTCAGTCATCCCCAGTCCATTGACTGACCGATGGCGAGATCTTCTGAGGAATCTTCTGCTTACGCTGGCAGCCACTGCCCATGCCCCTGCCATGCAGACCACGGGGCACTGCCCATGTGGAAGAAGGCTGCCCATGCTGAGGACACGGGCTCTGCTTTCTCTTCTCACCTGTGCGCTGCAAGTCGGAGGGTCTGGGCTTCTATCCTGGCTTGGCTTCAGACCCGCCCGGAACAGTGGGCCAGCTTCCCAACCTTTCTGTGCCTCAGTTTCCTCATTTGAAAAGTGGAGACAGTAGAAGGACCCACTTTGGGGGTTTCTCATGAGTGAATTCATACAGATCCCTTAGAGCAGTGGTCCCCAACCCCCGGGCCGTGGACCGATACCGGTCCGTGGGCCATTTGGTACCGGTCCGCAGAGAAAGAATAACTTACATTATTTCCGTTTTATTTATATTTAAGTCTGAATGATGTTTTATTTTTAAAAAATGACCAGATTCCCTCTGTTACATCCATCTAAGACTCACTCTTGACGCTTGTCTTGGTCACGTGATACATTTATCCGTCCCACCCTAAAGGCCAGTCTGTGAAAATATTTTCTGACATTAAACCAGTCCGTGGCCCAAAAAAGTTTGAGAATCACTGCCTTAGAGTGTGACTGAGACCCAGCGAGGCTCGTAAACATGGACATTGATGATTAGGGGAATCTCTGTTCTGGGCTGGCGTGAACATCCATGGATTTTTGTTGCATGGGATAGTGCGTTTGTTTTTTGCCCTCCCCCCATTTTATTAACTTTCCTCTCTTTCTTGACCTCCCTCCCCCCCTCCCTCCCTCCGGTAGGAACAATGGTGTCTATGCATGCCACTCCCAGAGGGGCCCTGCCCTTTGCTCCAAGCTTTGCTGTCTCTGTCTTGGCATTCTTAATAATTTTTGAGCAATCGAGTCCTGCCTTCTCATGTTGCACCAGGTTTGTAAAGGGCGTGGTCCAGCATGTCAGTCCTCAGTCCCCAGCCCCAGCCCCAGTCCAGGCGGTTTGTGTGTGTGTGTGTGTGTGTGTCGCACACACGCGTGCGACCGTGCACAGAGAACTCTGGTCGGGCTCGTGGGGTGGACTCAATTTCGTTGTTTCCCAGAAAGTCTCGTTTCGATTTGGAGTCCAGCGGCCGTCCCAGTAGCTGTCCAGGCTATTGTGAACCTTGACATGCTAGGTGGGCATCTGAGCATATTAACAAGGTCTCACTTTCTAGGGACGTGGATATTTTGGGACGTGGATATTTTGCCAAGAACGAGCAGCCACATGGCTCCTCTGGAGCTGTTGGTTTTACTGATATATGCTATCAGCTCTAGACGGTGGGGGCCCAGGCCCTGCCCTCCCCCCACCCCTTTCTCAGAAGCATGAACGGTGCCTCCTGCCCTGGGGGAGGGGTGGAGGAAGCTGGGGCTGGAGACAGCTGACCCTTCTGCCCCAGAGGTGGGCAGGGCTGCCCGGGCTTCCTGTGGCATCTTGCCCTGTACAGAGTAGGCTCCTCCTGCGCACAGGCTGGTGTGTGTGTGTGTGTGGGGGGGGCTCAGCCACTTCTGCCAGCAAAACCAAGCTAGCGAGGTCCTGAACCCCACAGATCCTCTAAAAGGAGAACAGCGTGAGGTCATGAACCCTTGTGAGAGAGGCACAAAGATCTTTTCTTCCTGCCCAAATCAGTGACGTTGCCCAGGAGGCTGCTGTCATTTTTTTTGGCTAAGTCCTAGGGTTTAGGAGTTGGGAGGGGCTACTCTTTCTTTGGCGCTAATGACGGGATGGGATGGTGGGGGGGGGCTGATCTCTCGCAGATTAGAACGGGCAGGAGCTGAGAAGGGACTTGTGTGTGCTGAGCGGCTCTCCCTGATCTCGTGGCTGTTCTGCTGGACCGCCGGCTGGCTGGACCGGGAGACGCGCCCGGGCTGGCGAGGACGCAGTGGGCACTGGACTCGCAGGTGGGGTTGGGACTGCTCTGTGGATGGGGCTGTTGGCACCAGCTCGACTGGCTGCAGGGCCCAGGCAGGCGCGCACACAGGGACACAGGGGTCTGGGAGGGGCGGCACGCTCACACTTTGCAGGGAGACACCGTGCCGGGTGACAGTGCCACGTCTGCGTGTCTGGTGCAGAGAATGGGCAGCTGTCTTCTGCCCAGCCCTCTTCATTTCCTCCTGCCCACTTCACTCCGTGTCACCTGCCGGGCCAGCTTGTGTGTGGGAGCAGTTCCTATTCTCCAGTCGTGTTGGTGTTCTTTTCCTCCGTGGGTCTCAGAGGTGGCTTTCAGAGCACGTCTCTCAGGCTGGTGAGGGCAACGAGCGTCCACCCACACGGCTGGGCTCAGAGTCTGGCTCTACCCTGTCTAGCTGTGTGGCCTTGAGCAGTGACTTCACCTCTCTGTGCCTCCATGGCCTCCTGCCATGGAGCTGACCTCGGTACCTGCCGTCGTAGGGAGAGATGTGAATGAGAATGGCTTCATTCACGTCAAGTGCTTGGAAGGGCACCTGGACTGGAGTGGATGCCAGGTGAATACCAAATCCTCTTACTCAGATTCATCTGGGGCGTCCCGTCGCCTCCTGTGCGTGCCCTTAGAAGGAGGCGCCCTGCCTTCACCTGCCGTGGGTCGTTGATGTGTGGAAGCACCGGGCAGCGTGCTCACAGGGCTGCCGGCTGGGCTTTCCGTCTCCTGTCTCGGCCTCATCCTGGATAGTGAGCAGGGTGCTGGGTCTCGGACACGGTCCTGCCATTTGCACGCTGCGTGGCCTCTGGCAAGATCAGCTCCAGGGCCACCAGGCAGGGGGGGTGGGCTTTCCAGTGAGGGGCTCTGCATCACCCCTGCGGCATCAGGGAGGCTCCAAGCGGGTCTCTATTGGCGTTCCCCGTTTGGTATTCCTGACTTGAACAACTCAGAACCCGCATTCCTCAGTCAGTGGAAGTGCCAACGTGAACCAGGAGACACGTGCGGTTCAGTTGTTCCCTAAAACAGTGTGTCTCCAAGTGGAGGCTTGAAGCCCGCCTTGCATCCAGCAGAGGGTCCATATGGCATTTCCATACAATGCGCTGCTCAGTTGCTGCGGCACATGCACGCACCGATAGACGGGAATTTCACAATGAGGGTGTTGAGTGGAAGGTCAAACTGAGGAAGAATGGAGTAGAAGACTACTCGAACGACGTCTAAAAGTCTAGAAATGATGCCGGCTAGGGTAGCGCAGTGAGGTGGCGATCATAGATTGTAAGTTGCAGTAAACACAGACGTGACCTTGATGGACCCCAAGTTCAGGAAGGGAATGTGGTTGGAGAGGGAGCACAGGGGCCTTCAGCTGTCTTTGTGATAGCTTATTTCTTCACCTGGGGGGGGGGGCACGGTAAGTGTCCATTTATTGTATCGCATGTGCATTCATTGTATCGCGTATTGCATTCATTGTATCAAACAGCCTTTTGTAACAAATCTTAAAAGTATCACGTAATATATTTAAAATATTTTGTTTGAACAACATATTTGTATGGCTAAGGAAAATAAACCTGAAATGTTCCGGAACTAGATATCCTCCCCAGCACAGACCCTCTAGGACCCCCTGCCCCTGGAGTGTCCCCGGAGGCCATCAGTGTGACCTTGGTCTCTCCCAGGCAGGAAGGGTGGTGGAGTGGTTAGAAAATCCGACAGAGGTTTGTCCTGGTGACCTTGGATAAGAGCCAGGCCCTCTCTGGGTGTCAGTTTCCTCACCTATAGCTGGGGGAGAATTTAGTTCCTGTAACTACAATTGACCCTCAAACAATATGGGAGGTTAGGGGTGCCAACCCTGAACGCAGTTGAAAACCTACGTGTAACTTTTGATTCCCCCAAAACTTAATTTTCTCTTTGTGTCCGTGGGGGATTTGTTCCAGAAACCCCCACAGATAACAAATGCGAATTGGTGCATACCATCGGCCATCTGCATCCGCGGGCTCCCAGCTGCAGATCAAAACAGCACAGGTACTTATGGGGATAAAGCTGGGGACACGTGCACTACGCAGTTCAAACTCACGCTGTTCCCGGGTCAGGTGTCTACCACCTCACGGGGCTCACGCGAACGGAGGGTGCCGGAAGGTGGGTGGGGACAAGGCAGGACCTGGCAGATGCCATTCGTGATGACGATAGTGAACAGTGATTTCATCCCCAAAGTGAGAGGACAGGGGGCGGGAAGGACACAGGGAACTGACAAGGCCACGGCCCCTGTACGCCTCCTCCTGAACGAGGCTACTGTCTCAAGTTCAAATCCCCACGAGGACCGGTCGGCTGTGAATCCCAGGGCTTCTGAGTCTTCTCTTCTGGACTCACACACTGCCCCTTTCCTCTTGGCCACAGGCTGACCGTGACCTGTCCCTGACGCCATGGCTAATGGTGACCTCATGCTAACGCCCCGTCCTTCCGGGACAGGCTCCGACTGTGTGGTTCCCCTCCCGTCCGGGGCGGCTGCCCCGTCTCTCATTGACACAGCGTGGTGGAGACGGCCTGTTCACTCTCTGCTTGGGGGTGGGCTTTTCTCTCTGAAGGTGGACAGGCTGGACACCAGAAGGACCCCAGAGGACCGGGACTGTGGTCAGACCGAGAGAGAATGAAAGGAAGAGTCTTGGTGTCCCAGAGCAAAGCCTTTTCAGACCATGAATGCTCCCCATGTCATGCATGCTGGTCTGTCTGTCTGGCTGGCCTCCTGTTCCGCACCAGGGGTAGGATGAGCTCCACAGCGTCACAGGGAATGCCTTTACTGGTAGTAGGGAGAGGGCGAAGGGAGAGGAAGACCAGGCCCCAAGTTCCCATCAGCCCTGTGGGGGGACATGTGAGGCCCTGACCGTCATGTGGTGTGGGGTATGCACGGCATGGAGGGACCCCCCAGGCTCTCCTACGTTTCAGTAGAGCTGCTCACACAAACTGTCCTGTTGACAGGAGAACTCTCAGGCCCTTTGTACTGAGCAGTGTGGACCTCGAGCCCCAGCTATGTATCAGAATCATCTGAGAATGCCTGCAGCCCACACCTGGGGAGCTTGGGCCCATGTCTGCTACAGAGACGTGCCCTGCGGGAAGCTGAACTTGTCATCCAGGTATCTCCGTGTGTGCACCCACAGTCTGCACAGGACAGCTGTGCTCCTCGTGTGATCATCCTCCTGCTTTCTCATGTGCTCGGGACCTAGATCTGGGATATGATATTCTGGTCGATGAAGTCCTGTTTTCTCCAGCCCTCTGAGGACTCAGACACCCCTTGTTATGACAGAGAGCCCAGTTTAACGACGGGCTCATTGTTCTAGGAAATGCTGAGAAGTGGTTACATCGGCAAGGGAGTTTTTGGTTCTGAGAGACAGAAAACATGAAATAGGAAAAATCAGCATCTCTTGGCTCATACAATTAGAAAGCAGAAAAATAAAGCTTCAGGTGTGGCTTGATCCAGCAATTCAAATAGCATTACTGGCACCTGCTCTCTCTTGTCTTGGAATTCCCCTGAGGATTGGTTTAATTCTATTCATTCACATGGGGGGGGGGGGTAAGATGGCCAAATAGTCAAGCCCAGAGAGAAGAAAGAGTTTTTGCCAAATATTTCAAACCTGCACCTTCTGCCTCATTCTCTTGTGTCTGTGCTGGGTGTCTGAGTAGCGAGGCCTGGGTCAAGTTCCCATTCCTGGAAATGAGAGTAGAATCACTGCTTGAAATATAGACGGCGGGGGGTTCCCAGCAGAAAACCAGAATGCAGTTACCGGAAGGGGTACGGTTGCCGAGCGGCTGAATAAACACAGGCTCACGGTGAGGTGATCGGAGGGAGCTGCTGGTCTCAGGGCGCACACGTCATTCATTGTTCCTGACCAGGACCTGGCCTCTCTGTGTAACATCTCTGAGCCCTGGACTCAGTGCCCAGACTGTGGGATCTTGGCTTGGCTCCTGGTCCTCCTCCCAGAACCCCTCCCTGGAGCCGTTGTCCACGGTGGCCCAGCCAGCGAAGGAATCTGACCCGAGGCCTCATTCATGCGGGCACTGCTGGCGGGGAGGGCGTCGGAGCGGGGGAAATTGCTGGCTGGCGTGAGATTTAGATTTATTCTGTTGGAGTTAATTGTAATCTTTATTTGCTCCCAAGTGATTCATTCTTATCGTTCTTATTATAGCTGAGAAAATTAATTTTTATTCCACCATAAAGGTGGCGGTAATAATCTGGGTTCAGGGAGGGGGGAACTGGCTTTAATAAGATTTGCCGGGAGGCTTTGGAGCAGTCGGCTTTTGTGAGTGTGTGGAGTCGGCCTCTTGCGCTGGAGAGGGCTCCAGCAGGGCCCGCGGGAGGGGCAGGCTTGCCTGCTGTGTGGTGACTTCAGGTGCGCTTTCACCCCCATCCACCCGTGAGGACAGGGGAGGCTCCGAGTGGGGGACACTGAGTGAATCTCCGTGTCTTTGACCAACTACTGTGAAAACAAATCCATGGGAATGGGAATGAACCCTGAGCAGCCACGGTGGGGCTGGGGAAACGGCTCTGGGGTTAGGCTGGTTGTTTACAGGGGACCATTGGGATTTGGATCGCACGCACCATCATGAGAGGGACTGGATGTTCCAGCCCTGTAATCTCTCAGTCCAAGTGCGGGCTCTCTAGCTTGAGCGCAGGGTCGCTGGCATGACTGTAGGATCATAGACATGAGCCTGTGGTCACTGGCTTGAAGCCAAAAGGTCGCTGGCTTGAGCAAGGGGTCACTTACTCTGCTGTAGCCTCCCAGTCAAAGCACATATGAGAAAGCAATCAATGAACAACTAAGGAGCCATAACGAAGAACTGATGCTTCTCATCTCTCTCCCTTCAGATCTGCCTGTCCCCCTCTCTCTCTGCTAAAAAAAAAAAAAAAAAAAAAAAATTTAGGAAGGAAGAAAATGTAGGTCCACTTTTCTGCAGGCTCCTTTGGTGGCGGAACTTCACCTGAGTACGTTTACCACTTTGCTCTCCTTAGGATGCATGCACGTAGCTCTGACGTTAGGATCCCAGTGTGTCTGAGTACAGAACGCTGCTCCGGACCCCAGGAAAGGTATCACCGATAGTCAGTGTGTGCATTGCCCTGCCCTTCTGAGTCCGAACCATGAGAAACCAGGGACTCTGGGAACGCAGACCCCGTATTGTCAGATTCTCTGATTTTGGGGAGAAGAGAAACCAGAGGTCCCATATTTTAGGTGAAATCACTCGGTTTCTATCTGTCCATTATGGATTCAACCTTGTCCATCTAATATTTTGGAGCCAGAAAGGATTCCCCAAGCATCCTTAGTTATCAGGGAAATGCTAATTAAAGTGGTAGTGAGATACCACCATACAGCCCGTGGGGTGGATAAAAATTAGAAAGGAGGATGCCACATGGTGTTGGCGAGGACATGGAGACCCCCGGAGCCTCTTGCATTGCTGGTGGGAGCCTGCAATGGCACAGTAGCTGTGGGAACCAGTTTGACAGGTTTCTTGAAAAGTTAATCATTCATCTTCCCTTCTGACTTGGCCTAGTTCTCTGTCTAAAAAGAAGGAAGGACTTCTTTGTAAATGTTGATAACAGCGTTATTCATCGTGCCCCCCACAATCGGAAACAGTGCAGCTGTCCATCATCTCGTGAGTGCACGGACACGCCGTGGCAGGTGCCCATCACGGGATAAAAGAGGAATGACAACAGACACTACATGCAACCACATGGGTGATGGTCCAGTAATTATGCTGAGTGAAAGACACCAGACACAGAGGCCTACATTCTGTATGACCACATGTGTATACAAAACTCCTAGAACAGGCAGAACGCGGGAGACAGACAGTGGTCAGTGGTTGCCTGGGGCCGCGGGTGGGGGTGGTGGGGGGCGGGGGTCAGCTGCAGACAAGCCCAAGGGACGTCTTGCGGGGTGATGCCACGTTCTGAAGTTAGTCGGCGGTGACGGTGGCCTAGCTGGGTGGGTTTACATTCACCCTGCGCACCCAGAACGGGGCCCTTCGTGGTATGGGACGGGTACCTCTGTGAAGCCATTGCAGCATTTCAAGACAAGATACATTCGTAGAGTTCAAATTGCGAAGAGGATGAAAGTGATTATAATGAAAAAACAATGACAGTGATTATAATGAAAAAGTTTCATCCTGCCACAATCTGGTTTCCTTTTGCACGAACTCCCAATATCAACTTGTTCTCGGTGTGTTCGGAAGTACTTCGCGCGTGGAAGAGCATGTAGATACACTTTTCTGTGCACAGTGTTGTAAATGTGTTACGCTCTGTGCAGTTTGCTTTTCCCTCTTGGAGCTAGTGAACCATGCGTGCTGGTTTGCTGCTGCATGTCTTTACTTACTGTACAACATGTCTTGGTGATCTTTCTCTCAAAAAAGAGCTGCATTTTTTCTTTTTTTTTAGTGAGAGAGACAGAGACACAGACAGAGACAGGGACAGACAGACAGGAAGGGAGAGATGCAGCACCTTAGTTGTCATTGATTACTTTCTCGTATGTGCCTTGACCGGGGGCGGGGGAGGGGGCTACAGCCAAGCGGGTAACCCCTTGCTCAAGCTAGCAGCATTTGGGTTTCAAGCCAGCGACCTTTGGGCTCAAGCCAGTGACCATGGGGTCATGTCTGTGATCTCACACTCAAGCCGATGACCACGAGGTTTTGAACCTGGGTCCTCTGCATCCTAGGGTGATGCTCTGTCCACTGTACCCCTGGCTGGTCAGGCCATTTGTTTTTCATGTGCTGTCTGTTACTTTACTTTTATTGTATGGCTGGCCCATAACTGACATCTCCTTTCCTCTGTGGATGGACACTTGGCTTGTTTTCAGGCTTTGTCCACTACAGAAAATGCTTGGTCAAATCCTCTAAGCTCACAGAGATAGCCTCTCAGCCTCTGTGTCTTTTTTAGAAAAGCGTATCTGGGTGACATTGGCTGGCCATATCCCATGGGACGTCATCTGTGCGCCCACTCCTCCCAAAGTCAAATCACCTTCCGTCACCGTCAGTGTGTGTTTGGCCCCCTTCACCCTCTCCCCCTTCTCCCCCCCTTCCTGTTGTCTGGCCTGTGAGTTTGTTCATTGGTTGCTTTCTGTCCTCTGTCCCACGTCTGGGTGAAGTCGTGGCCCTTGTCCTTTTCCACCTGACTTCTCTCACGCAGCATGCCACTCTCAGGGTCCAGCCATGTTGTCGCGAATGGCAGTGTTCCATTTCACCTTTTGTCATGTTGGCCTCGCGTCTTTTAATGGAGCTAATGGGAGCACCTCCCTCCCATGGTCACTGTGGGTGTGAAATGAGCTCACACGTACAAAGTGCTAAGTGGTCCCAGCTCACAGATGCTCTGCGTGAAGTGTCAGCCGGTGTACCAATCTGTTCCAGGGAGCACCTCGTTCGCGCGTCCCCCACCCACGTGCTGGTGTGGCAGCTGGATGGATGCTGAGAGGTGCTGTTACTCAGCGAGATGGGGTGTGCAGTCATTTGGGGTGGATTTTTGCCCAAGGATCACTTTGACTTCCATCATGGGACAAAGGGCACGGTGTCTCCAGAGCTTCCCCACACTGCATGAGACTCGAAAAGTCTGGTCTTTTTGGATTTTCATCAACCAGAGGGGTGCGGTGTGGGATCTCCTGGCTTTGGGCAGAGGGGGGAAATTCCCTGACTTGAACCAGGTGCAAACAGAACTCCTTGGGGTCATTCCTGCCCTGGGTCCATTGGCATAGACCATTGTCTGCCAGAGATGCCAAGCAGAGAACAATTCTGGGGTCTTTTCTGCCCAGGTAGCTGGTGACATGGGACGATGTTGGAGCCTGAGGCCCCAACGCCATCGTGGTTGTTGCAGATTTTGCCAACCAAGTAAGTCACACAAACGATGCTCAGGACGCAACTGCTGGAACCTCACATGTGTCACATCCTGGGAACAGATGGGTGAGGTAGAAACACAAACACACGGAACCCCAAGGAGAGCCCCACACCCCAGCCCACAAAGAAGCCTTTTGAGTCCTCCTCACGCCCTCGATGTTCTGGGGAGCTGTCGAGTGCCTGGCCATGTCAGGGGCATTTTCAAACTGAGGCCGGAGGAAAATGATTGGAATGATTTTCTGGTATAGACCCGCTTGTTTGGGATCAGACTGGTTTTTTTTTTTTTTTTTTTTTTTTTTGGAAGAGGCAGCCAGCATTGGAGAAATGATTAGAAAGTAATCTGTTCGTCAATAGAGTTATTCATTAAGCATGCAAAGAGTTGTTGTTGGAATGCGTGGAGTGTGGCATTTGAAAAGTCATTGATCAGAGAGTTGACTTTTTTTTTTTTTTTTTGTAAAGAATCCCGGAAACGTGGGGCTTCCATGGTCTGATCTGAAGCTGGCTCATTTTGATGATGCAAAAAACCCCCCAAACCTTCCCCCGCCAAAAAAAAGTGTTGACGTTTTCTATTCTTTGATCCTTTGTGGGGTTCTTTTCCCTGAGGACCTGTCCTGTTATTGTTTCCCACTTTGTCAGTGGGAGCTGTCATCCGGTGGGACTTTCTCTTTTGTACTGAAGTCAGGGGACCTCACAGGGGACTGTGCCCTTGTCTTCCCTGTGCCGCGGGGAGTGAGTTGTGTGTACGCAAGAACGGTTCCCTGTTGAGCCGGTGACTGGACCCAGCAGCCCAGACTCATCTCAGAGACCCTGCTTCTGGTGGACTTCCGGTTCGCTGTCCATGGTGCTGACCCCTTGCAGCTCCGAGCTCCCCAGCCGGAGGTGGCCGCCTCCCTCTGCTCTGTCTGGGCTCTGATCCTGGCTCAGGGCAGTTTCTTGGGACCAGCCAGGCGAGGTCTCTCCCAGGAGACTGTGCTCATGTTCAGAGATTTCCTCCCTTCCTTAGGTGTCCTGCACTGGGTCACGTGCCCGCTCACACGCATCACCAAGGTGTTTGTTCCCTGAAGGGAGAGAGGAGAGATGTAGATATTGGGGAGGCAACTCAACACTCCCCTGCTAGTAAGAAAAAGACTCCAAATGACAGCCCACCGCTTGGCCGCTTGGTGGTGCTCTCCCTGTGCCTTTGAACTTCAGAAGCCTCGGTTTGCGACCTGCTTGCTCCTTGCTTTCAGGGAGAAGTCCTCTTTCCTTTCAATGCCTGGTCCGGAGGGGATCGGTCTCTATTTCAGTGTTTTGTATTCTGCTGAAAAATGCTGCCCGCCCGCCCTCACTGACCTGTTTTCCATAAAGACGAGGTGAGCTCAGAATGAAGCGTGCTCTGGCATCCCGTCGTCATAGCAACCCATGTGGTAAACATCAGCTTAACGCTGTTGGGAGGAGAGGCAGGTATTAGGGATTCTGTGGGGGGGGGGGAGATTTGAGTAAAGCTGAAGATTTGGTGCCTTCATCTCAGCTCTGCTCTGCAGGAAATACTCGATGGAGTGTCCACAAAGGATGTCACAAAATGGGCTGGAGGCACTAGGGTTTGGGACCAGACCTGGGGGCGGGGATGGAGGGTCCTCTAATTCCTATTCTCGAAAGAGCTGTCTGTTCTCAGTGCTTCCTGCACACTCCTCACCACTATCGCTATGCTTGTAGTGGACACCCCTCCAAGGCGGCTGCCCGCCGAGGTCATCCAAGCTGCCGTCAGATCCCGGGCGGCATCTCCAGGCTTGGCCCCTTCTCGGGGATGGCTCCCTCCTTCCCAGACATCTCTCCAGCACTCCGCTGGCTTTTCTTATAACACCCTGGCTTTTCCTGCCCTGTCCTGGATGCCCCTCTAACCTTCTATGCAGGCTCCTTGTCACCTCCCAGCCCCCTGCTTGTTGGGACCTCTCTTTCTGCTTTGCAGGTTTCTCTTTGGGCCACTTACTTCAGTGACATCAGCTGCTGCTGCCCTTCTGATGGCACCCAGGCCTCTCTCTCACTTTGCGTTCTCTCCTGAACTTCAGCAGCTCGCTTGTGACTTGGGGGTGTCCACCTATACCTCAGACTCAACATGCTCGGCGAGCAGAACTCATCGCCTTCCCCCAACACCGCCATTTCCTGTCTCGGTGACCGGCCCAACCCTCTGCCCATGCCCGAACCCAGCAAAACTCTCAGTTCTTTTCTCTCTCAATGCCCTTCCCCCTGCTCCCATATCTTATTAGTTTTCACATCCTCTCGACATCTCTTGTGTCACCTCTCCATCCTGGGAACCCTTTTTGCATCCAGATTGTGGTGAGTTTGAGGATATCAGAGCTGATCAGACAAAAAGGATAGGACCGTGAGATGGTGGTCACCGTGAACTCTGTTTGGGCATCTCTTTGCTGTGTGTGTGTGGGAAGTCCCTCAGAGCAGGTGACCTTCCATAAACAGGGGCTCCCACCCAGGCTAGGAGGAGAGACAGAGAACTCCCAGGAGAGAAGAGAGGTGGGCAGGGGGCTCTCGTGTCCAGGTGACGTCTCTCAGCAGCATGGTGGGAGTCTGTGTGTCAGGGAGCACCGAGGGGCTGCAGCATCTCATGGTCTTATAGCCCAAGGGGCTTCTGACCCATGGTAGTGGGATGTTTGGTGCTGTCTTATGAGGTCTGCAAACCAACAGGCACTGAATGGCTAAAAGTATGCCTGTTTGGGCTGTTTTAAAAGCAACTGGATGGGTAAAAAGTTGAGTTTGGCACCAATGGTCTTTGAGCTAATGGCCCTAGCCCACTCCAAAGAATAAACAACAGGGGGCTGGTGGACAGGGACTGTCTTTGGCCCCTTTGTATAACAGGGTCACCAGTCTCTGATGTGGACCACTGCATCTGCCTCTGCCCTGCTCACGTCTGCTTCCTGCACGTTCTCCATCGTCCTGGGGTGATGGGTTACCAAACTGCATAGATGGCGCCATGTTCCCGTGATGTAAGCTCCTTCCGTGACTTCCCACTCCCCCTGGGATGAATTCCAGGCTCTGTCCAGCCAGCCTTGTCTGGTTCTCTTTTCCCCTCTCTCCCTACCTCTGCTCCTACCGCATGGTCCCTCCCAGCCCTCAGCAGGGCTCTGTGTCCCCCTGACATCGGGTCCCTCCACCCAGTTTCCTCCTCCTTCCCACCCCTTGACCTGGTGGTTCATTCCATTTGTGCTCTGGGCACGGTATTGGAGTCCTGGGGTTACCGTAACCCATGACCACACACTGTGTGGCTTAAATAACAGAAACTTGTTATCTCCCAGATCTGAAGGCCAGACGTCCAAAGCCCTGGTGTTGGCAGGGTCGGCTCCTTCTGGAGGCTCTGAGGGAGAGCCCGTCCCTGCCTCTCCCAGCTCCTGTGGCCCAGCACTCCTTGTGGCTGCATCACTCCAATCCCTGCCTCTGTCTTCCTGTGGTCTTCCTCTCCGTGTCTCCATGTGTGAAAGTCCTTTTCTGTTCTCTTATAAAGACACCAGTCCCTGGACTTAATCCCTGATGGCCTAATTACCCCTGCAAAGACCCTATTTCCAATGAGGATTCCATTCTGAGGTGCCATGGGTGTAAGATTTTGATGGACTCCATTTAACCTGCAATAGGTCCTGTCCTTCTTGGCTGCATCAGATACATCCGTGCCTCTGTGCCCACTGTCACCATACTTGCTTCTCCTGGCTGGAATGGCTTATTTATGTCCATGTCCTACATGGGACTAAGATCCACCAGGGTGGGGCTGCGTTGGTCCATCATCCACTGTGATCCCGGTGCTTGGCACGGGCCATCTCCCGACAGGCATTCAGTGACTACCTGAAGGGTGAATGGTGTTTTGGGCTTAGTGTCTGTGTCCCCCCAGAATCCATATGCGAAGTCCTCACCTGCAGCGCCATGGTGTTAGGAGGTGGGCCGTTGGGAGGTGATTGGGTTAGATGAGGTCACAGGATGGGGTCCCCGTGATGGGATCAGTGCTTTCCTCGGGGCAGGAAGGGACACCAGAGTGTCCTCTCTCTGCCATGTGGGCGATCTGCAAGAACCGGGGCTTTCACCGGACACCGACTTGGCCAGCACCTTGATCTTGGACTCCTCAGTCCCCAGAACTAGGAGAAAACAACTTCTGGTTGTTGGAACCACTCAGTGTGTGGTGTTTGTTACAGACACCTGTGCTGACTGAGATGGATGGTGTGCCTGCCCCATCCCACCTGAGGTGTGCAGAAACGAAGGAGTGGAGCATCCTCCTGTCTCCCTCCTCAAAGCCCTGTGCTCCTCGGGCTGGGTGCTCTGCATGGGGACCTGCTGGCTCAGAGGCCGGCTGATTCCCCAGCCAGGTGCCCGCTCTGTAGCCTGGGCTGCTCTCACCTTCAGGTCTGGGGGCTTCGAGAATGCAGGGAGCCTGGCAGGGCCTAGTGACCCCCGGCTGGTGGGAGAGCAGGTGATGGGCCGGTTACTTCCATGGGGACAGTTTCTAAGACACCTCAGAGCTGGGCACCTCTCTCTTTGTCCCCAACTCGCTCTCTGTCACCACACAGGCTGCATTTGTCCCTGTTAGGATGGGCTTTTTCAAGTCTTCTGCCCCCCCCCCCCCCGTCTCTCAGCGCCCAGGTAGTCTCTGAGCAGGAAGAACGGGGCAGCTTTCCAGCAGAGACTGGGGAGATGTCTCCCTGGAGTGAATACAGCTGAGAGAAGGAGAGAAAAGTCCTTTTATAAATCCGCCAGAATTTGCTTGATTCAGGCAGAAATCCTCTCCTCCCTTTTAGCTTTCTCAGGGTGGGGACTCGTGGACCAGGGGGAGAGGGGTAGCATTGGCGGATTGCAGGGGGAAGCCTGGAGCTCCCTGCTCAGGACCAGACATGCTCACCCTCTGGTCAGCTGTGTTGCGGCAACCTGGCCGTGTCTCTCTCCTGCCCTGGGGTGAGGAGGCTGTGGTGTTTCCTCCCTTCAGGGTTCACCGTTGTGTCCTTCTAGTTCTTCCAGCACATGGAGAACCCAGTGTGGTAGGTGTTTCCCCCACCGCCCTCTGCTGCCTGTGTTCTCTCTGCCTCGCCTGAGGTCTGGCGGGAGGTGACACCCTTTCTAACACAGAAGGCCACCAGGCTGGGGTTCCTCTTACTTGCCAACAAGGACTCTGGTCACAAGGGGCCATTATGCTTGCTCTAAATTGTCTTCTGTCCAATGCAGCAATGGGTCTGGGTTCAAGTCCCCAAATCTCCATCTATTGCCCCCAACACAAACCACCTGCTTCTCATGCAGTGGTGACGACCTCGGCCACTAGGTGGCAGTGTTGCCGCGTATGAGGTCACTGTTCCTGCAGAGGCAACAGATGAGGGGGCCTGGGGTTCAGGGGGCGGCTGGGAGTGACCCAGGCTGGGTCCACGTGGTCACATGGCCATGTCCCCAGGGACCTTCCTGCGCTCCCAGACTGCTACGTGCCCTCCGTGTCCTTTTGTTCTCTGGCTGACTCTGCCCCACACAGAATAAGCTTGGAATTAGATTTGAGAAAAAAGGGACAGATTTCCCCTGGGCTGTTGTCGGAGGATGTGATTTTACCTGGGACACAGGGTAGCCGTGTCCTAGCCCCGGGGCCAGTGTGGTGAGGAAGGTTCTGTTGCACGCCTAGTGTTCTTGATGGGTTTTATTCTGCAGGCTGCTGGGTCAGGGAATTAGTAACCAGCAGAGAATGGTGGTGGTGAGAGCCTGGACTCCGGAGCTCGGTCCTGGCTCTAACCCCCAACATGCTGTGTGACCTTAGGCATGTGTCTTGACATCTCTGTGCCTTCAATTTTTCATCTATAGAATGGACTTCATAAAACTACTTATGTACTTCTAAAGTATTTATGTAATTATATAATACTATAAATAATGTAACTCACATGAGAATAATACCCTATCTCACAGGATTGTGTCAAGAATAAATGTATAATGAGCCAATATAGAACAGTGTTCGGCATATAGTAGGCAAAGGACAAATGCTTGTTATTCCAGTGATTACTATTATTTTTTGACAGAGACAGAGAGAGAGTCAGAGGGACAGATAAGGACAGACAGGAAAGGAGAGAGATGAGAAGCATCAATTCTTTGTTGCAGCTCCTTAGTTGTTTGTTGATTGCTTGCTTGTATGTGCCTTGACCAGGGGGGCTACAGCAGAGTGAGTGACCCCTTGCTCAAGCCAGCGACCTTGGGCTTCAAGCCAGCGACCTTTGGGCTCAAGCCAGTGACCATGGAGTCATGTGTATGATCCTACACTCAAGCCAGTGACCCCGCGCTCAAGCCAGATGAGCCCGCACTCAAGCCGGTGACCTCGGGTTTCAAACCTGGGTCCTCCGCATCCCAGTCCGATGCTCTATTCACTGCGCCACTGCCTGGTCAGGCATTCCTGTGATGACTGCCGATATTTCACTCAATAAACTTGTGATCATTCCCGACGAATATGGATCGCTTCTTTCTCTGAGATTTTACAACATGTGTAACTTGTGTCAGGTGCATGAACAGTTCACCTCTTACTTTCTTTTACTGTAACCATGTTTTCAAAATGTAGATTTGTCTTTTCTCATTTTTAAAACGTTTTAAGTTTCTCAAGAGCAGGCTGTGCCCTTGGCTTGTCTGTTCCGATCCAGCTCTGCTCTCCCTGCACCCCGGGCGCCTTCCCTCACTTGTCCCAAGAGGTTAATTCAGACAGAAAATACACTTCTGAGGCACAAGGTCAGAGACAGAACTCTTCAGCTCAGAGGCCACACACATGAGCACAGAGCATTAACCCATGCGTGGGCCCTCCTGTGACTGTGGCGCGGGTCTCCGACCCATGAACCCTGCTCTGTGTTCTTCCATGTATCCCTGCCTGTGGAGGTCACATTTTTCTTATAGATTAAAAAAAATATATTTTTTATCAATTTTTAATTTATTGTGTTTACATGGATTCAAGTGTCCCACTGAATATAACTCCCTCACCCCCACCCTGTGTCCCTTTTTACACCCCCTTTGCCCCCTCCCCCTAACTCCCTCCCCCCTTCCCTCTGGGATTTGCTGTCCTGTTATCTGTATCTCTGTGTTATGTATATATAATTTCATGAATCCCTTCACCTTCTCTGATCCCATCCTCTCATCCCTCTTCCCTCTGACAGCTGTCCCTCTGGTCCCTGTGACCCCACCTCTGTCTCTATTCTGTTCCTCAGTTCACTTTGTTCATTAGGCTCCACATATAAGTGAGGTCATATGATATTTGTCTTTCTCTGCCTGACTTATTCACTTAGCATAATAGTCTCCAGGTCCATCCATGCTGTCACAAAAGGTAAGATTTCCTTCTTTTTCACAGCCACGTAGTATTCCATTGTATATATGTACCACAGCTTTTTAATCCACTCATCCACTGACGGACACTTGGGCTATCTCCAGATCGTGGCTATTGTAAACAATGCTGCAATAAACATGGGGGTGCATTTCTTCTTTTGAATCAGTGATTTGGTGTTCTTAGGAGATATTCCTAAAAGTGGGATAGCTGGGTCAAAAGGCAGTTCCATTTTTAATTTTTTGAGGAAACCCCATACAGTTCTCCACAGGGGCTGCACCAGTCTGCATTCCCACCAGCAGTGCAGGAGGGTTCCCTTTTCTCCATATCCTTGCCAGCACTTGTTATGTGTTGTTTTGTTGATGAGCGCCATTCTGACAGGTGTGAGGTGGTATCTCATTGTGGTTTTAATTTGCATTTCTCTGATAATTAGTGATGTTGAACATTTTTTCATGTGCCTGTTGGCCATCTGTATGTCCTCTTTGGAGAAGTATCTATTCAGTTCTTTTGCGGAGGTCACCTTTTGAAGACACGATATCCTCAGGTAAACATATGAGCCCATTAGTGGATGTTGGTTTATTTTGAGCCCTGGGTTCAACTTCCCCCTACCTCGAGGGGACCCATGGCTGCAGGCTAGTTGCTGAGATACCTGGTTTGTCCAGGCGTATGCAGTCCCGAGTTCTCTTTTTCAATGTGAGCAGTGCTGACAGGGTCCTGGCCGGAAAGAAGTCAGCCTCGACCTGACGTACACCATCCCCCATGAGTGCAGAGTTTTGTGTTGCTCCCTACGAAGGACATCCTGTTCTTTTTGTCAAGAGTGGTACCTGGAGGGTGCTCTGGGGAACCCTCGCCGCGTTCATGCTTCAGTGAAAGCTGACCAATCTCCGGGCTCCCGGGAGGGTCCTGTGACTGTGGCTGAGTCAGTTGGAACGGGCCATTCCCCCAGCCCTGGTGATAGGTTCAGGGCTGGGTGTGGAACCAGTGAGGGAGGAGGTCGGGAGACTGGGACCTTCCCCTGCAGCTTTGGGAAAGGGATCCTCCGGGCTGGACTGGAAGGATGGGAAACGTGAGTCTTGGTGACCCCAGCCTGGCGGGGACTTGACGACAGAGTGAAGTCAGCTTCCTGGGGGGCTAAATGCTGGAGGAAAACTTAAAATTTGCTTCCACTGTGGTTCATGCTTTATGATGTATATAACTCTTTGAGTTTTTTTTTCCTTCTTTTTGAAGTGAGAAGTAGGGAGGCAAACAGACTCCCGCATGCACCCAACCGGGATCCACATGGCATGTCCACTGGGGGTGATGCTCTGCCCATCTGGGGCATTGCTCCACTGCAACCGGAGTCATTCTAGTGCCTGAGGCAGAGGCCATGGAGCCATCCTCAGCACCCGGGTCAACTTTGCTCCAATGGAGCCTTGGCTGCGGGAGGGGAAGAAAGAGACAGAGAGAAAGGAGAGGGGGAGGGGTGGAGAAGCAGATGGGCGCTTCTCCTGTGTGTCCTGGCCAGGAATCGAACCTGGAACTTCCACATGCTGGGCTGACGCTCTACCGCTGAGCCAATTGGCCAGGGCTAGCTCTTTGAATTTTGGCGAACAGAGTCATGTAACCAACACAACAGTTGGGGATTCCATCACCCCCACCCTCAGAACTTTGTTTTGAATAATTGTGGTCAAACCCTCTACTTCTCCTAATCCCTGGTGGTCCCCACCTGTTCCCCCATCCCTCTGATTAGGTTTCGCTAGAATGTCACATGCGTGGACCCCTTCCAGGTGGCCTCCTTCCATTCGGTGTGATGTCGTTGAGATTTACCCACCATGTTGTGTGCATGTCCATCGTTTCTTCTTTATTGCTGAGTAGTATCCACTCCATGGATGTACCGCCATGTGCTTATCCACTCACCAGCGGGAGGACACTGGTGATGATGCCTGTTGGGGAAGTTGTGTAAATGCTGCGAATCCAGCCAGACCGGATGCTAACCTGTGTCTTGATCGTGTAGATGTGTGTGGTGTGGGTTCCCTGCAGATGGAAAGAATCACTGTTGTCTCAGCAATGACCGATGGAGGGAAGGCTGGTCTGAGTTAGCCGTGAAGTCCAGAAAAATGCTCTCCACATCTGATGTTCCTGTTACTGTTTTTTTTTTTTTTGGGGGGGGGGGTGTTACTCCCTGACGGGTGGCCAGAGCCGACCCCATGTGATCCAGATGGAAGTGGAATCTCGGGCGTGGGGGGATAGTGTGACTTGTCTTGGACCCTACATTGAGCCAGTGGCAGACCTGGGACTCCACCTCAGAGGGGGTCCCCCCCTCTTGTGAGCCTCCTCTGCCCCCCACTGTCCAATGGAGAGAGAGCTGTCAAGGTTACTAAGTGAACTCCCATCTCTTATTTAAACAACCTCTGAGGTGTCCAATTTAGAATAAATATAAATGGAAATTAGAACAAGGTCATCAACGTTTCCTACTGTTCTCACAGCTGACGGTGCCTATAGGAGGTCAAAATTACTGTCACGGAGATCTATCTAACCCATCTCATAAAGCTCTCTCTGCATCTGCTGCCCCGTGGAAGCCACTCACGTTGGCTGAGCGGCTCTTCCACTCTCGTTCTCTCGAGCGTCTCTGTCTCCTCCTTGCTCACAGGAGCGCACGTGACATTCAGGAAGAGCTGTGTGATTGTTTCAACCTTCCAGTAGGATTGCAGCTGTCTGGAGACAATTAGCCTACGCAGTGTTGCGTTCTTTAGGCATCACCCGCTGCTATCTTGAGTAAACCCTGGTGTTGACTTACATGCAGAGAGAGGA
The DNA here is from genome assembly GCF_036850995.1 of Saccopteryx leptura. NCBI lineage: Eukaryota > Metazoa > Chordata > Mammalia > Chiroptera > Emballonuridae > Saccopteryx > Saccopteryx leptura. The sequence continues at coordinate 249,084,631 of NC_089504.1, forward strand.
TGTCTTGCTCCTGTCCAGTGTGAGTGTTCACGTTTGGCAGGAGGCTCGCTTCCAGGGGGAGACTCGGGGGCCCAGGTGCCTTCCAGCATAGGACTCTGCCATGTCCCCGGTGTGGCGGGGTGGAGACTTCTCACTGGTGGGATGTAAGTGATATCAGTGCTGGCTTCCAAGCAATATGCAACACTTATGGTCACAGTGCACTGGCCAGACCTGGTCACGTGGCCACACCTGGGGCAGGAAAGGCTGGGACAACCCCCGGCAGGCAGCCACATGCAGTCCTATGGATGGGAAGGTCTTTGTTGTTGTGTGTTTGATGGATGGTCGTCTCTCCCCCAGACACGGCGCCTTCTAGTCTAGACTAAGGCTGCTGTGTCCTTGTCCCCACACACCGACCCCAGACCCTGTGTTCGGGGCTGTCTTGCCCCCTTGCTTGGCTAGTTTTGAATTTGGGCAGACAGAAACCTACTCAGCCTCGCCTTCATGCATGCGCATGGAGAAAATGACACGGGACACTGTGGCTGTCACCGGGAGGTGGTGTCAATGCCAGCCACGCCCAGCCGTCTCTGCCATTAGTTCTTCTGCTGCTGATTGCCAGAATTCTCTCTCCGTCCCTGTTTCTCTGCTTTCTGAGTTCAGACATTTAGGCAGCAGTGCCTTCTGTGTGAAAGTCGAGGACTGAGTTAATTTACATGCCTCCTTCCTCTCCCTTCTCACCAGGTGATGTTGTATCTGCCGCAGGTAACAGAGACGCATCTGGCCACAGCAGCTCAGGCCAGGAGGGGCTTGTTTTATTTTATCTTTCCTGTAGTCACGTGGCTCGCTCCTCTGATTTCCCACCTTCCTTTCTCAGTGTGTGATGGGTCCTTGCGGTGGTTCCATGGTGGCTGTCCCATGCACACCCCCTCTCTCTCGGGATGTGAGTGGCAACACCCACATGTGGACACCTGGCGGTTCTCTCTAGGGTTCATTCAGGTTCCTTAAGGAAGGGTTGAGTCGTGATAGGGCACACACATAACAAGCGTTCTGCCTTTTTCTCAGAGTGGGGGTGCAGGGAGGGGTCTGCCTGGAGGGGGTGTCCTATTTATAGAATTCCATTCATACCCCTGGCTTCCAGCCTTCCTTCCTTCCTTCCTTCCTTCCTTCCTTCCTTCCTTCCTTCCTTCCTTCCTTCCTTCCTTCCTTCCTTCCTCCCTCCCTCCCTCCCTCCCTCCCTCCCTCCCTCCCTCCCTCCCTCTCTCCCTCCCTCCCATCCTTCTCTGGTCTTTCCAGAGACAGGGAGAGAGACAGAGAGAGGGACAGATAGGGACAGACAGACAGGAACAGAGAGAGATGAGAAGCATCAATTCTTCGTGTGGCACCTTAGTTGTTCATTGAATTCTTTCTCATACGTGCCTTGATGGGGGGCGGGGGCTACAGCAGAGCGAGTGACCCCTTGCTCAAACTAGTGACTTTTGGCTCAAGCCAGCGACCATGGGGTCACGTCTATGATCCCACCCTCAAGCCAGCAACCCTCAACCTGGTGAGCCTGCACTCAAGCCAGATGAGCCCACTCCTGGTGACCTTGAGGTTTTGAACCTGGATCTTCCGCTTCCCAGTCCGACGCTCTTTCCACTGCGCCACTGCCTGGTCAGGCTCAGCTCTACTTTTAGCCTTGTTCTCACTCTATGTGTCAACAGTGAGTGGAGCCCGTCTGGGGTCCCGGCGGGCAGACCCACCCCAGATCCTCTCTGTCGGGCACACGCACGGAAGGTGCTACTCAAGGTCCCCCCCGCCCCCCCCGCCCCCCGCCCTCTTGCCCATGGATCCACCTGGTCTTTTCCAGGCGTGTGTTGTCATATTTGAGTCTCAGGAGGCCCCCCCCCACCATGTCTCTGGATAATAGCTTTGTTCCTTTATGCACCTTTGATGCTTTTATTTCTGTGGGGTTTCTGTGGAGACGCGAGGCTGCGCCTGCCCTCCGTCTGCCACTTAAAATCAAGTTCTGCATCTTTCTTTTGATGGGAAACATGTCAATGTTTCTCTTTCATGAAATAAGCAAGACATGTTTATCCTGGGAAAGTTGGAAACACAGACAGAAACAGAGCGGCACACTGAACGGCAGCCATTCCCCTCTGTCCTCGGACCGTCATCTCCGGGCAGGGGTCCAGCTAGCTGTTGGGTTGTGAAGATGCGGGCAACTTGACAAAGGGATTCTACAGTTAACCCACAGACAGGAAAAGGGCCAGGCAAATGGCTGGAATTTTGTTGAAGAAGGGTGATCCTTCCCTGTTAGTTCCCTAGGGCCGCCATAACAGAGTTCCACCAATGGGGTGAATGAAACAACAGGAATGTATTTGCTCGCAATTCCAGAGGCTGGGAGTCCAAGGTCACGAGGTCCTCAGGGTTGATGTCTTCCGAGGTTGATCTCCTTGGCTTAAACGGCCATCTTCCTCCTATGTCTTCTTCACACAGTATCATCCCTGTGTGTGTCTGTGTCCTAATCTCTTCTTCTTATAAAGAATACCAGTCGTGTTTGGGCTTAGGGTTCATTTCAATAACCCCATTTTAACTTAATTACCTCTTTCAAGACTCTGTCCCTAAGTACAAGTTACATTTTTTTTTCCAATTAAAAAAATTCCCTAAACTGTGAAGTCAAATAAATACTTTCACTGGCTAACTAAGTGTATCATATTATACACCAAAAGAAATCCCAGAATAATTCAAGAATTAAGTGTAATACTTGAAATTTGCTAAGAGGGTCTATCTTAAGTATTCTCACGACAAAAAGAAAAATCAAGTTATTTCACATTCAGTGAGCTTGATTTGGGTGATTATTTCACAATGTATATATATCCCAATTCATCAAATTTGTATACCTTAAATATATACAAGTTTTAATTGCCCTAGATACCTAGGTAAAAAATGAATTAATATTCTTGAGCCTGACCATGTAGTAATGCAGTGGATAGAGCGTCAGCCTGGAATGCTGAGGACCCAGGTTCGAAACTCCAAGGTTGCAGGCTTGAGCACAGAATCCTGGGGTAGCTGACCTGAGCGTGGGATCACAGACATGACCCCATGGTCACTGGCTTGAGCCCAAAGGTTACTGGCTTGAAGCCAAAGGTCGCTGATTTGAGCCCAAGGTTGCTGGCTTGAGCAAGGGGTCACTGGCTCTGCTGGAGCCCCCCCCAGTCAAGGCACATATGAGAAAGCAATCAATGAACAACTAAGGTGCTGCAATTATGAGTTGATGCTTCTCATCTCTCTTCTTTCCTGTCTGTCCCCTATCCTCTCTTTCTCTGTCTCTCAAAAAAGAATTAATGTATTTGATCTGAGGGTGTTGGGGGAGGATTTCCTCAGCAGAAAAACAGAGGGGATGCCATGGAAGATTGCTACTCCTCATTATGTTGTAAATCTTGTGCGTTGGCTTTGATTGTCTATGGAGGCCACTTGGAGCCCGAGATCTTGCCAGAGAAGATCGTCTCAAAGCTCTGCCAGTCACCACTTGCTCAGACCTTGGCCGGTCCAGTAAGAAAGTGTGTTCATGGAGGGGGCATGGAGGGCAGGTTCTCTAGGATCGTCGTCCCGAGTTTATTTTTCTACCCGACCAGACCTTCCAAGAGCTGCCACCTGTCTTGGCCCCCACTCCTTTGTCCTGGACAGAACGGATCTTTCTTGTTTTTTGTTTTGTCATTATGTCCAGCCTTGCAGGTAGAGGAACCACAGGAAGCGTGCTGGGAAACTCGTGATGGGCTGTAGGAAGGCTGTTGTATCCTCAGGGTCCCCTCAGGAGCACCCACCAGAGGAAGTCTCTTAGAGCCAGGAAAAGCTTTTGTCTCTTGCTTTCATCCCGTGGACGGTGTCCAACAAGTGACCTCATCTTGTGCTTTGAGAGCTGAGCAGTTCAGAGGCACATGTGCCGCCCCGTGGTCATTGCCTGAGCTCTGATGATGGGAATGTTGCTGGCTGGGTTTTCCCCTGGCAACGGGTCACAGTGGCTTGGAGCTGGACTGCTTGGCTTGACATGTTCCCCCTGCCACTTAAAAGCTGTGGGATCTTAGCCCTTTACGGAAGCCCCTTGTGCCTCAGTTTACTCATCTGTGAGTGGTGATAATAATCAAGTCCTCAATGAAGAATATTGTGATGATTAAGAGAGCTAATACCTATACAATGCTTAAAACAGTGCATAGTGTATCATAGGATTATAAGAATGATGACAACAATGATGGTGATGGTGCTATGGTGATGATAATGGTGGTGATGATGGTGATGATGGTGGTGATGATGACAGTGATGATGGTGGTAATAATAATGATGATGGAGATGATGATGATGATAGTAGTGATGATGATGATGGTGGTGATGATAGTGATAATGGTGGTGATGATGATGATGATGATAATGGTGATGATGATGGTGGTGATGGTGATGATGATGATAGTGATGATGATGATGATGATGATGATGGTGGTGGTGATGATAATGGTGATGATGATGGTGGTGATGATAGTGATAATGGTGATGATGATTTCAATGACCATGATGATCCTAGTCTTGTTTTTTCTTTGCCTTTCTTTCTCTATATTTTACCTTTTCTTATCACTGCAATTTTTATAGTCATATTTAATTCTTAATGGACTTGCTGACCTAAGACTTGCCTTTCACAGCAATGAATGACTATTAATTTTTGAGTGTTATACAAAGCACTTACTCTGTATCCAGTAGAGTCCTTGGCACCTTGAGACTGGTGGTTCTTCCCACTGCTGTTTAACTGAACCATCTAGGGACTATAGAGAAGTCGAGCCCCACCTGAGCAAGTTTTAATCAGTTCTGTCGGGCAAGGCCAGGTATAACACAGATGTTCTCTACCCTGTGCGCTTACTGTGCAGCCAGAGTTTCGGACCCCTGTCCGAGAGAACACAGACATAGTTTCTGGTGTGGCACTGCATTTAACAGGACCTTACTTCTGTGGAGGAGAAGAAATAGGGTTCATCCCCCCTGAATCCCTAAGTCATGTTTTCCACAGTTTCCCACCATCTCCTCAGTACCTTAACCCACACGTGTCTGAACTGGATTCCTTATCTTTCTTTTCTTGAGACCAGATGTTACTCAAAAGGGGCTTAAGATGACTCGTCTTCACAACCACTATAACGACGAACAGAGGCGGCGGGGAAATGCACCCAGGTGTGTTGATGGTGGGCAGGTGCTCTGTCGGTGGCGTGTTTCTCCTTTAAGGGAATACTTCCTCCCCCCACTCCCCCACGTGAGAAATGCAGCTCTTGGCTTGGCCACCCTAGCAACCAGCCAGCGACCACTGTGCTGTGAAATTTGAGGAGGAAATGAATGGAGTGATAATGTGATGGGCACATGATTTGTTAATATTAATGGTATCTATTAACAACTCTGGCAAGGAGCCAAAGAGAGACTGAAAAGGAATAGAAGAGAGATTTATCCTCTCGGGCATGACACTGAGGCAACCTTAATGGACGGATCTTCATTCAGCAAATATTTACTTAGCTGCTTCTGCTGGGTACGGGAGAGTCAGCACGGAACTGGGCATCACGCTCTCTGCTCTCGGGAGCTGGGATGTGAGTGGGTAGAGTGGGTAGTAAGTAAGTAAACAAGGGAGGTTACCAAGGCCCGTTTCAGAGGGCGCCGGTGGCTTTGAAAGGAGGTAGCAGGGATGAAGTGATGGATGAGTGGACGGATCGTGCCTCGGCCAATAAAATGGAAACCATTTTAGCTCTTTTGGCAGAGGAGATTTAGTAAGGGGAGAGAGTCACTGAGGGGGATGGGAGACCTGAGACACCGAATTGGGCAGGGTGAAGTACCATCTGGGAGTGGCCAAGCAGTCCAGAAATTAATCAGAGCAGGGAGCTCTTACTGCCCCCTGGGCTGGAGGGACAAAGGAGGGAGATGGGATGATCAGGACCCCAGTGCTAGAACGGCTGCCTACAGGGAGCCGTGTCCGGGGTGGGAGCCCAGTAGGGGACTAGGACCACAGAAGAAGCAGGGTCTCCACCGTGGTTTCTCCCTTCTTCCCACCGTCTGGCTCCTACCAGAGCCTTCCGTTGGCTGACCCCACCCAGAACTCAGGGAGCTTGGGAAATGGCAGTTCCCTGCGGTGCAGAGGGCAGAGGGCAGAGGGCAGGGCTGGAGGTGCTGGCCCGGGAGGCCCTCCCCACGCTGAGAAGTCTTGACAAGAAGGGGTCTGCTCTCACACAGGGGTGGTGACTTCCCAAGGAGAAAGTCAAGAAGGTGGCACCGAGGGACGTCGTGAAGGCAGATGGCAATACTCCGGGAGGCAGAGAATAATGAATAATCTCCTAGTCCGTTCCTCTGCCCCACAGACAACACCCACCGCATCATCCTGAACAGATCTGAAAGCTTCCAAAGGGCTCCTGCTAGCTCCTGGCCACCATGACCATAAATGACATCAGTTGGGAGGGGGGTGGTCTTAATCAGTTAAGACCCAGGTGGCGGTGAATTATCAGCTAGTCATCAGCATCACACTTGGACTGGTCAGGGAGTAATTTCCCTTGCTGCTGGTTTTCAAAGACCTTAGCCACCTGGCCCAGGGGGCAAAGAGCCCCCTGGCTGTCCCAGCCCTGCCCTGACTTATGCAGACTAGCACAGGAGACTCTGCTGTTGAGATGTCACAAACCTTCACCCTCGGTCCCCAGACTGGTAATTAATTAGCTTCCTGGTAGGACTGGCGAGGTTCCTGAGAAGGTTTCTGACTCTCTGGGCTGCAGCAGGTTCACGTCGTACCACCGTGGGGCTCGGGGCTGCCAGTCCCACCAGTCCTGACCCCGACACATGCCCAGGATACTTTTTGGGAACTGAGCACATCAGTGATGTCTATCTGTGAACTTTGGGTCACAGCGTCCCTGCCAGCACACCTAATGCCTGTGAGTTGCTTCATTCTGAGAGGTTGTCAGTCTCTGCCCCCGAGCTCTCTCAGGGGCTCCCTGGGAGCCACCTGCCGCTGGTGCTGTGAGTCAGTCTCCTTCAGCTGCAGAGCATCTGTCTGGAGTGCCCTGAGCTCTGAGTGCGCCTGGACATGGGTTTCCTCTGGGCTCATGAGGAGGGCAGGATGGAGAAGCCTTCTTCAGCTCAGCCTCACTATGACTTCCTTACTTCCTGTTGCAGGACCCAGACCTCATTCCGTCTGGGGCTGAAAAGCACTTTGAGACATCCATAGACTCCGTGGGGTCTCCCTTCACATCCAGAACTCCGGCCACCTGGTCTACCTGCTAGTGGGGCGGTGGGGTGGGGAAGGAAGGAAGCACGGTGCCACCATATGAGATGTGGGGGTTAAAGGGAGGGATGTGAGCTTTTCAGGTCATGTGTACAAGTTCTCAGGACACGATCTCACGGCTTCATAAAAGCGCTCTGAGATTCAGATATCATATCTTGCAATCTGGTCCAAGGGCACAAACGAGGGTCTGGCAGCCGAGGCTGATGGCTTCCCATACAAGCTGATAGATAAAATTTGTATTGCATTTTGCTCGAGTTTCGGTGGGGCGGGACTGTCACCCTCGCTCTGTTCTTTCAGATTAAAGGGAGAGGCTTTGGCCACTATCGGAGAGTAAGAAAGCACAGCTTTGAACAGCTTGTAAATCAATTTCTGAGAGGTATAAAATGGCACGCACGACGAGAAGAAAAATAAACCGATCCGTAATGAAAACGGAGCGCGTTAACACTCTGCATTTATTTTAATTTCCTTTCCCCACGTCGGTAAATAAGTCAGAATGGAAACCTTGCCCTGGGGCTTCCCGCGGATTTCATGAGGAGGTAGAATCTGAGCTTCTCACTTCCCTGTCTGCTGGCTGCGTGCCCACGCGGCTGTGCCCGGGGGGTGTTGTCATGCTGTCCTCCGCTGCTGTTCCTGTGTCGCCAATTAATTCGCAGGCAGAATCACCTGGCATTGAGCTTTCTGGTTTGGAGGAGGGAGGGGAGGAATATACCACCACCAACAACAGAAAGGAATTTATATTTGCTTCGGAAAGGGGGTTTCTTTCTGCGTGGCTTGACATTGTCCAAGTGCAGGCTGCCCCTGGGTGGCGAGGTTCATTCTTCCAAGTCGTTACTTCCTCCTCCTCCTCCTCCTCCTCCTTCTCCTCCTTGAAGGAAACCCTGCCCCATCTCAGGGATCCATTTGGAAAGAACCAGGTCTATACTATGAAAGAGAATAGTTTGCATGTTTATGTATACATATATGATATATATAACAGATTATGTGCACATATACACATATATATTTTAAACAGATTTGGGATCATTTAAAGTCTTGCTGTCTGGAACACGTTGTGTTTTCTCGCCACACTGCCTCGTCATGGAATTCTTGGTTTCGATGACCATTGCACACCCCACACACCGGATGGCTTTAATCATTTCCGTCACGGTGGGATTTGAGGTTGCTTCCAGTGGGCTACTGTAATAAATCACACTTGTGACGTGCGTGCCTGCACATTCATCTCCTTTCCGGTGTCTTGGATTATTTACTCAGCACGAATTCCTAGACTGAGCAAGCCTTACTGGGCCAGGCTGGGCTGGGCATTTTCAAGGGTCTTAATGCTCCGTGTTGTCATTGCTTGGTATGATCAGCTGTTTCATCCTTCAATGGTCGCCTGCTCCTTGGTGGTGGGGTGTGTGTGTGTGTGGAAGCAGAAGGCACGCCTGTCTTGTCCCTGTGATATCCCCTACCTCCCACAGGGCAAACATGACAAGTCGGTAGTGAATACAGTGAGATAAATCATCAGAGGAGTGAGGATGTAATGACTCTCCTCGTCTAGTAATTAATCCAGCACGGGGCTGGCTGTCTGGGTGACCCTTCAGGAGAACTTGCTTTCTGGATTTTTTGTTTGTTTGTTTGTTTTGTTTTTACAGCTTTATTACAGTGAGAAATCACTGACACATAAGCAGTGCACATATTTAAGGTATACAGTTCGATGTTTGGAGATCTCCACTTGGTGAAATAACCACCACAATCAAACTAATGAACATATTCATCCCCTCTGCCGAGTTACCATTGTGTGTGTGTGGTGAGAAGATTTAATTTAAAAGCTATCTTCCTGGAAAATGACAGTACATGATACAGGATCCTTAGCTAGGTCGCACTGCTGTGCACGAGAGCCCTGGAAATGACCGATCATGCAGAACCAAAACTTTGTATCTTTTGACCAATGTCACATCATCTCCCAACTTCCAGGCCGCCCAGCGCCTGGGCTTATGCCGTATCTTCCGAACGCCTTCTAAGAGAAAGGACGCATTAGCCCCTTACGCAGTTGTATCTTTTTCACAATCTCCTAATTATAAGTTTGTCATCCTCTGGGGAAGGAAAATGCACCAAGGACAAGCCCTGTAAAGGCCACAATATGTAAATCCACAGAAAGCTGTATTTTTTGCAGAATTTGTCACAGTGGCAGGAAACCTCATCAGGAGGCCAGTCATTGGAGAGGTATCTGCCTTTCACTCTCTAGTGATGCGACATTTTAAACCCTGTTTGTCAGGTGCTATTTCTTGCCCTAGTTGGAAGCCAGGCTTCAGTGATGGTGGCAGTGGTGGTGGGGTCACTGCAGGGCAGGGAATGTCCTCTGGCTGTCCTTTGCCTGACTCGCTGCCCTTGCTTCCTGGTAGACTGTCCCTGGGTTTGAAAAAAGGTGTTGGCTTGTTGCTGTCTGTGTTTGCCTGTTTGAAAGAAATACATGTACATATATTCACATATCCACACATAGGCATGTTTATGGATATGTGTATATTTTTATTAACAAAGCAATACACGGTTGTGACACATTTAAAGTAAGTACAAACATGGATGATTAAAAGTGACAGTCTTTCTCTTTTAGGCTCTGTAGACACACAAACATAAATATGCGTCTCTCTCTCTCTATAGAACCTTTACAAAATTACATAATAGGACCGTATATGATACATTTACAATGCTGTATACTTAATGACACATTGTGGCCCTCTCTTCACACATAGCTGTGTCCCTGTACCTCATTTTTCTTTCCGCTTCCTGTTGTTCCACTGTAACAATGTATAGTTTATCTGGTCACCTATGGGTAAACCTTGAGGAGGGGTTAAACTAATAGTATCAATAGCTGGTAAAGACTGATTGAGCCTTTATAGGTGCATCTACATGTTCTAAACCCTTCATACTTATTAACTCTTCAGTCCTGACAAAACCGCCCAGTAAGGTAGGTTTTGTATTTATATCCTACTTTTTAGGAGGACACTTGAGGCACAGAGAGGTTGAGTAACTTGTTGAAAGTTGCTCAGTTCTCTGGCTCTAGCAAATCTATACTTAAATTTAAAAAAATAGGCCCTGGCCAGTTGGCTCAGTGGTAGAGCGTCGGCCTGGCGTGCAGAAGTCCTGGGTTCGATTCCCGGCCAGGACACACAGGAGAAGCGCCCATCTGCTTCTCCACCCCTCCCCCTCTCCTTCTTCTCTGTCTCTCTCTTCCCCTCCCGCAGCCGAGGCTCCACCTGAGCAAAGATGGCCCGGGCACTGGGGATGGCTCCTCGGCCTCTGCCCCAGGCGCTAGAGTGGCTCTGGTTGCAACAGAGCGACACCCTGGAGGGGCAGAGCATCGCCCCCTGGTGGGCATGCCAGGTGGATCCTGGTCGGGTACATGCGGGAGTCTGTCTAGACTGTCTCTCCCCGTTTCCAGCTTCAGAAAAATACAGAAAAAAAAATTTTTTTTAAATAATTTTTTTTTTCAATTACACTTGCCACTCAGTGTTACATTAGTTTCAGGTATGCAGCCTTAGTGGGTAGGCATTTATATAACTTCTGAAGTGACCCCTCCCCCCCCCCCCCCCCCGTTAAATCTTGCACCCACCTGATACCGTATATAGTTACTGTAATAGACTATATTTCCTAAGCTGTACTTTGCATCCCTGTGACTATTCTGTAACTGCCAACCTGTACCTTTTATTCCCTTTGTCCCTCTCATCCAGCCTCCCAACCCCCAACCCCGCTGGCAACCGTCAGTTTGTTCTCCATGACTGAGAGTTTGTTTCGTTTGTTGATTGAGTTTGCTTTTTAGAGTTGCATATAAGTGAAAGTATTTGGTACTTGTCTTTCCGTCTGACCTGTTTTTCACTTAGTGTAATACTCGCTAGGTCTATCCATTCTGCTGCAATTGGTAAGACTTCCTTCTTTGTTGTAACTGAGTAATGTTCCATTGTCTGTGTGCACCACCTCATCTTTGTCCATTTGTCTTTTGATTGGAGGATTTAACCCATTTACGTTTAAAGTAATTATGGATAGGTCTGTAGTTGTTGCCACTTCACGAATTGTTTTCTGATTGTTTTTGCACTGTCTGCTTCTTTCTGATGATGCTCTTGCTCTCTCCTCAGGTATGGTGATGGCTTTCTGTGGTGTTGTGTTTGGGTTCCTTTTTCTTTCTTATCTCTCTGTCTTGCAGATTGTTGGTTTCTGGCAAACAGGTGCTTCATCCACACCAGGGTCTGTTACAGCAGTCTGTTTTGAGTGTCGCTTAAGTGTGACCACATTCTAAAGTCACGACTGTTTTTACTCATTGCCTCTACGTTTGTTTTTTGTCATTAGTGTTCATTTCTATTGTGTGCAGCGATCATACTTTTTAAGTGTGTGTGCAAGTCAAAGTTGCTGTGGTGAACCTCCATGTGGATAAATCTCCGTGCGTTCTCTCTCGTGTTTTGGAAGGAGAGATTTGTAGAAGTGAAAAGTGAGCCATAGTGTCCCCTGCCCCCCTGTCATTTCAGTAAGAACTGTGGAGAGGTCCAAATGTTCAAGTAGATCTGACATAGAGGCATGATGGGAAGAATCGCGTGTATCACAGTAATGAAGCACGGGCGTGTCGCATACCGTGGTTACCCCTGGTTGTCTGGTGGGCTGGGTGGGTGTGCCACCGACACTCTGGAGTGATTACAACAGACCTGACCTTTTCCTCGAAGGGAGCAACTGTTCAGCCACAGGACCTCTGGGTCAGTGGCACAGTGCTCTGTGCTGGTTATTTCGGGAGATCCTGTTGAACACCCTTTCTGCCCTTACAGGACTTCCGCTGGGCTGAGACCTGGGGTGGCGGGGGAGGCAGCATTGAGTGTGTGTCCTTCCCTCCCGATCAGGACACAGCTCTTATTCTCCTTCTGTTGTCCCTTGTGCAGTGACAGAGAGTCGCGGGATTGTGGACAGCCTGCAGAGGTTCTCCTCGCTGCCTGCCTACCTCCCCGCCAGCTTCCACGTCACAGACGCCGACGACTACTTCTTCCTTAAAGAAGCCAACCAGGACGTCACGAGGAACTCCAGCCTGCAGGCCCGGGTGGAGTCCTTCTTCATCTACCGGGCCAGGACGCCGCCGGCGGTCAACGCCAGCTACGGCCCGTTCTCCGCCGAGAAGGCTGTGCCCCCGGAGCTGCTGCTGACATCCGCCGCCTTTGCACATGCAGAGAGCTTGCCCTTCAACTGGAAGCTGAAGTCCCACATCCTCGACAGCTCCATCTACTCCAACAGGCCCAAAGTGCAGACCCTGTTCTATGTTAGCGGCATGGCCTGGGACGGCGGGGGCCCCACGGACAATCTGCCCTGCGTCAGGATGTTCGCTTTCCCAGAGGCCAGGGAAGTGGTGGCCAGCTGCCGCCTGCGGGGGCGCCCGGGGCTGTGTGTGGCCGAGCTGGAGCTGCTGCCCGAGTGGTTCAGCTCGGGGCTGGACCTGGAGCCCGAGGAGGAGATCCCAGCCCTGCTGGGGGGCACGGCCATGGAGCTCTTCTTCACGCTCTACCCGGCAGACCGGGCCGGCCAGTGTCCCCTGGAGGAGGATGGCAAGTGGGCCAACAACATCCACTCGGGCCAGGACGGGCCCCCGCCGGCGTCCCCGGCCCGGGAGCGCATAGGCAGCGTGGTGGTCTACCCGACTCAGGACGACCTCAAATGGTCCCTGCTGAGCCTGGACAAGAATGTCGTCATCTCCGTCCCTCTGAACCTCATCCGGGAGAAGGACACGGCCACCTTCCTGGTGTCTCTGGCCAGTGGCTCCATGGTGGACCACCTCACTCTTAGGTAAGAGCCTTGGCCGGGTTAGATGGGCTGGGAATCACCTGTTGGCCATCAGTGACCTGTCACCTATGCAGTGGGTGTTGACCCTTTACTGAGAGTGTCCAGTGTAATGACTCACGCAAGACAGTGGGCCAGACTGAGCCAAGTGGAATATTTAGGGTGGGCTTTGGGAGACAATGTCTCAGACCTCTCCTGTTTTTATCAGAAAAGAACTCTTTGGTTGAGCAAAACAGCAGTCCCCATCTGCATGACGAAGACTCAGTTTAGGATGGCCAAGTACGGAACTTCTCTGGGCTGGGGCGGGGAAAGGGGGCAGACTTGTCTTGAGCTAATTTTGCTCACAGAGGTTCCTGATGAGCAGTAGGATAAAGCGATGGCTCTATCCCATTTGAGCTGTGTGTCCTGGGGCAAGTCACCTAACCTCTCTGGACCTCAGCCTCCTCACCTGGAAGATGGGGATAATGTTGGGCTCTACCTCCTGGGGTTGATGTGAGGATTAAACAAGTCAATCAAATTTTTGGGACAGTGCCTGGCCCACACTGTGGATCCTCACGGAGCGCTGGCATCTCGTGGTTTTCCTGGTGCTCGGACACCTAGGCGGTAGACACACAAATAGTAACGTGGAGAGACTTAATTTGCTGGGCGCAGGCGAGAAGAGGGAGCCCAGTGTGGCCGCTCCGACTGTGTCTGAGGCCGATGTCCCTGCTCAGCCCTGTTTGGAGGTGTGTGCGTGTTCAGGGCTTGCCAATAGGACCCTGTGCCCTGGCGGATCCTGCTGCATTCTCAGGCCCTGTGCACAGCATTACCCACGTCATAGGCATGGAAACTGAGACTCAAGAGGTTGGGGTCCCCTGTGTGAAGTTGTGCAGCAGGGAAGTGATGGAACTCAGGGGTGGGCCTGCACCTGTCTGATGAGAGCTCCTGGGCTGTTCTGATGTCCCAGGTTGCACGGGTCTTTACCTGTTGGACCTTACCTGGCCAGCATCTCTAGTTTCCGGTCTTCACGCCCTTCCTTGAGATGACTGTTGTTTATTGTGCTCAATTTCTTGTCTGGATAGAAATGCACAGACATTGTGGAAATCAGTGACGACCACCCACACGAGAGCAAACAGAGGCTGATTGTTCGGAAGGGCCAGCCCGCACCCCCTGGGTGTGGAAAGGCAGGTGGAGGGCTGGGAAGCTCATGGTGGAGACCAAGGCAGGCTCTGGACTGCTGGGGCCGGGGGTTGCTGACCTGGGGAGGCTGGTGAGCAGAAAGCGAGCGTCTCCCGTGATGGGTTCGGGTGTGGGTTAGGCTTTTCCCACTCGGCTCTGAGTTGGCAACAGAGGCACTCAGCAGGGGAGCTGGTGCCCTGGATGCATTCATACTTTTCCGGGTCGGCGGCTGCAGACATTGTGGTTGGGTATTCGGCCGGGTCTCTGTGAGGTGATGGGTCAGGGTCCTCTTGTTGTTGATGCTGTCGTCCGTCTGTCTGTCCATTCAGATTCTCAGAATAAAACGCTGTTTCTTTAGCCCTAGGGAAGTGTGCGATTTCCCAACATAACCGGTTGTCTGTTTTAATCCTGTCTTTTATGAATGAAACGTGACATATTCATCCTGGCTCCAATGAGGCGCTGGACCAGAGCATGACTGTGCCCAAGCTTGGCTGAGACCTAATTTCAGGGCTGAAGCCGTAGGGGAAAAGGGACAGATAGGTGTGTGTGACTTTCACGTTGTGTTGCTTTTTCAGACCGCAAGTTGTAGAGGGGCCAGTTTGAACAGAAGTTGAATCGGTTCTTCTCTAATATCGGAATAGAGTCTGTTCCACATTAACATGTAAATATGACCTATTTGGGAAGCCATTTTTTTTTTTTTTTTTTTTGTATTTTTCTGAAGTGAGAATCGTGGAGGCAGTCAGACAGACTCCCACATGCGCCCAACCGGGACCCACCCAGCATGCCCACCAGGGTGTGATGCTCTGCCCATTGGGGCATTGCTCCTCTGTAACCAGAGCCATTCTTGTGCCTGAGGAGGAGGCCATGGAGCCATCCTCAGTGCCTGGGCCAACTTTGCTCCAATGGAGCCTTGGCTGCAAGAGGGGAAGAGAGAGACAGAGAGGAAGGAGAGGGGGAAGGGTGGAGAAGCAGATGGGTGCTTCTCCTGTGTGCCCTGACCGGGAATTGAACCCGGGACTTCCACACACTGGGCCAATGCTCTACCGTTCAGCCAGCTGGCCAGGGCCAGGAAGCCTTTTTGCAAAGGGTTGTACACTAGGATCAGAGGTCAGGTACAAGCCAGGGTGGGACCAGGCAGGATTAGGGGCAGGTCTTGGTTCAACACTTCCAAGAAAGTTTCTGAACTTTGAACTCTTTTCCAGTTCAAATGTGATATCTCTAAGTTTCAGATAGAGCCGACCACATTTCACCGCTGATTTGTTATAATAGCTCTGTCTCGGCTCACACAGAGAACCCCCCTGCGCTGACCGTCTGTTCTGTTACATAGCGGAGCCCAGCTGAGGTCCTTGAGAACAGGCACTTCTGTCTCCTTTGTTCTTTGATGTGTCCTAAAGATCGAGAACAGTGTCTGACACATAGTAGGTGCTCAATGTGTACTTGTTGGATGAATGAATGAATGAATGAACGAACGAGGAAGCATTGTAAAACATTGTTCTGGGATGAAGGGTAAGATGTGTCAATGCTGTATGAAGCCATGATGTAAAAGTAAGAGTTTCATGATTATTGAAGGTTGGGACCCTCAGGGGATTCAGTTTCGGCAGAATCATTGTCCATTGTCCTGCCTGTAACGTGAGAACTGAGTCATCCTTTCTGATGAGTGGCGGGCTCTGCCAGCATCTCCTAAACCTCAGTGTCTCGCACTCCACCTCCGAGGTATTGTTTTTGTCACATGGGATATGACCGTGCCCCGCCTTCACAAGTGAAGTCATTCCTGGGTAGACAAAGGACAGAACCAGGACCCCCACCTTGTAGCCCCTCCCTGTCTCCTGGTCCCCCGTTTCGAGTGTTCACAATCCTGATGCTTACTTTAACACTAAAAAAAAAAAAAAAATAGCAACCTGTTGGACGAATGTTCCTCAGGTGTTACCCAAAATCCAGGCTTTATTACATTTCCTTTTCTTCCCCAAATAAAGCTCAGATTTTCCTCGAGGAAGCTGGACGTTGACACAGATGCTCCGGAATCCTCCTCCTCGGAGCCCGGGTCCATCCGGTCCGCAGCTCAGAGCTAAGGTTTCGGCGGAGCTTGTGGAGGAAGGCAGGCACTTCGTCCCTGAACAAGCTGTCCCCGGCGCAGCATGTAAGGCTGGCTCTAAAGTCACCCCCTGCGTTTCATGAGTGCAGTTCCATCAATATTAGTACGGGGTGTGGGGCCCCAACTCCGCCTTGTTTTTCCTCCCAAGTGCACTAGAAGTCTGAGAGCTCGGCCTGAGGCTGGCAGGGAACAGGCTCAAGGATTCTCGCTACAAAAGGGATTATGCTTCTGTGTGGGGACCTTTATCCCGGGTCACAGTTTGGGAGAATTGGAATATACCTAGATTATGGTGCTGGATGAAAGCTTAGTGAACGCTGAGTTTCTGCCAAGCCGCTCTTAGATGTGTTGTTGCTTTGACCTGGGTGGCGACTCCAGGGGGTTGGCAGGACTGTCTTCAGGGGCATCTCACCACCGAGAAGCCCAGCTGTGCCTGCCACCCTCTGCGTCTCAGGACACTCTACCTGGGGACAGAGTGCAGAGGGCAGCAAGTAGCAGCAGTAACAGCGGTCGTTTCCCACGGGCTGGGTATTTGCAGCCGGGCTGCCAGTCTGCAGGTGGCTGGAGCATGACCTTGGCTGACCTTGGCACCCAGCCTCTAAGACCCTTATTTTCTCTCCCGAGCACTGTCCCCCCAACTCCCCATCCCCCATCCTCGAATGAAATGCTCCCAGGGCCTGGCTCTGTCGCGTCCAGTGGTGTCAGGCACATCACTACCAGTCTGGCAGCTCAGACCTCATCAGATAGCTGTTTCTGTGGGAGTGCATGTGTGTGTGCCTCCGTGACCTCGCTTGGTTCGGCCAATGGCAGGCATTGATTGGCCAGAGCCTGGGCAGAGGGAGAGAGGGACAGGGTCCTCTCTCCTGCACCCCCTGCTGAGCTGGGGTTCAGTGGCACCTCAGTCTGTAGCAGCACCTGGTGGCGGCTCCTCTCCTGAGTTCTGGGTACAGCTCTGGCTTGTTGTAGGTTCCAGCAGTCCCTCCCTCTCTGGTTCCCTCAAACACACTTTAACTTTGTAACTTGAGCTTTTCCCAGCTGCACTTTGTTGCATTCGATTTTTAGCCCTTGGGCTCTAGGGGTTACAATGTACACCTTTAGCTTCCCACTGCTGACTTTGAGTAAAATGTATCACTTTTTGTCAAGTGTAGAAAAGATGGTGGGCCCATTTAATCACCAGTGGGTGTCCTTTATGCGAAAGTTACTTTATGGAATTACACAGACATACATTAAAAGGCCTAGAAGACAGCATTATAATTTTTTGCTTTAAAAAGTTCTTATGTATTATAAAGAAACGATAAAGAAAAAACAAACAAACACAAAATAATGAAGATAAAAAGCTTTTTGCATTTATGCAGATGTTTGCTGTTTCTGGTGCCCTTTGTTCCTTCCCGGGGCTGGGCGTCCTCACGCGGCGCCCCTTCTCATCGGCACGCGGGACTTTCTGGTGGGCTTTGTCATGTGGACCTGCTGGCAAGGACCCCCTCCGTTTCCTGTTATCTGAAAATGTCTTGATTTTCTTCCTATCCTCAGAGAGTGTTGTTGCTGTTGATAGAATTCTGGGTTGGCAGTTTTTTCTTTTTTTCTCTCTCCCAGAACTTTCTAGATGCGGTTCCATTCTTTTTCGGCCGCCGTGGTCGCTGGCGTGAAGGCCTCTTCTAACCGGAGTTGTTCCCTGGTTGGGACGTTGAATGGCGAGGCAGAGGGGGCAGTTAGACATGGGGGGGGGGGCGAGACTCAGAGCAGAAGTTTCTCCTGGAGGTCCGAGCGCAGGTGGCAGTTTGACCATCATAATCAAAGGCTTAGGAAGGATGATTTTTCTCAGCACCAATTGTGAGACGACCAGAGGGCTTGTGATGGAGAGGCTGCAATGTTTAACGGTTGATTCACGGCCAAGGTGAGCCTTTCAGCGAGCAGCCCACAGAGAAGCGGGGGACCTAGGAGAGGATGACGTCACGTCAGCCAAGGGAAGAGGCTGAAGGCAAGGGGTGGGGGAGGCCCAGACTAGGATGCTACTGAGACATCAGGCAAGGAAGTGAAAATTATCCTTTGCATTTTCTACCGGGAGGCTGCTGGTGACTTTAATAAGATGTGCCATATGGGAGGGGTTTGGGGGTGAGTGATCAGTAAGGAATATGAATTAGGGATTGAGTTCAATGGCATGAAATAGGAACCAAAGAACACTGCCCTCCCCCACACCCAGACGGGGTAGATTTAGGGAAAGGCAAGAGTATCTGCAAGTACGAACTGGTCTGGTAGTTCAAGGATGTCGGAGCATCAGGATTGTATCGCTCATTGGCACAAGGTGGCTGCCTCCGTGGCGGTCATCATGTCAATGTTTCAGGCAGATGGAATAAAAGAGGCAAAAAGTCCTGTGCACTGAGTCTGCCCCTGTGTAAGGAGCCTTTCCAGAGCCTCAGTCAGCACCTTTTGACTGATGTTCAGTGGTCAGAGCTGTTCTCAGGATCAAGTTCATCTGCAGTGAGGAGGGAATTATAGGTGTTTAACGGGGTGCCTTCCTAGCCCCCTCACTCCAAATTGGGGTTTCCTGGATAAGGAAGAAATGGAGGCTGGGTGTCGTCTGCCACCTGTGGTCTGATGGCTGTAGGGAGGCCAATGGCTTTCACAGTTGTTCCCAATGTTTGGCAGGAAGACAATGGGCAGATGGAGAGTCAGCCCAGACATGGGGTATGGGGGGGTTCCTTCCTCTGGTGCTGAGGGAGCCTGTGCGTGTTCAAATGCTGAAGCGAATCCAAGTCCTGGTGATCGCGTGTGGCTGGTTTCCTGGGGCCCGAAAAAACTCCTCAGTGCACCACGTGGCTCTCTAAGACACTCTCACTGTCACACTACAGTAGTGGAGGGGTTTTTTGGTTGTTTTGTTTGTTTGTTTTTAGCGAAAGAGACAGACAGGAAGGGAGAGAGATGAGAAGCATCAATTCTTTGTTACAGCATTTTAGTTGTTCACTGATTGCTTTTCCATATTTGCCTTGACTGGGGGGCTACAGCAGAGCAAGTGACCCCTTGCTTAAGCCAGAACCTTGAGCTCAAGCTAACGACCGTTGGGCTCAAGCCAGTGACCATGAGGTCATGTCTCTGATCCCATGCTCAAGCCAGCAACCCCGTGCTCAAGTGGGTGAGCCCGTGCTCAAGCCAACAACTTTGGGCTTTCGAACCTGGGCCCTCAGCATCCCAGGTTGATGCTCTATCCACTGCGCCACCACCTGGTCAGGCATGGAGAGTTTTATTTAAAGAAAAATAAGTAGCGGCGTGTGCATGGCTCTGCTCCATGGAATTGGTGCAGGTGGGGCTAGCTCTGGCCGCTCTTTCCACGTCGGTAGGTGCCTGCCACGCACTCAGGCAGTGACACAGCTTTAGAGACATTTGCCGGGTCAGTCCTGATCCGAGATGCAGGCTACACTCTGCGGTCTTTTCATCCTAATCGATGGGCTGTATTGTTTGATGTCAGTTTTATCAGGTTTCCAATCCCCCCCCCCAAAAAAAAAACCCCAAAACAAAACAGTGTACCACCCAGAGGGATAATAGAGTCTCTGCCTCCTTCGTGTTCAGACCGACGATCGCTCACTGTCCTTTAGACGTGGTTCTGGAAAGGTAGAAGACAGTGCACCGTGTAATGAGGGGTGTAACCTATCATTTTAAGGTCAGGTAGAATTTTTAATTGCATCTCCCTTCGAGGTGGTTTAAATTCACAAGACTTTTTTTTTTTTGGCAAGAAATTCAACATGCACCTCTCTTTCTTCTTGGGGTATTTTATTCAAAAACTTCTGGTGTCGTGGTTCCCCCAGCTCATTACTGGGAGCTGAAATTTGTGTAATCTCTCAGATCTCGAGCCTCTGCCGATGGGGACTGCTGATTTGGCATCGTCCATGTCCCCAGTGGAACCAGCAGCCTGTTAGAGCCCATGGAGTCTCTCTTGAGTGGAAATTGATTTTGAAATCTGGGATAAGGAGACCTGCCACTTACCTCCGGGTCCTGCGTAATGAGTTTTCTTCAGGTGTGGTGACACAGTTGCACCTGCGACTTAATGAGTTCATGGGCACTTTAGCTCTCTCAGTGGGACGTCCGAACCTTCCCCAGGACGTGTGTCTGACAGGGGGTAGCTGAAGGAACCTCCACTTGCCCTTGGGGTGGGACCCCAGAATCAACGTGTGGGGAGGTTTCTGAGTGGAACTGAAGATGTCTGTTTTGCACAGGTTAGGGTTGAAGTTGGGGATATGCCTTAGACACAGTTTTTGAAATTCTGATTGGGTCAAAAGTGGAAAGGTTGGGCCCTGGCTGGTGGTTCAGTCTATAGAGCTTCAGCATGGTATATAAATATCCTGGATTCAATTTCCAGTCAGGGCACACAGGAGAAATGACCATCTGTTTCTCTATCCCTCCCTCTTCCCCTCCTCTCCCTCTTCTTTGCCTACAGCCAGTGTCTTGATTGGTTCAAGCTTGGCCCAGATACAGAGGATAGCTTGGTTGGTTTGAGTGTCTGACAGCCTCAGATGCTAAAAATAGCTCAGTACTTGAGCGTCGGCCCCAGATGGGGTTGCTGGGTGGATCCTGGTTGGGGTGCATGCGGGACTCTGCCTCGCTATCTTCCCTCCTCTCACCTAAAAAAAAAAGTAGAAAAGGCAGGTGGAAGAAAAAGGGTCCGTTGGCTGTTGCAAGTTTGCTGGGATCTTGATTGTGACCTTGACCCAAGGGCACTGAGCACAACATGAGAATGCCAAGTCTGACTCCCAGATCCTGTCCCATCTGCTGCCCTTTGTTATCTATGTCTCTGTGCACCCCCTTCTGCACCCAGCTTACTGTCATCTCAGGCCTCTTCTCTGACCTTCAGGCTGGGATGCTCCCCCATGGTGACAGGATTGGCTTCTGCTGCCTCGAATGTCCTCTTTCAGAGAGGCCTCCTGACCTTCCCTAAAGGGTCCCCTAGGCCAACCACACTTCCGTGACCCCAGTCGGCTCTTCCTGGCATGCATCTCTACCCGAAATAAGAGGAACTACTTAGGCGTCCATTGACTTTTGGTCTGTTTCTCCACACTGGAACATCTGCTCCGTGCTGGCAGGGATGTGTCCCCGTGCCAGGAACTGTGCTTGGCTTGTCATTGGGAACGGGTAAGTGGGGAGCAAAGATACCCACCCATCTTGGATGCAGCCCCTGACTCACAGGGGTTGATGCTTGTTATGGGTCAAACTGTGCCCCCCCAAATCCACACGTTGACGTCTTAACCTCCCCCTAATACAAGGGTCCCCAAACTTTTTACACAGGAGGCCAGTTCACTGTCCCTCAGACTGTTGGAGGACCGGACTATAAAAAAAACTATGAACAAATCCCTATGCACACTGCACATATCTTATTTTAAAGTAAAAAAACAAAACGGGAACAAATACAATATTTAAAATAAAGAACAAGTAAATTTAAATCAACAAACTGACCAGTATTTCAATGGGAACTATGCTCCTCTCACTGACCACCAATGAAAGAGGTGCCCCTTCCGGAAGTCGGGTGGGGCCGGATAAATGGCCTCAGGGGGCCGCATGTGGCCCGCGGGCCGTAGTTTGGGGACCCCTGCCCTAATACTTCAGGATATGACTGTATTTAGGTATAGGGTCTCGAAAAGAGGCAACGTTTGCGTGGACCCTTGTCCAATATGATCTGTGTCTTCATTAGAAGAGGAGAGGTGGTCATAGGACCACCTCACCTGTTAGGGACACAGCGAGAAGGTAGCCACTGATAAGCTGAGCGGCCTCAGGAGAAACCGGCCTCATGGTGACCTTGATCTTTGGCATGAGCAGCCCGCCAGAGCTGTGAGAAGTGGATATTTCTGTCGTGTAAGCCCGGGTCCGGGGTACTTCCCTAGGACGTCCTGAGCAAACAAATTCAATGCTCTGCAGTGGAAAGGAATACGATAGCTTTTAACGCACCTAGCTGGAAATTCATATGTTGCTGACCTTCCTGAATCCTGTCCTCTCCCTCACATCTCCGGGTTTCCATCTTGTTTTGTTGGAGACTTCTGAGAGCACGAGTGTTGGTTTTGGAGATGGATTGATTTGTCAGGGCCCCTGCTTGGCACACAGGTGGTCCACCAGGCTCTCACCCCGGGCTCTGGGTACAGAGAACATTGGTCATGCAGGAGGAGAGGTCTGGCTATGACTTTATTCCCCAAAGCCCTCACCACCTGGCCCCCTGTGCCTACCTATGTGTCTATTTCTTTCTCACGAGTCTTTTCTCCTGCTTGGCCATCTTATGTGGTGTTGGTCAGCTTGTCCTTCTTGGTGCTTGCTAGCTAATTGCAATTATGTGCCATTAAGAGAAAATGGAGAGAGAGAGAGAGAGAGAGGGAGAGAGAGGGATTATTGTGGTTTGAATGAGATGTGAGGAGGAGTGGATATTTCCAATACTGCCTACAGAAAGGAAATGCAATTTGGGTAGGTTTATGTTGCGGAAAAAAACGTCCACAGTCGAATCTCATTCTGCAGCAGGGCTGGGTTGCGTGGCCCGAAACCCATCAGATCAGATGTAACATCTCCATCACTGAGCAGGTTAATAAAGCCCCCTAATAGGATTTGCTGACCATCAGAACCGCAGGACCAAGTGGCAGGAAGGTTTTATTTATTTGCCATCTGTATGTAAATTTTGCTATTATGGAAATTGTGCCAGATACGGAGCTGCAACGAGAGAGCACGCAATGTACTGTAATATTTGAGCTAAGATACAAAGGGGGGAAAAGCCACTTCTGTGGGTGTATGTGCGTATAAATAATCCAGCTCATTATGGCTTTCTGGAAGAAACTCAATCTTCAGGCTCTGGGATCTAACCAGCGATCACAGTGGACGGGCTCATTTAAATCTGCGGCAGTCAGTCACTCAAAGCCCGGAGCCGGGGCTGAGCTTTCCTGGGAAAAGAAGTGCCCACGCTTTGCCTTATTATTAGCTTTCCGAATCCAGTGCCAGCCCGCCCTTCAGTGACTCCTCGGGTGACTATAAAGAGACCGTTACGTCGCTAATGGGCAAATGTTTTTGGAGTTAATTATAGCTAGTCACGGACAAGAGGAACACCTCTGTGCTTTGGATCCCAATTGAGCCTCAGCGGAGAAGAAGAAATGACATGGGGACCCGGGAATGCGGACGTAGCTGCCCTGAGTGTCCTGGGGGCAGCAGGTGAGCTGAGTGGCTTATTGTGGCCGTCTGTCCATAGGCAGCGTCCATTGCACTCTGGGACACCTGGTTAGGAAGTCTGACTTGGTCACCGCTTCCTGTTCCCATGGTAACATGCTTGGAGTCCAGAGAAAGTGGGGCACCTGCTTTGCTGAGACCTGCCCACAAATTAGATCACCTCCTATGTGTGAGTTGGTTCCAGAATGACTTCTGCCTTTTAAATTCATTTTAGTTGTCACGGGACCCTCAGCCCGCACCTGACTCTTTGGGAACCACTCGTGCGGGGGAGGGGAGGGTAGCATGATTTCAGGAGACACCCGAGGTGAGTGTAGGTATTCGGACACCAAACAGAGGGGCTTGGTCTCTCTTCCTGCCATCGCTGAGGGGCTGCTCGAGGGCCCCTGTTGGTGGAGGTGGTCAGCACACCTGGCGTTCTTTTTAGAAGGGTCCCTTTTTTCGTGTGTGACAGGAAACCAGGATGGGTATCTAGGTCACATGAGAACAGACGCTGATACAATTTGTGTTGGACACAGACCTAATATAACTCTCGGGCTACAGTTTCCACTGGGGGTGGGTGGGGGCAATGTGGCTTTATTACTCTGACTTCCCTGTGCTTTGTAGCAGCAGGTTTGGCAACTAAAAGAAATATTGATGTCAATTGATTTCCACGAGGTTCCAAGGAATGCCACCATCTTCACAGTCATTTTTTTTTTTTTTTTAATTTAAGCCACAGGAGGCAGGTAGATCAGTGTCCTATTAATTTTTTTTTTTTTTTGGTGGGAGATTTATTTATTTATTAATTCAACAAATAGTTGGGGGTTTCCCACCTGCTGGGTTCTGTTTCTGCACCGACCCACAGCACAGTGTGCACGCATGTGGTTCTGCGATCTCGTGAGGCCTATGTTCTGGTGGGTGGGGCACAGGGAAGGCCTAGGCATTTTTCGTTGTATGGTGGCCTTATCTTTGGAACCAGACAGGACCTGGGAGGGTGGGCTTGTTGATTTTGGATGGAGCGAAGTCCAGGTGGAGCCTCAGCAGAGGGAGGGCAGGTCCGATGGCCGGCAAAGGGAAGAGTGCCCGGCCGGGCGCAGTCTGGGCGGGGGTCAGCGACGGGGCTGACCGTGTCCTCTGAACTGGGGAGCGACATGTAGAAAGCGATTTCTGTCTCCATGTCTTGACTGCCGTGAATAAGGCTGTAGTGAACTCAGGGGTACACATATCTTTGCAAATACATGTTTTTAAAACTTTTGGGTCGAAGAGGGGTTGCTGGGTCACGTGGTAGCTCTGTGTTTAATCTTGTGAGGAACCTCTGTCCTGTTTTCTGTCGTGGCTGAACCAGTTTACATTCCTGGGGCCACCAAGGTGTCCCTCGATAGAGCACTGGATAAATAAGATATGGCAGCTATGTACCATGGAATACGACTCAGCCATGAGAAAAGATTACATTCCGTGACAACGTGTGTGGTCCTTGAGAATCTCATGCTGGGTGAAATAAGTCAGGCGCAAAAGGACAAGGACCATATGATGTCACTCATACGAGGGATGTAAAATGGAAAGCCACATATGAACAAACAAGACAAACAAAAACCTCATAGACTCAGACAACAGAATGGTGCTTACCAGACGGAAAGGGATCGAAGAGGGTAAAAGGGTCAAATATATGGTGATGGAAGGGGACTTGACTTGGGGAGGTGAGCCCTCGATGCGGTATACCACATGATGTGACATAGAGTTGTACACTGGAAATGTGTACAATCTTAGTAACCAATGCCACCCCCTGTAAGCTTAATTTAAAAGCTAACTAAATAAAAGGAAAGTGACTTTGTAGCATTTCCAGCTCATGAGAAAATGCCTGTCACAGGTGAGCCAACGAGTAGGTTCTACTTGATTTTTTTTTTTTGAATTTTTATTCTCTTCTTAAGGGTTTGTTTGTTGCAATGGAAGCTTACTGCAGAAGCAAGACAGGGATGTGTGAACAGGGACCCGTGGAAGAGCTGTGGGGGCAGCTGCTCATGGCGCAGTGGCCAGGGCAGAGCTCTGGGGCAGGTGGGAGTCAGCTTGGCTTCTAGGGGAACAGAGAGTTGGTGGCTTTTCTTAATCCAATAGCGTCCACCCGAGTTCCAGCCTGCGCAGAGACGGGGCCAGCTCACCAAGTGCGTGCGGCTCGGTGAGGCTGTTTTGGTGCCAAGCGGTGTGATGATCTGGCCACGGTACCAGAGGAAACTGTTGGCCAAGTTTGAGATGAATCCCCAGCTAAGACTTAGCGCTTCTTTGGCTGGTGTTCCTCCAATGCGTGAGGTTTATCATCTGCCCCTGAAGGCTGGTCCTGAAGCAGAGACGCAGGGACGTCGTCTGAGGTCCGGGCGAGCTGTGTCTAAGAAAGACGGTTTTGAACACTCCTGGCTGCCTTGGCCACGGCTTTGAATATTCCAGACAGAAATCCAGTCTCTTTAGACTTCTTGCCTTTTTTTTTTTCTTTTCTTTTTCTCTGACCCATGGTGCAGGAAGTCTATCTGTTGAAAGGGTGATTAAAAATATTTTTGCTTCTCATTTTCCAACGTTTCTCTGCCTATAACGTTAGATCGTATTTTACCAACACGGCTAGAGATAAAAATATTTTTGCTTCTCATTTTCCAACGTTTCTCTGCCTATAACGTTAGATCGTATTTTACCAACACGGCTAGAGATACTAGACCCCAGAACACAGGCACCCACATGGGTTCCCGGGTGGCTCAGTTATTAACCCACAAAGAGATGGTCTCTGGTCCATGTGCGGAGGACAGATATCCCCTTGCAGGAGGGCCGAGCGAGGCCGTGTCCCCTGGAGCGTGGTTTCTCTTCCTGGGCATCTGTGCGTCCCTCACACTGTCACCTCCCTAGGTAACTGAGACATTATCCTTCCTTCTTTGCAATTGTAGGATCTGAGCTAATGAGTCATGTGCTTTCACGGCAGATTTAAACTGGGATTTCTTTAAGAGTAGTGTGTGTGTGTGTGTGTGCGTGTGTGTGTGTGTGTGAGAAAGAGAGAGAGAGAGAGAGAGAGAGAGACAAGGGTCAGAGGATATTGTGTCTCTGGGGAGACTGTGTTCCTGCACTGAGGAGATGGGGACCCCTTGGAGAAGGGCTCCCACCAGGTGGCCCCGGGGTCAGAAGTCCCCTCCCGTGCGGGGGTCCGTGACCCAAAGTCATGCTGCACACCAGGCAGAACTGCAGAGCTTATTACCTGAGACTGCTTCTGGGAGCTGCTCACAGGGCTGTGCTGGTGCAAGTGACTGGGTCACTGTCACATTTACTGCCCAGTCACCTGACTCCTACCTGCTTGGTCCCTGGCAACGCGTGAGTTTACATCCATGGGTCTGCAGATGGGACGTGGGCAGCCTATAAGGTTTTCTAGCTCCTAGCTTGGCAGACAGATGCCAGAGACTCCCCCACCCCCATCCCCCACTAACCCATGACCGACCGCCACATGTGGACGAGTGACCCAAGTTCAAATGGCTTTCTCCTCCATCCCCACTTTGTCCACACACCACCCCAGAGTGATCCCACCCCTCTGTCCCCGACAAGGTGTAGAAGAACTCTGGAAGGATTGTTCTCAGCTTTTATTCATTTATTTATTTTTAAACCAGCTGGGCCAAATGGGGCCAGGTGTTAACATTAATTGGAATGTAAGAAAGTAAAGAAAGTATGTAGAATTTCTCGAATTTGCGGATGAAGAGCTGTACTTATTATGTGCTTTCCTGCATCCCTGGGGCAGCAAGGGACGGAGCAGAGTGGGGTCGGACGTCCCCCTCAGCCAGAGGCTAGCAGCCAATCTGGTGGGGACAATGCTGCTGGTCCGGCTAGGGGGACAGAAGAGGTGGTGCGGTGTTCAGTGCCCGTCACCTGCCAGGCCCGATGTTGTGCTGTGTGATGTGAATGCGGTCACTCATTTGCTGCTCAAGGCAACCATTCCCAGTGGCCACCGTTACGATCCCATTTCACAGCTGAGGAGGCTGAGGCCCACAGTGGCTCAAATGATCAGTGATGAGTGGCACGGGTTGGCTGTGAGCCCAGACGTCAGGGTCTGCAGACGCGTCCTTCCCCCTCCATGATGCTGCTTCCTCGGACGCTTTCCCGGCTGGGTCAAAGGGTCACTCGGGCAGGCCTGGCGCTTGGCACTGACCCACCACCCAGCTGAGAGAGTGCGAAGCTCACATGGGCACGATGGCAGCCTCCTCCCGTGGGCGCCATGGGCGGGGGCTGTGACCACAGGGTCCAGCCTCGGTTCTGCGTCTCCCCCTTCCTGTGACTGTGGGTGTGTGAATATTTCTCTGTCGTAGTCTCTTGGGTTTGCACGAGGGACGCATATGACCATCTCTGTGCATCCAGCAAGCGATCGGGGCTCAGGTGGTGACGGAAGGGGACTGCTGCTTCGAGCGACACCTGAGGGTGAGGGAGGCTCAGTCCTGGGCCCCAAGGTGCCACATGGGTGCCACGGAGTCCACCAGAGTGCCTTCATCGCGAGCAGCTATGTCAGCAGGCGGGAGATGTCCGTGTTGGTATCCTAGGACAGCGACAGTCTCTGACATCACTTTGCTCTGTTTCTTCCTGTGTTGGACAGTGCCCGGTCACTTCCATGTGGGGACCTGCTCTGGTTCCTTGTTTGGTTCATTCCACACATGGGCACTGAGCACCGCACACACACAAAAAATTTGGGGGTGCAGTGAACATCAGCAAGATGTGAGCTCTGCTGTTATGTGTGGGCCTCACAGTCTGGGGACCATAATGTGCAGAGCAATTCTAGGGAGTGCTGAGAAAGAGAAATCGAGGTGGAACAAAAGAAAAACTTACCTTGGCCTGTGCACCTAGGAGGACTTCCCTGAGGAGGTGTCGGTGAAGTTGAGTGTTGAAGGATAGATAGGAGTGATCTAGATAATCGAGGTGGGACGGTGTGAGGGACCAGGCTTCAGGCAACATGGACGGAATATGCCAAGGCCTGACTGAACCAGTCAAGGTTCAGGTGGGGAAGAGCAGGCACTCACCACAAAGAGAATCTAATGAAGGGTTGAGGGAGCCACCGGGCATGAGGAAGCATCCTGGAGAAGTGAGACACCCCGGCTCAGCAGGTAGGGGCGGGGAGGGGAACCCAGGGACCCAGAGAGAACAGAAACTGGGCCAGGCTGGCCCCCAGGTGCCGTGTTCACAGAGAGAGACGCGCAGCTGCTGTCACAAGTGGGGAGCAGCCAGGGGCATAAGTACCCCTGCCTCTCTTCTCTCACCATCCGGTTTCTGGCTGTTGGATGGACCCCAACAGGAAGCCTAGGGCAGACCAGAGGGTCCCCAGAGGCACTGGACATGCAGAGAAGGAGAGAAAATGGACCTGCAGGAGAGACGCAGAATAACTGGAATGGCTGGGGTGGGGGGAAAAGGTTGCGGGGCTCTGAGGAATGGACAGGGACAGGGACCGGTGAGAGGGACGGGGCTCTGAGGAATGGACAGGGACAGGGACCGGTGGGAGGGACGGGGCTCTGAGGAATGGACAGGGACAGGGACCGGTGGGAGGGATGGGGCTCTGAGGAATGGACAGGGACCGGTGAGAGGGACGGGGCTCTGAGGAATGGACAGGGACCGGTGAGAGGGACGGGGCTCTGAGGAATGGACAGGGACAGGGACCGGTGAGAGGGACGGGGCTCTGAGGAATGGACAGGGACAGGGACCGGTGAGAGGGATGGGGCTCTGAGGAATGGACAGGGACAGGAACAGGTGGAAGGACGGGGCTCTGAGGAATGGACAGGGACCGGTGAGAGGGATGGGGCTCTGAGGAATGGACAGGGACAGGGACCGGTGAGAGGGACGGGGCTCTGAGGAATGGACAGGGACAGGGACCGGTGGGAGGGACGGGGCTCTGAGGAATGGACAGGGACAGGAACAGGTGGAAGGACGGGGCTCTGAGGAATGGACAGGGACAGGAACAGGTGGAAGGACGGGGCTCTGAGGAATGGACAGGGACCGGTGGGAGGGATGGGGCTCTGAGGAATGGACAGGGACAGGAACAGGTGGAGGGACGGGGCTCTGAGGAATGGACAGGGACCGGTGGGAGGGACGGGGCTCTGAGGAATGGACAGGGACCGGTGGGAGGGACGGGGCTCTGAGGAATGGACAGGGACAGGGACCGGTGGGAGGGACGGGGCTCTGAGGAATGGACAGGGACAGGAACAGGTGGAAGGACGGGGCTCTGAGGAATGGACAGGGACCGGTGGGAGGGATGGGGCTCTGAGGAATGGACAGGGACAGGGACCGGTGAGAGGGACGGGGCTCTGAGGAATGGACAGGGACAGGGACCGGTGAGAGGGACGGGGCTCTGAGGAATAGACAGGGACAGGAACAGGTGGAAGGACGGGGCTCTGAGGAATGGACAGGGACTGGTGGAAGGATGGGGCTCTGAGGAATGGACAGGGACAGGAACAGGTGGAAGGACGGGGCTCTGAGGAATGGACAGGGACTGGTGGAAGGACGGGGCTCTGAGGAATGGACAGGGACCGGTGGGAGGGACGGGGCTCTGAGGAATGGACAGGGACAGGAACAGGTGGAAGGACGGGGCTCTGAGGAATGGACAGGGACAGGGACCGGTGAGAGGGACGGGGCTCTGAGGAATGGACAGGGACAGGGACCGGTGAGAGGGACGGGGCTCTGAGGAATGGACAGGGACAGGAACAGGTGGAAGGACGGGGCTCTGAGGAATGGACAGGGACAGGGACTGGTGGGAGAGCCCAGGGCCGGAAGCCAGAAAAGATAACCACAGCAGCACCTCCTGAGTGTTTGCATTCATGCATCATGTGATGCCTGTGGGGTGGCTACAATGGCTCCATTTCACAGATGCGGGAACCGAGGCTCAGAGAGGTTGCCTAGTGTGCAGAGTAGATACATAGTCGAGCCAGGATTTGCATCCAGGAAGGCTGGTTCCAGTGTCTCAGCTGCGGACCCGGTGTGAATCGGCTGAATCCCACCACTGGCTGTGCGTCTGGGATGTAGAAGAAAGTTGTGTCACAAAAATAACTCTGTGGGTCATCGTAGTCTAGATGGTGGATGAAATTGTGAAGACGGATTTGTGTGTGTGTGTTTTATGGTAGGTGTGAGTACCCAGGTCACTGACGAGTCTTCATGAACGGGACATATCCCGGGCGGGCCCTTGATTGTGTTGGACGCAAGAGGAAGGGATGAGAAAATTCCCGTGTCTCACAGGAGGCTTTAGATGTCCATGATGAAATGATTCTTTATTAGACTTTTGGAAAATTTATGTCAGCAAACATTCTACATGTAGCAGGTTTGACGGAAAATGAGATTAATTCCATAAAAGGTCAGGTTACTTTTGAGTCATGAATTGAATTTTTATTCTTTAGCTTTGTTTCTTAACATTGATTATGGGAATATGACAAAGGGAGAGGATCTTTGATTATTTCAATATTTAATATTTGCTCTCTGTACTCACGAGGACAGTCAGAATATTGAACAACATCCAACTGTATGTTCTTTTGTCCTTGGATGGAGGAGGTTAACTCTATCTGTGTACCATTTGAAGTTTGGGGGGATTATATTTGGTCCTTCAAGTGAAAGGAATGCAAGGCCCATGTTTGTCAATAACCTTTCACAGCAAGTAGATTAAACCCAATGCAAAGTGGCTTAAAGGGAATTTACTGGCTCATGTGACTGAAAAGTACAAGAGCAGCTTCAGGTCTGGCTGGATCCAGATGCTCAGACAGTGTGGTTGGGACACAATTTCTTTCCACCCACTGCTTCTGCTTTTCCCTGTTGATTTCACTCTCAGGCAGGCGGTGGGCTTTTGCAACACTTACTGCTTAGTGAAGAGAGATTTGGGCTGTTAAATTCTACATCACGTGTCTATTTGTGAGCCAATCCAATGTGGCCAGGGGATAAGGTACTCTGATTGGCTTGTTAGGGTCACAAGGTTCCTTCTTGGACCAATTGCTCTGTCCAGGAGGACACAATGCTTTGGTAGGAAACATCTCTGGTTCTTAATTACTCTATGGTTACCAGTTCGATGTTTGCATAAGACAATGTTGCCTTCCTAATTGAATTATGAGAAGCCATTTATTGCGCTCTGGGAAAATCTCAACCTCCCTGTCCCCTGACAAATGCTGTTCATGGTGTGTGTGTGTGTGTGTGTGTGTGTGTGTGTGTGTGTGTGTGTGTGTGTGTGATAGTTTTTGCTGTCACAGAGGCAGACATTGTCATTAACTTCACGGTGTGGGGTGTGACAATCTGAGGTATGGCTGGGGGTCACAAGGGGGAGCTTTCTGTGTTGGGGAAGACTTTTGTCGTGTTTGATGTTTACATGTGGTGCAAGGTGGACTGATTTTCATGGTGGGACCAACACTCGGGGACACACAAAGCAGTGAAATGGGTGCACAGACTACATTCCTGATGGTGGGACCATAATGAACTTGAACTTGCGTCAGGTATTGGCTTTACGAATGTGAGGGAAGACCTAGAATTTATGGGAAGTCACACTCCGTTCTGTTCTCCAAACATTGAAGACTAAGCGTGTGCATCACACAGGGACAAGGGCAGAGCAGTTAGGGGGCGTGGGCATATCAGCCTAGGCTCCAGTTTGCTGGGGAAGAATGTCCCAGGCATTGTGTCAGGGGGCGGATATGGGGGTATTATAGACAGAGGCTGCGTTGCCATTTGGAGACCAGACTGGGACAGAATCTGTGTCCAAGCTCACTCCTGTAGTTGGAAGAGCCCGTGTCATTTCAGTTGTAGGACTGAGGACCCTGGGTTTTTCCTGGCTGTTGGCAGGAGGCTGCCCTGAGCCCCTAGAGGCCACATGGGTCTCCCAACATGGCTGTTAGCTCCTTCACAGACACCAGCGAGTGACGGTCTCTAAAGAAATTCTGCTCTCAAGGTGGAGTCTTCTCAGATACACTGTAATCATGGAGTGATGGTCCATCCTCACTGTCACCACCTTCTGTTGCACAGACTCAAGTCACAGCTTTTACCCACACTCAAGGGGAAGGAATTCGACAAAGTTGTGATGCACTGTGTGAACCCAGCACTGGAAAAGACACTTCCAGGCAGAGGGAACAGCATGGTCAAAAGTTGAGAGGCAGGAAGTCACGGTCTGTTCTTAGAACCATGAAGCAGCTGCTCCCCCGCCCAACCAGACCGTGAGAGCGAGCGCTGCCACACGCGGACTGTGCCCGTCCATGAGCATCGCCTCAGACACCAGCCTCCAGATCTGTCCTGGGGGTGGGGGAGGTTCCCTGTCATCTGAGGATGTGTGGCTAATGAAAAGGAACACGACGGAAAATGAGAACGTAAAACCTCGCAGACAGCCGTGGAGGGAGGAGCACGTGGCTGGGAGTGGCGGCCTGCCCTGCGACACGAGACGCAGGCTTTACAGCACCATGCTTCTTTGATCCTACATTAAACAGGATATAGGTTCGGTCATTCCCGCTCGGTGCCGCCCCGAACAGAGACGGCATCGCCCATGGGCAGTTTGTTATTGCCTCCAATTTTATGTAACTGTGCAAACGTGACATTTTTCATTTCACACTTGCCATTGCCGGTGGGAGCCCGGAGAGGAGCAATTTAGCAGAAATATTGGAGGCCGTCCTCAATTCCCCAAGAGCCTCGCTGTACTTGGCTGTTTAAACGCCTCTCTCCAAGCCCCTGGGTTCACATGGTAACTGTCAGTAAATACGGTGGGGGGGGGCAGCCGGGGGACCCCTGCTGAGTTTTCTGTCTCAGCGGCTTTCCTGGCATTTGTCAGTCCTCCCCGTGTGGCCAGATCTGCAGTTCCTCTCTGCGGTAGATTGGTGCTACATTTGCCTGTGTCTGTAGCCCACCCTCAGCCCAGTCTTCCCAAAGGACAAAGATGCCGGTGTGGAGGGTGGATGGGTCCGTGCGGCTGTCGTCCAAGGGCCAGGTGTGAGTGGGGACTCCTTCCCTAATGGTCAGTTTGTCCACAAGTAGTTAATTCTTTATCCTGGTTATCTGCTAATGTATCTTTTTCTGTGTAACCCTGTGACTTTAAGAATTCAGGTAACTGATATTTGTGTAATAAAGACCCTATGGGAATAGAAATGTAAGGTTTCTTGTGAGTGTGTGTGTGTGTGTATGTGTGTGTGAAAATATCACAAAGTATTTACATAAATGAGCCAATGATGGCCCCTGTTTATGGGCCCCTGCTTTCTTCAGTGCAGACTGGTACCCGTTAGCTTGAAAGTTGGCCTGTGCCACCTCCCAAATGTTTACACATTTAATTGTTTTAATGATCCCCTAAAGGAGCTTATTCCTAGCTACTTCGGACTTGCCTTCTTTGCATACCCTGCACAACTGTGCCCACTGGCTGTTAGCCATGTGAGATGGACCCTGGAGCTCCCTGACCCGGGGACGTCCCACTGTGACAGCTTCTAGACATGGAAGCCCCCACTCTGATCCACCTCTTCCCCAGGGCTCCTTGTCCTCTGTACCTTCTGAGTGGCCCCCCACCCCTCATTTCATTCATGAGGTAACTAACCCAACATGCAAACCGGTCACCTAGGTGAAGCTCGTTATGGGCCGCTGCCACCTTGTGGTCACATCTTTTCCCTTGATCAGCACCCCCCTCCCCCCAATCCCTCAAGCTTGTTCCGGTGCTGAGACCATTAATCATTTCCACATAGTTTTAGATACTGTGGTTTTTAAATAACAAGCGTCAAGAATATCACCGAGCCTAAAAATATTTCTCTAAAACACATTTAATGAATATTCAAGGCTTGGATTTTTTTTTTCTTTCTGGGCTTAAATCGTTCTAACAAATAGGGTCTAAAATTGGGAAGAACTTGGGCCAGGAAGTGGAGTGTAGGCATAGTTTTTATGGGGCTGGGCCACGTGGACAGGGCTGACCGCTCACTCAGCTGACCTCAGCCTCCAGCCCCTGCAGAGGTCAGGTTGATACCGTATGGCCCAAGGCTCCTGGGTCAGCAGACACTCTCGTCAGCAAAGTCACTGTGGGGGCTCAGATGTCAGCTCCCAAAAGCTGAGGGAAAAGACCAAAGTTCTCTGTGCAAGATGAACCCTTCCCTGCACCCCTGTGTGTCAACAACCAAACCAACCAAAAACCCTGCGGAGAGAGGCGAGTATTTAGTTCTAACATGGATAGTCTAAGTATAAGGTACAAAGACTCAGGTGCACTCACCTGGTAAGTTTCTTGTACCCAGCAAGGTGGCAGATGCTGTGTCCTTAGAAGACAAAGTGGGGGCCCAGGTGTCTTTCTCATCGCTTAACTGTAGCAGCTGGAATGTCCCCTGTCACCTGCTCCAGCCAGGAGGAGTGCTCATCTGGACTCGAAGACTCTTCCCATCATAGACAAGGTCAACATTTCAGATGTCTCTGTGCCCCTCAGGACAAGGGTGTGGCCCTGGACACCTCAGGGGGTGATGGAGGTTTGGGAAGAGAAGCCCTCATGTGTGTCCAGGGAGGCAGTGGTCTGACTCATCTTGAGTCCCCACTGATCTTGGACAGTGGAGAAATCACATTTCGGGGTGAGGTTCTCCCCTCCCCCAGCTGTGACTTGCATGAGGTCTTTATACTGAACTCTAACACATATACCGAAAAGTGTACATGTACAGAAAAGTGCACGGCCTGGTGAATTTTCATGTCCCACCACATACTCAGCATCCAGAAAAAGAAGCAGGAGCCCGCCCTGGGGACCCCACGCAGTTACTGCTCCAACACGGAGTCCACGATGCCGACTCCAACCTTAGAGAGCGGTTTGCCCATTTCTAACTTTCTGTAAATGGATTCACACAGGGTGCGTGTCTTGGGACTTGGCTTCTTCTGTGTTGTAGTTGGAGGCTCACCCATGTTTTGTGTGGTAGTTGACTGCTCATTCTTGTTACTGCCATGTCTTATGCCATCAGGGGACTCTGTCTACTTCAGTTCTGTTCTTGAAGACCAGTTCATGCTGTTTCCATTTTGGGCTTCCCAGGACAGTGCTACCATGAACTTCATTGTGTCTCTTGGTGAACGCATGAGTGCATTTCAGCCGGGCATGTGCCTAGGAAGGGGGCGGGAGCTGGGCTGTAGAATCTGCAGACACTCAGGTGCAGTAGGCATCGCCACAGAGACAGTGCTCCACAGAGATTGGACCAATTACACTCATGCCAGCAATGCCTAAGAACTCTGTTATTCCATGTCTGTGTCAACACTTATTATTCTCTGACTTTTCACTGTATCCTTTGGACAGTTAAGTGTACGAGTTTAGTCCTGTCCTACGAGATTTGTTAGAGTGAATTGTTTATGATGGAACTTATAGTGGTGATTAATACTAATCATTGAAAAGTTAAGACAAACATAGCCATGGAATTCATCTGCCCCGTGTGGCTTCAGCACTTCTTGGAGGTGGTTAACTTGTGACTTTCGTGCTCACTGTTGCTCTCATTAGCAGATGTAAATGCCTGCCTGTCTTTATCGTAGTGTTTAAAGGACTTTTGCAGCTTGAAATTCGGTTTGGGGGGAAGGACTGAGCCCTAGAATGCCTGGAAGAGAGTGAGGTCAGGGATTTGGTTTATCAAGGTTTCCTCATTGCCTGGAAATTAACCACATGGAAGTTTCCGGATTCCCTTGTGTTCCAGATTGCCAATGTAGCAGGGTGACTGGCACCAGAGGTAAGTGGGTAGTTGGGGGGTCTGACTTTGGCAGCTCTGG
The DNA here is from genome assembly GCF_036850995.1 of Saccopteryx leptura. Lineage (NCBI taxonomy): Eukaryota > Metazoa > Chordata > Mammalia > Chiroptera > Emballonuridae > Saccopteryx > Saccopteryx leptura. The sequence goes on from NC_089504.1 coordinate 249,120,759, forward strand.
GAAGCTTCTGGAACTCAAGGAGACCTGGACGGCAGGGGCACGGGAGCAGGAACATTCATTATGTGCCCAAAGTCAGCAAGGGGAGTGGGGATCCTGGAATAAGGTAGCCGTGTCTGGAGCCCTGGATGCCTGGTGTGGACAGTGCAGGGTGTGGGAGGGGCGTGGGCGCTGAGAGCTAGTGACCTGGCGGGCCCGAACGTGGAGATGGCTGGCTGGCCAGGCCTGGAGGCGACGGTGGCGGCCAGCTGGGAAGGGCGGCAGGTGGCGGCTCCTGGGGCTGGCTTTCATCCGGGTTCTGGGGAAGCTGGAGGGGTTAGATGCCACCTTAAGGGCTTAGAAGTATGTAGAAAAGCATTCGTGGTGTCCTGGGGTTGGCAATCCCATCTGAAGGACACCGTGGGTGGCCACCTTGGTCTGTTCCTGCCTCCTTTCAAGTGCAGTCACGTCACTCAGGTGATGCCGACCTGGAGCACACAGCCCTCCATGCTGCTAGGACCACGCTGGTTGCTGGAGTATTAAAAAGGGCTGACCTCTGCTGGTGAACCGTCACTGTCCCAAGTGTGTCTCCCGCCCTCCCCCCGGGACTCCCAGCTGTCCTTAGGAGCAGCGGATACAGTGAGAATGGCGAGCATGGTGGGTGACCACCTGACCCACTTGGGCTCTGTCCCTGCTGTTAAATACTGCGGCTGTCATTCCTGGCTGGACTCCAGCTTCTCAGACTCCGAGGAGGAGTTCACCTGCTGTGATCTCTGTCAGAGAAAACAAGAGAGCTGGGGAGGACAGTGCGGGAGGCAGTGCTCATCGAACCGAGAATCGATTCAGAGCTGCTGTGTGACGACGACCCTCAGGACAAGAGGGGCTGGGGGTCCTCCCCCCGCCATCAGAATGAAAGAAATAATAATAAAGGACTTGAGGGAAAAGTCGTCTTGGTACCGGTACCTCCAAGACCGCAGGGGAGAGAGGGCCGGTAGGAGGGCTCGGTTAGGGAGCCAAACCCGCCAGACCTCGTCCTCATGGGACTTAACCACTGAGGCGTTCACCAGGCGGTCTGTGACGCCAGTGGGGGTCACGGAGGACACCCGCTGTGCAGGGGGAGGGGAGGGACGTGGTTCTGGTTCCTAATCCTGGCTCTGCCGTGTGCCCAGCTCCATGACCTCCAGCTGGTCACTCGCTGAGGAGGTGGGTGGGTCACCGTTTGTACATCTGGATGTCCAGGATAATGGCAAGTAATCCCGGCCAGGGGCCGCCTCGTGACAACTCTCTGTGAGCAGCCGTGTGCGTGGGGCAGAATGTGACAAGCTGTTCAAACAGCAGGTGCCGGCCGCAATGAGGCCGCCGTGGTCCACAGTGGGAGGACTCTGCTCATTGAGACACAAGTTCTGGAACGTTCTCTCCAGTGGCCCCATTTGGCAGCAAGATGGGGTGACCGAACATAGGGACAGAGAGGACGCCTCTTTTTCATGGTTTGCATGCATGAATTCCTGGAACGCCGAGTGTTGGCCAGAAAGAAAGCTTAGGGAAGAAGCAGACTTTGTCAATAGCAGAATTTGGCGGGAAGGGAGGCTGCGTCGGGGCATGGAAAGGCGTCTGAGTCTCCGGCAGGGAACTGCCACAGGGGCAGGGTTTCTCAGGAGGTGCCACCCCACCCAAGTGGGCAGGGGACTGTCTTAGTGTCCGTGTACAGCCCTGTGGGAAGAAGCAGAGACCTTTCTTTGGTATTTAATAAGACAGTAAGTGTTTGAATTCCCTCAGGCAGCGAAATCAAGACCTTAGGACTGCCCTTGGGTCCAGGGGTCCTCTGTCCTGAGGCTTGAGGTTATGTCTTTACAGGTCTCCTTCTTTGGGTCTTAAAGATGTTTGGACTTTGATAAATCCTTTTTTTTTTTTTGAAAGTTTTAATCATTCCTTGGAAGGGCCACTCATCAGACCCCTTTATTGAGGTAAAATCCATATAACATAACATGAGCCATTTCCAAATGAATCATCCATTGGCATTTAGTTTTTTTCTCAATATTGTGAAAACACCACTGTCACGTTTTTAATTGTCCTCAGAAGGAAACCGCAGGCCTGTGACCTATGCAGCTTCTCTCTGTCCTCCTCCACCCTTCCTTGGCCCCTGGCAGCCACCAGTCTGCTTTCTGTCACCATGGGTTGATCTTCTGGACACTTTGTATACATGGGATCACACATCATGTGGCCTTTGGCGTCTGCTTCCCTGGCTCAGCATCATGTTGTCAGGGCTCATCCACGTTGTAGCAGGTGCCGGGTTCCTTTTCATGGCTGCATAATATTCCATGGTGTGGACGGACCACGTTTTCTTTATCCATTCACCCAGTGACGGGCACTTGGGTTGTTCCCACCTTTTGGCTGTTAGAAAGAGTGCCACTGTGAGCACGCGTGTTCAGATATCCGAGCGCCTGTTTTCAGTGCTTGGGGGTTGGTATCTGGGGGTGGAATCACTGAGCCTGTCATATGGTGACTCTGCGTTTTACACGTGAGCAGCTGTGAGGCTGTTTCCACAGTGGCCGCCCCATTATGCACCCCCACCAGCTGTGCACAAGGGTCCTTGTGTCCTTCCTCGGGGACCAGAGTTCTGTACATACCGGACCAGGCAATGCCTGGCCTCATTTCCTGTCTGAGTGCCATGTTTCTTTTTTATGCTGAGGGTGGCATCTTCAACTGATCCTTTTCATGCCTCTTTCCTGTCCCCTGGATGGGGCAACCTCTTGGGCTTCCACAACCCCCACAAGGCCCTCCCCATGATGCTTTCTACCACCTGGGGGGACCTTGCCCACCTCCAGGTGAGGAGCAGGCTCTGCCGATTCCAACCACTGCTGCCCAGACCCGTGTCGCATTCCCATCACAGGGGGCACCCTGAGACAGCCTGCTTCCCCATGCACGATGAACAGAAAACTATTGCCTGGGGCAACACACCGGGCTCTTGCTTCGGGGCACTTGAGAAAATAACAGGACATTTAGTTTTCAAAGGAAAGCCACTGACTGCCAATGGAAAGGGGACCTCTGCTCTGGGGACACATGGTGACTACCTGCTTTGGACTAAAGTGGTTCTTTCTGTATCCCCTCCCCCCCAGAATCAAGGCGGCAGCAGGTGTGAAAATCGTGGCTGTGAGGGTCAGCAGCGAAGACCAGTGGGCAGTCCAGGAAGACATAGATAATGATGGCATGCAGGCAACGGCCACGCTTACCTGTGTGGGCCATCCCGCGGACACGCAGAGCAGGTAAGCACTGAGGGGTCTCCAGGTGCCTCGGCAGTGGTGGTTTGGGGCAGCCACCAAAGCTGACAGCAAATGAATGTGGGTGTGAGCCTGCGCCTCTGATGACAAACGTGCCCTCCTGAGCTCCTCGGCGGCGGAGCTGGGCCGCGTGGGGTCCCCGTGGCTGCGTTCCAGGGAGGTGCCACCGTACTGGGCGTTCATTCCTGACACTCCTTAGACTCCAATGACCTAATTAGCTTGGTCGTTTCCGAAATGACCTGAACTCACATTTGTCATCATGCCGGGTACGATAACCATATTTGAAGAATCCATTCTTCTTATTATTGTTATTGTTCGCGGTGCAGAGTTGGGGAACAAGATGGGGACAATAGAAATGATTTAAAAGGCAAGGGGGAACTGTCCCTTTTTAACGAGCGTGCTGACGGCGGCAATGGCTGCTGAGTAATTGTCTCTTAGTGCTTAAGCGCAGTCATTTTGCTGATGTCCCCCCTGGGGATTGGCATATGGCTTTGCACGTTAAGGTGAGTGAACTCATCATTGATGGCTGCATGTCTCTGGCTCAGACTCCAGCCCTGGGTTTTATGGGCTGAGCTGGCCTGCAGGGTTGGGGGGGGGGGTCCGGGCAGAGGGAGGGTGTTGCTAATCGCTGTGTGCCAACAGACAGAAAGATCTCTCAGCGCTATGGTCTCTTTGCTCCTTTTACTGATCTGATATGTATTGCCTCTTGTCATAACTGTTCTTTCTTCTTTTCTTCTCTGGTATTTAAAACCCTTTGAGGTCCACAGTGGTAGGCACAGAGGGGGGATGAGTGAATGGATGAATGAATGAATGAATGAATGAGGGGCGGGGGGATGGATGGGAGCAAGGGAAAGGGAGAAATCGGGCAGAGCTTGCCTTTCCCAAACATGGAATTTCTGGCTTGCTGAGTGCTGTCTCTGCCCGAGTGACCCCAGCTAAGCTCAGCTAGAACTCTGTCCTGCCTGCTTTTGATGGTCTCTTTCCAAGGAAAAGAAGTGACTCAGGTTGAGTGGCCAAGAGCCTCCTACTGGGAATATTGATCAAGTGACATGGGGGCCTTTCGCTCCAAACTCAACGTTTTTGATGGAGGTTTTCATCGGCACCTCACGTGACCCACAGTTTCCCTGGAAGGCTGTATCTGCCTGCCATGCATTCCCATGTCCTGAGTTGTCAAAGGTGCAGAGAGCCTGGGCTATTGATATGTGCTCAGGGGCTTTCCACTACAAGTAACAGAATGCCCACTAAAAGTGGCTGTGACAAGAGGGTTTTATCATCTCACCTGACACAAAACTTTAGAGGCAAGTGGTTGTACGCCTGGTTAATCCAAAAGCACAATTGTGTCGTCTAAGCGTGTCTTGTCTTTCCACTGTACTGTGCCCCCCACCCCTCCCCACCCCACCCCACCCTCAGCTATCATTCTTCAGCTTCTTTCCTAATGGTGGCAAGATGGCTGCAGCAGATCCGACCATCACAGACTCACCCATTTATATACAGAGGCCGGAAGGGAGGGGGGCTTCTCCTCATGTACGTTTTTTTTTTTTAACCAGGGAAGAAAACCTTTCCAATGATGCCCCTGGAGTCTTCCTTTGGAATCCATCAGTAAGCAGAGGGGTCTATGCCTTTGCCCATAAAAAAAACCAGGGTGGGCTGGGAAAGTGGACATCTGGAGTCATTTCCAGGCTTTGTCGTGGGAGGACACTGCTTGGCTAGCAGTATCCGCTGTGCTCTTCAGAGGTGGTATCGCTCCTGGGTTGAGGCCTGATCTCTGTGCTGCACGGGGCCCTGTGTATTAGTTAGTGTTCCCACGGGAGACCTCCTTCTGGTGGCTGGGGTGCTCCTCAGGTGGATTTTGCCCAGTCGATGCTGTCAGGTGCCATACTAATGAAGGCCAAGTAGAAAAGGGGCTGAGGTTCCTCCTGTATATGGACAGGTTCAGGGGCGTCTGCATCCAGGTGTGCAAGCAGCTGTATCTTTAGCACCCTACCTTTGGTCTTTCCTTGGGGTTGGCATGACCCCTGGGGGGCTCTTCCTTCCTGGTGGCAGGTTGGCCACCAGCTTCCTGCAGTGCCCCTCACATCAGGGAGAAAGCTGCTTCCCCCTGCAGGTCCCAGCACAAGTCCTGGGGATACTGTCACTGCATCCGGTGTAATTTGGATCACGGACCCTCCGGAACCAATCTCTGTAGGCAGCCCTGGAAGTGGGTGCTAGAGGAGCCCACCAGAGTGACATGGCTTCGAGTGTGGGAGGGGCTTCTCAGCCAGGGTGGGGGATGCTGGAAGGGCAGAACAAGGGATTGAGGCAGTCACCATGGCCCTCTGCTCTGCAGGAAAGATGCTCATATTGACGCCTTCAGACACCGAGTCTGGGTACCTAATGGTGGTACCGTAGTCTGTGCATAGGAAGTAAACTTTGTTGAAATATGGAACCGACCAATGGAATGCTTTAAAATCCCAGGAAAAACACAGGCTGTGCTTATCACTTTCGGTTTGTGAGGGAATCAGTTTTGCATTCTCTTTAGAAGAGAGGAGAAAGGTTACAAGGGAAGAGAAGCCGTTACATAAGCAGAGTTACATAATTACCAGCCAGCTCACATTCCAGAGGCGTCCTGTCTCCTTCCTATTACAACCCACCCTGGGCTGTCAGGGGGACGCCCGCGAGCTCAGCTCAGCTCCTGTCCCCATAAAACCCGCTCCTCCGTAATCTAAATAAATAATGGCTTCCTTTTAGACTCCTTTGTTGAATTGTGACAGCAAATGAGGTGTGAAATCTGGGCTCACGGACCATGTGCGTGCGTGCGGGTCGACAGGACGGATAGGCGAATCTATCCCCAACAAAGCCTCCTGTGGAGAGCAGTAATCTCTGGATTGTGACAACCTTGGGTGGGATAGAGAGTTGTTTAATAGAATATAATGTACAAACTGCCTGAAATTCTGTGATAAGCATTAAAAAAATGTGTTGTATGGGGAAAGCCCTGACGTGCTCAGCTAGCAAGTGAGGCTGTTGAGGTCTTAATTGAAAATATTTTAATGAACGTTCATTGTGAGGAAATGGAAGGAAAGAAGATGAGAACCACCAGATAGAGTCCGGTGTTGCCAGAGAGAAGAGATTAGGGGAAAAATAAGCAAGTTTGAAAGTGTTGGGGACAGATAACGTGGACCCAAAGGGACAGAAAATAAAGCGAGGTGACAGAACATGATTTGCATGGAAACCATGTGTGGATGGCCGGAGAGCTTGCGACAAGTTTGCTCCTTGAAGGGTTTCTGCCTGGCTGGGCGGAGGGGGGACCCAAACCTCGGAGAAATAAGCTACAATGTATATATTTATTACTTTAGCAGAAACCACAATATGGAGCTCGTCCTCCCTCACCTGAAGGCTGGAACGGAGGCGGAGGGAAGCTCTGTGGTGCTCGTGGAGGGAGGGGCTTGTGCTTCCACCAATAGAAAGGCTATGTCCCTAAAAGAGATCTCTTCGCAGACACAGACTGCATGCAGCCCACATCATTATAACCCAGCCTTGGGGGAGTGGGGGTGAGATTTAACAGCTGAACATTAAGCAACAGACAATGTTCATAGAAGAAAGTCTTTGTGTCACATGTCATTTCATGGATTTGTCAAATATGAGCCAGGTTAGATCTTTCATTGCAGTTAAGGATTCGTATTTGAGTAAAAAAGAAAAATAAGAAAAGAAAAAGAATTTTATACACACACACACACACACACACACATGCAATGGAATATTATTGAGCAATAAAAAAAGGAATAAAATTTTGCCGTTTGCAACAACATGGATGAAACTAGAGGGTATTATGCTCAGTGAAATAAGTCCAACAGAGAAAGACAAATACCATATGTCTTCACTTATATGTGGAATCTAAAAAGAACCCCCCTCAAAAGAATAAACAAAAATTGGAAATGAACCCATTGATACAGAGAAGAAGCTGATGGTTGCCACAGGGGTGGGGGGTGTTGGTACTAAAAGGGGATGAGGGACACAACAAATAAAGAAAATGAAGACTTTTCTTGCCTGACCAGGCAGTGGCGCAGTGGATAGAGCGTCGGACTGAGACACAGAGGATCCAGGTTCGATACACTGAGGTCGCCAGCTTGAGTGCGGGCTCATCCAGCTTGAGTGTGGGGTCACTGGCTTGAGCGTGGGGTCACTCACTGTGCTGTAGCCCCCTGGTCAAGGCACATATGAGAAATCAATCAATGAACGACTAAGAATTGATGCTTCTCATCTCTCTCCCTTCCTGTCTGCCTGTCCCTATCAAGACAGTTCAGTGGTGATAGCAGCTGCCTCTGTACCAGATCCAGTTCATGGTTTCTTATCTTCTGTAAAAGGTTTTATTGAGAGGTACAGGAACACATGGGACCTTTTTGTATGACTTTGAGGACAGTTTTGTGTGATTCTGTTGTTTATCCCTTGTTTTTTTAAAAACAAACCAAAAAAACACGTAATACTTATTACGTGCCAGACACAGTGATAAATCTCTTCGGAACACAAACTTAAAAAAAAAAATCAGGAATATGCGAACCCTGTCAGCAGGTAACTATCTTTATACCCATTTAACAGATGTGTACATCGAGGCACAGTTCACATGACTTCCCCACGGCCCAGAACCAGAAGTAACCAAAGCAACTAGCCCTTGGGTCCAGGCTAAGCCAGGCAGTGCCCACAGCTCTAAGAGACCACCTGGCATGGGCAGTTCGGGCTGTAGTGGGGGGAAAGCGTGGCCCCTCCAAGGATGAGGGCCCACCCCAGTTCCCGGAACTTGTGAACTGGATCTTGTTTGGAAAAACGTCTTTGCAGGTATAAGTAAGAGTCTTGGGTTGAGATCATTCTGGATGGGCCCTCCTTCCCACGACGTGTCCTTGCAGGACAGACACACCTAGAAGTGCAGGTGCTGCAGAGACAGGCTGAGACGGGAGGGAGGTACGCGGGAGCCCCTAGGAGCTGGAAGACACCATGAAGCACCCCTCCCCCCGGAGCCTGGGGAGGAGGGAGCGCAGTCCAGCCCACGTTGATGGTGGAGCTCTGGCTTCCAGAAAGGCAAAGACTCAATCTCCACTTGTTTTAAGCCATCGAGTTTGTGGTCATTTTTCAGAGCAGCCTTGGAAAACCAACCCAGGGGCTCGAGGACTCCTGGTTGAGTGAGCAAGTCCAGGCTTCTCGGTACTGGGGGCATCTCAGAACAGCCTGGGAGGCTTAAAAGGTACCTATCCTGAGCCCCTGCCCTCAGGGGGGCACCGGCATGGGCCGTTTTAGAGAAAACCCACCCAGGTGATTTCAATGGGGAGCTGGGGTGCAGAATTACTGACACAGGAAGGAATGGTACAGGAATGAATTCAAACAACCATAAGAAGACCAAGGTATTGTATTTCAAACTGTTTTGGGGTTTGAACATAAGGGATTTGGAAAGGCACAGTTCCTGGATTTGCACTAGTTTTTGCTACTGAACGCCCAGAGATGTCCATGGAGCAGCTACCACCGGGGTTCAGAACCGGGATCTGAGGTGGAGGAGACATCTATCTGTAGTTGGGGCTGGCAGGCGGCAGCAGAGTCTGCCTATAGGAAATGGAGAACCCTCCCCGCACCGCACAAAGGGTGCGGGCCAGGTGAAGAAGAACAAGAGAGAAGAAAGAAAAAAGAAATATTTTAAAAACACTTCCACTCTTTTTCTAACCATTGGGAAACCCTTGGTGAATTGATGCTACTGGCCAGTGTGGAAGGCTTTTCACTTTGAAAGGAAGAGCTAGCTAGCTAGCTGTTCCGCTGTAGAAAATGTCAAAAATACAGTAAAACGGAGAAGAAAGAAGTCACCCCTGAATCTACATTATGATTCAAAGGCAGGCAGGGCTGACCTGTTGATGTGTGCAGTTGTGTGGATGAGGTCACACGTCTATATGTATGTACAGACGTGGGAAACTTTGTCAGGACTAGAATTTTTGTGTCGCTTTGAAAGCCGTTGTCTTCTGCAAAAGAGTGGCAAAAATATACGACATATTTAACTATAACAATAAATACCCATCCCTTTGAAACACTGATAAAAGTGTGGTGGACTGCCTTCCTCCCTTAATACAAATATGCCCACAAAAGTAACTTTTTTTTTTTCTGACAGTTGCAGCTCACCTGGAGCTTTTCAATGAACCTGTCACTTTAGCTGTGATACTTAATAGCGGTGTAACAGTCTATTGATATTACAGCGGTAGAATCTATTTATTCTCTGTGTTTCATTCCCCCCCCTCGTTTAACAATGGCTGCTGGCGATCAGTTATGATGTTTTGTATTTCCCTCCCCCCTTTTAAGCATCCCCCCCCTTTTTTTTTGAAACATAAAACATCAGTTAAATATTCCTGTTGGTAATTGTTAAGAGAGAAGGCTAGAAGCAAAAGGGTAGGTCAGAAGATGTGAGTAAGCTTTTAAGTTTTTTGATGCTTTTGTGAAATGTTCCTGCCAGTTTCCTCTGCCAGCCAGCCCTGTGTGAGAGAGCCAGTGCTCCAACACGCATGCACGTGTGCGCACGCGCACGCACATGCACACCCCACCGATCTCTTCACTCTCTTTATATTCCGCCTTTTCCCGAATGTCGCAGAGTTGGAACCATACAGTGTGTGGCCTTTTCAGACTGGCTCCTTTCACTGAGTAATTGCATTTATGTTTCATCCATGTCTTTTCATGGCTTGGCAGCTCATTTTTATTTTATTTTTTTTAGCACTGAATAATATTCCATTGTCTGGAAGGACCACAGGTTACTTATCCATCACCTGCTGAAGGACATCTTGCTTGCTTCCAAGTGTTAATTATGAATAAAGCTGCTGTCAACATCCATGTGTAATTTCTTGTATGTGTGTGTGTGTGGGGAGGGGGCACAAGTTTTCAACTCTTTTGGGTAAAGACCAGAGAGTGTGATTGCTGGATCGTGTAGAAAGAGCAGGTTGAGGTTTGTACAAAAACTGCCAAACTGTCTTCCCAAGTGGCTGCCGCATTTTGCGTTCCCACCGGCAACAGAGGAGGGTTCCTGTTGCTTCATCTCCTCACCTTTCCTTGCTCGTCAGTGGTTTGGATTTGAGCTCTTCTATCAGGTATATTGTGGTAGCTCATTGTTTTAGTTTGCAGCTCCCTAATAACATTGTTTAGAGCATCTTCCTTCTGGGTATCTTCTTGAGTGAGGCATCTGTTCTGATCTTTTGCCCCCCTTTTTTATATTTGGGTGTCTTGTTTTCTTATCATCGTATATTTTAGATACCAGTCCTTTATTCGTTATGTGCTTTGCAAGTATCTTCTTGCTATCCATGGCTTGTCTTCTCCTTCACGCTATCAAATATATGCTTTTTTAAAAGCATATACGCATGTGCATATGAGAGAGAGAGAGAGAGAGAGAGAGACAGGAAGGGAGAGAGATGAGTAGCATCAATTCTTTACTGAAGCTCCTTAGTTGTCCATTGATTGCTTTCTCATATGTGCCTTGACCAGGGGTCGCCAGCCAGGCCAGTGACCCATTGCTCAAGGCAGTGATCATGGGGTCATGTCTATGATCCCACGCTCAAGCCAATGACCACGTGCTCAAGCTGGTGACCCCGCGCTCAAGCTGGATGAGCCCGCACTCAAGCCGGTGACTTTGGGGTTTTGAACCTGGGTCCTCAGTGTCCCAGACTGATATTCTACCCACTGTACTACTGCCAGGCCAGGCTCAAATATACATTTTTTGAGTAGTGATACCCTGTCTGGAATGAATTCACAGGAGACATGCCAATGTGGAAGGGGTTATTCTCTAGGAAGGAGACCCTACTGAGTGCAACACTGATTGAGCACCTACTGCATGGGTCGGGCAACTTTTTGGCTGAGAGAGCCATGAACACCACATATTTTAAAATGTAATTCCGTGAGAGCCATACAACAACCCGTGTATGTTACGCATTATCCAATAAAAATTTGGTGTTGTCCCGGAGGACAGCTGTGATTGGCTCCAGCCACCCGCAACCATGAACATGAGCAGTAGGAAATGAATGGATTGTAATACATGAGAATGTTTTATATTTTTAACGTTTTTTTGTTTTTTTTTTTTAATTAAAGATTTGTCTGCGAGCCAGATGCAGCCATCAAAAGAGCCACATCTGGCTTGTGAGCCATAGGTTCCTGACCCCTGACCTACTTTGTGCCAGGTCTCATGCTGTGTGTTCCCTTCCTTAATCATCAAACTATCTCCATGAAGAAGGCAGCTTTGTTAGCCCCACTGACAGATGGGACCGTGAGGCTCACAGAACTCTGACTAAGGGACCTGGGACCTGAACCCAGACTTTAGCACTCTATAAATACATGTCAGGTAATCCTAAGCACAGGACCTCTTTCTCAGCACCGGTGTGACCTCAAAAAGAGACGGGAATGTTGCCTAAGAGAAACTCTGCTGAAGGTCAACACTTTGTCAGGATTCTGGCGGCCTTCCCCTGGTCCCCCAATTAAGGCTTTGTTATTGTTCCCGTCTGTGGGAAGCTCAGCCTTCCTCTCCCCTTGGCCGGATTTCATGCCTTGCCGGAACTTTGTGGAATGGAAATAGAGAAATTTCTCTCGGAAACTGCAAGTGACATTGAGACCCCAAACTGCCTTTTCTTACGGAGTATGGCTTTTATTTCTACCATGCGGTGTAACTTCTGCAGACCCCTTACGCCGGCAGAAGTTGAGTCAGAGGAAATCAGATGCTCTCTCCAAAGATCGCCAGCACGGCGGTTTTAAGTCGGAGCCCTGGTGGCACATTTCTGACAGGTCGGTTGGCCAAACCGACCGAGGGTGACTTGCAGAGTGGACGCCGAGGGGAACGGCGCTGTCTTCGGCCTTTCATGTCGGTATTTTTATTTGTTAGAAATCCCAGCCACTCCTAAATCATTTTGATCTGTTTGTTTTGACGTATTTATTAACTTTTTTGGGGTGGGGGACAATATATTTATTATTACAGCGTATGTCATTGACCAAATTGGCCATCGAAACCACAAAACCTTCCTCTGACCTGGTGGCGGCTCAAACGCCTCCCTCCATGTATCCCCCCATACTGCCGCATGGCATCTTAGAAGAAATTCCTTATGGTTTCAAAGCGTTCATGTGCTGCAGCCTGCCTTCAGGAAGGCACCGGACCTGGCCGCGCCCTCTGAGCTGACCTTTAAGGTGTTCTGCCCAGTCGGCTCTCCCTTTCTGCTTGAGAAGGAGCCTCTGTGTCTTTTGAAAGGACATTTTCATTTGGGGTTTATCTGGTTTTGTGGCCAGCGTCCTGTTTTGCTTTCCAGAGGGACCAGCTCCAAGCAGCTGCAAGTGCTGTGGCCGTGAGCAGTTTGCAGCCTGTGTCTGGATGAGGTTGTTTCTGGGGGTGGGACACGGTGCATAGTCTCCCACCCCCACAATGTTCCTCTGTCTTACCCTATGATCAGATATTTATATATTTATTTGTTTATTTATTTAAGTGAGGGGAGGGGTGTTAGAGAGATAGACTCCCACATGCGCCCTGATTGGGATCCACCTGGCAACCCCCCCATCTGAGGCCAATGCTCAGACCAACAGAGCTATTCTCAGTGCCTGGGACAGATACTCGAACCAATCAAGCCACTGGCTATAAGAGGGGAAGAGAGAGAGAAGGGGGAGAGGAAGGGGTGGAGACACAGATGGGCACTTCTCCTGTGTGCCCTGACTGGGAATCAAACCTGGGATGTCCACATGCCAGATTAATGCTCTATCCACTGAGCCAACTAGTTAGGGCCCAGATGATCCGATTAAAAAAATTAGTAGAGTTTATTATTCAGGACAGTGTTCGATTTATAGAAGGATTGAGCAGGTAATACAGAGATTCCCCATGAGAGCTGCCCACCCCTCCACACGCAGTTTCCCCTTGTCTTAACACCTTACGCTAGTATGGTACACATGTCACAATTAATGGGTCGATATGGATATTTTATTATTAGCTAAACTCTGTCATACTCTATTCAGATTTCTTTAGCTTTTACCTAACTAAATTTATGTCCCTGAATCCCATCCAGGACATGATGTTAAAATTTGTCATCATGTCCCCTTAGGCTCCTCTTGGCTAGGACAGTGTCTCAGACTTCTTTTGTGCTTGACAAGCTGGTCTGTTTGGGGGAAGACTGGTCAGGGGTAGTGGGCATGTCCCCCTATTGTAATTTGCCTGATTTTTTCCCCTGTTGATGAGATTGGGGTGATAGGTGTTATTTGGGGGAAAGACCCCAAAGTGCCACTTCCATCACATCGTGTCAAGAATACGTGCTAGCAACATGACTTAAAATGTTGAGGCTACTGGCCCTGGCTGCTTAGCTCAGTGGTAGAGCATTGGCCCGGCATGTGGATGTCCCGGGTTTGATTCCCAGTCAGGGCACACAGGAGAAGTGCCCATCTGCTTCTTTCCCCCTCCCCCTCTCTCTTCTCTTCCCCTCCAGCAGCCAGGGCTCAGTTAGAGCAAGTTGGCCCCGGGTGCTGAGGATGGCTCCATGGCCTCCACCTCAGACGCTAGAATGGCTCTAGTTACAGTGGAGCAACACCCCAGATGGGCAGAGCATCGCCCCCTGGTGGGCATGTTGGGTGGATCCCGGTCGGGCACATGCGAGAGTCTGTCTCTCTGCCTTGCCTCCTCTCACTGAAATTTAAAAAAAGTGTTGAGGCTGGCTTTGATCATCTTTCTGAGTGACTAACCTGTGAGCCGTTCCCAGCATACTTGAAAACAGACTATATTGTTACAAACACCCATCTACCTACCATATAACTGTGTCCCCGTGGCTGTTTCCCCAAGTTTGCCGCAAAGCTTAAAAAGACAAAAGCAAAACCAATAACCCTCTCCCTGTTGTGTCCTCCTCCTTCCCTCCTGAGGGTTAGCCACTCTCCTGAGTGTCACGTGTTTATCCCTCTTATGCGTGGTTGATTCAGTGTCACCGCGCAGGAGGCTGCTGTGGCCTGAATGTCTGTGTCCGCTCTCCTCTCCCCAATTCATGTGCTAAAACCCTAACTCCCAAGGTGATGGTGCTTGGGGTGGAGGTGGGGTCTTTGGGAGGTGGTGAGGTTGTGAGAACAGGGTCCTCATGATGGGACTGGTACCCTGGTGATAGAGGCCCCAGAGGGCTCGCCCACCCCTCCCGCCACGTTAGGACAGATAGAAAGGACGGCCGTCTGTGAACCAGATACTGAATCTTGCCCGCACCTTGACCTTGGATGTGCAGCCTCTGGACTGGGAGAGACGGACGTCTGTTGTTTGTAAGCCTGACTCAGGCTGTGCCCCTGTTCCGGCGGCCCGAACCGAGACCGGCACTTTCCATCGACCCTGAGCTGACGTGTTGTCTCGCCATCTAGATGGTGCTGGGCTCTGAGATTCATACCGGAAACTGCAGTTTGGCTTAGTGCCGTGGTTCCTAAATTAAGCCCTGTCCCTCACCGGTCATTGTAGTTTTTCATATCCACCCCCCGGTGAATAGTATTTCATACTACAGATGCTTCGTAATTTATTTACCCATCCTTCTGTTGATGGATGAACGGTGTTGTACGATTTTGCTCTCCTGGACCAGAATCCCATTGCATGCGGGACCTGTTCGCACGAGTCCCCGGGGACGGTGTTTCCACAGCGGTTGCAACCCATCTATGAGTCATGACCCACGTGCACAACAAATTAGAATAAATGGAACGAGAGCAGATTAACATAGACTAGAGAGGACCCTAGTCTGTAGTATAAAGCAAAACCATTTTGTTGAAACATTAGTGTCTTTTATGTGTGTATGTGGGTGTGTGTTTTTTTCCCTGAATTGTCACACAAAATCTACTTCTTGCCCAGGGCTAGAGCAACCCAGTGTGTTGTCCAGGCTCTGGGGGTCTGTCCGTCTGTGGTGGGGTTAAGTCACCACGTTCTTGGGTATACTGTATCTTCAACTTTGCAACTGTTGCCAAATCACTCTCAGTTCAAAATGCTTGGACCGATTGGCAAGTCTGGGTTTGAGGTTCCAAGGTTTTTAACCTCCTGACTTTTCCAGAAGCCTGTGCCCACCCGTGCACCTTGCTCATTCTGGGCTGAGGTTCTCCAGGCTCGATTTTGTAGATCTGCAGTTGGCGTTGTTTTGGGGGGGCCGCTCATCTTCTCACACCTGCGGTTTAATTTCTCTGCTGCCGGGAGGCAGAATTAAGTTATCCTTCCCTGTAGAAGAGTGACTTAAGCAGGAAATAATGAATGCGCAGGGCTGGTATTAGACGGGTGCGGGTACGCTGATGGAGCGACTGTCACTCGCATCTTGCAATGAAGGGAAAGAAGATGATAGTTAATCACTTTCAAAAAATAAAAACAGTGGAGTGATGAATGGGGCGCATTGTGATGCTGAGCACTCCGGTTCCCAGGGAATACAGGGGCCTTGCGTCATTCCCCTGATTAGACAGTTGAAGAAGTTTAGTTTTCTTCTTTTTCAAGTTGAGAGAGAGTGAGTTAGAGAGACAGACTCCTGCATGCACCCCAACTGGGATTTACCTGGTGACTCCCATCTGGGGCCAAGCTTGCAGCTGAGCTATTTTTAGCACCTGTGGTGGAGGCTCTATGGAGCCATCCTCAGCTCCTGGGGCCAATATGCTCAAACCAATCGAGCAATGGCTATGGGAGGAGAAGAAAGAGAGAGAGAGAGAGAAGGGAGAGGGAAAGGGGTGGAGAAGCAGATGGGTGCTTCTCCTCTGTGCCCTGACCAGGAATCAAAGCCAAGATATCCACATATTGGACTCTCTACCACTGAGCAAACCGGCCAGGGCCAAAAAATTCTGTTGTCCAGATCTGCTGAACTGTGGCACTCCAGAACCAGTGGCCACCTGGCTCTGGGGCAGTTGGAATCACCTACATGCCCGTGACAAGTCGGCAGTTCACGAACCTGTTTTGTTTGACTTGTCAAGTGTCTTTTTTTCCCCCCTTTCACTTTGGGCCAATATTGAGCACATTTGGGAGATCTGATTTATAAATACACATTTCAGACATCTCTGGAGAAACTGGAAGGTCTCTTTCTGGTCATGTGCACTCTGATGGCTTTGAATGGCACGCTGCTGGAGCCTGACTGTGGGAGTTCAGTTTAGAAGGGGCTCTACTCTCTTGTTTGCCACAGTCCCCTCCGCTCCCTACTGCCTCCCCTCCCCAGTGTGTCTGTGTGGAGGTTTCCCCTCTACTGACAAGCAAGGCTCTGATGCTACTGGGGCGTTCTACAATCCAGCTCCATCCTGATACTATCTACCTGGAGAGGCGTCAGGTCCCCCAGGTGAAGGGCTCTGTCCTGCAAGACTGTCCTTCATTTCAGACACCAGCCAGAAGTCAGGTTGTCACCTGGGCTTCTGACCACCCAGCTATAGATCAGAGGTTCCCACATCCCCCTCCTTGGGTTGGATTAACTCAGGAAATGAGTTGGCTTATTATGTGACCTGTTTAATATGAAAAGATATGACTCAGGAACGGCCCAAAGGAAGAGCTGCCCAGGACAGGTGTGCGGAAGGGCATGGTGTGTCCGTGACCTCTCTGGGCACCCCCTTCCCTCAAATCTCCATGTGTTTACCAACCTGGAAGCTCTCCAAACCCTGTCCTTTGTTGTTGTTTTTTTTAATGGAGGTTCAGTTACACAGACATGATTGATTAAAAATCATTGGCCATTAGTGATTGATTCAACCTCCAGCCCATCCTCCCCCCCCCCCCCGCCCCGTCTCTGGGGAGGGACGGAAAGTTCCCACCCTCTGATCACATGGTTGATTTCCCTGCTCCGTTCCCTTCCTCAGGGGCTTCCTCAAAGTCACCCCATTAATGTAAGAAGACACCTACCTGTACTGCTGCATCTCTTCTGAAATTCCAAGGTCCTAGGAGCTCTGTGTCAGAAATAGGGACCAGGACTGAATCTGTTTTATTATTATTATTATTATTATTATTATTATTCAGTCTCTCACTGGGGTTGGCTGTTAGTTGGCATTTCTCATTAAGTACCCAGTAGGGTTTTTTTCTTATCGGAGAAAAGTATTTCTTGATATTATCATTGATTTGCTCTGTGACCTTAAACAAGTTCAACTCCTTGTGCCTCAGTTTCCTCAGCTTTACAGTAGGGAAACTTTTGTATTTACCCCTAAAGGCCCCTTGTGCACTAAGGCTATCTTTAGATTTAAGTGGAGGTGCTTGCAGGAGTTTCTGGGCAGAGCCTGGCACGGAGTTCATGACCTCCAAGTGTTGTCTGAACTCGTGTCATGCGTATCCACTCTGTATCAAGATGAGCAAAGAGAGAGAAATGTGTTTGGAGATAAAGGAGGAAGCCAGTTTCTTTGTAACAAACGATATTCTTTTATGATTCACATGCAAACAACAGATGGAGGTATTGAAAGAAACAATGTAAACCACGCATTAGGAATATGCCTTCTATCTCTGGGATAAAGACACAGAAAAGATATGTGATGGAAAGCCGTCACAAACCGATGAGAGGGCTTAGGTGTCAGCGGGGTTTTCCATGTGCAGACAGGCTGAGCGCTGCTTCCGTGAGGCGCACCTGCGTCATGCCTACGGGGTCTCCCTGCCGGGCCGTCAGGCATCTGAGAACCCTCACGCCCCACCACCGGGCTGTGGCAGAAGCCCCCACTGTCACCCCAGAGTGCTCTGGAGAAATCCTGGGTTCAGGAAAAGGGGACTTTCTGGAGGCAGGTGCAGCCTGGGGTGTGGAGGCAGAGACATGAGGTCCCTTGGGTCCCTCCACCTCTGACCAGCCATGTGAATTGAGTCAGGGGACAAAGTCTCTGAATGTCTGTAAAGTGGGGATTCCCTTGCCGGCCCACCAAGGGGATTAAATGAAATAAAATAGAAAAAGCAGCCCAAACTCTGTCAACGTTCTTCTGAACAGTTTCGGCCCTCCCCAGAAATCCACCTCAAGGAGTGAAACCAAATAAACGCAGTGTATTTTGAAGATTTGTCTCCCCACTCTGAAACCAATTTTTTTCACCCAAAATCCACCATTATGTGAAGGAAAATGGACCCCTTAAGGAGAATTTCGAGGCCCGTGGTGCTTTTTGCCGCTGTCATTTGCTAGCTGTGGGACCTCATTCCAGTGACTCAGTCCCTCTGTTGCTCTGTTTCTCATTTGTGACATGGGGAAGAGACTAATACCTACTCCAAGTTCTGCTGTGGGACCGACCGCATGAGGAATTCACCTAAAGTACAGTGCCAGGGACGGAGCCGGCCCTCAGTAAGCGATTCCCCTCACAGGGATAGGAGGATGAAGATCTGGGGCCACACAGGGGGCTCCACCCATCTGAGCGGGAACCTGGGGAAGGGGTTTCCCTCGTCAGGCATAGAACCACGATCTATCCTGTAAGTGGAGTTGTGTTCCGGGCACGTGGAAATGCCCATCTTTGAATGACATCTCCTGATACTAATTTAATTTTTAATTTTTTATTTATTCATTTTAGAGAGGAGAGGGAGAGACAGAGAGAGAGAGAGAGAGAGAGAGAGAGAGAGAGAGAGGAGAGACAGAGAGAGAAGTGGGGGAGGAGCTGGAAGCGTCAACTCCCATATGTGCCTTGACCAGGCAAGCCCAGGGTTTCGAACCGGTGACCTCAGCATTTCCAGGTCAATGCTTTAAACACTGCGCCACCACAGGTCAGGCTCCTGATACTAATTTAAATTGAGTGTGCCAAATGAAGGTGATCTGGGGGTCAGAGTTGGCCCCCTGGTTTCCAACGGCTGACTCTTCCGATACAGGCCGATCCCTCTGAGCTGGGAGAGAGTAGACCAAGTGGAGGGTGTGGCTAACCAAGTCCTCCTTTTCCTGGGATGCCTTTGGATTTCCACGTATCCTTAAGATTCTCTGACATGGTGGTCAGCACCTCAGATCCTGGGGACGTTTCCCGTTGAAAGGCCAGACGAAGAGCCGGGAGCGTCTGAGCAGCCCATCAGAGAGCCGCGTCTGCTTTGGGTTGGGTCACGCTACCCAAGATGTGCCTGTAATATCTGACTTCTGTTGGTTTCCTGTTTACCTGTCCACACCTGGAGGCCCAGATGTGCCAGGGAGGGTGTGCCTTGTGGTTCAGGGGAAGCCCGCCCTTGTCCGACTGTGGTGGGAAGAAGGGAGCCGGTGAGAGGGACATTTAGGAGGCTCCGTGGCTGTAAACATTGTTATTGTGTGCAGGGAGGGACTGTCGGTGACCCTTTTCTCTGCGAGCTTTTACGAGGATGGGGTGAGGTGGAGGCTGATTTGGTCTCCTTTGTGATGACCTGTGGGTTCCTACAAGGGCCTTAAAGTACTGGGATCCCTGCTGGGAAGAATTCACTAGATTTTTGTTTTAAGAGAGTTTCTAGGGAGCCGGGTAACAGTCATTCCCGTGGGCATTTACTCTCACTGTATTTTCTTGCTAATGGGTCTTCTTCCTTAAGCTAGAAAGTGAAATTTACTTTCAATAGAAATAGAAACATTATAATTAAGCATTTTCCACCAAAGCAGATGCAACTGAAGCTAAAAAAAAAAATCCCACAAAACAACAACAGCAACAAAAAAACCCCACACAAAACAACCCGTTGAAACTGAGAAAAATGTTTGTTTCTTTGTTTTCTTAAAACATCTGTTAACAATGATAGTCTTTATTCAATTTGTTTCCTCTGGTGCTTTCGTGACAATAAAATAGAAGGCAGTTGCGCACCATGAAATTGAGCTGGATTAGGCTGGGCCAGGCTGCTGCAAGTGTTGTGTTTGTTCCTTTTTTTCCAGTGGGTAATGAATGTAGTAACATTACCTTCACCGGGGTTGGGAAATGTCCTATCTATTTGGGGTGTCCGCTGGGTAGAAGGGGGTGTGATTTTCCCCCCCATCCCTCCTCTTCTTCTTCTTAAAGGAGAGTAGAGGCCTTTGCCCTCATCTGCATACAAAAGGTTTGGGGTCTGTATCGTGACAAAGCAATCCTATCAGTAGGAGGACATCTCACTTTTCTGCAGGCTTCTCAGTGGGCTTGGAATATATATTTTTTTCTTGATGTCCCTCTGTGTACTTTAAGAAGGAATTCAAGGTCGTTGCGGAAACCGGCAGAGGCAGTACAAAGCAGCCCTGTTCAGGCTGTTTCCGGTTCCACTTAGTGTGCTCATTCTCGGCATGCGTGTTCTCTGCAAACAATTGTCTCTCTCGTTTCTTGGGGCTTAATGTTTGATCGCGGGCGGGAGCTTACAGAGGTAATTGCAAACTTTGGATAAAGCCTTCCCATAGCTCCTCCCTATTTCTTCAGACAAAATGTTAGATCATTTACTTCATGGCCCTCATAGGTCCAGTTAAGGGTGTCTAAATATTTGGCTGTTCTCGGTAATGCTTGAATTTTCGTCATTTAGAAATTATCTTCTTAGGTCCATTTCCAGAAATGATGGTGCCGGTTATAGATATTTTTTAAAAGGCTTACTGCATGCTTTGGAAAACTGCTTTTCCAAAAGTGTCAGCTAGTGCTTGTGGTGGCCAGTTTAATGCGTTACTCTGGGTGGGAGATAGCCCCCCAGTCATCCAGTCAGACGCTAACTGAGGTGTTGCTGTGAGGGATATCACCATGCTGATCAGTTGACTTTAAGTCAACGAAATTCCAGACAAGCTGGTAGGCCTGGTGTAATCAATTGAAAGGCCTTAAGCCTAGAGCAAGGGCTTCTCAGGGGAAGAACGAATTCTGTCTGGGAACAGGGGCTCAGCTCCTGCCTGGAAAGGTTTAGCCTGCCTTCCCAAGGGCCTGCCCCATAGGTTATAGGTTTTGAACTTGCCTCTGCGTCCCCTGCAGTGGTGTAAGCAAGCCACCTTCTCTCACTATAAATCTCTTGCTATATATAGCTCCTCTGGGTTCTGTTTCTGTGGTTGAACCAGCTGATAACACTCCTCCAACAAAAACTTCCTGGAGCGCTGAGCTCATCTCGCCCTCACAGTCTTGAGGATGCCCATACGAACGTTGTTACTCACTGGGTAAATGTACAATGTATTCCGCTATTTCCTAAGTTGCTTTTTTGCTCTGTGTGAGGACCAGAGTACTTTCCGGTGGTGTGTGCTGCCCTTTGATGTTTCTCCCTTGGTAACACAGCTCTCTGTCTGCGTTTGTGTCCCGACGGTGTCCTTGACCAGTGACCTTGGCTGGCTCAGTTTCTCCATCTGTAAAATGGGGCAGTAATAAGGCCTGCCTTCGCCAGTTAGTTCTACATGTTTTGCTTTTCAGCCTCCCAGTTCACCCTTCAATTCCTGTCCTAAGACTGGACACATTTCCCCTTTGCAGCAAGCATGATGTCATGCTTTGTCAGTAGAGGGCTCTGGAGGGACAGTGCAGGAGGGAGGGTCTTCCCTCCTACGACCCCAATTTTGTCTTCTTTCTGCAACCCTCCCACCCCACCGGCTGCTATTAATAATGATTTGTATTAACGCTTGCTTGTTCAAATGACTGATTGTGCCCTGAGTGGTCCCTGAACCTCACAGAATGGTCGGGATTTTTACGAGATGACTTTACACCACTGGCCCGTGAATGGTACAGGCTCTGTAAGTCTTACTGTTCCCAATACTGCTTGGGTTTTTATCCATGGTCTTGCTGTGATTTCTCTGTATTGTTCCTGTTCTATCGTCCTTCCTTGCTTTCTTTTAGTTTGGCTAAGGGAAAGGATGGAAGAATTGGCAAGTTCTCAGCTGCGAAGCTGCCCACGCGTGGTATTGGGGGCCACTCTAGAGAAGTCAGTGTTTCACTTCTCCTTCTTGGGGTCTGATACCATCTGGTAGCTACACCCTATTTCCAGATGGTTCCTTCACCTACTTGAATTCCATTGATCGTGTGCCCTACACGCCATTGTTCTTGTGTGGATTGATACTTTACCGGTGCTATTTCATGTGGCCCGTATTTACTTCATTCCCCAGGTATTTGCCTGATTTTTCTTTTCCTCTTTTATTCCTTCCTGTGTTTCTCTTCTTCCCCCTGGGATCATTTGTATTCTGGCTTCCTTCTTATTTTATATCTAGCAGTGTTGGCCATAGGTAAATGTTAACCAGTGTTTGCTGAAAATGCCTTTGCTTCATTTTTTTTTTTTTTTTGTTTTGTTTTGGGAGAATACTTTTCCTGGTAGTAGAAATCTAAGTTGGCAATTGTTTTCTTGGCATTTGAATATATCATCGCACTGTCTTCTGGCTCATGTTGTTTCTGGTGAGCAGTTACCATCAGCCTAACTATTTTTACTTCTGAACTAATCTTTTTTTTACCCCGTGGTTGTTTTTTTTTAAAAAATCAAAAGTTCTCAACCTATCATTTGAATGCTTTGAGACATGCCCACCTTTGATGGACGTCGGATGCGTTTCGACAAAGGTGTTCGCCAATTAGCACCGCTGGCAAGGGGCATCCTGTCGCCATGACAACTACAGGTTTTCTTGGGCTGTATCCCAGTCAGCCTCTCCATCCCTGTTCCCAGGCAACCAACTAACTGACCTACTTTCCATCTCTGTAGAGCAGCTCTGGGCTTATCTCTAGAACTGAACAGAGCTCAAGCAGCGCCAGGCATCTTTTGCTTGGCGTCCTGTTTGGGATTTATCCGTGATGCTGTGTGTGTCAGTGTGTCCTTCCTCCTTCCTGTCCCAGTAACATTTCATTGCATAGATAGAATCTGTTACCTGTGTACCTGTTCACAGGCATTTAGATTATTTCTAGCTTTGTGCTCTTATAAAGAAAGCTGCCATAAACACTTACATATAAATTCTTGTGTGGACAACACATGTTAACATTTCCTGTGATTACATCTCCAAGAGTGGGCTCACTGGCTCACGAGGGAGCGCGTGCTTAATTTCATAAGAAACTTATCCATTGTGTCTCACAGTGATCACCTCATGATATACTGCCGTTAGCAACATGCGAGGGTTTCAGTTGCTCCCTGTCCTTGCCAACATTTGACATCGTCAGTCTCTTAACTTTAACCACTTCCATGAACCATATAGGCTTTACCTCATTGTGGTATTATCAACATTTCCCTGACAACTAAATATTTTGAGCGTGTCTTCTGGTGCTTATTTGCCATTCAATATGCTGTCTTTGTGGAAATGTCCACTCAGATATTTTGTCCATTTAAAACAACCAGGTTGACCGTCTTCTAATGATTAAGTCGTAAGAGTTGTTTTTGTATTCCGAATACCAGACCCGGTTTTGGTAAAGAAACACTTTGGGAAGCCTTCTAGTCTGGCTTCCCTTTTCATTGTACTTCCCCTTTGATTCTCAGCCAGCTGAAGAACAGAAGTTTTACATTTTGATGAGAGGTACAGTCTATCAATTTTTAATTTTATGGTTCATGATCTTTTGAGTCCTGTTTTTTGTTTTGTTTTTTTTTGTTTTTTTTTTACCCAAACCGAAGTCACACACATTTTGTACTATTGTTTAAGTATTTTGAGTTCCAAAATAAGTTTTAGAATCAGTTTATCAATTTCTACTAAAAAAAAAAAAAAGCCTGCTGGGATTTTGATTGAGATTACCTTAAATCTGTAGATTCACTTGGGGGAGGGGGAGATATTAATATACATTTGAACAATATTGAGTGTTATGATCCCTGAATAGGTAATAGCTGTCAATTTATCTAGGTCTTTTACAGTTCTGCTCAACAACGTTTCACAGTTTTCACTGTATGGATATGGCAAGGACTTGGTTGAATTTATTCCTGCTTTGTGTGTGTGTGTGTGTGTGTGTGTGTGTGTGTGTGTGTGTGTGTGTGTGTATTTTTTTGAGTGAGAAGTGGGGAGGCAGAGAGACAGACTCCCACATGAACCCGACTGAGATCCACCCAACAAGTCCACTAGGGGGCGATGCTCTGCCCACCTGGGGCATTGCTCTGCTGCAACCAAAGCCATTCTAGCACCTGAGGGGGAGGCCATGGAGCCATCCTCAGCACCCAGGCCAACTTTACTCCAATGAAGCCTTAGCTGTGGGAGGGGAAGAGAGAGATAGAGAGGAAGGAGAAGGGGAAGGGTGGAGAAGCAGATAGGCGCTTCTCCTGTGTGGCCTGACCGGGAATCAAACCTGGGACTTTCACACGCCTGGCTGATGATGCTCTACCACTGAGCCAACTGGCCAGGGCCTCCCTGTATTTTGATGCTGTTCCAACAGTATTCTCATTCAACATTTGGATATCCAGCTGTTGGTATAGAAAAATACAATTGACTCTGTCTATCGATGTTGTATTCTATAACGTTACTAATCTCATGTAGTAGTTCTAAAAACGTGTGTGTGTGTTTGGGGGGTGTTGGTGGGTGGATTGTGTGTGTGGACTTCTCAGAACTTTCTCTGCAGATGCCCCCTGGTTATATTAACCTGATGATAAAGCCAGATGACTCCTTTCCCAATTTGGATCTCTGTTCTTTCTTTTTGTCTTACCTTGTTGTTGAGAACAGCACGGTGTTGGATAGAAGTGGTGATGCACAGCCATCTTGCCTTCTTCCTTCTCTGGCTGACTTAACATCACTGAATACAGTGCCTTTAACGTCCTACCCTGTTGTCACAAATGGCAAGATTTCCTTCTTTTTGATGGCTGAATAATATTCCACTGTACAGATGTATCACGTTATTTTTATCTGTTCATCGGTTGACAGACACAGAAGCAACCTTGATCAACACAGGGGTGCGGACATCTTCAGCTTGATTCTTTTAAGTGCTAATATAAAAATGTCAGTAGTACGGCTGCGTCATGGCTTATTTAACCATTTCAGCATCTAGGGTCATTTAGTATGTTTACACATTTGTATTGGGTTCCAGATGGTGGGTTCATCGTATTTGCACGTGTCTCCCTGTGAACATGTATAAGTGCTTTTCTAGAAAGGTTTCCAGGCAGTGGAAACACTAAGTCCTGGGGTTGGTGTACTTTGAATATTTTGAAGTGGTCAGTTGTTTTCAAAAACGACTTTGCTAATTGAACCCTCTCTTCCGATGTGGGAAGAGATCTCCTTTCTCCTCACCCCCCTCGGTGCTCTCTGCCGTCCAGTGTTGTAAACGCCGGCAGCTTGATGAGGGACAGTAATATCTCCTTACTGCTCCTGTATTCATCTCCACGACTGTTAGCAACTTCCAGCACCCATTCCTATGTTTATTAGCCACTTGTATTTTCTAGGAAAACCCTTTTCGTATCGTTGGGCTGCAAGAGGATACTCCTTGATGGCTTTGTGGATGTTCGTTATGTGTTTTGGATGTGAAATTTTCACTTCTGTAGCAAGCGTTCTTTAGTTGGTCACTTTCCTGCACTTTTCATGGAGTCCTTTGTCTTAATGTACATGTAGAATTGTACAGTAGCCCTGTGATTGACCTTCTGTTCCCTTGACTTGCGTTTTATTTATTGCACCAACACTGTTTTTACACCGCATCGCCTATAATTTCCCTGATATCCCTGTTTATTTATTTATTGTTTTTGCATTGCGGTGACTTGCGTGGATAGACTATCCAACGGAGCCACTCATATTCTGTGAGTGTCTGCAGCCTGCATTTTACTTTCAAATTCCGTGGGATGCATTTTAAATGAACGCGTTCAGTGACCTTTTCAGTAGACTGCAGAAGGAGTTGCTTTTCTCCATCACCTCTCTCCTCCTCCTTTGTAATTTTTTCCCCCTCTCTAATAATGACAGGAAGAAGTCCCAAGCATGAAATGATGGCAGCACCCTGGGTCCAGCATCCGGAGACAGAGGATGGGCATCCCTGACCCCCCCACCCCCACCCCCCGGCTCATTGTGTCTGTCCACGCACGCACACAGACATTTGTCTCCTCAGTCTCGAGATTGAGACTCTTCATTCACAGTCTCTAAGTTTTTTTTTTCCTCCCAGATCTCATCTTTTTGTAATACCATCATGATGAAATTTAATCTTTAAAAAGGCTCATATCAGTGATGCTGAAGACCTTTGGCCTGAAAGTAAATTATACATCAAGAACCAGGGGCAAAAAAAAAAAAAAAAGAAAAAGAAAAAAGAAAAAAAGAAGTAAACCCAAAAGTTATTGAAAACCTTCTTGGGCATAGTTATTTCCCAAAGGTCACATACAGCAGATTAGTCTGTTTGGAGTCCGTCCATGGAGCAGCATAAAGGCTGGGGGGGACCAGATACGTGTGGGAAATATTTCCCGTTGTGGCCTCTGTTCCTAACCTTCTGTCAGAGAGGCCCAGGGGCACATTAGCTTCTTATACTCTGCCAGTCTGCGGGGGCAGGTGACGGTCACCCGGCCCCGGAGAAGGAAGCCAACCCCAGCTTGTCTCTGTGCCATGGCCAATCACACTGCCCTCTAGGGTTGTCCCTGTCTTGTTAATTACTGTTTGGGCAGCTTGTCCTAATCCCCTGCCCTCGGAACGGGGCCAGGCCCGACAGAACACAGCGCTTGTCCTTGCTGAATTTGCTATTGTCCGGCTTCCGCACATGGCCCCGCGGAGCTCAATGGGGCTTTCAAGTATAGGGCTCGTTGAGGACATGGAATTTGGGGGCCCTGGCTTTGGCCCACCTACGCCGCCGGGGTCCCTGCCACGGGTGCCAAATTTTTGTTCCCTAAAACAAGCGGCCAAGCCAAGCGGTCGTTGTGGCAACGTTACCATTGGAAAGTACCACAGCCCGGCCTGGATCCGGCACTCGCCATAGACCAGCGGGTACAAGACAAAGGTGTGGATGTGGAGGTTGTCGCCTCCCTTCTCCCTGACTCTGTTTGTTTGTGGAAAGAGGGCAGAAGGAGACACCTGCGTAATCCAGGTGTGAGCGTGTGTGTGTGTGTGTGTGTGTGTGCGTGTGCGTGTGTGTGCATGTGTGCGCGTGTGTGTGTGTGTGTGCGCACACACATGCATGTACGTGGGGTGTCCCTGGTCATGCCCCCTGGACGGGAAGGTAGCAGCAGTCAGTGTGGTGTCTCCAGCAATTCCAGGCCTTTCCTATTTGTAAAGATAGCGCCGCCGTGATAGCAAACATCTAAAAGGGAAAACGTCCTCCGGAAATCTGCTTATTTATCTCTTAGGAAAACATTTAGACATCTCGGTTTCAGGAGGCGGGAGCCATTGCCTTCTGGGGGGATCTCGGGAGACTCCTCGGCTTGTGCCCAGATCCTGCCCCGGTTGCCTTCGCCTGGGTTTCTCCCTAACTAACGAGCGGACGTGTAGTGTCCACCGCGACTTTTCAATCACGACAGGGACGGCCAGCTGTCTCGAGGCGAGGAGGCGAGCTTCTCCACGCTGTGTGCTGGCACGTTTTCCCCAAACTCCACGGAGGCGAGTGGGAGAATTCACCGTGCGGAACTTAAAATGTGTCTGCGCTGAATCGGGCTCATTAAAAACTTAAAATACACCTTGCCGTCCCGGGCCCTCCAGCCGTTGGAACAGAAGGCGCTCTGTGTTATTAACAGAAGAAATAAGCCGTTGGAGTGTAATAGAATGCAACAAACAGCCATTGATGGGTCTAGGGAATCTGGAGTGATTCCTAATTGGGAGTGGGGGGTGGAGAGGCCAGGGCACATCTCAGGAGTGGGGACCAGAGTGTGGTGCAGGGTGAGGGGCATTGTCCGAGGAGATTGAAGAGGTAGAAGGAGAGAGAATAAAGACCCTATGAGGGGGAGGGAGAAGGAAGGGGAAGAAAGTGAAGAAACCAGAAAAAAAAAATACAAGCGGCGAATGAACACTCTCTTGGGAACTGAGGGGCTTCCAGTTCAAAGCCAAGTGCTGACAGGGAGGCATCACCCACGGAGGGACGTTGGTGGAGATCACAGCTTGTCCTTAGCCACTGAAATGAATCACATTTGATAGGCTGCCCGGCCCAGGAAGGCGCAGAGGACTTCCCTGAAAGGGCTGACGAAAATGTGCGGGGTGATATTCATGCCGGGAGGTTTGATTCAGACAGAAAAGACGCTAATCAAAGAAAGGGTGTGTGTGTGTGTATGTGTGTGTGTGTGTGTATGTGTGTGTGTGTGTGTGTGTGTGTGTGTGTGTGTGTGTGTGTGGTTTTTCTGGGGAGAGGGCTGTTTTATTCTCTCTTGACTGTTTTCTGAGTTTCCTAAAAAGGCTGTTGGACTAAATCCCTACCATATGTAGTCCCCCTGGGATGTGCTGTTTTCAAGGATTTGTGGAATTCTATTTAAAAAAAACAAAAAGGACTAGGAAGGCGGGCACTCGTGGGGCTCATCGGTAATCTGAGTGGTTGGGGGGGAGCCCCGTGAGGTCCTGTGTGATATGTCCGCAACTTCAGGTCAGAGCCTTTTCTTACTGCCACGGAACTTTCCGGAACTGTTCTCCGGGTCCCGATGGGCCATGGACCCTGGGGATCGATGACACTCTTTTTCTCTAAAGGGGTCAAATGGCCCATGTTTTTGACTTTTCGGGCCATCTGCCCGTAGCCCTTCCGTGACAGCTGACTTTGTCGTGTGGGCACACTTATGCCTACCCGTGTGGAGGAGAGAGCCCCCCTCCCCTCCCTTAGCTGATCCCTGCTGGACACGGGACGTGGCGAAGACACTCACTGTGTGAGCCGCTCTCGGGCTGGAGTGGCCGGTCACTCAGCAGACCCTAGCCGACGTGGCTGACAGACGGTGACATGGGGCCAAGGAGGCGGTTTTCCTGGGAGGCCCACTCCTTCAACCATGTCAGGTGAACCTGCGTTGACTGGTCGCCACCTGTGTGCTCCTTGAGGCACACTTTTCTAATGCTTCTAGAACCATCCGCAGGGAATGGTCTACACCATCTCCCCACCAGCAGGGTCTGGGAGCTTCAAGGGGGTTCTCGAAAGGTTGTGGGGTCAGACTTTGCCCTTTGGGAATCTTGCATGATACCACCACACCAGTGGCGCGACTTTGCCCTTTGAAGTAGGGAAAAGGGGCCTTTTCCCTTCCCCTGCAGAAGGTACTGTTGACTCCGTGGTGTATTTTGTTTTGTTTTGTTTTTTTCTTCCCGGAACCTCAGACCTCACCCTGCCTCTGGCACGCGGGGCGTTTCCCTGCGGCTGTGCTGTGCCCACCTCCTGTCACATCTCCCGTGCCCGCCGGGCTCCTCACCTTCCCTTCCTGTGTGCCCTGCGCCCGCAGTCCCCGCTGTGCCGGCCCACATGTGTCCAGGAGGCTCTCCCACGTGTGTCCAGGTCCTCCCCGCCTCCCCCAACCCCCGAGACCCGGCCCGGCCCCACCCCTCCCGAGAAACCCTCTTCTGCTGAGCTTGGAGCTAATTCTGCTCTCCTTGTGCGCGCGAGGGGGTTTGGCTGGGAACACGCCTGTCTCTCCAACCCTCGCTCCCTTGGCGTTTTAACTTAAGACTCTCTTCAAGCGGGCGGACACCCAACTCGCCTGGTGTAATCCTGTGAAGGAAACAGGTCGGCTCATGTGTCGAGAAAATCCAAGGGGATCTCTGACCTCCGGGGGCAGCTGGATCTAGGTGTTCTCCTTAATCTCACCGGGAATTGGTTTCTTCATCTCTCTGCTTTTCTCATGGGGTAAGAGGTTATCTCCCCCAATAGGGAGTACACGGAAAGCCATCGAACCACTTCTGAGTCAAATAAAGCTTCCGTTTGATAACCTTCCCCATTCTCTGCTGACCCAGACCACTTTATTCAGATCCTGCCCGTGGGGCCCACGGGCTCTCCTTAGCGGCAGGCAGGGTAGTATTTTGAAGGGGCAGGATCTGTTAGTGGGGCTGGGGTTGGGGAGCACCCCGTGGTCCCAGGGGCTCAGCCCTAAGGTCCACACAGAAAGACTGGGTGGTGGAGGGTGTGTTCAACACGTGACTGATGTGCCTTTCAGGGTTCCTAAGGTAAACACTGGGGTAGCTGTTTATTGACATTTTTTTCTCTTCTCTGTGCGGATGACGTCTCCCGTTCTTAATGAATAAAGATCAGTTTTATTGCTATCACGGTTTTCTCTTATTTATGATTATGACCGCCTGGACGGATTGTCTTTGGGAACCCATGACTGTGCGCATCAGGGAAATTATCAGGAGAGGCAGCTGGTCCAGTTTCCTGGCTCACCAGCTTGGTCCAGCTTGGTCCCGGTCTGCGAGGCGGCTCTGGGGTTCGTCTGAGCCTGGGCTTTGCTGGGAGGTGTAGGATCCGAGGGATGATCCAAGAATGCCACGGGTCATGTGCATCCATTTAGAAGGCTGACCCAAGATAATAGTTACTAATAAACTGAAACCCACAGAACTCCTCATCTGCTGAGGGGTAGCAGGACGTGAGTGAGCCCGGGAAGCTGTGAGATGAGACATGGCCGCTCGGACTCGATCCAGAGTGTCCAGGGTCCGCTTGGGGCCAGGTCACCTTCCTCTGTAGCTTTTGGGTTGAGAGGTGGGCAGGAAGTAGCCAGGCACCCCCTTTCTGCTCTTTGTCGTTAAAGCTGGTCCAAACGTACATCGGCCATCATTCGCGCTGTGTGGATGCGGGCACGCCCGGCAGCTCTGGTGTTTGCTGTAATTGCTGTGTGCACATGACTCAGTTGTCCTCGAGCATGAGGTCCAGGATCGAAGTCCAGACCGGACCGCCAGAGGGTTAGCCCAATGCTGCCGTTCGGCACAGTCTGCCCCATGGGCACAGGGTCGTTATTTATTTTGCTAAATGACACAAGGCATGCTCTGGCTTCATGACTGTGGTGTTGCCGTGGAGAGGAGTTGTGTTATGGTTTGTGTTCCTGTATCTCGCCCAGGAGATTTTGCTTGATATTATTGGTTGGTTCCTATTGGTTTGACGAGACTTTCTGATTTGCCGATGTTATTACCTCTGAAGAGGAACATTTCCGAACCGCTTTTGGAGGCAAAACAGTTGTGTTTCGGAAGAGCTGTGATGTTAATCTCTTCTTGGGTTGCAAGACTTGACTGTGTAGAAATGGGTTGTCTTTGCCATCGCTGTGTGTCTCTAGGTCATTAATATTTGTTTATTCCCTGGGTTAAGAGTCCCAGGGTCTCGGCCCTGGCCAGGTGGCTCAGTGAATCAAGTGTCGTCCCTGTGCACCGAGGTTAGGAGTTCAACCCCTCGTCAGGGCATGCACAAGAAGCAACCGATGAGTGCACAACTAAGTGAAACAATGATGCTTCTCTCTCTCTCTCTCTCTCTCTCTCTCTCTTTTTCTCTCTCTCTCATCCCCCGCTCCCTTTCCATTAATGGAAAAATTTTAAAAAAGAAAAAAAAGAATCCCAAGATCTCTCCTGGAGCCTCAAGATTGACCCCTCCAACACTCAGGGGTCCTGTGTTTGAGTCCCGCCTCTGCCTTGTGGGAGCCGGGTCGCCTTGGGCAATGTCTGTAGTGTTTTGGGCCTCCGTTCACTAATACGTAAACGGAGTGGTTCATTCTTCTAGGCAGATATCCGCTGAGTGCCTCCTGTATGCCGGGGACTGTTGTGGGCACTGGGGACGGAGCGAGAAGTAGAATTGGACGAGATTCTGAAATGACCAGGGCTTTGTGTTCTGGTGGAAAAGGCGGACAGTAAATGCAGAAGTGAATACGTACGTGAGGTAATTTAAGGGAGCGCTCATTCTCTGACAACGTGAAATATCACTGAAACGGCCGGGCGTGGGACAGGCCTCCAGAGGGAGGGGCGTCCGGGAAGTCCTCTGGGAGAACAGTGACGTTGGGATAATGATGACGTTGGGATAATGGTGACGTTGGAGAGCTGAGTGAAGGAGAGGAGTCAGAGCCTCGAATTTTGGATGATGAGTGTCTCGGGCCAAGCGCCATCACTGTGCAGATGGGCCCCTCAAAGTGTCACCCGGTTCTCAAATTCAGAGATGGAGGTCCCAGGCACTTCAAAATTATGTCTCACTGTTCTTCCAGGGTAGCTGGCGTCACCCCTGTCAACTTATTGTCCTGGGTCTCACATTGTCCTGAAGTGGGTTTCACCCGTAGCCTGCCTCTCTGTTAAGTAGGGGTCCCCAAACTTTTTACACAGGGGGCCAGTTCACTGTCCCTCAGACCGTTGGAGGGCCAGACTATAAAAAAAACTATGAACAAATCCCTATGCACACTGCACATATCTTATTTTAAAGTAAAAAAACAAAATGGGAACAAATTCAATATTTAAAATAAAGAACAAGTAAATTTAAATCAACAAACTGACCAGTATTTCAATGGGAACTATGCTTCTCTCACTGACCAACAATGAAAGAGGTGCCCCTTCCGGAAGTGCAGTGGGGGCCAGATAAATGGCCTTAGGGGGCCGCGTGTGGCCCGTGGGGGGCATAGTTTGGGGACCCCTGCTGTTAAGTGTTCACCTCCACCCTCCCCCACCCCCACCCGTAGCTGCATGGACTGTGTCTCCACCCAGTGAAATCCAATCTGGGAACTGCCCTCTGTCACCCCTGCTGGTCCTGGCCGGGTGACAGGGATGGAACCGATGAACCAGAGCATGCTTCTGACGGACCCGTCTTGTGAAGTTCCTGCTTCTCCCTCCTCCCCAAATGGTCAGAAACAGCTCGAACATACCATGCCACGTAGAGACTGTCATTCACCTATTAATTTCAGCAAGGTCTCCTGATAGAAAGTGCTGGTGCTTCCAACTCATGTTGATATTATTCTAAACAATGGAGTCGATTAGGTGAACAAGGTGGTGGCTACGTCATTAATGCCTTCAGCAGATGAGGCACTATGCTCCTTTGTGTGGCTGTCTGGCCAGTGATAGTACCCTGTGCAACTAACTCAGTGCTCAGGAAAGCATCTCTGAGTCTGGGTCACATCCTTCCAGGGAGGCCTGGACCTGGCGTCCCACCACCATGAGGCCCACTGGCCCGAGAGTCCCACCTGACCGTAGCCCATTCCCGGTGGACACTACCCTCCATGTATGATTGTAATTTTCTCAGGCCAGTTACCTCATTGTTCACCTAATAATTGAACCAACATCCTGCAGGGACATCCGGTCAACCCCACTAACCAGAACACCTGGTCCACCCATCTTCCAAACAACGATCTCTCCTGACTGTTGCATTTTCTTGGTGCCCTCTGAAATGTTAATGCCCTCCTCCTGGCCCGGACTTCAGGCTTTGGTGCCAGCTGAGCTCTTTCTTTCCTATGGTCCTTGTTCCATGAAAAGGTGTTGGCACCACCCAGGCTGAGGTATTACTCTGATTTACTTGTTTGTTCAGGGTTAGGGTTTGTCTGATCTTTAAAAACTGCTTAGACCTTGGCCAGGTGGCTCCATGGAGAGAGAGCATCGTCCTGGTGTGTGGAGGTCACTGGGTTTGACCCCCAGTCAGGGCACGTATTAGTCACAACCAATGAGTGCACAATTAAGGGGAACAATGAGTTGATGCTTCTGTCTCTTTCTCTCTCTCTCTCTCTCTCTCTCTCTCTCTCTCAAATCAATGGAAAAAATAAAAATGTGCCCAGAGGATTGTGTACAGAAATACACGGCCCGACCTCAGGCTGCGAGACTCCCTCCCGTCCTGGCCCCCACTCACTGGGCTGCTGACCCTGGGCAGCTCCGTTTCTCTGTGCGGTCGTTTTGTTCATTCACTGATACTCACGTCCCTTCATTTCGAGAGCCTAACAACTGATGGGCTTCGGTTCCTCCATCTAAAACTCAGTGTAATGGGACACATTCTAATAACGTGTGATCAGAAGATAATAGAATCGCATCTGGACTCGGTATTCGGATCTTTGCACAGCTGGCCCCTTGCGGTCATTCAAGTCTCGGCTCAAAGGTCATCTCCACAGAATCTACAGTTGTCCGTCTCACCAGCACTGTCACCCCCCCCCCCCATTCTCTTTCCCCTCTAGCAGTTGCATTTGGAGACTATGTTTTCATGTATCTATTTATCATTTGTGTCTCTGTTCAGGGACGTCAGCACCACTGAGGCAGGGACCTGGGCGTTTCATTGACTGCAGTTACTCCCCAGCACTGAGGAGACAGGCGTTCCATATGGTTGCTCTTTAAATTTTGTTGACTGAATGTATGAGTCGACTGCAGGGGGTCAGGGTAAAGGCCAAGTGCTTCACCGACATTTGTGACAATGGTTCATTCCTCCTCAAACCCTTTGTATAAATAAAAGGTGAGTACTCGGAGAACCTCTGGTATGACAGTGTCTGGGGATGGTCACTTTAGTTCCCAGAAACTTGTAATAGTAGCAATAGAATGTGCCTCACAGGACTATTGTAAATATTCTTTTTGTGTGTGACAGAGTCAGAGAGAGGGACAGATAGGGACAGATAGACAGGAAGGGAGAGAGATGAGAAGCATCAATTCTTTTTTATGGCTCCTTAGTCTCCTTAGTTGTTCATTGATTGCTTTCTCACATGTGCCTTGACGGGGGACTACAGCAGAGCAAATGATCCCTTGCTCAAGCCAACGACTTTGGGCTTAAACCAGTGACCTTGGGGTTTTGAACCTGGGTCCTTTGTGTCCCAGTTCGATACTCTATCCACTGCGCCACCGCCTGGTCAAACAGGACTGTTGTAAGTTTGACGGGAGGCAGGTTCCTCAGTTTCTAGCCCTAGTGTTTCTTACCCTCGAAATGGTGAGCTACTGGGTTTCACTTTGTACCTGTTTTCAGGAGAGATGCACCAACCACAACCGCTCATTGAATCAGCTGCCTGGGAGTTGGAGCATATGTTCTGTTGTGAGATGAAAGGTTCTTCCTCCTATTTCCATGAAGGAGCCGTGTGCCGGGTGCTGGAGTTCCCAGACCAAGGCACCGTTCCTCAGACAAAGGCGCGAGCCTTCGTCCACATTCTCCATGGTGCTGTGAGGAGAGATTAAAAACTGCTTAGGCACCTCTAGGAGGTGCTGTCCAGCTGCGGGCCAGAGCCAAGGCAGGGGGATGACGTTCTGCCCCAACGTAAGACACGATTGATTTTGCTTTCCAGCGACCATTTTCTTTTTTTTTTTTTTTTGTATTTTTCTGAAGCTGAAAACAGGGAGGCAGTCAGACAGACTCCCGCATGCGCCCGACCGGGATCCACCCGGCATGCCCACCAGGGGGCGATGCTCTGCCCATCCGGGGCGTCACTCTGTCGTGACCAGAGCCACTCTAGTGCCTGAGGCAGAGGCCAAGGAGCCATCCCCAGCGCCCGGGCCATCTTTTGCTCCAATGGAGCCTCAGCTGCGGGAGGGGAAGAGAGAGACAGAGAGGAAGGAGAGGGGGAGGGTGGAGAAGCAGATGGGCGCCTCTCCTGTGTGCCCTGGCCGGGAATCGAACCCAGGGACTTCCACACGCCAGGCTGATGCTCTACCACTGAGCCAACTGGCCAGGGCCTCCAGCGACCATTTTCAACAGGTATGCGTGGGTTGAAAAATCCCATTTGCTGCTTATAGCTAGCTGGGGTCAGCCATGCAGGTCTGGACTCCTGTGGTCTGGGCTGTCCACCTGGGTCTGTGACAGCCCAGAGCGGCTACTCCATACCCTCTGAGAGTGCAGCGTGTGACCGTCTCCAGCCCTGACCACCCTCAGGGTTCCCCGCGGCTGCCCAGCTGAGCCGAGGCCACTCTCTTTCCAGCCATCGACCGTGGACCACCCGGAGGCTGGCGCCTGGCCATCCCTACCCGAGGACGACTGGTCTCCAGGGCCCGGCACTGGGCTGGACGAGGCTTCTCTAGGTCTGTATCATGGTCTGGGTCTGACACTTGGAGCATCTGAAGACATGTGGTGGGAAGTGCCGTCTCTTTCCACGTCTCCCGGGTTTTCTGCTGCTGAGCCAGTGGGCCCAGGGCACCGTGTGGTCCAGTCCTGCCGGAGATACCCGCACGCAGCCGGTGGGCAGTAGACACGGGCTGACTCACGGAAGGCACAGCTTCCCAGACAGCCGAGCCTTGGGGTCCTGGGGGCAGCCGTTCCAGCAGTCTCCCTCGTGGGAACGCAATCGCAGCCGCACCTGGGTGCCGTCGGGGGTGGAGCCAGTCTCACCCCAACCTTATCGACAGAGTCCCCCCCAGGTTAGCGGATCCTGGCAGGAGACTCAGATCCGTGACCTGGGGGAGGGGTGGCGGACAGCGGGGTGGATGTCACCTCCCCTCCATGATGGTGTTTAGAGGAGAGTTTGAGTAAATGAAGATGTGTGTGTTATATTTTGAATATGGGGGCACTCCTGTTCTTCCAACCTGAGTAAGCTGGATGAATGGTTGAGGTCTTAAGGGGCTAACATTCTAGCGTTTTTTTTTTTTAGTTGGGCGTTTTAGATTTTTAATTGGCTTCCTTTTCAAGTGTGGATAAAAGTATTTTGATTTTGTTAATTGGCTGAGTTCCTATTTTTTTTTCTTTCAAAGAGCGATACCGGCTGTTTTGGTATCTGTCTTCTTCCTGTCAGGTGAGGTCTGGGTGAATGTTCTGTCTTGCACTAGGCAGGGGCTGTTGTGTTGGGGAGATGAGAAACCCGGGTCTGAGCAACAGAGGGTGTTTCTTGGGAATTCAGGGGTCCACTGAATGACAGTGTCTTGGAAGGTCCAAACCAAAGAGATGCCCAAAGCCCTTTGAGGAAGAAATTCCCAGAAACTCATTCTGGGGTTTTGCCTTTTATTTCACCTCATTTGTCAGTCTTCCCGTCTGGGCCTTTAAACTCAGTTTACATACAGAGAGAAAATGATACTGTCTTTGCCAGCTCATGGACTGGCTTCCCACGGGTCAGCTGCTGCTTTGGGCCCTCCATTGTGGCCAGGTGGGCGTGGGGGGAAGGGTCACCTTGCCCAGACATGGTGCCAGAGTCCAAACCTAGAAAGAGTCTCAGGGAAGTGGGCTCTGAGCTGAGCAGACAATGCCCCTCCCTGCCACGACTGTCCTCCCAGGCCCTCCTCTTCTGTGGGGTGATAACTGCATCACCTGGTCTGGTCTACCCGCTGCACGCACAGACTGCGTGTCGGGGACGCCGCTGGCTTTGGGCCACCCCACTGCCCTCTCTGCTTGTAATAGCAGCTCCTTGATTTCCTTCCGGAGGCTTCCTTTGTCTTATCGAGAACATCGCGGGTGTGGCTCTGATTGAAGGTGAGCTACCTGCGCTGACCATGGGGTACGGATGGCCGATGGTCATCAGCCACATGCACCCCGGCAGGACGTCGAGTCGTGAGTTGACAGACGTGATGTTGGACAACACAGCGTGGACGTTTCCTTTACCTGTGCGGCCGATGGTGAGACCCTCACTGCATCCTGCCGCCCAGACCCCCGGAGCCACCCCAGTCCCTCTGCCGTTCCTAAGACCTAACTTTTCAGCTTTTCTTTGAAACTCGGGAGCGACCAGCCCACCAACAGCGTTGTCACAGTCTGCCGAAGCCAGTCAGAGTCGGCGTCCTAACTCTGCTTACCCCCGAAAACTCCCCCACCAACGCTCGGTCGCAAGTCAGGATGATGGCTCTGGGAGCTAGGGCGGTCCTTTGTCAGAAAGGAAGGTGTGCGTGGTCTCTGCCAAGATCACTAGAACTGATTTCAGGACGGCCGGAAGTTAGCCTCAAGGCCGCGTCCAGAGGTCATTCATACAAGAAGACAGAAAGGCTTAAAAAAAATCCCACTGAAATCAATATGGCTTTGTCCTGGTTGCTCTGTCTGATGGTCTATGAAATTGCCTTCTCTTTTAACAGGACGTCCACCTCTTTGTTGCAACGCAGGAGGGTGACATGGTCTGCCTTCACCTGTTTGTTTGTTTTTTCACCTTGGGAAAGTGCTGCTTGTCCCACTCTGTCATTTGGCCACCACAGCGCCGCGCCCCTCCCCTCTGGCAGCGTGGAAGCCCAGTTTTCTGTGCTGTCTGCGCGTCATTACCATGGTCGGAACTCAGAGCACAGTGTGGGACACTCGGGGATGCATCCGTCACTTCCGGGCGGCCTCCATGAGGGCGAGAGCCAGGCACGGTCTCTCTTCTCCCCCACTCTGACAAGCCCGGCGCTTGGCGTGTGGTGGCCCTTGATAGGTCCGCGTCAACTTGAGTTGTGTTATGATCCTTTCACTGAACACTGTACCTGAGATCCCACCTCAGGATTCTTCAAAGTCACCGGTTCCCTCCGTTGCAGGAGGGGAGAGCCCTGGGTCTCTGCTCAGGGTGGGTTTTGGCATCTGAATTGTCAGCGATGAGTACGGTGAGGTTAGGGAAGGTGGACTGGAAGCAAACACCCCCACCCTCCAACCCTGTCCACACCTGCCCTGTGGCCTCTTGACTCGGTCCACTCTCTGCAAAGGGAAGTCCTCTGAGCTGTTTCTCCCTGTCTTCGATTCAGAGAACAAACGACCATTCAGATTGGGACACCTTTTTTCTTTTCCTACTAGCTTTCAACTGAAGAATCAATGGTCATTCCGTTTGGCAGGTAATGACAAGAATGTTAGAATTGCTTGGGGCTAGGATAACAGTGTGTGTGTGTGTGGGGGGGCAGAGTCATGGTGGTCTGAAGAATCATAAAATTACCACTGGCAAAAACATATCATGTACGGCTAGCTTACGCTTCATTTCTCTAAGCTGTGGGACCTGTCTGATTATAAAAGTCTGTTTGAGCAAGAGGAAGCCGGTGGAGAGATCACTGGAATGGTGTCTCAGTGAGGAAGGAACGGCTGTAAAACCAGGTGTGGTTCCCTTTCTTTATAGTGTATTGTTACATTGTATCACAGGGCTAGCTTGTCATAGTGTCAGTGTGTTATTATGCTGTGTTACAATGTATTGGTTATGAAAGGAAATGACTTGTGTTAATCTGCTGGAGATCACACTTGACCCTCTCATATGCTGGCCCTGTAACTTCAGGTGTGTCAGGATGATTTGACCCAGAAACCTAGTTTTGAGGCTTTATTAGAACCGGGTGGTACGTCTTCTGTCAGTTCCGCCGTTGGATGTGAAAAGCTCTGGGCCGAAGGCTTGGGGGCTGAGAATGCAGTTTGGTTTTGTGTTTGAAGGCTTTGAAGATGGATGTCATAGGCCTGGCAGGCTGTGACAGTTAACTCTTGAAACTCCACTAAAACATTATTTTGCTAGGGAAGTAATATGGTCTTCTAAATCCAAAGCTCCCAGTGGCTGTAGCAACCCTTGGAGGGTGTGGTCCCCATGCAACCTCTATTTCCTGGTGTCAGACGACAAATGTGCATAATTGCTAAATGCCCTATATATATTTTTTTGATTGGCTTAGTATCTTCATTGGCGTTCATGCCTGCCTTTCTTTGGGATGGGTCAGGGTTGATGGGTCTGCCTTGTGCTGCTGAACAACCGGAAGACCCCCAGGGAAGGAGCATGACCCCCAATGAACCTGTCTCTGTTTCTCCTCAT
Organism: Saccopteryx leptura; assembly: GCF_036850995.1. Lineage (NCBI taxonomy): Eukaryota > Metazoa > Chordata > Mammalia > Chiroptera > Emballonuridae > Saccopteryx > Saccopteryx leptura. The sequence goes on from NC_089504.1 coordinate 249,160,140, forward strand.
GCGACTGTTGCCGTTGTTTCAAAATTTGTGTTTGGGACCGCAGGAAGCCTGCGCTCTGTTACCCAAGGTTGCCAGCTCTCTAGTTGGCCCGGGAACGGGAAGCCTCGGCCTGTTCTTGCCTTTAACTTTGAGACTTCCTGCGTCTTTCACGACCCCGTGATTCACCAGCCCCCGCAGAACAAGGTACGTTACAACAGGTGCATTGTGTTTCGCAGGGAATGCCGTGAGGCACTTCCTTCCTGAGCTCCGTAACACGGGCTGTCCTTTGCAAATGGGACGTCGGGGCTGGAATGTGGCACGGAGCAGCTGGTCACTGAGGAAGCCACTCCTGTATTCCAGTTGTTGGCTTCTCTGAGCTCTGCTCATTAGAGCTCTTTGCATCAATTAGGATGAGTAATGTCAGCTGCCGTAACAAATAGCCTTCTCTCTCAGCAGCTCAACACACAGTCCAGCGAGGCCTGGATGAGGTTTCTGAGCTACAGCCAATCCAAGCAGCGGTCAGGGATGCTGGCTGCTTCTGCCCCTCTACTAATGCCATCTGGACGCTATGCTTGCAGTCGTGCCAGCCTTGAAGTTGCCATGGAAACCCTGGATGATCTCCTAGAACGTTTCCAAAGCCAAGCCTGGACGGGGTGACATGGCCTCTCCCCACATTTCTTTGGTCAGTGTGCAGAGACAGGACTTTGAGGGAGGTGGGCAAATGCGGCTGCTCGTGGGTGCCCAGGAGCAGGACACGGCGGCAGTGGGACAAACACCCTGTGTGGCTGGCTTCCCTGCGCCAGCCGAGCGTGGTTTCCACCTTCTTGTCGTGTCTACACCTCCTGCTGACGCTGTCATTGAAATGCTTGTTTCCTGTTTTTTATTTTTATTTTTAAAAGCTAAGCTCACCTTCTCCTCTGAACTCCTGTTGACCTTAAGCTCATTCATCTTGAATTCATCACTGGACCTGTGTGCTGTCTTGTCTCTTTGTTTAAGAGGTGTCCGTGTCTGGGTCTCGCCTCTTCTGTTGCAAGTTCCTCAGCATTGCGGGTGCCCCGTGGGAAGAAGCGGTCCGCCCGTCTGGGAAGGGCTGCTCTGTGCTTGCAGAAGGACCGCACTTTCTAGACTCGCTCCCTGTTCTATGCAAAAAGTCTTTGCAAAGTGGAAACGGAAGGGAACTTCCTGATCGTGATAGTCACTTTCAGAACTTGAAACCTTGTATCCTATAGGGCAGTGGTCCCCAACCATTTTTGGGCCACAGACTGGTTTAATGTCAGAAAATATTTTCACGGACCGGCCTTTAGGGTGGGACGGATAAATGTATCACGTGACCGAGACAAGCGTCAAGAGTGAGTCTTAGACGGATGTAACAGAGGGAATCTGGTCATTTAAAAAAAAATAAAACATTGTTCAGACTTAAATATAAATAAAACGAAAATAATGTAAGTTATTTATTCTTTCTCTGCGGACCAGTACCAAATGGCCCACGGACCATACCGGTCCGCGGCCCGGGGGTTGGGACCACTGCTCTAGGGTATCAAAGGAAGCAGTGTATTCTGAGCCCTACCCCGACCTTGTGCTGAATGTCTAGCCAAGACTGTAAGATGTGGAAAAGAAACAAGTTATCAAGGCCATGTATTGGCTGTTGCTCCAAAACAAATCAACTGGAAATGAAATTGTTGGGGGATAACAACTGTGTACTTGGTCTGTAATTATCTGTCTGCAGGGCTGGCTGGACCCAGCTGGGCGATTCATTTTTCGGACTTCGCTAGCGCCCACGGCCAGCTGCTGGCTGGCATGTGTTGTTCTGGCTACAACGTCTGGGCTGCGCCATCTCACAGAGAAACCTGACGGGTACAGACTGGGAGAGAAGGAAGGGAACGCTCACGGCTCTTCAACGGTGCTCTGGTCTGCTGAGAAGGTCTTGCAGTTAGAAACAGGATGGAATGGTGAAGTCTTATGGAACGCCTCCTTTGAGAGATAGGGCTTAATTTGGCCCTTCCCCTCCCTTGCATGTGGGCAAGACTTAGCGACTCACGTCTAAAGAGCTCAATACGGTAGGAGTGACGCTGTGTGACTTCAGAGACCGGGTTGCAGAAGACCTTGGTCCCCTTCCTTCTTGCTGTCTTGGACCTTGTATCCTGGGAAAAGCCGTGGGCCGTGTCATGAGGACACTCAGAAAGCTCTCGTGGTGGACAGCTGAGGTCTCCAGCCAACACCAGTGTGAGCAAACCAACCCCGGACAAGCCTCCCAGTGGCCGCTGCCCCTGGCCATCCTCACTGTGGTCTCACAAGACCCCCTGACTCAGAACCACCCAGCTCAGTGGCACTCCAGTTTCTGAGCCTTAGGAGCTGTGAAATAATAAATGTCCCCTGGGATGTCATCGTGTTGTGGGGTGAGCACATTTGAATAATGTTGGGGCCAGAAGGACACTCAAGCTTTTCCTTCGGTGGCTACTCATGCATGTGTCTTGGTCTTTTTCTTTTTTTTTAATATAAAGTCCTTTAAACATGTTAATGCCTGACTACAGCTGCTGAAGAGGTTTCTCCGACCGACCGTTTAAAGAGAAAGACCATTGAGAGGCCGCTAAAGGCACTTAATTTGTTCCGATCGTTTTAAACTTGGAGCAACATGATCTCGTGTCCACCTGGAACCTCACATCACCTTCTGTTCGCACGGGGCTCCCCCCCTGTTTGCACCGTGATGACAGGCTAGCCATTTCAGTTCCGACTTTTAAAAAGAGAAGGACTGGGGGAAAAAAAAGCGTCCCTCCTGCCCCGGATTGCAAGATGAGCTTCTAGACCCGGGGCTGGGACATGTGGCATTGTAAATGTTTGTTATTTCGGCATTGCCGGGAGGTGCGTCCTGGCGTTTGCGTCCATTTTCTGGAAGGATGAGGCTGCTCGTGGAAGAAGGAAGCACTAGACTTTAAGAAATGAGGTTTTTGTGTATTTTTCTTTTTCTTTTTTTGTTTTTTTGTTTGTTTTTTGTTTTTTTTGCCCGGCTCTTGGTCCTGATTTACTGCTCTGTTGGGCTCACCTCACATATCAGTTGAAATATGGTTCCATGGTGGTGGGAGTCACTGGCGTAGGAATGATGAGGCAGGGAAAATCATGCCCCACGTGCGCTGTAAAATACTGCAGCCACGTCATTCTAGACTCTAGTGCGGTCGTATTATACCTTTTTTTTTTTTTTAGTTGCAAGTAGAAGGAGCTTAAATCCGCTTAACTGACTATCAGGGAGATGCTTTGGCTCAGGTAGTGGGGCCACCGCGGGGGAAGCCAGGTCTTGGCGGAATGCGGGCTCTCCCGGGGTGTGTCCTGTGCTTAATTCTACCAGCTCCGAATCCCCTCTGTAAAGAGGCCGAGGGCCAAGCAACCCATTCTTTTCTGGGCCCCTTGAGACCCTTCTCTGTTCCTTAGTGGGGACCTTCTGGAAGGAGCGGCCGGGGGAACGGGTTAGGTCTCCGCTCTTTTCGTGACGAGCACGTTCCAGTTATGACTTCAGAGCTGGATACCATTTGAATCCCGGTGGTCTGACTTCCTGATTGTGACACCGTGGGCAGGTCCCTTGGCGTTTCCAGGGCAGTCCCATGACGGGTCACCTGGCGATGACGAGAGCCTGTCTCGGAGGGCCATGGTGAGACCTAAGTGGGACTGGCCCCTGGCACCATGCTCGGTGAGAACCGGGAGCCCTAGGGCTCAGGAGAAGGCCAGCCTGGCTGTGGAGGGAACCACGGCACCCCGTCCTCCTCTGGTGGTCGCCCTGGTTGGAATTATAAAAACAATTTATACTAATAGAAAACTGGTGGGGTTAGGTCTCCGTGGGGTTAGGTCTTCGTGGGGTGTGAGAGGAAGGTCCATACTCACTACCCAGGGCTCTGGAGAGCTCTGCCCCTGCTGGGATGTGTGAGGTTTTATGAAAAGGGTCTGCGTGGTGATGGCCAGCTCTCGGGCTGGAGGCTGGACCGGGGAGGTGTCTGCAGGGGGACTAGGGGCAGCATCCTGCTCGCCACTCCCACTGGGGGTTTGTGTGTGTGTGTGCGTGCATGTGTGCAGACATCACCCCAGGGCCTTTGCCCCTGCTGTTCCCCTCGTCAGGGACACTAGCCCTTGTCCTCCATGACTGAAGTATCTCAGCTAATGAGTATCTCTTTCGAGAGACCTCCCTCCCCAGCTCCACCTGGACCCACTCCCCCTTGCGTCCTCCTGTGGGTCTTCCTGTCTGCACGTCCGCCGGGACGGGCTAGTTGATGCCCTGACACCCGACCGCACCCTGATCTCAGTGGCTGAAAACAGTAAAGGCTGACTCCTTGTTCACCCTGTGAGCCCGTGGGAGTCAGCAGGGGGCTCTGACCACCCTCGGCCCTCAGGCGGCCATAACAGTGCTTGGTCATGACGGTCGCTGGCACTTGCAGCCGTGGGGGATACAGGTTTGCGCTGGGAGCTCAATATTCCTGTACAAACAGGGGAGGCAAAATGCGTTGTCAGCAATGGTCACTTGGCTGCAGCCACCCTCAGGTGGGCCAGAAGAGCGTCCTCCCTGGTGTCTAGTACGCAGGGCTTGAAGTATTTAGGGGGAGGTCACTCACAACTCCCAAGCTCCCTATTTGATAGAGGCCTTTTTTATTTATTTTTTTCATTTCTTTGTTGTTTTCTTCCGAGAGGGTGAGCAGAAACGTCATCGCCTCGCCCACCTCCAACCCCCGGCAGCTGAGAACGGCACTTGGCATGCAGCTCAAATGTATCTCACTGACTGTGTGGATGGTTGAGTTATGACCTCGAACTTAGAGACCCTGCCAGAGAGCGGGAGTCTGTGAAATGGGCAGAATTAGAGACGGGGATGGACAGCGGCTTCTGACGTCTTCCCGGGCGGGCTGACCTCGGGGTTCGAGACCGTCCCGACTTCTTCCGTGTCCAGTTCTCGCTAGGGGCTCATGCGCCTCCACACACGTGTCTCACTTGTGTCCTGAACGTGTGCTTCCCGGACCCCTAGCCTCTCTCCTGGGGAAGACTCCACCAGCCAGCCGACATCAGGGAGAAAAGAGCAGCTGTTTGTTTTAAGACCAGCTTCGCAGGCTCTGACTTTGAAGGGCTTTCTCTTGGCTTGGATTTAAGGCTGAGACCAAAACCAGCCTGCCACGGCCCCCCGAGCGGTGCTGTCTGTCTCCCAGCATGCTCATACCCCTCCCCAGCGGTGTGTGGGGGTGGTGTCTGTGTGCAGGTACACACTCATGATGATGCCAAGGGTCAGCCAGCCGAGTGGCCGTCCCACCGCAGCCGAGCTCCTCATTATTGCCGCCTGAGAGGACGCCACATTTCATTCTGTCACTTTGGGCCAATTAGCGGTCTTTTTCCTCCCAGGGTCTGACCTGGTGCTGACTCACATGGGACCTCATCATTATCCAGAGCCATCTTCCTTCCTGAGAACAGGAGCAGGTGAGACCCGGTGGAGGTGATCATGAGATTGAGGTATGGCGAGCACTGGACACCTTCAAGGTGCTGGTCCCTGGATCAAGTCCACGTCCGTGTCCCTGGAGCCCGTGCACGAAAGTCTTGGACCATGTCCTGAACCATCTGATTTTTTTGCATCTTGTAGTTGGGTACGGGAGCCACTTTGTGAGACAAAAATAAATAAATAAACAAATAAAATAAAAAATCCCGCAGTCTTCCACTATTTCCTATTATTTCGTACACAATTCTGGTTCGTACTCGATCCTCTGGACCAAATTAGCCTCTCCTTAGCCAGAGTACAGCTCACCTCCGTGCCAAGCACGTCAGAGTGAAATTCTATGCTATCTGCCCGATGGATGTCATCGGCAAAGGGGCAGTCAGAGGCGGCATGGGCACATGGCCTTTTCTTTTGTAATTGTGGTTGACTTAAGGCCTAATTGCTATAGAGTGATTGGCACATCAGAACAGTTTCGAGGCTGTCCTAATGGACACATGACAAGATCGCTGGGCTTCAATTCATCGGAGAGAGGATTCCTGCCCCATGAAGGACAGTGCCTCGCCGAGGGAGGGAGATTTACACAGTTCGGGATGACGGGGTAGCGTGGGGGGTGGGGGTGGGGCGCGCAAATCACTTCCATCGGATTTCTGCCTAGCTGATGTCTGTTTGAAGAGCTGCCAGCTCAGTGGAAGGTGACGAGAATTCAAAGGTGATTTTCTAAAAAACCCAAATGGCGTTCAGAAATGTCAGTCTCTTTGTGGGCTTGTCTTAATTCCACTCAATGCCAAGGTTAATGAGGTTAGAGATTCTGCTGGTTGGGTTTGCTTTTGAATAACCCAGAGTGTCTCTCTCTCTCTCTCTCTGTCTGTCTGTCTTCTTGTCTTTAGTCTTTTTTTCACTGGCTCCTGGTGGTATTGACGTGACTCCTGATGATTTGGAGATGCTTGGGAGTGGTCGGGTCAAGGTAGACATTTAGCTTCTTAGGGAGAGCTGGTAATGATCATTAGCACTGGTTACGCACCTTGGGAAAGTGGTCTTCTCGAGTTCATCGTAGCAGGTCCTGCCTCCAAGGCATTAGCATGGGACGTAAGACAAGCAAGTTCTAGAAACTGGCTGTCCAGTATTGGGCCTTTAGCAACACACTGTATTGCGCGCTTAAAATTTGTGAGGAGGGGAGATCCTATGGCAAGTGTTCTTACCACAGTTTCAAAAAAAATTAGCACTGGCAGTCCCATTTGTTTATTTTTCCTTTGTTTCTCTTGCCTGAGGGAATTGATCTGCAAAAAATATGGCTGCGAGAGGTGTCTGAGATTTTGCCGCCTGTGTCTTCTTCTAGGATTCTTATGGTTTTGCAATATGTGGTTAAATCTTTTATCCATTTTGGGTTTATTCCTGTGTATGGTGCACACTGGTGGTCTAGTTTTATTTGTGTGCAAGTACCTGTCTGATTTTCCCGGCACCATTTATTGAAGGAACTGTCTTTATATTTCATTGTATGTTCCTGTTTCCTTTGTTGAATATTAATTGACCTTATAATGGCGTGGGTTGGCTTTTGGGCTCTCTGTTCTGTTCCATTGATCAGTGTGCCTGTTCTTATGCCAGTGCCAAGTTGTTTGGATTACAGTGGCCTTGTAGTATCGTTTGTACAGTATCAGGTATTGTGGATGAGTGGATTAAAATGCTGTGGTCCATTTACCCAATGGAATACTACACGGCTGCAAAAAAGAAGGAAATCTTACCTTTTGCACCAACATGGATGGACCCAGAGGGTGTGATATTGAATGAAATAAGCCAGTCAGAGAAAGACAAGTACTGTATGATTTTACTTATAGGTGGAATCTAATGAACAAATTAAACAGATGAACAAAATAGAGACAGAGGCAGGGACACAGGGACCAGACGGCCAGCTGTCAGAGGTGGGGACCAGATACTAGAAGGTAAAGGGATTAAGGTCCCTCCCCCCAAAAAACGCCACATATATATAAAATCCATAGCCACAGACAGTAGTGCAGTGATAGCCGAGGGAAAGGGGAGTGGGAGAGAGGTGGAGGTCGACAAACTGGGGTGGCGGGATGGGAACAAAAGAGACTCTGCTTGGGGCACTGGGCACATGATGTTTCATTGCTTCACACCTGAACCTGTACCCCAACACGTTCAATAAGAAAAAATATATACAACACAATTAGCGTTGGTGGTCAGCAGCGTAGCGGGGGCTGAGGAGCCAGCCCCATGCTCACGCTCTCACGCTTGACAACTATACACACTAGAGGAGACGCAGAGGCCGCGACCTGAAAGGCGTCGTGATGACCAGAGTCAGCCAGCCTGGGAGCACGGGGTTGCATGAACTTCCCACTTTCTGACTCGGGAGGGCCCAGGCGGGGAAGCTGACTACCCCTTCTTCCCTCCTCGAGGGTCCAGTGTTGCCCTGGGGGGGTGTGGGGGCGATGAAGATGCCGCAGGTGAACGTGTACCTTGGGAGAGGGACGGACTGTGTGATGCGTGTAGACCTAGTCCGGGACAGACAGCTGTGCGACCTCACATGTGAGGACTGGGATGATTCACTCTGAGCTGTGGTGGTGAGTGGGTGCTCTGAGCGTCACAGCTCACACATTCATGACGTGTCCACAGAGCGCTTCCTGTGGGCTGTGGATGGTGTTGCAGGAATTGTGAAGAAAAACAACGCCTGCCATTGTTGTGTTTCCAGTCTAGTGGACAGAACAGCCCCTAGAAAAGGCAGATCAATAAGATACAGAATGTTCGGTGGTGGCTGGCACTCTCTGGGAAAAGCTGGGAGGGCGGCAGGTATGGCTGGAGTCGGAGACAGGTCTTTCCAAGGAGAAAGGAGACCTCGCTTGGAAGGCGGTGTCTCAGGCAAGTCCGGAAGGGGAGGTTGGACATCATGTGGAAGGTGGTCCAGGCGAAAGGGACAGCCGTGCGGGGACCTGAGGCCGAGGCATGCCTGGTCCTGGGGGAACGGGGAGGGACCTGTGCGGCTGGTGTAGAATGACAGAGCTCCGTGGTAGCAAACCTGTTGAGGGGAGGAACGGGCATTTGGGCCCGGAGGCTGGTTGTGGGGGGTCCGCAGGGATCTTTGTGGGGACTCTGGCTTTTACGTGAAGGAGATGAGAAGTCCTCAGGGATTCTGAAAAAGAGAGTGGGGACATCTGACTTCAGACCTCATAGGAGTGCTCGGGCTGCAGTGCAGAGAGAACAGGGTGTGGGGGGCACAGGGAGAGGCAGGCAGTCATCGAGGGGTGACTCCATTAACCCGGGCCAGGGGGCTACTGGCATGGACTAGAGCACACATCATGGACATGAGGCAGTTAAAGACATTTTAAAAATATGGAAAACCTATTTTCCAGGTAGAACCGATGGGCTTTCTGGCCAGGTCGGATACGGGCTTCGAGGAAAGAGGAGAGTTTACGATGACCGAGGCTTTGACCCAAACAAGAGTGTACAGAGTTGCCTTTATGGCGACAGGGAGGGGGTGCAGGGTGGGTGGTGACCTTGGGGGAGAGCAGAAGTTCAATGTCACGTTTGAGAAGCCTTTTCATACTTCCCTGGGGATGCTGAACAGCGGTCGGATAAGTCTGGGATTTGAGAGAAAATTCCAGGCTGTAAGTGTGTGAACGTTACAATTCTTGCACCTTCTGACTGTGCCCCTTGGAGAGAGCTGTGCGTGCCCCTGTGTTTCTCCTCAGACGTCTGAGGTCTTTATATTTTGTTCTGGGTGGAGGAGGCGTCCTTTGGGTCTGTGTTCTGCAGATGGGTCATCTGAGCCCTGACCTTGGTGGCGTCAGCCCCAAACGCAGCCCCAGCCGTCCCAGTGTGATCGTCCCCCTGACGGAGAGCCGGTGTGTTCTTCGGTGAGGCTGCGGCTCCTGTCTCAGCAGGAGACACAGGACTGGGGATACATTGGTGCTGATGGCCAGCATTAGCTGGACCCTGGTGACCAGGGTGGCCTGCAGGGGGCCTGGACTTACAGGTGTCCTCGGCGGCCACCTGGAGGGAGCCAGCTGACCAGCCTGCACACAGGGCGTGACCCCAGGACCCTGGCTTCATTAGCAGCTGCTCTCACTGTCGGGAGCCAGGCCGCCCGCCAGGCAGTGGCCAGGTCCCCACTTAATGAGGCCCCTTCCCAGCATGAGGCAGAGGCCCCCTGCGTCCCACGGCAGGAGGAAGTCAGAAGCGGGCTCTTGGGAGAGTGGTTCAAGTTTGCTGGGTGTGAGTCTGCTCCTCACTCCCCACTGTCTGCGTCTCGGCCCCACCCAGAGCTGGGGACACGGCCCTGTCTCAACAGATGTGCAGGTGCGAATGAGTGGGTGTGACAATCGGTCTTTCCACCCTCGGCCCTGGAGTCAGAGTGATGGTGACCCCTGGAGCTGTGTGGCCAGCGTCAGCCTGGGTTTTGCCGTGCTTCGGCATCCGTGTGGCTTACCTCTTCTCTGCTGGGCGTGTGGGAAGATGGGGCTTGCTGGCTGGTCCCCATAGTCAGAGGGGACTCTGTGGCTGGTGCTGTTGTCCTCACCTCCTGGCTGTTCCATGTCAGGGAAGAGAAGGACCTGTGCTCCTCCGTCCCTTTGGGTCAGATATCACATGCTCTCTGAGCAGAACCGAGCATACAGTGTGCCCTGTGTGAGTCAAAACGAGGCAGAGAATGTCTCGTGTTCCCACTTGAAGACACACAGAGTATCTCTGGGAAAGCAATAAGAGAATGAATAACGACTTGGGTTGGCTGCAGGGTGGGGAGCAGGGGGTCTGGGGCCACAGCAGGAGGAAGATGTGTCCCTGTTCCCTTCGTCTGTACTCTTTGAGCGTTGAATCCTGGGAATGTGTGATGTGTTTGGAAGTTAACGTTGTAACACGAACATTGTACAGTGGTACCTTGAGATATGAATTTAATTCGTTCTGTAACCAAGCTCGTAAATCAGTCAACTCGTATATCAAACTGCTGATACTAGACCCATGCGCCAACGTGCCAACTAGCGGCAGCTTCCCGAATCACGACTCGTATCTCGGAATTTTGCCTGTATCTCGAACAAAAGTACAGACCGAGTTGCAGCTCATATCTTCAAAATTCATATGTTGGTCTGTTTGTATCTCAAGGTACCACTGTAAATCAAAATACAGATGCCCGGCTTCGTCACAGGGGCCCCCATGGATGCTGACCCCGCGACCTCCGCGGAGAGCTAACGGGACCGCATTCCAGAGCCCACGGTGGCGTTCTCTCTCGTGTCAGGCGGTGGACCTTTCCCCCGTAGGGACCCCGGCACGGCAGTGGCGTTCTCTCTCGTGTCAGGCGGTGGGCCTTTCCCCCGTAGGGACCCCGGCACGGCAGTGGCGTTCTCTCTCGTGTCAGGCGGTGGGCCTTTCCCCCGTAGGGACCCCGGCACGGCAGTGGCGTTCTCTCTCGCGTCAGGCGGTGGGCCTTTCCCCCGTAGGGACCCCGGCACGGCAGTGGCGTTCTCTCTCGTGTCAGGCGGTGGGCCTTTCCCCCGTAGGGACCCCGGCACGGCAGTGGGGTTCCACGACCACTTTGTATGCTGAGTTTTCCTCCAGGTTGGCGACAGGAAGAAGAGAGGGAGACCTCCCCAAGAATGATACCGAGGAAGTGGGCGCAGGATGATTCCTGGGTCGGTTCCTGGAAAGGTCTCTGGGACGTTGTCAGGAAGAGCGAGGCGGACGGGAAAGAATTAATCGTGGCAATTGTCTTAACCGTGTTCAGGCTGGTCACGGCGACACTGATGGAACCCAGTAAGTCGAGAGCTTGGCTGAGCTGTTGGTGTGAGGTGTGGTCGCAGGCTCAGCTGTGGGGCCATGGAGGGGCCTGGTGTGTCCACTCATTATCAAGACATATTGTGTCCAGCTCTGGGAAGATGTTGGTAAGCAAAAATAAGGTCACCCTGTTCCTGTCTGCTGGGTACTTAAAAACAGAAAGAAAGGAAGATGGTGTCGTTTTTCCGTGGTTGGAAAGAGAGTGGGCCAGTGGGTTGGCTGGCTCATTAGGGGCCTGTTTCAGAATCAGGTGGGGGGAGTGTCTCAGAGCCCAGACAGCAGAAGAATGCACCCGAGGCTTAAACAGGAGGAGGGTAAACCGACGAAGAAAGAGCGTGCAAGAGAGAGAGAGAGGAAGAGAGAGAGAGAGAGAGAGAGAGAGGAAGAGAGAGAGAGAGAGAGAGGAAGAGAGAGAGAGAGAGAGAGGAAGAGAGAGAGAGAGAGAGAGAGAGAGAGAAAGAAATGGCGATGGCCACTTTCTATTTTTAAGGCAGCGGTTCTCAACCTGTGGGTCGCGACCCCGTCGTTCGACCCCCACCGGGGTTGCGACCCACAGGTTGAGAACCACTGTTTTAAGGAAAATGTTCTTTGATTAGGAAGAAGTCTGGGAGATAATAGAACACCCACATATTCATTGAACTAGCCCCCACCCCCCAATTGCACCTGTTTTCATCAAACTAAAAATAACAAAAGTCCAGATATCATCGAAGCCCTTCTGTGCCTTGCGCTGATCTCTCCCCTCTCCGAGGTCAACATCATCGTCGCCACGCCCATGCTTATGACTTTTACATCAGCTGTACGCAGAGCAGTTGCACGTGGGTCACCGTGTTCAGAGAAAGGACTCTGTTAGGCGTGCCCTTTGCTAACTCCCTCCGGGTTCCGCTGGACTTGAGCCCGTGGGTGACGCCCCAGGAGAGGCGCGGGCACATGGAGGCCAGAGCACTGTGTTGTGTTTCCTCTGCACCCCTCTGTGGTTTGGCCGTGGCTGTGTCCTTCTCGCCGGTGCACACGCCCCACCCCGTGTACCCTCCCTGGCTGCAGTTCTCACCAGGTCCCTGTAACCGCCCCTCCACCTTGACCTTCAGGCTGCGGGTTAATGGCAGCATCCCGCTGTGGCCGGTTTGCTGGGGTTTCGCACCCTTTGTTGGTTACCACTGCCCTGCCCCCATGCTTGGAAATGGTCTCTTTTTACATTTTGTGGGATGATCCCGTCCAGTTCCTGGTGGGCCCCAGCTGATACGGTAATGCGGTCAGAAAGTCTCACAGACTGTTTTCTCCTGGGGCCCTTGCTGACCTCCTCCTCCTCATCTCTGGTCCCGTAGCCCCCTTGTCTGAAACCGTGTGACCACGCCGATGTGCTTGGTGATCCGTGAGCATGGCAGAACTCGACCGAACCCCCGTCTCCCCATGAACAGATCTTTTTCTGTGGTCTCTGGATGGTGCATTGGGGAGCAGCATTGAGTGGGTGTAGATTAGAGGGACCTGGCACGGCTGGGTTCACATTTGATGAGGAACACGCAGGTGCAAGCGGACTCAAGTGGATGCAGAAGGGATGTTCGCTCTGAGGACACAGCGGAGTCGCGTGGGACCCGGGAGGAGCAGCACCACGGTGGGTCCTGGGGCTGGATGGGAAGTAGAGCCCCTCTGGAGAGAGTTACATTTTCATTCCCATCTCTTCTCTGCCCTTTCACGCCGGCATTTTCCCTTTGGGTCTGGGTCGCTGTGCTGGAAGAAGCCACTGCCACTTGTTAACGATAAGTAGCTCTATTTGAAGAAACATCCTGGGCCAAGTCTGGGATGTTCTTTCCTTCTTTCCTCCCTCCCTCCCTCCCTCCCTCCCTCCCTCCCTCCCTCCCTCCCTCCCTCCCTCTCTCTCTCCCTCCCTCCCTTCCTCTTACTCTTTGTATATATACATATTTTTGTGTGTTTATTTTAATTTTATTTAGAATATTAAAAGGGAGACATTGCTCAATATCGCATTTGAACCGTTGATGGTGTTGTGTGCCCATCACCCGAGGTCAAATCATTTTTCATCACCACAGAAGGATTTCCTCATAGGATTTCCCATTCTTGGGAAGCATCCCTCATCCAGCTGAAGTCGGGGCTCGCCGCCGTGTCCAGAGCTGGGACAGGGCCCTGGGTCTCCTGGGAAGGCCCAGGCAGGAGGGCACAGGCAGAACAAGGAGTCACCCGTGAGCCAGAGACCCTGCTCACAGGGCAGCGACGAGGAGGTCAAAACCAAGACGTGTTTTCTCCGGCGATCAGAAAAGGCTACAGGGCCCAGGGGCGGTAGGGGGCATGTAGCTCAGCAAAATGTCCCCAGCCTCACGGAGAGGTTCCATCTCATTCAAGAGGGTGTCACTCTGCTTCCCCTGCTGGTGGCCACGTGGGAAGGAGGGAGAACATCGCCTGCTTTTCCAGTTTTTCCAAAGAAGCCAGAAGTGCCACGTTTGGGGTGCGGATGCCCCGGGACGGGAAGTATTGGCGGCTGACTCAGGTTCTGGGAGCCGCGGTGGTGTGGGTGGTCCGTAACGTCTGCTCTGGACCTGCAGCCCGCAGTGTAGCCGCGGGGGGTTCTGTGCACCTTCCTAACCAGACGGGAGGTCACGAAGGAACCCCTCATCGTGGACCACTCCCGTGGGACGTCGTCCTAGGGTCTCCTTTTTTTCTTTTAAGTTCTGTATAAGGAATTTGTTGCTAGGATGTCGGGAAGCCAAACCAGGGAGGAGAGACGTTTTGAGCCTGAGAGATGATATGTTTCTGCTCTAGACTGGGAGCTCTCCAGTATTTTTAGACCTTGGACTGCCAGTCACCGCCTGAATCTGTGACCTGAACCATCCCCTCTCCACGGGGAGCTCAGGGGCGGCAGCGCCACCTTTGATGAAGCAGAGACAAAGAGGCGGTGGCTGGATTTTGTGAAATTGTGGAAGGAGACGGTGTATTCTGAGAGCTGGGCCCCGAGTCTGTTATAAAAAGAGCGGCCCGACAGGCAGAGAGACAGACCACAGGGCCTCTGCTTGCTGAGGGATTGGCGGGCGAGCGGGGCGGGGGGGGTGGGGTGGAGAGTCACGAGGTAGAGGGAGGCATGGCCGGAGGTTGGAAGAGGCTCTGAAGAGGGATGTAAAGTTGTGGAGGTTGTAGCTGTTGGCTGTTTGTACAAGCCCATTCTTTGCTAAGACCAGACTGAGTGAGTCCTGCTTCCTCCAGGAAGCCTTCCCTGATGCACCGATTTCTTTCCCCTCAACGCCTGTGCCACAGTCTCTCTTGTTTCACTGAACTCAGATTCATTTGGGATCCCGCTCAAACTGTTGTTTGATGGTCATTGATTCATTCAACAGACATTAATGAGGACTGCTATGTCCTAGACAGTGTTGTAAGTGCTGGGCCAATGGTAGTGAGCAAAACAGGCAGAAATTCCTTACGAGAGAGAGAGAGAGAGAGAGAGAGAGAGAGAGGGAGAATGGATCACCACAATCACTTAGTCACTTAGCCTGTTAGAGGCTGAGAGCTCTGGAAAACTTAGAGGAGAAGCCTGGGGTCAGAGTGGCAGGCGTGGGAGGTGGGATTCTCAGTGGGGTGGCCAGAAGGCTCTCTGTTGGGCAGGTGCTATTTGCACAAAGATTGGTAGATGTTCTTTTCCATTTAGCACCTTGTGTCCATGCTAATGGTCTGCAATACATTTTTTCCCATGATTTTTTTTTAATACTTAAAATAGATTGACTCATTTAGTCAACAAACGTTGGCTGGGGAACTGAGGTCTCCTGCTCACCCCCCCAGCCTCACCCCCTGAGCTCGGCCCAAATGTCAGCTCCTTCCAGAGGTGTGCCCCGAATGCCCTCACTCTGTCTCCTGTTGTGCTTTTTAGGTCCTATTTCAAAATTAAAATGATTGTCAAAATAAATCAGGTGTATTTTTTAATTTAAAGAAAAATGGAAAAAGTATATTTAGCTTTTTAAAAAGACGTGTGATTCTTCTGTTTTACTTTGAGGGTAGTATTCGTTTACTGTGACCAGGACCGACCTTCTTCATTTGCGTGACCAAGGAGACGGGGGTCTCCTCTCTTGTGTCTGCGAAGACATTCCCGGCGCCCAACACGTGAGGAGCGCTCAGTCAGCGTCAGCGGGGGAAGCACTGTCCCCTGGGCCAGTGTGACCAGGGTGTGGCCACAGCTTCTGGCCTTTGAGGAACTCGCATCCGTATATTTAGCAGTCTTGCTCCTTGGTATTTACCCAGAGGATGTGGAGACTTGTTTCCCCCAACCAGGACGTCTTCCTGTCGGTGATGGATAAATGAACTGCGCTACGTCCATACCGTGGGCTGACGTTCGGTGCTCAAGAGCAGTGAGCTGTCAGGGGGTGAGAAGGCATGGAGGCACCTTGGGGCCACGTTCCCGAGTGGGAGACGCCCACCAGGAATGCCTATGCACCGGGTGACCCCAGCCGTGTGGCATCCTGGAAAAGGCAAAGCTAGGGAGACCGTGAAGAGGTCAGGGTTGTCGGGGGCAGGGAGGAGAAGGAAGGATGGACAGACAGAGTGCAGAGGGTGCTCGGGGCAGTGACACTGCTCTGTATGACGTTACAAGGGGGGACCCACGACATTATGCATTTGCTCAGACCCACAGAATGTACAACACAGGAGCGAGCCCTCGTGTCAACTCTGGACTCCGGGTGACGGCACCGTGGCCATGTCAGTTGTAGCAAATGGACCATCTGGTGGAGATGTTGATGGTGGGGGAAAGGCTGTGTGTAGGGGGGCAGGAGGTCTATGGGACATCTCTGTACTCCCCCCTCGGTTTTGCTGCAAACCTAAAACTACTCTAAAAAAAGTCTTTTTAATGAGAAGAACAGTCTGACAGTGGAGAAAGACGCATCTTCTCCAAGCAGAGGCTGTGTAAGGGTCTTTCCCTGGCCAGGCAGAGGGGTGGGAGAATGACTGGGGGCTCCTGGTCTCCCAGAAGGCAGAGGACACCCCTGAAGTTTTTCAGGGCATCCCGCTGAGCCTTTGGGGTTGGTTGCACGAGTTTGCAGATGTGTAAGGAGTTCCAGCGCTTTCCCAGGTGCCGAGCCTGCCGCTGCTGTCGGAGCTGCAGTGGTCCACGGGGCCCACGGCTGCCCTCCGGGGCGCACTGTCCAGGGCGGGGTCGGAGGGCGGCCTCCCGGTCTGTCCTGTGAGCTGCCCGCGGTCCTGCTCTGGGCACCCACACAGAGCCCTCCTTGTTCCATATTCACCTTGCTCTTGGGTCTCAAAAAAATGCTCGGACGTAGGCTCGTAAGAAAGAAACTGAGGCCCTGAGACTCGAGATGGCCCCTCTCTCACTCCATTCCTAGATGAAGCCCAGGTGGGGAGAGCCTCAGCCCCACAGCCTGGTGGCTCCGAACCATCTAGAAGTTTGTGGGGAGAAAAATAATATGCGTAAGCGCCGCAGCCTCCTGGAGAGGTGTCCAAGCTCTTACACTCTCCATGTGACTCTGTATTTCTCCCTCCTTCTCCCTCTTCCTCCCACCATGCCTGCAGAACAACTGTTATTTTCATCAGGAGAGATCTGCTGAGGAATGGCTGGGGGTGGTTCCCCTGGAGCGAGCTGCTGGGCTGGGCCCCATGCTCCTCCCCGGCCTCCTCCCCGCCCTCTTCTCTCCTCCTCCCCACCCTCCTCCCCATCCTCTTCTCTCCTCCTCCCCACTCTCCTCCCCTCCCCCCTCTCTCTTCCTCCTCCTCGCTGACATGTCTAAGCTGTCTCAGCCTCACATCAAGGGTCCTGGGCGGAGGCTCAGCTTTTATTAAATGACAGGTCTCCGTGGGAAACAGGGCTTTTGGGAAGCAGGTCCTTTTGGGAGGAGACTGTGTGCTCTAGTTTGAGTGAGAAACAGTGAATGCCTCCTAATACACACATGTGCATACACACACCTGCATGCAAACACATGCACATGTGTATATGCACACGTACTACACACACCTGCATGCAAACACATGCACACACGTACACGTAACCACACATATGCAGATGTGCACACAATATACATAACTACACACATGCACACACACCTGCATGCAAACACATGCACACATAACTACACACACGCACACACATGCGTGCACATGCACATATGCACACACACACACACATTTCTCCACCCCAGGGGGAAAATGTCTACTGACTATTTCGGGTTCCCTCACTCCTCAAAGGCAGCTGGTAATTACGGAGAGAACCAGGAAGCACTTTTCTGAAATTGAAAGGCTTATCAGGAACAGATCAGGAACAAGTGAAAGTAATAGTTATAAACTCATCTCCTTGGAAATGGACTCATTAGCAAGCACACCAGTGGCTGGACTCAGGCCAATTCCTGTGGCGGGTCCAGCTCACCACCTGGGAGGCCAGAGAGGAGCAGGAGGAGCCACGAGCCCATGTTTAGGAGGGTCCAGCCTCACACAGACATATTCCCCCCTTTGCCCCAAGATGGGCCACTTCTGTGCCCTGAGACCAGAGTGCAGACTTCTTAGGATAAACGGCTGATGACAGAGAGAGCTGCCCTCCTTTTTCTCTCTCACCGGATCTCCCCGCAACGAGAAATTGAAGTTCTAATCTGACCTGATAGGCTCATGCAGTTTGTCTAGGGGATTCAGCCGATGGGTATGTGGGGAACTCCTGAGACCACCCAGGGGACTTTAGAAGGTGGCAGATGGGGAAAAGGCGATGTCTAAAGCCGAGAGCTCAATGCCCGAATTCCTAAAATGCCTTTGGAACTTCAAAATGCAGCACTGAACCTCTTCTTTGCCCTTTCACTAAAGATGCCCAGGTGCATGGGGTCCCCTGGGAGGAGCTTCCCATGTGTGCCCGTCGCCCCTCCCATGAGGCCAGGACCCCTGTTCAACACACATGTGTTCTCTCCCATTCAAAACGGCATTACAGACTGATACTGGAGCATTCGTAGCTCCCGCGTACCCATGCCCAGGTGGGCTCACTGGGAACACCTGACTGTGTTTGCCCCTGGGAGTCCTGAGACCCTTCCCGAACTGTGTCTTGGGGGACTGTGGTATCATCCCGCTGTGTCCCCATGGTACTCTACTCGGTGAGTCATGAAGCAGGTTCACGTTCATCACTCATTTTATTCTTGGAACTCTCCTGAGCACCTAGATAGATAGATAGTTACTCACCCATTTCCCAGATGAGGAGACCGAGACGGGAAAGGTGTAGATGACCTGCCCAGGGTCACAGCAGGTTGGTGGTTCTCTCTGCGCTGTTCAGTGTGGCCTTAGAACCCCTGAAATGAGGTTGATATGATTAAAGGAACGGAAATTTTAATTTGATTTATTTATGTATTTTAGGAAATTTCACCCCAGTACAAATAGCCACTTGTGGCAAGGGTCTACCATGTTGGACCGAATGGTACCTACATTTCTTAAAAACCTCCGCTAAGCGGGAGAAGGTTGGATGTGGGCAATTCTACGTGGGGTCGGGGTGGTTCTGTTCTGTGTAGGATTCCCTACCAGGGGGGGCCGTGTGCCTTGGTTCTGTCAGCACCTTCGCGGTAGCTGAGTGTTGTCCCCGGTACCTCTAGGCCTGTGTGCAGGGCAGGCACCTGGGCGTGCTCTCCGCCCCAGCCTGGAGTCCTCCGCGGGAGGGAGCTGTCCATGGTACGGCACGCTGTTGGGCAAGCTGCCGGCAGCAGGTTCTTTCCTTAAGCTCTTTCCTCACCAGTGAGACTTGGGGGTCAGAACTCTAGACCCTGCCCAGACCCCAGAAGGCAAGGCAGGGGCTTCCCAGCTCATTTTGGGCCAGGCAGGCCCATTGGCAATTGGCAATAAAGGCATAAGTTGTTGGTGTGACTCGGACCAACTCGGGAGCTGTGACCTCATGATCATTCAGCTGTCGTCGTCCTTGGGTCTGGGTGAAGCTGGATTCAGAGTGACAGGCATGGGGACTTTCAGGGGTTATGCTCCAGTCTCCTGCAGCGTTGCTTTGTGTTGTACCTCTCTGTCCCATAACTTCCGTCAATGCAATAGCCAGCATTTTCCACGTCTGTGAGTGATGAGGGGCTCCTGTATGTAAAAATATTGAGAACAACATGTGTCCTTTTCACTTATATGTGACCCATCTGCTGTATTTCCCCTATACACGCACGCACACCCACAGTCATCACTCCATGGATTAGGGCAGGTGGGGGTCTCCTACCTCACACCTCTTCCCACTTCAGGCTGACAAATTGAAGACTCAACTGTTACCATGTCACTCACAGTTTGTGCGGTCCTTTCCCATTCTTGGTCTTAGGATGCCCAGGAGGTCACCACTATCCTCTCCAAATCCTAAAGCTCAGAGAGTTTGACCCACGTGCCCATCAACACACAGCCCAAGTAGAATAGAAGTAGAAATAAAACTGGATGAGCCTCATAATTGGAGTAACAGCAAAAGTAAACAAAGGCTTAGGGACATTTCTGAGTGGTACTTGGATGGTGGGTTTGGGGACAGCTCTGCATGGTGTCACTCAAAGAAGATGAGCTGCTTCCTGCCAGGCCCCGACAAAGGGTTGTCACCCATTCTGCCATCGATGGGCAACCTGGGAATTGGGGTCTGTTGACCCCGCTGTGTGACTTGTCGAGGTTGGCTGTCCTTCTGGTTAGCAAAGAGGAACGTGGCAGTTTATTGCATTCTTGACATCCTGCGGAGTCTTGGGTTTTAAGTCACACTTTGACGTGTGCTTGTTTTTTCCAGAGTGAACGGCTCCATCTCCGAGATCTTGCAAGTGGACTTCGGAGTAGACAACAGCAGCGACCTGGCTGGGGCCCAGCCAATTACGTGGCAAGTGGAGTACCCGGCGGAGGACTCCGTGAGCGAGCTGGTCGTCTCTGAGATCTTCGTCAGCCAGACCAGCTTTGTGGGCATCGTCCCTCTTGCAATGGTGAGAAGCTCCGCCTTTGGGAGAAGTATCGCGGAGTTTTCTTTGAGTGCTTTTAAGATTGGACAAATGTGCTGCATTCTATAAGCTGTTACTTCCTGTGGTGTTTAAACAGGGAAGGCACACGTAAATTGTGTTGGATTAGCTCCTTTCCACATGCCTCTTTGGAAACTATTTAGGGTCTACTGTGTAAATTGATTTTTATTTGTGGATATTGTTGAACTGGTCCCCGGGGAGGTCCTGTCCTTATTGTCTTAATCTGTGTCTGTATCAGGACCAAGTATGGCACGGAGTGGGGAGGGTTTCACAGAAAAGCACTGGGGGTGCGTGGTGGGGACAGATCCTCTCTGTGCTGAGCGGCCAGCCCCTGGAACCGGCTTTGCCCTGAGGGTTCCCAGGTAGCTTGGGGATTGGTACATTTTAAAATGCAGAGAGACCAAAAGAGTCCTTTTTGGGAACTGACCCGCTGAATCTGGAGAGCCTCCCAGGGTCCATATGTCCATCCTGTGTTTTTGTTTCATTGGCCTGGAGGGGACCAGATTTCTTGTCTGAGCTTGGGGCTGAAGCTCTGTTCATGACCCAGCTCAGGGGCCACATCTGAGGACAGGGTCACAGAGAACATTTCAGGCCTTAGAAGGGATGGAGCTGATGGGTCAGGGGCTGGTGGGGGTGGCATCTTCCTGGTACCCTTCTCCACCCTGGAATGTGCAGACATACCTTTCTGTACTGTTTTGTCCTTCTTGTCTGGGGCGCACCCCAATATTCCAGGACAATCTAGGGGCGCTGTCATCAGGCATGCTCAAGTGGGACACCAGGGTTGAGGTCCTTGCAAATGAAGCCTCAGGTCCTGTGATTAATTGTGCTGTGTGACCTCCTTCTCTGGAAGGTGGGTTATATGTGTTGTGCATATCGCATGTGTCTGACTACTAGTGTGCCCCCAGCTGGCTGAGCTTTATGTGGGGGTGGTTTCTTCCATTTAGCTTTCATTCCCATTGGTTGGAAAGTCCTGGGATTGGATGGTTGAGTGGGGTTATTACAATGTAACTCTTGGGTTGGCTGAGGGGGGGCATGTGTTACAATGTAACTCTTGGGTTGGTTGAGTGGGGTTGTGTATTACAATGTAACTCCAGGGTTGGCTGAGGGGGAGGGTGTGTGTTACAATGTTACCCATGAATCACTGTGAAGAGTGGCTCCACCATGGCTCCTAGGGACCTGAGCTGTTAGTCAAGTTTATCTTGATTTTCAGTTGTAGCTGCTTTCCAAACCCATAACTGCTAAAGAGTGGCCTTTTGGGGTGGTGGTGGTATCTACTGTGATTAGAATGTAAGTACCTCATATGATCTCCTCCCCCCCCCTCTTTCTCCTCTTTCTCCTCCTCCTGCTCCTCCTCCTCTCTGCCTTCCCAGTGGCAACTGATCCTGGACAACTTCTGCATGAGGGGAGGTGCTAGTGTCCTTGTCCACAGAATGCCCAGGCAAAAAATAGGTCCTGTGATCCTGGGCTTCATCCCAGACCTATGATTTAGACCCTGGGCTGGGTTGCATGCTGCCGATACCTTCTTGGCTGGCAAACCAACCTCTACTTTGTGAAGGTCAATATGCAGCTTTGGGGGAATGCTTGATTGTTCTGGGGATAGACCCCCCAGGCATAGAAGCTGATGCCATAGTCTAGGTGGGGGGGGGGTTGCAAAGGGACATGGCCATGGTGATGTCCCCATCTTTTCATCCATTCATTCATTTGTCCATCCTTATGTTCACCACCCATCCATCCATTCCTTTGTCCGTCCACCCAGTCAATTGCTGTACAACAGACACTTATCTATCTAGCATGCACTATGTGCTAGTCATAACTTTTTGGTGACTGGAAATGGTGAAAGTGGAATTGGTGAAAATTTTGGGAGTTGAATTCGTCAGGCCTTGGAAACCATTTGTGTCTGATACTTCCATTCCTAGCAGAGCAGCAGAGATGGTCCAAACTTCAAAAATTCCACCTTAAAAACAGGGCAGCCTGCAAAGGAGAGCACCCCACCCTGGGGTAATGACGCTGTGTTCTGCACTGTCTTTAAAATCTCAAAGTTTATGGTAGGCTTTGTCCCGCCCCTCCACGGCTGGGACATGCTGACTGTGCCTGTTTCTTTTCTCTTCTTGTTTCTCTCCTTTTCCTGTGAAAGCACAGTTTTCTGTTTTTCTCCCCCCGCTGTGCCCCTTTATGCCTTTGTCGCTTCTCTTCAGTTTTCTGTGCAATTACCGAGCTTTGATCTTAGAGGTTTATTT
This sequence comes from Saccopteryx leptura, assembly GCF_036850995.1. NCBI lineage: Eukaryota > Metazoa > Chordata > Mammalia > Chiroptera > Emballonuridae > Saccopteryx > Saccopteryx leptura. The sequence goes on from NC_089504.1 coordinate 249,182,510, forward strand.
CCATGGGTGGCTTGGAGTTCAGGGCGTCAGCCCCACTGTTCAACAGTTTTTTAAAACTAAAAGGCCCATGCAGATTAAAAACACATTATCTTTCCACAAGGTAGGAGTCAACAAATGAACCCGCGTGGTGAGTTTCTAGGCAACGGGCCCACGAGCTCGGCTGAGGGAAAGCAAGAGGTAATCAGATTCCCTTGTCACGGCTCCTGGCCACGAATGCTCCTTTATTTCCAACAGGATGCGTGTGCCCGCTCTGTTCTAGTGAGCGGTGTCGAGTGGGACCAGGTGTTGGCTGTCTGGGACGGGATAGTGCCGAACAGCAGAAACAAACACAGTCGACCAGTGCAGATGGTCATGAGCGCTGTGGAGAAACTCACGTCGGGCCACAGACAGCAAGAAGGGGATGGGCATGGGCCATGCCAGTATCTTGTCAAGTTCCATCGGGTTGGGGTGGAAAGTGGGCTTTATGTCACATGCCACGTGGTCGCAGGCGGGAGCCTGCCGCCTGGAGACAGCAGTGGGAAGGGCCCTCGTAAATGGTCTGTTCAGGTGCTCTCTTCCTTTCCTGGGGCTGCCACCCTAACGACCACCAACTGGGTGGCCCGAGACCACAGGGCTGCATTCTCGCACCACTCTGGAGTCTGGAATCGAGGTGTCAGCAGGGCTGAGCTCTGCTCAAGGCTCCAGGGGTTCAGGTCCTTCCTGCTTCTTGCGGCTCCGGGTGGCTCCTGGTGTTCCTTTGCTTGTAGTCCCGTCCCTCCGATCTGTGCCTCTGTCATCTCCAGGCTGTGTGTGTGTGCCTGTCTCTGTGTCCTCTCTTTATGAGGACACCAGTCATTGGACTTAAAACCCACCCTCATTAAATATAACCTCATGTTAACCATTTCCAGGTGCAAAGACTAGTTCCAGATGAGATCACGTTCTGAGGTCCCCCCGAACATGAGTTTGGGCTGAGGGGGACGCGGGGCGGGGACAAGAGGGGACACTATTTAACCCATTACAGGTGCAGGATCAGGAGCTGGCAACACATCTGATGTGCACTTGCCAGCTTGGATCCAGACGGAGTTTGGGGCAGCCCAGCCCCACATGCTCGATCCCCAGTGAGACTGGAGTTCTGGGTGAGGACTCCACAGGGCTGTTAAGTCTTCAGTCAACTCAGCCGCAAAACACTCATGTTCTGTCCTGTCAACTGGGCTCTTCCAGGACAAAAAGAGGTTCCACGGTCTCTGGAAGGTTTCATAGTTGCAATCTGACTTTGCAAGTCCGTCCAGAAGGCCCGTGACCCTCTCTTTCCATCCACACACGTTTGTTGGTACACTGGCCTGGTGGGCATGGCACACAGCCTCTGCCAGCCAGCAGGTGCCCAGAATGACCCTCAGGCGGCTTGTCTTTTAGGGTCCCTCGTGTACGAGAAAGAACTCGCTGTTACCTTGGTTACGCAAGTACACACACACACACACACACACACACACAGTTTCAACCTGATTGATCTGATCCACTCCCCTCTGCAAGGGGCAATTTGAAATTGTCAAGGAGAATGTGTGTCCAATGGGTACACGTTACAAATGACCAGAAAGAATGGTCTTTGTTGGATGAGATGAAAGCCGCCACTTCGCGAGGGCCTCCGGAGGAGGGGCCTGCTCAGGTGCAGGAAGCGGCCCCCGCCCCCGCCCACCGCAGAGCGCTATCCCAGTGCGGGGTGCCCCACGGCTGTGTTCACTCACCCGTCACCACCCACCACCGTGGCCCCGGGGCTGGATTTAGCTGTTAGGTCATTTCCCAATTTATATTAAAACAGTAACAACATACAAAGTATTGCTCTTGGAGAGGGAACTAAAGAAAGTCAGCTCAGCGCAAAAGGAAGAGGGAAAACCCATTGAGAGGTTCGGGTCTGTGGACCCGGTCTGCTCGGGAAGACCTTTGCTGATGTGTAACTTCTGAGGATGGACGGACGTGAGCAAGTTCCTGAGTGACCCTGGCGGCCGTGAGGCCGAGGCACAGAGGGGAGAATTCCGGGCGTGTCTGTCGCAGCAGGGACGTGACAGGACACGTTTCTGAGGCTCCGTCAATACCATGAATATTTATGACCCGCCCCACGGAGACGCCCGCCCAGCAGCACATCCATCAAAGGCTCCTGGTCGGGAGTCGCTCGGCTGTACTGGGGGGCATGCCCTAGGTGACAGCCCCGTGTGAGAGCGGTCCTGCGAAGGTGTCACACTCCTGCTTACACGCCCGTCACGTGCCGACCTCATCGGGAGCCTGCCTTCTGAGAGGCTGAGTTTCTCTCCGAAACGGAAGTCTGTCCCGCGTCAGGGGGACGGGATCGTGGGTGCTCACGTTGTCTGTGGGCGTGGAGACCTCGGAGAGTCCTATCTGGCCGTGACAGCCAGACTCCTCGCAGGTGCCGTGACTGGGCCACCCCCTCTGTCCGGTCAGTAAAGGGACAGCCCCTGTCCACAGCCCTGGAGCTGCAGGGACCCGTGTGCTGCCTCAGATCACGTCTGGCCTGCCACTCACTTAAGCTCTGTGCCCTTCCCTCTGCAGCCTCAGCCATTCGGTCTGTAAAAGGGGTGCTGTGCCTCCTACTGGGGTCACCTTGTCAGGGTCGTGGGGGGTGGAAGGAGCCCAGGAACGGACGCTGCTGGTCACATGGCATGGGTGACAAATGTGAATGCCTTCTCCCGGTCAGCATGCCAGTGTGCTTCACAGCGAAATGGCTGAGAGTAGTGGTGAAATTAAAATGCTTCATTACAAGAGGCCCCTGAGCAGTCAGAATGGACGCAGCTTGTGAATCGGTTGGCCCCATCCTGGCCCTGTGTGCACCAGCTGTCCCCCAGCCCCGCGGGGACAGGGCAAGGAAGTGTCACAGTGCACCTGTCACTGCAGAGCTGAGCACAGCACCCAGTGCGCCCCTCTCTGAGCAGCTGCAGTTCTGCAAATGGGCAAGGTGGCCGCGTTTCTGGCTTGAACTTTCTTTTTCCTGAACTGGGGGGGACTCCCGGGCACCTGTCCCTGGGGTGCCCACTAGGTGGTGCTCACAGACCAGCTTGTGGCCGCCCTTGCTCTGCGGTCCCCTCCCCCAGAAGGCTCCCTGGACACCCGCCCTTGGCTGGTTCTCTCTCCACTTAAGGACTGCTCATCATGCTGCACCGAGCCCTTTATTCTCCTGGGATCTCCAGAAGTGGGGGCTCCTCCTGCATCCCCGCCCAGGGTTCCGCTCAGCACCTGACACCTGGCAGCGTGCAAGGTGTCACCTCCCTCAGCCTCCACTGCCTGCCCTGTGGCTGGGGGGACACCTACATACAGCTTTCTTTCTTTCTCTTTCTTTCTTTCTTTCTTTCTTTCTTTCTTTCTTTCTTTCTTTCTTTCTTTCTTTCTTTCTTTCTTTCTTTCTTTCCCCCCCCTCTCTCTCTTCTTTCTTTCTCTCTCTCTCTCCCTCTCTTTCCTTTCTTTCTTTCTTTCTCTCTTTCTCTTTCTTTCTCTCTCTCTCTTTCTTTATTTTTGAAAGGCTTTATAGTTTTCATTTAAAAGGAGGCATGTTCCTGATATAATTTTAGATAACACGAGGACAATAAACATCCCGCCCCACCATCGGACCTTTGTAGTATTTTGGAGCCACCATTCAACGTAACTATTCCAAGTCCACGACCGTGCGGAGAGCTGGCTGGACAGACAGGTAGCAGCAGGTGGACCTCAGACTTTACGACAATGAGGTTGTGCTCGGACTGCTGCTCTTTAACCCTTTGAGTCGTACAAATGATCATGTATGTCCTCATGCCTCCTGACCATCCAGAGTACGATTGTACATGTACGTCTTTAAACTTTAAAAACACTTAAAGGAGGCAAATGTATGTTCTTGTTTCCATACATTGGTGATCAAACAAACATGATTTTCAGTTAATAAAACTGTAATCGGAACTAATTTCATTTTTTGAAAAAAATAAAACAAAACCCCTCATTCCCAGGGGTCAGGAAGCATGAAAAAAACTCAGTACTCAAAGGGCTAAGCATTAAATTCCCTCCCTGACGCTTTTACTCAGAGATGACCAAGTTCTAATGGGAAATTTTGGGACTTCGAAAAACCACGCATCGCTGCAAGAGGTACTGGTTTTTCAGACACCTTGCGCAGACTGGGGTGGGGGATGTGAACGGGAGAACAGAGCAGTGGCCGCAGCCCTGGGTTTATTCCCATCGTGGCTAATGTCACCACGTGGCCACGGCGGCCTCGGGCTATCCTTGAGAGGCTGGTCTTTTATGTCAGTATAGCGTATTTTTATTTTTTTAAATTAAATTTTTATTTATCTATTGAAAAATATGTTCCAGCTTTATGAGGGTTATAATTGACAAATAGAAACAGTCTGTGTTTGGGGTGAACAATTTGATGTTTTTATAGACACAGACATTATAGCATGACGACCACAGCTAAGCAAGTTGATGTATCTACCACCACATATTGGCCTCATTTTTTTTTTTTTTGGTGTTTATGTGTGTGTGTGTGTGTGTGTATCTACCCTGTTAGTAGATGCCAAGTATATGATACTATAGCTACCACGCTGCACGCTAGCTCTCCAGGGCTCATTTATCCTGTGGAACTTAAGCTTTGTACCTATGACAAACACCTGCCTGCACCCCTGCCCCCGGCAGCCACCTTGTACCCTCTGCCTCTGTGAGATTTTGACCCTTTCCAATTCTACTCCCTAAGTGAGAGCATGTGGTGCGTGTCCATCCTGTGTCTGGCTTATTTCAAGTCATGTTGTGTCCCCCAAACTCACCACTGTCCTTGCAGACGGCAGCCTTTTCTTCTTATAAACCCCATTTTCTTCCTCCATTCCTCAGTGGGCTGGCACTTGGGTTGTTTTTGCTTTTTGGGTATCGTGAATACCACGTCAGTGAGTGTGGGGCTCTAGTGCCACGTCTGAGCTGTGTGCTACAGTAGCCGCTAATGACGTAGGTCTATTTAACTTTAAATCAATCAACGTTAAATGCAATGAAAATTCAGGCCCTAGTAGGGTGGCTCAGTGGTAGAGCATCAGCCTGGCATGTGGAAGTCCTGGGTTCGATTCCCAGGTCACCAGTGGGAGCCGGGATGGATGGAGTGACCTGGCTCTTGGTATTGGTGACGTCAGAAACAGGACCCGCTGATTTTTTTAGGTGAGATTTCTTTAACGAAGAAGGAAGGACTCATCTCGAGACTAAAGACCAAGCTGCCCACGGACCTTGCTGGGGGCGTCATCCTGCTTTTGATTCCTTAGACTCAGCAGGAGACGCCGCCCGCCTGTTCTTTCCTGAGAAAGGGGTGGTGGCGTGCAGGGGAGACCAGGGATTGGGGGGGACGCGGGGGACCTCCTCACTGTAGTGATCTTGTCTGAATAAGATTTCCTGGGAGCCTTTTCAGGCGATCTTTTCAGTGAGGGACAGAGTCATCTTCTTTACGCTTCTTGGAATGTCACGTGTACCAAAGGGTAATGACATCCTCCTCCTCATCATTTTTTTTGATAATTTAGCTCACTTCCTTGTTAGCTTCAGAATCACAGGGGGAGGGGGGCTAGTTGAACATGTGGATACTCAGTTGGGTGCCGAGTCGCTCTGGTTTAGTTAATAACCCTTACGACAGCCCTGCTCTGTGCCCTGCCCTCCTGCTGCGGCTCCGCGGCTCGGACTCGTGTCTTGCAGGCAGGTGAGGGGCTGGGCCGGCACCGAGACCAAGCCCTGGCCTTCGGTTCCAGATAGCATCCCCTCTCCGCTCCATAGGGCTGCTGTCCTGGCGTCTTGGCGGGGGCCCTTCCCATCTGCCCTCTCCGTTACGAGGAAACTGATTCAGGCGAACAATTCCACTTTCCAAAACATTTGTTCTCAGTACAGAACACCGGTTAAACACAGACGTCAATAAAGAAGAACACAGAAAATGGTGTTTCCTTTCCTGCCCCGGGGACCTGCTCCGACACACGCACCGCCAGCGTCTCTGCGTCTTGTTTTTAACAAAACGACAGTCGTATTTTTACTTCTTAACCTTTTGCTCCCCCCCCCCATCTCATAGTTGAATTGGTTTGCTACGGCAGTGTCATAACGCACTCAGAATTCAGCGTCTTAAACAACAGGCGCTTACGGGTCACTGAGGTGGCTGGGGTGCCTCTGGGCCACCTGTCTCCCCTCCTTCTCCCGGGACTGGGGGTCCAGGCTGGCCGATTCTGTCCATGGCCACAGTGGAAAGAGGAGACAGGCAGAGAGGTGAGCCTGTCCCACTCCGTGGCTGGGAACAGAAACACTGTTTCTTTCGCCTACTTTGCACCGGAGGACACGTGCTTTCTTTTGCTGTGTCTCTCCCAGCCTCCTACATGCACAGAAGAACTAAACTCCCAATTTCTCCCCAGTTTCTCTCCGTAATAGCTCCTGTCACCGTGCATTATATATTGAACACTCAGACTCGTGGGAAACTCCGTCTGATAGAATAATCTGCATAATTTTGTCCACAGACGACTATAGGGAAAAAAAAAATAACGATGACATTATTAGATCAGGGCATGAGATTTGACGCTGGCTGAATGCTCCTGATGAAAAGGTTGAATAGCTTCTGCTTCCTGCAGACGTGGAAATGGGCGGGGGCTGGGGGCTGGGGAGAATCTGGCCCAGGCTGACACAGGTCACCGGGTCTCTGCATTGCTGTCCTGTGGGTGACTGGGTGGCTGGAAGTTTTCCCAGCAGAGGTGGAGAGAGGGGACCTCAGGGTTGCACCTGAATGTAACTTAGTAATATTGCTTTTTTTCCATCACAGGTACCCCTTGCGTGGTAGCGTGGGCCCGTAACAACTGTAACAATCTCAGTAATCCACAGGAAACATTGTGTTTGCTTGGTGAACTTTTAAAAAGTCTTTGTCAGGACATTAAAGCTCCCTTGCTATTGATTATAAATGTATCGGGAAATGAGAAAACTAACACAACTAGTGTTTACCTCTTATACATCATTGTCTGAAACATTTACATGACTCAGTTTCCTCTGGAGATGGGGACAGCCCTCCCTGCCCTGTTATGCCCTGGTGGCGTGATGGCGTGGCGTGGTGTGCTGTGGCAGGGAAGCACGGAGGCACGGAGGAGAGCTTCGGGTGTGGTCGGGAGAGAACACCGAGTAGAGCCCACTGTGCATGCAGCCGTCGTAGCTCCGGGACTCTGCCGATGCAGGACGGCTGGTTGTTTTCTAAGTGAGACTGGCGTCCTAAATGCCTGTTTCTCCCTCAAGTAGGCAGTCACTGCTTTTGACCCAGTGATTATTCAGTTGTGCCTGGGACTACCTGCACATCAGGGAAGAGACGCATGGGCGTGTGTCATTGGCTCCGTTCATGAGGAGCCCCTGGAAACGACTTGGGACCCACTGGTGCTGAGCTCAGTTCCAGCCCGGCCAGCTTGTCAACCACAACACGAGCACGTGGTCCCGTGTCACAGGCACGTGGCAAGGAGGAGCCTGCGGTCTGCCCAGGGTGTTACCTCAACCGGGAGGCTGCTGTTTGCAAGTCACGGAAGGCCCAACCTGATTGGACCAGCCGGGCCGTGTGCCAGTCCCCAAACCAATCACTGCGGCCAGAGAGAGGCGGGATGCTGGGTGGCTGTTGGCCAGGGTGGGGTCCCAGCCAGCGTTGCTGGAGCCGGAGGTGAGGGAGGGCTCCTGTCTGCAGAATAAGGCGTGAGACAGGTCAGGGGTCGAGTTCACTCACGCATCCCTACGCTCTCTCCTGTCGGCAGTGGAGATGAACTTGACTGCCCACCAGGCAACCCTTTTCTTTGTACCTGACACTTCCTTGTGCCTGTTTAAATAGCCTTTGCCCCTCATGCTCTGAGTGACCCGTGTTCACGAGCTGGCCCCACGCGCTGGTAATGGCCGATAAGCTGCTGTCGGGGGACATCTGGACAGTGCTTCCACACTGCCTGATTTTACGAGCTCTCTGAACGCCATCCTACTTTAGATGACTTTCTTTGGTGTCCTTCAGGGATGCTTAAAGAGCCGAGGTTTGAAATCACTGCTTTGCGAATAATAAATGACTAGAAACCGAGAGTCACCATCGAGGGGGGGAGCAAGATGGGCACGGAGTTGTGTAATGCGCAATGCTGGGGTCTCCAGCCACTGTCTCAGACGGGGCCGGCGTCCCCGCTCACCGCCAGGGGAGGCCAGCCTGTTGCCCGTGGGGCCAGGAAGCAGAAGTCCAAGGGTCTTAGAGCAAAGTTGGGTCAGAGTTGGATTCCTGTTCAGAGGCTGAGATCCCTGGGCCTCAGGCTTGGGGTTCAGGACCCCCCCCACTAACCTGGTCGGAATGGGACATATCTGCAGCCCATGTGGCCATGGCTTGGCCCTAAAGCTTAAAGACATAAGCTTCGCATTGGTAAACACATCTGTGTACGGGTTTCAGAATCAAAGCCGCTGTAAATCTAACATTTATCCTTAAAGCTTCTGAGTTAGGCAGAGAAATGGATTGTCGGTTGCATTTTATGGGTGAAGAACGTAGAGGAAGATTTGAGCCAGGACTGTGGGCTTCCGGGTCTCTGGGCTCTTATCCACGTCCTGGTGGGTTGTCAGAAGTGTGATTCTGCCCCCAATCTGGAATCCTTTTCAGCTTGGCTTCCCTCGCTTGTGCAATGAGGTGGAAAGCAGTCATCCTTCATCAGAGATGTTCGAGGGAGTGATAAGACCAGGTAACATTTATCAAGTACTTACGATGCACCAGGCACTGTTCTTTAGTCCTCTCTTTGTGACTCACTGTGAATACATATTATACGGTATGTTATTACAAACATGCATTATCACCAACAGAGAATGCATGTAGATCACTCAGCACGGCGCCCGACACTTACCTGCGTGTATAACGAGAAAGTTAGTAGTCATAAATGATGTTCGTTCAGGACTCACCACAGTCTCTATCTTTACAGACTTTAATTCATTGGTTTGCTTGTATTTTTTGTTCATGCTTTTGGTTCTTCATATTATTTTAAAATTTCCTATGACTCTGAGTAAATGCATTCCCCAAATTCTGGCATCGGCATTCCCCAGATGTTCACATTCTCTCTCTCGATGATCCTACATCTGTAACAACGTCAGGGTGGATTTCCTCAAAACTCTTAACATAAGCAGGGTGAACTTATCAGAATCAGGAACCGAATATCATGAGAAAGAATAATTGTATCCTAAGACCTCAGTCAGATTGCATTCTAACACTAACAATTGTTAATAGCAAAAGAAAAATATCCTTTTTCCTTGAGTGAGGGTGCAGTTGACAATCACACATACATTTCTTTGCCCCTTAAGATACCTTCGATCTCGAAGTTTCTTAGTCTTTGTCTTTCAGACCGTGATGTGTTTGAAACGTGCCGGGCGGTTCTTTTGTAGAATGCCCCATAGTGTGGGCTTGTCTGGTGTTTTCCTCATGATTAGGTTCACATTTTAGGTGAGGGGGACACTTCAGAAGTGATGATACGTCCCTTTGTTAGGATGGACGATGCCTCTTCATCCCATGGGTGATCTCGTAGGTAACGTGAGGTAAGTGGGGTTGGGGTGCCACTGAGTTACGGCTTTTCTTGATGAAGTGACCCTGTCTCTTATGCAGAGGTGCACCAACACTATCCAAATGTCCTGTTTCTTACCCGACTGCTAGTCACTGGCAGCTTCCGTGATGACTGTTGCCGGAAACAATTGTGGTGATAAATGGTGGCTGCCACGTGTTGGTATTCCAATCTCATCTTTCTTTTCCCATTCATTTGTTGACCTTCTACTCTAAGGATGGAATTTCCTTCCTCCTCTGTTTCTGTCAGTATTGACTCAGAAGCTAATTATGTATATAATATATATAATAGGCCCTGGCCAGTTGGCTCAGTGGTAGAGTGTCGGCCCGGCATGTGGAAGTCCTGGGTTTAATTCCTGGCCAGGGCACACAGGAAAAGTGCCCATCTGCTTCTCCATCCCTCCCCCTCTCCTTCCTCTCTGTCTCTCTCTTCCCCTCCTGCAGCCAAGGCTCCACTGGAGCAAAGTTGGCCTGGGCACTGAGGACGGCTCCATGGCCTCCACCTGAGGTGCTAGAATGGCTCCGTTTGCAACAGAGCAACACCCCAGATGGGCAGAGCATTGCCCCCTGGTGGGCATGTCATGTGGATCCCGGTAGGGCGCATGTGGGAGTCTCTCTGCCTCCCCACTTCTCACTTCAGAAATATACAAAAAAAAAAATGTATAATAAGAATGACATCTGACACCTGCTACAACATGAGTGAACTTGGAAAACATGATATTATGTACATGTACTGTAGCTAGTAGATAAACTATCTATTGTCTCTATGAAATATGTTAGTGTAATAGGCTGCTACAGTTACTAAGGGTGCTGTGTAATTGTCCCAGGTTGGCTAGTGTGGGCTTCTTCAACCTGACCCCTGGGTCCTTGTGATATTTTTCCAAGCACTTTGTTCCCTTCTGGCTTGCAGGACATTGCAGGCCCATTCCCTTGAGCTTCCCGTGCATGGACCCTGTATCGGCCGTTTCTCCCAGGACCGATCTCCTTCCTGTGGAGACAGGTCTTCAGAAAGGAAGCCTGGCTCGGGCTGCGCTGAGTGCTGATGGTATCGTGTTTGTGTCTCGGCCCTGTGGGCAAGCAGGGCCAGGGACAACGCTGTCCTACCCACATCCACACTCACATGCAAACATGCTCACAGCACCTCCCCGCAAGCCCTGGGCGGCCCCTTCGGGCCCCACTCCTGAGCACGGAGCTCACAGGCCTCTCCATTTGGAAGCTCACTGCTCGAGCCACGAGGAAGAAATGCTGGCCCTCTGCCTCGACATATGTTATTTGCTCAAACCTAGAATTCACTGAAGTACTTTCGGAATTGCTAACCCCATACTGCTTTGGAAAACAAACCTAACTAGGATTCAGTGTGTTTCCAGATATTTTTATCTTTAGCTCGAGGTATATAGTCAAAATAATAGGAGGGAAAGTTACACGCGGCTCCTCTTGAATAGTTTAAATCATTTTCGAATAAATAGCTCTGAGTAGTTTCAAACAGGGGAGGCTTGCCCGTTTGGGCTGGGGGCTCTGTGCCTGCCGTCACCCGACTTGGGGACCCAAGATGATACAGTGGCCACGGTCAGTGTGGCCGTGGAAGGGAGAGCCCGGGGTCTTGTGCTCTGAGAGCTTCTTATTGGAGTGGAGGGGAGCACATCATTCCACTGACATTTCATTGGCTGAATCACGTCACATGGCCACACCCAACTTCAAGTGGACAATAAAATGCAACCGGACAAGGTACCCCCAAAGAGGACGGTCTTATCTGTCTAATGGCATCCTTTGAAGTTTTTTCTATTTATAATTGATTTTAGAGAGAGATCGAGAGAGAGAAACATTGATGTGCTCTTCCACTCATTTATGCATTCATGGTTTTTTCTCGCATGTGCCCTGCCAGCGATCAAACCCACACAACCCTTGGCCTACTGGGAATGAGGCTTGAAATTCTTTGGAAAAATTCCTATTTTACAGAGAAGGAACTTGAAGCACCCTTGCCTAGTAGCCAATATATGGATCCACCCCATAGCTTCACCGGCTGCCCTAGTATTTTATACCGTGTCCCGCTACCCATTGCCCCCTATCTTCCCCTCCCCCTCTGGGGCCCTCACAACCACCTACTTACTTCCCGTCTCCATGGACATGACCCTTCTGGACGTTTCACGGGAATGGAGCCCTACAGTGCACGCCCACGTGAGACCGGATTCCTTCACTCCACGTATCATGTGTTTGAGGTTCACTCATGTGGCTGCCAGTGTCCGAATGCTATTCCTCTTCATGGGTGAATAATATTCCACCATAGGGAAGGGCCTGCATGTCATTTATTCATTCACCAGTCGATGGACGTGAAGGTTGTTTCTACTTTGGCTGTGATGCATAATGGTGCTGTACAGGTTTCTGTGGGGGACGTATGCTTTCTCTTCTCTTGAAGATACACACAAATAAAACACACACACACACAAACACTTGGAGCAGATTTTAACAAACTCCTCTAGGTTAAAAGCTTCCCACACGGGCTGAGCTCAGAGCCAGGCTTAGTACTCACAGCCTTGACAGTGAGGTCATCCAGGGATGGTTGGATAAGTCAAACAATGGCAGTTCTTTGGGGGATGAGGTTTTCAGAGGTCTCCAAACCCGCCCCGCCCCCTCCGGTGCCTTTTCGAACGGCTGGCCTTCGTGGTGAATGTGGGCTGTTATTTTTCAGAGACCCCGCAGAGCTCTGGAGAGTTGGGGAGGGGAGTGAGTCAGGTTAAAATGCCACAGAGTTCTCCACTTTTAACCGAGATTCGGCCGTTTTTCTTTCCTAAACGCTGTTTTGGATGCACATGCCTTTGTTTTATTTCCAGAGCTCTGCAGGAGTTGATCTTGATTTTTTGTTGTTGTTGTTATTTTGGTGCTGGTTTTCTCCTTGCTCTCACGGGGCAGAGAATATCCGGGTGCCCTGACCCAGCCGTTCCCACTGGAGTTGCTCCAGCGTTCCGCTTTGGTGGGAACCCGTCCTCGTGAAGCAACAAGCACACGCGGGAAGTGTATACGCCCACGCTGGGTTATTTCACGTGACTCGGGTTTTCGGCGACTGCCCGTCCACACGCCCATCGCAGCAACACGTGTCAGAGCCAGTTTCCCACCCAGGCGGTGCCGTGTGCAAGCGAGAGAAGGCGTCCCCGTTGGAGGAGGGCGGCGTGCGGCGACAGGTCGGAGATGAAGCAGGAAGCTACTGTTATAAAGTACTGCAGTCCGCAGGTTACACAGAGACCCCAAGGCAGGTGACAGAAGACATTTGAGGAGTTTATTAATTAGCCGGCCAGCTAGCTACACGGGGCACGGTCCCCAATCATGTAGGCCCTCATACCGTTCTGAGCCTTTTTTTATACAAAATCAAGTACTGGTTGGGGTGGGTAAGGAGGGAGCATGGTACAATAGTTAGTTACTAACAAGCTTACAATATCTATCTATAGGATCTATTAAAAGGGAAAAGCATTCCCACACATCAAGACCACAAGATAACACAGTAGTGATAAATGTTTTACATACCCGGCAAAGACATTCCCAGAGCTTCTAGTGTCTACCCCCATCCCTGTCGCCACAATGAAATGTTTAGCTTAGGCTAAGGAGAGAAGTTAAATGATGAAATTACCTTTGCTAAAAGTGTTGGGGCTAGCTTATTAGGAAACCCAATAAGCTAGTGTCTTGCTTTAGCTTACAAGTTTTATACATATAAAGAATTTCAAAACGGATGATTATTAGAAAGCATATAAAATGTTACAGAATGCAGGTTTTTCAAGCAAGGGGAGTGGACTCATGATCCCTTTGTCTAGAGGTATATGTCACTCTCAGGACTCCAGGAGGGAAGAGTTAGAATCAGTGTAGGAATTTTTAATTAAGATATGTAAACACTGTCTCCTAAAGGCTCTTAAGGAAGGAGAAGAGGAAGTTTTTCAGATAAGTTTTACCTTCTTTGCTGTCTAGCAAATGGCCTCAGTCTTTCCAGAGAACTATAGTTAAATTATGATGAACTACTAATTAACTTTTGCCCCTTTGATCTCTTTCTCTTGGGTATTTTTCTCATCAGAAAGGAAGGGTAAAGGGGCATGACTCTGCCTTTTAAAATACTAATGTTAACATTTTTTGCAATTCCTTGGCACCTTATCACAACAGAACCTATGGACACGCCGAGGGATCCTCAGAGGAAGAGAGAAGCGAATATATTCCCAGCATCTCAGTCCCTGGGCTGAGAGGGACATCTTGGGGAACATGCCAAGGTTTCGGGCAGGGGGGATAGGAGTGCAGGGGTTCATCGTCTGGGTCCCGCTCTCTCCTTGTTTGTGCTGTTGTCTGTCTTTATCTGAAACTGAAATCCAGGCTCCGTCCACTCGGTTGATAAGCTTTGAAAACAGTGGCTGCATCCCCAGGGAACCTTGACACATATCGGAAAGCACTGGGTGCTGTGTGTGACATGTCCCCGGAGGACATGCACGCTGTTTGATGTTACAGAATGAGACCTGGGGTAGGAGGGGGTGTGGTCAGTCCCTCCTTCCCCCATGCCCCCACTGCTTGCTGCTGGTGCCTGTTTGCTGACGTGCGCCCCCTTCTCTCCTGTGCAGGACACGGAGATCCTGAACACGGCCATCGTCACTGGCAGGGCTGTGTCGGTTCCCGTCAAGGTCGTAGCTGTCCAGGAGGACGGCTCCGTGGTGGACGTGTCTGAGTCCGTGGATTGCAGGTCTGCGGATGAAGACATTGTGAAGGTACGGTGCACGTTGTTCCCGGGTCTCCCAATGGTTGGATCTTCTTTGGGTCCCTTCTTCTGCCCCATGTCTGGTTCTGATGGAGCGGCATCCTAGGCTCCAGAGGGCTGGAGTCATGGTGACCAGGCTGAGGATTGAGTGACCAAGAGTGCTCCCCCTGGAATGGGGGCCCCAGTCTTAATCTTGAGCAAAAATAATTTTCTTTCTCCTCTTTGTTCCCGGGACAATATTTCCCTCACAAGAACCATCCACACTCCACATTCTTGCTTATTGCTGGGCTATATAAATTCTTTACTCAGTATGTCTTCCTTAAATACCTCAAGTTTGCACACTTAACTATCAGTCTGGCCTCATTCTAACACGGTACAACCCTTGAGCTTGGTGCCTACTATGCGTTTGTTAATATAGATGAAAATGAGTGAGGATTACATTTTTAAAAAGGTTCCTTCCTCCCTGTGCTTCCTGCCTTGGGTGTTACCAGGGGGACACGGCTCATGGCTGGGAATCTGGCCAGGGGACATGTCCGCAGGGCTGTCCATGCTACTGAGCTGGATTTGTGACCCTGAGTTCAGCCAGGAGCCGTCCTGTTCGAGTCACCACATTTACTGTTTCTGACTGTTTTTATGTAGCTGATGGGCTGGCAGTTCTCTCTGGCAGCAGAGACGTCACCCGGAGCTGACCAAGGGCATCTGTGCGTCTTACCTCTGTCCTCCAGGTCACTCCCGTCTGCCACAGGCAGGCTGAGGGGCGTCTGCCTTGTCACTCCCCTCATGCCACTGTGGCTTTCCAGGAGCAGGTCTGCAGGAAACGGGGCTGTTTCTCGTATCCTGGTCTCTATACACATATACAGCGCATGGTAGACCTCGCTCTGTCCCCCCAACCACGAGTCTGTGTCTTTCTGGGCACACGAGGACTGCCTGAAACTGGACTGTGTTCCATCACGGTGTCTGGGGCTGGGGACCCTTAAAATCCAATCCCAGGAGAAACGAGTGAAGGGTGTGTGGGGTGGAGAGGGAGGCAGGGCGGCTCTTTTGAATTCTTTCACGGGCTCTCGAGAGGGAGATGGGAGACCTGTGCCTTTTAGGTTCCAAGAGTGAAAGCAGAGAGGGACCCAACAGAGATCAGCACTGTGAGAGGGGACGCAGCGGCCACACCATCTCTGGTCCGGCTTTCAGACACGTGATGCTGGCCCAGGTCCTGAACCTGCTTCCCCGCGGTGTGATTGTGGACCAATCACTTAACGTCCCTGAGCCCAGGGTCCATCTCTGTCCAACGAGGGGACAGTGACACCGTGGGGCAGGTGCCTGTCCTAGAGATTTGTTCTGAACTCAGCGTATGAATGAGAATAAGTGGGTATTTAGGATCACCAAAATAACCTTTGGAAACCCTTTAGGGAACACTTGGGTTCAAAAAGTTCAAAAGACCGTTGATCTTTAAAAAAAAGAAGTATCTGCTTGCATTTCATTTGAGCTGCGGACAGATTTTTCTGGAGCATATTACAGGGCGAGGGCCAGTTTTAAAGGAACTGCGGGGGGGCATGTCTAGATGAGTTTGACTTGGGGGGAGCTGCAGATAAGACACACACTCCACTCTCTTTTATTTTTCTCATTCATGTTTCCTGATGACAGTGCTGTCAGAGGTCTGTCTAAAGTCATTCCAGGCACACGTAACTGAGTTACTGTTTGTAAACTCTGTGTATGGCCTGACCCCGACGTGGAGATTTGAGGACCATAAAAAAAGGGTGCCTATCTGAAGGAAGCCACGTAGTGCTTGACCTGTAGGCAGTCTGTCAGTAAATATTATATCCATTTGTATTTACTGATTGGTGTCCATAGTCATAGCTGTGTGTTTGAACCTCTGCTTGTCTATAAGGTCTGTCCACGGTGTCTGTGACCCTGCTGTCTCAGCCCTGAGACGTGGTGGTGCACAGCTGGGCTCCGTAAATGTTGGTTGACCATGCTCACCGGTGCATGGGGGAAGCAACTGCTAGAGCTTCTCGGAGATGGGACAGGCCACCGGGCAGGAGAGCTTCCCGGAGACGGGACAGGCCACCGGGCAGGAGAGCTTCCCGGAGACGGGACAGGCCACCGGGCAGGGGTGGCTGCCTGGTCTTTAGCGGAATACCTCCAGTGACTTTCCTGTGATTGGAAAGAGGGGTGGAGAGGCTGCAGGTGCCTCACCGTCTGGGGGACTTGGACCTGATCCCACAGCCCGAGATGCCTCCTTTCTGTGCTCCTGGGTGGGTTTTTATCCCCCAAATACAGTGTGTCCGTAAAGTCCCGGTGCACTTTTGACCAGTCACAGGAAAGCAACAAAAGACGATAGAAATGTGAAATCTGCACCAAATTAAAGGAAAACTCTCCCAGTTTCATACCTATTCAGTGTAGTTCGATGTGGGCTCACGCACAGATTTTTATTTTTTATTTTTATTTATTTATTCATTTTAGAGGAGAGAGAGAGATTGAGAGAGAGAGAGAGAGAGAAAGAGAGAGAGAGAAGGTGGGGAGGAGCTGGAAGCATCAACTCCAATATGTACCTTGACCAGGCAAGCCCAGGGTTTTGAACCGGCAACCTCAGCATTCCAGGTGAACGCTTTATCCACTGCACCACCACAGGTCAGGCCATGCACAGATTTTTTAGGGCTCCTTAGGTAGCTATCCCGTATAGCCTCTACAGACTTGTCACTGACTGATGGCCTACCAGATGGGGTTTCTCCACCAAACTGCCGGTTTCCTTCAACTGCTTATCCCACCGAGTAATGTTATTCCTATGTGGTGGTGCTTTGTTATAAACACGCTGATATTCACGTTGTACTTTGGTCACGGATTCGAATTTAGTGAGCCCCAGAACACACTGAACTTTCCTCCGTACCGTCCACATCTCGACTGGCATGGCCGTGGGCTGCTCCGCTGTATACACGGCGTTACGTCATCATCTGCGCAGGTGCACATGCTGCCACATCATCCTACAGAAACTGGGAGGGTTTTCCTTTTATTTGGTGCAGATTTCACATTTCTCTTGTCTTTTGTTGCTTTCCTGTGACCGGTCAATAGTGCACCGTGACTTTACGGACACACTGTACTTCACCATCGGCTATGTGTGGTGGGCGAGGCGTGAGGCGCTCCGGGCACCACGGAGGGGTAGTGCGTGTGCGTTTGGTTCCTGCTCGTCCCTAATAATAAAGACCTTTGTGACCACACTCGGCCACCTGGATGGCCCAGGATAATCCTTTCACCTCAAGGTGACGTCTGCACGGGCATTCGTGTCCTAGAGTTGCCTCCATAATAAGTTACCATGCGTGCAGTGGCTGAGAGCAACATCCATTTATTTTGCACCCCCACCCCCATTCTGGAGACCGGATGTCTGCACTCAGGGTATTGCCAGGCTTGGGGGGGGGTCCTCCTGCCTCTTCCAGCTTCTGGTGGATCCGGGTGTCCTTGGCTTGTGGTGACATCTCTCCAGTTTCTGCCTGTGTTGTCACAGGGTCTCACCCACGTGCCTCAGTGTGTGGTCTTCTCTTATGAGGCGCTTGTCATTGGGTATAGGCCCCCTGTCCCTTAATTCTGAGTTAAGGATCCCTCAATGTCCTTAACTTAATTACACCTGGAAAGACTCTGTTTCCAAATACGATCGCACTCCCGGGTACCGGGGGCTAGAAGTTGGATGGACCACTTTGAGGCCACAATTGAAATCCACTACACCGGGTAGGGTCACATATTCGGAGGTTCTGGGGATTAGGAACCTGGATATCAGACAGCTCTGTGCTGTCTGACCCACACTTATTTTTCTTCACTTTGTGGAGTTCCTTTCAAGGTCTTCAACAGAAGGAAGAAAAATTGCAATTCCGAGTTTGTAATTATGATTTCAGCTCCAAACATCTCTCTTTTGGATTAAGTGACGGGTTTCATGATTTTTACGTGCCGGTCCTTGTACCACTGGCCACCAAATTGTGGTCTTCAGAACCACAGACTCCGGTCACGCACTGTTAACCGGGCAGGGACATGTTCATGCTCAGAGAGAAGCAAATGTGAGCTCATGCTGATCTGGATGATGGTGCCCGCCAACGTCTGGCTGTGGTCATGGAGTGCCCAACCTCCCGGAGTCAGCTGGACTAGCGCTAATGAGACGCTGATGGGCCTCTTGCAAGGATATTAGCATTTCAAAGTCTTCACTGTCCCCAGGAAGGGGCTTGCTTCCAAGCTGGGTCTGTGAGGGACAAGGGGAGGGGTGGCTGTGAAGTCAGAAAAACAATAATCATGTTTCTGGCCAGTGCGCAGGGAGCCGGTACCTAAACAGGGCTCCGTGCCGCCCGTGGAGGGCATTGGTCGCTTTGATGGGGCAGCTGCGTTCCCCTGGGCGATTCCGAAGCACCTGTGAAACCTAGTAAGGTCTCGTTTTTCTCTAGGGATTGGATTTACAGAGAAGGTATCGAGGAAGGTGGGTGTGCCCTGTATGTGGTTCTTCGAGAGGCACATCTGTGCTGACGGGTGGATGGGACTGCGCTGACCTGGGGTGGCAGGTCATAGCATCCGGCAGGCTTGTGGTGACATCCTGCATCGGTGAGCTCCTGTCCCTCGCCACCTGTTCCCAGCAAACATGCATCTCTCTCTCTCTCTCTCTCTCTCTTTTATTGAAGATTAATTTACATTTTCTAGAGTTTTCTATAAATGGAACTATAGGAAGCGTGTTTGTGTCTGGCTTCTTCCACTGAGCATGATTAATTTGAGATTCACCTACACCTTTGGGTGTACTGGTGGTTTGTATTTTGTGTGTGTGTGTGACAGAGACAGAGAGAGACAGAGAGAGAGAGACAGAGAGAGACAGACAGGCCAGAAGGGAGAGAGATGAGAAGCATCAGTTCTTCGTTGCAGCACCTTAGTTGTTCATTGATTTCTTTCTCATATGTGCCTTGACCCCAGGGGGCTACAGCAGAGCGAGTGACCCCTTGCTCAAGCCAGAGACCTTGGGCTCAAACTGTTGAGCCTTGCGCAAACCAGATGAGCCTGCGCTCAAGCCAGCAACTTCGGGGTTTGGAATCTAGTTCCTCTGCATCTGAGTCTGATGCTCTATCCATTGCGCCACTGCCTGGTCAGGCAGTGGTTTTTATTTTTAATGGCTGAGTAGTATTCCGCTGCACTGCAGCTTCTCCATCTGTGGGTGGACAGGTGGGTGGTCTCTTGACTTTGGCTACACGGGTTTTTGCCTGGACATAAGCTTACCTTTCTCTTGGAATAGACAAGTTGAATAGATGGATAGTACCTGTATGTGTAACTTTTTTTTTCTTTTTTAAATAAAGAAACTGCCACTTTCTGAAGTGGTTGCCCGGCAGATACAGACTTTTAGAAAGTAGCGCCGACTTCTACGGCGGGTGGAGCTAGAAACTCTTGTCTCGGCGAACGTGAGCACAGACAATGGTTTCTCAGAGGTTGGACGGTGCCAGTCACACAGCCTCCTGCTAAATGAAGGCTCTCATCTCTTCTGTTTCTCCCATTTCAAGAGGGGCTCGCTGCACTACAGGGTCCTTTATGCTCATGACTCATTCTTGATTGCATCTGCTGAACGACTCTTAGGTTAATCTGGCGTGGACATGTGGACGGTTTAACTGTAATTGCTGGAAGAAAGTTCTCTGATTTCAAAGTGCTCTGACCTCTCTTCCCTGCAGCGTGTGTGTGTGTGGGGGGGCTTCTCACAGACTTCCTCCCCCATTCCCCCTCCCAAATGTGCCCTATATTGTCAACCACTTTGAAAGCCCAGTTTAACAAGCTCCTTGTAAACATTCAAGGCTTCAGTCCCAAGCTTTCGTTTCCTGTTTTTTTCTCCTTTTCTTTCCTAATGAAGTCATCGCTGACTGCTCGGGACGACTGGGCCGTCTCCACTGCCAAGGGCTCCTGCAGTACCGCTGCCCGTGGTCTGTGCTCCCGAGAGCGGGGAGATGACTCTATCAGCGCGTTCCTGGCGCCCTTCGTGTTGAACGCTTTATAGATGTTTGGCTTACGCTTTGATTTTTCCTCACGTGAGCACGGTTGTATGAGGAGCAGTAGATGTCCCTGTGCTGAGACCGAGCATGTGTCTGAAGGACACTCCAGGCAGGGGGCTAGTCCCTTGTCCCCTGCCCCGTTCCTTTCTTGGCAGCGTCCTTGGACGACAGATGGGTGGTGAGTACCTTGCAGGATGTTGCCGCTCTGACCCAGGGCCTGTGCCATGTCTGTGGTTGGGGCAGAAGGGGGCTTGGCTTAAGCCCATGGGGCCAAAGAATTTTGCTTCTGTAAACATGATCTCAATGATACAGAGTCCAGCCGAGCCCCTGGGGGAGCTGGCAGCGGCTTTAGGAAGGATCGACGAGCTTGACACCAGCCAGGCGGCAATGTGGACCGCATGGCTATCAGACTGTCTGCGTCGGGGTGTCCTCGGTCCAGAGGTTGTACAGTGATGGCCCCTGAGACGGTCTCTGGTTGGCCAGACGAGTGCTTTAAAATATAGACACTTAGATGCTCACATTCAAAATGTAGTTTCACCAAAACCCTGGATTTCCCGTTTCTCTTACAAAGTCTCAAGAGCTCCGAACACAGTCCTGGCTGTGTGTGTGGGTGGGGGCAGGGGCAGCTCAGGTGAGTAGCGGCCGTCCCCCCTTGAACGATGTTGGGGTGGCTGCCTCCAGGTTGCCATGGTCACCGACTCTCCTATCAGTCCCAGCAGACAGACCCACCTTCTTTGTTTCTGGGACCTCCCTGGGTGGGAAGGGGTCTGGCTGCTACATCCGCCCCACCAGCACCCCCCGAAGCTGCACGTCGGGCCGTCATTCTGAAAAACACGCATGTGAATCGCTCCCGTGACTGGCTCCCGTGACCGTCTGTGAGATAAGTTGAGCGGGAGGAGGTGGGAAAATTAGAACCCTGTATTGGATGCAATTATTTAAATTCATTGCTAATGTCATTTGAGATGTTTGAAGAGTGGAGTCACTTAACTGGCAGATCCGCTGTCATTTTATTTCGCCGCGGGGGCTGCCAGTGAGGCTGCCCAGACCAGACCTGGGCTGTGGGATCCTCGTTTAGCTCGCGCCACACAGGCAAGGACTTGCTGTCTGTCGTGGAGGGGATGCACCTGGGGACCGCTGTGCGGCGCAGTCCTGGCTTGTCTGTCTCACTCCCCTCTGTGACGGGCTCAGCCTGGCCGGGCTCCGACCTGCTGGTGTCTCTCTGGAAATCACCACCGACAACAGGGGCTTGGACGGCCAGCTGTCTCCTGGCTGTAGTGAGCACATCTCGTCCCTGCTGGGTCGCCTCAGCTCGGTCCTCTCATCGTCGGTCTTGTCCCCATTCAGATCCTGGAGCAGTGGGCATGGGGCCATCCGCTGTGTTCCTTTCTGTCCCCCCTCTGCCTGGCGCCTCGGAGATAAAGCCACCAGCCGCTGGTCCAGGCAGCTCGAGCTCACAGTTCCCAGACCTTCTTCCCCAGAGAAGCTCCTTGCCTAAAAGACACACTCACAGGTCTTCTCAAAATGTTTGGGGACTCATGAACGCTGTGGATCTGTTTCCCCTGAGAACATGCTTATCCCGCTGAGGCGCTTTTCTCGGATGGGACTTGATTTCTGGGCAAACCCCAGAAACTTTGAGCGTTGGCTCTGGCGTCTGCGCCCGCGGAACCTAAATCAGCAACCTCCCGGTGGACTCTGGGCCCACCATCAGAGCCAGTGCAGGGAGCCGGCTGCCCGGGCACTGGGCGTTCATTGGGTGAATGACTCCCAATCCTGTCTGGGCCACCAGCGTTGAATCCGAAGTGCCCGGGTCTTTTCTTAAGGGGACATTCTCAAATCCCCCCAAGTCGAGGTGGGGGATGTACTAACAGAAAACCATACCACAGATCAGCGAATGCCACCCTTTACACCAAATCACGGGCCTCGTTTGCTGGGGTAGCTTAGTTATGGGGTGAAACTTTGGAAGCTCTTTTCTGTGAAGGTGGAACGCAACCTTGTCAAACGTAATTGGGACGGAGATCATCGTCCTAGAGGAAGAGGAGGGGCAGAATGCCTCCAGTGCTTCACAGAGGTGGCCCAACAAGCAGAACGCAGACCCTGTCTGTGCCCAGCGTCGGTGCCATCGAGTGAGGGGGAGGGGGTGGCGGGGGAGAGGGGTGGCGGGGGTCCAGCATGAGGATGTCCCGGCTTCTCACGTGATGGGGTGGGAGGCAACCTGGAGGCCTGAGCATTCCGTAAGTGCCACACGAACACAGACCCATCACCCTGTCGGGCAGTGTTTTGTGCACGAGTGGCGGGCTCTCAGATTCGCTTTGTGCTCTTGGGAGTCCTGTCCAGAGTCCACCGCACATCCTCACTGTGGCCCCGAGTCAGGTCTCAGTTGTCAGCTCAGACTTGAGTGACCTCTCTGTGTCTCTAAGGCGGGCACTGTCCCCCCCCCGGCCTGCATCTCCCCAGGGGGTGTTTATCAGACGGTTCCTGAGGTCTCTGTCGGCGTCAAGACTCAAAGGTTCTCCAGTGGGGGTGTGTGTTGAGGATAAGATGGGAAGGGAGAAACGAAGCGGTCTCCAGTCGGGCTTCTGGGATGGGCACTTGCTGGGAGACCCGATGGTTAGTCAGTGACCGCCAGAGAGAGGAAGAAATAACACATCCCAGCAAGGGTCTCACCGCAAAAGCTGCACCGACCCCCCGTGACCGAGAACGGATAAAAATAAACGCAGCTCAGTGCCAAGCATCAGGGTCCGGCCTTGCCAAGCTAAATTAGGGGTCCCCTTTGGAGAGTGGGGCTTGGAGTGGCTCTCTGTGCTGGTGAGGGGCCTGGGAGGCTGGGTGCAGGGGCTCCCAGGACCTTTCAGTTGCTGGTGGTTGATCCTGAGCAAACCACCCCTCTCTCATTTCTTCTGTGTGGTCCTTGCCTGTCTACCGTGGTCCAGTGCCCGTGCCAAGAGCCTTGGCTGCAGAAAATGCAATAAGGCAACTTGCATGTCTCCAAATGATGGGCCTTGTGACCCAGGAGGAGCAGAGGAGTAAGTGTCCCTATTGTGAGCCTTAGCCCTGGGGACCTAACGCGTCCACACCAGCCCATAGCTGCCCTGTAGCAAATCAGTCAAGTTTTTACATAAATTCTTTTTTTGTGTGACAGAGACAGAGAGTCAGAGAGAGGGACAGACAGGAAGGGAGAGAGATGAGAAGCATCAATTCTTCATGTGGCACCTTAGTTATTCATTGATTACTTTCTCATATGTGCCTTGACCATGGGCCTTCAGCAGACCAAGTGACCCCTTGCTCAACCCAGCGACCTTGGGCTCAAGCTGATGAGTCTTGCCCAAACCAGATGAACCCATGCTCAAGCCGGCGACCTTGGGGTCTCGAACCTGGGTCCTCCATGTCCCAGTCAGATGCTCTCTCTATCCACTGCGCCACCGCCTGGTCAGAGTACATAAATTCTTTTTATGAGCTTACATATATATTGGTTTCTGCTGCAGGGAAGCAGGAACTTTTTCCTGTTCCCCTTGTAAGCATGTGTCTGCCTCCAGATCTGCAGACGCCGCTCTGACGTGTTTGAGAACGGAGGTTAATCTGCAGGGTGGGAAGCTCTCTCTTTCCCTGATGTGCAGCTGGGACTGGGTTGACTCGCTTTGGTCTTTGATGTTTATCAAGCAGAGAACAGCTCAGGTCCCTTGTATGAAGGATGCTTCAAGTGAAAATGAAGAATGAAGTGACCCCAGAGAGGGGGGTCAGTGGAGACTACGGCCGCTGTGTGCCCCTGGAAAAGGGACCGTGTTGGGTCAGAACATGCAGCCTGGAACACTGGCTCTCACGGAGCCTTGGTTTCCTCATCTGTGAAATGGGGATAAGGAATAATTTCCCCGCAGTGCCCATGGGCAGGGTCTTTTCAAATTACAGGCCATTTTTTCATGGGATCACGCCATCATTTTTTTTTTAAGATTTTTTAAAAAATTTATTCATTATGGAGAGGGGAGAGAGAGTAAGAGAGAGAGAGAGAGAGAAGGGGGAGGAGCAGGAAGCATCAACTCCCATATGTGCCTTGACCAGGCAAGCCCAGGGTTTTGAACCAGCAACCTCAGCGTTTCCAGGTTAACGCTTTATCCACTGCGCCACCACAGGTCAGGCTGCCATCATTTTTTTTTAAGTGATGGAATGGGTGGAAATTGAACAGAATAGAAAGTTGGGCTACTTCTATACATAATGAGGCTAAGTATTTCTCCATGAAAGTTTTCTCTTGTCTGTGCTTTTGGCGTATTGGTCATCGCATAAGACATATTTTCTACTGGTGGGTGGAGATTCGGAATACCATTTGAGACACATGGTCATAGAGCATGATGGGGTAGGGATTCCTACGTAACAAACCACCCCTGGCTCCTAGCACTGGCTTTTCCCATGGCTCTCAGGCCGGCTGGGGTTTAGCTCCTCAAGGTTGCCAGCATACAGAGAGCCACCCCAGTCCTTTAACTGTATTGATAAGTGTCTTATTGTCACATTTTTTGGGTCAGAAATCTCCTGAAGAAGGCAAATCATTTGCCCAAACCCGACATTCGCAAAAGGAGAAAGTGTATTTTGTCTCTGGGAAGGGGATCAGCAAAGTCTCATGGCAAAGGTCGAGGGTGTCCAGTTCACTACTGAAATCTATCGCACATGAAGCAGTTGAGAATGTCAGATGCCACGAGGTTTGTTTGCTGTTGTTGTTGTTTGCCACGAGGTTTTATAAATTGTACAGTGCTCTGTTGGATTCCATGACCCCTTCCTCTTTCCTGTCCATCCCCCTGAAGTTGGGAGAAGAGAGAGGTCACAAATACCCAGTCAGGGCCAGGGACACTTTATTGGATTATCCTTTGCCGCCCGCCGGCATGCAGCAAATTCATGGACATCCCACCGCGCGTTGCGTTTTCTCATCTCCTGTTTTGGAAATGTTGCCTGTAGGCAAGGCCTGTCTTCTCTTCCGTTTTACCTTCTGATACACAACCAGACTTGGGTCGGGGGGTGGTTGGCATGAGCACGGCGCAGCACGACACCGGTGACCTGCACGGAGCGGTCACTCAGGGCGTGTTGCTCGTCTTTGATTGTTTTGAGTCCTAAGCCCCTGGTGGGCAGCCCACTGATCACCTCCCTGACCCCAGGGTTCCGACTCCTTGCGGGGACTCGGTGAGGTTGGCGACCACGTGGAGCCGGTGGGTTGTTCATTTCGGCTGAAGCATGAAGGGTGATGTCCATGTTTCAGCACATTCTGTATTTCGTACCGGGGTTTTCATCTAGTGCCACGCTCTCTCGGTTTCTCAGAAAGGGTCCCCTCGATGGTTTGAATAAACTGGGTGTTTTTTTTTTAGTAACATGTGACTACCCGGTATGCTTCCTGCCATGTGGTGCTGAGTGAAATAGGTCACACCTGGGGTTTGATGAGTGGTGGTCTGAGAAAATAAAAAAAGTAAAGAGAAAGAAAACACACACACAGAAAGAAGCAACCCAGGCATTGCAATGCCATTAAATTACGTTCCTGGTGTAACTTGTCAGTGTTACGTAATACGACAGGTC
Organism: Saccopteryx leptura; assembly: GCF_036850995.1. Classification (NCBI taxonomy): domain Eukaryota; kingdom Metazoa; phylum Chordata; class Mammalia; order Chiroptera; family Emballonuridae; genus Saccopteryx; species Saccopteryx leptura. The sequence goes on from NC_089504.1 coordinate 249,208,302, forward strand.
CTCCTGGGGTCTCTTTATCAGTCTTTGTCACTGACTGGTGGCCTCCCGGTGACGTTGGTTCGAGCCGTGCTCCCACGCTCGTCCAGCATGGCCCGCGCTGGCGTCTCCTGGGTCCCGGCCTCACCGCCAGCTTTGGCGTCTGCTTGTCCCGCGGCTGCGTCTCGAGGTCCAAACCCCTCTTCCCGCAGGTCTCAGCTGGCTGCGACGCCATGTTTGTGAACGGGAAGGAGATGAGGAGCAGGGTGGACGCGGCCGTGAGCTTCACGCACCAGCACTTCACCACGCAGCTGGAGGTGACTGTCTGGGCGCCCCGCCTGCCCCTGCAGATCGAGGTGTCGGACACGGAGCTGAGCCAGGTCAAAGGCTGGCGGGTCCCTGTGGCCCCTAGCAGAAGGTGAGGCCCCAAGAGGGGTGGCTGCCGGAGGGGACACGGGTCTACATCCCCTGCCGAGCCTGGTGGACGGCAGGTAGAGACACACAGCCCAGGGTGTCATCACGGGGTTTGAAAATTAAACGGGAGTCATTTTTTTTGGTATGCCATTTGGTGTTTTTTAATGGGCTGTGTCCTGTTGCTCCCTAATGTCACCCAATGGGCAAGGATAGTCTCTCCTCACTGTGAGAAACCCGATTTCTGTATTACGGTACTGCTGAACGTGTTCCCTGTGACTTTCTATGTGCGTCTGAGGCCCTTCTTTATACCCACTGAAGAAAGCGGGTTTTGGAGTCAAGTAGAGCTCGTTCCAAGGCTGCTTGCTACCAGCCATCCGGGCCCTGTATTAGCTTCTTTGAGCCCCGGTTTCTTTGTGTGAAAACAGGAACATGCTTCTTGGCTGTTGTGACAGTGAATGGAGTTCGCTCTCCAGAGGCGGGCAGTGGCCCCGGTCTGGGCCCCGCCTGGCGAGGACCAGTGTGTGGCCATGGCCGAGTAGCCTCTCCTCTCTGCCTTGACGTCCTCACTGGTCTGACCAGGACAATGGGACGCCCCCACCCCTCAGCCCTTGGCGACTGAATGCGTCGAACATGTGTGGCAGGCGCGTGGTGGGTAGCCGCCCTGTGTCCGCTCTCGTCGAAGCCCGGCACATAGCGGGTCTGACTCTGTGCCTGTGGGTGGCTGCCCCTTTCTCTCCGGACCCAAATCCCCGTCCACTGATGGTCACGGGCTAGCCAGCAGCCACTGAGCAAGGCCCTCTCATAAAAGAACAAGGGACGGGTTTGTCTTGAGGGGAAGGTTCTGGAACAGCAGAGCCAGACAGGAAGGGCAGGTGTGCTGAGGAGGGCTGCCCGCAAGGGTCTTCACACCTTGACTTGAGTATCCTGCACCCCTGGAGGAAGGTAGGGGTGGCAGGGCCTGACTGGGGTGAAGCCGCTCGCTCAAGGCCAACGGGGACTGGAAACAGGTCCCCCAACTCTTCCAACCCAGGGCCTCTGGCTGCCCCGATTAGACTCATTCCCGCGTGGGGGTAGTTTTGATATCATAGGTTTCCGGAACATGGGACAGAGAAAAGCCTCCACCTGTATGTGGGGGGTGGGCAGGGACTGCGCTCACCCTCCGTGTGCCAAGCAGGTGGCACCACGTGACCGTCACTTAGTGCCCGGAGAATGCGTGGAGGGACAGGTGGTGAAGGAGCAGCCCGTGAGCTGATCTGGCGGGAGGAGAACCACCTCGTGCCGCCCTGGGCCCTCCGGGGTGCTGGGACACAGGGCGCGTGGTGGCCTGTCTCCCCCCCGCCCCACCCACGAGGGCGCTGACAGGTTTGTCCATGTGCAGGCCCACCCGGGAGAGCGACGACGAGGAGGACGAGGAGAGGAAGGGCCGCGGGTGCTCCCTGCAGTACCAGCACGCCACGGTGCGCGTCCTCACGCAGTTCGTGGCAGAGTCGCCCGACCTGGGGCAGCTGAGCTACATGCTGGGCCCCGACTGGCAGTTTGACATCACTGACCTCGTCGTGGACTTCATGAAGGTGGAGGAGCCCAGAATAGCTCAGTTACAGGACGGCAGGACCCTGGTGGGCCGGGAGCCAGGGATCACCACAGTGCAGGTGAGCTGCCCAGCCCAGCCCTGCCCAGGTGGGAGGGACAAGTGTCCGGGTCAGTGCTGCTGCTGCTGCTGCTGTGTGTGTGTGTGTGTGTGTGTGTGTGTGTGTGGTGCCCACACGGTCACGGCTGTGGGTGTGTACTCACCAAGTTTTATATTATTATTATTTTTTTGTGACAGGGAGAGAGGGACAGATAGGGGCAGACAGACAGGAAGGGAGAGAGATAAGAAGCATTAATTTTTCGTTGTGGTACCTTAGTTGCTCATCGATTGCTTTCTTGTATGTGCCTTGACCGGGGGGCTACAGCAGAGTGAGTAACCCCTTGTTCAAGCCAGTGACTTTGGGCTCAAGCTGGTGAGCCTTGCTCAAACCAGATGAGCCTGTGCTCCAGTCGGCGACCTCGGGGACTCAAACCTGGGTCCTCCACATCCCAGTCCTATACTCTATCCACTGCGCCACCGCCTGGTCAGGCAATACTCACCAAGTTTAATCATCGAAACCCACATCAACATTTGCATCTAAGAGAGATTTAGGAGACACATCAAGTTTTTTTTTTTATTAAGGCGAGATTAAACGCACAGTGCAAGCAGCATCCCCACACTACACCTGCTCTCGTCACGTCCCTGATAGAAGGCAGAAGGACCCGTGAGAGCCGGTTTTATTTCCTGAACCCAGAGGGCAAGCCATGTGGCTATGTTATACCATGAACGGTAGACAAAAAAAAGTCTTTAAAAACATGCCTTTGCGTTAAAAATAACTTTTAAAAACTCTACGGTTACATGCTCTCCATTATAGTATGGGTGATACTATTTTTGGGCCAATTTTGACAGGATAATTATGCAGAATTAGTGCAGCATGTTTATAATAAAAAATAGTGTTCAGTCACATTAGGTGTTGCCAAAGTTAAACACTGAGGCAGAGGAATGAAGCATGTTATATTTTGTATCACTTTTCTGTGGCTGTATAACTCATTACCAGACATTTAGCGGCTAAAACACTGCTCCTTTATGAGGAGAACCGGTGCCGTGTTCCGGTCCAGTCCTGGGTTCCTTGCTTAGGGTACCACAAGGCTTGAATCGTGGTGGTGGCCGGGCTGGGCCCACATGGGGGGTCGGGGGGAGGACTTCTTTCTCTGACCGGGCTGTCTGAACAGCGCAGCGCCTCCTGGTGTCGGATGGAGGGGTCTGTGTCCTTGCTGACTGTCAGCCCGGAGTCTGCCATGAGAGGCCACCTGCATGCCTTCCCAGGTGGCCCCTTTGTCACCGGGGACTCCTGAGCATGGCCTTCTCACACTATGAATCTTCCCGACTCCCGCCACCTGTCGGGAAAGCTCTGCTTTTCCGGGCTCATGGGGCTGCACAGGACCCGCCTGGAGACTCTAGGGAGATCTCCCGGTTCTATATAACAGAACACCGCCCCAGAGCGGCCGCTCATCAGTCCCAGGCCCGAGGGAGTAGGCGGGACGTCGTGGGGGGGGGGGGGCGGCGCTGGAGTCTCTGCCGGCTGGACAGGCCTCTCCCTGCATTAGCCTCCCTGGTTCCAGGCCAGATGGTGAATCGGGGGGACGACCTCTCCCGGGGTTAACGTTCCTGTTCCCACTCGGCCTGCCTGGTTAGTGTGGTGAAGTCACGGCAGCCCTGCCACGTCATTCCTGCCCCTCCCCTGGCAGGTGTCCAAGTGCCCACGGGAAGGCATGTGAGTGGGAGGTGGTGGAACCCCGCTCCCCCGTCGGGCTTTCCCACGGTTCTGCTGTGCCGCCCCTCAATAGGTGCCGTGGGGAGGGTGTCATTGGCACGCCTGGCACCTCGTGCCGAGGCGGGGAGCTTGCGGTCGCTGCCTTTACATTCATCCAGGCTCTTCCTGGAGGACGCACCGCTGTTGTCGCGGTGCAGACCCAGGGAGAGGACAGGCCGCACTGACTCCCGCACGGTCCACGCGGCGGGCGAGTGTCGGGAACGGCGGCAGCCCAGGGCCCGGACACACAAGTCCCCGGCCGACCGGCCTCGAGCAGAGAACCAGAGAGCATTTACTTGGGGGTTTAAAGCAGGGCGTGCGGCAGGAACCGCAGCTGTCTCCCTTCCTTTCAAGGTCCTCTCGCCTCTGTCCGACTCCATCCTGGCCGAGAAGACGGTGACCGTCCTGGAGGACCGCGTCACCATCGCGGACCTGGGCGTGCAGCTGGTGGCAGGCTTGTCTCTGTCCCTGCAGCCGCACAGGGTGGACAGAAGGGCCCTCGTCGCCACAGCGGCTGCCCAGGACGTCCTCCAGGCCCCGCAGCAGGTAGGTTTGCCCAGTCAGCTGAGGAGGCCCCTCCCTCCGACACCCCACAGAGGCAGTCGGTGTAGCCCTCGGGGTGGGGACAGGCGGTTCTCGGGGCTTCCTTCTGCTCCTCACCCGGTCTCTTCTAAGTGCCCAGCACCTTAGGTACATTTTCCTCCTTTGTTTCTGTCGTGGCTTGTCCTTCTGCTGCCCGACTATGACCGAAGGATCACATGTTTCTCTTTTTCCAAAGCACGTGGTTTTTGCTACTTAGAGATTCCACTGTAGCCCCCCGGCTAGTAGGCGCCTAATCACTGCCGTGGCATCTTGATTGTCCCCTCTCAATGTCTCCTCCATCTGTAAGCTGCCCCAGGTCACCTGACAGGGTCCCAGTGTGTACTGTGAGACGTCCGTACCCCTGGCTCTTCCAGCCAGTGCTGTCCCCGTAAAGGAGGGTCAGAGTGATGTCACCTGACAGAGTCCCAGGGCTCTGTGTGCACTGTGAGACGTCCGTACCCCTGGCTCTTCCAGCCCAGTGGTGTCCCCATAAAGGAGGGTCAGAGTGATGTCACCTGTGGCGTGAGGCTGATGAGTTGCACCTGAATTTGACTCGGATAAAAACATTGCCTGATTTTTCAGAGTGTTTTCAGAAAGGTCCAAGTCAAATTCTGGCGTGTGGCGTGTGAAGAGGCAACACGCACCTTCAGGCGTTTATTGAAGTATAGGTTTTGTTGCTCACGTCGGTGGGCAGGAGTCTGTTATGGACACCGCTCCAGGCATGCCGATGAGCTCCAGCTGCTCCACGTGAGGAAACATGGAAGTTTCTCTTCCTTTAGTTTGTGTGTCCGAGGCCCGTCACCCCAGGAAACCGTGTTTACGTTGGCGCGTTTGAAGGGGCCTGCATATAACATGACCGCTCTGGTTCCTTTCCCCGTAGGAAGCCATCGTCAGCTCTTGGATTTTGTTCAGCGACGGTTCCGTGACGCCCTTGGACATTTACGATCCCAAAGATTTTTCGGTGGCGGTCTCATCGCTGGACGAGATGGTGGTGTCCGCACAGGCAAACCTCCAGCCCAAGTGGCCGGTCGTGGCGGCAGAGGGCGAGGGGCAGGGGCCCCTGATTAAGCTGGAAATGATGATCAGTGAGCCCTGTCAGAAGAGCAAGAGGAAGAGCGTCCTTGCCGTGGGCAAGGGAAACGTCAGGGTCCGGTTCGACCCGAGCGCCGACCGGCACCACGAAGGCGGCAACGACATCGAGGGCGTGAGCCGCGAGTACAGAGAGCACCTCAGCAACTCCATCGAGCGCGAAGGGAGCCGGGAGCGGGCGGTGCAGGAGTGGCCCCCGCGCGGCCCCTCGGCCGGCCGGGAGGAGGGCCCCCCTGGGAGCGCCACCCCGCAGTCCCCCCGGGAGCGGAAGGACAAGACGCTCCTCAGGAGTGGCGGCCCGGACGCCTTCACCAGCTTCCCCACCCAGGGCAAGTCCCCGGGGCCCCACCCGGCCAGCGACCTGACGGTGACCTCCCGGGGGCTGACCGACCTGGAGATTGGCATGTACGCCCTGCTCTGTGTCTTCTGCCTGGCCATCCTGGTCTTCCTGATCAACTGCGTGGCCTTCGCCTGGAAGTACAGGCACAAGCGGTTCGCCGCGGTCAGCGAGCAGGGCAACGTCCCCCACTCCCACGACTGGGTCTGGCTCCGGAACGAGGCGGAGCTCCTGGACAGCCCCGTGGACGTGACGCTGCCGTCGGAGGAGTGCACCACCGTCATCGACCGGGGGCTGCAGTTCGAGGAGAGGAACTTCCTGCTCAATGGCGGCGCCCAGAAAGCCTTCCACAGCCAGCTGCTCAGGGCCCCCGACTACATCTATGAGAAGGAGGGGAAGAACGAACCCGTGACCCCATCGGGCCCCAAGAGGAAGAGGGTCAAGTTCACGTCCTACACCACCATCCTGCCCGAGGATGGCGGCCCCTACACCAACTCCATCCTGTACGACAGCGACGACAGCATCAAGTGGGTGTGCCAGGACGTGGGGCTGGTGGGGGACCCCCAGGACTTCAGAGACTACATGGACAGGCTGCAGGACCCGATGTAAACTCCTTTCTTATGTTGTGCTCACCTTTATGCCTTCTGTTTTCACAGTGGTGGGGCCGTGGGGGCCATGAGCAATAGGGGACGACGGATGCGACAGAGCTTAACGGCTGGGCGTCCAGTGGGATCCTGTCCTGGGTGGGGTCAGGGGTCTGGAGGGCTAGAGTCGCAGGGGACGGGGGTGGAGGGGACGGGTGAGCCGGCAAATGCTTCTAAAACAGCCACGGAGAGGCTCTGAGACCCACCGTTCTACCTGCTGCCTGGTCCTCACTCGGTTCTGACGGAATGAACACGACCCCGCAGACGTCGTTACTACGGTCATCTCGTGGCAGACGGCAGCGCGGAATTAGACAGGGTGTTGGTGTTTCTTACTCCTAGACCTTCTAAAGCACAGTGGACACTTCTTGCCCTTGGCCCGGGACTGGCCGGATGTGAGAGAGGCTGAATGTCACCGCCCTCGGCGACCGGCACTGCCCGTTGATTTTCATAGGCTCCCTTTAGCCTCGGGAGTTCTCTTTGGAAACACGAAAGGGAGGGGTGTCGTCTTCTCTCTGATGTCTGTGTGGAGTGCCTGCATTTTCCGTCACGCCCTGTTCTGCCCCATTTGGCTCCCATCTCGTCTGTCCGTCCTGGGGCGTCCCCACGGGGTGTCAGGCTCTCTCTGTCCGGCTCCCCACGCGGCGTTGTCTCGGGGAAGCATCTCGGAAGCTTGCTCTCTCCCCCATCTCTCCTCCTCTCTGTTGTCGAACTTTCTTGTGTCAGATGGGGACTAGGAATTTTACGTCAACTATGAATAAGCCTGGGGAGGGAGGTTCGTTTCTTTTCAGTTTTCTACAGGAAGCTTAAAAACTTTGGAGAAAGGCTGTAACCCGCAAACATCAACCTTATGCATGCTGGAGGCCCGTGGGGGGCACCCAGAATGCATTTCCAGAGTGGAGAGAGATCTCAAAAAAGCTGTGTTTATACAGGAGCTTTGTGGTCGACGCCGATTCTCATCCAAACTGAAATCTAAATGTCAGCTTGACATCCACAGAAAGGAAATTGCATAGGCAGTACCTTCAGGTGGAACTTTCCATGGTACCAGAACAACAACAAAATTTTTTTAAAAATTGTAGAATGTTTTAACTTACAAATATGTAGAAATCTATATGTACAATGACCCCCTCCCCCCAATATCCCCAGTCATGACTCCAACAGGGACAAAACCCACACAGGGTGAGCCCTGATGGAGGTGCCCTCCTAAAAAGTTTCATAAAATACTTGACTATTTCAGTGCTCAACAAATGAACTACATCGGAAACCAGAGCTATTGGAAGATCAAAGGCAGGAAAGAGAGAAACAAAGAGAGAGAGAGAGAGAGAGAGACGTGATTCCTGCATAATTTAAAAATAAACATGGTTTTCAAGGAGCAGCGTGCATTGTCTGAAGTAAACCAAGAATCTCAGGTTAGGAAGCCATGGTGACGATTTTATGACGCTGGGACACGGGACTTGGGTGCCCCGTGACAAGCTTTCTCGAGCCGTGGGCACCCTGGAGAAAGGGTATGTGAAAGGCCCAGCATAGCGAGCACCTGAGGAGGTCACTGGCGGCCGTTCCTTGGCCCCAGACGGCTGATGGCCAAGCTGTTTGCAACAGAGGCGACGGGTTGTTCCCTTTGAGATGAGTGTGCCGGGGAGGGTGACACGACAGCCACAAGGTTCTGCCTGGATCTCGCCCCCAGGACTGCGGGGTGAACATCGCCACAGACGTTGGACATCACCACCTGAGTTCCCGAGGCTGGCGATCTCATGTGAAAGGGGGGACCAGGAACTGACGCTGGTGACGGGTGAAGGAAGCCAGGAGGCCCATATGCGCACTGGCCGTTTGCAAAGAGCTGGCTGACACCTCGCAGGGCGAGCTGCTCTGTTTGCAAAGGAGCTGCAGCTGCCTGTCTGAGGCCTTCCGGGGGGTGGGGTGGGGGGACAGGGGCCAGGGGTCACCTGACCATGGAAACTCACCCAGAGTCCTGCTCCTTCCTAACGTGTTTTCAGTTTTCTCTCCGTTCACATCTCCGACGCTCCAAGAATTCTGTCTGGGACTCTCGTTTCTGAAGCTGAGGAACGTCCGCTGGTGTAGGGGGAAGTTTCTGTCACAGCCGCATTGGTGGGCTGCCCCCCACCGGGACAGGGAGGCTTTGGGTGGGGTACCCGTGTCACCTTGTTAAGGAGCAACCACACCTGAGCGTGCCCTCTGCCCTGGGTGCTGGCGTGGCCCAGGGAGCACACTGGGGAGACTGAACCCTGCCGAGCTGAAGCTGCCCGCCCCCGGAAGGTGCCACCTGTGGACCAGCTGGAGCCGCCCTGAGTGACACCTCTCTGCACAGTCCCTTTCTTGGTTGGTGTGGAAACTCCGACAATACAGAATAAAGGCCAAATGCAAGACCGTGGAGGAGGGGGCCCCTTTCCCATACGATGCACATGGATACTCACACATACGTTTGTGGCCTCACATGTGCGTGCATGTGAATGGCGAAGAGCCAGAGGACGCAGCACGGAGTGGCAGCACATCAGCAGGGACCGTCCGCCGGCCTGCTCACCCTTCCGCTTAACGGAATCCCACTGACGTTCTTCCTGCTCTGTTCCCCGTTGACCAGAAACCACGGTTAGAGCTGCTCGCCGCCCAACCGTTCAACTTTAAACGAATAGGAAAACAATGCCCCTCAAATATTTAAACACAGATGGGGGGAATGACGTGGATTATTAAGCCTTGTAATACAGTGTCTTAGGGACCATGCCTTTGCTTGGATCTTCCAGGTTTCTTGGGTCGAGGGGCCCAAGGGACTGGAGTTGATGACCCAAAGAAGCGACGTTGGCGGAGTCCGTTCCTCGCCCCCAAGTTGGAATGTTTAGACTCCCCTGGGGTAGACACCAGCGAGCCACCCAAGAGGCCACCAGGCTGCGGACTCAGAGTCACACGGGAGGGTGGGGGTGGGTTCAGGTGCTCCCCAAGGCCCTGCTGACCTGAGCTGCGGACGTGTGACACCACAGTTGCCAGGACCCTGATGTGCCCCTGTCCGGACAGCACATGAGGGTGGCGTTTGAAAGAAGGTGACAAGAAAGGACACATCCCCGAGCAAACCTCAGAAAGCTAGGTGTGCCCCCTAGCAAAGGAACCCTTGACCTCCTCCTGATCTGTCTCGCCCAGTGGTCAGCGTGAGCGGCCCGGCTCCCACCATCCTCGAACTCCGGGTGGAGAGTTTCTGCTCATGAATGGTAACGCAGGGAGGGAGCAGTGGGTTCCGGCTTGTCCCATCACCCCGTTTACGGACAAAGCCATTCACACCTCGCTCATGTCTGCGTTTCACAGAGCCCGCCGCTGTGCGCGTCGGTCAGTAGTAGTCCTGTCCGCTGTTCGCGACCAGCGTCTTCAGTGTCGGGGTGTTGGGACCCTGGTCCAGGCTCCATCTGTCAGAGAAGGGCGCTCCTGTCTGTCCCCGGAGGCCACAGAGGGTGGTTCCACCTGGTTCTTCCATGTCGTCGGTCCCATAGGGTTTTTCTCCTCTAATCATCTTCACAGAATGGTCTCGGTTCTCCGTTCTCATCTGTCTGGGACATCACCCTTGGTTGACAAGCCCGGCAGCCCTGTCCCTCACCCCCGCCCCACCCCATCAAAACTGCACACGTGTGATATAACCCGTCTCACTTCTCACGCAGAGGGACCGTGGTGGCAACCTTCCTATGCTAACATACGGATAGCAGATATTTTTGTATGTAATATAGGCAATATACCAGAACACCAAGAGGTGTGTTGGAATAAATACGTTTTTAAAACTAAAAAGCATGCAACTCCATAGCTTTTACATATGCAGACGGCTCACCCCAGTATCTACGCCGGGGGTGGGGAACGGCCCTTATGTCGCCAGATGGCCGGGACTGGGTGTAGACCGTGTTGGGAGCGTCCATGGAATCTGCCACAACTTTTTAATCTGTCATTTTACTTTTGGATTTTTTTTTTCTTCTGCTTTTTTTTTTCTGGAAATATTTCAGAAATAAAGTGACTGTTTTCCAGCATAAAGGTATATTCTAACCACAGGGTAACGCGTCATTTTTAACATGGAAATAAACATTTAAACCTTCTTGGGTTGTTTCCTATTTTCATCTGCGTGTTCCCTTTTTGGTTTTGGCATCTGTGTGATTTGACTCTATTTATCTATTTTTTTTATTTTTAGATGAAGATTTTAATTCCTTTAGATACAGCAATAAACGGAAACCAAAAGACAGTGTTTCTCAAAAGTTGCAAACGACCTTGACGTCTGACGAATGTCTCCTGTGGTCTCCTGATGCAGGGTGGGTGTGGGGCTGGGGGACACTCCCACCCCCATGACTCAGGACGAGGGCTGCTGTTCCTATGTCCCTGTCCAGGACCTGACCTCCGTCTCTGTCCTGGTCTTGTCACGGGTCACTTCCTCGTGCCTGTATTTGGGGCAGGAGCTTGAACAAGGTCAAGGCCTGGGGGTGTCAAGGGCCCAGGACAGGCAGTGCTCTGGAGACATAAGGAAAACAAGCCATCAATGTTGGGCCCCCTGCTGGGACCGTTACATGGACATTCTCCACTGAAGGTGGGTGGCACGTATGTGCACTATTTTTTTTTTTTTTTTGTGACAGAGAGGGGGGGGGGAGAGAGAGATGGACAGACAGACCAGAAGGGAGAGAGAGGAGAAGCATCAATTCTTTGTTGTGGCCCCTTAGTTATTCATTGATTGCTTTCTCATATGTGCCTTGACCGTGGGGCTACAGCAGAATAAGTAACCCCTTGCTGGAGGCAGCGACCTTGGGCTCAAGCTAGTGAGCTTTTGCTCAAACCAGATGAGCCCGCGCTCAAGCCGGTGACCTCAGGGTCTTGAACCTGGGTCCTCCGTATCCCAGTCTGATGCTCTAGCGACTGCGCCACTGCCTGGTCAGGCCATATGTGCTTCTGACGCTGCTGGCATCCTTTTGGTCATTTTGGCAAAATGCCACCCTTGCTTTTAGGATGAAAAGGGCAAAACTTGACGTGTCACAGTAAATGTCCCATACTGGCCTGGTCCGTCCCTGGGCCCCAATGCACATCACTGAAAAAATTGGGTTTTGGATGAGCCCAGGTGCACTCTCTCCACCAGGTGTGCATACCCCCCCCCCCCCCAAAAAAAAAAAGCTGCACGTGAACTTTTTTAAAATTTAAAACATTTTTTTAATTTTTAAAATTTTAAAAATTTAATTAATTGTGTTTACATAGGTTCTAGGGTCACCCTGAATGCCGCACATGAACTTGAACACTGTGTATCCAGATCTCCTTGCTTCAACCTTGCAAGATTCATAACGGTCATTAACAATGTAGATGCTCCTTAAAAGTATTTTTTTTTTACATAATATATACAAGGGAGCTTGTATTCCCATTTTTCTTTCTTTACTGAAGTTGCAAGACCACCTGTGACCTAGGAGCTTTCCAGTGCCCCTCTTAGCAGGAACCGGGGGAGAGGTTGGATTTTCTAGGTCACCGTGTCTGTCAGCGTTCCCATGACTTTCAAAAACAGCTCCCAGGCAAGGCTTCCGAGCTTTCCGAGGCTTTCTGAATGTGCACAGCAGTCGAGAGGTTGCATCCACCTGTGAATAGCGAGTTACTTAAAGCCAGGTACCGTCAGAGACAAAAAACCACCCCCCTAGTTTTATCAAAGCATCATGTATCTACTTCCACGTGGCTGGATTATGATGAGTGTTCTGTATACTTGGGAACGGAACCCCGGGACGGAAGGGCCCTCGGGGCTGCACAGAGACCTCTGAGAGCCTGCACGGGCTCTCAGGACCACCAGGAATGTCGCCGCGGTGATGAGGAGCGTTCAGGGTGGCATGAGCCACAGGGGACCCATGAGTTGGCAATGGAACCCGGATACTCTTTCCTTCACGTCCTATCCCTTTGTGGCGATGAGCCCGCGGTTGTGGAGATGAACACTCTAGAGAAACTTGTGTTATCTTAGCCCGCGATAATTCTGGAAGCCAGAGCCGCCGATGGGCATTGTGGACCATGAACGTAGAATCATAGAACGGGGCAAGGGAGCGCCCAGTCTCTCTAGGTCAACGGGAGTTATTTTTGTGCCCGTGAAATCTGAGGTAAAGGGGTCAGGACAGCCATTGGCCTGATTCGTGTGATGACAAAGAAAGGGTCAGACCCTGTGAACTTGGCTACAGGGACAGGGACCCTGCAAGTCTTATGACTTCCTTACTTGGGTGAGTTCTAAGCCCAAAACCAACGCATTGCGGTGTGCTTGGGCGCAGGAGGAGGGTTTGAGGTAAAATAGAATGCACGAGGCGTGTTTGGGTCGTACTGCAGTAACCTCTGCAAAACAGCGTTTTCCCAAGTGTGCTACAATTAAGAAAGCTTGCCGGGTTTGATGGCGGGGCACACAGGGACAAACCAATAAAAAAACTACTACACGATCAGTCCCCTGAGCACAGGCTGTGGGGGTGGGAGGGGTGGAGAGGGCAGTGCTCTTCAATCCCACCCCCCACCCCTGGAGATTTTCAGACCACACATAGAGGGCTTTGAGAAGCCCACCTGTAAAGAAACATTTCAGGTGCTCCTTATCCTGCATTTTCCACGAGTTACCCAGACCTTTTATTTTATTTACCGTCCCCATTTTAGTTAATGAACTCTTTGCTAATTTCTTGTTAGCTTATTTTTGTCTGAGACGAATGAGACCCCTCCCCCAAAGGGCCGCATCGCAGGCATGGAGGACAGCTGAGGGAACGTCCTCGGTCGAGGCCGTCAGAAATGCAGGCTCCCCTTTGCGGTGTCATCGGTGTTCCGGGGGACATAAGGGTAGCGGCATGGCGGGAGGCTGGGGCCGTGGATGCTGTGTGGTCTTCGAGCAGCTGCTGCCCTCCCACCCCACCGGTTGCTCGCCGGGCATGAAGTACAGGCGAGAGGTCGGTAAAGCTCTGGTTTCTACGCCCCAGACCACAGGACGCGTCTGGAAATGAGGAGTGGGGAGGCGCTGGCCGGCCCAGAAGACTACAGCTCGGCAAAGACAACGCGCGCTTTGATAAAAATTCCTTTTGTCAACGAGAACTGACCTGTCTGGTGGTGTCCCGAACACGAAGAGGAAACTCGCACTGGGAAAGGGAAAGCAGCTACTGCTCCCTGTTCTCTGCCGTCTGTTTGTCACAGCTGCCCTGAGGCAGGATTCACACGCCGCCCGGTTCACCGTCCCCCGTGTGCCCTCCGGTGGCTTTTAGTAAGGTCACAGCTTGGCCGCAATCAGACTTAGAGAGTGCTCCTGCCTCCGGGCTGCGGGGAGCCGGCGTCCTCGGTGGTGGTGTCTGAGGAGGACGTCCGGCAGGCGCCGGTCGGGGCTTCCATGGGCGCTGGTGGCCAAACTGCCGATTGCGTTCACAGCGAATACTCAGATTACGGTTAGCAGGGGAAAGGGTAGCCCACAGATCTTCTGCACATGTTAAACAAATACCATAAAATCCATGACAGGCTCCGCTTGATTACACAGCCCCTGGGGACCTCAGGGAACCTTCAACTGGAGTTTGTCACTTCGAACAAGACACGTATCATGGAACTAGTCCATCCCGTGGAGGGTAACGTGGGCCTTCCTTGTCAAAGAACTGGAAATTGAGCCCGCTAGCCCTCCACGTTAACTGCTTGTGGCTCCTAGTCAAGGAGGGGGAGCACCCTCAGAGATGGGCCACCTCAATCTCAGGTGACAGAAGCCCAGAAAGACAGGAGGATTGTCTCAGATGAAGCTCAACAGCTTCCCATGTCACCGGTGGATGGTCTGGGTGGGATGCTGACCTTCAGGAGGGTCGCCTGGTTTCACCAGGAAACCAGATGGGGGTCAGGGGTAAGAGAGAAGGTTCTGGTGGGACAGAAAACAGCGGGGAACATGCCTTAAGCCTCTCTCATGGAGACCTGTGGAGGGGGGAGGTTGCACCACTGGCAGAAAAGCTACCTGGCCAGTGGTGACTGGGAACTGACCATAAAGTGCGCGTGGGGGCCCTGGCTGGTTGGCTCAGCGGTAGAGCGTCAGCCTGGCGTGAAGTCCCAGGTTCGATTCCCGGCCAGGGCACATAGGAGAAGCGCCCATCTGCTTCTCCACCCCTCCCCCTCTCCTTCCTCTCTGTCTCTCTCTTCCCCTCCCGCAGCCAAGGCTCCACTGGAGCAAAGATGGCCCGGGCGCTGGGGATGGCCCCTTGGCCTCTGCCCCAGGCGCTAGAGTGGCTCTGGTCACAACAGAGCGATGCCCCAGAGGGGCAGAGCATCGCCCCCTGGTGGACAGAGCGTCGCCCCTGGTGGGCATGCCGGGTGGATCCCGGTCGCGCGCATGCGGGAGTCTGTCTGACTGTCTCTCCCTGTTTCCGGCTTCAGAAAAATACAGGGAAAAAAAAAAAAGCACGCGCCTGGGAAACTGGAGACCCCCCCTCGCCCTGCACCATCACATCCGTGCTGCTTTGTGGAAACTGACATGGGCCACCCCGCCATGTGCAAGGAGCAAGTTGGGAAATCCGTAGGTGAGCGGGAGGAAGACAGAGCGCTCAGCACCCAGCAGAACTCTCCACTCCAAGCTCCCTTCTCTGCAGGCGGGAAACGCAGCTGGAAGTGAACGGTTCACTGAATGGTACCAACAGCAGCACCGGATGGAAACACTGCGGGAAATGCCATGAGGAAGGTCAGCCACCTGGGGACAGAGGCAAACTTTCCAAGGTTCATGGCAGGAAAAAAAGATACAAATCAGCCGGACCCATCAGTGGTCAAAGAAGAATTAGGAGGGAAGCACTCTCTACGATCAAAGCCAGTTTATTTAAGAGATTAGCCACTTCAGGGGATTGGCGGGGGGCCCCTGTGCCCTGAGAGAAAGCGTGGAGACAGGAAAAATGAGTGCACACGACGCCCAGGAATTAGCCGGAGTGGCTTAAATCGAAGCTTTTATCAAAAGGTTCTTACGCCCCGCTGGTCCAAGTGCAGAGGCAGCGGACGCCTGAAAATGAGCAGCGATGAAAAACCTCGCCTTTACGACTAAATTTATTTCCTCTCCCAGATCCTACAGGAAAATGCCGTCTTTAATGAAAGTAATATGCAGACATTCTTTGACACCCTTTTCTTTTTTAGTTGATCTTGGGGTTGGGGGCAGGGAAAAATGAACACTTATTTAAGAGCAAGGGGCTTATACCAGTGTTCATATATTATCTATATATTTTGCAGTCCTCCGTCCAACAAGGCTCCGGAAATGGAAACAGGCACGGTAGCGTGTGGAGGGTGCACACTGCCACTGTCCATGCAGTCTCACTTCGGGGCACCGGCTCGGAGCTGGCCGGCTGTGGTCAGCAACTCCTCTGCGCTCATAGGGGAGACACCAAATGGACCAGAAACAATAAGTGAAGAAACAAACAAAACCACAATAAAAAAGAACTGTTAGCTTTAACCAATGGACAATTCTGTTATCTTCTGGAAAAAGAAAAAGAAAAAAAAAAAAGAAGTCCACGTATAATAAATTACCTGGTGATTTTTGAAATAGAAAACAGTCATCACTCCCAGAATATCAGGGTACAAACATCGGCAGGAAATCTGCAGTCTCATTAATTCTACAGGTGGCACCTGCAGTCTCAAAACAGAGCGACTCACACAGAGGTTTCCCCCGCCTCACTGCAATATGAAATGCTGTCTTTTATCACTGCTTGATTAGGTCATGTTTGTATTTTATCTGAAATGATACGTTTTATCTGCCATAGGGTGATTCACTTTTTGTGGAAGGAAGTTAGAGGCTGCAGTGGGTTCATCCTTGTTCCTGGAACGGACTGTTTTTAATCTCAACGGGGCTCATCCACACACCTGTGCCCGTGTGCGCCCACACACACACTCACACTCAAGAAGTTTACTCAGGTCTGGAAGCCAAACCAACTGGCTGCTGTTTCTGCTGCAGGGAAATGATGGATTCTTTACACGCAAATATATTCCGAGGTGAGGCTTGGATTTATAATGATGAGATGCTCAGAGATGAGGTAATTAATATCGTAAATGCCATGCCCTATTTAAGTAACAGGGGAGCTTTCAGGTGGATCAGGGATCAGCGTGGCTTCATGCTGCCGGGTCAACACTCCCTAAGCTGGGACCCGTACATGCCCAGGGCTCGCAGGACATTCAGCTTTTCATTTGCCACCTGTGGCTTTAGAGGCCACCTGGGCGGAACCCTTTACCACAGCAGGTGTCCCCAGATGCCACCTAAGTTGTCGGAGGGGCTGAGAACAACTGCGCTTAGCTCAGGGTTCAAGACTAATGTCTAGACCTGAAAGTTGGATTCAGGTGCAGGTCTCATTTAAGTTGGCCCCAGCCCTCTGACCTGCGCGCGGTGGTTAGCTCCAGTTTAGGGGCGGAGCAGGGGCAGTGGGGTTCAGAGGTGGGAATTCCTTGTCCGAGGTCACCCAGTATAGGGAAGAGCCGAGATTCTAATTTCAGGAATACCCATTTCCAGGACACCCCCAGAGAGGATTTTTGCCAAGATCTCTGGATGAACTGCAGTACTCTCTCCAACTTTCCCAAAGCAAAAGGTGCCCCCAGGATTGGTGAGAGGTGAGGTCTCTCCCAGGTGCACAGGAAAAACCTTCCTCTAGCCCGGCCGCCAGCCCCAAGGCCCCACCCAGCAGCCCCAAGTCCCATTTCCAGCCCAAGGCCCCTCCCATCAGCCGCAAGGCCCCGCCCACCAGTCCCAAGGCCCGTTCTCTAGCCCAAGGCTCCGCCTATCAACCCCAAGGCCCGTTCTCCAGCTCAAGGCCCCACCATTAGCCTCAAGGCCCGTTTTCTGGCCCAAGGCCCCTGCCCACCAGCCCAAGGCCTGTTTTCCAGCTCAAGGCCCCACCATCAGCCCCAAGGCCCGTTTTCTGGCCCAAGGCCCCTGCCCACCAGCCCAAGGCCTGTTTTCCAGCTCAAGACCCCACCCACCAGCCCCAAGGCCTGTTTTCCAGCCCAAGGCCCCTCCCATCAGCCCCAAGGCCCGTTTTCTGGCCCAAGGCCCCCGCCCACCAGCCCAAGGCCTGTTTTCCAGCTCAAGGCCCCACCCACCAGCCCCAAGGCCTGGCCCGCCAGCACCAAAGGCCCCAGCCCACTCCACCAAAGACAAGCAGCCGAACTTCAACGCCTTGTTGGGCTTCCGCCGTCTCTATTATAGCGCCCCCTGTTGGCCACTTGGAGTCTGGGCAACAGCGCCAGAGTCTACCGGGGGAAGCCCTGCAGCCGAGTGTGTGCAGGCGCGCTCTCTAGCGCCAGCGAGCGAGAAGTGCACCGCGCAGCGCCGGGTCCCGCAGGTGGGGCGCACCTGGGGTTGCCCGTCTGGACGCGAACAAGCCCGGGTCTCACTGCGCGGCCTTCCCGTCCGCCCCTTTGCTTTCTTTCTCTTTTCTTCTCCTGCCCTTCCCCGGCATTTCTACTCATCTAATTAAATCAGAGGGCCCTGTTGCCAAAAAATGCAAAGTGCACGGAATTCAGCTGTAAATGTTAAATTTAAGCGGATCACCGCCCTCTGGGCAGATCATCCACAAAGGGCCTTGGTCACGTGGGGGGGGGCTGGCTTTATTTATTTATTTGAGAGGAGGGCAGTTAGTGAGACGGACTCCTCCTGCATGCGACCCCACAAGGATCCACAACCCCCAAGCTGATGCTGTAATCAACCAAGCTATTTTTAGCACCTGAGGCTGATGCCATGGGACCAAGGGAGCTCTCCTCAGCACCAGGTGTGATGCTCTGACCAAGCCACTGGCTGCAGGAGAGAAAAAGGGTGAGAAGGGGATAGTGAGGGAGAAGAGAAGCAGATGAGTGCTTTTCCTGTATGCCCTGATGGGGAATCGAACCTGGGATATTCATAGGCTGGGTGGATGCTCTATCCACCGAGCCAACTGGCCAGGGGTCAGGGCCTGGTTGAAAGACAGGACTGTCTAGACTTCTTTAATATAAAGTCATGGAATTCTCAAACAGGTGGCATATTTTCAGTGCTCACATTTGAATAAGCAAATGTTTTTATTTAAAATTTTTTTAAATGTTATCTTTAATTGATTTTAGAGAGAAAGGAAGGTAGAGAGAGAAAAAAAAACCTTTATACTGCTTATCACAGCATTCATTGGCTGAACTCTCTATGCGTCCTGGCTGGGGATTGAACCCACAACCTCAGCACATCAGAACAGTGCTCTAGCCAACTGAGGTAACCAGCCAGGCCCTGCCAGGTGCTTCTGAATTGCAAAGGTGCAGTGTACCATTCACGTACTGCCTTCAGGATGAGGACAGCATCCCCGGGGCAGGAAAGGCCTTGGAGGGGAGGGGATGTTTCCACGGGGTTAGAAGGTCTGTCTTGCTCAGTCCAACCAGTGTGGCTCTGTCACTGGTTGCCCATCGCTTTCTTTGGACAAACCATTAAAAGGCCCAAAGTGAAAACTGTTAAGTACATGGGTCCTGAGCTCACCTGTGTGTGCTGTCCCCCAAGGACCTCCTCCCACACACACTGAGATCACCTGCTGGAAGCTTTGTCTTCTGTCTCCTGTTCCAGCACCTGGACATGAGTTGGGCAGGGGATAATCACTGTGAAGGGTCATGAGGTTTCTAACGAGAACAGTGGCTGCTTTCCGGGTGCCTATGATGTGTGGCTGGACCTGCCCTCACAGCAGCCATGGAGGGAGGTGTGAGGACTGACCCCCTTCCTTGGAAGAGGGGTGTGAGGGGCAGAGGGAAGCAGGCTCAGCATTGGACTTGAACCCAGGGATGTCTGGGTCAGGAGGAACCACTGGGCCACCCCCATTCTGCATGAGGGATAGGGAAGAAAAGGAGGAATCGGAAGGAGGGACAAACTGGCCAGGGGTTGGGAGAGGGCAGCTAGAGGCTGACTGGTCAGCACCAGGCAGGGGTCATCAGTCAGTGCAGCTGGTGGGCATCAGCATCGCTTGTCTGGTGTTTTGCTGTTTTTTGGGGCCTGGGGCTGAAACACCTGAGGCCCAGGTGTTATCCCTTAAAGGCCAGTCTCTGCCCCCTCGTTTGCTCCTCCCTCTAAGGGGGGGTCTGACCTGCTTGACTAGCCTTCGCCAGGGGAGGAAAGGTCAGGGGAGGGTCTGAATGAACCCTGTGACCAGCAATATGCTAGTGGAGGAAAGGTTACCCTGGGGGGCGGTCCTTGTTTTCCCAGTTGTGCCCGTTGCTAGGCACCTGGGGCTTTCCGCCCTGGTGGCCTCCAACGCCTGGTACACTGTCCTTGCTCCGCTCAGTCTGTCTAACTGCCACCACCGTTGAGGCTGACGTCATGAGCTGCTCAAGAAAGGGAATGGACCCACTCCTCAAAATGGGTGAAGAGAGTATTTAAAAAAGCAAGCAAACAAACTCTATTACACAGAATGCTGGGGAAACAGGCTGCTTGTAATGAGAAACACCTTGTTCTTCAGGCTAGTGTCCCCAGGACCTTGGCCTGGGAGACCAGCCAAGCTGGCGGGCAGATGACGTCCTCTGTTTCCCAGTGGATGAGACAAAGGCTCGGAGAGTTGGGATGACCAGCTGAAAGATGGACTGCCTCTAGCCGGAGGTGTCCCTTGTCCACCCCTTTCCACCTTCGCTGGCCGGTTCGTGGCGAGGCCACCAGTCTTGTTAGCACTCAAGCAGCCTTGTGATGCCTAGGCGTTTTCTGTGTTGTTATTATTGTAACATAATCACGATTGGAAACAGCTGTTGTTGAACAGGAGCACATGTGCATGGCGTTGCTTGATTGGTTTCGTTCACTCCATTCATAAATCACGGATTAGAGGGGACGCGGGAGCAGAGAGGAACGCAGCCGGCGTTGGGGAGGCGAGCCAGCTGTTGGTGCAATGCCCCTTGTAGGGAAGTGGCTGGAACTGTTTACCTCACGGCTGGCGGCTCTCTGCTCCCCCCGCGGCCCCGAGCTCCTTCCCAGGGTCAGCGGCTCCCGGTCTAGCCCTGCTGCCTCCCCCATACGTGTTGCTCATTCCTCCTCCCCCCATAAAGCCTGTGCTGTCCCGCATCGACTCAGTTCCCACTTCCCAGAGGACCCAGCAGATGCAGATGGACGCAGAGCTGGAAGCACATCGGGACACATGACACAAGGTGAGGGCTGACTTTGAGCTCTGGATCCAGGGTCTTCCCGTGTCTGTGGCTCAGGGACCAGGAGTAATCGGGCCAGGGGCTGGTGGGGGCAGCCACCTGCGCAGTGCCTGTCCCCAAATCCTTGGCCCAGAGGCTGTTGTGATTGGAGAGAGAGAGAGAGAGAGAGAGAGCTGTTTCCACATCTGTGGCCTCCTGTATGGGGATATCCCTGTCACCTTGATTCACAGATGTTGAAAGACAAGATACCTCCCATCACCCTGACTCACAGATGTTGAAGGACAAGATGCCTCAGCAGCCTCTGCAATGGGCTTCCTCCTGTCTATTCCGTTCAGGGTCCAGGAAGACCTGGGAATCTACACCTGCCATTCCCTCCTAGGCGCCAACGCCCCGCTGCTGGCCTGGCTGGAGGAGAAGTCCCCCCTCACTGTGTATTCAGGACAGTAACTCAGGTGGACCCTCTGAGCTGCTGGGTTTCAAAATAAACTAAAACATAAGTGGAGAGGGTCTGGGATGGTCAGGGATGCCTCCGAGAGGAGAGGAGAGGAGAGGAGAGGAGAGGAGAGGAGAGGAGAGGAGAGGCAGCCAGGTTCAGGGCGGAGGCTCAGGGAGCAGGCCCTGTGTGTGAGGGGCACAGGGACACCAAGAGTGGCTGAGCCTGTGGTGGAAAGACAGGGGTCTAGGTCTTGGGGATGATCGGTTAACTACACAATTGAGGCTGTGCTCATGGTCCAACCTGAGCGTGGGGTGTCCTGTTATTTAACAGGGAGCAGAAAGGCCATGGGACCTGCTGGACTTTTAAAGCAGAGACAGGGAGAAAGTGCCCAGTGAGTCCATTTGAAAGGGGGAGTTCAGGGAGATGCACCCACCTGACACCCTTTGCTCTCTGCAGGGCAGCTGGACAGGTGTCACACCCTTTATGTCATAGGTGGGGCCTTCAGCAGGCATGATCACCGGGACAGCACAGTGAGGTGGCCGGATTTCTGGGGCAGGGCTCCACCCTCTGCCCCCAGGGGCCCCGCCACCGCCCTGGGTACAGGACAGCCCGGCTGGGTGCTCCCTCCTGCGCCAGTCCTGAAATGCTTCGCTGTGGACAGGGCTGGGCCTTGGTGACAAGCATGCAAATTACAGAGACCCTCAGACTCCCCGAGCCCCCCTCCCCCCTCCCCTGCAGCTCTGAAAGCATCTGCAGAACCATCCATTTCAGCCCAACAACCCCCCCCCCCCAGGCTCTGTGGGTGGGCAGGAGATTTCCATACTGTGTCAGGTCCTGAAACCACAGAGTCAAACCACAGCCCAGCACTCGTAAATCTTCCTCCCATCAGCACTGGAGATGTGGCCCATTTAGTGTGGCATTGCCTGATGACGGGGTGGGGTTGGAGCACCCACAGAGGTCATTGTCATGAGCCCTCTGCGAGAGTTGGGGAGCACACTCGGAATTAATTATGACTTCATTTGAATAATGTGCACACGCTACTTGTGTGAGTGGCGGACTTTCTCCACAATAGACAGCAGCAACAGGGTTCCCCTCTCTGGGACACCTGGGGGTGCGGACCTGCTCGCGGTCTGGTCACTGGGAGGAAGTTATTTTACACTCCATCTTGCCGGGGGGAACATACACACATCTGGAACATCCTGGAGTAGGGGAACTCTTGGATGTTCTGCTGAGTTGGCTCAGGTCGGGAGGTCGGCCCAGCATTGGTGTTGTGAAACAATATAGGTGCCTGAAACCTGACCCTTTTTATCTCCCTAAATTCTATCCTCTCCTCTGGAGCAGTTAGCCCCATCTCTGCTTGGGTCAAGGCAGTGAAGCCTGGACGAATAGCATTCTGATGGGGCACTAGCCCTGCCCGCCGTGGGCAGGGGCGGACTCAGCTGGGGTTGGGGCTCTAACTCAGACCACGTCTGGGGCTGAGGTCAGCCTGGATGCTAAGGAAGGCATTTCCAAGCTGAAGAGCCGATCACATGCATTCTGGCTGCCGGGGCCCTGAAGCTTTCTGCAGGGTCACCACCGGCCAGGTTGATGGAAGGTAGTTCCACAGGGATATTTCCCCCGCAAACTTGTGGCAGAGGAAGGTGTCAGGGCCAATACACCCCTCACACAGGACGGACTAAGGTCTGCCGGGGTTCTGGACTCCCGTAATGAAATCCCATAGGCCATACTTCCTATGGAAACTGGGTGTCCCAGAAATCCAGACCAGAGCCCTGCACCATGGGTACAAGTGTCCACCCTGTGTGTCATGAGAGCCTATGTCAGCACCCGTACAAACTTGGTAGGGAACAGCATTGGGAACCACACTGGAACAGACAGGGCGATTCAGCTCCAGTTAATACCCTTCCTTTCTATTTTTCAAAATTGATTTTTAAAGAGGAAAGGAGAGAGAGAGAGAGAGAGAGAGAGAGAGAGATAAAGTTGTTGTTCTACTTATTCATGATGTCAGTGGTTGATTCTTGTATGTGCCCTGACCAGGGATCAAACCCACAACCTTGGCATATTGGGACAATGCTCTGACCAACTACCTGGCCAGGGCCAAGTTAATACCATTCCTAAGAGACCTCAGTCGTGCTGTGCATTTGGTATTGTTAAATCTTTGTGGAGGGACAGCCCCAGTCCCAGAAAATACTGTTCATATACTTACTGTGGGTCTTGGGATTTCACAAACAGAACCTCAGTGTCGCTGGGGTTCCAAATTCACCTTGTGTCCGTGGCAGGTGACACCGTGGGACCAGGAGGCTCTAACCGCGACAGGTGATCGTCTCCTCCACCAAGCGGCCCGAGGGCTGGTTCGTCTCTCTGTATGTGCAGCATAGACAGTCCTTTCCGTGGTTCCCGCCAGCGTGGCTGATCTGTCTGTGTGGAATCCCACGGTCCCCACTGGTTCCACTGCCCGGCCCTTGAGAGTCATGGTCACTGGGCTGAGGCCACCCGAACGTTTATTGAGAAACTACCTGCTGAGCAAAGGAAATGTGCACAAGTTAACACAAACAGGGTCATTGCAAACTCCTAAAAAAAAAAAAAAACCCAAATCACACAGTGACAAACTGCTCAGGCCCATGTATCCACGGGTCTGACACGGTAATAACAACAGTTTGTTACTATACATGGTAATAACAACAGGTCGTTACTATTGTATTTATCTAAGGTGGTTGAGCCTGGACGGTGACCAACTTTGTTTAAATTATCCTACTGGTCATAACATTGTATCTTTCCTACATTTCTGGTCCTTTAAAACCTTTTAACTGGTGTTTAGACACAAAGTTGCCGCTAACTCAGGACCCAAGAGGTTTTGATGGTTTCTCCCTCCTCCTTGCACCGGACAAGAGTCTGCTTTGAAAAGGAGAAAATGAGTAGTCACAGAATAGGACATTGGAACTGGCTTTGACAAGTGGGCACTTGTCTCTGATCTTGTCATCCTTTTCAAAGGAACCCGTCCTTACCCGGCTGCTTAAAAACGTGGGCCTTAGATTTGAAAACTAAAGAATAGGAAGTTGTCTGGAACTGAAGGTGATGTGCTGTCGCCTTGGCTCTGGAAAATGAGCATTTTTGCTTCATCTTTCTCATCTTGTGACCCATGTTGCAAGTTCCCATTGCCCCCCCCCCCCATGCCCTGTCAGACCCACTGAGACCTGCCAAGGACCAAAGTGGTTCTGTGCCCGGAGCCACAGTGGGTGGGGCTCTTGGTGGAGGCAGGAGAGGAGAGATGGGGAACTGACACCCGGTGCAGGGCCCTACTTGGCCCTGGAGTTCAGGTCAGTGGGTATTGACCCCACCCAGACCCCTGGGTGGGTGGAGCTCAACCCTTCCCCGATGTCAATCATTCACAGGCCCTCCCCTTGCTGTGTTCAGATCCACCCACCCATCCATCCATCTGCACACCTGCTTATCCTGACTGGTGCAAGTTAGCATTTTTCTTGAACTCCAAACGCATCGTTTAAAGACGAGTCACACATATCACTGACATAAATAGATTGGCCTGTGGCTTCTTCCATCATTATCATTCTAAATTTTGGGACACAGACTGATGTGTTTTGATTCATGACCTTACTCGCTGTGGGGCTTGCTTTTAGGAATGGCTGGAATGGTGGCCGCGATCAATGAGAAACGCCACCACGGCGTTGGGTGGTGTGGAGCCACCCGGTACCTGTCCACACACAGATCCAGCTGGGGGCCGGTCACCCCACAGGATGGGAGGTGTTGGCTGGAGGGGAATGATGTGGATCTGAGGGGCCCATTGTCATCCAGCCCCCCATGGAGATGACCAAGGACGACCCTTCCTCATTTCATCCCATCAGTCTGGTCATTGGCTCATCTGGTCTCAGATCCCTGGCTGCCCTCGCCTGGTTCTATTCCCCATCAAGGGCTGGTCCTGGCTGGCTGCACTTCCCGCCCCTATGCCCACTGGCTTCCGGCTCCATCTGACCCCTGAGGACACCCTGTGAGGCTAGAGGCCCGGGCAGCGCTGGTCCTGCTTTGGGCTGCACTCTGGGCGTTCCCTGCATCTTCTCCGTGGTCCCAGTTCTCACCAGCCATCCCTTGTGCCTGGTCCCATGTCCCCGTCCCTGTGGGGAGTTCCCACTGGGGCTGGAGCTCTTGGGAGGGGGCGTCTCTGCTTTAAGACTCTGGCTCCTCCCTGTATCCTTCTGTCTCCAAGGGCGACGACAACTGGTCACAGACTAGTGATCCCAGTCCAGGACACATCTGTGTGTGCTCTTTCATGGACAGTCACAAGGGACCTCAAGTTCAGGGTCTGATGCTCTATGAAGGACACGTACAGCAGACTGTGCCCCTGAGGACTCAAGGCAAAGGGGTGGGGAGGGGCGGGGGAGGGAAGGGGAGCGGGTTTGGGAGCTTTAGTAAGGAAGTTATTTTAAAGGCAAAGTGAGTGAGTGACAGGTTGATTCTGCCAGGGAAGGGCTGTGTGACAAGCAGCAGGCCCTCAGCATAGGACAGGTGCGACCAGACAGCTGGTCACCTGGACCTAGGGACACAGGGCAACATTAACATGGGTGCCCTGGGGAGTCCCCAAGGTAAGGAGGCTTGACGATGCCATGACTTGAGTCATGCATGGAGGGTGAAAGCCCACCCTCCAGCTTCTACTGCTGCCTGTGTGTGTGAGCCTAGGGGGGACCCTCATCCATCCTTCCCAGCTCCAGTCTTCCCCCGCCCCTGCCTCCTCCCCCCCCATGGTGCTCCTTAGTACCGGAGAGAAATGGACCTGCCCCCGGACAAGCCTGCGGGCAGGAAAAAAACAAATCTCTGTTGGTCCTGAAATTCAGATACACCTCTGAACTTCCAGGGGGCTTTCTGGAACAGAATGGCCCGTCTTCCCTTCCGGGCACAATCTATCCTATCCTTCCACGTAACTTCACCTGCCCGAGGCCATCTTCTCCCAGTCCAGGCTTTGCCTCCTGACTGCGCAATGGTTTTTCACTACCGCCTGGCACTGGGAGAGAGAAACTTTTCAGCAGGTATTATTATTAAAAGGCTTTTAATCCACGAGACCTTAACCAGCTCGAGTGAGTTTGAAAGCACCACCGTTCCTTTATGGCCGATGCACGAGGCATCTTTATCTAATATCCGCCGCCTGCCAGAATCAAGATTTGGGATCAAAGCTGATGAATCAAAACATGTGTGTTTTTAAATCTGTTCCTGCCCATTGCTCCAGGCATTCATAACTTGTTTTCCGGCTTTCTCCTCCTTTGAGAACTGGAGGGGAGGGGTGGGCTGTGATCGCTGAAGCCCCTCCAGCAACTGAACTGAATTGTCTTTTTTTTCCTCCACAAAAGAGGGGCGCAGGTAGCCGAATCCCACAGGAACGTGGTGGGGGTTTGTGGGAAACAGGAAGTCTCAATTCCAGTCCCTTTGTTTGTTCAGAAAAAGCTGTCTGCATTTGTCAGCAGAAGGCATTTTACGCGGCATTTTTTTTTTCCAGGAGGAGCTCTGCCAGCCACTCCAGGCTCACCGGCTTCACAGAAAGGGGCTCATAGGAACATTTTCTAAAATAATGAAATCACAGTATGGGCAACAGTTACAAACGCTTCGTCTGCGTCGGACCTTGTGCTGAGAGCTTGCACCTGTTTTCAGGCCCAGATGTGCCCGCCCGGTAGAAACATATACAGCTAGCGCTTAGGAGACTGTGAGGCTGGGGGAGTAAAGTGCTGATCCCACTTGCTGGTTCCCTTCGGGAGGGTTGGCAGCGTGCCAGGCGGGGTGACCTGCGTGGCAGCAGTGGGCTGTGCGGCTACCGAGCGTTGCCCTTGCCTCCTGAACTCGCAGCTCAATGTCACTGTTCCACATCCCTTGCCCGAGTTCTGGCCAATGGAGTGTGACGTGCATATTTCTAGACCTCGTCCCTCTAATCTCCCTCCTCTCGCGGGTAGGTGACACGATCCCAGCATCGGCTGGGAGGCCCCAGAGCGTGGCGGCGCGGAGAGATGGCGGGAGCCAGGAGCCCTGATGACTGCCTGGAGCCCTGTAAAACTATCCGGGTAGACACTCGCTGGCCTATTCATCCAGCGTACTGTCCTCTCAGGCCGGCCTAGTGAGGTGCCATCATGGGTTGGGGGGATGCGGTGGGGGGGGGGGCTCAGAGAACAAACTCGTGACCTCTCACACTCTGGAGGCTCCTGGTCCAAGGTCACGGTGCCGGCAGCATGGGTCTCTGGAGGCTCCTGGTCCAAGGTCACGGTGCCGGCAGCATGGGTCTCTGGAGGTTCCTCGTCCAAGGTCACGGTGCCGGCAGCATGGGTCTCTGGAGGCTCCTCGTCCAAGGTCACGGTGCCGGCAGCATGGGTCTCTGGAGGCTCCTCGTCCAAGGTCACGGTGCCGGCAGCATGGGTCTCTGGAGGTTCCTGGTCCAAGGTCACGGTGCCGGCAGCATGGGTCTCTGGAGGCTCCTGGTCCAAGGTCACGGTGCCGGCAGCATGGGTCTCTGGAGGCTCCTGGTCCAAGGTCACGGTGCCGGCAGCATGGGTCTCTGGAGGCTCCTGGTCCAAGGTCACGGTGCCGGCAGCATGGGTCTCTGGAGGCTCCTGGTCCAAGGTCACGGTGCCGGCAGCATGGGTCTCTGGAGGCCTCCCTCCTTGGCTTGTTTGGCCAACTTCTTGGGTCCTCAAGGGGACTTTCCTCTGTGCACGCACCTTCCTGGGGTCCCATCCTCTTCTTATAAGGACACCGGTCATATTGTATCAGGGCCACCTTAATGACCCCCTTGAAGAACCTGCTCCTGGTCAGTCATACTGGAGGTTAGGTTTTACCCTATGAATTCTGTGGGACACAAGTCACCATAGCGGCCAGTGTGGCCTGGCCTTGGGCAGGGACTCCTGTGGACGTGAACAGAGCACGTCTCAGAGGATAGAACCACACTGCCCCATGCACCATGGGGTAGGTTAGGTCGTGCCAACGTGCCATCGCCTTGTGTTCCTGAAGGCTGTGCTAAGTCTCAAGGATCCTTGCGGGTCCTAGAGACGCTACCGAATGTGGGAGCACCTGTCCGTGGCCCCGCCTGCCTGTGATAGCCAAGAAACTGCTTGTTGTCCTCACCATGCTGGTTTCCATATCTGCCTTCCCAACTCACACCGCTGGCCCTGAAGCGGACTCCTCCATAGCCCCGGAGGCCGCCATGGCCGCTGACCTGCTTGCTGCATCTGCCCTGCCAGACCCGCAGGTGCCCTGTCTTCTCGAGGCGGTTGCTTGGGACGCGAGCCCACCCCCCTCCTGGCTGCTGGCTGTCCAGATACAGTCCCTCTCCCCGTCCCGACTTCGCCTCCCACGACTTACTGGCTCTTGTGTGGTCAGCAGTTTGAGCTTCCACTCAATTACACTTCCTGCCTCCCCTCAGACAAGTGCTTCTGTTTATGGCTTTCAATAAGCTGCGAGACGCTGCGGATGAAACCGCCGCCTGGTCCTGTTATCCCAGTGTCTCTACGGGGTCCGACAGCACGGGGACTAACCCCCCGGCTCGGTCTTCCATCGGAATGGTTTCCGGCAATGAGTACCTTTCACATCGCCCATTTTGGAAACCTTGTGTCCGGAACGACGGCCTCTGTTACCGGGCAATCTCTTCGCCCAGACAGCGGCGTGCTTCTCCGAGAACTGCCGTGAACTCTCCTGTGGCCGTGCCATTTCCTTTTCCATCAAGGTGACACCGACATTCGGCCATCAGAAGCAGTTCTGTAAGGGGGTTTGCTGTCCTGGGCGCAGGCCGCTGGCTTGCCCCGCCGCGCGTCGGCGGAGGTCTTGTGATGCCACATGCTGACCTTGGAGCAGCGCTGTGATGAACTTCGACTTGTGTTATACCCAGAGGAGCCACCTATGAGGAGGGGTGATGACAGGAAGTGGTGGCTAATCGCCTAACAGGAAGAGGCCCCGTGGTGTCTCTTGCCTGGCCCGGTGCGGACGGTCACACAGGTGGCTCACGGCGCTGTCCTGGAAGACATCTCACACCCACCCTAGTGTATGTTTTGGTCAGGTTGGGTATGCCACTTGGGTTTGGCTGTGTGCCCAGACGAGGAGAACCAACCCTTCCAAAAACAAGATGACCACTGTCTCCCCTCCCGTAGTTCTTTCTTGTCTGGGCTGTCCTGTGTGATTGACAGCTGTTCACATCCACTTAAACATCTTCAATCAGCAAGGCCAGCGGCCGCCCCGTTCTCCCTGGTGGCTGACACAGATGTGACCAGGGCGGGTATGTTTAAAGTGTCCCTAGCAGGGAGGGCATTCCTTCCCATCCACCTGTGACGTCACACACTGTAGGGAGGGCGTCAGGTTGATCAGCACGGGACTTTTGGCCTGCTCCGTTTCCGACCTGGGCCGGTTCACCCCTCCTTAGGCAACCTGGTGGTCCCCGGCTCCTGGGAGGTCACCATATTGATGCCGAACTTAGTGCGGACACCCGATGGGCATAGCGCACACTACAGCCCAGAACTCCTGGGCTCAAGCGATCCTCCTGCCTCAGCCTCCTAGTAGCTGGACTACAGGCGCGCGCCACCACGCCCGGCTGGCGGGCGTCAGGTTGAGAGGCACATATTGCAATCCCGTTCATGTTGGCGAAAAATGATTCGCCTTGCGTGTTCTCCATGTTGTGATGGAAAGGAGCCCTGCCCATCAGGCCTGCCGTGTTTCCAGGGCCCAGGGGAAGGCCTGCCCGCAACACTTCGCCTGTGACGCCTCCCATGATTTCTTGGGTGCAATGTGCTTTTGCAGCCTTCGAGCTCTTTTAAAACTAGGGAAGTACCAAAGGGACTGAAAGTTCCCCAAATGTGCCGTCATCCCCCAGCCCCAAATCTTTGTCCTTTTAAAGAGGCAGAGAGAAGCCTCTCTAAGCACTTTTGCTAAATGCTTCTGACTCCATGTCTCACAAAAGGAGTCTGCCTTTTGTCTTTTTTTTTTTTTTCACCTGAATTTCATTTCTTGGAGCTGGAAATATCAAACTGTGCATTTGAATATCAGGGCTTAAAAATATATATATTACCTCCTCATACATTCCAGGTTTCAGAACTGGCATTTATGAAAGGAAGTGAAGATGGTTTTGCATTGGGCATTCGGAATAAGCAATAACTTAATCGTTTGGTTTTTATTTTTTTTCCCCTCTGGGACTGGAGGCGCAAGTAATAAATGTGGTAAGAAATTACTTAAAATCTTTCCCTTTGCAATTTCATTCTTTTATCAACTTGTCAGACAGGAGTACTTGGTTAGACGCGGTACACACACTGCGTAGAAGGAGGCGGAGGTGGCTGTGAGCAGACTGATCTGATTTGCCAAGTAAAAACGCAGGACCCCTGTGACATTTAAATGTCAGGTAAATAATCTATAATTTTAATGCACTGCCAAAACAAGATTCGAGAACTACTTGTACTAAAAATGCATAATTTATGCAAAATCCAGATTTAGTTGGATGTCTTATAGGTCACCCGGCAACCCTAGTCGTGGAGGGGGTGACCGTGAAGTTGTCAGGAAAGGAAAGGGTGACTTGATGTTTCACATCCCTGGGGGTCTCCTCAGATAGTCCAGGGGCACAAAGCGGCTTTGTGAGGAGTGAGAATAAGGTACAACTGAAAAAATTCAGGGTCAAGAAAAATAATGGCCAACACCACAGGGTGACGACTGCATTTTTATTACTGCCTAACGGTGTCTTTCTGTGGGCTGGCCCTACCGAGCCCAACATCATGTGTCCAGGTGTGTGGTGTCTGCCTGGCCAGTGACACACGCTGGGAGGCAGGGAGGTGCGGGCCATTGAACCCAGAACTCCAGGCTTGTCTAGACCCCGGGCTTCATCAAGTCCAGCCCTGTGCTGACGACGGGCCCTGACATGCCAGACCTCAGTGTCACACTTGGCAATGGAGCCAGCAGCCCTTGGCTTGCCGGCTGTGCAGCTGTGCTGCAGTAGACAGGTGATTTGACAGGCATGGGCGATAGCTCCGAGGATGGGACCTGGCCGCTGTCTTTTAGACTGCGTCTTCCAGGGGGTCAGAGGCTGCATCTGTCCTGCGCGCTGGGTCACCCATGGCTCCCAGTGAGTCACATAGTCAGAGCAAAACCAAAATTCGGGGGAGGATGAAGACCAGCAAATATTGTTAAAATCCTACTCGTCATATAGAATACAGAAACGCCTGTTGTGTGTGGCAGAGAGACTGTGTGCATGTGTATGTATGCACGTGCATGCACATGTATGTGCACACATATGAGTGTGCCTGTATGAATGTGCATGGCAAGTGAGTGTACAAGTGTGCATGTGTGAGTGCATGTGTGTGCATGGAATAGGATGTGTATAAGTATGCATGTGTGTGCATAGAATAGGCTGTGTATAAGTGTGTATGTGCATGTGTGTATGCACGCGCATGTGAGTGTGACTGTATATAAGTGTGCATGGCAAGTGAGTGTGTAAGTATGCATGTGAGTGTGCATGTGTGCACATGGAATATGATGTGTATAAGTATGCATGTGTGTGCATAGAATAGGCTGTGTATATAAGTGTGTATGTGCATGTGTGTGTATGCACATGCATGCGAGTGTGACTGTATATAAGTGTGCATGGCAAGTGAGTGTGTAAGTATGCATGTGAGTATGGATATGGGCACATGGAATATGATGTGTATAAGTGCATGCATGTGCATGTGAGTGTGTATGCAAGTGTGCTTGGGATATGTGTATAAGTGCATGCATGTGAGTGTGCCTGTATGTGAGTGTGCATGAAATATGTGTATAAGTGTGCATGTGTGTGCATATGTGCAGGTGCATGCATGTGCATCCATGTGCATCATTGTAGCGATGGCAGGTGTGACAGTGAGTGAGAGGCCCTCCTGACTTCCCCAGATATGAAAGCAGCGCAGAGTACTGGGCGTTTATCGTAGGGTTTACTCCCAAACTGTCCTATGAATGGAGTGATTCCAAGGCGAGGGAGAGGGTGATGTGTGGAGGCTCCCGGGGAACGGCCGCTGCACTTCTCCCCTGTCCCCGCTCAGTGGGGAGCTTCTGGCGCACGACAAGACCACAACCGGTCGCCAGTCTTGCACAGACCAGAGGGACTTGAACTCCTTTTGGCTGGCTGATGATCACATTGGCGTGGCGCGTCTACACATGACCATGCCCCTACATCTCAGTTTAGTTCCAAGCATGGAAACGACTGATGCGCAATTAATGACCATTCACCGCGGGGGTGAACCAGAAGCCAGCAGGGCTGGGTCGGTGGCCAGTGGGGGGCTGGACAGTGCTTTCCCATTCAATTAGGATGTGGCTTGTTTGAGCCTACAACAGGCCTGGACACCCTGCCTTCATTTTCCAACCTTTCAGCATTTCCAGCTCGGGTGTTCTCTGCTGCACAAGAGAACCCAGACGCAGAGGGAGCACATGGGACTCACAGTCAACCACAAACCCGCCCACAGTCCCTTCTGCACGGTGAGCTGAGTGTCGAGGCTGGAGGGTAGAGATGGTTTTGTTCAATGGGCTTTGTAATGAAGAACACAGCCCAGAATGTGCCCCCTCTTCCTCCTCCATACTAGAATCACTCTACTCCACCCTGGCATCCTTCCCAGACTTAGAACAACAACAACAAAAAACTAATAAATTCCAGTGCATTCATATTTTAAAAAGTACCCATAGACTTCTCTCCTATTACGAAGTCAACTACCAGTTGATTTTAAAGGAGTTCCTCTTCTGTTTTCTCCTGCATGCACTTCATATGCAGAAGGTTGTCTGGTCCATCAGAACTATAGCCAGGTTCTGGTGTGATCTGTTTTTCTCAGACCCTTCCGTATCTGGGGCGGGTACACTCATTCTGGGCATGAGGTCTTGTCTCCTGTGGACACCCTGGGTTGTGACATGTGAGAACGTGACCAAGCCACACTCATCTGTAGTATCGCTGGCTTCCTGGTTCCCTAGATGTTCCCTTTGGATTTGGCTCCTGACTCCCTCTGGCACCTGGGGCTTCCTCTCCGTTGGTGACGTAAGAATTATCTGGAACTGGGCTACCGCGGGGTCCCTCACTGACCACTTCACCTTCTCCTTATCTGTTCCCGTTCATATGACACTAGCTAGCAAGTTAATTTCCCATCGTATGCTGGACAGACCTGGTTCCGGGCAGCTTGCGTCACCCCACTCTGAAACGCCACACCCGTGAGCTTGTACCTGCCCCGGCGGGAGAGCCCCGTCCCACAGAGATGGGGACTCGCTGCTAGAACCCCCGGGGAGTGATGGCGGGCCTCCTGTGAAGCTCAGGGGTTCAGAAACATCCCCTTTCATCTGTCCAGTCCGTGCACACAGCGTGCTGGCTCCCAAACATCCCCGTGCTTTGCTGAAGTGACCCGGTCTCCGAGAATGAGCACATTTCAGGGTCCTTCCTATTTGTGCTTGAAAACCCACTGATCTGTGGTTGCCAGGCTGCCTCTCATTCACCCTGGGAATCCCATCCCTAACCACGGGCTTTAATTGGTGCATGGCAAGATCTCAGCATGAGGGAGAGAATGCAGAAGAACACAGAAGCATTATATTTGATGGTAAAATAACGACAATCTTCCAATTGTGCAGTCAACCATAACTACAGCATGAGTTCAGTCTGGTGGGAATACACTTCCATTTTTCTGCATGTTTTGATTAAATAATTTTAAGATTTTTTTTTTTGGCCATGTAACTATGTTTACAGACGTAATACAGAGGGTAGGCCATCATGCTTTGTTTTCTGATCCCAAATTTCCAGTCCTCACTGAATGAGCCTCAGCTCCGGGAATACTGCTGTGCCTTGAACAGTGTTTAAAACAAAACCAGCCCTTCCTCCTCAAAATTCACAACAGTAAATGACTCTTACTGTTTGAAAAAAAATGTATACTACCACTTTATAATAATGAGAGTGATTACTAACTGGGAAGTATACTTAGGAGGCAGAGGTGGTGCTAATTACATCCTATGTGTCATTCGTTCTTCCAACAACCCAGCGGACCAGGGGCAGCCACCTCCTCTCAGGTATTCCTGAGGAAATCGGAATTTCCTAGCGATGACTTTCAGGAAGGATCAGCCATGCTGATCGCCACTGATGGCTAATCAATTCATGTGGTCTTTCCATGGGATAAGGGTGAGTCAGGGGTGGGGGGTGGGGAGGGGCCCAGGACTCTTTTTCCTCTGTCCTCATCCCACAAGCACCTCAGGTGAAAATTAATCAAGGAGGCCTCAACCCAGAGTGGGGTCCAGAGGCCTGTTGGGGGAGTTCTCATGCTTGTCAATTCTCCAGCAGGAGAAAGGAAGATTTTCTCCTCCCCTGGCAACAGCCCAGCCAATGAGAGGCTGTTACTATGCAGCCAATGAAAAGCCACTAGACTCTGAAGGTCCAGTTTCCACAGATGGACTCTGTTTATAACAGCTCCTCCCAAATTCCCCTTTCTTCTATACAAGAACGTTCCTTTCCTTTGTTCTCTAGACTTGCCTGGTTTTGCCTTAGTTCATGTTCTTTTTCTTTTTTCTTGTTGTTTCTTTTGTTTTGTTTAGTTGTAATTCTTTGCTATTCCTGAATGAGCCCATTTTTGCTGGTAAAAAACTTTTATTTTGAAGGTCAACATGGTCTGTAAGGAAGCTGTGACACCACAGAAAAAGCCCCCCTGGACGATGGAAAAATGATGGATGGCCATTCAGTTACTTTAAGCTTACATCTCTCTTAATCCTATAAAAATCTGCATTTGCAATAAATGAACATTTTTTTATAAACACCATCATTATCTTGTGATTGGTCCCATTACGTCACAATGGTTTTGTGTGTGTTGACAGTATTTAAAAAAATGTCAACATTTATAATCAGTACTTCACAGTTTCTGCCAACTAGCACTGGCATTTCTCTTAAAAAAAAAATAAATAAAAGGAATTAACTTGGCTTTGTGTGTGTGTGAGTTTGTGGCATTTGGATGGGCCCTGACCTCGTAAATGAGTCGCTGCTGGTGTAAATGAGAAGGATGTCAGTAAGAAAGGAAGGTCCCGCCTGACCAGGTGGTGGCGAAGTGGATAGAGGGTTGGACTGGGACGCAGAGGATCCAGTGTTGAAACCCCGAGGTTGCTGGCTTGAGCGCGGGCTCATCTGGTTTGAGCAAGGCTCATCAGCTTGAGCCCAAGGTCACTGGCTAGAGCAAGGGGTTACTCGGTCTGCTGAAGGCTCACGGTCAAGGCACAAATGGGAAAGCAATCAATGAACAACTAAGGTACTGCAACGAAGAATTGATGCTTCTCATCTTTCTCCCTTATTGTCTGTTTGTCTGTCTCTATCTGTCCCTCTTTCTGTTTCTGTCACACACACACACACACACACACACACACACACACACACACACAGAAAGAAAGGTAGGTCCCATTGTGTGGGACAAACAGGATCTCACTCAGTGTTTATTCACTGTAAGTTTGCCCTGGTTGACCGGACAGACACACGGCCCGGAAGAGTTAACACAGAGATCCCCGACTCCCCACGGCCTCCCTTCTTCTTGGGAACAGGACTTCTTCCTTCCCTGGCCTGTGTCACCCTCAGGTGAGAGAGGAGTCCTCCCTCCTCCCAGATTTGCGAGAACAATGGGAAGGAAGGGGGCACACCCTTCCACACAGGGGACTAGCAGCACAGGGGGGTCCTGACAGATGAGCCGGGACAGTGGCCAGGCCTCTCCCTCCTGACCTTCAGCAGTGACCCGAGGGCAGGTAAAGACACAAACGCCCTGCCCTGGGGCTGGCTCTGAGACACCTGCGGAACACCTGCCCCTGAGGACAGTTCACTCTGGGCATTGGCCCTCAGCGGGCACCGTGTGTCCTGGGACCCTTGATAGCTGTGACTGCAGCTACGAATCGGTTCCGGGAGCCCCATTCCGACAAGAAAGGCCTGTCAGTCAGGGCAACGCCCACCACTTCAACATAAAATATCCTCTAGGGCACATTTTTCAAGTGTGCAGATTCAGCCCAGATGAAGAGGAGGTTGTTGAAAAACTGCTGTTTAATGGTATTAGGGCTTTTGTGCTATGTGAAAGGATCTTATCTCCTAATTCTGAAGAGGGAATTGTCTAAATTATTCAATAGCTCCCAAACATGGAAAATGTGAGAAAAACACAGTGTTATGAATTCAGATTTTTTTTTTTTATAAAAAAGAACAGTTCCTGTAGAGATAGACTTCAATTATTTAACAAACGTATCTCCTCAAACAAAGGGCCTAGCCTCCTTCTTCTAAAGGGGAACGTTGGTGTTGGTGTCAAACGCTTGTTGAGTTCTCAGTGGCTTCACTGAGTGGAAATGACACCCATAGACTTAAAAGCTATACAGCCCTTGACTTTCAAGTGCGGTGCCCCCTGGTGGCAGCCGTGCCCCACCTCTGCGGGCACTGATGGCATCTGTCCCTTGGCAGCTAGACCGGCTCCTGGTTTTAAGACTAACCCTCCAGTCAGGGAAGGAGTAGGAGCCCTTGTGCCTCATTTCTTCCAAAGTCACGCATGCCCAGGAAATCGATTCCTGGGGCTTCTAAGACACCTGCCAAGGACCTAAAATAAACTGAATTTCTTCACAACAAGTTTTTTGTTTGTTTGTTTTGTATTTTTCCAAAGTTAGAAGTGGGGAGGCAGTCAGACAGACTCACATATGCCTGACCAGAATGCACCCAGCATGCCCACCAGGGAGCAATGCTCTGCCCACCTAGGGTGTTGCTCCATTGCAATTGGAGCCATTCTAGTGCCTGAGGTGGAGGCCATGGAGCTATCCTCAGCGCTCGGATCACCTTTGCTCCAATGGAGCCTTGGCTGCGGGAGGAGAAGAGAGAGATAGAGAGAAAGGAGAGGGGGAAGGGTGGAGAAGCAGATGGGCGTCTCTCCTGTGTGCCCTGGCCAGGAACCAAACCCGGGACTTCCACACGCTGGGCTGCCACTCTTTCGCTGAGCCAACCAGCCAGGGCCACCAACATGTTTAGATTGCTTGAGTCACACGTTGCCACAATCAAAGAACCTAACATATATATCAGTCCCTCCTATGGCTTTCCGTATCTCCAGAACACACTTTGCTTCTTTTCCTAACTCTGCTGTTCCCCGAGGTGTGACGTTAGGTCTTCCCCACATTAAAAGTGTTGATGCCGATGTCAGGCCAATCCACCGAATGAACGGCACAAGTGAAATGAGCTTAACCAACACTTATAATTAAAGGGAAATCATTTTTGACTCAAACAAACTTGCACTTAACAGGATTTAATACCTTGTTGCAGTTAGGTTGAGGATAACCATGAATTATGGATCCTTGGCTAGGAGTGAAGCAAAATTAGCGGCTGGGCGCATTTCCAAAGTTTGGGCAAATTTATGAAGGATCTGATATTGACCAATAATATTTTAAAAGCCTTTAAAAATTTCTCAGCACCGCTGGTTACCAGGAGTTTATGGGACCATAAATGCAGTGAAATAGATTAGTTCCCATTCTGAAATATCAGTAGACAGCCTTCTGGGTAAAAACAGTACATATCAGCCCTCCTTCACGTCTCTTCCCACTTCAAATTATGAAAGGCTGTTTTCACGTTTCAGGATAAGAAGCGCTCCAACACTAAAACGAAGAGAACGGCTTTCAAAGGGTTCACAGAAATGGGTACCCAGACACCGGGCTAATTTGTGGGGTCTTCATCCTCGATACGAAGCTTTGCTGTTTGTGAGTGGACGCAGGAGGCAGGCGTGGACTTTCGCTTGAACGCAAACCGCAGACAGCTTTATTTACGTGAGACGCACATTCGTTTCTGTCCAAGTTGGCGTATTTCCCTCTTGGTGTTACAGACAGGGTGTTGAGAAATTATTCTTCCTTTTCTTTAAGGTTGAGGGTCAAAGATCAAACGTCCTATGATGGGTCCACTCCTCCTCCTTCTCCCCTCTACCCCCCAATCAATGGTGTTTTTGATAGTCTCTCCTGTTTTTTTAAAAAAATTTTTATTGCTGTTTTAGACATTTCATGGCTCTGCAGACAGACATTCTTTTACTGGACAAGGAATAGTCATCTCCTTGATTGTACGAGGCACAAGCTAAGGTCACCGAGGTCCCAGGCACCGTTCTCTGTGACCTCCTTCCCCTCTTTTTCTAAGTGGCTCCTTAAGTATGGATTTATAGGAGGAACCCCAGCCAAGTGAATAAACAACTCCCGACAGAAACCGTAATCTGTTCTTGCTGTTACCCTATCGCCTTCCCAGGAACCCGCCGCTTCACCACTACCTGCCGGGCAGCAGGAGAGGTATGTGGGTTTATTTATGTGGGATTCTGCCTCATGACTCATCTTACCGTCCGTACAGGGACCCGCAGTCTGGGCACCAACAAAATGAGGCGTCCTAGAAATACCTCTCTTGCTCATGCTCTGAAAGAAAATTTCCTTCTGCCCGACTCCTGGCGGACGGAGAGTTCACGCCATCGGGACGAGGGAGGGCTGAGAGCCCCCGTCCCATTCGTACGTCAGCACACAGATGGCGGTCCACATTATTCTGTTGCCACCGTTATGACGAAGGTGAATGGCGGGATGTCTCCTATCTGAAACAAGCAGGGAACGTTTTTGTACCACCAGTGACAGGCTGCCCGGGACTCTGTATTTTGAATAGAGTCAATTCCTTGGCCTCAGAATGTGTTTGACAGTCAGGGTGGGGGTGGGGGGTGGGTGGTGGTGGGAAGAATGCCTACTCCTGAGCCCCAGGTGGTCGTGGGGTGATCTCTAGTGTTAGGGGACTGGCCTGAGCTAGGAGATGGGCCTCCTAAGCCCCTCTCCCACGGAACACAGGAAACTCAGACATGATGAGTGCCTTGCCCACGCCAGCGTGTTCCCACACGATGGCTCTGGCTGCGCTGCTGTGTTTTATAGTTTAAAAATGACGGGATTGAGGGAAGCAGCTTCGTTTACTTACAGAGCCCAATTACTGGATTTTTTTTTCTTTTTGTAAACAGCAAAATTACAAGACAGGAGACAGTTAAACAAGAAGGACAATTTGTAACAGACAGAAGGAGCCGCAGAGGGCATTCTGAGCCCTGCCTTCCATGTGACTCCTCAACTCGAGTTTCTTAAACAACCAGAAAAGCTACTTTATGGGGAAAAAATGTGCGTTTGGGGTATGAGTCCGTTTCCCTAGATGATACACAGTGTTTTATATTTAGATTGTTCCCTCCCAGGCAGTATCTGATTTGTATGCTAAATTATTAATAGTTTTCTCGCTGTGGTTGGGGGAAATGTTTCAATTTGAAAGATGACAGCACCATTTAAAACAGGGGAAATGCATTACCGGGCGTGAAGGCGTCTGTGACGCAGTAACCGCACACGGTGCTGCTTATCTGCCGAGGACATGTGTCAGGGATAAGGGAACAGGTCTGAGCAGCTAATTCACCTGCCTGATGACGACTTCTGATAGGCTGTGTGCGTGTTTGCTAATGGGAAGAGGAAGGAGGACTGTTCCGCTGTTGGGTGAGCTGGTGAATTCAACTTCCCTACTCGTTTTATGGGAACACGGTTTCCTACATGTGGTGGCACAGCAGGGCTGTTACATTGTTGCCTCTAGAGTTGCGAAGAGTTAGAGATCAACCACCACAAACATAGAAGCAAGGAGCCCACTGCAGCAGCTTCCAGGGAGAGGGGAGCCTTTCTCTGCTCTGCTCCGATGGTGCGTCATAGTCGTTAGGATCTCGGGGACCCGATCCAACAGAGCCAACTGTAGGAATGTCGATCTGGGGATATTTTAAGAGAGGACACCTGGGCAGTGCAGGAAAATCCAAATAGGAAAATGAGAGTGGTCACAAGCTATCTACAGGAGACTGTGGTCCCTAAAGCACGGCGCCTCCCAAAACTGTGTTGCTTGACAGCAAAGGTCGCTCTTTAAAAGTATCTGGTCATAGTACTGGCCGGCATTTATAGATCGCCACCTACGTACCAGGAACAGTTCCTTTGTGTTCGGTGTGGTTGTTGGACAATGCAACATCCAGTATCTGACTACCTTCTCCTGGGTTATCTTTTTAGTTGCAGTGGCCAAATTCCAGCCAGGTATGAGTTTTCTCCCTCCCTCCCTCCCTCCCTTCTGCTTTTGGTTTGTTGATAATCACAGCTTCTGCCTTCCTCCTTCCTGCCGTGAACACAGCTTGTGATGGCTAGAGCTGCAGCAGCTCTCTCGTGACTATGAGTCAAAGGACTGAAATGTGAAAAGCCGTGGTCCAGACAACACTGATCCCCCAAGCCAATGCTGAAGTCACCTGTCCCTAGACACCTTGCTAGATTAGGAAGATAAACCTGTATTTTATTTAAGTCACTGGGGTCGAGTTTGACCTATCGCCCAAAGTAAACCTCGGTGACACACATGCACATTTATCATTTCATCTTTCAATCGTTCCCCTCATCACAGAGGAGAATGCTCACATTATTTACGGTGGGTCAGCTAGCAGGCAGTGCCCACGTCTGTGCTCAGGTAAGACTAACCATTGCTGCTTGTGTCTTCTCTGAAAAATGCCCGTCTCAGTGAGCGAGTCCTCAGGGGAGCGTGTTGTGGGTTACTTATGAAACTAGTCGAAATAAAATAGAGGTGACCCATAACCCTACCTCCCAGGGATAGCAACTATAATTTTTAATTTTGGTGGTGGGGGGGTGTCGTTCTTTTACGTCCTATCTGCCCTTCACACCCACCTCCATGCTCTCAACCCTTCCCACCCGCCTTACTTACCCCTGTATAGCCCCTGCCACCGTTCAGCATCCCTCATCGCTTGCTTATTTATAATAGTTTCTCACTCCCCCCGCCCCTGCCAGAGACGGCTCTTCTGTGGTGTGACTAGCGCATTCACACGATGTGTCCGACGAACAGCACCCCGTCTGCTCCGGCAGCTGCACAGCGTGTTTCATAAAATCCCCTCCCTTTTATTTTTTCCCCCTTGAAAGTCATCGGATCTCTGAATAAATGAAACGGAGTTCATAAAATGCATTGACCTCAGGGCTGTGCTGTGTGTCCGGCTCATGGTCAGAGCTTCATAAACGCCCCCCCACCGTTTGATTATAAAATGGGTCCCCTCTCTTCGAAGTAGAGGAACACAAATCCAACCCAGAGGCAGGGTGGGACACACGCCAGGCCACCCCCCGCCCCCATCGCTCTGTCTCTCTCCTGTCTTCCCTACGTCCAACCACACAGCCTCCTCCCGTTAGCAAAATCAAACCCATGGGACTTGTGTGCTCGTGGGTGCAGGGACGCCTGTTCCGTGCGGCTGCTGTGTGCGGCCTCCACCGATCTCAGCCCGAGTGAGCTTCTGGGATGACTGTCACCACAGTGATATTCTTCATGGGGTTATACAAAACCCACTTCACTGCTGCTGTTAGGACAGTCTGTGCAGATGCAAATTTTACGGCTGAATGTTGATGTGGCATACGGCGACACTATTTCTCCGTTGTCGGATAGTTGAGGTGTTTCTTGTTTGTTCATGATCACCAGTAGGGGATGCTGTTTTTCTTGGGGCAAAAAAGACAAAGGCCCTCTGCTGTAACCATCTGCGGTGGGAAGAGTTGCAATGGCAGAGAGGGTAAGAAGTGTCTTTGTGGAGGCGGGGCTTCACCGAGGCCCTGGGGACAGAGGCTTCCTAGGCGTTTATCTGAACTGTGCTCTCAGAGGTCCCCAACACCACCTCTATTCAACGTCACCGGAAGGGTCAAGGCAAGGGGACGATGAGGAGAAGAAGGGAGGAGACATTGTCTCCCTGTCCACAGACTTCACGATTGATTATGTAGAAGGTA
Source organism: Saccopteryx leptura (assembly GCF_036850995.1). Classification (NCBI taxonomy): domain Eukaryota; kingdom Metazoa; phylum Chordata; class Mammalia; order Chiroptera; family Emballonuridae; genus Saccopteryx; species Saccopteryx leptura. The sequence goes on from NC_089504.1 coordinate 249,249,993, forward strand.
ACAAAGAATCTACAAAAACCGACCAAACTCAGAGGAGTTCTGCTTGGTCACGGTGTTGATGTACAAACAGGCGAGTGTGTCTCTTTATTCTTGTGCCGGCCACCGGGGATTGAAATCAAACAGATGGCCCCTGTTACAGCACAGACCTGTGACATTTGTAGGTATAAAAACTAGAAAATACAGACAGGTTCTGCAAGCTGATAAAAAATAAAATAAAATAAAACTGTAAAACAGGAACTTTGGCTGTTATTCTCCCACCAGGTGTTTACCTGATTGACCACATTGCTTTCTTAGGCCAGATGTAGAGAGAACTTCCACAACCCAGCGATCATCCCAGAATGAATAATTCCACCTAGTGTGACCCAAGACTCACTCCAGCAGGAAGATATAACACCCTCTGCTTCGTGAGTATTGACCTCATTGGCACCTGAGCCCCCCCCCCCACATACACCCCCCCCCCCCCCCCCCCCCCCGTGAGACTCTCACAGCTCTGCCCAGGCAGCGGAGCCCGGCAAACACACGCTGACGTCCTTGTCCCTTTTGCTGAGCTCAGGGGGTGGACAGGCGCGCCCCGGCATACTTTGGTCTGTGTGAGATGGAACATCAACGTTTCCTCGGGAGCACGGGCAACGAAGATAGATTTGAGCTGTTTAAGAAAGGGGTGCAAAATTTGGACTTTCTCTGAACATTTGTTTCGCCCCGAGGAACATTCCCACGCTTCTATGAAAGTGCTCGGGCCGCTCTCCATGAGGAAGGCACAGCACGCTCTTAATCGGACTGTCTCAGAACCAGTTCAGGTCCTCCGTCCTCGGCGAGCCCACACGGGCATGCTGTTCCCACCCTGCCCACCACCCGGGCGTTCTAACCCGGCGGGGAGCACACACAACACCCCCGCTGACAATGCAAATCCCAGGGGGCGTGAGCGCCCTGAACCCATGCACGCTGCCCCGAGGGTTTGAGCGCCCTGAACCCGTGCACGCTGCCCCGGGGGCGTGAGCGCCCTGAACCCGTGCACGCTGCCCCGGGGGCGTGAGCGCCCTGAACCCGTGCACGCTGCCCCGGGGGCGTGAGCGTCCTGAACCCGTGCACGCTGCCCCGGGGGCGTGAGCGCCCTGAACCCAGGCACGCTGCCCCGGGGGCGTGAGCGCCCTGAACCCAGGCACACTGCCCCGGGGGCGTGAGCGCCCTGAACCCATGCACGCTGCCCCCTGTAGGAGAGGCTCACTGCAGTTCTGACAGAGGGCTAACAAAGCAGAGAAGTGTTAAAGACTGAACCCGAGCACCGTGCCTCTGGAGACGTTCTCCCCTTTCTTTTTTGTGTGTTTTGTTTCCTTCAAGGAGTTTTATCTTCTGTTGTGCAGAGCAGGGAGCGCAAGAATGGATATTTGGGAGATGCAGAAACAGGAGAGGAACCCAAAATAAAGTGCTGAGGGAGGGACCGGTAGCTTGGGCAGGACGGGCAGGAGATCCAGGGAGGGGTGTGCGGAGGAATGGACCGGCCGGCTCTTGTTCTCTGGTCCACGCAGGAGGCAGGGCGTCTGGGATGCTCTGTCCTCAGCAGTGACAGCCAGGCAGTACAGGGTTTTCCCAGGAGCAGTGATGACGGTGGTTTAACGTCAGGAAAAAGAAACCTTTCCGTAATAAACCTTCTTGGTGAGCTATGATCCATGGCGTGCTGGGGTGCAACCACTGTGGAGGTGGAAGTCCGTGGGGCAGCATCTAGGTGAGCTAACCCTACAGTTCTGTGTGGGCCAGGCACTTGCTTCCTAGGTACACATCCAAGAGAAACGCGTCCAATGTCAGATGGGTATATCAATCTACAGAGCGGATCTGTTCATCACAACCCCAACGGGAACCAACACGGTGTATGATCACACAATGGCATAGTATACAGCCACCAGTAGGACACACTGTGATTACACGAGGGTTAGGGTGTTTTGGGAGGGAGACTACAGAGGTGAGGTGCTCCCTGCATCATGTCATATCAAGGCCATGTATGGCCCACTGAACTTATCCCGGTTGAGCCTGACCTTGACCACCTGGCTGCGGTCAGTACTATAAACACATTCTTCTTCCTTGTTTTTTAAACCATACTCCTTGGAAGGAAGCCATGATGTGGGGCCCCCCACTTACGGCAATGGGGAGCCATGCTCAGCTTCCTTGTGGGCAGACTGTCTACCTAAGCTATTTGGGATTCTAGTTGCACGAAACATTTAATCGTTTATTTATATGAGTATGGGCTCAGGGACAGTTATTTTTTACTCTGGGTTATCATCCAAATACTGCTGTAGTTGTTTATCTATTTGCACAAATGGTCCCCATGTTGCCCCTTGGAAGCCCCATCAGTTGGACCTTGTGCGCCTTTGAAAAATGGCCTCAGTGTGGGATTTTGGCTTTATTTTTAAAGCATGCCCGTACATTCTGGGCAGGACAAGATGCTCCTGGCCCGTCTTATCTATTTCCTACCCCAAGTGTAGAATCAGCCCCTTCCCCAAGCGCCCTGGCTGCTCTCATTGGAGCATGGTCTTAGAGACCAAGACGCAGATGCTGAGTGTGCCCATGGCGGCCAAGTGTTGTTCAGCTAAGAGAGCGAAGACAGGGATGTGGGCTTACTCCCCCAGTGTACGCAACGCATGTCTATAAATATTTCCGTTCAGAGCCACCTGTCTCTGCGCTAAGGTAAACATGAATTCCTAATGATGCCTCTGGGCTCGGTCTGTACCACGTGGGTTATTCTAGCTTCCCTCTTGCGTCTCTGCGAATTCCCACTCCCACCGTCAGAAATCTGGCTCCCGCCACCTGCCATCTGTTTACGGAATTCTTCAATTCTGCACTGGGGGCTGTTAAAAAGATACTGTAATAATAAAACTTGGGAAACAATTTTAGCCTCACAGAAAAGTTGCAAAAATAGTGCCAAGGGCACCCCCCACCCCCACCTTCAGCTTCGCCCATTGATGAGAACTTCCAAAACCACCGCACCCCCACAGAAACTAAGACGTGAACATCGCTACAGTTTGACAATTTACTGGCCTCCGGACCTGGTCTGGGTTTCACTGGTGTTGACACGCATTTTCCTTTTTTCTTTGTGAATACTGCAGTTCTGTGAAATTTGATTGCATGGCCAACACTCACCGCAATCAAGAAACAGAACTCTGCCGTCACAGGAGGAACGCCCAGGGTTAACCCTTCAGAGTCTCATCTTTTCCCCAACACTGACTCCTGTCCCCTCTCCCCGTGGTTAGGTCATCTGACGTAGACGGTATGCGACCTTTTCAGATGAGCTGCTTGGTGCCCCTCAGGATAATTCTCTCGTGCCCACTCAAGCCGTCTGTGTGCATCAGCATACCAGCTGTGCACTCCTGTTTACTGTTGAGCAGCGTTCCGCCCTCATTTACGTTCCCAACAAGAACATCGGCACTGTGAAGGCGGGCACTGGTCTGTGCCTCTCTGAGCCAACACACACCAGATCAGGAGCTCAACACCTATCTGAGGAGTGGACATGTTCTTTACCTGCCTGTCGCTTTAAAGATTCCCCTTCTAAAAATGGAGAGGAATAAGATGACTTAAAAGAAAAAAACATTTCCTGCCCAGAATAGGCAAGACTTTGTGTGTGTTTTAGGTGTTGATGTGAGGCAGCAGCGTCTGACACTTTAAGCTCCCGTATTCCTCCTTTTTAGGGGACTGGAGGATTTGGGGGGTTCAGAGTGAATTCTGGGGGAACAAGACATTTGTGGGAATAGCGAACTCTATGACCTTGTTTGCCATCTCAGAGAGAAGACCAAATTCAGGGCATGCTCTGTAGAAAGTTTCCCAATGGGCATCCAATCTCCATCCCCCCCACGGATTTTCTGTCATCTCAAGAGGAGACAGGACAGGAAGCTTGACCCAGATACACCACCCCCTTCGAGCTGTCGCCCTCAACATCACCGCGAGGACACAGGTGCCGCCTCATATCTCCAGGGGTTGGGATTTGGAGGACGGAAGCAGCAAGAGATGTGTGTGCCTGTCGAACCCAGGCAAGACAGAGCATCTCCCTGCGTCCCATATTTTCCCCTCGTATATTTTTAGTCACACGTTCTGTTCATGGATGGCACTGGGGACATTCTTTTGCTGTCTGTCTCCAAGCTCTGCTTCGATTTATGTTGATTACCAGGAGGCAAAGGTGTCACCGCTATGGGGGTGAGTCACAGAAATTTACAAGGAAAGGGGGACATCATGTTCTGCAGGGTGCAGGGGAGACTTTCTCCCTCACGCAGTCAATTCTCAGGGCACCGTCTGTCCACCTCCGACCGAGAGGCGTGCCGTGCACGTGATGTGACTGCACACATGCTCAGGTCTCCTAGCTCCGGGGAGTTTAAGAGGAACGGTGTGTGCTTTTCATGACCGACCAAGCCCAGAGACCTGGTACCAATCCAGGCTGATGGATGTCTGGGCTCCAGGTCTCTCGGCAGTGAATGTGGGCTGGTATGGCGCCGGCAAGAGCTGGAAAAGGTTTTAGCACCTGAAGGATAAATCAGACGGTGGGTTGACGTGTTCGTCACCATATTGCTGGATGCTGTCACCATTTGAATAACCTCATCAAACTCGAACAGTGGATAGCAACGTAGCTCCTTCATGTAACTGAAGAAAAAGCCGTAACAACTCCATCAAAAATATCCCATAAAATAGCCTGGCCAGGCGGTGGCACAGTGGATAGAGCATTGGACTAGGATGCGGAGGACCTGGGTTTGAAGCCCTGAGGTCACCAGCTTGAGCTCGAGGTCCTCGGCTTGAAGCCCAAGGTCACTGGCTTGAGCAAGGGGTCACTCACTGTGCTATAGCCCCATGGTCAAGGCACATATGAGAAAGCAATCAATGAACAACTAAGGTGCTGCAGTGAAGAATTGATGTTTCTCATCCCTTTCCCTTCCTGTCTGTCCCTCGCTCTGTCTCTGTCTCTGTCACATACACACACACACACACACACACACACACACACACACACATAATTATTTTATATGGGATTTATAAAAAAAATCCCATAAAATAATTAAAGCGGATGGAAGTCCTTCATCTTGGCCCTGAGACGTAAATATTAGAGCTGCAAGAGTGATCATCTCCCAAAAAAGACTTTATGATAGAAAGTGCCGTTTTTAAAAAAATGCTGTGAAACCCTGATTCATTGAAAAGCGGAGTCCAGACAGCTGGACATGGGCTTCAGCGATGTGTTTATAATCACCGACCATTGGATGTGCGCTTCTGCCCTGGATGCTGGTATCTAAAGATAGAATTATCACAGGCTGAATTTATGCCCAAATTATTGCCGGTGGGTTAAACTGTTCATGGTTATGGGTCCTGAACCCATGATGAGATTATTTGTACAGTTCTGTTTTCTCTGAAAAATACAAACTTAGATGCCTTCTGTCAAGGAAGCTACACTGGTGTTTATCTCCAGGGTCTCATTTTCGCACGGATGGGATGGCACAATTTGCTCAGCACGATTCCGACGGTATCCCGAATCCCCGGGTGTTTCTGTGGGTCCAGGGGAGCTAAGTGGACGTAACCAAGAAAAGCCTTGCCCAGCACGGGGGAGTGAGGTGGGTGGGGGTGAAGTCAGCCGCAGGTCTTAGGAGAGACGTCAGTCCTGGGCTGTGCCTCCCACAGGTGCACCAAGTTCAAAGTCACCATCCAGGACCGTAGAACGGGCTGTGAGCCCAGTGTCCCGTTTTGTTCTCAGAGTTCGCTCCAGAAACAGGGAGTCGACAGGCACAGCATTTGCAGCCTTCACAGCCACGAGTTAGAACTGCTTTCTCGCTCTCCTTTCTGCTGCGTTATTTCGTCTTTGGACTCGAGTGCACATCCGTCCCCGCTGTGTTGAGTGAGTTATGGGAGGGCTCCGCTACTTCTAGGTCCTGAGCTCTTGGAAGGAGAGCTCATTTCTCTCCTCTGTCTCTCCCAGAACTTGGCCCAATTCTTTGCCGAACATAGTAGGTTCTCAGTCAACAATTCTGAGATTGCTTGTCGGAATTACAAGAGGCTGGGGGTTTCAGGGAGTGATGAAGCGGGTGTAGCTTTCATATGTGACTTCGTTTTGCTGTTAGATGTGAACTGAACGTCTTTGCTTTAAGAGGTGTGGCCATCAGTCATCCACCTGTGATTCTGACTCCAAGCAGGGGTCCAGTGTGTGTGTGTGTGTGTGTGTATCTGTGTTTTTGATACCACCCACGATTCTACATCACCAGCAGGGGAGTCCTGTAATTCAATCCTGACTGTCTACCTGGAGATGCATCAGGTCCCACAGGGGAAGGGCTCACTTTTACCAGACTGCCCTCACCCCACTTTAGATGCCAATGACAAGGTCAGGCTGTCACCTGGGCTTCCAACCCACCAGCCACAGATCTGAGGTCCCAACCATCCCTCCTTGGGTTTGGCTAATTTGCTAGAACGGCTCAGAGAACTGAGAGAAATAGTGTACTTAACTAGGTCACCAGTTTGTAAGGAAAGGGTGTGACTCAGGAAGAGCCGGGTCGGGGTCGGAGGTCGGAGGTTGTAGCGGGGGGGGGAGCCGCCCAGGGCAGGTGTGGGGAAGGGCCCGAGCCCAGGCCCTCTCTGGGAGAAATTCTATAAACTTCCAGACAGCTGCCACTGTGCTGATTCCTGCCCTGCAGCCATGTTGCTTCCGTGACAGAATTCCTAGCGTTGTAGGTGGCTTTATTGTCATCTTAACTTGCCAATCCTCGTCACCCCTGTAAGATGCTGCTGACACACAGCAACCCCCTCCCCCTGGAAGCCTGTGGTGAGGGCAGAACATGAAAAGGCAGGACAGGGTGCTCAGGGCGGCCCCAGACACGGGGCGGGGCAGGCACAGTAGAGAGATTGCTACTCACGAACCGTCTGTGTGCTGCCAAGGAGCAAGCTGAACGGTGAAGACCTCCCCCTGGTCACATAGCTCAGGGTGCTGGTGACAGGATCGGAGCCCGGGAAAATCAGATACACGGGTGCCCTGGAACATTCCGAAACACTGCCTACACCACCTGTCCCTTCTCCTGACCCCTCTAATCACGGGGTGCACATTGGAGGGGGTGGGATCAGCTGTGCCCCTGTCCCCCCTCTGCAGAGACGGCCGGGGACCCGCCGGGACTTCTCTCTGTTGGCTTTTGCTCTTAGTTCCTTTAGCGCAGCGGTTACGTCACCTTGGGGGTCCCAGAGTTTACTTAGCAGGAGGCATGACCCCCCTGTAAGCAGGGGGCAGGTGTTGTTTTGAATACAGGACCGTAGATGAATCATGCCCGGCCCACGTGGGGTGGCAGAGATCCGGAAGAAATAAAGTAAAACTCTACCTCCCTGGGCTCAGGGCAAACCTCAGGCGGCCGGGCAGCTCTTGCCTCGGCTGCGGCAGCGGGGATTTTGGGGTTTGCCTCCGGGATGGGGGCTCTCCTCCTCATGCAGCATTCTGAGGAAACGGACAGGGACCGGAGACTACAACTGTGATCTCACCTTCACAGGAGAAATTTAAGTGGTGAGCCACGCCCTGCCGGGAAACCAAGGACACAGGTGTGTTTTCGTGGCCACAGACAGGCACATCATCAACATGTTTCTTCCGCAAAAATGATTTCCCGTGAATTTGTTTATTAACTAAGGGGACAGCTGAGCGGAGAGAGGACGGGCTTCTAGGGGGAAAAAAAAGCATAAAAAAACCAGTGGAAATGAACTTGGCTTTGTGGCGGACCTCCCTCTCTGCATTTTAAAATAACCTCAGGGGCGGAAGCTATTCGAGCCCACCTGAAGCCCTGGCTGAGACGACAGGCAAGCTGGGCTGCGACCCCTACCTGGGCCAGGACTCAGCAAGAAGACCGATTAAAGGGGACTCTCAGGGAGAGGGGCCCATGAAACAGCCAGGGACCAGAGCATGGTCTTCATAGAAACGAGCTACAAAGGACAAAGCCTTTCCCGGAGGTGCGGTGATGCATCCGCTTCCCCATTCCAACTGCCTGCCAAGCACCAAGGCGCATCACAGCTTTGCCCACAGGCCAGCCCACTGGTGGCGGGGACTCCTGATGGGACAGGAGCTCTCAGACCTGGATGCGGAAGCCAGGGGTAATGCGCCCTCCTCCTTTCCTGCCCTTTGCAGTAGAAGGAGCTCTTCTCCCCATCCACGCGGGCTCCGGGAGCACCAAACTTCAGGCCCCTCCTAGGGAGTGAGAGGTCACGGGAACCACGCCCCTCACCTGGGGAGACAGAGCCAGAGGTTGGGAGCCTGCCCGTGACTGTGGCCCCCTCTCCCTGGGGGGCTGTGTGCCCTCCCACCCTCGGAGCTATCCACAACCCCCACCCCTTGGGCTGGGCCTCATGCTGGAAGGGGCCCTGCAGAAGGATGCTTGAATAAAGTCTGGCTTTAAATATGGTGATTGTTCCTTAAATGTCATTGTTGACAGCTGGGGGGCCCAAGATAAGCACAGGCCTGCCTGGGAGTCAGCAGGAATCAGTATCCTCAACAGCTGTGGGTGCGGTTTCACCGTGCTCAGACCACACCTGTGAAACAGCCTGCGTTGTCATGCCCCTCACAGGACAGGAGCCTCCGGGAAAGGCTTTGTCCTTTGTAGCTCGTTTCTATGAAGACCATGCTCTGGTCCCCAGCTGTTTCATGGTTCCCCCTCCCTGAGAGTCCCCTTTAATCCTACCATCAGCGCCCCAGGCCTTCCTGTACACGTGCCCGCCAGGAATTTCCCACTGCAGAGACAAAAAGTGGGTCAATGTTAAAAATAAACACAAGCGAGTGCTCCCCATCCCAGGACATGCAAAGCACGCTTAGGTGTGGTTCTGGTGACAGGCGGTCGTGGTACAATGAAAATCCAATTCAAACTGGTGTTTTATTTAATTAATTAATTAATTAATTAATTATTGATTTTAGAGAGAGGAGAGAGAAAGAGGGGTGGGGAAAAGCGGGAAGCATCAACTCACAGTAGTTGCTTCTCATACGTGTCTTGATCGGGCAAGCCTGGGGTTTTGAACCAGCGACCTCAGAATTCCAGGTCGATGTTTTATCCACTGCACCACCACAGGTCGGGCTCTTTCTTTTCTTTCTTTTTTTTTTTTTTTTAAAGGGCGGATTATCCGCCCATGTGTGACACTGTAGCGTGAGGCTTCTTGCCTACATCCCGAGGCTCAAATAATTTAAATGAACCTCTCTTTATTGTTTTCATTGCTAAAGGAACTCATCTTCATGCAGAAGAATGAAAGAGCACAGGAGCACAGGCAACTGTAAGGAATGAAATAAAAACTCACCAGTCATCTCAATATTCTCAGGACATCGGGGTTAACGTTTGGCTGCAATAACGTTTGGCTGCAATAACGTTTGGCTGCAATAACGTTCAGTCTTTTGTTCTCTGCAAGAATGTGTTTTACAGCCATGGTGGCCAGAGTTCAAAGTCCCACCCCTGGGTATGAGTGCCCCAGATGAGGTCTTCTACTTGAGCGTGCTGGGGACCTGTCAATAAGGGATATGGAGAGAAATCTTGCAGGTGGATTCAAGATCCCCAATCAGCTGGCCCCGAGCTATTCTGAAGGGAGAAGGTCCTCGTTGAGCCTGACCCGGTGAGCCCTTCAGGAAGAGACTGACACCTTCCTGTTCTTGGAGCCCTAACCGTCAGGGAGACTTTCCCCTGCTGGCCCTGAGGAGGAAAGTTCCCTTTGATCTGAGAGGAGAAACTCTGTCGACAGCCACGGGAGACAGGGAGAGGACCCCGGTCTCAGACGGCTCTCCAGCTCCTGGGGACCTCGACCGCGGCCTTGCACGGCCCGTGCTGAGGACCCAGCCAAGCTGCAGGTGGACGCCTGATCGGCGAGGAGGTAATCCATGTGTGGTTTTCCTCCACCACCCCTGTGGTCATTTGTCACATGGCATACTCACTGAATACAGGGACAGGCAAATGAAAGGGGGTGTTTACATCACACCTTGGGACATTTTTGTCACATGGTGTCATGGAAGGCACTTGTTCTGTTGGGGGGGGGGAGCTCAGCCGGTTAGTTAATTCCAGGGTCACCAATACGAATACTCGCAGGACTCCGGCAGCACAGTGAGTTCATGGGGAGATGAAGCAAGGAATGCTAGGGGCCCGGGGGCCGAAGAAGGCATGGCCGCTCTCAAGGAGGCAGCGACTACAGAGATAAGGCCAAGGGTGTTTTTCACTTTTTTTTGGGGGGGGGGGAGGAATTTCATGTTGGGACACCTATTCCAGCTCTTCTCTTCTCTTCCCAGAGCAGCAGGCACTCTGGAACGTTAGGTGGGAATATTTATATACCGACTATATATATATAAACACTGCCTGCTAATTCCAGTTTTCCCGGAGCACACTCAGAGACCCGCTTGGGCCGACCAGCTCTCTGGGGTCCCGCACCGGTTTCCAGGCTGCAGGTTCTGCTGTGAGTGCGCTGTGTTGCCGGACGCACCTTGTCCCCGACATGTCGCCCTGAGTAACATGGCAGGAGCGAACAAACAGACTGGAACTGAGTCTTCCCGAGCGCTCCGGGACCAACGCCACAGGGCGAGCATCCAGACGTGAGAAGACGCGCTCCTGTCTATGTGTATTTTTTTGAGGATTCTGAATACATATTGCAAACGTGACACCCCCCCACCCCCACCCTCCCAAAGACAAGGAAACTTTCTCCGCATCCGTGCTAGTGTCTGTCTCTTAGTCCCTATTTCAATTTTGCCTATAATCTTTTTTTAACCTATATGTTTTATTTTTTTTATTTTTTAGATTTTTAAAATTTTATTTATTGATTTTTAGATAGAGAGGAGTGAGAGAGAAAGAGGGAGAGAGAGAGAGAAGGGGGAGGAGCAGGAAGCATCAACTCCCATACGTGCCTTGACTGGGCAAGCCCAAGGTTTTGAACCGGCAACCTCAGTGTTCCAGGTTGACGCTTTATCCACTGCACCACCACAGGTCAGGCCAACCTATATGTTTTAAATTATATTTGTGTGGTTGATATCACGTCACTTGTAAATGTTTGGCACCGGCGAAGTTGAATGTCCTTCATCTATTTATTGCTCGTCTGCGTTTCTTCATGAAGAATCATCTCTTCGTGTTCCTTAGATTTCTTTTTTTTTTGTCTTTTTTTTTTTGTTGTTTTTTTTTTTAGTTATTGAGAGCTCTTGACAGATCAGAACATTAACAGAGTTTAAATTCTCTGCCCTATTCAAGACGTGCAAAGTTTTATCTTGGCATAGATGAATGGTTCGCCATTTGGGCACAATATGCCTTAGAATGATTTTATCCTCATGGAAATACTCCAAGGTTTGAAACGTGAAGCTGGGAGTCTCCAGGGCTCTATGCGAGGACTGGACCATCTGTCCACGATCAGGTCCCCTCTCAGGTACATGCACGGGTCTTGCCATTGGAACAAAGTAATAAGTTAATCATATTTCAATGACAAGAGAAAACAAGAGGGCCCTGGCTGGTGGATAGAGCATCACCCCGGTGCACTGAGGTCGTGGGTTCGATCCCTGGTCAGGGCATATACGAGGGGCAGTCAGTGAGTACATAACTAATTGGAACAACTAAATGGAACAATGAGTTGATGCTCCTCTCTCTCTCTCTCTCTCTCTCTCTCTCTTTTTCATATCAATGGAGAAATTTAAAAAAGGGGGGAGAGAAAACAAGAGAGAGCAGAAGGATAAATGAAAGAAAAGAATCAGGAGAAAGTAGGGTGAGCTTAGGGTTTGAAAGATGTCAAGAACACAAGTCCTGTTCTAAGGACAAGGAAAGCCAGGTCAGCTACAACATCATAAACGTTCTTGGGCCCATCAAAGAGCTGAAGTTCAAAGTCACCAAGGAAGCCAGAATGTGGGGTAGATGGACGGATGGCTGCCTGCCCCACAGGTGGGTGAGAAGAGAGCTAAAATTTGAATGCCTTCTGAAGACCACAGGTGAGCTGGCCAGTGAGTCTGGAACAGCTGGGCCCCTAGACACAGGGGCGCACATGTATGGGCAGTCTCCCTTAGCAGATTGCCGATGGGCGCTCAGGAGACATGTCGGGGTGGGGAAGATCCCACCTGAGAGACCCTGCGCGGCTTAGGCATGCAGGTGGGGGTCGGTGGCTTCTGAGGGCGGCACACAGAGCTCCCCCTGCTTCCCAGGTTTTTTCTCCTCCTAATTGAAAGTGTCACATTGCCGGCGGAGAGGATGTGAACCTTCCAGTCCCTGAGACGCAGGCAAAGACTATTGCATTTGGAGGAGAAGCTAAACCTTCCTACCTTTTTCCTTTTTTTTTTTTAACTTTTTAATTCTGTTTTTATTTTTTGTATTTTTTTTTTTCTGAAGTTGGAAACAGGGAGGCAGTCAGACAGACTCCCGCATGCGCCCTATCAGGATCCACCCGGCATGCCCACAAAGGGGCGATGCTCTGCCCATCCGGGGCGTCACTCGGTTGCAACCAGAGCCATTCTAGTGCCTGAGGTGGAGGCCATAGAGCCATCCCCAGCACCCGGGCCAAACTTTGCTCCAATGGAGCCTTGGCTACAAGAGAGGAAGAGAGAGACAGAGAGGAAGGAGAGGGGGAGGGGTGGAGAAGCAGATGGGTGCCTCTCCTGTGTGCCCTGGCCGGGAATCGAACCTGGGACTCCTGCACGCCAGGCCAACGCTCTACCACTGAGCCAACCAGCCAGGGCCCTTCCTACTTTTTTGAGAGAGAGAGAGAGAGAGAGAAGAGGGGGGAATGTCTTCTGACTCCTAGGACACAGGCTGAGACCTAATGCTACTGGGAGACACACAAAACATCTTCCGGGAGAAGATGTGAGACAGAGTTTGGTGCCATCACAGGACAAAGGGACTCTGAGAACCTCTGTCTGAACCCAGGGCCACAGGCTCACCCCTTCCCTATGACAACAAGTCAACAACAAAGTAACAACATGTCTACAGATGAAAAACAAAGACAGGTTCATACAGTGGAATGTTACTCAGCAATAGCAAGAAACAAACTAACTGCCAATGTTGCAACACCCCCAAACCCCAGTATCATTACGATGAGGAGCGACGCCATCCACATAAGCAGATCAGGGCAGCCTAGAGCCAGAGGCAGGTGGAGGGGACGGGGGAACCTTTGGGGAGACAGATGGTGCAAGTGTTCTGATCTTGACTGTGGGAGCGGCCTCCTGGGTTTAAGTATTCGAACAACAGGGCCATTGGACCGGGCCATTGTCAGCCCAGAAAGCCCCTTCGGGGAAAGGGGCAGCATCTCAGGAAACCAGCCGAGACAGGTGTGGGTGGCGGTCGCAGTGGGGCTTTGCCCTTCTAACACCATGACTGTGGTGGCCTCACCATGTGTGGACCCACCTCAGAGGAAGAACACCCCTTCCAGGGCCACCTAGAACCTGGGATCCTTTTCTGTCTCCCAGGTCTTTGAATTTCCGGGCATTTATCTTGATAAGTGTGTTCAACAACCAATGACAGGACCCAAGGAGCACCCACCCAGGCTGTTGATTATATATCAGTAAATATCTAGTCATCTCTGGGGCCTGGCTATTGACTTCTTTATGGATGGGTTGATAGAAACACACATACACACACACACATGCACACATGCATGTACACACATATATCACATGCAGGTTATGTAAATTTGTTTAACAAAATGGAATGAATGCAGCTGCAAATGCAGAGGGAAGAGCCTCTGTGGACTAAAAACTGACTCAAGGAAACAGACATAAATTTTAGACAGTCCCCCTCGGCCCACAAATAAGGCCCACCATGGTGGACAGAGGTGAGAGAGGGACAATTCTTCACCCTGAAGCAGCTGTCCGGGCTGGCAGGAAATATCACCTCTGGCCGGCATCCGTCTCGAGAAACTGAAGGGACTCAGTACAGGAGTCTGGGGAAAGTGAGAAAGATGGCCTCCGCAAGCCGGCTGACCGTCCCATGGACCTGACGCCCAGGTTTTGATAAAACAGAAGGGGAACGGGGTGGACTCATGCAGCGGGACGGACCCAGAAGTCTCCCGCTGCCCCGCTGCTGACAGCCACCAGCCAACGTGACCCCCTAGGGGCCTCACGCCTCCCGTAAGCTGGGTTTTCCAATGCAGGGCGCCATGCTCGGAGCTGAACAGGGACCAAGCCCCACGAAGCAGGTGGGCTGCTCACAGATGAGCAGGTTTACGGTGACCCCACAGGAGGACCATGAACCCGGACACGCCCTGGCAGCCCCCCACGATGGACGTTTGGGAGCTCAACCCAAGAGAGATGGGCGGTTCCCCTTCTCCATAATGGTGCCTCTTATTTTATAGACACAACAGAATGCAGACCTTTTTTTTTTTTTTTTAGGGTCCTAAAGCCAAAAAGGATTCTGTGTCTTAGCGTCACGCCCTACCTTGTCACGTGAGGGTGGCAGATTTACTTATCGGCGACCCCATAAACACTGAGGATGGCCGAGCGGTATGCCAAAGGGGGCCCTGAACCGAGGCCGTGTGCCTGCTAACTTCACTTCCTCAACTTTTCCCAGTGAGGAGATCTCTTTTCTCGGCGTGGAGAAATTACACGAATTTTTGAAATGAACTATATGTGAGACCACATTGAGGTAAATAGAATCTAATAAACATCAGTGTGTGTGTGAAATTGTGTCATCTGTACCATACAGACACAGACTTGGTATATACATAGTTGCACTGCACATGCAGTGTTACATCGGATACACATTACACGTCTAATAGATACTTTGCAAGTCAATGCAAAGCTAGCACCATACAGCACTTTATTTGTAGGACTACAACCTGAAACATGGTGTCCTTACATGATTCTCTATACTTGAGCATATATATTGGGCCAGAGTAATGTAAAATGAACACATCACGTAGCACAGACATCTGTAGTGTATTCGCGATGTACGTAAGTCATAAAACAGCAAGTGATTCCACAAGTTAGTTTCCTTGCTGCCCCGGTGACCTGTCCCTGTTCTTCCTGCCAGGTGGACCCCGCCTGCTTCATTATTATTGTCACTTGTTTCCTGCAGAGCTCTGGAAGGGGGAGGTCTGGGGTCGTTAGTAACCTGCCTGTCCCATTTTTCTATCCTTAGAAAAGCAACCTCCCCCAACTGCTTTGCAGCCCAATTTTAATTCAAATGCAAACTACTCCCTTAGGGCTAATAGTGGAACAGGAGCCTCAGGCAGGCTGGTGACAGCACTGGTGTTTTTCATCTGCTTAGAACCTTGTTTCCCTGCTCCCCCCAGACCCTCGTGCACCTCACGTCCTGCCAGCATTTCACCTTTGTCTCCCTGGGTCCTATCCCCAGGGACATCCATCCATTTGTCACATAGAATTCCTCACCTTTCACTGGCGGCTTGTTAATTTAAATGTCTGAGAGCAGTAAGATTCAAACCAAGGCAAGACATTTATAGATGAACTGATACCTACATAAAGAGATTTGCTGTAAGGAACTGGCTGATGCGGCTGTGGAGGTGGGCCAGCCTCACGATCGGCAGGATGGAGATCGGGAGCTGGAGACCCAGGAGAAATGATGGGTTGGTTCTAGTCTGAGTGCCAAGACCTGCACCAGGAGAGGGGAGCTGCATTTCCCATCTACAGACTGCAAGACCAAGTTGCAGATCAAGTCTGGAAGCAGAAAAACACAAACAAAAAACCGATATCCCACTCAAACGTCATCAGCCAGAAGAATTCTCTCTTATGTCAGGAGAGGCAGCCTTCTTGTTTGAGTCAGACCTTCAACTGATAGGATGAGGAGGCCCATTCACGTTAGGGAGGACAATCTGCTTTGCTCATATAAATGCGAATCTCACCTGAAAACCTCACGGACACACCTGGAATAATGTTTGACTAAATACCTGGAAACTTTGTGGCCTAGTCAGGTTGACACATAAAAATTTACTATCACCACGTCCTAATTCCCGGAAACTATGAGTATGGTACCTTCTATGGCAAGAGAAATTTTGCCAGTCCTCAGATGGGAGATTTATCTGGGTTGGCCCAATGTAATCACAAGGGTCAGAGTCAGAGAAGACAGAAGATGCCATACTGCTGGCTCAGGAGGAAGGGAGGGGACCACAGCCTAGAAGTGTGGGTGGTGTCCAGACTCTAGGAAAAGTATTCTAGGACATTATCTCCTGTTAGAGCCTACAGAACACAGACCTGTTGACAACGTCACTTTGGATTTTGGGCCCCCAGACCGTGAGGTTATGACCCTGGGGTTGTTTTAAGGCCACTGAGTCGGTGACAATTGGAGCACAGCAGCTGCAGGAGACAACACAGTCCCCAAAATTCACAGCAGGTGACAGGAGTGACTGTCATGTCCCCACCTTCAGAACTTCATTTACAAAACCTTTTGGGACACTGGTCTGCCCTGACTTGGCCGACACGTTGTTTACGATGACTTTCTTTGGGAACCATGTCATGGGACCAACCAGTAGATAAGTTTACCTTTTTAACTAAGGTATTCCTGGTGACATTCATAACTGAGCTCCCTTGGGGTGGGATCCAAACCAAAGCCTCCCTGTACTGAACCCCTCTCCTTATGGTACCTCTCACATCACATGGTTCAGCTGAGGTCGGTGGAGGGGGATTATCACAGAAGTGAAACACCTGGGCTGTGTTTAGTGGTGTGGTCTTGGATAAGCGACCAGTGTCCTCATCTCTAAAATGAAGATAATCACACACAGTTCACAGACTACCTGCGGATTACCTGGGCCAATTCACACAATGTGTTTGAATAGGGCTCAGCTCACTGTAGGTGCTAGTGCTCAACGGACGTCTGCTCTTGTTAAAAGCTCTGTGTGTGGAATAAAAAATAACCTTTTTTGGCAAGAATGGGAGGCCCGACCTTCTCCTGACGTTGTTTGTTAAGACCTCACGAATCCAGAATTGTTTGAGTTCCAAAGCAGGACACCCAGCAGTCATGGCAAATAAACAGCGATCCGTTGGACCACTTCATTCCGATGGGAATTGTGGGATTGGAGAGAGACACTCTCATTTTCTAAAAATCAACTTAGGGGGGCATATGATTTTCAAAAGAATTTTTAGAAGAGTGTTAACCATTCTTCTTGGCTATTGGCTTTGTAATGACGATGTTGTGATAATAATGATGATAATAATAATAATAGCGTTGTGTTTAAGAGCTGTAAAATTTCCTCATTTGTGATATAAGTGACTTCCTTTGTCACTGTAGATAAAAACTGGGCTGGGAACCTGGACAGTTGCATTTGAAATTCGACCCTTTTACCTCCCACTGAGCGGTCACAGGCCAGACCCTTCAACTCCACAGACCTCAGCTTCCTTATCTGTAATTTGGGAACATGAACATTACACGTCCCACAGGGTGGCCGGGGGCATTAGAGGGCACCCCTTCACCCAGAGCCCCACACGTGGTCAGAGCCTCACAGGGATGAGGCGTGTTCTCATTTACCATGATCCTCAGAGCCTTCCAAAAATTAAAAAAAAAAAAGGAGTACCATCAGCTTCCCCCTCTCACCATGGTGGACGGGTCCCTGCGTGATGAGCGCCCACACGCTGCCCTCCCCACTGACCTCTTCAGAGTATTTTTATCACCCTGTTCGGGAGCGCCCCTGATGAAGCCCGCTGCTGAGGAGGAGCGGAACCAGGACCCGGCCCACCCTGCTGGCTGACATAATTTCATAACCCGATTCTTCAAAAACAACAACACAAAGAGACCTTTGAGACAGACGGCAGGAAGTCCAGAGCACTCTGATCACATGGCCAGTATCTGTACACGTTCCACCCCGATGGGCTCCGACCTGGAGGAACACTTCTGTTCAGAAGGAGAGTCAGAAAGAGTACGCGGGAGTGTGTGTGGTGACGCTTTGAACTCTGAAAGAAGGCGCTCAGGCAGCGGAGGCTTGTCCTGACCGCAGTCTCTCCATTCATTTGAAAACCTCTGTGGGGAGGAGGACGGGGCTCCCGGCCCCCAGAGCCATGAGACAGAAACGCCCCGTCCTGCGTCCTGCAGAAGCTGCCCTCCCTGCCCGCCCCTGCCACCTGTGCACTTGATTGCAGCAGCCAAACTAGGTCAGCTGCTTCAGACAGTGTCCCTGGAAGGGACCGAGAGGGACCAGAGTGAGTAGATGACTCCAGAGGCACAGGGACAGGGACAATGTCCCCACAGAGGGAGCCAAGCACTCGGAGTGCGGCCTTGAGCCCTGGCACCTGTCAAAACAGTCACTGCAACCTGAAATAACAGTGGTGATTTATTGGTTTGTCTCGGTCACTAGCTGCCCCGGGGTTTAGAGAAGAGCATGCCGCAGGCCGGCTGACCTGCCAGGTTTGGGGAATGAACACGGCGATGAGGCGAAACGCCCTGTCCCCCGCCCTGTCCCAACCTCACACGAGGAGACTATGCCTTGTGCATCAATGTCACTGGGCTGCTTTCAGCCCAGAAGAACCCTCTCTGTTATCGCTTGTCACCATCCTGCACGGCCGGGCTCCCACACAGCCGCCCTCACCCCCAGAGCCGGTTTGTCTCTGTAACTGCCCAGCGCACTCTGATCACATGGCCAGTCTTGGCGGGACCTGGAGGTCCCGTCTTGGCGTCCGTCTGTGGAACCGAATCCGTAAGCGCGAGTCCTGGCCCTATCTTTTTATAACCCTTCCACGGGAACCTGAAACTTGAGGATACCACGGACAGGGATGTGACTGTCCCCCCAGGGAGTATACACACCTCAGAGAGCCTCATTACGTGCCCAGGTGTGACACCATGAGGCTGCTCTGTGGGTAGGGCCGCATGCCCACAGTGTGCTGAGGCCTTGGAGGCTGAGTGTCCCTGTGGCCAGGTGTGGGCGTGGTCAGCTGTGGGTGTGGTCAGCTGTGGGTGGGGCCAGGTGTGGACCAGGCTTAGGTACCTGCTGTCTGTATGGACATTTCATGCACAAAATAGTCACTGTTCATAGTTGTGCTGATGGATGATGTGTAAGACAAGACTGCTCTGAACAAACGCCCCAGTCATTATGCTGGGTGACCAGGGGCCCCTGTGGGGAGAATCCAGGGAGGGTCGAAGCTGGCGGGTTCAGGAGACACAGGGGAGGCAAAATGGGCACGTTCAGGACTCCGTTCTCCCCCGTCGCCCCCATCTGAGCACATCACGTCTCATGAACAAATTCAGCAGCTTCCAGAGACTTCTGCCCGTTTCAATGCTCCCCTCCGTCTGTGCGCAGAGCCCGGCGTGCAGCCTTCCGCGTTTGTGCTCACACGGTCCCGGCAGTTCCTATGACACTCTCTGGTGAACGCATCCCTCTGTACGTGCTTGTGCGGGCACGCTGTCACCTGCACTGGCAGCTCGGATGCTACCCACAGAACCTGGCAGGCCCGCGACAGTCCCAGCATCGGGGCCGTGGCGAATGTGTCCGTGCTGCAGAACCGAGCTCTGTGCGCGCCCGCTGCCGCGTGGGCACTTGGGAGTGGACATGGAGAGCCAACAAAACCACCTAACAGCCAAGTTCCCTTGTGGGAACACCCCGGGGCATTGAATGTTCACCAAACCAGGCAGTCTGGCTGGCGGAGGGGGCTATGGGGGGTCGGGGTCCACTTGGAGCGTGCTGAAGGACTACTGAATTTGGGCAAAAAACCCCGCTCTTGATGGCCAGGTGAGCATCGGTGGACGCAGCACGTGTTGGAATCTGACTTAAAAACAGTCCACGTTAAGCAGAGTAGCCTGGTTTTTAGTCGACATTCGGGAGGCTACATCTGTCCCATTCTGTGACTATCAACAGTTTGGCCATGTGAAGTTGCTCAGATCTGACCGTTTTGGCACATAAAATTACACTGTCACCAGGGCAAGCTGCATTGGGGGACATTATATTTAATAGATCTCTGGGGATGGCTTCGTGATCAAAAGTGGCAATTAGTATAAATTCTAGGTCATTTTCATACAGTGGCTCCTCTCGGTTGAAATGAGAGTAAATGAAAGTTAAAGTAAGTTAGGAGTCATGCTCTAATTTAGCAGAATTCAAATTCCTTTGTGGGTCAAAACGACTAAGCCTCCCCGGTGGAAGGAAGGGTAGGCATCTCTCATGGAGTCTCTCTTTTACTTCTCAAGCCATTGCTGGGTTTTCTGAGAGACTAAAACTTGGTGAAAAGTTCTCGCTAACTCAGGCAAACTCCTCCGTGCACCCCTCCCAGACTTCTGCCTGTGGGCCAGCACTGTCCGATCTCACTGACCCCTTTGCTCCCTACGGGTAACCACCCTCCTGGTGTGACCATCCAGCAGGCGTCCCAACACCATCATGACAGACTTTTCCTTTTTTTAAAATAAGCGTGGAGAATACACTCCTTCTCTGTCTAGTACCACGTTCTCATGTCAGATAAAACCACCTGGAAGCACCGCCCTCCATGGATGCGAAGTCTCACACACACACACACACACAGGCTGGGCGTGGCGTTGCCATGGGGAATGCTGGTAGAAGTCATCGAAAATGAGGAACAGGAAGTGATCACCCAGGCCAGGTGTCATCGTGGGAACCAATGCATAGAGAGCGCAGGTGAGTGGTCCCAATCAGCGGTCAGTGGCAGCAAGCATCCGGGAGGACCCCATGCTGCCCTGGGTGGGAAACCACGTCACCACGGCTCCCAACAGCCCGCCTGTAACGATGGAGCCTATTAGGGACGCACTGTGCGGGGGAAAAAAAATCACTAACTGTTCTTCCTGAAAATATAAGGAAAACTGCAGGCACCTGCCTACGGCACTGGGGTAGCAGGGTGGCTTCAGAATGGGAGGCCCCCCATCCCTGGGTCTCCATCTGGATGGGAGTCAAGATGTCCCTTCCCTCCTGCTCTGACGTGGACACATTGCACGCTCCACCAAAGTGCATTAGCTCCAGGGCTCGGCTCAGCGTCGTTTGGCTGTGACGCATCGTAATGGCTGAGGGACTGGTATTACTATTGGATGTGATGCCTCTAATGCTGTAGGAGGTGTGACCGCCTCAGTTCATAGCCAAGCGGGGAAGGGGCCGGAAACACAGCTGTCCCGTCATGTGACGGTGCCGTGGTGTGTCCATGCATCGTCTGGAAGGTACCGGCACCTTCTAACAGCATACTCGTGATGACGCCTGACTCTTTGTGTTGATGATGTGTGAGCCTCTGAAGGGGGCCAGCCCGTGCGCCTGTGGCGGCTGCGGTTACCTCACATTACCACGGAAAGCTGAATGGCTACGTCAGTCCCAAGAGGTAGAATGCGATGGAGTCAGGACTCGAACCCGGAACACCGGGCCTCAGCATCCATACTCTTAACTGCTCTGCTGTGTGGAGGCACCTGGCGTCTTCTCAGCTGCTGTCCGGATGAGTCAGCGCCTCCCCAGGAGTGTCCCCTACGCATGCGCATGAGCGTGTGTGTGTGTGTGTGTGTGTGTGTGTGTGTGCACACACACATGCACACACAAAAGGACATTTTTTTTCTCTGTGTCTTTCAGCCCCCTGGCTGCTGTCTTCAGAAATTTCCCTTCGATTTTCTCATCAGTATGTCATTAACACCACTCATCAGAACCCTGTTTCCTCCTCCGTAGAGAGCCTAATTGCAGCCATTTACTTGTTTATGGAAAAGTCCCGGATGGACTTTATTAGCACTTCCCCTCGTGTAATGCCCAGAATAAAAATGCATAGTGCATCCAACCAGAGTGCAGAGGTGCAGAGGACGGCCGTGTGAGAGTCAGAGTGAGGGGCAGGACAGAGAGGACATGAGTGCAGCTCATCGGGCGAATACACACGTGTGTTCTTTGTCGTAGGGAAGGCACTGGGCACAAGCTTCACTGCAGTCTGAGCCCTGGGTCACCCCCCCCCCCCGCTTGCATACCCACGGCTGTGAGGCGTGGATGCTGTGTCATCCTCACGGTAAGCAGAACAGCCTCTAGGATGCCCACGTCCTTAGCCCTACAGCTTGTGACTGTGTGACCTTCAATGGCATGAGGGACATGTGAGGTGTGACTCAGCTCAGGATGTTTTTTTTTTGTTTTTAGTGAGAGAAGAGGAGGCAGAGAGACTACTACATGTGCCCCAACCAGTATCCACCTGGCATGCCCACTAGGGGGCGATGCTCTGCCCATCTGGGGCATTGCTCTATTGTTTAGTAACCAAGCTCTTCTTAGTGCCTGAGGTGAAGACCATGAAGCCGTCCTCAGCAGCTGGGGCCAAGTTGCTCCAATGGAGCCTTGGCTGCAAGAGGAGAAGAGAGAGAGAGAGAGAAATGAGGGGGAAGGGTGGAGAAGCAGATGGGCGCTTCTCCTGTTTGTCCTGACTGGGAATCAAACCTGGAACTTCCACACGTGGGGCCGATGCTCTACCACTGAGCCAGCCGGCCAGGGCCTCAGAATCTTGAATGGGGCAGTGATCTGGCTCAGCCCGGTAGCCCAGCGTCATCACAGGGGATGGTAGCCTAGAAAGAGGGGGTGGGTTGGAATCAGAAGGGATGTGAGGACGCAGCAGAGGCTGCAGTGATGCCCCCATGAGCCCAGGATGCGGGCACCTCTGGGAGCTGGAATAGGGAATGGGAAACTCTCTGGTGGCCAGGATAGGATAGGACCTCTCCCACTAACTGTGTCAACGCCTAGGGCAGAGCATGGACCGTAATTGGCATCGTAACATGCATGCTGGGTGTGTAAATAAATGAGTGGGTGAGTGTAGATCCCGGCTCCAATGTTTGAAGCGCTGTGACCATCGACCCAGTAACTAGCAAACATGGCCTCACTGTGGTCAGTGTGCAGGGCACAGTCACCTGACATTTATCTGGGTGCTGGGGCTTCTTGCATGGAGCCGGGGGGTCGCCAGTGTCCCCTCCATTCCAGGCAGTGCTGGTGCTGTCGCCTTCGCCCACAAGGAAGACAGCAAAAGTCTCTCTAACCTCGTAGAGCTGCTTTCTGTTCCTCCACAGTCATTTCTAAGGAGGGACTGGCAGGGTGATGTCCTGAGGCCGTGCAGCATTGGAAATGCAGAGACTTAACCTCTGGAACACAAACAAGTCCGAGTGCAACTCCAGCCTTTGCGTGGCTTCGGTTGGCTCTGCGATGCTGCTCGGGACAGTTCCGGAAGCCTTCTTCATGGCTAACATCTCCACGCCCGCCATCAGCCTGTCACCGATTTCTGTCTTTGCTTATGTCCACAGGCAAGTTGGAGGGTTGGGTGACCAACATGACAATTTGCACGCACCATGCACGCACACACACATGCAAACACATGCACACACGCAAACGCACACACATACATGCACATACTCACACACAAAAACACACACGCACACACATATATGCACACACATACATGCACATACACACATGCATGCACACATATGCGCACCCCTCCTTCCATCTCTGGCCATTTCGAGTAATAGTTCCCATTGTCCCCCTTGGCTGTAAGCCACATTAAATCAAGGTGGAACAGTTTGGGGATGGGGACATATCTGATTAAATACAGCCCTGGCAAGACCCACAGCGAGGCCCATAAACTCTGGCACTCGAGCAAAGACCCTGGCGAGTGACAGAAAATGCTAAGATGTCCTAAGTGTCAGAGCTCGAGCACCACGCCACCAGGTGCTGTTTGGAAGAGGGCCCTGTGCTCACTGACAGGTTCATTCGGCGCACCCAGGGTGACAGCTGTTAATGTGTGTATTAATCAGTGTACTAAAGAGTGCACTAATTAGTGTGCTAGCATCTTTCCTGGGTGGGCGAGGCCCCAGCTGGTCACAACCTGGCCGCTTGCAGAGGAGTCGGGTCATGCTGGTGCCCAGCCGTCTGTGCTAGAAAGTTCTGTGCAGGTTACTCACGTGTGAAAGCCTACTGCCTCCTGACTTTAGAGGAGGTGACGGCTCTTCCCAAGAGCAGAGCCTTGGTTTCCTTGTGTCTCAGCTTAGGCCTCCCAGTTCTCACACCGGGGACAGCGCAGCGGGGACAGCAGGCAGAGGTCCTGCAGAGGTCAACATTGTCCACTTCTTGCAGGTGGCCTCCAAGGCGTGGGGCGCTGGACTCCCCCGAATTGATGCCCGGGTGCACCCATCTCCTCACAACGGTGGAGCAGACTGTGGGGTTCCACCTGCACATTGTGTGGGAGGCTGGCCATTGATGTTTTCAGCACAGCTGTCGCCTTGGTGAGGGACAGTGTGAGAAGGCCTGTGATGACCTTCACACTAGTCCCAGCTCCAGGGTCCACAAAGTGACACAGTCCGAAGCTCCGTAAGGACCACCTTCTTCCAGCAAAGCCTCCTGAAGGAGCCCGCCTTCCAGGTGACGGCTGTGATGTCCGGCTCCTGTTGATTCAAACGGCTGCGTCACGGAGCTCAACCGTGGGACCACACATAGTTTTGATAAAGGTCCTGCTTTCTTGTCGAGCTCACATCCTTTTCCGTGTCCCCCATCCTGTGTATGCACTAGTGATTTTTCTGGAAATACCGTCTTCAGGAGGTTGGCAAGGGTGAGGCTTTCAAAAGCTGAGGATGTTGTTTACGATACAGGACAGAGTTGGCGCAGACCTGGCTGAGGACTCAAGAATGCCTGAGTCATGTCTCTTCCACACGCACGCAGATGTGGCTGGGTGGCATGTGTGTGAGATCCGGTGGGGAATCCCCTACAACATGATGCTCCTCCCAACACCCCAAGATTCATCGCGGTTCCAGCAGCGCGATTACCTTCAGGAAGGCGAGAAGAAGTCGTGCTGTGTCATTTCTGTGCAGCTCGGTCCTTGGGTGACCTTGAACTTCCGCACCTAGCCTTCCTTGTAGGTTAAAACCGCTGCTGTTTTTAGAGTATTTTTGGCTAGAAAGAAAAGAACACAGGTTCCTCCATCTTCTCTCCAATTTCTAGCTGGGGATTGAACGCCTTGGAGACAAACTGACAGGGACCGGCTCTGTGGTTTGTGCTGGGGACGCAGAAGGCCGGGTCTGACTGTCCCCTCCTTGGGGGCTCCATTCCGAGTCACGTCTCATTGGTCTCTGGACGGGCGAGTGGCCGCCCTCACGGTGCTCTGCTGTGCAGACTGTTTCTGACTGCTGTGCCCGGGTCAGAGCTGTCACAGGTCAGCACGTGTCCCTCCTGTTTGCATGTCAGTCGTGATGTCCAACGACACCCGGGACCGTGTGACCCTGCCCGGGGGATCCTGCCGGTGAAGAAGATTCCCACGCCCCCGGCTGCTCCGCCCTTTCCGGCAGCTGCGGTGTCACGTTCACCCGCATTAGGATGGAGGCGGGCTCCACGTCTCCCAGGCGCTTTCCTTCTCCGCTGGGGCGGGAACAAGGCCCGTCACTCAGAACGTGCCGAGCCACGTCCTGTCTGTGGAGCAGGTCGGCCTCTGTCCGGCAGGCCACCAGGCTCCCTCGGAAGCAGCGGCCCCGGGCCGTGTATGGGCATGAGCCTCAGGGGGGGCTCTGCTCCGTTTTAGGGGAGCGGAGTGGGGGGAACGGTGGACACGCTGACCCACGGGAGTAAGACTGCCAGCCGCACAAGCCGCACGCGGGGATTTCCAAATGGGCTCACCCACGCGAGAACACCTGAATGCTCACTAGGGGCGTGATGACATACCCGATTGTGCGCCATGTTGCGCAGGATGCGGTATTGTGATTTTGCTAAAAAATGGTTGTCATCGTTCAGAGAAAGGTGCTGACGTCCTAACAGATTGCAGGCAGAGATTCTCTCTCTGAAGGAATTTCCAGAGGTCGCAGGAAGAATGTATGAACACGGGTGATTGGTGAGGTTTCACGGCTCTGAGGAGGCTTACGCCTGCCTGACCGCATGGCTGTTTGGAAACCTATGTGACCTTCCAGCCTCGGGACTGCACAGCCGGTGGCCACAAAGGTGGTCCGCACCCTTTGACCTTCTGGTGCCTCTGGGCACCTTTGCCCGTGGTTTTTGTGTCTGGGTACACGGTGACGAGTCCTTTCAGGGCTGGTTCTAACTTCTGCGTGCAGCAGAGCCTTGCAAATGCCTTTGGCTGTGGAGCGGACCCCTGACTGTAAAGTCCTCTGAACGGGATAATTGCAGAGACTAACGGCTGGGCGCCGTGCCACCACAATTGTAAATAGCACCGACAGCGTAATTTGCCCTCATTAATGGCTCCATTCCCGTCCCCTTCATTAGCAAGCTCTGTGCACGGAGATGCCGGGGTGGGGGTGGGGGGTGAGGATGGGCAAGAGGTGGGCCCTGGGACAGTGGTGCCCAGGGAGACTTCCAACCTATCTGTACAGGGGGAGGTATCATGGGACAGGGTGCAAATCTTATTTTAACACATGCATTTTGCCTGCTTGGCTCACAAGGCATTCTTACAGTAAATAAATGATGAATAAACTCCACCTCCAATATAATAATAATAACAGTAACAACACAAGAAGGGGGGTGGAGGAGACGGAGGGGAAACGTAAAATCAAGAACTGTTTCCCTCGTGTACACGTTCGTGGGTCAATTTCAATGTCATTCCAATCACCCAGAATCCTCCACAATGCCACTTACTCTACTGTTTTAGATCTCGGGTCCCATGGGTTGCTCGTCTTTCTAAAGATGTTATTTTTGCTCTTTGTGTGACATCAACAGCCCTAGCCTACTCCTGTGGGATCATGACATAAGAACGTCCCTTCCCTCGGAAGTGTTGGGAGGAGACTGCCCCCACCCTCTCCCATCCCCGCGGGTCCTCTTGCCACAGAAGTCGGTTGAAGACCAGGTTCCACCATTCTGCTGCACCTTGGTGAGATAAATCTCTCACTCTGTGTCGAGCCATGAGGGGCCCCAGGGAGTGGAAAGGCCCCTGCTCCCAGCGGCCTGGCTGGGGGCAGTGTCTATCCCTCCTGGCTCACGCAGGGGGGGTGTGTGCCAGCAGCCACAGCCCACGCAACACGTTTGTACCATGTGGTCCAAGAGAGTACAGAATCTTCCTTCTACTCAGCCACTCAGCCGGATCACAGGTCAGACCAGGAGGCACGTTTCTGTGTTGCTTTTGCGTTGGCCAGCCTGGGGGAACACGGTGATTATTACTTCTTGAGAGAAAGGAACAGCCCTATTTCAGAACAAACCCTAGAGTCTCTCGTGCTGAGGTTCGCCGCTCTGGAGAGGGGCAGACCTCCGGGTCAACCTGCTTTCCACCGCTGTGCCCAGGTACTGAGCTACCACGTTAATTTTGGGTGTTTCTGCCTGTGACCGTGGGATGATAGTTCCCACCCCAGTGCTCATGTGCAGCTGCACGAACTGCACACGTAATCACAAGAGTGATCCTTTAGTTTCGCTAGTACATCCTCCCCAACACACACACACACATACGCACACACTCTGACACCCAATCTTCCTCTTCCATGCACTTGCCCCCTGCCTTCCGGACCCAACTCCGCCTTATCCCCATTCTTCTGTAAGAACCCATTCTTTTCTTTACTGCTTTCATTTATTGACAGATGCGTCCTGAATAATAGAGAGCCAAGTTAAGCAAACGGCAGCAACAGAACACCCTGACATATTTACAAAGAACGTTGCATCTGGCTCGGTGCCCCAGTGGCAAACTCGGCACTGTCTGGGACGTGGTGAGCATGAAATGGTCTGGGTGCTAGACCCTCCCCCCCAAAAAAAAAAAAATCAAACGAGGGAGAGCTATCCCAGATGAATCCTGTCTTCTCCCCACCCCACCACCCGCTCCTGATCCTGTTCAAAACACAAACTGATTAAGGGCTTACACAGAGCAAGACAGACGGGAACACACTCGCTCAGAGAATCGGGGGGAACTGTCCTAATGTTATCAACTAATTGTTACCCCTCTGTGCAGTTCATTTCTCTCTTTTTTTTCCACATAAAAGTGTGGCAGGAAAGAAATTCTTTAGGATATAAAATAATCAATTCCTCACTATTCAGAAAGGGGCATAAAAAAGTCACTGAGTGTGAGGGGAGTCCCCCTCCTGTCCAGCAAGCCCTCCAAGGGCCACACGGACTACAGTTAAGATGCTTTGATGTCCACAGATAACCTACACAACAGCGACAACAAAAACACTTAACTTCTATTACCCTTATTCTAATGTTCTCGTTTCTACAGCATTCGTTACCTAGTGTCACATCATCATTATCTCAGGAAAATAAAATGTCACTCCCCCCTTTTTTGGTGGAAATTTCCAACATACAGCAAAATAGGAGATGGAGAGATAAATGCATGAACTTCCAAGTACTCCTTACCTCATTTCGACAACTGTCACCATTCAGCACCAGTACGGCCGCTGATAAAGTTCACCATGGCCTCTTAGTGCCTTTTGATACCCAGTCAGTGTTTGGTCCCCCTTGGTGTCTCAGCCGTGGCCGGCAGACCAACCATCAGTATGGTTGCCGCAGGTGTCCGCAAGGATCATACAGAGTCCTTCCCTTACTCACAAGGCATCAGGGAAACTCATTTAAAAGAAAGTGGAATCTATTTGGCAAGCTTGACAAACAATAAATTGAGTAATACCGGATTCAGAGTAATCACCCAGTTGAGAATGTGCGCGTTTATAACATTGTGGAAGGGAGTTTGACAGGAGCAATTGAGATGCATGTATCTTTTATCTGGTCTCAAAATTCAAAGCCTGGGAGCAGAGCGGACATGTGCCGCATTGTGCTGGTTGTACAGCACGCACTTGGGCCACATCTGTAGGAGAGCATATTACGTTGGCGTGTTGTTATTCTACTCTTTTCAGCGGACAGTGGGAAAATGTTCCAGTCTTACAAAGTCAGTGTTGTAGGAAAATTTATTGACACAAGACGAGAAAAAGTGACATTTCCTAAATTGCACATTGTGTTGTATGGGCTAGTGCTGGTCCTGCATTTGTGCACAAAGAGGAGTGCTCAGGAGGTGGTGGCATTATTTGAAATAGTGAAATGAAGGTGGTGGTGATGATGGTGAAGATGGTGATGGTGATGGTGGTGATGGTGGTGATGATGATGGTGGTGGCAATTGTGATGATGATGGTGGTAGTGATGGTGATGGTGGTGATGGTGATGATGATGGTGGTGATTGTGGTGATGATGATGGTGATGACTGTGGAGATGATGATTGTGATGATGGTGGTGATGATGGTGATAATGATTGTGATGATGGTGGTGATGATGATGATGATGGTGATGGTGGTGATAATGATGGTGGTAGTGATGGTGGTGGTGTTGAAAATGACATAAAGCTTTTGATATGAATAGTACAATGTTTTAGATGTATTGGACTAAGTTTGAGGTCATGAGCACCATTTCTGAACATCTTTAACTGGATTGAAACATATATCCTGTTGCTTATTAACTGTGATCCTAAGACATGCTACTTAACTTCTCTTCAGTTTCCTCATCTGGTACCTGAAAGTCAACGAGTGCCTAACTCATGGGATTGCTGAGGATCAAATGAATTACTATGTAGAGAACTCAGACCATACCAAACAAGTTGGGACATTGTAAGGGGTTTATGCACTTGTATATTATTGTCATTATTATCATTTTCTCACATCAGTGATAAATAATTTAAAAATCTTAATATTTTCAGTCAACAGTATTCATTTTTAAATGTTCTCCTTTTAATAAGAAAAAGATAAATTCTTTTAAAAAATATGAATTTGACTAATAGTAAGATGATTCTAGTGTGCCTTCTGTGAATTTTGCTCTTTATGGATTCTCTGAGTTCTCTGTTTACATTTTAGTAACTGTTAAACAAATAGGAAGGTAAATTTTAGTTTTAAAATTTTTGCAAAAAAATGTTTGCATGGTCATAAACTTCTTCAGAAAAGACACTTGAACACCAATGGCGCTTACTAAAGGATAATAAAATAACATAGTCTCTATCAGAAATATTGTAAAACTGAAATAATTTTGAAAATAAAAATAATGAAAAAAATCCTAATATAATTTACACAGAACTGAGATTAGAAAATTTCAGTCCTAGTCCCTGATTTGGGGGTATCGATAAACCTCCCTTTATAAAAAGCTTACACAAAATATAGAGAACACACACACACACACACACACACACACAGAAGATAAACGAGAGAGACAGCCAGTGTAATAAAAGTCTTGAAATCCAGAAATGCCAGAGGCTGAAGGTTTATTACACGCGCCTAGGATAGATCCAGTCCGCCTGAGGTCCTGAATACTCCAAAATTTCATCTCTGGGCTCAAGTGTTTGCCTGGCCACCTGGGACAGTGAGCTTGTGGGAAATTCTGCAGAAGATTAAAAAGAGTTCAAAGTTCTCAAAACTCACCCTCCTCTCCCTCTATCTCTGGCTCTCATTCTCCTCTCCTATTTTTCCAGGACTTGTTTTTTTCTTTTTTAATTGAATTTTATTGGGGTGACAGAGGTCACCTCAATAAACAGTACAGGTTTCTGGTGCCCAATTCTATGACACATCTCTGTGCACTGTATTGTGTGTTCACCCCTCCCCTCCCAAGTCAAGTCTTCGTCCGTCGCCATTTATTGTCATATCTCGGTCTCTTGCTTTAAGGGAGAATATCAGGGTTTTCACCCTTCTTCACCACAGGGTGGTTTCTCAACAGCTTTAACAGCCTCACAACGAGAGAAGGGTCTTGTCTAGAATTGGGCACAGAATTCTCGAAGGGGACCCGCTCCTGGGAACAGCTGCGTTCAGCCAGATTAAAATGCACACGTCCAAGCAAAGGTGAGGGGTCTCTAATGGATCATAAAACAGCTCTCATGTGGAGAGCTCAGGTGGGCCCCACCTGCCTGCCTCTCCCAGCGCTCATCCTGCCCCCAGCCTCTGCAGCAGTTCCCAGCGTTACACCTGAGACCAGGTACGATGTTCCTATTACATGCTACATGCTCAAGGTTTTCTTTGTCACATGGAACGCAGAGGTGATTAAATAATTACTCGTGCCATCACCTGTTTTTCCAACTCACACGCCTCGATCTAATATCAGCTGGAGAGGTGAGTTAAAGGACAGGAGTCGCCGCCTTGGGGTGGGTTGGGGGGATGGGGACCACCGTGAACAGACGGGCGTGTGACCTGCCAAAGAGAACGCTCTGCTCACCACTGGCGAGCCGTCAGAATACGGCCCAGGGTTCATCAATCTTCCCTACATTAGAGGAAGGAGAAGATGCTGTTTTTCTGTGTGGTATTCCGACATTTAAAAAATGTTGATGATTAATTAAAGAACGCGCAAGGTGACAGACGCACATGGGCTTGGCGCTGCGCCGTTGCTTTGTAGGAGATGTGTGTCTGGCTGACTGCCGGTCTCCAGGTTGACTCCGGGTCACAGGGAAAAAGGAAGGGACCTTTCTTGGCCTCCCACGGCACCGCCAGACACACCCTGCCGTCTGGCTCATGCGCGAGGTTCAATCTATATTTATTAAGTGCATGAACTTGACAAATCGAAAACCACCGTGCAAAGGGTTGGTTGGCATCCTGGGACAAGGACTGATAACTACCCTGGGCCAGAAATGGAAGAAAAACCATTTATCTCTAGCTGTGGCTGGTTCGTAGTTCCATTGTCTCCCTTCCCTTCCTTTCCCTTCCCTTCCCTTCCCTTCCCTTCCCTTTCCTTCCCTTCCCTTCCCTTCCCTTCCCTTCCCTCCCTTCCCTTCCCTTCCCTTCCCTTCCCTTCCCTTCCCTTCCCTTCCCTTCCCTTCCCTTCCCTTCCCTTCCCTTCCCTTCCCCTCCCCTCCCCTTCCCTTCCTTTCCTTTCTTCTTTCTTTTCTTTCCTTCCCCTCCCTCCCTCCCTCCCTCCCTCCCTCCCTCCCTCCCTCCCTCCCTCCCTCCCTCCTTCCTTCCTTCCTTCCTTCCTTCCTTCCTTCCTTCCTTCCTTCCTCCCTCCCTTCCTCCCTTCCTCCCTCCCTTCCTTCCATCTTTCTCTCATGGTGCATTTATTTCATTTTGTTTTTAAATTGTATTTATTGGGGCGACATTGATGAACATCATTATATAGGTTTCAGGTGTCCAATTCCACAACCCACCTCTGCACACTGTTTTGTGTCCATCCCCCTACTCCATGCCCAAATCAAGTCTCTGTCGATTTCCTGTTATGAAACAACATGGAACACGTGTGTGTGTGTGAGTGTGTGTGCGCGTGTGCGCACGCGCAGTTGCAGCTTGACTGCCGTCCCAGGAAGGGAAGCGAAGCTGTCACAAGCCGCCCATGTGGACAGGGCACCATGGCGAGTTCACGGTTAGTCTCCGCCATATCAAGGTTAGAGAAAAAGGGTCAGTGCCATTATTTTGGATTCTGTTAACAAAGACGTTTCCTGAGAGGCGCTCTGGAAATCCCTTACCTGTGCTCCTTATGGGTGAGGCCGCAGGCATTGGAATCTATGCAGAAACAACGCTGACCTAAAGGGTAAGCCCTTGCTCCCTAAATTCCATTAGACGTCATTACTGTTTGGAAGGTGAGGTGTGAGGGGGCATGAGGACCACCCACCAGAGCTCAGAGAGAGGATGTTAGTCTGCATCCACCAGCCAGGTCTGGGAGCCCCTGTGGGAAGTTTCCGTGCTCTCCCACGGCCCCTTCTCCCTGCATTCCCCCCTATGCAAGCAGGCCTGCAGGTTGGGCCATGCACGGGCCCGCTGCCAGCCCGTGAGACCTTCCCTTGCCTCCTGGGGCACCTGTGCCAACAGAGACAGATGTCCCAGCCAGCTGACTCCAACACCTCCTCTAACAGTGTGGACACAGATCACTTTCCCATGTATAGCCCGTCCTCGGTCACCTTGGCACCCCGAGGCTGTGGTTTTAGCCCTGTGGGTCTCAGCCTTCACACTTATGTGCGTGGGAACCAGGGCTGACACTGGACTAGAGACACAGAGCCACAGAAGTGGCTTCTGCTCTCTCCCTCCACCCCTCCCACCTTCAGAACAACGCAGGTCCTGCTGTGACGGCAGATTGCCAGCATGTGGCCTTGGGCTGCCTCCACTCTGAGCCTCCGTTCCCCCCCCCCCCAATAGTGGGGACATCACACCTGCCTCACATTGTGGTTGGGCGTCTCAAGACATCAGGCGGGATGAGCTCATGTTCAAGACGTTATTTGGGTCACCTGCTGTATGTACAAGCCAGAGAGAAAGGTTAACTATAGTTTTTTCTTACCTCTACTCGTGTGAGGAACACCTTCATGATTTGGGGGGTCTCTGCCCCACCAGGTCCTGGGGAGACCACCCAGTGGGAGGAGGAGGCCCTGACTCTCGGGGGTGTTGCCCATTCCTGGGAAGGGTCAGGGAACAGGGTTCCTGGTGGCGAAGGGGAGGACTCTGCCTTTGTCACCAAGAGCTGGTCCATGAGGCCCCATGGGCGTGTGGAGGGGGACCCGCCTCGTTGTGAAGGTGGCCTGGAATGGATGGAGATGGTTAGACACATGGTCCAGACGCCCAGAGTTATATGACGTACCATGTCTGCAGTCTGCTTGTCAGGACCCGGGTCCACCTTGCCACATCACGGGGACCCCAACTCTTCTGTCTGGAGGGGGGATGCTGGGACTGAGACACAGGACTGACCGCAAGAACAACTGTGACAGCAGTTAGACAAACCATGTCAGCTAGAGACCTATAAACTAATTTTTTTCTGTGTCCCCCCCCCCCCCCCCGCACCCTGGGTAGACATGTACATTTAGATCCTCTTGGCGTTTGAACTAGAGCCTGCTGTCTCCATAGAACCCATCCTGTTTCTAACCCTCTAAATACCCAACCAACTTGCACTATTTCCACAACTTGCACTATTTCCACATCTAATGCTGAAGAAGTGAAGCCCAAAGTCATCTGCAGTACGTCGTGTTAGCCGTTCCTGTGGTTTGGAGTCAATAAGCAGATTGGGCATTGATAGGTCTTATTTGCATCTGCTATGTTAGTTATATGTTAGTTCGCCGCTCACAGGTACAACCGGTAGGTTAACGGTTCTGTGCGGCTCTCACCTGGACAACAGATGGCACTGTCCTCTCTCAGGAATGGCCCGTGGCCTCGAAGTTTAGATTCTTTCTAAAGTGAGCTTTGACCTCTAGTTCAACAGTCAATGCCTCCAGCCACAGCCAAGATAATGTGCTTATAGTGGCATTAGCTGGGACATGACAGGGAAAGGGTTAGTAGCATAGTCCCCCAAATGTGCTCGGTTTTAAACCCATGTCATATCAACAAGGCCATGCTGCGAAGAAGAGACAGAAATCATGAGCAAGTACCTGAGAAAACCTTCACTGTTGATCAGAGTGTCAATGAAAATAAGTGGGAGGGTAATGAGGCTGCCACGCGTCCTCTGTCCCTCACGGCGTGTCAGGCGATCCTGGGGGAACCGGGGTCGTTAACCCTCCCCGTGAGGACAACAAAGGAGAGCGCACGCCAGGCCCCGAGATAGTGTATTGTGAGGAATAGAGGCTTCTCGGGCTGGTATCCAGGGTCTTCCCGAGAACCAGGGGGAGCCCAGGACTCTGAGACCTCCCCCAGCGGAGCTGGCTGGAATGCTGGGGTCTGAGGGGCTCCCTGCACAGCTAGTGTGACGAGGGAGGAGAAGGATAGGGTGTAGGGAACGACCAGACGGGGACCCGGGCCTCCACCCCCTTCATCTGGGTCTTCTGTAAGTAAACGTGGACCCGAGTGGGTGGTCCCTTACAGAGACTGCGTGTCCAGCTCAATCCCATTTCCTCCGTGCTTGTGTGAATTGAACACAGACCTGTACTCAGGCAAGGGGAGACTTCGCACGAGGTGATTCCTGGGATCGGGGGACGGGGCTATCTGGAGAGGGAAATGCCCCAACCTCCTAGGGGCAGGTGTCTCAACGCTGAGACAGAAATGGTTTCCTTTCTTCCTTGCAAGGCTGGGAAGAAGAACCAGGCTGGGGAGTCAGCAGAGTCGGGAAATACCCTGAGGTCGGCGACTGCCTGGAGGGCCCTTCGGGACGGATGGCTCTGTGTTACAGTGCCCAGGGGCGGTCCAAGGTGGGGGGGCCCGGGGACGACCCCTCATTAGTATCCGCAAACAGTGACGTTGAAGCTGCGGTTTCTAAATGGTCACAGTCCAGATGATGTCTGGAGGCTGGCAGTCCAAGGTCGTGTCCTGTGGCTACATTCTTGTGAAGGCGGCTTCCTGGTCACAGCCGGCTGGGGCTTCTGTGGGTGACCAGTTCAGTTCAGTTTTAAACATCGTGCAGGTGGATACTGAAGGAAACAAAGAGTCTTTGAGAACCGATATGATCACCAGTCATCAGGTTAAAACCGCCGGCACTGAATCTGGTTTGAGATTCGGGCTGCCCTGAACTGTTTCACACATGTGGTCTGTGTGCCGAGTCCTCTGTCTGCTGGGCCCAGTGGGTCTTGGTTCTGGGTGACTTTAGCAATCGTCCTAACTCAAGGCCATGGGGGTCAGGCCCCCGCCACTTAAGACATGGACTTCATGTCTGAGCCCAGAGGCATGGAAGAATAAACCTGCATAATTGCTTAGAAGGTGCAGAGCCCACGACCTCCTGCAATAAAGCGAGGTCATTATCAGCCCCCGGGACAGCTGGCCGGCCTTCCTCTCTCCATTGACATCTCAGCATGGTGAGGAATTTAAACCTCAGCTCTGAATTACAAACTGTAGAGCTGACGGGGAGCCGGTGATGGGGGAAAGCAAGTGCAACCCTTTCTCCTGAGAAAGGCTGCGGGTCATGACCCGGTAATGACCGTGGACGCTGTGCCCATGAAGTTAATGAGAGTTATGCATGCCGGCAGAGTTCGTG
This sequence comes from Saccopteryx leptura, assembly GCF_036850995.1. Taxonomy (NCBI): domain Eukaryota; kingdom Metazoa; phylum Chordata; class Mammalia; order Chiroptera; family Emballonuridae; genus Saccopteryx; species Saccopteryx leptura. The sequence continues at coordinate 249,285,570 of NC_089504.1, forward strand.
AGCAGACAAGGTGCCGGCTTTGGGGTGAAGAGATCAAGGTCATTTTAATGTTTTATGTGATGTCTCATAATCTGAAATAGACTCATGAAGCCTGCTTAGCCATGTCACGGGGAAAAAAACAACAACAATTTCTACTTGGAGGTACACTGATTTTCTGTAAGGCAGAGTGAGGCCAGCCTTGTCTCCTGGGCGCGCTGAGGGCCGGCGAAGGAGGGCCCTGCCCTGCACCTCAGGGGGCTCAGACGCGCTTTGCTGTCCACCAGCGTTGACAGCCTTTTTCTGCGAAGGACCAGCCAGTGAACCCCGCGGTCTCCGAGGGCCACGTGGCCATCACTCCTCTCTGCTGCCACCACCGCATGCCGGCACCCCTCCCCCCCACCATCATCTGTGGGCGGGTCCGGCTGCCGTTTCGATAAAACTTTATTTACAAACACCAGCAGCAGACGGGATTCTGGTTGCGAGTCACGGCTTTCTGTCCTCTGCTCTGCACCACGGAGGTCAGGGTCAGTTGTTAACTGCAACATGAGGGTGTGATGATGGCAAACAGGCCATGGAACGTTCCAGAATGATTACAGCTAAAAACAGCAGATCTGCTAGTGGGCTGTAAGCGTCAGAGGGCCAGGCACCGTTTCTCCGGTATAAACCAACGAACGCCTCCCCAAGTCCCGGCAGGACACGGGCGTGAGAGGCTTCAGCACACGTCCTGTTCTCGCCCTCATCTATGTGGTCCATGTTCTAACTCTCGAGACTTGAGATTTTCTAAAGGTCCAGGTATTCTAACGCATGGACAAAATGATTGTGGGCGTAAGACGTCGGTGACACGGGACCGAGTCCCTCCTCTACCACATATTGTGGGTAAGTTCCATCCCCTGATCGTGTGATGCTGCTGGCACAAAGCCCGGACCTCGCAGTTTGTCTGGGCACCGAGCTGAACCTGGCGTCCCTGCGCAGGCGAGAGGGCGTGCTATGGCTGGAAACAATGTGTGAGGCTTTCTGAGACACGTCTGTGAACCATCTCTCACCCACGAGGCAAGGGTTTTCAACTTCGGTCCCCAAGAACGGGGGACTAACGGAGATCTCAGGGAAAAAGACAACAAGATGTCAGCTGGAAAATGCCGAGACCCCCATGCCCCCACTACTTCCTCTGCTGAGAACCCCATTTGTCAGCTGGAGTGGGGGCCAGCTCGGAGCGTCAGAGAGGAGGTACAAGGAAGGGCTCGATGTTATCCGTTCACGCAAACAGAAATTGCCAAAATGCAATTTTTTCTCATTTAGTGACCATCATTTTTTTTCCTCTCCTGGTTTTACTGCCTATTTCCCTCCCCACAGTCGTCCCACAGACTCGAAGCCAGAAACACGAAGCCCAAGTTTTCACTCAACCACGAGGTCGACGCTATAGTGTATCACGGGTATATCTCAGATTCTTCTCCGTCAACGAGGATGTCGATTTTTGTGTGTCCGAATACTTTCAAATCAATGTCATCCCAACTGAAATCGTCTTAAACAAAGAGACACTTTCTCCAAATCAGCCGCAGGAGATGGCATTGCTGCCCCGGGTCTGTCTCTCAGGGACCCGTGCGTGCTCACCTTGGGACTCCAGCCGATGCGCTCCCACCGAGCGGACGGCCGCTGCCTCAGCGCCCCTGCTGCCGAGCCAAGCACGGCCTCCTTTCCCTGTGAGGTGTCATGTGCTCATCAGCTCCTCAGGGTGGTGTAGGCACGGGGACAGAGACGAACGGATGGACGGGGGAGAAACTCCTCAACAAGGACGGGGGGGGGGGGAGACAGGTGCTTGGGTGGGGGGGGAGACAGGTGCTCGGGTGGGGGGGGAGACAGGTGCTCGGGTGGGGGGGGAGACAGGTGCTCGGGTGGGGGGGGGGAGACAGGTGCTCGGGTGTGACACTTTCTCGGGGGAGCCTTTTGTGCAGCGTGGTCCGGCGGAAATAAGAATGTCAAGGAGATGGGATTAATTGTGAACGATTTCCCTAATGAGGGGGAAATTGGATGTCATGTTTGATGTCCCTCGTGGCCATGAAGCGTGCACAGGGCGCGCTGCGAGACGGCGTGTGCGAGCCATTTACCCAGAAGGGTCCTGATGTGTTGCCATCCCCGATGGTGTCTGCACGGCCCTTGCGGCCCTCCTCCCAGACCCCCCCTCCCCCAAGGACAGCGGGGATTAGCTGGTGCAGGCGGGTGTCTGGGAACAGCACCTCTGCCCGTATGGCGGCAGAGCTCAGAAGCAATGTCACCAAAGGGTCCTGCAGACCCATGTCCTTTCAACCGCGCTTCCGGCACTTTGATAGCTTTATCCCCAGCACGGCCCGGAGAGGAGAAGCCAGAACAAAACCCTCTGAGCACTCTGACTTGATGTGCGCCTGACCACCCCCTCCTTCTCATTGCCATCCCCATCGCTTTGGGGGGACAAAGAACCGTTTCCAGCATCTCTGGCCGATGATATGCAAAGAGGCTTTGTAAAGCACTACCTGGCGCGCACCTGGCCCTATTCCACAGTCACACATGCCATTCAGGGGGCGAGCCGCGGAGCAGCGCCCCGGTCTGATGAAAGGCTTTGCGAACCTGTGCTGAGGAGATAGGATCGGCACGATCATTGTTCCGGACGCGGCCGTGGGCTTGCTCCGCCGCGGTTACATTTGTATTGAAAATCTCTTAGTCGAAGAAGGAGCAATAAATATAATTGGTATTTGCAAGGTCCGGAGAGGCCGAATAGAAAGGCTCATCTTTTATTAATCGCATACATTTTGTATAAGGGGATTATAGGCTCCCGGTTCAGGAAGGCATCGCAGAATCATTGCAGATAATGGTGGGGAACAGTAGGCCTGTGACAGTTTAATGGTCTTTTGCGAAACTCTCATTTTGCAAGCTGTGCGTGGCCGCCACCCCCGCCCCCGCCGGTTTTCTTAACCATGAGGCAGTTCTGGGGGCTGCTGATACCGGCCAGCCGTCCCCATGCGGCAGGTGTGACTTGTTCCCAAACCACCATCCTCTCTGTCGGGCTCCCGCTGAGAAACTGCAGGGGTGGACGACAGCCCACAGCGGTGGGCAGTGGGCTGACCCCGAGCATCTGACCCCCACAAGTCGCTTCACCTCACATCCAGGCTCAGCCTCCTTAGCGGGCGCTGCCGTAGCAAAGCACCTACAGGAGAGAAGGACACGGTCTCCTGGTTTCCGAGGCTGGAACCCCGATCAGGCGGTGGGCGAGGTTGGTTCCTAGCGGAGGCTCAGAGGGACGGTCTGCCCCCGGCCGCTCCCCAGCCCTGCTGGTTGGTGGCGAGGCCCGGCGCTCATCGCTTTGGAGAAGATTCTCCCCACCCTCTCTGTGTTCACACCTGCTGGGCATTCGTGTGTGTGTGTGTGTGTGTGTGTGTGTGTGTGTGTGTCCCCAAGTGCCCCCTTCTTACCAGAACACCAGTCACATTGGATGGGGACCCACCTTAACCCCTTGAGTAATTAGTTTTTTTCATGCTCACTGACCCTCGGGAGTGAGTTTTGTTTCAAAAAATGATGTTAGTTCCAGTTACAGTTTTATTAACTTAAAAATCATGTTTGTTTCATAAACAATTCACGGAAACAAGAACATACATTTGCCTTTATTTTAATGTTGCCTTACACATTTTTGAAATAAATTGATCATGCTCTGGATGGTCAGGAGGCACGAGGACATACATGAACGTTCGTACGACTCAAAGGGCTAATGACCTCATCTTTACTGGTGACATCTGCCATGAGCCGATCCCATTCTGAGGTCCCAGGGTGAGGGGTTAGGATTTCAACGTGTGGATCTCAGAGGAACACAATTCAACCCGTAACAGCTGGTCACAGAGGAGAGCTGCTTGGACTCAGATGCCCAGCCTCCCGCAGGACGGAACCACCCACCTCGAGGGCTGGGAGTTTCATCATGCTTGGCACCCACACCGGGTGGGAGGCAAACCCGGGCCAGCACGAGGGCGGTGCTCCTGCCCTGTGCTCTGCCCAGGACTGCTCTCTCTGCGTTTACAGACGGGGTGCAGGCAGGAGGAGGGCCCCACGAGGGCTGGGTGGAGAACGTGGCGTATGCGGGGCTGTCCCACGGGGATGACATTGGGAACCCGGCCATGGGCGCCGGGCTCTCTGATGATGTGCTGTTCACACCGGCAGGCACTGCTCCAGCTGCCGAGTGTCAGGAACTCCTGGTATGGTGGCATGAGTGCCTAAGGGGGATCTGAAAAGACCCAGCTCTGACAAATCTGGGGAAACGGGGACCCCGGCCGACACAAGGGCAAAGCACGGGGCGTATCGGAGGGCCAAGGAGAAGTCGAGTGTGGTTAGAAACTGCAACATCTCCTGGCCTCACGCTCTGCGCCCGTGAACCAGGAATTCAAGTCTCTGCTTATGGACCCTGGCAAGCACCATTGGGATCCCGGGTCTGAAAACTCCTGTGCATTTCGAAGTGACAGAGAAACATAAGTGATTATGTAAACATAAGTCACCTACTGTAAAATTGGAATGACTTTTGGGAATGGATTTTCCTGCTGATCTGCCCTATGCACTCTGCAGGCGCCGCTCGGGGACGGCTGGAGTCGCTGCAACTCCTGTTCCAGCGCAGGCTGGGAGCCGCGCCCTGGAGCGCGGGGAGCCTCATTCATTTACTGCTCTTTGCTACTGTAAACAGTTATCACTGTGCCAGGCACTACATACTGCATACGTTGTTTTGCAGAGAGGCAGAGAGAGGCAGGCGACCAGCCCAAGGTCCAGCACTGATGGGAGGCGGGACCCACACTCCAGTCTGGATCTTCCAGAGGGTCTTGAGTGGAAAGCCCTCCACGTTGGCGAGAAAGAGAGAAATGTATCTGGGAAATTTCACCCTTGAAGCATGGACAGCCATCAGTTCAACCCCGTGGGTGACGTGGGGCAGAATTTCAGCTCCACTCACATAGATCCCTGTCAGATCAGTAAGAGCCATGGTGGGGTGTGTGGGGTGGGGGGCGTGGTTGAGCCCCTGACTGATGTCATTTACTCTCCTTCCATTAATATATTCCATTATCCCAGACCAACCCCAGGCACCTTCTCAATCCTGTTGTAGGAAAACATTAGTTTGCCTTTTTTTTTTTTTTTTTGGTGACGGTGGTGTGGAATGTGACAACTCTACAGAAGACCGCTCAGCATTAGAATAAAATATTTATCTAACAGTCTGAGACTTCTCTGCAGAAAAGACATGTCCATTAGCCAAAGCAGTGCTTACATGATCAGATTATTTTAAAGAGATTCAGATGCAAAGGTTACAATCCGCTACTGCCCGGGGTGAATGGCACGGTGAATGGCAGGCATGATCCATGCAGACAATCTCCCACCGTGAGCGGAGGGCGTTCTCCCTTTCTGTGAACTGTGGCGGTCACCACAGCACGGTGCCAGGGAGACGGAGGTTGCCGTGGTGAAGCGGAGGGCGGGGCTCCCTCACACTGTGGTGCCTTTATCTTCCGGGCTGATGTCACTGGACTGCGCTCAAATGCTCTGCATGTTCTCATTGATTTCTGCAGACCCTGCTGCTGAACAGGCTTCCAGAGGCGGGTGATTCTGCATGTGGGCTTCGTCCTCGAATGTGGTCAGCCCAGATGCGGATGGGGTGTCTGGTCTGAAATAATGGGAATCCTGCTCGGCTGACCCTGCGGATCCCGGTCCTCGCTGTCCGTGTCCTGGTGGACACTCCCACTCCCACTCGCCGTCCAGGCCACTCCACGTGGCTCAGACGAGGGTGTGAACCAACAGAGAGATGCACACACAGGAGTGGGGGCTCCGGCGAGGGACAGGCTGCAGGGACACTCCAGTGGCTGTGCCCAGGCAGGGAAGGCCCCCCTCCCTGGCCAGATGGAGGCAGGTCAGCTTGTGGAGGACACTCTTTCCAGCAGATGATGGTTGCGCCAGTGATCAGTTTCCTGCTCTGTAAAAATGGGCACGACGTTGCGCCCCCCACCCCGGGTGTTGTGAGGGGTGAATACGTTGCCTGACACGGTTAACCGCCGCCCTCCCCCGCTTTCCCTGAGAAAGAATTCCAGTTCACACGTCAGACTCCCAGGAGCAGGCTCTGGGACAGAAGCAGGAGACCAGGAAATCACCCTCCCAACCCCCAGCCGGGTCAGTTAACCAAAGACAGGGTTCGTAAATTGCTCTACTTTGGTAAAGACACTGCGTACCTAACAAACGACTATAACCCACGTCCATATTCTTAAATGAAACACTTTCACTGCTGGTACCTGGTTTACACGTTCACGTTTGTGGAAGGCTGGCTCACTACCAGGGGCCTGACGAAGGCGGGTGGCTGCGGCCCGCGCTCTGTGAAAAGACCACCGCTGGGTAACATAAGTTATCCCATTTCAAAAGGGGCTCAGAAAACGCCCCCCCCCCCCTGGCCTTCAGATGAGTTAGAATTGGTCCCCTGTAGCTTGTCCTACTTTCACACTCATTGCCACAGACAGGCCCGCAGCGCTCAGTTGTTGGGCAGGGCATGCGGGGGACCCAGGGCCCCGCGGTGCTGCTGCCCTCGGGGTCTCCTCCTGGCCCGGCTGCCCCTTTCCCTTGGGATCCCGTTAGAGGGCAGGGACATGCCCTGCAGCTTTCATTCCGGCCCCCGTTCTGAGCGGCAAACCTGGACTGCAGGGGGGTCCAGATGTGCTCTGGGAGCAGACACATCTGCCTGGCGGATGGGAAGAGCCCGTGTCTGTGTGTTCTTTGTGTGCACGCCTAGTGAGGTCACATGCAGACGGCACCAGTGTGAGGCAGACACGAGCACACACAGACGGCACCAGTGTGAGGCGGACACGAGCACACACAGACGGCACCAGTGTGAGGCGGACACGTGAGGGAGTCGGGGGCGGAGTGGGGGAGAAAGGACCGTGCAATGTACCCCAGGTTCTCCTTGGATTAGCGTGATTTTGTTTTTGTTTTTGACAGAGACAGAGAGAGATATAGATGGGGACAGATAGACAGGAAAGGAAAGAGATGAGAAGCATCAATTCTTTGTTGCAGCTTCTTAGTTGTTCATTGATTGCTTTCTCATATGTGCCTTGACCGGGGGACTACAGCAGACTGAGTGACCCCTTGCTCGAGCCAGTGACCTTGGTTGGGCTCAAGCTGGTGAGCTTTTGCTCAAACCAGATGAGCCCGCGCTCAAGCTGGTGACCTCGGGGTCTCAAACTCAGGTCCTCCACGTCCCAGTCTGACATTCTATCCACTGTGCCACTGCCTGGTCAGGCAGATAAGCGTGATTTTTGTTGCTAGCAAAACTTCCCTGAACGGCTCCAGGTGAGTCTTTGTCAGGGCTAAGGGGGGTCTGAGGTGAACTAAGACACAGGCCCTTCCCTGGAATGCCATCTGCTCTAGGACCAGCACAGACACCACCGCTGCCCACGGTGGACACAGGGCCAGGGGTATGTCTCCGCTGCCGCAGGCCCTCGGGGTGGGTGCAGGGCGTGGTGCCCGCAGCACGGGGGAGGGGCCTGGGTGTTGGAGGCAGGGGACTGTGCACGGGGCCTTGAAGGGTGTTGGTGTCAGGGGGGAGGAACGTCATCCCTGGTGACAGATTCTCAGTGAGCAGAGTCACTGCCCCGGAGAGACGGCGCGTGTCCCACCCAGAGAACTTCAAGTTGGGACTACTTTCGGGAGCATCTGAAACCAGAACAGCCTCAGACTTGGTGAGTGTGGGGGGGAAGTTTTCTCTAAGCTGGCCGCAGTGGCCACGAAAAGCTGGGTCCGACAGGGACTGGGAGCAAGGGGTCGGCCGTGGGCTGGGCTTGTGTCCCGCCATCCAGCCTCATTTATTCCGGATTCAGGAAATGATCGGCACAGATGGCCTTTGTGGTACCCACGCGTCTGTGTGTAAGCAGAGGTGAGCGCTGACCGCTTCTACAGGAGGTGACACGCAGCGCAGGTAATTGTCCACGGCCCTGAGAGAATGGCGTTAGAAAAAGGATGAAAGTTAGGGCACCATGACCTATGTTTCCCTGAAAAACGCCTCTTCACAGGACACCGCAGTGTGTTTTACCAGGATACAGAGGTTGTTCCGCACAAACAACAACACAGGAGGGGGTGCCTGTGAGTAGAACATAAGACTGGAGCTGGAGAATTAAGGCAAAAAAGAAAGAATAACAGAAAGAAATAGTGCCCTCATGACCCAGAGATTATGGCAGAACCCAGACCTATGCCAACTCAACTCTGTACTCTGAGGACAGGACATTTTAAAGTAATAAAAACAATAAATTCATTTAAAAACAAAATCCCACAAACCAATGGGTTGCAAACACATATCTGGGTTTCCAGTTGAATGTGCGCTCTTAATGAGGCAAAGTCCTAGCCTGGGTCCATTAGTCTGTGAAGAACTCAGTCTCAAACTTTGAGATAGAAGAGTGAGAAGGGGTGAGCTGTTTTTATTTTTAATTGCAATAAAATGATTTATTAAAAAAACCAAAGTCTCAAATTCAAATGCCCACAGGAGCCAGGAGCTGGTCATCCACATGCGGGAAGCTGACCCCTGAGAGGCAGCAGGGCATGGGGGGGGGGACTGTGGCGAACTCAGCGTCCCCGCCCCACCTAAAGGGGACGCTGTCTGCTCCTCACACCCAGCTGATTGTTATTATGCAAGGACGTGAACTCAGTCACCCCATCTTCAGGTCTTTTACCCAGCGCCAATGATCGAGTATCTCACATAACATCTTCACACACTTTAGAACACCGCGAAGAACAAAGCAGCTAAATCCAGCTTCTGGGTCGCCCTTGCCAGCTTTGCTCCTGGCCAGCTCCCTGTCCCCCCCGCATCGGACCCGTAACCCTCCAGTATCTGACACAGTCCCAATGGGTACACATGGATATGACAAAATCCCCTCTTGAAAGCAACCCAAACTCCAGGAGAGCAGCCACAGTGTTCCACGGGAAGATTTTTTTTTTTAAAGTTTTTGCCGACAATGGAAACTTACACATTTGTGAGAGTTAATAAAATTGTCAGACGTACATATGTATAATTTACTTAGGTTGACACATGTACTAAACGCCACATGTGTAAGCTAACACGTTCCTTTATATGTTCACGCTCGTGCTCCCTGGGTTCAGTTAACGCTCGGACTCAGCCCCTTTGACCTCACGCTGGGTGCCTGCACCACCACCATGGTGTCACCGTTTCTCTGTGCCGGTCGGAGCCTGCCCGCACAGGCCAGTCTTTTCACGCGATGTTGAAATTGCACGTTCATAGCAAACCCTCAAGGCTAGAAATCATGAGGCTGGACCTCCCAGGATGATGACAAAGTTCATATTTAACGACTGTCTCCCTCTTTTGTGACTGTGTGGTTCAGTCGACCTCACAGATTTTACAAATCTAGCAGTCCCTACTTCGTTGTTTAAAATGATGTCACTGGGACAGGACCTTCTGGTCCTGGGGCGTCTCCCAGTGGTGATGACAGGGGAACACACTTGTCACCCTGGAGGCCAACATTCCTCGGCCGTCACTTGAACAAGGCTCAGGGGAAGAGAGTGAAGCTTAGAAAATCTGACTGTTGGCAGAGTGACCTCCAGTGTTGGGACAGGGCCAGCCACACGCCGGTGCCATATGGTCGTGAATGGCAGTCACTGGGACATCTTCACGAGCACCTGCCTGATCCACTGTGACAAGCGCTGTGTCTCCAGAAGGCACATTGGCGCTGCCCATGATAGGACGGGTCTGCGGGGGTCTGAGTGTCCGGCGGAACCTCTGACGTGCACCTACCCATTTAATTATCCCCCAGAACGAATACGCGGGTGCCCAGAGCCCCTGCTGAACGTCCTGGCATCCACCCGGAGACCCTGTTTCATCTGAATCCTGTCTGTTCACTTCCTTCTCTCTTCCCCCCCATCACCAGGGACTGGGAGTTGTCAGCCCGGGGACGTGCGCAGTGTGCACGCCATTTGGTGGGCGGAGATAAAGAACCGGCCTAGAAACTCCTTTTGATAAGGCTTGATGAAAGACTCCCACTTACACTGCGAGGTGCAAGGGGGCGAAAGCCGCTGCGAATCCATTCTCCTTTCTTGCCCCCCTCCCAAATCACCTATCACGTTAATTGAATTCTGAAAGTTTCTGAGAAAGCTACCTGGCAACCGAACATCTCCTGCGTCGACGAGGCGCAGTTCTGGCCATGTTCCTCTCTGCGCGGTGGAAACGCGAACTCCTTGTTTTCCTGCCAGAGCCGCTCTCGGAATCCATCTGTCCAGATGGCTCTCGTGCCTCCGTGCAGCAGGAACGCTCGGAATGAAGAAATCCAACGCGGTCACCACGGGGAAGCGCCCCGGGGTCCAAGGATAATGAGGAAGACGCTTTTCCCCCCGCAGAGACACAGGCGGCATCTTCTGAAAAACGCTAATTCAGTTTGAAGGGGGAAGTAATTACCTCCGCTGGCCATCACGTTGAAATGTCCTTAGAGAGGAGAGTGGACGTCACCCACATTAACTCGCTGGGTCTGAGCCAAGAGCTGCATTAGCCAAAAAGGGCTTCTTCAAGGGCAGGGCTCCACCAGATCAAAGTGTGCGCTCGGGGCTAGTCCAGCTGGACTCGGATGGAGATGTTTCCCTGTCTAATGAATCTCTCGTGTGTTGTAGCAAGAGCGGTCTTCGCAGTCGGAAGCTGGGAAGCGGCATCCAAAGTAATTTTGTGCCATCTCGCTGATTCAAACCTGTGTCCCGGGCCGGCCCTGGTTCTCCGGCGTTGATGATCTTGGTGGCCGTTCATGCCCTCACAGCCTACAACAGCCGGACGCCCTGTCCTGGGCATCCGGACTCCTTCTGGTCATCGGTGGCCCCAGATGATGCCTAGCTCCTCACAACGCAGAGCACAGCTGCGCCCGTGCACGGTTAAAGGGAAGCAGTCCTGCCTTGGATTACCTTTTCATAAGCATTCAAGGGCCACCCCAGTGACCTCCTTTTAGACTATTCCAAACTCCCCTTTAAGAACATTCTGCATTCTGTAATGAGACAGTCATTCAAGTCAGCAGGATCAAAGGGAACAGTATCATTTTATTTTCCCCAAATGCTACAAGTCAAGCATTCATTTTTTTTTAAATGACACTCTGAGTTTCAGGGTAATCGACAGCTATGGGGCTCAGGGGGCAGCGGGAGACAGAAGAAATCGAAAGAGGCTCCGTATTGGGTCCAAGAGGGCTTTCTCGCAGGGTCCGCGGAGTGCGCTGTTTTGTACGATGGGAGCCGACAGGGATAAACGCGGGGCTGTAGATCAATGCGCGCAGTGGGGCTCAGCGGCAGGACGCCCGAGGAGGATGGCGGGACCTTCGCCGTGCTCACCCGTGCCCCGCACAGACTTCATAGTCCATCTGTGGACATCAGGATGCACACGGCACCAGAGGACATGGCAGAGACATCGGGGCGCATGGAAAAAGGCAACATGGGGTCCCTGCTTAGGAACCCTGGCCTAACGTTGGCTCTCTGGCCCCATCCTGGCTGCAGAAACATCACGTAACTCATCCAAGTTTCTGTTAAACCCTTTATCCAGGAAGGGGCTCCACCCCATAGCTAGGAGACCCTGGTCCCTGCACTTGTCACGAGGCCTCAGGACAGGGCGGGCACAGGGGCCTGTCTGTGTCTATGTTTAGAGTTTGGAGCAATCCAGTTCTGTCCTGTTCTCTTACTGAAAACTGGAGACCCGCTGGATGCAGGTGGCCCCCTTCTTGCTGACCAATTAACAGCAGGGATGTTGATGAACAACACTGATGACGAATGTGTACAAACGGCCAAGGGGAAGTTGGCTCAGGGTTCCAGGGTTCACAGTTCACTGGGAGATTCCCTGAGGTTCCATGATGATCACAGTTCTGTCAAGTGAGACACACCGTCTAGTCATTCATTTATTCATCCACCATCCATTCATCCTTCCATCCATCCATCCACCATCCATCCATCCTTACTTCCATCCACCATCCATCCATCCATCCATCCATGCATCCATTAGACGAGTGTGGACTGAGCACCATCTGCAAGCTGGGATGATAGAAAATGTAGTAGGTTTACACTGGGGGACACTTAGGAGGTGGAATGCTTCCTCAGGATTTGGGGCTGGTCAGGGAAAAGCTCTGGCCACAAGGGGGCAGCAGGGCACATTTGGCTTATTTGGGGACAGGGACAGGTCTGCAGGCAGCCAAAGGAAAGCCAGCTATAGGCTGCGGCAGCGTGGGAGGCAGGGCCCAGAGGGGAGGAGGACAAGGAAGTCTGGGAGGGGCTTAATCACCAGTGCTGGGTGCTTTACACTCACTTCTACAGAGAAGGGGAAGGACGACTGATTCAGTGTTTCCTTGAGTCCGCTGACACCCACCTGGTGTTCCCCCAAGCTCACTCAGCAGCAGGCGGCCTGGCCGGTGGCTGTGCAGAAGGACAGACGCCCACTTTTGGGCCATGTCCAGGTCCTTCCCTGTGGTGCCCACATGTTTGGGAACCTTGGAGGGTTCACCTCGCTCGGGTGAAGCAGGGAGGAGCTGTAGTCATTCATTCTTGAACACTGGCACCCCCATCAGGGCCACGGACAGAGCTGTAGGCTGCTTGGAGCAGGCCGGAACTGGAATGCCTGAAGAGGGTGGACGTGGGCGCTCTGGGGTGCTCTTCTCTCCCTGCTGTGGGGGTTCCCTTCCATTTTCCCCCACTGCCCCCCAAACCTGTGATCAGCATCTTTGTGAATAAATGCACTCTGGTCTATTCTTTGTTGAGTGTCTCATCCGCTTCCTGTGGGTCCAATTACGCCAGCTCCTACTTTAGTGACACACACATTTCTTTATAAATAAGTACATTTCAGCTTTCCTTACAGCACGACATGTGAAGACAGCGATGAAGGAAGCCATCACACGTGCACACCAGACAGGCATCGACCAGGGGTCAGACCCTAAAGCACCTACACGGTAAGGGATTTATTTAGTGAGAGAATGGTGTACACAGTCACTACGAGGGTGGCTGAGTGACCCTGAACTCCATAGGCGGGATTTCTTTTTTTCTCAGGGCAGTGTCAGCTCTGCTTCTGAAGGTCCCTCAACGGACTGGCTCAGCCCCGCCCAGAGTACCTCCGAAAACTTCCCGTTCTTAGAGCCAGCTGATGTGGTCATGAGTCACATCTAAAAACACCTTCAGATGGCAGTTGGGAGGGGGGCCTGACTACGTGCTCACATCGATGCCGCCCGGCCATGGGATTCAGATGTACGCCCAAATCTCCCAACGCTGGTAGGTGAATGATGGGCGTGTAAACAGTGACTACTCGGTTCAGCTAGTTAAGGGAAGTGAGAAGGAAGGGGACATGTCCGAGGTCACCTAGAAAGTTAGTGTTTGTCTGACTCAGTCAGGACTGGAAGCAAGTTCTCATGGCAGCTGGCTCAGATCATCCCAGCTACCTCCTTGCCCCCATTGGCTATGGAATTCCATCCTGCACAACGCCAAGCTCTGCCTTGTTGGTCTCCAGACATCTCTGTAAGTGCATGCTGGATCTCTGTACACTTGCCTTTCCACCTGCTTCCTTAGCCTTGGCAGCAAAGGTTGTCCCAGTGACACTACCTTCCAGGCTTCCACACCTCACACGATGCACTAAGTCAGCTCTGCCACCACCACTTCATCCACCAAATGAACATTCTCTGTCCTGTTTGGTCACTGTGGATAACGTCCTGCTTCAACTGGGCTTCTGTTAAACCAGACTCTCTCTTCTTTTTTTAAGTTAGAGGAGGAGAGATAGACAGACTCCCACATGTGCCCCAACCAAGATCTATCTGGCAATGCTCATCTGGGGCTAATGCTTGAATCAACAGAACTATTTTTAGTTCCTGAGGCTAATGTGCTTCAATGAAGCTATCCTCAGCCTGGGGCCAAAGCTCAAACCAATTGAGCCACTGGCTAAGGGAGGAGAAGAGAGAGAGAGAAGCTGAGGGGGTGGGGTGGGGAGAAGTGATGGTCACTTCTTCTGTGTGCCCTGACCAGGAATTGAACTTGGGATGTCAGCACACTGGGCTGATGTTCTATCCACTGAGCAAACCGGCCAGGGCCCAGACTCTCTAGATAATAAACAGAAATAAAAACACAGATGTGTGTGTATGGGTGTGGCTCTGTGCTAGGTGCTCACGTTCCGGCAGCCTCCAGCATGGCAGGGGTACCTGGGAGCCATCTGCAGACAAAGAAATGGCACATGTTTAATGTTAGTCTTTCCCCCGAGGAAGGCTGGGTCGCTTAGACTCAGGGACAGTCCCTTGATTGCTTAGCTCTCGAGTATCTGGCACAGTCTCTTCGGAGAGCTAACAGAGTGAAGGGACCCCGGTCTAATAGGTAGATAACCCAGTGACAATGGCGGCTGGACGGGTGGAAAGACGACAGTCTCCCAACGCTGGAACTTAGCTCTGCAGAGCTTTTCCGAGGCCTGCTGGTGACTCAGAGAAAACTGCGTTCCTGCTGATAAGAGGGCACATGCCCGTCGGCGCCCCTGACAATTAAGTGGCCTTTCTGGAAAGCTGAGGGATGTACACAGATGCAACTGGGAATACCTGATTTTTTAAAAGAGATATAGATGCATAAAGGACAATAAAAAAAGGGGTTTTAAAGAACTTCCTTTAAGACTCTTCTGATGCCAACTGAATTTAAAATAGGTTGCTAGCAAAAGACAGCTGACCCTTTCATTTGACACCCCGTTATGAAAACGTGGCCGGGCTTGACACGGGCTTAGAACATGATCTGTGCAGATCTTAACATTCATATATGTGCGCTGTTGTGTTTTCGGTATGTGATTCTGCCTTTGGTGAGGACAGCCTCTGTGATGACAAGTGAGTTTGTCTTTGTTTTCAGCCACAACGTTTTGGGAAGGTTTGTTATGCAGCAATGAACAACAGATATCCAACACATGTTGTCTCTACTCTACACTTTCATTGGCCAAAGGAAATCCTGTCCTCAGGGAAGCGAGGATGAGAAGCCGACAGTAAGTCTAAGGGGCTCCTGGACATACAGACTGGACGGCAGCCATGACCAACACAATGGGCACACACACCAGGAGTCAGATTAGAAAAGAAAAAACAGCAACAAACGACAACCAAACACTGAAACCGAGTCAGAGGTGGAAGCTGTCTGCTTGTCACACAGTTTGGCTCTCAAATCGGAACCAGTGAACGACCCCTTGATTCTGGGGACACTTGACACAGAGACATAGGAAGTCATTTCGGGGTTCACGCTCTTTCCACTTTTGACGGGGGTGGATTCATCATTCTTGTCAATACGTTGCCTTTAATTTCTGGGCTAGGGGTGAACTGAAACTGTGGGGAGGGAGTTAAAGAAGGCCATGGTGGTCCCGGGCCTGCGTCCATGGCGGCCGGCCTCACTCCTGGCTCCTCCTGGCCCTGATGGCTCTTGGGCCGCTGGCGTCTCTGTGGAGCTGTGATCCACCTCGCCCGGCTGGTTGTTGTGGGCTATTTCCCATGATGCGTGTGTATGCCCATTCCAGACGCCCGGCAACTTAACTCTGATCACTTGCTGCTGGGAGCGGCCCCCCCCGCCCCCCAGGAAGTCCCTGGTGCTTCCTGCTCTCCTGCCGTCTGGAAACAGCAGTCAGGGAGAAGAAAATGCAGACTAAGTGTTCCCCCAAATCTTCTCTGATACAACCACTGGGACATGGGGAGCTCCCCCTTCCCCTTCAGTATTTCTATCTGCAACAGCTGTTAAGAGGACCGTGAAGGAATGGAATAGGGGTTAAGGTATGTGCCCGGTCCCTGCAGCTAAGTCAACGCGGCCACATTGACGGCCTCTCCTGACAGAAGTCCTCTGTGAAATCAGTCTCTCTGGGACGTGCCTCGGATTGCGGAGGACTGTATTTTCAGTGGGAGAGGCAGCACAGGGGCCGGGGTGTTTCATTCCACAACATGTCTCTTGATTTGAGGATGAGCGCCCACACCTTGTCCGATGACCCCGACCGCGAGGAGCTTGTATCTGTTTAAGCCGCACTCCAGTGTGGACGTGGACTAGGATCATGGAGTGAGGACAGCATGGCCTCCTTCTTCTGAGCACCCCAAATTCCGTCCTCTGGGTCTGCAAATCCTGGGAGGTGGAGAATTGTTGTCTGTATCTGGATAGGTGAAAGCTAATCCCAAATTATCCTAAACCTGGGGTTGACATCAACCATCCTGCTTGAGACCGGGGTTCTCCCAGGACCTGGGGCTTGCAGGGCGAAAGCAGGTGGAGCCCCTTGACCCCACCCCACTGTCCACCTCCGTGCACACAGTGTCCGAGAGCAGAGAGGAGCATTACAGGGCCAGCCCTTCATCCAATATGAAGATCCCTCTACTTCTGAGGTTTCCTATAGACCGGGAAGAAAACGAGAAATACAGAACGGGGTGAACACTCTAATGTGTGGCTGTGGCTTTATTTTGTGTGTTTTTAAAATGAGGCATATTTAGCCTGACTCACATAAAGGAAGCTGAGGAGGGGGCCGGGCAGGGCTCACAGCGGGGCTCTCCCTCCCTGGCCGGGCATCCTCCCGGCTCCAGCCAGCCCTCCTCGAAGGCGATGGTCTGGTCAAGAATGTCCAGCTGAGGGATCATTAATTCAAGACTCAACGCCTTTGAAGTCTGGTCTCATTAGCGACCACATCTGAACGGAGCCAGAGTGGCCGCATGTTATGAATATTCTCACACACACCGCTGTTAAATAATAGATGGTAACGGGCATTTCCCAGGTAGTCTGACTGCGTCTCAGAGACTTTATCCAAACTTCTCATAATTATTTAGCGGGAGTTAAAAAGGCAGCGATCCTGCCGTGCACCTCTCCTGATGTTCCCGTTGGGCAGAATCTTAAATCATCCCAATATTCTGCACCGAACGACAACAGAAATAAATAGTCGCATGCAGAATTTAGGATGCATCAAGATTTTTCTGACCTAGTTAGTTGGCCAAGAAATCCTTCCAAGCAACTGTTATAAGAATGCCAGAATGACGCAGAAGCGTGGCGTTCAAGATCGGGTCCAGACTGAGCATGTGGAGGTAGCTGCAAATTATTACGGTTATGATGAACTATGTGGTTAAACGCCCGCCTATGAACTCTTGGGAGCAGACATAATCAAAAACCAATCTGGAGAAACTCGTTAGAGAAGAAAGTCATGGTTGGCCACGCAACATCTTGAAGGAGCTCCGGAAACCAGGAGCGATACTCACTGTGTTGGACAATTCGAGTTCAGTGAGGCTGTCAGGGAAGGTGAGGGGCGGGGAGCCCTTCCTGTTCCCAAACTGTGAGGTGACGGGACTCGGCAGGCCGGTCTATGAAACACGTGGGGTTCACATTTAGCATTTACCAATACTGGAAGAATTGGAGCACCTCGAGTAAGCTGAATAAAGACGTTTTTCACTCAGTGAATTTCAGGCTGCAGGACAGGCAGCCTTTTCTGTTACATGAGCTATTGTCTTTGATCTTTGTGAGTCATTCATTGTAGAGGTGTTAAGGGTCATGGTTCATGGAAACAGTCGTCTGCTTCTACCTGTTCTTTAGACTGCTTACAAGTGTCACTGAACTAAAACAAAACTTTCTCTCTGCCAGCCCTGACTAACGGAGCCTCTCGGTCCCACTGGGGCCCATGTCACACCCCACACATTCTTACTGAACTGACCGGGAGTGGGGCCCTGGTGTGGGGGAAGTTTTTCAAGTGTCCTGGGTCATTCTAGCCTGTACCCAGGGCTGGAAACCCCTTCCGGGGACAGTCCTGAGTGAGGAAATGACCGTGAGTGCTCTCCTGGGCCCGGGGTTGATCTGCGCGATCGGAAGGTGCGTCTGCACTCGCCCCTCGAGGAAGGAGGTCCGGCTGTGGCTCCATCCGCTACAATTCTCCACTGGCCTTGCTTTGCAGGGCAGAGAGGAAGGTTTGGCTCTCCAATGTCTGGGGTCTGGGTTCTGGCTAGCTGGGTTTTCCCCGAAAGAGACAGTTCCAGGTATGTCACTGATGGGTGGCCCATTTTAAGGCTTCCCAGGGGGAAGTGACCCAATGTGGAGGGCGATGAAGGCACCCTGGTTAAGGGTGGCTCACTGTCCTGGCTGCCCGGGACTGAGAGGTTCCTGGGGAGCGGGGCTTTCTGACCGTCCGTGTTAAAATAAGCAGGACTCTGGGCAGAGTGAGAATGTCGGCTCTGGGTTCTGTGGCGCAGTATCCAGTTGGGCTGACGCAGCCTGAGTGCGTGGCAGCAGGTGGGGTGAGGGCCCCAGGCTCTGAGCTCCCTGCCCCGCCAAGCCCGCCTCACCCTCACCCGGGCACAGGCCCTCTGTGGACCCTGCCCTTGCTTCCCTTCTCAACCCCGCCAGGAACACTCAGGTGGCATCCCCCTGACCGCAGTCTGTCCAGAATGCTTTGTGTTTCCGCAACACATTTTCCTGTTTCCAGGTGTATTAACATTGATTGACACAGATGGCTTCCTTAGCTTTAAAGTCTTTTTTTTTTTTTTAATTTTTCTGACGTAAGAAGCACGGTGGGGGAGGCAGACAGACAGACAGACACCTGCATGCGCCCAACTGGGATCCACACGGCATGCCCACCACGGGGCGATGCTCTGCCCATCTGGGGCGTTGCTCTGTTGCAACCGGAGCCATTCTAGCGTCTGAGGCAGAGGCCATGGAGCCGTCCTCAGTGCCCGGGCCTGCTTTGCTCCAATGGAGCCTTGGCTGCAGGAGGGGAAAAGAGAGACAGAGAGAAAGGAGAGGGGGAGGGGTGGAGAAGCAGATGGGCTCTTCTCCTGTGTGCCCTGACTGGGAATGGAATCTGGGACTTCCACACACTGGGCCGACGTTCTACCACTGAGTTAGCCGGCCAGGGCCTGCTTCAAAGTCTTTAAATGCTGGCCCATGGGGAGAGTGTGAAGACTGCAGACACTGGTTATCCTGAAGGAGGGGGAAGCAGCCTATCCAGACCTCGATGGCCAGAAACACCGCGAAGATGGGGGCGGTCACAGTAAGAACAAGGCATGACACATGATCACCACTGATGCTTCTCTTCATGTTGGTGGGAAAAAGAAGGAGAATCCCGCCGGGTTTAAGTGGCGTGCAGATAGATGTTTCCTGGGAAATCTTGTTTTGTTTCAAAAATGTTACAAAAAATTTCACCTCCAGGTTTAAATATATCATAATAACATGACAGGATGTGTGTAAAGGCAGAGTTACTGGGAATTGTGCAAGAACATTGAAATCATTTTCCTCCTTGTAGTCAAGATCTGAGCGACTTCCTATTTATATGCAAATGCCAGATTCCGGGGCTTAGTCTGTGTTGCCCGGTGCTGAAGCAGTATTTCTTTCCCAACGTGTAGACGGTGCAGAGGGGCGGAGTCCTGATTGAGTAGTGAGGCCACCCGGGTCTCGGGCTCAGAACACACATTCCCGAATCCAGCCGTGCATGGAGCCAACACTGCTTAATTTCCTTTCCAGAGATGAGAAATTATTTTCTCTTCTTTCACGAGAGTGTAACGATTTACTGATTTTTAAAATCAGCACTGGACTTTAAAAGGCGGCACCTGCCTCTCAGCAGCAAAGCCAACAGGCAGGTTAAATCCGACTGGTCTTATAATTATCTGCCAATCGCTATGCGTACAATGTCCTCCGGGCAAGGGTCCCTTCTGAGTTACTATGTGTTTTCCTGGAAATCCTTCTATCCAACTGCCTCCATCTCTTTTTTTTTTTTTTTGCATTTTTCCGAAGTGAGAAGTGTGGTGGCAGACAGATTTCCACATGTGCCCAACCAGGATCCACCTGGCATGCCCACCAGGGGGCGATGCTCTGCCCATCTGGGGCATTGCTCTGTTGCAGCTGGAGCCATTCTAGCACCTGAGGCAGAGGCCATGGAGCCGTCCTCAGCGCCCGGACCAACTCTGTTCCAGTGGAGACTTGGCTGCGGGAGGGGAAGAGAGAGATAGAGAGAAAGGAGAAGGGGAAGGGTGGAGAAGGGGAAGGGTGGAGAAGCAGATGGGTACTTCTCCTGTGTGCCTTGACTGGGAATCGAACCTGGGACTTCCACAAGGCGGGCCGGCGCTCTACCACTGAACCAACCAGCCAGGGCCAGCTGCCTCCATTTTAACTGTATTTTAAATCCTCTTGCAGAGAGAAGCAGCTTCTAATGAACATGATTGCTAATTGTGTGTTTTTAATTAGCTGCCGCCTAATAAGAAGTCACAAAACAATTTGGCGCCTACAGAGAGACAAGTGGCCAAAGAATCACTGCTACTTGGGGGGGGGGTGTTCTTGGTGTTTCATGTCCTTCCTGCCTGGCACAGACGAGGGCTCGCGTGACTGCCGCCTGTTCGGGAAGTGGCGGAATACAGATGGGAGGAGAAACAGGGTGCTGAGGTGTCCCCTGCCGCCGCTCACCACCTTCTGCATTCAGGAAAGGCCAGAGAGAGGAAATAGGGGTCTGAGACTTCCACTGGGGACCGACCCGAGGTCAGCCTGGCCAGACAACGGCAAGCCAAGCCTCAGAGGAAAAATTATATCGGAAGGCAATTATGTGACCCTGTTGGATGTCAGGACGGCTGTAAACATGCCGGAAATGGGCTCCTCTTCTCCTTCCCAGGCAGCCCTGTCCCCGACAGCTAGGGGCCTTCCGACAAGATGGAAAGTGAGAAGAAATTCCATTGGAAATGAATGAACATGGTTAAGACACGCGTGCCCAATGAGTTGTTTGTGAACACCGTGTCTATGCGTGTGAGAGTTCATCAGAGCCCCTGTTTTAGTTTAGTCCTAGCAATGCAAGGAGGCGCCCCCTCACATACAAGAGCAAAAGGAGACCCCAGCTGGAAATGCTGGCTCTCCCAAGAGCGGCGTAGAGCGTGATTCTCCAGAGGGGACGGTGCTGTTTTTATCACTTGCTTATGAAGATACTACAAGTCGGTATTTGTCAACATCACGGTCACCTGGAAGACTTGTGAGAACAAAGACTGGGGAGGGGACCCATCCCCAGAGATTCTGACTTGGTGGGGCTGGGACCTAAGAATTTGTACTTTACATCAGCTGTTGCTGGTCCAGAGCCACTCTGAAAGCCACTGCTCTGGGTTATGAAGGAAGTCACTGCAAAGTGCACAATTCCATCTGGAAGCGACAGAAAGTTCAACATTTTGTTCTGTCCTACAGTTTTCACTACCGCCCTGAAAGAAGCAGGCTCTCTGCAGCCCGGGCGGACACGGCTGGTCTGCACGGGAGACAAGCAAGGAGAGGAAGGACAGTCACCCTGGTGTTTCTCACGGACTTCATAGTTAGGGACGGCAGGGACATCGGAGGAGAAGGGGCCGAAGCCAACAGAAGAAGCTGAGACCCAGAGGGGAAATTAATTATGGGAATCACACTCACTCCTTTGACAGGTGATCTGACAAATGTATCGATAGGCAGACTGACTACAGGAGCACATAAACCCAGCCTTTGGCGTCTAATTGTCTCAGGCTCAGTTGGTCCTGTGAACTTGATCAAGGCCCTTAAACAATTTAAACCTACCTCTATGAAATGGCACTAACACTACTAGCTGTCCTGTAGAGGTGTTGTGGAGCTCAAATGGAACATTTTTGCTTAGCATAGAGGAAGCGCCCAATAAATGTTTGAAACCATCATCACCGCCATCTCCATCATCATCACCATCATCACCATCACAGCTATCTTCATCACCATCATCACCATCACTACTATCTTCATCACCATTATCACCACCATCATCATCACCATCATCATCACCATCATCACTACCTTCATTATCACCATCATCCCACCATCAACATCACCATCATCATCATCATCAACATCACCACCATCATCATCACCATCATCACCATTATCATCACCATCATCCCCACCTTCATTATCACCATCATCCCCACCATCATTATCATCACCATTATCATCATCATCATCATCATCATCACCACCATCATCATCCAAGGAATAGGGAAAAATAAAAGTAAATTTCTGTACAACGACAGAAAGTATTGACTGAAAGACAACCTGTCTACTAGAATCTGTACTGTATTTACATAGAACAAGCATGTAAAAGGTGTTTGGTAATTATTTTTTTATAACTGAATAGAGGATATTTTGAGTTTGTTTTAAACTGAGATGTGTTATATCAGGGAATGCAAAAAATAAAAAAAAATCCACAACGCCTCCCCCCCAAAAAGCTGTGTCTTTCAGGAAGACACCGGGAAGGTCTGCAGAGGAAAACAGGCCTGGTTTGGTGTGTTATCTCCAGTGCAGAGCAGAGAGGCTGGGCTGAGACCATGCACGGAGGCATCACACTGGGTTGCCCTGGTAACAGCAACTTCTGTTCTCACAGTGATGAGGGTACAAAGAAAAAGGGACTATTGAGGAGAAGTGTCAGTGATCAGGAGCCAGAGCAGCATGGGGTCTGTGAGCTCCTTTTCGGGGACAGTTTGAAAGGGAGTCTCAGAGTTGTTCTCGGAGATGATGGAAATGAAAGGGTCTGATGAACAACGACATTGCCTGATGGTATCTCAGGGCTACGACCTGCTCGTCAGCTCTCCAGACCGCAGAGGGTGACCCTGCTTTGCTGCCCCAGCCGGCCCATGTGGCTATCTGAGCACACACTTTTGGCTCCAGATATGACATGTGTGGGGGGTATGCAGATGACAAAAGCCTAGCCCTTTGTTGAGGGGTCCTAGGTAGCACTGTGGAGACGGTTCTCATTACTGCACGGACAGCCTCCTTGTTTAACTCTTTGGCTTCCTGATGGAGTCGATGTGGACTTCTCCTGTCCGCACATCCGTGTTAGACAGCGAGGGGGCAGGAGTCTTCGTGGCCACATCAGCTCACATGAAAGCAGATTGATTTCTCCAGAGAGAGTAGCTCTTGTTAACAAAAGACAGAATGTCCACACTCAACACGTGAGCCTCAGGAGCTGAGAACATTCTGGAGGGATTTGGTCAGCGGCCGGTCAGCGGCGGCCTGAGAGGCCCTACCCAGCCCGTCACAAACTTGTGTGACCCAGGAACTAAGAATGACGTTCACATTGCGACCTAGTTGAAATGAAAGAAGAGACTATTTTGCGGCATCTGAAGGTAATGTGATACTGAAATTGCGGGGTTCACAAAGGTTCATGGGACTTGGCCACAGCTGACTGTTGGCACTAAAGTCCGTGGCCACATTCACGGGGACCTGGAAGATTTACCACGTGGCTCTTGGCAGAAAAAGCCTGAAAACTAATTTCCTTGCATTTTGAGGATATCCGTGCTGGAAGGGGTTGTGGTGGTCACCTCGTCTGTACCTCTGTTGACAGATGGAGAGGCACATGCTCTGGGCCCTGCCAACAGCACAGTATCTCCAGGGAGGGGGGTTCTTCTACCACCAGTCATGTATGCAGTGTGACATCATTCTAGAAGACACGCCAACCAAAGAGAAAGGTTTGTGGGGCTGAGGGGACGGAGAGAAGGAGGTAGGCAGGACCGAGGGGAGAGGGCTGTCCCATATCTTGTGTGTGGTCACTAGACCCCTGGGGAAGGGTCTCCATGCTCACCCACCCATCTCTCCATTTTTCCTGGGGCCAAAAATAACCAAAGGAGTTCCTCCGGACGGCATCCCTTTTATATCTCTACCTTCCATTTCAAAAATAGGCCAGAAGCCATTTGATGTAACAGACACATCGTTCAGCCCTGGGGACATCCTTTTGATCCTTCTTATCCCCCTTTCTCACATTAACATAAATGTCACCTCTGTCTTCTAATCCCCAACGCAAACCTAACATTTCAGCCTCGCCTCTCCGGTGCTTGCATAACCCAGCGTTTAAATTCCGTTCGGCTGTGGTGTTAGCACAGGCGCAGGGCTAGACATTCACTGCATGTGATCCGTAAGCCAATATAATACACTGTTGGGACCAAGAGGGCCAACATGTAAAGCAAGAAAGGGGGCCCTGGCCGGTTGGCTCAGCGGTAGAGCGTCGGCCTAGCGTGCGGAGGACCCGGGTTCGATTCCCGGCCAGGGCACACAGGAGAAGCGCCCATTTGCTTCTCCACCCCTCTGCCGCGCTTTCCTCTCTGTCTCTCTCTTCCCCTCCCGCAGCCAAGGTTCCATTGGAGCAAAGATGGCCCGGGCGCTGGGGATGGCTCTGTGGCCTCTGCCTCAGGCGCTAGAGTGGCTCTGGTCGCAATATGGCGACGCCCAGGATGGGCAGAGCATCGCCCCCTGGTGGGCAGAGTGTTGCCCCTGGTGGGCGTGCTGGGTGGATCCCGGTCGGGCGCATGCGGGAGTCTGTCTGACTGTCTCTCCCCGTTTCCAGCTTCAGAAAAAGGAAAAAAAAAAAAAAAAAAAGGGGCTGACTCGCCACGTGAATTAACCCTCCCTGCGTTTATGAATTCTCCAAGGGCGAGCTGGGCGCTTCAAGTCTGCTCACAGTTGGACCCTGCCGGGAAGCGAGGCCTCTGCCCGGAAGCGCGCGCCAGACCCGGGCGTCTGTAATCCACGGGTCATGACGGCTGGACCCAGCACTGAGCAGCTCGTAAATGGAACACAGGAGTGTGTGGCACGGCTGAAGCCCGGAGGGATTTCTGAACCGACAGGACCACGTTTTATTTCATTTTCTGAAATAATTTACAACGAGGGAGGGTGTTGGTGACTCAGAGTCTGATCTCTGCATTTATGAAAATGTTGGGAAGTTTCAAGCTAGTTTCTCAGGGACTGTTATCCTGAAGAGCATCTCGGCTCATTGATCTCAGTAGAGGACAGTGCTCCCCGGGACCAATTAGCAGTGTTTTGGTTACAAATGTCTCTCCTCCTCCTCCTCCTCCTCCTCCTCCTCCTCCTCCTCTTCCTCCTCCTCTCCTTCTCCTTCTATTTATTTATTTATTTTTTAGTGTTTTGGTTACAAATGTCTCTTCTCCTCCTCCTCCTCCTCCTCCTCCTCCTCCTCCTCCTCCTCTTCCTCCTCCTCTCCTTCTCCTTCTATTTATTTATTTATTTATTTTTTTGAGAGCTCTAAATGGAAAAATACTTTCTAATCCAGCCTGGGTTTTGGTATGTTGAATTAAAACTCAAAAGCTCAAGATATTCCGTGAGGGGCCGACGTGCACGATAGGGAAGCAGCTGGGCCTGTCTCTCCAGAGCAGATCCGTACAGAAATGTCAGTATAGTAATCATCAGAAGAAGAAAGAATCTAATTCCTCTCACTGCTTCCCGGTTTCAGAAGCCGTCTTCAGCTTCTCAGGGGAACGTGTTGAGGTAGAGACTGAGCACGTGAAGACCATGGGAAAGTCTCACTTACACGGATGACGGAGCACGGGCACGCTAACAGAAAACCGTCCACAACAACACTGTTCAGAGGAGGGCTTCAGGTTTTAATTAAAAAAAAAACAACAAACAAAAAATCTGCCATATTTTTCAATATCTTGTGCTGAGCTGTCAGACTTCAAAGGCAGAGTGAAAGAACCTTGTCCTAACTTTAGCCCTTATGAACAATCGACTCAGAATGGATAGTAGATGTTCGTGTCAAATGTAAAATGAGACAACTTTTAACAGGAAACATACATGATATGTAAAAGAAGATACACTGTTCGTCATCAAGATGAAAGATGGGTGATCTGTCAAGAAGATGAGAAGACATTTTGTAGACCAAAAGAAAATATTTGCAAACCATGCACCCGCTAGAAAACAAAACAAAACTAAATCCAACAACCGGAAACAACCTAGCTCACTGGGCAAAAACGGGCAAAAGACAGGAAAAGACGTTTCAACAAAAAATACCAATGAAGCGTATGAAAAAGAGGGTCAACATCGCCAGCCATTTGGGAAGGCAAACTAAGACCTCTCTGGGATGAGAAATAACGCACACCTTGTGGATCAGCGAAGATGTCCACAGGTGAACACTCTGGCGAGGGCTGGTGAGGACGCGGACAACCTGAGTCCCTCCTGCGTTGCCGGGGGCGGGGGGGATGGAAAATGGGACAGCTCATCTGGAAAAATCCATTGGCAGTTTCTTAGAAGTTCAAACGCAATGACCATGCCAGCCAGCAAGGGCACCCCTGGGCACCTGTCACAGATGGATGCAAAGTTATGCCCAACTAACATCCGCAACGTGCATATTCCTAGCGCGTCATCTGGACGTGTCTCTCCATCTGGACATCACGGACTCTCTCTCTCGGAAGCTCTGAGCTCGGTTCTCGCTGTGGCTAACTAACAACGAGAGTAGCGACGAGAGCCGTTGGTAGCTGGGTGTGATGGAGCCCTTCTCACGAAATCGCAGAGGATGCCCGTCCAGCAGCGGGGTGGTGAAGGCAGTCTCACCACACACTGGACCCGATGCAGCCCCGTCCCTCGTTCCGCATGCAGACGACAGTTGTACCCCAGCTGACGGCGAGAAGATGGACAGATGCCGCTGACGCTGGACTCTGAGATTAAACCGAGGGATGCCGGCTCGCCTGGGCAGGAGGCATTCATCAACACACGCCCCTGTGGATTCAGAACACGTCCCAAAAATTCTGACGCAGCATTCTATGGTCAGCGGGTTCGAGGACAAAATGAGAACCTGTCAGCTGATGTTGATGACTTTCCATATCAGCTTTCAGACAAATTGATCTTGCGTTTGGCCTGAGGCATGGTGGGATGGAAGCACAGACCTGGAGTTCCCAGGGAGATTTGCCCCAATCACTGAGAGGGGTCACAGCCTTTGATTTCTTATAAACAGATCTTTAGGAGGTATAATGAACCCATCTACAATCAACACTTATTTAAGATTTGTCCCTTCTTTAATTTTTTTTCTTTTTTGCAGGTGAACCTCAAGGACGACTTACAGGTTTACTCAGAAGAGTGTTTTACCCTCAAGTCTGGCTCGCTGTGTGTCCACTCACTTCCCGTGGAGAAGATGTTTACGCTGCACCCGGGCGTAGAAGGCGTGCTGTCCAGCCCAGGCTTCACTTCACACATCTCAGCGCCACGTGTGCTGGGGGCTGCTGAGGTGTCAGTGCTCCTAAGCCCACTTATCAGAGAGAGCTGGGAAGTATATGTATGTACACTACCCATGTGCCCACATACACACACATCCATCCATCCATTCACCCACTCACCTCTCCATCCATCCATCCATCCATCCATCCATCCATCCATCCATCCACCCACCATCCATCCATCCATCCATCCCACCCACCTATCTTATTATTGCTGACTCTGATTCTAGTCAATCACCAGGCTTTATCCTAATACTCCCCCGTTCCTTATTTATAACTTCTCTTTCTCACAGTGAGAAAGCTGGCTCTCCTGTTCTCTTACATGTTCACTTGTTCATTCAACCCCAGGGTAAGCTGTTTCAGAACTGCTGAATGTCCTTAGCCTTACACCTTACAGTGTCCAGTCAAAGCCCAGTGTCCCAGAGCTATGTAGGCTCAGCCTCTCGTTCCTCATTTCCCTGAGTGCGGCTGTCATTCACTCATTACTCATGAGGCTCATTATCACCACTGATGTTCCACTTTGAGTTCTCCCACATCCTGACTCTTGAAATCATGCATTTGTTCTTAGGGTATCCGAAACACTGCTTATGGTTCTGAGTCAGAGCTGTACAAACCTTAGTTTCTGGTTTGTCCTTCCTGTAATTATTTTGCATCCATAAGCAGATACATGTGCATTTTTTTAGAAATGTGATCCTAGCCATATTAAAAACACACACTCTATCAGGAAAAACACCCCCTTCCTCCAGAAAACAGGAAAGTAAACCCATAGAGATAATAATTACAAACATTAATTAAACCTGTGCCAAATATATGTCCATCTATTTGCAAAGCCTGACTTGCCTGTTGTTAAATAATGCACATTAATTTTCATTCATTAAATGTTGAGCACCTACTACGTGCAAGCTGCTCTCCTAAAGGCTACGGTTGCGGCAAAGAAGCTCGTCCCTGAACGGATTATGATGACCCAGAGGTTGGGGCATTCTGATGGGCCACGCCTGCTCACACGTCCAGCCCTAGACTGTTTGGGCTCCAGTGAACGCACGCGGACTGAACTGAGTCGGGGGCTCTTCCCTGCACAGGGCGAAGATGCCCAACGAAGAGGGATGAGACATTGCCGAGATGCTCCCTCAGCTCCTCCTTGGTCCCTGACGCTCAGCAGAGCCTTCCCGCTGCCTCAGCTGTTATGGACACACGTTCCGAATCAGAACACACTGTTCTTCTGGTGTCTGCTACATCCACGCCCGCCTGGCTGGTTTCCGGGAACAGTGTGCTCCTGGGCCTGGGCTCACAGGACGAATCAGGAAGGGGCTCATGGCTACCTCCCCTGAAGTGGTTCTGGGACGCTGCGGTCAGTCCCACGCACGCCTGGGGCCTGGACGGGAGGCAGACACAGCCATCTGCAGCAGCACCCTCCGTGGGACTGGAGCCAGCATGCTGTCTATTTCTAATGATCTGGCCTGCCGATCAAGTTGCATCTAATTGATGAGGACAGCTGAGGCAGCCCTGGCTGGCCTCTTTACAAATTTGAGCTTATAGGTTCACGAGTGTCCCCAAAGATTGATTGATAAGACCAGGCAAAACATCCCTTTCTCTATAAATCTGCTTTCGTGTGCTGTTTGTGCCTGACTGATGACCTTGGAACGGAACAGCTCTAGCACCTCAGTTTCGTGGGTGGGAAGTCCGGCACAAGTCTCCCCACGCTCAGATCGCTGTGTGGCCAGTGCCCCTTAAGTCCAGAGGCTCTAGGGAGAACACGCCTGCTTGTTCGCTGGTCTGGTCCCCGAGGCTGTGGACCGGGGCTCCTGCTTCCTGCATGGCTGCCTGCTCTACCAGCTTGTCCCGGGCTCCTGGTCCCCTTGCAGAGCTCCCCCGCCCTTGCTTCCGGTCCCTTCCGCCGCTGCCTGCATGGGTGCCCCTTTCTGCCCGACTCCTCTGCCACTCCTCGGGTGCTGGTGGTGACACTGGGCCCAGGACCCAGAGCAGTCTCCCCGTTTTATGGTCCCTAACCTCCATTCCATCAGCAAAAGTTCTTCTGCCGTCCGATGTAACATCTTCACGGTTCTGGGGGATCAGGTCGCGGAAGACTGAGGGAGGCACTGTTGTGTGGTGGGTCGCTAGGGCTGGGGGGCCCCTGGGGTCATGGAGTGTACCCTTTGACCTGCCCTGCCTACCTCTCTGGTGCAGGAGCCTGCTGCTAACAGAGCAGGTGCATCTCCATCCCGCCTCTCCAGGTGATAGAAAGACCTCCCCCAGCCCCTCCTCCCTCACCTCCTCTCTGAGCCCCTCCCCCCCGTGGGTGTGGTTGGGAGCCGTGCTGCCTGCTGCTTAGACCCTTGGGGTTGGCGTCCCAGCAGGAGACCCCAGCTCTGCCTGCATCTCTGGGTGAGTGACCTCACGTCTCAGCCCCGGGGTCTTCTCTGCAGTGCGGCAGGCCCCCTCGGGCTGACGCAGAAGGCTCAGTTCTGGGCCGGGTGATCACAGCAGAACCAAGGCTGAGCAATTTTCCCGTTCTCAGGCCATCAACACTGCCACGCAGAAATGCCTGGCTCACGTCAGGTGGCAGACTGCAGCGTGCAGATGACAAGCCCTGGTGTGACAAAGACAAGGTCGAGCATCCGACGGGGATCAGGGGGTGAGGAGGGCCCGGCAGAGGATGCTGCCTGGGAGGGAAAGCCGTGCTGAGGGGCACAGCAGAGGTCTGAAAGTGGGGAAGGAGCCAGCCATGGCACGTCCTCGGGAGAAGTGACAGCGGGACACGGCACAGCCACCCACAGCAGATCTGGGCGGGAGCAGGTGCCAAGGGCGCAGCGAAGGCCCCCGTGAACAGGGAAGCGTGGCCTGGAGCTGGGCAGGGACCACGGACCTGACTGGGTTCCATTTCCTTGTTTCATCCACGCAGAGAGGCACCTGCTCCTGTTCCCGCAGAGACAGTGGTGAGAAGTTGTGTCTTGGAGGAGAAGCCATGTCATGCCCTAAGGGCCTGAAAGAACTCAGTCTTCCATATGCATTTCCAAGAAACCCTCCTTTTTGGGGGGCTCACTTTAGAAATTTTTTACTTTCAAGAAATAACAGCAATAAAAAGCCAACTGTCTGCCTACACAGGTGTCCCTAAACCACAGCCCGCGGGCCGCATGCGGCCCCCTGAGGCCATTTATCTGCCCTGCCGCACTTCCGGAAGGGGCACCTCTTTCATTGGTGGTCAGTGAGAGGAGCACTGTATGTGGCAGCCCTCCAACAGTCTGAGGGACAGTGAACTGGCCCCCGTGTAAAAAGTTTGGGGACCCCTGGAGCAGACCTGTTACATGGTGGCATTTATTTCACGTATAGGTAGCTGGTTCCATTTCCCCCCTCCTTTTTTATAGGTTTTTTCATTTCTTCGCAATGATTTGTGCGGTAAACAGTCCTGAAAAAATATCCAAAGGCTCAGCTCTGATCAGACCCAGAAAGTACATTTCAAATATCCTAACTAGAGTGGTATTA
The DNA here is from genome assembly GCF_036850995.1 of Saccopteryx leptura. Taxonomy (NCBI): domain Eukaryota; kingdom Metazoa; phylum Chordata; class Mammalia; order Chiroptera; family Emballonuridae; genus Saccopteryx; species Saccopteryx leptura. The sequence goes on from NC_089504.1 coordinate 249,315,968, forward strand.
TGGGGTGACAATTTCAATGGATTTCTTTTATAAATGGAGAATACTTTTATCTCCATTAATTTCCCTAAGGAAAAAAAAAAACAAAAGAAAAAACTCCCTCTCCCTCCGTGGTGTTCCGGGTTGACGACTGCTCACTGCCGTTCTGACAGATGGCTTCAAAGACCACTGAATGAGAGAGAGGAAGGAGATAATGTGTTATACAATGCAGCACAATTGATAATCCCTAATTATGAAGTCAGACACTTTAATTCCGCCAACGCTCAGAGTCTTTGAGCCATGCCGTCCTCTAAGCCCACAAAGCTCTTTGCAAGTGAGTGTCCACACCCTCCTTGTTGTTCTCTTTCGATTTCATTCAAAACACCGGGATGGACCTGATCCGTGCCCGCGCCCTCCGCTAGGCTTGCGGCCTCCCTGGGGAGAGCCGTCTGGTGCTCCTGCAGCCCTGGCGGCACGGAACAGGCAGCTTTGGGAAGACCTCATGAAACCTTCGTTGAATGGGGTTCAGTTTGAAATGCCACCTTCGAGATCTTGCGCCAGCCTCCAGGGTCCTCAGCGGTGATTTCTGTTGTCACCCCGGCAATGTACTCACGTGCCACATTTAGTAAATACTGTGGCAGCTTCTCTCTCGGCCAGGGACCAAAACCCTTGTACAGGGCATGTGTTCCGTCCTCCGGGTCTGGCTGAAGGACCCCCAACCCCACCCCCACTGCCCGCCCGTGGGGCCGGATGGCCAGGATCAATGCTAGGTAGGAGCCGTTTCTTTGGAAGAAAGAGTTTTGTTTTACGAAGGCAGCAAAGTGACCATCGTGAATTGTTTGGGGGTCTCATTTTCTGCTGACTTGAGTATTTGAAACCTTGCTTGGGATGAAAGTAGAATAATTTTCCCCCTCTGCACATCTGAGAATGATCTGACCGTGACTACATGAGTCATGGCAGATAGGAGGAATGTTCAAACTCAACGCTTGCAAACCCGGAGCTTCTCGAAAACGCGGTGAACCTCTGACCTCCTCTCCCAACGCTCCTGCCACCGCCCCTCCTGTGATTCGGCCACGCGGTGGACCTCGGCGGTTCCGTCAGTCACCAAGCTCGTTCCCACACGAGGACACTGCTGTCACTGTTCCCCCGCTCGAGCACGCTGTCCTCCTGCGTCTCCGCGGGACGGCTCCTCCTCAGCAGTGACTTCGCAGCCTCGCCGGCACCTCTTCCTGAAGGTCCCGGTCTCTGCTCCCTCCCGGGGACCTCATCCCAGTTGCCCTCTCCCTTTGTCTGGCTCCTATTTCTTCCCAGCCGCCTCCCTCCCTAAAATAACCTTGTTTACTTACTTATTTGGGACCAGTGGCCCTCGCTGGAACGCCAGCTTCCTGCAAAAGGATAGGACTCAGGCATGCAAGTGTCGATTAGTGATGTAATCAATCAGTTACATAACTGGGGACATATTCATGTCAGGGGATGAAGGAGCAGCTGTGTCATTTTAGGTGTACATCGCATGACATCTGCATGATGTCGTCGGAAGGTGGAGGGCTCAGCCCATGGGGAGTGTGCCTGTCGTTGCTGGGACGCGCTCCTGCCCTGACACATCTGTCGTACCCATCATGGAGGGCGGAGGGGGAGCTCCAGCAGAGGTTGATCTGCTTCCCAACACACCGATAAACAGACCGTTAACGCACGTGGCAAAATGCCGGACTCCTGTCCAGGGTGCTTGTAAAATAAAGGGACGCTTCATTTCCCAAGTAAAGGCTTTTGTGGCTGCCCTGCCCATGTGCCCCAGAGCAAAGGGCAGACGCTGGCTGCCTTTCGCCTTGGCTAGTTCTCATGGGAGGCTTGACCACCCACTCGGAACCAAAGTGACTTGATGGATGTGTTTTCAAATTAGCTTATTGTTGACGGCTGTCATAGGGGCACAGACGTGGCCCTGACAGCCAGCAGCGAGGACCAGTGGGACGTCCCAGGGGAAGGAGAAATTCGTGGTGCTTAGGCAGCGCCTCTGACCCCTCGCCTGCCCAGCTGCCCCCCTCCGCCACACCTGCGCACCCTGACAACGCAGTAATGGACCCAGGTGCCTCTCTGGAGTGGTACCAGTCCAATGAGAAGGAATGGGCCCTGGAGCTCACCAGCACAGCTCAGTCACACAGCCATTAGAGGGGGGTGCCCATCACAAGGACTCTCTCAAGAGGCTCTTATTCTCCTAGCCTTTCATGTGCAAAATGACCTAATCAGATTTACAGCGGCAAGACTTAACCCGAGTCCACATTGTCATAGGGAAGATTTTGAGAATGCTGTTTTTCAAATGTATCGTTATTGTTGCTATTACCAGTGCGGAACTGAAGTGAAGTTACTATTACCAGAGCTGAGGACTGAAGTGGAAGAATCAGCAATGATGAAAGAGGCCAGAGCGGGAGGTGCAGTTTCCCACGCGGAGCTGCAGAGGCCTCAGCGGCGGCTGGCTACGGGGCGCCACCGGCCCTCTGAGCGTATGTGCAGTTCATCTCGCAGCTACAGCCCCCGTGGACCGGCTCTGCGCTGGGACTGAAGACATCTCGGGGCTTCGGGATGGTGAGCCAGGGAAGTTTGGTGTTCCTGGTTGGCATCCTTTCTCCTCTGTGTTGAAGGTCAATCTTGGTGTTTATGGGGCTTGAACTCACCGTGAAGCAGGACAAAAAATAAAAGCCATCAGTAGTTGCTTTGTATCGAAGTATCCAATAGGCAAAGCAATCCGTTGTCTCCTATCTCCCCATCTGTCGGGCACACATCTTCTGGGCACTGCTCAGGTGGTCGGTCCAATGCGCCAGCCACTCTTCTGTAAAAAATCACTGACTCCCAGAGTGTCTGGTGTGGGGGCTGGTGCCTATCACTGGGTATTTTTGTCACAATCCGTTATCTTTTCTTCTTCTCTAGACCGTAAACACTTAGAAGTATACAGTGTGGTGCTCGATAAATGATTGTTGCGTGACCGAATGTGTGGATAAATGGACAAGGCAATGCGTGGCTGGCTGGGACGTGCCCTTTCCCGGGAGGTAAAGGGGGATGCTCCACCCCGGGCAGACCGCAGCAAACTTTACCCGGGACTATCTCCTGCCTTCACTGCACCTATTTACTTCAAAGAGGAAAAGGTGACTGAGCAAAACCTGATAGGCCTCCTCTCTTGAGACTTCCACCTAGGTCAGCATCCGCCACAGTTACCAAGAGGGGCAGTACGTCAGCCGCCTCCTTTAAACCGCAGAGCCTCGAGAAATAGCCGTTGGCTGCTGAATGCTTTCAAAACTCGAGGGAAAGGACGCACAGAGAACCTTCCCTTCTGTTGCTTGCTTCCGACTGCAGGAGACAGAGCACCTGGTGGACTGCAGCAGGTACAGCGGACGGGCGCTACGTTGCAGAACAAGAAGCCCAGAGGCAGGTCCTTCCACAGTCAGTCAGTGAGTCCTGCAGCTCCGGAGTGTCACCAGAGGCTTCCCCGTCAACCACGTCAGCCGGCTGACTCCCTCACGGTCGCAAAATGGCTGCAGAGCCTCCAGACATTACACGTGCACACCGCGCTGTCAGCGACAGGGGACCTCATCCTCACGCATCGCGTGTTGGCCGTGAAAGAGAACCTCTCTCGCAATGTGACCGTTGCTGTCAGAAAGAAATCTGTAATTCTACTTGGTTATCTTATTTCACTGTGCATTGCCTGGTTTAATGACAGTGTAACTGACATCTCTGTATTCCTGTATAGAATAGGTAATTGTAATTTAAAAAACAACAACACATATTTTGTTGGACTATATGACTGAGTTGAAATGTTTATAAAAAAGAAAGAACACTGCAAATCACTGTTTGGCCATCATTTTGGCTTGTGGGAATGAATTCCGTGTTGTCTTTAAGACATTACACGAGGGGAAAAAATGTTTTTAGCCCAAGTAGCATCAATAGCCTTTCTCCTTTTCTTCTCCTTCTTATTCCTTACTCAGACCCACCTGGGCTCTAAGAAGCACGCTGTTATCTCTTTTTCTTTTTCCTTTTGAATTATATTTTATGCCTGGCTAATATCTCTGTAAAACCCATTGCGAAATGTGAATAAATAATTGCCTCTTTTCATTGGCTGTCGCCAGATCGTGTTATTAAATGGGATGTGAAATGCGGGCTCACAGAATTAGCCTATTTGGCGGCCAACCAGACGGAAATGAATATATTCCCAACAAAGCACAGAAAGTTGCAGTCTCTGTATTTCTGCCTTAATGATACAATGTGCAAAGGGCCTGAAAGAATATTTTAGAGTGACATAAGCATGGGCATATATCAGGATTTTCTGCTCTTAAAAAAAAAAATTAGTAAACCTAAATGTCTCTAACAAATAGCATCTACTTATATAAAAGTGTTACAAGGACATACTTGATGGGTTCTGTTAAATAAAAAAAGACAGGGAAAAAAATCTCTGAATCGGAATCACGTTTACGAACTTTCCCTGGGAAGCAATGTGAGCGGGGATGTCACCGACCAGCAGAGAGGAGGAGGGTCACCAAAGCAGAAGAGATCGGAATAGAAAAGCAAGGCTCCAAGGGTTCTGACAGGGGACAGGGACCAAGGGACATGCAAGCCACCTGCTGGACTCGTCGCGTGGAGACTTCGTGCCGCCAGACAGCGCGGCCAGGCCTGGGGGACCGCTCCGACGTGGGCGACGGTCGTCCGCGTCCCTGGGAAGCAATTCTGAAATGGAAAGGAAACACTTTCCTGTGTGGCAAGACACCAGCATGCAGAGCTGCTCTGGGGTCTAGAAGAGCAGCAGAACTGGAAGATATATATATTTAAATAGACCCCACCCTCTCTGTTCTCTTGTAGTCCCAACTCACGATATAATTAAGGTCCGAGCCTCACTCACCCTGGGGTGCCGTCTTGTTTGGAAATCAAAATCCCATCCTTCAAGGGTTTCTGTTCACATCAGTTTATTCACCCGGAAGACATTCTGAGCTGGAGTGGAGGCTGGGCTCCTGCGGCCGATGGTCCTGGGGATGCGCAGGTTTGGTGTGAGAGTGCGGCATGGGTAGCGGTGGGCAGTGGACACAGGCCGGCCCAGACAGCGGAGCCTCTGGGGGCAGGGGGAGCCGACCAGGAGAGAGGGCAGCTTTGAGGAGGCTGACCAGTCCCTTACCGGGAGGTGGGGTGGGTGTAGTTTTCAAGAGCAGTGACACAGTTTCTACACCAGGGCTGACATGGAGGGTGAGAATCGGTAGGAGCGTCTGGGACCATCCCAGGCAGGGAGGCAGCCGGAGCCCTGTGCTGAAAAGGGGCTGGATGGGCCGGCACTGTGACCGCGCCTGCTGGGGTGGGGACGGGCCCTCTAGCGAGCTGCTAACACTGCCAGACGCACAGACTTCTAGTGAAGGTCAGCGAGCCAGTCCAGAGGACTCAGTCCCTGGCACGTTGACGGCACGCAGTAGGTATTGGCTTTATCCCTTTCTGGGTCCTCCCTTTGTCCTTTCTCCTGCCCGCCAGACCCAGGGACACGTGGGCCTCATGCACGGCTCCAGCTCCTTAACCTCCTGGTCTGTGACAGTCAGAGTGACAGAAGGACCGTGCCCATCTGCCGCCTGGGGCATTTCCTCTGCAGGGCTCGTCTCCCGTCTGTACAGATGTGTCCGCCTCTGTCACGGTGGGCTCCGCCGCTGCCCGGCGGACAGAGCGTGAGAGGAGGCATGCTAGACACACGCTCAGCTGGACACATGTGTGGGGGAGAGGGCGGCTGAAGTAATGACTGACGTGCAGCACGAACGGTTCCGCCCCCTGCTCCTCTGTTTAGTCACAGGGTTTCTAGGGAGCCCATGGCCCCGGTGTCTCCCCATCTGTGTGATTCTGGTGATTCCAGTGTTTAGGGGGTCTGTCAACAAGCCAGCTACTTCAGACTAGTCCCCAACAAAAGCAAGCATGGTCCCTACGTATGAGGTGCTTCACCTGAGCGATATTCCCAGGTGATGATCAAGATCGGTTCTCTTTTCCCTTGGGCTCGTTGAGGACTAAACTCTCAGTCAAGGTTCAGTCTCGTGCTCCCACCCTCGGTGAGACTTTCTAAAAGTTTGATGTTTTTTGTAAAGACTCAGGACGCCAGGCTGCCTACGGATCTTTCAGTGTGCAGCGGTGCATCGTCAGTCAACAGGAAACTGGTCAGGGCTTGGGGGAGAGGACACGGCTGTGGACCACGTCTTGGACAGAGCCAACTCCTAAAGAGCCGGGAGGCCGGGCAAAACCATCTCCCTCTGGGAAACCACGCAGGATGGGGCGCCGTGCCTTGAACCGCGCCACAGGGCCCGTGGGCGGGCACCTGGCCTTCCCTCAGAAGCAAAGCCTTCTTCTTCTCTGAGGAGTTGTGTTTTCATTTGATTCTTTAAGACAAGAACGATTTCAAGCACTCCTGAACACACAGAAGCTACCGCACACACACCCACTTCATGTGTAACATCCCGTGTTCTGGCGGATGCCATTCTGCCCTTCGGGGCTCAGAAGTTCTTTTTAAAAGGCAGGAAGCACCCCAGACATGGCCAGGGTCAGCTCCCTGCAGGTAAGGAACGGAGCCTTACGTTGCTGCGTGCCGGGCTGCTGTGGACACCTGTGGGGGGACCACACAGGGCTTTCAGGGTCACCCGGGTCCCCTTCTTGCAGCACCAAGGGCTGCGGAGAGGTGGTGAGCCCCCTGACGGCCACCAAACCAGGAGAATAAACCCCACGGTCCCTTCATTCTGGCCATTTCTGTTTCATTTCCCCCGTGACTCTGACATCAGGCAGGACGTGGGACAGTAAAGGCCACAGACATTTGGTTTGGGGAGCTGTGACATAAAAGAGCCAGAGGTGGGCCCTGCAGACTGGCTTCCTGAGCAATCTACCCCCACCCCTGTTCCCCCCTCCCTCCGGCAGGCTGGGACCAGCAGCTAAAAACCCTTCTGGCACCGGAATAAAATTCTACACTTCCAACTGCGTTACACGTCACCCAGAGCGACAGATTCATAGCCAACAAGAGCTGGTCTGCTCTGTATAACTCACAAAACTGCATCCAACAGCTGCTAGCCATAGATAAGACCAGCCTGGGACCCATCAAAGGCCCAAGGCCACGTGCTCTGACTCGGAGATCCCCCATGTGGCTGAGGCGTCATGAGACCCGTGAGTACCTCTCCAAGTGCCACCCCTCCCCTGCGGCCCCCTGCCCTCCTCTCCTGGGTGGCGGCCCCTGCACCACAGGGGCAGGAAGAGCAGAAGTCGGACGTGGCATCGACGGTGATGCTGTCCTTGCTCCTAGTTGATGCTGTGACTTCCTACCAATGACCGGAAACAGGCAGCAGGCCCCCCAGCATCCAGGGCTGGGCCAGCCCCTTGTTCCTCATGTCCTTCTCGGAGCCTGGCGCTTGAGGGATGCTCAGGGACCATTGCCCAGTGAACGGCAGGGCTTTTTCAGAATTAAATGAGGTTCAAGAACACACCGGTGGTCCTCCGCGCTTTATGGCGGCAGCACATCGGGTAGCTCCGCGGCTGCGCTCCTATCCCCTTAGGTGAAGCGGTTCATCGCCCCGAGCGCGGCTCAGAATACAGCGCTCATTCAACTGGGGGCCAGACAGGATTGCGAGGGTATTAGCCCCACACTCCGAAGCGGCAGCGAGCCTCCAGGGCACAGTGTAATTACTCATTTTGCTAAATAACACAGACACACAATGGCTTAATTACAGCAGTTTGTAGTGGGAAAGAATGGTAGTGATTTCCACATCAGAGTGTCTCATTAATGGGATTTGCTAGCTGTTGCCTGCGATATTCTGGAATGCCCTTTTGTTTTAAATCATTCTCCAAATTGCTCTGGTCGTTTGTGGGGAGAGGGAAGTTCTCCAAAATCCCTTGCGAAGGTGAAATGTTAGCGATTCAGAAAGCCCTTGGTGTTAATTTCTTCCCAGGCAGCGCGGCTTGACGGAGTGAACAAAAAGGCATTTTTGACATCTCTCTGCGTCTCCACACCATCAGCGTTCACGCTACACGGGCATCAAGAATTTCAGTGTAAAAAAAGAAAAAAAAAAGGAAATAAACGTTTCCAAATGCAAGAAGAGCTCTTTACTGGGAGCCCACAGGCTGGAGCACACTAATGGGGTGTCACACCTTGGTACCCAGGGATGCCACTAGCTACCTGCCATGGATCTGCCAAGACACAGAGCATTCCTGGGCCCCAGTCCATTTGCCTTGGCTATACCTGGGCGCATCCATGGATGGAACAAACATTGCCCTAGGGCCCTGGGCTCCCTTCTAGACCCCCAGGGTTCCCGCAGCAAAGGGGACCAGATGGATCTCCCCTGTTCCCAGGACCTTCCAGTCCAGCGGGAAAGACAGACCACATGCTTGTCACTCAACAGATGGCTGAGAGAGTGTGATTTTATTGGGCAAATGAAACTGAGTCATATCATGGGAACCTTCTTGAGGATGACTGTGCATTAGCAGAAATCTGAATAACAAGAAGGAGCCAGTTGTAGGGATTTTGGGAGAGGAAAATTCCAGGAGGAGGGAATGGTGTCTGTGTACTTTGTCCCCTCACCCTCACCCACTGGTGATGGTTTGTTCGGAGCTGACTAAGAGAGAGTGGCGTGAGGTATCCATTTAATGTGCAATTATCATGGCCGCTTGTTCTCACACTCTCCACTATATAATGGAGTCACCAAGCCTGTCCTGGGTTGGAATCACTTCATCCACCTTCAGATGCCCGTGGCGGGGACCTCACCAGAAAGGAAGCAGCCTGCCACCTCGGGACCACGCCACCTGACAGGGAGAGCCACCAGATATGAGCCAGGTGACCCGGACCAAATGACTCACTCACCCCCGCCCTGAAGGAGGTGGGGGTGGAGATGCAGCAGTCCGCTGCAGGGGACAGGTGCAGGGTGGCACCAGTGGAGGCACACCAGGGGCGGCCGCCTGCCAGGGTGTCAGAGTTCCCTCTCTCGGCCCTTCTCCGACTATCCAGCTGCAAACAGCCGGTGGCTCTCTAACTCCTGACCCTGTTCCCTCTCTTCCAGTACTTGTCACTTCCGGACGGTGAGGCTGTTGGTGCATTTAGGTCCCACTGTACTCCACAGTGCCCACAGGAGCAGGAGCTGTGTCTCCAGAGCCCGGAACAGAGCTCGGACCAGCGTCGGCGGTCCCCGAGCATGCGCCGAATGATGGGTCTCGTCCTCACACCCCTGTTGTGTTTTCACTGGGGGTGGGGGGGGGGGCAGGCCATGTGGGTAGGCATGACCTAGAAAAGGAATTCAAAGCAGTAATTTCCAGGGGTCGCTTACAGATAATGATTATGTTCCATCTTTTCCTCCTTCTTCTTGTATCTTAGCTTTATTGAAATACAATTGATACTTAACAGTATACAAGTTTAACGTGTACAATGTAGTGAGTTTACCTTTGTATATACCTCAAAATGATTTCTGTGATAAGGTGGGCTGACACATCTTTCACCTCACGTGGTTTCCTGGTGAGAACTTCAAAACTCTACCCTCTTAGCAACTTGCCAGTATACAGAACACTATTGTGAACTGTGGTCGCTGCACTGCGCGCGATGTCCCCGGCGCCTGCGCACCTGTAGCAGGAAGTCTGTACCTTTGACCCCCTGAACCCATCCCCCCAGCCCCCACCCCGGCCTCTGGCGACCACCAGTCTGTTCTGGGTCTGTGCATTTGTGTTCAGACTCCACATGGAAGTGGAGTTGTTCGGCGGTGAGACGGAAGAAATCCCGCCATCTGCCAACCACGTGGGTGGGCTCTCTCTTCTTCCTGCTTCTCCCACCATTTCTTCTGCCGGTGAGACCAAGTCAGGTGTGCGGACAGGACGCGGGAGCCTTGCGGTCCCCCTGGGGTTAGTGCACAGAAACGACCCTCGAGTCAAACTCCACAAACTCACATTTCTGATAAACGAGTTTATTAACAACGTCCACAGAAACGAAGTGCGTTTCATTGCTCCAACTTACAAAGGGCCAGTTTAAGGGAATATGATCTAATCCATTTGTGGTAATTTCTCTCTGCTTTGTGAATTTCGGAGCGTAAAGCACGATAAACCCCCTGACAGACGAATAAATGAGAATCAGACGTTTGAAACGGAAAGCTGCTATAATTAGGAAGCTATTAACTCTCCCTCCCTGCTCCAGCACCATGGAGTGGGTGAGCCACAGGGGACCTGTCCTTCGAAATAATTAAATTTCCAAATTAAGCTTTTTGGTTTAAGGACATTCTGATGGAATCATTTTATTAAGCTGGAGTATGTAACTGTGAATATTTGGAGGCCCGGTTCCTGTCCCTCCCTTCCCCTCCGTATTGTTTGGGGGCTTCGAAGCCCACATCCAGGGATCACTTTATGCCAGGGGTCCCCAAACTACGGCCCGCGGGCCACATGTGGCCCCCCGAGACCATTTATCCGGCCCGCCGCACTTCCAGAAGGGGCACCACCATCTCATTAGCCAAAAGCAGGCCCATAGTTCCCATTGAAATACTGGTCAGTTTGTTGATTTAAATTTACTTGTTCTTTATTTTAAATATTGTATTTGTTCCCGTTTTGTTTTTTTACTTTAAAATAAGATATGTGCAGTGTGCATAGGGATTTGTTCATAGGTTTTTTTTATAGTCCGGCCCTCCAACGGTCTGAGGGACAGTGAACTGGCCCCCTGTGTAAAAAGTTTGGGGACCCCTGCTCTATGCTGAGCCGGTACCTCCCTCTGAGGTTGGGAATATTCTGATTTATAGGTGGGGAAACTGAGGCACTGAAGGTGGAAGCTCCTAAGAGCTCCAGGTTTGGATCCATGCTCTTAGGTCATTCACTGTCCCGATAGGTAAATATGTGAGGCAGGCAGGAAGACAGGGGGTGGAGACTTGGACTAAACTTCAGGCGGATAAAGCCCGTTCCCCTGAGGGGGCAGAGTGCAGTGTGACCCATGACGTTCCAGATTAATTCCTCGGATACCCCCCCCCCCTCCCCGGCTCTGGAGTTTGAGAACGAATTCCATGGAGACCTCTGACTCAGGCACCTGCGGGTGTCTTGTGGTGCTTCGTTCTTGAAGTTCTTTTTTGGGGAGACCTGTTCATGTTTTCTCTGTCTCTCTCTCCCTCCATCTCTGAGTTCTGTTCTTTTCTGCGTGGCTTCCTTCTAAGGCAGTTTCCCCCAAAACTGAAGGACACAGCCAGCAGCAGGACTGTCTCCCACTATCCGGGACAGGGTAGGTGAGAAGTTGTAGTGGACAGCCCGGTGGCCGTCACGTCGCGTCCATGGGCTGGGGTCAGGCCCTGCCTGCTCCTGCACTGACGTGTGTGGGCCACCACTGACCTCCGCGGGACACCCCAGGATTGTTTATCATCCTCACAGTGACACAGGGTGTTCTCTTTTCCAACACAAAGTGCCTTACCCTCGTTACAGATGTCAAGGGACATTGATTTATAGCCTAATAGGTGTCAGTCACCAATGGCTATTAGTTTTGGACAATGTTAACAGGACTTAAAGAGTCGTTGTGTGGGGTCTCCCGTCACTAGAGGCTCTGCCGCTGCAGGTATGTGATGTGGTAACTTCCTGGGCTGCTGTAACAAGCCGCCACAAACTTAGTGGCTCCACACAACACACTTCTGTTTCCTTAGGGTTTTGTAGGGGACAATCCAACACGGGTCCCCTCAGCCTAGAACCGCAGGGGGCGGGGCTGAGTCCCTCCTGGAGGCTCGGGTGGGGGGCACTTCCCCGCCCTTCCTGCCTCTAGAGCTCGGCCGTGTCCTCCCCTCTCCACTTGCAAGCCTCCAAGAGAGGGTCTAGCCCTCCGCGGACTCACTTGGGCTTCCCCTTGGGCCCCCTCTTCCACACTGAAGGACCCCAAGATGACGTGGGGGTCACCGATATTGCCATCTCTGAGTCATCTGAGCAGTCACCTCAATTCTGTCTGCAGCCTTTGGTTCCTGTGCCAGGTAGCCTGGCATGGTCACAGTGCGGGCCTTGTGTGGCGAGGTTTCGGGGACCACCTGCCTGCCAGAGGGGGACCCTGCATTTCCTTAAGGAGTCACGTGAGTCAGGGACAGAGTCTCATTAGCACTGAGGTGCCTCTGTGTCTCCACTACTTTTTCCTTTCAAAATAATGAGGGTTTTTTTTATCGGGTGTTTTTTCATATCATTTTTCAGTAGAAATACTCCAATTGCAACTGTTTAATGAAACAGCTCTCTGGAAGTTGAGGCGTGGGTGTAAAAAGCAAACGGCCCTTTCATCTGTCTTCTGTTTCCACGGGAGCTGTGTGCCATGTCAGGACCGGCGGCCCCGGGTCATGTACTGAGCCTCACGGCTGTGAGCATCCCGCTGTGCTTCCCACAGATCTTCCGGGTCGCCGGCGGCACCACATTTACCGGCAAACGTTTACCAGACGAAGCCAGCAGTCCTGGCAGGGATGGCCTGCTCACTCCCCGGCCCAGAAACACCGTTCATCTTACAGTCTGATCTCCACTTCTGGAAGGCCCATGACAACAAGAAAACCCGGTGCGCTGGTTCTCATTCTACTTTACAAAAGCTAAAGCAAGCCCTGGCCGGTTGGCTCAGCGGTAGAGCATCGGCCTGGCGTGCGGGGGACCTGGGTTCGATTCCCGGCCAGGGCACATAGGAAAAGCGCCCATCTGCTTCTCCACCCCCACCCCCTCCTTCCTCTCTGTCTCTCTCTTCCCCTCCCACAGCTGGGGCTCCATTGGAGCAAAGATGGCCTTGGCGCTGGGGATGGCTCCTTGGCTGCTGCCCCGGGCGCTAGAGTGGCTCTGGTCGCGGCAGAGCGACGCCCCGGAGGGGCAGAGCATCGCCCCCTGGTGGGCAGAGCGTCGCCCCTGGTGGGCGTGCCGGGTGGATCCCGGTCGGACGCATGCGGGAGTCTGTCTGACTGTCTCTCCCCGTTTCCAGCTTCGGAGGGGGGGGAAAAAAAAAAGAAGAAGAAGAACAAAAGCTAAAGCAAATGAATTATCTTTTTTTTATATAATATATTTTTTTGAATTTATTTATTTATTTTTATTTTTTTAATTTATTTTTCTTTTTATTTATTTATTTTTTTTACAGAGATAGAGAGAGAGAGAGCATCAGAGAGAAGGATAGTTAGGGACAGACAGACGGGAACAAAGAAAGATGAGAAGCATCAATCATTTGTTTTTCGCTGCGACACCTTAGTTGTTCATTGATTGCTTTCTTGTATGTGCCTTGACCGTGGGGCTACAGCAGACCGAGTAACCCCTTGCTCGAGCCAGCAACCTTGGGTCCAAGCTGGTGAGCTTTGCTCAAATCAGATGAGCCCGTGCTCAAGCTGGCGACCTCGAGGTCTTGAACCTGGGTCCTCTGCATCCCAGTCCTACACTCTATTCACTGCGCCACCGCCTGGTCAGGCGTGAATGAATTATCTTAACGTGCCCTCTGTGAGAGAGTGTGAACGCACCTAGACAGGGAGTACACGGTCTCCCATTAAAATCTCCCCGAGCTCTTGGGGAAGGTCCCCCCACCCCAAGTCAACCTCATCCAGGAGTGCTGCCCAGGCCAGTGGTCCCTAGCTTTGCGCACCGAGTTCACAGGGGAACCAGTCAGAAGGACCTGCCCTGATTTCGCCAAACATCCCAGACATAATCAGTGCATCGGCTACAGTAGCAGCGGGCCAACGAGAGTAAAACCAGCACACCGCCGTCAGGAGCCTCCGCCTCCCTCCTCTCCCGTCTGCCGTTTCATCAAAAGGAGGAAGGCCGCGTGAAGACATGAATTCACACTTATCCCAACAGACATCAGATGCTTCTAATTAGCTGTCTGAAAGGGATAAAGCAATATTTGGAGGACACCTCAAGACGCTAACAGACATTTCAACAGCAGCCGTCAGAGGGGATGTCAGGCAACAGATAAAAGAGGTAGCTGTCACTGCGATGTCTTAATGGGCCAAATAACAGCCTTGACCAACGTGCCAAAGAAAGCCTCCCCCCCCCCCACCCCCAGTTCTGGATGGGCAGGGGCAGAAAGAAGCAGGAATGCAGGACCATGGTGCTCCAATAGGAGGACCTACGCAGCCACCTGTGTGTAAAACGAGGATTTTTCCCTCCTCAATTAATTCCTGCCCCTTCTCACCCCTCTCGGGCACGCTCATTCCTCTTGGGCACGCTCATTTACTAGCGTGGCTTCACCGCCCTTCCCAGAGCTGCTTTTGGACTGTTTCTGTTAGCCCAACTGTTCGCAGGGAGAGAAAGCCTTCCTGCTTTAGCAAGTTAAAAGTGTCTGGCTCTAAGTATTGTATTTATTTTACCCCAAATGGCCTCGGGGGTGGGGGTGGGGCGGGGCACAGGGTGGGGGAACATTCGATGAGAAGCTCTCTCACAAGAACATGATTGCAGGCATTTTGACTGCAGTGAAAAAAACAGGTCATGATTAAAAGCAGAGCCTTGGGGCGAGGTCCAAAGGTTCTATCTCTGAGGTTCTGGAGCTGGTCGGCCGCAGTTTGGGCCCTAGCATCCTACCTTTCCAGGGCCTAGGGGAGTCCCGCCTACGGGCAATGTGTCCTGTGTTTTTTTTTTGTTTTTTTTTTTGTATTTGTCTGAAGCTGGAAACGGGGAGAGACAGACAGACTCCCGCATGCGCCCGACCGGGATCCACCCGGCACGCCCACCAGGGGGCGTCGCTCTGTCGCGACCAGAGCCACTCTAGCGCCTGGGGCAGAGGCCAAGGAGCCATCCCCAGCGCCTGGGCCATCTTTGCTCCAATGGAGCCTTGGCTGCAGGAGGGGAAGAGAGAGACAGAGAGGAAGGAGAGGGGAGGGGTGGAGAAGCAGATGGGCGCTTCTCCTGTGTGCCCTGGCCGGGAATCGAACCCGGGACTTCTGCACGCCAGGCCGACGCTCTACCACTGAGCCAACCAGCCAGGGCGTGTGTCCTGTGTTTTTTACGCACAGTTCTGACTGGTTCTATTCTTCTCCAGGTGACAGTCCCTTTCTGGCTCAGAGTCAAAGCCGTATTCGGACCTGGAGCCGGAGTTAACAAACGACAGCAAACCCATCCTGTCAGTGTCGGAAAGAAGCACATTAAGACCCCGGGGCACCTCGTTCGTCAGGTTTGAATGTCACCGACGATGTCCATAGCTGATCGCTGTTAACTTGAACCCGAAAAGAATTTAAGTTTTCTGTAGCTGAGTAAAATTTATTTCAGTGGGGAAGCATAATTAAGGTCCTAAGGGGCGGGGGGAAATGTTATCCATTCGACCGAGCTGGTGTTAAATCAGAAGGTGACGGATGCTTGCTGAGTCTGACTGTGAGTGCTTCTAGGACACCCTCCACACGCTGCACGCAGCAGTGATTTCTCTCTGCACCCCGCGGAGGAACGGAGTGGCGGGGAAGGCTGGTTTTGTAGTGCTCCACACAAGTTATTTTTCAGCATTCTGCCCAAGTCTCAACATGATCTGTGAGACTG
Organism: Saccopteryx leptura; assembly: GCF_036850995.1. Lineage (NCBI taxonomy): Eukaryota > Metazoa > Chordata > Mammalia > Chiroptera > Emballonuridae > Saccopteryx > Saccopteryx leptura. Next base: position 249,331,379 of record NC_089504.1, read on the forward strand.
GGGTAACATTTTAGACCCTCCCCCCCAGTTGCGCGCATGGTAAAGTCAAGTTTAAGCAGCAGTGGTTCCTGGGAGACAGATGTCCTGACTCGTGCTCAGCCTCCCGAATTAAGTCTTCTGTTTTATTATTATGATTTTAAAAAGCCCTGCTGTTCATCCTTTGACACGACACCTCATAACTATTTGGTCATTTCCTCCCAAATAGGAAGTAAAACAACCCTGGGGTACGATGACAACGTGTGCAGAGTGGGTGAGCAAAGAGCCCAGGCGCCCTGAGGAGGCGGACATCTACGTCTGCACAGACAGCTGAACAGGAGCGCTTACGGCAGTTCTGCCTACCAGGGCCAACACGTGGGCGCAACCACGCTGCCCTTCGGAGGGTTGACAGGTGAACGAGCTGTGGCCCATCCAGACAATGGGGGCTACTCAGCCCTAAATGGGAACGAGCTATCAGGGGACACAGAGGAAACTTTCGCACGGTGCTAAGTAAAAGGGGCCAACGTGATAGACGTCACACGTTGTATAATTCCTACTCTGACATCCCGGGAAAGGCAAAGCTGTAGAGACACGGTGAGCACACGCACCATCTGCTGACCATCTCCTTTATTTTAGTCTGCTTGTTACCTGTTCCCCCGCCAGGAGAGGGCAAAGAGCAGAGGCCACGGTGCCCTACTCACTGCTGTTCACACTGTGTGCCCAGGACAGAGCCCGGGACGTCGATGCCGGTCCCTGGCTGTGTCTCCGCCGGGCCTGTCTGCTCAGGGCTGCGTCTTCGGGGCCTTGCTGCCCTGTAGGTGTGCTGGCCTGGACTTCCTGGCCCGTCCTAGCTTCTCGTATTCTCTCCTTTAGTGAGACGACACCCAACAGACCGCACGTCTGATTCTGCATTCAGAGGGCGCGGCCGGCAGCCTCTCATCCCCTCATTAGGACCTGTCGGTCGGCCTCAATCAGAGAGAAGACATTCTGGCTCTGGGACTCAACCGTTTTCAAAGACACTGGCCCCTAGGGCTCTGACCTTGTGAGTTCAGGGCTGAAGTAGAAACGGACTCTTTTCTGAGATACTGGGTCTGAGATCAAACAACCCCCCAGGAGGCTGAGCTTGGCCCCCAGTGCACTCCTGACCCTCCCCTGTGGCAGCAAAGTGGGGGCAGCGGGAGCAACAAAGGTGGGTGTCCCCAGTGGCCTCGCGGGGCGCACGGCCCCTCATTAGTGCAGCGTGGAGGAGTCGGGCCAGCTCAGCCATCAGGAGGGACGGCACCTCCCGTTCTGGGCCCCTTAGTGTCTCCCACCTCGCAGAGCCCGGCCCGGCCTGGACCCCGCCCGGATTCTGTCCTCCCCGGGAATCCAGTGGTGCCCAAGAATGCACACTGTGCCACCTCTGAACACCCTCTTCCCCAGCTTGATGTGTTATGGGACACAGCGTGAACTCCCGCCCTCCTCTGGGACCTGTCAAATGGCTCCTCAGTCAGGAACGCAGGGCCCTTTGATTCCCTGCCCCATGGCAAGACCCACGGGCGAGCTGTGACGGGCACTGCTATGCGCTGTCACCTCTCGTAGTGGCTCAGAACAAACACATTTTCCTTATCTCACTGAGGCTATGAGGACACGGGCGCGATTCTGCACACAGTGTGGGCGCTCTGTGGGGTGGCACACGGGGATGTCACGGGCATCTGGGAAAGACGGTGAACTCCCTGCAAGGCACAGGGCAGCTGCCCCCACAAAAACCAGACTGCCCGATCAGCAGGGCCCGTGGGAGGCCCCCTGTCCTCCCAGAACACGTCTGAGGCTCGTATGATGAACACCAGGAGCCCCACAGGAGATGTGGCCAAATCCCTGGACTGTCAGGAACGGAAGATGGGGCTTGTTATGTCTTCAGAAGGAGAGCTCGTCGCGTGGGGCTCTTCACACACGCCACATTTACAAGAGCCAGCCAATCCCTTCACTGAGTTTTTGCCGGGTGAGAAGTGCAGGAGAGACCCCGGGGGAATTGAACGTCACGAGGACTCTGAGTTGATACAGAGGTATACGGGATACCCCACTATGGGGGCTGGTCCTAGCTCTTTCGCTGAGCCCTTGGGCTCCCTGGTCCCGGGGACGTCAGTGCGACCTTCATGTCCTTGCTCTTGAGGACGTGTCCTTCCTTTGAGTTCGGCTTTGCTTTGTTCACTCGTGCTCTTTCTCTTGAACGTGTCTGTGTGTGTGTGTGTCTGGGCGTGTATATGTGAGTGTGTACATGTACATACAGGTAAAGGCAGGTGAGGCTGGATCCCAGGTGAGTCCAAACTGTAGTCTGTGGAGCAGCCGCGCTGTCTTCGTCAGTTTCAGATTGTGAAAAGCTCTGAAAAAGCTTTTGTTTGATTAAAAGGGGGACCCACCAGGCCCCCCGACAGGCAGCGTTTGGGCTGGGAGAGCGTGTGTGGTGTGGCCAGCCAGGCACATGTCCACGCTTCATTTCCTGTCTCCTACCCATGGGACCCCTGGGAAGTTATCTAGTTTCTTTAAAACTTTAAACTTATCTAGTTCCTTTAAACTTCTTTATCCACAAAACTCAAGGAGGCCCTAGCTGGTTTGTTCAGTGGATAGAGCGTTGGCCCGGCGCGTGGATGTCCGGGCTGGTTCTCTACCTGGTCAGGGCACACAGGAGAGGCGCCCGTCTGCCTCAGCACCCTCCCCTCCTCCTTCTCTCCCTCGTCCCCTCCGCAGCCAGTGGCTCGGTAGATTCAAGCATCGGCCCCAGACAGGGGTTGCCGGGTGGATCCCAGCGGGGGTGCATGCAGCAGTCTGTCTCTTTATCGCCCCTTCTTCCACTTAAAAAACAAACAAAAAACAAACCAAACTAAACACAAAACACAAGGAAACTGATCCAACAAGTACCTCCCGGGTCCTTAGCACATGCCGAGAACTGTCCTAGGCGCGGGGACACAGCAGGGAACAGTCCTCGTCCCGTGGTGCTCAGAGCGTCCTGCCGGCATCTCAGCCCTTGTGCTCTGCAGATACTGTCAAAGTCTGACGGAGCCACGGAGGGGGCTCATGCGGACGCTTTCAAGTGCATAAAGGAGAGCGCATAGCACAGAGAGGGAGTGAATTATGCTCAGACGCCATTATCACAATCTGCAGACCGGTCATCTATACACCCTGCATTACCGCATTACTGACAGAATCTGGCGACCGGTCTACAAGCTGCTACCGTCTTGAAGTGGTGGCGAGTATAAATGACATTTCGGAACACCTGCTGTGACTGTAACATGATATGAAGTCTTGTCATTTCCCCCGGACACAAAGCACAGGCACTGCTCATGTGGTGTGCTGCCCATGCTCATGGCAGAGCCCTCGAAGGAAGTGGAAGTATCAGGTTTACGTTAGAAGGGATTGCACGGCTGACATCCACTCTGAGGTCCTAGGCTTGCAGGGAGGGACCACTGGGCGCCGGGCACTGGGCACAGGTATAACCCCAGAGGTTGCAGTTCCTGGCGACCCCTGGGCCCCAGCGAAGGGGTATGTGACTGCCCGCATTGGAAGGGAAAAGCCACTGCTTGGACCCTGTGACATGAACACCCCATTTTTTCTCATAAATCTAAACAGACACCCTCATCCAGGGGAGGGTCTTGGGAAGAGATGGTGAACCCTTTCAGGGGACGATGGCTTTGCTGAATTCCGTGATCCCCACTCACGGCAGAAGAGACGCCTGCACTTCCTGGCGGTGAATGGCGTCGAGCATCTTGGCACGTGCCAGTTGGCCATCTGTATGTCCTTGCTGGTTTTCTTATTTCAAGGAAAGACATTAAGTTGGTTTGGAGGGGAGGGAAGGGGGTCAGAGTTTTCTATTAGATGTCCTCTGAAAGATATTCTCTCCACTTCCCATCTGTGTCCTTCACTGTGGAATTCCACGAACGGCTCTGAACTATTCTCCCTCCTCTGAGACATGTCCCAGGTGTTGGGGGTTGGGTCCCCATGGCAGGCCCAGGTTCCAGAAGAAGACAGCATGCCTTGTCCCTCTCCTGAGTCACCTCCACCTGTCGCCCCGGCATCGGACAGCAGAACCAACCCAGAGTGCTGGGAGGTGGCTTTGGGGGCCCCCTCTCCTCCTGGTTTGGATACCTTACTGCATTCTGACCTGCAAACTCAGCTCACACCCGTCCCTGAAGGAGACCCTGGGTCAGCCAAGAGGCAGGCAGCGTGGGGCCTGTGCGGGGGGTGGAGAGCTCACCGGGGCCAGCCTTGGGGACTGGCCCCCAGTCCTGACCTGTGGCTTGGACCATGTGTCCTGATCAAGCCTTTATTTCTGGCTTGGTTTCTCAGAGTTTCAGGCTCTTCCCTCCAGCATGTTTCTCTCTGCTGCACCGTCAAGTTTAAGTTTTAATTAAACACCTGTCATCCGCTCATTAGTCCTGTGGCAACATGATGTTTTGTTAAATTTTCATTTCGCCTGGGCTGGATGGGACGCTTCCTTCAGACAACAAAGGGATGCCATTACCGGGGTGCAGGTGGGCTGACACAGAGCGTGCTGAAGTGCTAACAGGCTCAGGTGTGGGAAGCAAGCACCCACGTCGTCCTCATTAAGCGATGGAGCCGGATGGATGGGGACCACACGGGAATGGTGGACTCACAGGGCAGGGGCCCAGACGGCCCAGACCCAAGCTCCCATGGGTCTGTGTGTGCCCCAGGGTCTCCCTAGGGCTCAGCAGAGCGCCTGGGCACGGGGGGGCCATCCATGAAAGGAGTGGGGGACAGAAGGGAGGCAGGAAGGATGGAACCGAAGGAAGTGCGTGGCCCCAGGAGCTCTTCTGCACACCATGTTTGCTGGGACCTCCGTGCACTCCTTCACACTGTAGGTAACAGAGACACGGAACCTCTCCAGCCAAACCGGCTCCCCCCGGGTGGAGGCTCGGATCGAAGTCCTCAGCCACTGTGATCTCAGTTCTCTGTGGTTCCTGTGGAGTGCACTTATGCCATAGTGTTCGCCGAATACCCATTCTGTGTAATGTCCAGAGAGCTTTGGGGGCCAAAGAAATGGATATGAACAGCTAAATTACACGACTGACCAAGCACCACTAGAGTACAAGAACGGGGTCAACTTTTTTACGCCTCAAATAGGACATTAAGCTAGGCGATGCTGCTACTTGAAATTTTATAGGAGTCAGGGGCAGTGAGGAGGTGGGTGACGTCCCCCAGGTCGGCCAGCCGGGGACAGGGGCGGAGCATGAGCCCACCTGAGCCTGCACTCTGACCCCTGGTGCATCCTGGCTTTGTCCTTCTTTGAGGTTCCGGAGAACACGTGGGAGGGGCGTCATACCATCAGTGCCGACCCTCCCTCCCCCTCCCCTTGGAGGGCTCCGCTGGTAGGTAATGAGCTTTTCTGAAGCTGGTGGCACGCCGTCCCCCCCCCCTCCCGGTCACCTGAGAGGCGTGCTTTCTTCTGGCTGCTGAGGTGCTTTGAAGGGCCGTACAGGACGGACGAGAGTGAGCTTTCCAGAGCGGGCACCTGCTCCTCCGTCTCCTTCTGATGAAGCGATGGGTTCCTGCTTTTGTAGATGGCTAATGATATCGCCTGTGCATAAATTCTGGTCCCCCCCCCCCCACGCCTGTCACACACACACATCATTAACAGAGACTTGTTGACGGTTTTCACGCTTCAAAAGGAAACAGAAATAAGCCCATGCTGGCACCAAGACAGTGCCCACCGTCACGTGTGATGATGACCGGGAGTCCAGCCTCCTGGTTTCGGCTGGGCCAGGCAGGGATGAGATGCTCAAGGCTAACAGAAAGACATGAATAGGTTTTCGGTCTCCTCACCCCAGGGGAGCACTCTGCTCCCGCATGTGGCGTGTGAGCACCAAACACAGCGTGCCTGCTGGTGGATGGGCTGTCACCCGGAGAATCAGAAACGTCCCGCTGCCTGCTCAGCAACGGGAGCCAGCTGGCTCCTCAGCAGGGACAACGTGGGCTCGGAGCGAGCCTCTGTGTGGCCAGCCCTGGGGCGCAGTGGCGGGCAAAGAGCTCGCTGACCGAGGCCTCCCGACAGGGCTGGGTGGCAGGGGCACATTCTCTGCACAGGATGCTCCCGAGAGGACTCTCAGAACTGCAGGACCGGGGACGAAGGCGTCACTGACGATGGAGGCAGAGGAGAGACGGACAGGTGCAGCAGGTGGCAGATGTGGCGTGGAGCAGGAGCGGGCAGGGCTGACACACATCCCTACGCCAGCTAGGTGTCTTCTGGGCGCAGATGATGAGAGATAAAACCAAACTCTGCTCAGCCAGGCTGGGATGAGATGGGCGGCGTCTGTGAGAAGGGCTGGTAAGGGCACTGCGAGGCCGATGGAAGGCTCCGTCAGGGCCTGCTTCCTCCCACTTCTCCACACTGCGTCTCTCTCTGGAGTCTCCATTCCCCGTCACGCCGTTCCTGGTTGGTGGCCTCCCCGCCGCCATGGCTCCAGGGTTTATATCATTCCAGGTTCAAGGCCATCGGGAGGAGAGCTTTCGTTCCAGGCCACGTCACCCAGAATCCGCTGAGGGGACAGAGCTGGTTTGCACGCCTCTTGCTGAGCCAGCAGGACCATGAATGTGAGATGACGTACACTGACGGGCATACGTGTTGTGCGTCCAGGTGGGGCGCGGGGGCGAGAGTGCAAGCTCTCGCCTCCTGCCGGGTAAAGCCGAGCAAGCGGCAGAGTGACGGACGGACAAGCAGAGGGTGACTGGAGAAATCCTAACTTGTTTCAGGTCCAATCTGATCTGGAAGTTACTGTGTGTCAGGGATAAAAAGGAGTCTTATTTTCAAACCCTAAAGCATTGTAAACGATTGAGTGTATATCGTCTTATCTCAGGAATTAAAGAACACACCAACAAAACCCTGAAATCATTTCCTAGTCAGAAAGTATCTGCACCATTGGGGTTAGAGCTGAGAGGGGGCTCTTCTGATTAAATCACAGTGCTCCCCAGACATGCAGGAGCTCAGAGGTCCAACAGCTTGGCATTGATGTCTGCCCCTTAGGTGACACGGACGCTCAGAGGCCCTAGTGTTAGGCGCTGGAGGACACAGAAGTCCCGGCTTAGCTGAGAACCCCAGGAGATTTTGTGTGTACAAAACTCGTCCATCGGGCCAGGAAGAAACCTGCCCCCCGGTTTTATTCACAAGCAGGACAAGTGGCTGGTCGACCACGATCGGTGCTGTTCTGTCCCTCATACCTCCTTTTCTAATTACATCCTCCAAACTGCGGGGCGGACTTGACTTCCCACTGATGCTGCATGCCCGCTCAGGGCCTGAGCTCCTGATAAGGGAGTAACATGGGTTCCAGCAGGCCTCACCTGTGTGTGATGTGTATTCTTCCCTGGGGGACTGGGCTCACCTTTCTACAGAAGGTGGGCTTCCTTCTTCCAGAAAAAAGTAACAAGTTGATGAAGAACGTGTCTTTGTGTTACTGACCTCTCCTAACGCAGGATTCTCCAGGCCCTGCGTGGTGTTTTCTTCAAATGAAAGCACTGACCCCAAGCACGGCCCAGCAAAGACAGCTTTTTATGCCAACAGCCATTCTTATTCACCAAGGGCTTCAGTCTCACCACGTCCCTGGGACCAGGTTATCAGACACAAGCGACAGACAAATCAAACACAGGCCAACATCCCGGGCGTGTGCAGTTCGGCAACTACGTTGGTTACGGTATCAGTGTATTTTGTGTTTACTACAGTTGTGCAAACATACGCTAGACACCCACTTCCTGAGCATTCTCTGCGTCTGAAAACCCACTGGGGGCGGGAGGGGACCGTGCCTTTCCTACACTCTTGACTGACAGCCCCAAGGGGCTGGTGCTTCTGCTGTTAGGAGAAGTCACCGATGTGCTGGCCATCGTCTCCAGTCCTCCAGCGCACCTGCCCCTGGGGAAGGAGGAACTGGGGTCCAGCGTGCCTGATTTGCACCAGAAACGTCTGACAGCGCACACAGCATGGATGAAACAGGGCCGCTCTGTTGGTCAGGGTTCTAATCCAGGTAAACCATACCAGTAGGATAAACGGAGATTACAGAGCAAGGTTCACTGTGAGAGTCAGGTGCATAGGCTGACAGTGGCTGAGAAGTCCCCGGGTCTGCCCCTAGCAAGCTCCGAGGCCCCGGAGAGGCTACCGAGTTTAATGCTACTCTTCCCCAGAACCGCGCTCACAGACACACCCAGGAATAATGCTTCCCCAGCTCCCTGGGCCAGTGGACACACAAAATTAACCATCACGGCGGTGTGTTACAAATACCCACGACAGCGTCTGGCCTGTGCTGAGACACTACTGACTATTAGCAATCGTCACTGTGATTACACATCGCTTCCGTATGGATGCCCTTGACTTATCAAGGGATAGCGGTGTTAGGAGACAACGCCCCGCCTCCCCTTTGCTATGCCGACGCTTCCTGTCCTGATCACGCCACTCAGCATCTCTGGCTTCTGTTTACTCTTATAACCAAAAAACGGTGACAGTGCCTGGCCGAGGCCCCGCACATAGGTGAATTCTTACAGCCACCAACTGTCTTTGGAACGTGGAGGAGGACTCGTCTTCCCAGGAACAGAGACAGTGTCACGGCACTGCAGAGAGAGCACAGCAGCTGACCGTCACTGTCCCTCCCCCCCCCGGGGTCAGGGAGCAGCGGCCGTGCCCCCCACACTCCCTCCATTCCCCCCATTGCTGCAGAGATGCACCAGCTCTGTATCACAGATTCACAAACTTACTAAGTCTCAGCGGAAACGTGTTGGCTTTCTTATTAATAATTGTGTTTGAAAGTCCCCCATCAATTCAGCGTAGCAGAGAGTAGAGACTCAAATTTGCTGAATACCTTCACGTTGCTGGAGCCTTTCCCAGAACACCCTGTAGGCCGGTTGTACTTCACGGAAGTCACGCTGGCTCTTGACGAGTCTCGGACGTCCTGTATGTCCCGACGACGAGGGAGCCTCAGAGATGTCCTGTATGTCCCGACGACAAGGGAGCCTCAGAGATGTCCTGTATGTCCCGACGACGAGGGAGCCTCAGAGAGGCTTGGTGTCCACGTGGCTCTCGCTTTCAGATTTGCCTCGCTCTGGGACGTGTGTTCTGTTGGGAGCGTGGTGCTGGCTGAGATACTCTACAGACCGTGGACGATGTAATGGAGGTCTGGAAACTTTCACTGGGAGTTGGCGGGGGTGTGCTTTGTTGTGTGGGGACGAAGGTAGGGACCCAGCGATTCTGAGTGAACACCAGCTTCTCAAGGAAGGCTGGAGGACGGAGGGGGCACACCTTTGCGTGGGGGACCAAGGCTCTCGAGTGAGGATCTGCTTCCCTGGAAGAGAGTGGACCAACGCTCTGGCATCATCTCTCCCTGGGGCAACAGGGTTTTCCTGATTGGCTGAAGTGAGACATGAGGGTAACAGCGTGGATGGAGGGCCTTTCCCTGCGGAAGAGGACACCCCTTTTCATTTAGGCCAGTGGGAATTTTCTCGTGCCCGCATTGCCCACTGGCTCCCCAGGAAATGCGAGCTGTGTCCATCTATGGCGCTCTCATGACGGATGCCCGTTAGACAACACGGAGCCTACACACTGCGGGAAAAGGAGCATCCCCTCTAATCGGAAGCATGTGCTATTTAGAGTTCAATCAATCGGCACGCGCTTCCAGACGGAATAAAACATGAACCCTTAATACAGCTGTTTCAGAGAGTCAGGTCTAATGCGCCCATGGTCCCGAGATCTAACTCTGAAGGTGGGGTTGTAACGATTACAAGAACGGAAACAAAATACGGATGAGAGAAGCGCATTTGACATTTGCTCTGGCAGGGGCTGCGTGCAAATGGAAAATCAATTTCCTTGCAGCGAAATCCCCACTTTGTAGTCTGAAGCCGTGCCGTGCCAACATTGATCTCACGACGCTCCTTCTCCTCGATGGGGTGGGTGGGTGCGCGGCCCAGGCATGCGGGCCCCCGGGAAGGAGGATGGGAGAACTAATCCCGTCCCCTGGTCACATGCAGCACAAGCTCAGTCTCACCCACCTCCCCCAAAACACGCAGGAAGGATTTTCTCCCTTGAGGCAAACAGAAGGTCAGAGCCGTCACCAGGAGAGGTCACAGATGACAGTCTACCTGGAGGTGTTTGTTCCCTGTTTCTCTTCTGGGCACGGGGAACTTAGCCAAAGGAAAAGCCTGAGGCCAAACACTGACCTACACTCCTATTTGAACAGACTTGTAACAGGAAGGGAATCGTGTTTCTTACCAGTTTCAGTGCAAGCTCCCTAGGGAAGCGTTTGCACCCCGCCGAGGTCACCAACTGAATGCCCAGGCCAGCTGCCGTGGAGCGGGGGGGGGGGGGGGGGGGGGATTTCCGAGCGGCTGATTGGTCTCTGTTGGGCCAGGTGTTCATCCCTGTGTGCGGGAGTTCATGACCAGAGGAAGCTGGAGCCTGGCCACACATGCCCGGAGCATGAGATCGCGTCTGCGAGGGTTTGAGGCTCAGAGACACGAGCTGAAGACTGGGGGCTGTTTCCAAGAGGGGCTGTTGATTTGGGAGATCTGGAAATTCAGGCAGGACACAAAGGTGCCTGGACTGTCTCTGAGAACTTAGGTGTGGCTTACAAAAGTCAGCTCAGGGCAGGTTTCGCTAAAGGCTATTTCGATGAGTTGGGGAAGGGCTGAATCTGGTCTGGCTGGTTTTGATGGGAGCAAACTAGGTAATTCATGGGGAAATAAAAAAGGTCCCCCTCCAGGGGGAATCACTGTTAACAGAACCGTGCCTCCCAGACACAAGTGCACAGGCTTCCAGGGACGGGTTGGGAGGAGAGATTGAGGGATGTAGAGGACAGAACCATGATGTCACCTCAGCCACGACGAGGAGTTGGGACTATAGCCTACCACCAGTGGGGAGGCATGGTGGTATTGTGATCGGGAGAGGACATTAAGACAATCCCTCAACACAAATGAAATTCTGGCAAAAGAAGATAACCTGGAGATGTTTTCTTTGCACATATGTACCCTGATTTATTACTGTCACCCCATTAAAATTAATAAAATTAAAAAAAAATTCTGGCAAGGTGTGAACTGGAGAGATCAGGGACTCTGTAAAAAGTTTCTTCCTCCCTACTGAAAAAGAAAAACCCATCACACTGCGTCACTGGGGAACCAAGACAGAGCTGTGAGATCATCAGGTCGCACGGTGAGAGCCCCGACGAAGGAGGCCCGGGCGAGTGGTACCAGTTCCGGCGGCCTGTCACTTCCACCATGGCCAGCAGGGCCCCGCAAGACCTACCCTACAAACACCCCTGGGCTCATCCTCTCTCTCTGTTCCTGGTCAAGAGTTCTGAAGGGGCCAACAGCAGTCACAGCCTCGTATCCTTCCACGGGTTCACGGAGACTGGTGAACGGCACGAGACTCCTGGGCCGGAGACACAAGATTCTGCTACTCATGGCACATGTCATGCGGACACCAGTTCTCTCTGCCCTCGTGACTCCCACAGGGGTGATGCCAAGGGCACCTGAATACCGGGATGCTGAGCCCTCTCCTTCCACGGACAGAGCCTGCCCCTGCCCCGGCAAGCTGTGCAGAGCATGGCCCCGTCTGCCATGAGGGGGACAGAGGGTGTGTCTAGTGATACAGGGACACAGGTTAATAACACACTTCTCCAGAGATGCTCTGGCCGTCCATGTGGGTTTCTGAAGTGAGGGAGAGATGATGTCAGAGGACTCTGAGACTGACTTTTTAAACAGAGTTCTTGGGTAACTGTTTCAACACAGACACCCACCGATGAGGGCCTTCACATTTGGTTAAACAGCAAAGAACAAAGTCAACTTAAAGGAAAGGAGTGATGTCAAAGGTGGCCTAAGGGTACGGCAAACTTCTCGGACGTAGCACTCAATGGTGACGGTCTAGGAATCTCCGCAATGATTGTGTGAAGTGATGTTAAAGGTTGTATCAAGGACAGCATCTTCCTTTTATTTCAACTGTAATTATTACTAAGATAAGAAGCGACAACAACAAGAACAACAAGAAAACAACAACAACAAGAAAACAAAAAGCCCAGGGCGTGAGCTGTTGGTATCAGGCGGTGAGCAGAGATTAGGTGTGAAGTCAAGTTTCAGGCTGAGGTGGGCTGGCCGTGCTTCTGCGGCGAGAGTCCCTCGGCTCCACCTGGAACAGCTAGGTGTGTCCTTGCTGATGAAGGAAGTGGCAGCTGGACTGGCAGGGGTCCAGAGGCCCAGGGCCCCCTTTCCCGGGAGAGCTTGGCCCCGCGCGTCCTGCACGCAGTTCTGGGCCTTGAGGGCGCCGGCCCGCCTGTCCGCTGTGGCTCTGATCTGGGCCTTTATGGAAGGCAGTGCTGGTGATCTGCTTGGACTAGGTGGCCCAGGGCCATTAGGCAAGTGTGTCCATATATTAAAAATAATTACTGTGGTATTGAGTTGCAGTTCTCTGTGATCAAGGAGAGAATCGATACCCAATTCCATTTGTCAAGGAGTAAAGGAGGGCTATGCGGCCTGCAGTCCCGTTAAGCTGGAACCGCCTGGCAGAGGGCACGCCAGTGAGGAAAGTCTGTTTTCCCGGGGCTTCTGTGTAACCACCCACAAAATAGATGTCCTTCCTCTGCTCACTGCCATCTTCCGAATGATCATTGGGTCACCCAGGAGCCGTGCTAAGCAGTGAGCTCTTAAGGACAAATCACGGGATCACCGCCTCCCCAAGCATGGTGCGCGAAGCCCTGGAGGTCTACAACATGGTCTTGGGTGGTGGGTGGCAACCTTGGGTTTATTTTATTTTATTTTATTATGTAATATTCCTGTTTATTGGAATGTGTCTTGAAAATCAATGGACGTACAACATGGGAACCGTGACTGGTGGATACCGCTGATCGAATTACCACCGGTATGCAGCCAGGAGTGCGTCATTTCAGCACGTGGGCTCTACCTCCGGTGCAGCAGCTGGGAAAGGCAGGTTGGGTCACACAAATCGCCCACAGAGTCTCCCAGTTTCGCAGCTTAAAACACGTGCAGCGTTCTGTCCTTTTCAGTTAGCCTTCAACCTCGCCAGTGATGTTCGGCATGCGACGTGGCATGAATCGGGAACGCACCATATGAATAATCCCAAGTTTGGGAAAATCTGACCTAAGAGATGCTTCCATTTTTTTTACCTAAGAGTTGATTCAGTTGTTTGTGTAGTGGAAGTAATTTCTTCATTTCCTCGTCCATCCACTCTCCCGAGAAACACAGGCGCTGCTGTTGTTTGATGGAGACATGGTTTGTGGCCTTGAGTGGCTCCCTCGTATTAGAGGAGACAATACAATTTGAAAAGCTTCCCTGTTGAGTATGGCCACAAGGTGCTGTGGGAACAGAAAGGAGTTGGGATCAGAGACCTAGGAAGGACAAAGGGGGAGGTATCTGAGCTGAAAGTTGAATGTAAGCAGGAGATCATCTGGCAAACAAGAGAAAGAAAGGACGGCCTTCCAGACAGCAGAGCTCATATCAAAAGTCTGGAGGTATCACACGGTGTGTGATAGGCCTCTCTTTGTATGTGCGTGTGGGGAGACTGGACAGCGTAATACTGGGGGAGAGGCTATACACATGTAAGTACGGTTTTTAAAAACTTGGAACTACATGTTAGAATTTGACTTATTTACAAGCCCAGAAAGGCAGAGATAAGACATGCAGGTCCCCAGTGCCTAGCGTGTGCCCATGGCAGACATCACTAGTCAATCCCTGTGCCAACTGTTACTGGAACCCATTGCTTCTCGAGACAGGGCTTCCTCTGGCTGCCACTATTCCCAGCTGGTGGTCCTAGAAAAGCTGTGGCTACACAATACTTTTATAAGTTGAATTCTGAATTCTGTTACAGATAATTAGATAGAATTGAGGTGTTTGGCTTTTTGTTTTGCCTTTTTTAAATGCAAATCAACATTTGCACATATCAGAACTTTATAAATGAAGGAACTCTTCAATTTTATTGTGGGAGGATAACTTCGGAAGCTGAAGAAAACAAGACTGTTACGGCCAGGGGCCTGACCAGTCCTCCTCATGATAAATGCCGTTGGACATGGCATTTACCATCTAATAATGCTTTAACTGCCTTTGCATAAAATGAGCCTAGGGTTCCCCACGCTGGTTGCACTCAGGCAATCCCAGTGGGGTGTACTTACACAGCCTCGAGATGTTAGTCAAGGGGATGGACTTTGTTACCAGATGGGTCAGCTCTGGGGCTCTGATGGACAGCACGGAACTGCACTAAAACAACACCATGTTGTATGTTTGAGATCTGATGAGACACACACATACACACACACAATGTGAAGCGGCAGACATGTTAGCAGGCCCCCTGTAGGAATCATTTCACCATCTGTGTGGACATCAGATCAGCACACTTACAGCTGCACGCCCTCTGTTAACTGTTCCTCAAACTGGAAAAGGCCTTGAATGATGTCCTCTGGGGGAACTGATGGGCAAGAGACACGTGGGGGTGATCCAGGTCAGAAACCCCTTCCTGTGAAGTCCTGTGGAGAGCATGACCCTGGGGTGCCAGCCGGCAGGGGACGAAGTCCTGAGACCCGTGTCTCAGCAGTGTTCTCGTCAGAACAAAGCTTTTCTTCCTTGTGTGTGTGTGTGTGTGTGTGTGGGGGGGGGTGACGTGCTGGACCAGCTCTCATTCCGCTGACGGGTGACTTCCGGTTGGGCGCTGGGCAGGGGACAGGTGGCTCCAGGGGGGCAGAAATAAGGTGGTAAACCCTTCAGACCTGCTCAGAGAGGCGGCTGCTGGCTCTGTTTCTCAGCGTCCATGATTTATGTGGTTGGTCAGTCATTCGTCGTCTCCCATTTCTGGGAATGGCCCTCAGAGGGAGGGGAGGCTCACCTGCCTGTCGCCCCCGCCCACAGCCTTTGGCGGTTACAGGACTAGACCAGGAGTTCTCTGGCTTAGGTGGTTTCCTGGAAACTTGGGCGACTGAAAATCTGGGAGGAGGTGACATCCCACATGTCTAGGCTGTCTCACCCACTATGGCATTTTGTCACCATTTAGCCTCTGATAATATTTTTAGGAGACACTGAATAATCTCCAAGTAATTGGTTAAAAAAAAACACACACACTTTGAGGTAGGACTGACCTACAAAAAGGGGTACATTCTTAATGACTACAACTTGACGAGTCTGCAGATGGGTCCATGCCCCTGAAGCCACGGCCACATCCACGCTGTAAACAGACCCACCACCGCCACGAGGTTCCTCTTCATTTGTAATGACTGGAGGCTTCTGTGCGAAGAGAAGACGGAAGAAATTCTAGCGCCTCCTGATTTAACAATGACTATGCTCAGGGGAGAGTTGGCTTCACAAACAAGGCCCTTCTGGTCCTCACGCGAATTCCTGGGTTTGGGGAGATTCCTACAACATTGCTGTTTATCTCTGGGACAGAAATGGGATTTCTTTAACATGTCAGGACGCTTCAGCCAGTTTCGGTAGCCAAACAACAGATGTAACTGTATTAACTTCTTTGTTTATCCTCTAATTCTTCCACCAGTTACCATCACATCAGCAGGAGAAGACCCTGGCATGGGTGGGAACTAGCCACATGCCCACACCGCCGTGTGTGCCAGGTGGAGGAGTATGCCTTATTCACTGGTGTACCCCTACTTGAGCATTCCGCATGATTTTCT
The DNA here is from genome assembly GCF_036850995.1 of Saccopteryx leptura. Classification (NCBI taxonomy): domain Eukaryota; kingdom Metazoa; phylum Chordata; class Mammalia; order Chiroptera; family Emballonuridae; genus Saccopteryx; species Saccopteryx leptura. Next base: position 249,346,999 of record NC_089504.1, read on the forward strand.
CTGTGAAATAGCGAGAGCTGAATGAACGAGCCGATGAATGTTATGAAACAGGAAGGAAAATATAGACAAAGACCACGTCACTCAGGGATGAGAATGCCAACCAGAGAGAAACAGCACAGTAAGAGTCAAAAAACGGTTACTCATATCTTCTCCCATCGGTGCAGAGGAGAATGCTGCCATGAGAGCCTGGCTCTGGGACGAGCCGGGAAGCATTCCCTCTGGGGAAGACACTCAGCTGGGCACCTGGTGGACAGCCCCGTGGTTTCCAAACCCTGTCATTCCTAGACTCTGTGGGGTCAAACCAAACTAAGATGATTCTCTTCTAACTGGAGGTGGGTGGTGGTACTCAAATACCATTTCTAAAGGCTTCTCTTTGAGGAGAGAATGTGCCCTCAATTCATATAATGAGAACATCACCTGAGGTGTGTTTGTCCTATATCTCTCCTGAGGCAAGACTGCTGAATAATTTACAGATGCCCGAAGACCCAGCATCCTGTAATCTGTGTCTAATCTGACCTTTCCCCCCAGAGCCCGAAGCTCTTTGGTGGCCACAGGCCGTCCTGTGCTTTCTTTTGTCCACATAGGTTTGCTTTCAGCTCCTATCCCTGCAGAATAAGCCATGGCTTAGAGACATGCCAGTGACCAGAAGTTAAAGAGCCAGGTAATGTAAGTGCTTGGGTCTGTTCCTGATAATGGGACATAACTATATTTGTTCAATAAAAACTTATACATCTGCAAGCTTTTCTGAAAGAACAGGTTCACAGGGCCACCTGCTGGAGCCAACAGCAGACAGGGCCTGGGCATGAAGTCTGGACCACCAGCCGCCGGGCTGGATGGAGAAGGCAGTGTGCCCACCCGCGGCCCTGGTGCATGTTATGTTTCAGGGAAGAGACTTGCAGGTTGTTTAGAAAGGAGGCACCCTGGCTGCAGACAAGGGGAAGGAGGAGGAGGGCAGTTCTAGGACAGGCCGCAGTCCCTAAGGGAGAATGCTTACGACTTTTGATTGGTGCTGGGCAGCAGTCCTGAACGTTCACATGTGAGCCGGGCAGGTGTGGTGGCTGCAGAGGCTGCCAACTGAATGTTAAGAAGAAAAACTTAGAAGAACAAATGTAACGAGAAAAGTAGCAGTGCGGGACGACGACCCCAGTTGGAAACACACGTGCGCAGGAGAGGGCCGCGGTGGGCCGGTTTGCTAAGTGTGCGGTTTCTAACTTTGCTGTAAAACCGTCGAGAGCCCGCGTATCAGCATGCTGACACATGAGAGCTGTGTTGTCAGCACGTTAGGAATAAAAGGAAAATAAAATTTCCTGGAAGTGGAATTTTCCGCTATCCAACGGAAGTGTCTTCCTTCGTTCTGGAAGCTGTGAGCCTGCAGCTCGGGGCCCACGGGAGGTGGGGGGACAGGAGCGCCTCGGGCACGAGCTGAGCTGACTTCCAGGCTAAGGGACGCAGGGACAAGGGCGAACACACTTTCCTGGGGCGCGGCGGAGGAGTCACCACCGAGGCTTTGTGCGGAATGGCACCTCTGGAAAGGAAGAGGGGGAGCGCTCAGGGCCGCCCACTCCTGTCCCTGCGTGGAGGCTGCTCAGAAGATACAAGGAAAGAGGGAGGAGCCACGGGCTGACGGGGCCTCCCTGCGTCTGTGTGTGTGTGTGTGTGTGTGTGTGTGTGTGTGTGTGGTGTGTGTGGGAGGGGCTTTCAGAAGTGGTGCGGGACCTGGGGCAGGGAAAAGGGGCAGTTATCACAGGACGAAGCCTTTTCCTATACATTCCATTGAGTCACTGTATCACCACCAGCATCGCAGGCCGTCAGCACTGCATCAGCCACATGTTACATCAGATGGGGCCTGGGGCAGATGCAGGGAAAGCAGAGAGGCAGGCACCAAACGTCCTGTCTCGGGGTGACATGCCTCAAGGGAAGAGGAAAAGCAAAAATATTCATTTACTCATTCATTTGGTCACAAAATATTCACCAGTCACCTGCCTTATAAGGTCACTGTCTGCACGGGGACAGACCAGTGCACAGACCAGACACCTCACTGCTGTCCCTGTGGTGGCCCTGGGTGTCCCTGCTCTCACAGCAAATGTTGACGGCACCTCTTGCTTCTGTGGGGAATAAAAGGGGCCATCTCTGATTGTTGTCCGCTGCACAGAAAGTGACCTCAGGCTAAACGCTTTTTACAGGAAAGGAGAAAAGGGAGAAAGCAGCCACAGTGCCTTGGCATTCCCTGTGAGCTCCATTTCTGGCCACGCCCTCTGCTCCCCAGAAAGCAGACTGCTGTGACAGTGACACCAGTGTCCTCGGAGGCCCTAGAACGCCTCACCCACGTGACAACGGGGTGCAAGGCCGTCAGCTTCCCTCCAGTGCTCAGTGACGAAGAGGGATGAACTTGGAGACCGGTTGTCACACTGCATGTGTGTCTCTGTCCTGGGAGTCAGCTCCCACCGCCAGGGAGCAGGCACGGTCGGACAGGGTGACCCGTGTCCTGACTGTCACACGCTAGGAGCCACTGCCTCACCCATCTGGGTTCTGGTTCCAGAAAAGACTGTGGCAGAAGGTCGTCCCCCCACTCCTTTTGAGCAGAGGCAGCGCATGACCTGTGACCCCTCTGCGTTGTACTCATGGGGTTGCGAACAGAGGAGAGTGGACAGACTCTCAGACAGGGTTTCCGAGTTGGACTCTTTTCCAGCAAACACGTGTATTTATGTCCAGAAAGAACTGGGGGAGCAGAGACCAGCTCAGACCAGCGATTCCTGAGCCACCAGCGGAGATGCTCCCCACGAAGGGCAGGGTCTTCAAGGTTTTTACTTCAGTGGAGTCACAGCACAAAGATCTGAGGGGGGCGGGGGACGTCCTAGACAAGAAACCCCCGAGACAGGAAGAGCAGAGGCAGGGCAGGAGGCGCCTGTCCCGCGCTGGATGAGCTATGGGGCCTTGCGCAGGCCCGCAGTATTTGCTCAGCAGCCGGGCCGCGACTGGTGAGATGAAGAGCAGTCTCGGGTCTGCTCGGGGGTGCCTCTCTTAGTTCTCCCATCTTCTCACAGTGCCAGGAGGACTCGACCACTCAGTTAGAAATTAATATCACGTTCGGTCAATACGGAAACAAAAGCAAGGTTATGAGTCAGAGACATCTTGGCCTCAGAACAGTAACGCTATTGATTGAGTCAGATGTGTTTAACCCTGACGGCAAGACATCCCATCTGCATGAAATGATTGTGACAGCCAGCAGCCAGCAGGGGCCTGTGCAACAGCTGAGTGAGTCAGGTGTGCGCGCGCACGCACATGGCTGGTAGACCAGACGTCCGGAATCCCCAGATTTGTGTCCTCTGGTTATCCTGGGTAGCTGTTGATGGATTGACATAGACAGATATCCCATAGATATCAGGGACAGTTCCAAAGTCCCCCAGTGAGAATGTCCCACCTGCTGTAAGGTTGGGATGCCAGCTACTGAATCCACATGTGTGCCTAGGGCTCCCAGTGAGACCATTTGCTGACCATTAAGAGCGCAGCCACATGCTTCTCTCCACATGCACAGCAGCACCTGCAGGCAGCCTCCTGGGGCAGCCCTCTCCCACCTGCAAGACCAGAGTCATTCAAATGGGGTGGGCTCAGCCTGCCTACGGTGGAGATGACAATGGAGTTTTGCCCCAGGGAGATAGGAAGATGAAAATGCACCCAGGTAACTGGCTCAGACAACATCGTCTGTGTCTCAAAGCCCCCAGAGGGGAAATGGAACATGTCTCTTAGAGAGAGAGGGGTCCCAGATCCCATGCACCCCCCTTGTGCACCTAGGGTGCCGCTGCTCTCCTGACGGTCGGTGCAGCCACACTTGCCCATCACGTGTCAGACAGACATCCCGCCTTCCCACCACGTCCCCATCGGGGGCTGGACCTAAGGAAATGGGGGACTCCTCAAGAGCGTCCACAGGAGGTGACAGGAAGGGCACGTTCCTGCAGAACGTAGTAGGTGTTCTCAGGGTCCCATGACGTCCAAAATAAGAAGAGGTCTCTCGAGTTTCCTCTCTTTTGGCCTGCTGGCACCATTTTAGGCTGGTCTTTCCTTTCTGTGGGCAGTTATCAAACTATTACACAACTGACCACCCCGGCAGCTTTAAAACCAAGCAACGTATGATGCCTCCTTATGGCAAGAATGGCAATGCGGTGTTTACCATTAGCATCTGAGCCCCATCCGCTCCTGCGCAGGGAGGTGTTATGGGGGCACATGCTTCTCCCTGTGGGACCCACAGGGGTCACCGCAGCCTTTCCCTGTCTTCTTGTTGGCACACCCCACCCCTCCCTGTTGATGGTGGGGGAACAGGACGGGCATCTATTTGACATGTTGTCTATCGGCTGTTAAAGCAGGAGACGTGGGGAGGTGAGTCCCTGTGAAAGGCCCACAGGGGACAGGTTCTTCCTGGCATTCTCTCCACCAACGGCAGCCTGAACGATTCCCCCTCCAACCCACTGTGATTTACAAGGTGACAACCGAAATGTCGGTGTTAAGACTGCAGAGCGGTTACCTTGCGCCAGGACCTCCGCAAACGGCTTCTATCTCTAACTCCGTCTCCTTAACTTCGCGACAAGCCCACGAAGTGGGTCTGTTCTCATCACTGATGTTCTGAGGAGGAGTCAAGAGTAGATGTCTTCCCGAATCCCAGGACAACGGGGAGCAGGGACAGGCGGCTAAGCCTCGCCTGTGTGTTTCCACACATGCAGAAACACCCACGGTCCACGGAGTGCAGGGAAGACCACGCCCCATACCCCAGAGCCAGGCGGTGGAGCCCCTGGGCTGGGTCAACACCTGTCTGTACAAGGGATTGCCCAGGTGACCTTGAACGAGCGCCTTAGTTCTTCTCTCTCCAGTTTATCTATCTGTAACCTAAGAGTCAGGAGGCAAACTGTCAGGACAGCACCTTGCAGGTACTAAGTGCTACATCAGTGTTTGTTACTATGGCTACTAGTGTCAACACTACCGTTGTCACACTTACTATTCAGCTGCTCTGCATTTGCGCCTCGGTTGTTAAAACGTCTGCTTCTCAGGGAGGCATTCCCTCGTTGCCTTACTTAGCAGAGCAATCCCCACCCACAAAACCCGGGGCGCCCCTCTGACCCTATCTGTCTATGTCTGCTTCCCTGTGACCTCAGTATACTCGACGGCACCAGCTTTTCATCTTCCTCCTCCGGGTGGAGGCTCCGCTCCCCGCGGCACCTGTACACCTAGGCCAGGCTCCTCACGGGTCGCCATGGACGTGTGTCGGGTCCCACACCACCCTGTACTCGCTCAGCGCTGCTCGCTGCCCTCCTTGGAAGTGGGCCCTGCTCCAGGCTGCACCCCACAGGCCCTTCTTCAGAGGACAGGCTTGGGGAGCCACTGGGTCCTGAAGAACCCCTTCCTCCCTCCTGACAGAAGCTCCCAGGTACCACGAGGCACATCTTGCTACATCCGACAACCAGCAGATGAACCGTTTTACAACCGACTGTTCCTCCTGTTGTCTGCTTTACAGAACTGCGGGAGGAAAACGCCTCCAGCAGCCACGTCCCTCAACCTTCGGAGCTCCAGGATCACAGTTAATTCAAGTGACAGCTTCTTCATGACATTTTGTCTGGGTGACATTCCACTGGTCTCCAGGAAGCAAGGTGGGGGGGGGATAAGAACCTAGTGGAATACACGGTGTGTGTGCGTGAACGGCTCCCAGGAGACCCCACACATACGGAGAGGTCTGGCATCCATGGGCCAGGTCAGATGGCATGGATTGTAAACTCAGCCCTATGCCCAGCTGGGGAGTGGGAAGGGCATTTGCCCTGGGGCTGAGGGTCTGAAGGACTCATCTGGACCGTGAGGACCCCAGGGAGTGAGTTTCCGTGGCCTGTGGCACAACCTTCAGAAGAAGGCTTGGAGCCCTTAGCAGATCTCTTCGTAGGCCGGTGACAGAGGAGTCCGCTGCTGCTTTACGTGGACACCCAGATGACAGAGCCGTGGACCACTGTCCATATGCCAAGTGCAAGTTTATCGATTGGACGCCACGGAGGCCCTGCATTGTTAGCAGCTGATCAGTTGCTCTCTTCCTCTGGGCCTGATGGTATCCCGCTTGCTGTTCATTCTCTCTCTGACTCGTGCATTTCCATGCTGTACCTCAGTCCCCTCATCTGTAAAATAGCTATAACAACGCCGACTACTCGGGTTCTCGTGCAGAGGAACGCGGTCCATGCTTGATGTGCTGGAACACAGTCCGGGACATAGTATATACTACTATTATTGTTCTCCAATTTTTGTCCTGTTGTCACCCCCTTTTCCCTGCTCTGGTTTCTTGGCCACCCCGTGCTCTGGCGTTCCGTGGAACAAACTCTTGTCACTGATGGATGGAGTTTCCAGGAGAGAGGATCTGACTGGCCTGGCTGAGGTCAGGGGCGCACTTCTGGACCCATCACCCGTGCCCGGGAGATGAGGTCGCAGTGTGACCAGAGTGATGGAGGAAAGGGATGATGGGAACTTCCTTGTGCACCTGCTCTTCAGTTGTGGGACGTTTTCCCTGCCTAGAGTGTGGGCTTCTGAGAGGGCACAGCTATGCCCCTACAAAGCACCTGTCTGGGTCAGGGCAGTATTCTTTAGGTATCTTTACTTTATGCCCAATCCTTGGTCCACTGTGGATGATGAAGGCAGACCCTGGCTGGGTGGCTCAGTGGATAAAGCATTGTCCTGGCATACCGAGGTCACAGGTTCAATCCCAGGTCAGGGCACATAGGAAAAGCAACCAACGAATACACAACTAAATTGAACAACTAAGTGGAACAACAAGTGATGCTTCCTTCTCTCTCGCTCTCAAATCAGTGGAAACAATTTTTTTTTTAAATGCTACTTAGCTCTTTTCTCCAGAGACTTATACAAATAGAGCTGCTTGTTGCTAACGTTTTCAGATTCAAACACACAGATGTATTTAAAAATACTTCCGTGTCCAAATAAAATAACAGCGTAGAAGTACCATGCACTGTCTGGTGGACACTGCCCTGGGCATCTCCTCTATATATTTTCTCCTATCGCACGCCCTCCGCCCAATAGCCTTGGCTTTTATCTTTCTATAAACGAGGACACCAAGGCTTAGCACGGGGATATTACGTCCCCCCTGGGTCACAGAGCAAGTTAGCGGTGAAGTCGGGATTTACGCCCAAACCTCCCAGACCCAGGATCTGAGATCTGAAGCTGTCTGCCGGCTGACGGTCACACAGAATACATGCACAATGCCGCCCTTTATGGTTCCAGTTCAGATACAAGACTTAAGAATTAGAAGATGCATGGCAATCAGTCAGCGGTTTTCGGATTATAGAGGGTCTCGTCATTAATAAAACACTGTTGACAATGATGTGTGACCTTTGAACTTTTATTTTTTAAGCTTTCAGATATTCCCTTTGGGTCTTATGTGGTCAGGAATTAGTATCTGGATAATCTGAAAGATAACAACTGAACTAGACATTTTTACCCGTAAGGGGCTTTCGGGGTGAATTTTTGGGAACTGGTCAATTATGAAGATATTCCCACAGCCTTCTCCAGGGGGCCTGTGGGAACAGACACTTCAAGTCACATCCTGTGTTCTCGTTCCCGGGAGGAGTGTCATTGAGACTCATCCATATTTATGTCAAGTCACATATTAAAGTACAGCTCAGCTCTCTTTCTTCCCCTCCTGCTAACTTAGCATGCAGCAAAGTAAATGACCCATAAAGAGAAAGGAATGATTTTCCCTACCGTGAAAGCTTTTATATATGCAAACATTTTGACGCCCAATAGAGCAGGTCGTAAAGTGGGTTTGGTGCATTTCCTAGACAGGGGTTTTTACAAGGGTTTATAAGGGCTTTAGTCGGTGTGCAGTGTGCAATATTTTATTCCACTGCATTCTGAAACCTGTTTATTGGGCAATTCATGCCACGTCGCATGGGCGTCTTGTGGATGTTCGGTGTGCGCCAGGGCCGAGACGAAGCACGAACAGATTTCTACAGCCGTGCCAGCTGTCACTGGGGTGGTGAGGATTGTGCTTTCAAAGACACCTGGACATTTTCGAGGCTGAACGTTTGTTTACAAAAGTGGATTTCGGATTTCTCTATTCCTTAGGGTGAGTTTATGACAGATAAAATAAATAAATAAAAGGAAGAAAGTCTGTATTGTAAGACTCTTAACTTGTCAGTGCTCCTGGTGGCAAATGATTTCTTAGACCAAGTCAGATAAAAAGATAATAAGATGGGCTGTCTCTTTATGAAACATGGGCACCTATGAGATGTGGCAGCCAGGTCCCAGTGTAAGATCGGCCCTTTGTGAATAACCTCACAGGGTCTCCTGGGGTGTTCATGCCCTTGGGTTGAGGAGCGGCCCATACACCTGGCAAAGGAGCCTCTGGGCATGGGTGAAACCAAATTTAGGATGGTGACGGCATTAAAGGGAAGAAAGGACAGAGCAGGAGAAGGGCACCCAGGAGGCTTCACCGGGACCCCTGAGGTTGTAGCCAGATACCGCCCCGTGTCCCTTACTTCTTGTTCCCTAACACTGTCCTGCGGGGACTCTACATCAGAAGCACAGGGGGAAGCAGGAACGAACTGTTCTCCAGTTTGAGGTGCAAGCCAGCACGGACACAGTCAGTCCTGAGGACAGAAAAGGACGGACGTCAAGGAGTTCTGAGAATTGGGCGTAAGAGAGAGAGCATCGCTTTGGAGGGAGTTTTCCAGGTGCCCACAGACGGGAGGCTGGCTCTGTGGCCCCATGGGGCCCGGAGCTGAAGTTAACCATGGCATGTGCCTGCATTGCCCCTTGGAGTCTAGAGACGCAGGTATGGGCTTCAGCTAAACGTCTCCACTACTTCCGCTGCCACGTTGCTTAGAGCCAAGGATCAGGGAAGTGTGTGAGCCATGTCCTGGGGGCCGCCTGGGAGGCACTTCCTCGTGAGAACAGAAAAATACAGCCAGTGGAGTTCAAGACAGTGATGGCTTAAGTCAGTGGTCTCCAACCCCCGGGCCATGGACTGGTACCGGTCCGTGGGCCATTTGGTACCGATCTGCCGAGAAAGAATAAATAACTTACATTATTTTCGTTTTATTTATATTTAAGTCCGAATGATGTTTTATTTTTTAAAAATGACCAATTCCCTCTGTTACATCCGTCTAAGACTCACTCTTGATGCTTGTCTCGGTCACGTGGTACATTCATCCGTCCCACCCTAAAGGCTGGTCCATGAAAATATTTTCTGACATTAAACCGGTCCATGGCCCAAAAAAGATTAGGGACCACTGGCTTCAGTAACACCGAGGGTCACGTGATGTCTGGCATCTGCTTTTTGCTTTAAGATCACACGGCTGATTGTGATGAGATGTTCTGCGGAATCTGGGTTCTAACTGGCACTCTAGTTCCCACGGTGTAACTGGGAATTAATTGCCCGTGTGCTCTGTCAAGCAGGAGGGGGTCACCTCAGCATCGCAAGGGGCAACTTCTGACTTTGTTTTGCAGAAGAAGCAAATACCTTTAAGAACGTTGGGACCGGCTGCCAATGCCCAGAAGTCTGGCTGCACAGAAACATCCTCGGTGACTGAAGAAACACAGGCTGTCCCCTCGGCTCATGGAAACCCCACTCCCTGAACCCCAGCTGTGGAAACAACCCCTGCTCTTGCTTCTGGAGAAAGACAGACTGGAGAGATCTCGTTCTCTGGCCCCCTCACCATCTCCGGACACCATGGTCTGTGCTTTGCTGAGAGCGCGTTGGGCACAGAGCCTGGATTTGGGGAGGTGGCTCGGTAGTGGCCCTCATCATAGCTCTTCTCAGGTTTGCCTGACCTGGAAGTGACGTGAGTGAAATCTGGGGAGGACGGGGAAATGACAGGGAAGTGGCTGGATTTTGAATTAGAGCAGAATTGAAGCAAGAAGACAGCCTGGGGGTTCAGACCTGTGAGAGGATAGAGGCACGGCTTCCAGAAAAGGCGTGCGGAAAACGCTGCGCTCACGCAACACACGGAGATCCTGCCCATACCTTACGGAGGCCGCTGGGGACCCCAGGGGCTGTGGAGCAGGAAACATCTGCCCTTTAATGTTTAATGTTGAAGGGCTGCACGACTCTAAGTACCATGTGAGTTGTACACCCACTGCGATTTTATTTCAGATGTCATAAAATTCATCTACTGGACTGTAAAGTCCACATGGGTAGTGTGACAAATGGACTTCTCATTGTCACATTCCCAGTTCCCTGCACATTGTGTGGCTGGCAGGATAAAAGGAAGAAAATGATACTAATCCAGCCCAGGACCACCCAGGGAGGCCTGCCGAGTAGGACATGCAGCCCGGAGGAGACTGAGTCGGCCCCTGCTGAAAACCGGACCCGAGAAAGCGGCAAGAAGGAGAGAGCCCCGGTCCCTTACTTCCTCCTGCCTCCCAGTCTTCTGTCCGACCGTCCGACTGCCTGTGCCTCCCACTGGTCAAGTCGCATCTTCACTGGGATACAGTTTGCATACCATAAAGTTTAGCCTATTGAAATATACAGTTCAAGTCAATGGCTAGGAACATGGTCGCAGAGAGGTGCAAACATCACCGAAGCCTGGTTTTAGAATGTTTTTGTCACTCCAGAACAGCGGTTCTCAACCTGTGGGTCGCGACCCCAGCGGGGGTCGAACGACCAAAACATAGGGGTTGCCTAAAGCCATCGGAAATACATATTTCATTTAAAAATGTATTGTATAATAAATATGTATTTTCCGATGGCTTTAGGCGACCCCTGTGTTTTAGTCGTTCGACCCCCGCCAGGATTGCGACCCACAGGTTGAGAACCGCTGCTCCAGAAGGAAACTGCATGCCATTTAGCTGTCACCCCCTGCCCGATCCCAGACCACCAGCCACCTCCTGCTTCCCGTCTCCACGGATGTGACAATGCTGGACATTTCACACCAGTGGGATCACACGCCCTTTCCTGTCTGGCTTCTCTCACTCAGCGTCTCGTTCTCGAGACCCACCCACAGGGTGGTGGGTAGCAGTGCCTCGCTCCTCTTCACGGCCGCATCATATTCCAGCGTGTGGAGGAAGCACACTGTGTTTATCTGTTCATTAGTCCTTGAACATTTGTTTTGCTCCCATTCAAGTGCTCGTGTTAACTTCCCATTTCTCTCCAATGCGTTATAGTGATGTGGAGGGAGACGGAAGATGGCAGATGTAGCACTTCCAATAAAATATCTTAAAATAATTTTGATATTACACAAATGTTAACATTGGAGCAGCTTCCCGTGTTTCCCAGGACATAGTGATTGTATTTCTGAGTTTATGGCCTTATATTCACGGGCATAATATGTAAAGGAAGATAAGATAGTTGAAAAATGATCTGAAACACGTTATTTCTCTTAAACTGAATTCGATCGAATAAACTGAATTTCTGGAACCAAAAGGTAAGAACCCCTAGGAGAAAATGGTAATTTATCACATGAAAGATCCTAATTAAAGGGAAATGATGATTTCTTGAGTCTTTGCTTCAATTTTCTGGCTTGAGAACGGAACCCCCTGAGGAGCCGCAGAGATAGAGCTTTTACTGAGAATATTACAAGCTATTTTAGTAATCCCAAATTTGGGTTCAATACCATTTAAATTGGTGGTTTTTTAATACACAAGGTTAACAAAAGTTGATTGAGAGATTCTTCTTATTTTTTGTCCTTAGGAGCCAGAGGTCGAGGCACAGGTGTTCACACAAGGCACCGGGGTTGACGAACGCCGCTCTGCGAATCCACGGTTGCACTCATGCTGTCTCTTGGGCCTGGCTCTCTTTATGGGTCCGGCAGCGGGTGGGGAATCCCCTTCATGAAGTACCAGCCGAAACAGGCGCCTCTCAGTCAGCGAGTCCAGTGGGGCCTCCTCCTAAGGGACTCTCTTCACCCCCACAGTGTAGGGTTGGAGGGGGAATACCCCATCACTCCGCAGAATCAGGTCCTGTTAGAAAGCCTGGGCATGCCGTCATCTTTTCAAATACCGAGAATGCCCTGTTTGAAAGCGTATCAGCAGCTCTGGACACAGCTCCTGGGGGCCTCTCTGTTCCACTGCCCACCCTGCCAGACGCACCGGCAGCCACAGCTCAGGAGGCTGCCCACCTTCATCCTCCCAGAAACCTTTGCTCCGATGGTGAGTGACTCACAAGGCGCAGAAATTCTCATCGAGAGGTCCGTGCTGCAGAGGGACAGCAGAGAGCAGATGGGGCTGTCATTTGACCCTCAGCACCCTGTGGTTCTCGCACACATGTGAACTCAGGTCGACGTGGCTACCACAGGCCGTGGTCTCCGATCCAAACACCATGCGTTGGAGGGAACTGGGCAGGCACCGCTCGGCCTGATTACCGGGACAGCATCTTCCGGGCTGCCAGAGAGGAGGCAGTTTCAGCAGGAAGGCCGAGGCCGGACGGAGCGGGAGGAGCCCCAGCAGGCTTAGCTCGGCTCTGCTGGACTTCCTGTCCATTCCACTTTCCTAAGTGACCAGAAGAGCCACTGAGTGGGTGGGGGTGGGGGGAATGTGTCCTCTGAGAATAAGCCCAGGCTTCCAAATATACATTCACAGTACTTTTTATTTTGATTACTGAAGCAAAATTTGATTTGGTTTCCATATTATTAATATCAGCCCTCTAAATTCAGATAAATGAATTTTGAAAGGGGTGCTATCCAGAGTGATCGAACACCGTTTACACCAGCATGAAGTCATTCCCGCTCCTGAAAGCAGTTGTAACTAGGTAACTGACCGCGCGTCTGTCAACGGCTCGGGATGCAGTCCTATAAATTGTGTGCCTATTGTCCCAGCGTATTCTGCAGAGCATTGTTCCTTCTCTCCTGGAAACGTCCCCGAGCAGCTCATAAATTATCTCCCATCCTAATTATAAGCGTCTTCCAGGGCCTCTGCTTTCCTGGTGTTTTCAGAGATCATTTGATTTGAGGTGCTTGTCGGCATCCTGCCGGACAAGGGACAGGGCGGTGGGTCCTCTGGCCTGCGTTTCTCAGGCGCCGGGGGTTGGTGACCATGAGGGTCTGGGCTGTGTGAGCCAGTAGCTGTGGGGTCCACAGGCGGGCCTGGCCACTGGGCTTACAGTCCTGGGGACGTGCACTATGTGGTTTCATACGAGGGCCAGTGTTTGCCTAGAGAACTTTTTTTTATAAACAATAGCAACAAAATGAGTATTTTTGTTTTTGACATTTAACCATGCCATGTATGCTACGCGCCACGTAATTAACACCGTGGAAGACTGCATGCTGAGCCGCTCCCATCTGTTCTGCCACAGGGAGAGAGCCAGCTCACACCAACTCAGCCCGCCTCAAAGCAGACTCCACCCACAAGCCCAGGCCTCCACCCCTGTCCACCCCGGATACCTGGCCACCTCTGGGGGGTGCCCTATCTGCCAGACACAAAGGTTTCTTCTGATGGCACAATTATCGTAATACCCAGAGAGTTTAAAACAGGCACAATGCCATTTATATTTCTCCTTTAAAGTGTCCGTAACAAAGACAGAAGAGAAGGTGGAAAAAGAAATTCCAACTCTGTGCATACCATCCACAATCCGGTTGGCCTACAACCATTATTCACATAAACGGACAAACACACGAATGAAGGAAGGCCGGAGGGACAAAGAAAAACACCTAGCATGAAAGGCTCACAGTTCAGGTGGTAGAAACTGCGGCTGACGGCGTACCCAGCAACCCCGCCCCAGTGAAGAGAGGGGGTTTGAGAACCCCCAGGAGAAAATTTCTTTCCTTGGAGAAGGGGTATGGAAAGGCTGCTTTGCATTCTCCGCTGTTTAAGATGTCTTGGACGTCTCCCACCAGCCTGCTCAGCCAGAGGTCACCTGAAATGGCCCGTCGGAGGGAGGCAGAGGCGTGCGGTCTTACAGTGACAATGTGCTGCCCAGAGCTCAAGTGGCCGCGGACTTCCGATATGGCCCGAGAGAATTCCATCTCTGCATTTTGGAATAAAAATTTACCAAAAGTATTCCTATTATCCAACTAAAAATCTACTTCCTCCTTCTGAGGAGGGGTGCTGTTAGGACAGTATGTCCTCCAGAGACCGAGACTCAGCCCTGCTTGCTGGGGCCACAGGACGAGGGGTTCTAGCTCCAGGGAAAACGGGGCACAGTTTCAAAGAGAATTTAAGTAGTTTTTCTTTTCTTTTCTTTTTTAAATTTATTTATTCAGTTTAGAGAAGAGAGAGAGAGAGAAGAAGGGAGGAGTAGGAAGCATCAACTCCCATATGTGCCTTGACCAGGCAAGCCCAGGGTTTTGAACCAGCGACCTCAGCATTCCAGGTCGATGCGTGATCCACTGAGCCACCACAGGTCAGGCTAAGTAGTTTTTCTTAATGAAATGTGCTTTCTCCTTGAAAGCAAAGTCAATTTGAGCTTAATTTATGTTTATGAAAAAAAAAGAACTTTTTTTTTTAAAGAAACAAAACAAAGAAGATATATTTCTTTTTATTCCCCTCTCCCACTTCAAGTGCCTTCTCCTGTGGTTGTCACTGTGTATTGTCACTTCAGCGGCCACTCTCCCCGGTCTCCCCACTGTCTGACGGTGACTCGGTTGGGCTGCCCCGTCCCCAGCCCCAGGAGGTGAACCGGGTCTAGCCTAAGGCGTAGCACCTGTCCTTGTCTAACTATCCCAGAACATGCAGGAGGAGGGAGGATCCCACACTCATCTCACCAGGTAGCATCTTCCTCATTCCACAGCCAGGTAAAGACACGGCAAAGAATGGAAATTGCAGGTCGATATCCCTCATGAAATTAGACGTGAAAGTCCTCAACAAAACACTGGCAAGCCAGATCCAGCAATCCATGCGAAAAGTCATACACGATGATCAAGTGGGGTTTATTCTGGGGACGTGAGGTTGGAATAACATCTGCAGATCGATAAACGTGATACCCCCATAAACACAACGAAGCGTGAAAACCACAGGGTCATACCAATAGATGCAGGAAGAGCATTTGATAGAATCCAGCACCCATTTATGACAAAAGCTCTCATCAAAGTGGGAATAGAGGAAACGTACCTCAGCATAATAAAAACCACATGTGACCAATCCACAGCCAATATCATACTCAATGGGCAAAAACTACAGTTGTTTCCCTTAAGATTGAGAACAAGACAGGGATATCCACTATTGCCACTCTTATTCAATATAGCCCTGGAAGTCCTCACCACAGCTATCAGAGGAGAACAAGAAATAAAAGACACCCAGATCAGAAAGGAAGAAGTAAAACTGTCACATTTGCAGATGGCATGAGACTCATCTAGAGAATCCTACAGAGTCCACCAAAACACCGCTAGAACCGACAAACGAACTCAGTCAAGTAGCAGGATACAAAATAAATATCCAGAAATCAGTAGCATTTTCATACACCAATAATAAACTATCACAAAGGGAAACTCAGGAAAAAAATATCCCATTGACAACGGTTTAAAAAGAAATAATAAAATACCTAGGAATAAATTTAACCCAGGAGGTGAAAGACCTGTACTTGGGAAACTCTAAGAGGAACTGGGGAAGACACAGACAAGTGGCAGCATGTGCCGTGTCCATGGACAGGAAGAGTCAACATCATTAAAGTGTTCATACTACCCAAAGGTCTAGACACAGACCGTGCTGCCGCCCTCCCATGCCCTCCTGCTCTGCATGCAGCTGTGGGGGGCGTGGCGCCTGGATCTGAGGCAGCCACGCTGGGCCCACGGGGGACTAAGACTCCGAGGGCAGGCATCACGCCCCAGATGCAACGTGAGTGCATGAAGGTGCCCGCCTAAATGGTCCTCTCTGACTTCCTGTGCATCAACTGCTGTGCCCTGTATGGATAGCACTGATGTAAGGTCCAGCGCTGCAAACATGGTGGCCGACCTGAGACAAGAAAAAGGAGAATTACTCTGATCCCAACACCGGCACAACCCAGACGTGAAGGACAAATAATTCTGCTCTTTTAACGGTGGACGCACACATGCGAAGAAGGCGTTGGGATTGGTCGCAGTGGAGTGGAGAAGGGGGTGTGAACCCACATGTGGACAGCCAGTGTCACACGTCCTGGGTGAGACAGGCAAGAACCTGTTCGTCGGTCATGTTCCTGTATCTCCCCAGGAGATACAGGTGCTCAGTGGAAGACCATGGCCATGCAATTAGCTCCGCACGCTGCCAGAAGGAAGAAACATGTGACAGCATTCCCCTGGTTGCTTCGGAAGCTGACCGATGCTCCAAGACCTAATTTAGAGTTTGAAGCAAAAATGTCCTGTGGGCAGATAAAAGGGGGCGTTTTGATAAGAGATGTCTGTGGGACCCTTACCTATAGAGCTGACCCTGTTCTCAACAAGCACCTTGCTTTCTGCGGTGTGTTCATGACACACCCATTCCCAACCACACACACACACACACACACCCAAATTGTCCCTTAGATACTTTGTTTTGGAAAAAAAGAGTCTCAAATGGCCTTTCTCATTCCATAAAGATTTTAGTGAAACTGTGGAAAACATAAGACAAAAGGCTATTTCTTTTTTTCTTTTGTATTTTTCTGAAGTTAGGAGTGGGGAAGCAGTCAGACAGACTCCCGCATGCGCCCGACCGGGATCCACCCGGCATGCCCACCAGGGGGTGATGCTCTGCCCATCTGGGGTGTCACTATGTTGCGGCTGAAGCCACTCTAGCGCCTGAGGCGGAGGCCATGGAGCCATCCTCAGCGCTGGGGCCAACTTTGCTCCAATGGAGCCTTGGTTGCTGGAGGGGAAGAAAGAGATAGAGAGGAAGGAGAGGGGGAGGGGTGGAGAAGCAGATGGGCACTTCTCCTGTGTGCCCTGGCCGGGAGTTGAACCCGGGACTCCTGCACGTCAGGCCGACGCTCTACCACTGAGCCAACCGGCCAGGGCCCAAAAGGCTATTTCTAACCTTTCCAGACACAAGCTAGAATCTGCTCATCCTACTGCAGGGTATATGTGAGTTCTGGCACATCTGATCTCTGCTGGCCCCCAAGGAGGACGACCAGAGCTGACTGGCAGATTAGTCTAGTGCACACCTCATGCACAGCCCGGCCACCGAAGGTACCTTGGGCTCACCTGCCATGGGGAGGCTTTCTAAGGAAACATCTCAGCCCACCTGTTGGCTTCTTTGCAGTGTGCTGCAGGACTTGATGGAGGTTTCTGATTTTATAGAAATGGATGGAGATGGCCTTGTTGGACATCACCTACAAGATGGCTATTACTTTCATCGGCCACAGAAACTATGTGAGAACGTTGGCTTGCCTGCCATTAAACTATAACTTCAAAGTGTGGGAGAAAAAAAAGAATGTATCTAATTTGGAGATTCACTGAGGACGAGGACAGAGAGAAAGGCATGGTCTCTGCAAGGTGGGAGGATGGGGACATCACCAGGCCCGCCGCCTGGGACTACAGGTCTGGGTCACCTCACCTTGATCCTGAAGCTTCCTAGAAGAAGCGGGGCTTGCTGGGTCACTAGCGATCGGGGCTCTCCACACACCTGGGAAGAGCGATGGAGTTCCCCCGACAGGGGCCATTAGTACCCCAAACAGTGCCACCACAGCCTTAATCTCTTAACTATGGGGGTGTTGGAAGACAGAATTTATCATATGTGACATACAATGACCCAAAAAACGAAGAGCTGAAGGAACAGACTGGGGTGAGGCCTCTCTTTCCAAGCGTACTGAAGGGACCACACGTGTTGTCAGGTGAAGACCGAGGACAAGACCCGGCCGGAAGGCCTGGTGCTTAACTGACCTGTCTTCCAGGAAGGAAGGCAGAGGCAGAGGGCCTCACCCGCAGGGAGCGGGGGGCTGTCATTAGAAGCTTATGAGAATAATAGGTCTGGGCAACAGACCCGAAACCAGCTGATGGGAAAGGTTCCCGCCTCCAGCTCTGTCCAAATCCATCGTCTCTCACAAGCATCCTCGTTGGTTTTTTCTGTGCAAAGCAATTGATGAGTTACAATAGCTTGGGGCCCAACAATTTTGGTGTGTGAAGCCAGAGGCTACTGTCTGGGGAATCCAGGAATTATAAGATCGCAGATTCTAGAACCTCTACAACAGGGGTCGGGAACCTATGGCTCGTGAGCCAGATGTGGCTCTTTTGATGGCTGCATCTGGCTCGCAGACAAATCTTTAATTAAAAAAATAATGTTAAAAATATAAAACATTCTCATGTATTACAATCCATTCATTTCCTACTGCTCATGTTCATGGTTGCGGGTGGCTGGAGCCAATCACAGCTGTCCTCCGGGACAACACCAAATTTTTATTGGATAATGCCTAAGGTACACTGGTTGTTGTATGGCTCTCACGGAATTACATTTTTAAAATATGTGGCGTTCATGGCTCTCTCAGCCAAAAAGGTTCCCGACCCCTGCTCTAGAAGATGGTGAAGGGAGTTCTCCTCCAAACCGAGGCTTGTTCCCCACAAGCTGTGAGAGTGCCTTGGGGGACACCCCAGTATCTGCGACATAAGCAGAGGTGGAGGGCCTGCAAGTACCAACATGGCTCTCCACTGCCGGCTTCTCCCGCAGCTCCACGGGGGCTGTAACTGGCTCTGGGAAGGGCACGTGCCATACGCAGCTCTGGGAAGAGACCCTGAGAGCCTGTGTGCGTTCTCCATCTGTGGCCCTCCACCCCGGTACAGGGACCGTGGTGGTCACTCACTCCCGTAGGCCAGCTGCAGGACAGAAGACAAGTGCCCAAACCAGGTCACCCTGTGATGAGCAAACCTCTAAGAGGTCAGGCTGCTGAGATCCCAGAGCGTGCGTGGTAGCTGGTGACAAGTACACTAACTCTCCTAGAAAGCCTCTTCCTGGTGCCTTTGCCCAAGCCCAGCCCCACAGACACAGGAAAAAGGGGTTTTCCATCCAAATGATCCAGCAATAGAATTTCTGTGCCTCAGCCTGGGGCTCCACAACGGTGGCAGAACTGTTAGTTACCCAACTCCAAGAGAGTCTCTGTGCGTCCACAGCGGCACGACCCCCAGACCCAGTGGAGGGCTGGAGCTCTCTGAGGTTGTAGCGGTGAATTACGGTCACACGGCTATGCAGGTTCCCCAAATCACGAGATTTCTACTGGTGGGACTGTAAAGAGAGCTTGAGCCGAAGGCCTGGCATGTCACCCCTCTGAAATTGGGGATGACGGGCCCTTCTTCGATTGTTACCCAACAGATAGAATAAAATACCTGAGCTGAAAGGGCTTTTTCTGAGTGGCCTCAATGAGTCCCCCCTTTAATTCACACACACACTGTGTTCCACAGACTGAGGCGGGCACCAGGGAGTCAGGATCAGTGAGTCTCACCCAGTCCCTGTCCCCAGGAAGCCCACGCTTATGTGAAAAACAGAAGCTAAATAATTAGATGCGTACGCTCGACTCAGATAAAGGGTACGGTGGGGCTTGGTGTGGGGGCTTAGCTCAGTGTGACACAGCTAAGGGTGCCTGGCCAGAATGACGGGAAAGGTGTCCCGAGGACAGTGACATATGGCTGCATAGGCGTGGCCGTGTGACAGCACGCAGTACGTCAGTAATAAAATGCTCAAACCCTGGTCCCCGTGTCGGAGGCTGGTCTGTGCCCTCCGACCTGCCGGGCTCCCTCACGTGTAGCTGGACGTTTCTATGGGACGAGGTGGAGCCTGGCCGTGCATGAAACTGTGACCTGTTCTCATCCTTGGTGAGGGCTTGTTTTCGCATTACAGATCTTGTTTGTATGTTCCTCATAACTGAGACGTGGTACATCCACCGGGACTGGATGTAGAGACGGTGTCCCTGACGCAGGCACGTGGCCCATGCTCAAGTGCCGCGCATGAGCGCTGGAACAGCCTGCCGAGGGCTTCCAATCTTGGAACATTCATGATGAGAGAAGGCCCCGTAAGAAATGTTATGTCTGTACAGTTGAATATGGAATCTGTGTGTGGATGGAATTTTTTTAATGGGTTCTCAAATATGCTGTAGAATATAAACCCCATGGTGGTGATGTCTTTAACAGGTAAAGAACCCTCACAGATAAATAAAAGAGGAAAAAACAAAGAATATGAATAGAATACAGTTAAAGGAGATGGCTTGTTAGGGTCTATAATCCTCATCTCCTCAGATCACCAGCCATTTGAATAAAACACCCAATAAAAAATAAAAGAACATGATTAGAAATGAACCTTTCTGGTAACAGCAGACAGAACGGGCCACGGCCTTCCCTCTCCTTCCTTCTGCCCACAGGATACGGGGCGCCATTTATTCCGAGGGGCCTGTCTCTGCCTCCGCTGGGCTGCGAGGCCCTTGTTCTTGCCTGAGGGCGGCTGCAGCTGGCTATGGGCTAATGCCCACTGCTGGGCAAACAGGCCTGCTTTTGTTTTCTGCTTCGCCAGCTGTCGGCAAAGACATCTGAGGGATCACCCCAGGGCTTGAAATGAGAAACGCCAGTGATGCAGCCGGGGAAAAGCCAGGAGGCGACCGGGGGGGCCTCGATCATTCCTCGCCTCTGTAGGCGGAGAAACATCAAGAGGTCGACGTTTAGCATGGTGCGCTCGCTAGCCGAGGAGGGCCAACGGGCAGCTCTGTGGTTTCATCTCATTTTCACTAACTCAACGTGAGAGGTACTAAAACACACACACACACGGCTTTTCTTGAAAAAAAAAAAAAATCAGAATATTGGAACACAGATGGCGTGCTGGAAATGAGGAGTGTGAAAAAGTATATGTTTCAAGGACCAGGTAAAGATGGCGAGACAGACCCGACTTGGGACTGTGTTTCCGACACTCTTGGTAAGAATGGACCCTCTCTTGTGACTTTAAGTCCGGAATTTTAGTGCTGCGAATTGAAAAGGAGTGTAATAGCCCCATAAAAGGGGAAGGCGGCAGACTTATGACTCAAAAGAGATTATGAAAAGAAATGAATGTCTCTTTTCCCCTGAAATATCCCAGCCGTGGCTCTGAGCTCACCAGTGAGGCTGCCCCATGGGCAGGAGTGAGAAGTCCTCGTTCTTTTCACTGAGGCCATGGAGTGCGTTTGCTCACTAGGACGACTGTCTTTGGCTGCCTCTGTGCTAGGAACCGAAGGGATGGGGAAGAGGACCCGGAGGGAAGGGGAAAGCTGAGGGCTGTGGGGCCCCATGCACCACTGCTCCGGTCTCCCAGGGGGGTAATAAAGCAGAGGGCTGGGATCCATCTGATCACTCACTCCGTCTAGCCCACAGCTCCCCCTCCCCTGGGCTGGCCTGTTGTGCGCCAACAAACACTCTCCCTGGAAGGACTCCTAAGCTCTAAACTGATGTTTCTAAACGCAGAGGGTAGTGTCCAGCCTGCAGCTATGGGGAGGCTGGGAGGGGGGCCCTGGGCTCATGAAGGGGTGCATCTGGAACAGGGAGGGGAGAAGGAGCAGGCCCATCTGCCCACTGTCTGCAGTGATGTTCACCTACGACTTAAGCGCAGCCAAGCTCTCGAGGACTCAACTCGTGCCATGGGGGGCTTCCTCCTGCCCCAGCTGTGCCTCTTATTCCGTCTCCAGAATGAGACTTTTACTGAGTGATCACAGGGCCAAGGGGAGTTGTGCCCTCGGGGTCAAGCCCTGTCAACGAGGTCAGTGGCAAAGACCCCTTTATTATTAGGGCCCCAGAAACAGTCAGCGCTCGGACGTCAAACCCCAGGGCTGCCAAGGTGTTTCTTGCAGATTTTCCTCCTTCTGTCATCGTTGCAAAAATTAAACATTTTAAGTGAGCTTATACATCAGACTCACCAAAAATGTCCGTGAGTCATGTGGAAACAAATGAATGGTGGAGGTTAGTTTTTGATCATGGTGGTGGCTCCCCCCAGCCCAGGGCACACTCTCTCCCCACCATTTTTCTTTCCTCCTTCACTGCTTTCTTCAGGGCCTGGCTCCATGCCCCCCCCATAACCTGCGACTTTTGTTCCCACCTGCTGCACCCCCGAGGTGCGCTGCCCCGTCTGGTCCTGGGAGGCCCCTGCTCATGCAGGGCTTGACAGAGACCAGACACAGGCCAGTATGGCCACTGTCTGTGAGTGCACGGCACACGGCCATTGTCCACGAGCACACAGCACACGCACTTCTGGCCGCAGAGCGGGACTCCACCTCTCCCTGGAGCTGCAGCCAGGAATCTCCCAGCTGAGCAATCCTGAGCGTCACAGCAGGATCTGCTGAGGTTATGGTAAAATACGAACGGGTGACTCACTTCACCCAGACGGACGTCCCAGGGATGGAAAACAAGGATGACACATTCCAAAGGGCCGACCAGGTGCCCACTTGTTCTAAAAGGACCCCTGTGTCAGAGGCTCGTTTCTCGTACTGGCTGTGGGGCTCCAGGGCCTCGTGGTCAGTGTCCCCCCCAGGTCCCACATCCCCACGCACTGCTGGCTGTCTGAGGGATCGAACCCCGGAACGTCTCCATCACTCACCTGCAACGTGGGCAGCGGACTGAATGTCAGAACTGGTGAACGTGCAACTGTCACTCGTTTTTCACAACCAAATCCCCCTTGAGAAGATATTTGATATGGCTCTAAATTCTTTTTTGGCATGGCTCAGTATCCTGAAGCCATAACAGGGTTCCTAAAGTGGAAGTCCAGAAAAACATATGCCAATGGACAGACCCAGGTTTAGACGCAGACATGGGGTAGACAGAAGGCAGATGCGCATGTAGATAGAGAATAGATATATGTAGACGCCACCGTGAATGAGGAGAGGAGAGAGAGACAGGATGTGAACAGAGGTCTGCAATGGGTGTGAACGTGGACACCAGGGCAGCGTTCCTGCGTGTGATCCAGGAAGCATTCTTCCATCACTTCATCTGCGCCAGCAACACCCGCGTTGGAGGAAACGGGTCCTGGAAATGAACCAGACAAAGCTGGACAATGGTTACATCTCCGTGACATTACCGGTGTTCAGAAAGATTCTGTAAAATTAGCCGGGAAGATTCAGAAACCCCACTGACAGACCCAGGCGAGATGTCACTCCACGCAGCTCTTTCGTTACTGCTAGTCTCAAGTCACTTTCCCGGGTCACCTTCCGCGTCCGAGGAATTGATTTCTCTGTTGGAAGGGCCATGCCCTTTAATTTATGCTGCAGCGTGCAGAGAGCCCTGCTTCGCACGCAAAACCTGTCCCCAAGGGAGGACCCGGTGCCCCGACAGGGCAGGCTGTATCAGTGTTGCTGGCATCATGCACTGAGTCCTCTTGCGAACACTGTCCCGTCCCTGCTGTGTTTTTCTAGGTATGGGCTCTCACCTGCCAGGGTAGCGTCAAGGGTACGAGCAGCAAACACACACATTTCTAACAGATATTGCAGAGCCAAGCCCAGAGGCTGACGACATTGGAGTCAGCGAGTCATGTGTCCCGAAGCATAATCGTTCTGACGCAGTGAGATCTGTGGCTGCCCAGACAGTCCACACTTCTGTCCACCTTGAGGGAGCATCCTCTGGGGGACAATACCCCAGGCTTTGAGGTGTGGAAATGAGGCGAAGCAGGCTCACAGGGACCCCTGACGTGGGCCCATCCTCCGGAGAGCCAGGAAGGGAGAAAGTGCCTTTAGGGGTGACACAGAGGAGGTGTAAACGGGCCATTTCTTAGGAAGCAAGTTCCATCCTCTGGAGAGAAAGGATGACTGGAGAGGGAATTAGCACTTGGAGAAATTCTCAATCAGGCACTGCTATTTTTTACTCTGATTTGACTTTTTACTCTGATTTGACTGAATTAGGCAGGTCATTGTTGACATTTCGATGTCCCTTCTGCTAATGTGGACACCTGAGGTCTTGGAGAGTTGAGACCTCACTCAAAGTCTCCTAAATAACAAGTGGCAATAAACAGAACCTCTCCTGACCTATCTGATCCCAACCCCGCGGGCTCATCGCCTGAAGGATATCTCTTCCTCATTCGGCACACCCCACTCGGACTTTTATACGTATTTATCTATATATACATATACATATACATATACATATACATATACATATACATATACATATACATATACATATACATATACATATACATATGCATGGAGGGGGGATTTAATTTTTCACCTACAGTTTCCTCTCAGTGCTATCTTGTATTGGTTTCCAGGGTACCCATCGGGGCGCTGACAGGTGTCCACTCTGGAAACGGACCACAGGCCTCTGAGGAAAGGGAAGACACGGTGTTTGCTGTGCAGTCTAGCTCTCAGCTTGGGCGGCACAGACCCAGACTGTGTGTCCAACAAGGCCGACTTGACTTGCAAGGGTCGGTTTCTGTTTTGTTTATCGTAGTTTAGTTTTTAGATTGCATGTACAGGTGGAATCATATGGTACTTGTTTTTCTCCGTCTGACTCATTTCACTGAGCACAATACCCTCTAGGTCCATCCATGCTGGTTGCAAATGGTGAGATTTCAATCTTTTTTAATGGCCAAGTAGTATTCCATTGTATCCATGTACCACCTCGTCTTTATCCAGTTGTCTACTGGGGGACACTTAGGCCTAGATTGCTTTCATATCTTTGCTACTGTATGCAGTGCTGGAATGAATGGAGGGATGCATGTATATTTTCCATTCAGTGTTTCGTAACAGTGTTGGCATCTAGTGGATAATATTGTTAATAACGGACGGGTCCTAGACTTACTGGGGTGATCACTTGGTAAGTTATATAAAAGTCTAATCGCTATGCTGTACCCCTGAAATGAGTATAATAGTGTGCATGAAAGAAGGATTCCAGTGTGGGGCTAATGCACACATCACAAAAGGCCTTAATCATCAGGGGACGAAATTTTGTGCACAAAGAAATGGGAGCAAAGTAAAAAAAAAAATTTCTCTCAAACCCAAAAATACTTCGAAAGGCTTTGTTATTTCCGTTCATAGAAATTGGCTCCCGCCTTCTGAAGACTGGGAAGCTGGTGAACGTTGACGTTGTAATGATACAGGGCTATTGTAAATTACTGTCTGTCATTTATCAGCACGAATTCTTTGCTACTTTTATATTTGCATTTCAAACATGGGTACATGTTAAAATACTAGAATGCACTTTATTCTATTTCTAGAGTACGGCTTTTACTGCCTCCCTGAAGACACTTCTGGTTTCGGGTCCACAGGGTGAGTGGCGGGGATGGGATCTGAGGGGCCACGCTTCTGGCATCGGGCTGACGACGCGTCCACGGTGCTGCCCTCTTCAACGGCAGGTGTTTGAAACTACTGCCTTGAGCTTGGACAGGATTAATGAGGACAATGGCTTCATCCGCTCTCACCAGTGTCACTCTTCGGAAACTCTGAGCCGTCTGATGTGACGGAGCAGGTCAGGGCTTTATTACGACCCCGCTCAAGCTACTAAGTCAAGGCTTGGAGCTCCCACTGCCTGGCCAGCCGGGAGACCAAGCGTCAGCTCTTGCTTTGGTGGTTTCTCCCTGTTATTCCTGGTTCCTGTATTCTCTCTGAAGTGTGGCAGCTCAGTCTATAAGGGAGGAGGTGGGAGAAAAAGGGGGTCCTGTAATTCACTGGGGACACCTGCACCCCAAGTCCCAGGCCCGGGGGCATCAGACTCAGCCACCTGGACTTGAAATGGGTGCGTTCGCTGCATGTACGTCATACTTCTCACACTGATGACCTGGAGAGAAGAAACAGGTGTACAGGTGCTTTTCTTGCCAGGCACTAACTAAAGCCAGCTCACGACTTTCCCATGCTGGGGAGCATTCTTTCCAATTTTCTGCAAATGTCTCATATGTTGGTTTTGAACATTGTCTTGTTAGTTGGAAATTTCCAAGTTTCCCCCACAACTGAGCTCCGCGAACGGTTGCCCAAAATGCATTTAACTAAGCTTGGAACTTAACGGGCCGCTTCCTTTTCCTTTGGGGACTGGTTCTTTGCTTCACCCACGAGCATGGCAGGGCCTAGGAATACAGGACGAGCCCTCCTCAGCTGTCCATGAATGAGGAGGAGGAGGAAGAGGAGGAGGAGGAGGAGGAGGAGGAAGAGGTGGACGAGGAGGAGGAGGAGGAAGAGGAGGAGGAAGAGGAGGTGGAGGAGGAGGTGGAGGAGGAGGAGGTGGAGGAGGTGGAGTAGGAGGAGGAGGAGGAGGAAGAGGAGGAGGAGGAGGAAGAGGAGGAGGGAGGGGTCAGTGCTGCAACCGTCACCTTCTCCTCAGAGCCGACAGGCTGGGGTGGGGCAGCACCCACCTCTGCTGGTGAGCACAAAGCCAAGTCTGAGAGCAAGGATGTCCCTTTCATCCTGGCTGAGCCACCTGCTGAGGGATATTTCCCCCATGGATTAGAGAGAGTGGAAGGGAGGGAGGGAGGGAGGGACACAGAAGCATCCACCCGCTGTCCCACGTAGTTGCTCCATGTAGTTGTATGTCATTGGCTGCTTCTCGTGCGTGCTCTGACTGGAGGTCAAACCCATAACCTCTACTGCAGTGGGTCGACACTTTACCCACTGAGCAACCCGGCCAGGGCCCTGATGAGGGGTGTTTAATAATAACATGTGTCACAGTCAAGACAGGTGGCACAATGCCAGTGTGATGCTGGGTCTGGTTTCTAGGTCATTCTTTAAAACAAATCCACTACTAAAATGACAGCATGTCACCTGTTTCCCCAGGTGAGCGTCCTGGGTAGGAGGGGACGACAAGCTAGAGATGACGTGTGGAAAGGCCAGTGAGTCCAGGGACTCGGTGGCGCATGAAGACACACCCGCCAGAGGTCTTGGGAACCTCCTAGGCATTGTTCTTCACAAGCTGCACTCGGAAGAGGCGACAGCTGAGCCCAGGGACGCTGTCCATGTGCTGGGACAGCACATTGAGAAGGGGGGACCGGGCAGGGCAGACACCCCCTACCCCTGTCCACGTCGGTTACAGAGACCGAACTGCACATTTCGAAATCTCTCCTAGAGTGAAGCCTGGGCCACAGGGCTTCACAGAATTCCCCAAAATATTCCAGAAGAATTAACACCCACCTTTCCAACCAGTTGCCGAAGGAGGAAGCACTTCCCCATCCATTCATTCATCAGGGCCCAGGGTTCACTGTGCACGTCTTTTACCCGGAAGGCAAGCCACAGACCGGCATCTCTCATTAGTGGGGACACAGGGACCCTCTGGGGCATCCCAGCCAGCTGATAAAGGGGACACATGGGAAAGAAGGAACACACACGTGACCAAGTGGACCTGACCTCCGCGACGCAGCCCAGTGGAGATGGTACCCTGTATCGACAGAGCAAAGGCGATGACCTCAGTAGACTCAGAAAACAGTTCATGAAATTCCACACCCTAGCATGATGAAAAAAACAAAACAAAACAAAAAACCCCCCAGAATTAACGAAATAAGAATACAAGTGAGTTTCTGAGGCCCGAGAAACGGAATCTGCAAATACCCCACACCGTCAACGATCTAGCTCGGTAGAGCGCTTGCGTGCTGCTTCTTCTGGACGCCATGAAAGACACAGATGTCCCCCTCCTGACGAGCTCCTCTCAGCGCCGTACTGGGGGGCTCAGCTCAGGCAATTAGGCGAGAAAATGAAACACGAGGCGTCCAGATTCAAAAGGAGGAGGCGGGCGCCGCTGCTGCAGATGGCCTGATCTTGTGTTTAGAAAACGCTAAGAAATTCATTTCAAAAAGACAAAAACCTCTCAGAACTAATAAAAGAGTTCGTAACGCGGCCAGCTTGCAGGAGATAAGATGAATATACCAAAAAAAAAAATAAATAATCCGTCGTATTTCTCTACACCGAGAATGAATAATATATGAATTAAATTAAGCAAACAGTTCAACTGCAAAGGCACTGAAAAGAATCAAACACTCAAGGCAAACGTGACAAAGGAAGCATAAAACTCGTCCTGTGCAAACCACAAAACAGTGTTGAGAGGAATTAATTCTCTTGCCAGGGTAATTAGTCGGGAAAAGGGAACAGAAGACATCAAGACAGGAAAGGAAGAGGCAGAGCTCTAGCCACACGCGGATGTCACAAGCTCGGGGGCACGGAATCCCGAGGAACGCGTGTAAGGCTATTATGAATGATACGGGAGTTCAGCGAGGATTCAGAAGGGAAGATTAAGAAACAAAAACCCATTGTGTTTCTCGACAGTAGCCACAAGTAAACTTCAAATGGAAGGAGGGAGACATTGTATATATTTACAACAGCAGTGAAAACAGAAAACAGAAATAATTTTTTTAAAAAGCAGACAAACAAATAGTATGGAGACGACGAGAGAACTTGGCTGAAGAAACTGAAGGAAGACCTAAGTCAGTGGAGAGATGTGCTGAGCTCCTGGAGAGAAAGACTCACTGACATTATGATGATAATACCCCCAACCTGATGTAAACATTGAACATGATCCTTTTCACAGCCCTGGCTGGTGTCTCTGTGGAAATGGACAAGCTGGTTGTTAAGATTTATACAGAAATTCAAAAGATCCAGAACGGCCAACAGTCTTGAAGAGGGAGGATTGAGTTGGCGGGTCAATCTCTGGACTGACTACAAGGCCACAGCAGGCGACTCCGGTCACATGGTCCCCCAGTGGCTGCTGCAGCCCCACACTTCACACCTCTATTCCAAGGAGGCAAAACGGGGATTGTGCCCACAGACCTCTTCACCCCCGGCTTTGCTTTCCGTCTGTTATGGGGCTGCCTCCCCTAAGATAATGCCAGCGATGTCACATTGGTTCAAACTGGGTCCCCTGCCCTCAGACACAAGGGCAGCGGGGAAGTTGTTTTGCTTTCTGGTCTCTCTAGGAAAGAAAGGCAGGGAAGGAGCAGGATGGCTTTGGGGTGGGTGGCCAATGCCAAGGGTCTCCCAAAGGACAGTGAGTCCCACAGTGAGACAAGCAACGCTCCCACGACCACAAAGGAGTGAACGAAAATGCCTAGAGTGTAATTTCAGTGAAACGGACTTCGTCTCTTCTTAGACATTGCCGTGAATACCTGACTACTGATGGAGCACGACTTTGATGGTTTCTTTTGTCAACATTCGTTTACACAGAGCAGTGTGACCGTTGGTTATCAGTGGCTGCTACCTGCTGTCATGGGGCTGTCCCTCCAAACCTCACCACGCCACACCGGCCTTCCTTCCTCGCTCACCGCCGTCCTCTCGTGACCAGCACCCGGTGGACGCCACTCAAAAGTTTTCATGGCTGAATCTTACTGTGTCACTGTCCCGGTTCAGCGGTTTAGGGATCACCTCCTGCCATGACGTTTTCCAGTTCCCTGAAGGCAAGAACAATACTCACTTATTGACGGGTCCTTTAGCGACCAGGCCCTCCCTGAGGGAGCTGGGCATGTCTGGTCTGTTGTGTTCACCTCATTGTCAACACCTGCCAGGAGCGGGAGCCCAGTGGGCGGTGAGCTCGTCTCTCCCAGGGGGAACTGACATCGGGCCTCTGCCTTTGAACTCGGGAGGCAGGAGCTTCCTATGACACAGGAGCAGGACTCAAGACCTCTTGTTTGGCTGCACGATGACAACTGTGCACTCCTGCACTCCGCACAGATGTTTTGGATGGACCCTCGGCCAGGCACATCAACTCCAATGACCACGTGTTAAAAGGACACTAAGGGCCATGACGAGACCTTGTGGGGTTTGGGCTAGCGCTTCCCGAGTCTTTTCACGTTCGCACGCCCTCTCCCCTCAGACCACACTCTCTTCGGGGTGCCCGAGTGCAAGGCCTTCCTCAGAGGGCATCGCTCTATAGGCAACGGCTGTACTGGGCTTGGCGCTAAGTGAGCTTACATCTCAGTTCTGGCACAGTCACTGAAAATCTGGTATTGGCTTATTTTTATTTCTTTTTTATTTATTGATTTTAGAGAAAGAGGAAAGGGGAGAGAAAGAGAGAGACACATCAACTTGTTGGTTCACTTATTTATGCATTTATTGGTTGATTCTTGTATGTTCTGTGACCAGGGATTGAACCTGCAATCTTCATGTATTGAGATAACGCTTTTACTTGCTCAGGGAAAAAAATCACTTAAAATTGTAGCGGGGTAGTGAGGTCCAATACCTGAGTGAGAAGCAAGGGAGGGGGTGTGAGGTGTGGGAAACCCTCTGGACTGGTTAGTGGGGGGTCCCTGTAGGGTGGGGAGGGTACTACTCAGGCCCATTTAATTGTGGCCAAATAGAAATTCAGGCCAAGGGTGAGCAAATCTTCTAACAACAGTGGAGGGGCTGAAAGATGGCTGTTTATCTGAAATGTCATCTTTAAAAATGCCAGTAGCTATCTAAGATTAGGTCTAAGCACGGCGCACCTTCGAGGGAGCAGCAGCAGGGGGCAGTTTATCGGAAAACTGCCAGTCTCCAATCTCTGACCCACATGTTGATAATCCTCGAGAAAGCTGTTGTCTCTTTTAGAGCAAGGGGTGACACTGGGTGGGGAGTCCCCACTTCCATTCCTCGAGGCTGAAAGAGTGATTTCCAAGGTAGTCTGTGTTCGGGTCTTTGGAATGTTGAACACAGCCAGACTCGCAGCTACACGGGGAAACACAGCTGGTATCAGAAACTGCGCCTTGTGTGAAGGAGTGTAGTAAATCCAGTGTGCGGGAACCGGAGCCCCCAGGTGGGCCCCCTATAAGAGGGTTACGCCGGCCTTTAAATCTGTTTGGCTCATGCAGCTCGTAAAGCGGTTAAATGCTATTTTGCATTTTACGGTTAGAGCAGAATTGGGTGCGAAGAAGGGCTTTTTGGAAAGCTGTGCTTAACATCACTCATTTTGCATGTTTAGTGTTAATACTACAGGCAACGAGGTGTCTTTGGGGAGTCTGTGCCCATGTGAGGCCGGCTCAGAGAGGGAGGGATGGGGAAGAAGCCAGGCGTGCGTGCGTCCCCTCGACGGGTGACGTGGCACGCAGGCGGGATGGGAAGGCACCTCTGCTGAGTCATAACTCACAGGCGCTTTTAGGACATCATCTGGAGTTGAGGACGAATTAAGGATGCCTGAATACACTTAACTATCACAAACAGGCTTGCAAGTCATGGTCCTAGGATTTGCGCTTTTTTTTTTCCCTTCCACAGTGAAAATGCTCTGGTCCTTCCTGTGTGACGCTGATTTTCTCGCAGCCGATGACATGCACCAGCATCGGGCAGGGGCGTTATTTCATGTACCTGGTGGTCACCTGTGTATCTCCATTGATGAAATGTCCGCTCAGGTGCTCTGCCCATTGTCTGAGTTATTTATTTATTTTGTGTGTTTGTGTGTATTTGTTTTTTTGGCTATTGAATTGCCGGCCTTTTGTCAGAAGCAGCTATTTTATCAGGAGTACTTGGAGGCTGCAGGCTGGATCCCATTGGTGGCCCAGATACAAAGGGTCTAAGATCACACATCTGTAGATATCTCTGCATGCCACACACTCCACAGGCACACACGTGTGGGAGCCGTGAAACAGCTGCATGTGGGCGCGCTGCGGGATGGCTGGGAAAGGCCAAGTGGCGCTGAGAACGCCATCTCAGCAGGGTAAGCAGGGTCCGGAGGTCACAGGTGACCAGGTCACCATCTTCGGAGGCGGGCGACCTTTCCGTTGCTCAGGGCACTTCAAAGCAATCTAAAGAAAGAGGAGATCAGGTCGGCACCCGCAGAAGGGATAGAGAAATGTGTGAAGACCGAGGTTCACCTGGAAGATATCCGGAACTCACGCACACAGCTCTCCCGGTGCCTTCCCGCCTCCTCCCGATGAAGCTGATTATTTCACGCTGCCAACACAGCCCTGGTGTTCAATCTAATGAGGTGCACCAGCCCCACATTTGGCACGTTCTTCTCTTTTCTTCTTTTTTATTATTTTCTATTAGGCTTTCAACTGAACCCAGAGATAAAAGGTATTTTACTTCAAAGACATGTGTTTTTTGTTTTTTTTTTTCATATCTAGTATTTTCAACTGGCATAAATTCAGACGTACCATATCAGATTTCATTGAAAACCACATTAGAAGTTTCCCTGCTTGTTATCAAAGTCCTCATAAATCCCTCTCTCCGGGCTGCACTTGGCCTTTGTGAACAAAACGAGGGCTGTGTTTGCATGTGGAGATAAACACATTTGCAGAAGTCTACAGACTTAGGGCTTCAGCTATTAGGGCAGATCTAGAAAATATAGCAGCTAAGAGAATTGACAGAATATGAGAGAATATGATAGAATCTTTGAAAGTGGTAAGTCAGGTTTGTCCAGCTTTGTAACCGTGGGCAGTCCAGTCCCGGTGACCTGAGCAGCCACCGCGTGCTGTGTGGGCTCTGTCCCCGGCCCTCCTGGTGCCGCCTGCAGCAGACAGGAGAGGCCTTTGTGGGGCAGCGGAGAGGCGGGTCCAGCCTCACCACCCACCTCCCTGTCACTTGGTAAAGGGGGCGCCCCTGAGTCCTGAGCTGTCTCGGCAGGAAGAGGTAGTGGAGTTTCTTTTCCTGGGACTTCCCTGCAATAGGAACCACGACCTGTGCCCTCAATGGGCCCTAGGTCACAATGCGGCTTGAAAGGAACAACAGAGCTTCCTGCCGTTCCCAATCACTCAGGTGAGCCTGGTGATGAGCTCGGCCTTCGGTGTGGGGTGGCCCTGACTCAGATGTGGCCGCGGCCGGCACAGGTCTGCAGGGCAAGCAGGCACTTCTCCCACTCTGATGACACTTGTCTCACTTGTAGACACAGGTGTGGTGATGACCTCTTCCAGGTCAGCTGTGGGGATGGGCTGCAGTCTCATCCACACAGTGTCCAGCTCGAGGCTGGGTGTACACTAATGGCACTTCCCGCTGACAGTGACCAGTGTCTGTAAGCCAGTGTCCCGTCTGTTAGCACGGTTGCAAGCACGAGGTTATGCAGTTAATGCGCCTTGCAGCTACGTTTCACAGACAAGCGTGCCTGGGCTCAGAAATAAGTGACATCCAACGACTCGGCCGTAGTGAGGGTGAGAGGACTCGCCTGTGGGCAAGCCTTGTGCTCCTGAGCCTGTGCCCGGCCTTGGCGTTGCTGTGTGTCTGCAGTAAAGACAGATCCCGGGTGCCCAGCACAAGTCACACACGTGTGACATTGCAGAGGGAGGGGGACAAGGTGGAGGGCCCGGCTCCCACAGGGCCGTAGTCGGGTTTGAGCTCAAGAGAGCGACCCTTGTGGAAATGAGAAGAAACAAAGAAATTTCAAGCATCCTTGCAGGAAACTCTCTGGCCGTCTACCAGTGACCAGTGTCCTAACGTTGCCCTCCCACCGACTGTCCACGTGACCTTGGACGTGCTTCCGAGCCTCAGTCTCCTGATGGTGAAGGGCACCATCACCCCCACCTCTCGGGACAGTGGACAGAGGTAAATGAGACACCACACGATGGTCTCCTAACGCAGGGCTTGACAAATAATTAGATCTGGGTGAATGTTTGGAATTATGATCATGCGACGTGGCTTCTTTATTTGGGGTTTTAATGGGATTTTTGAAATGATGTTTTATGAGAAAAATAGATGTGTTTAAATCTCCTCTCCACCTCTCCCCAATCTACAGCTGGCAAAATGCACATCTGCCTGTTGAATTGCGATGGAGAAGAAGGGGTGTTGGTAGGAAACACAAAGACAATGGAGGGAGGAGAGAGGGCACCTGCGTCCACCTGGCGGGCACAGGCGTGGGACCCTCAGCCCATGGCAGAAGCGCCTGGGTGGAGGCGAGGGCTGGAACATGCCTCCATCACAGCCAGGGAGGTCAGCCGTGCCTTAGGACCCTGGTCGGCAAACTGCAGCTCACGAGCCACATGCAGCTCTTTGGCCTCTTGAGTGTGGCTCTTCCACAAAATACCACGTGCAGTCACTACCTCGATAAGAAATGTACCTGCCTATATAGTTTAAGTTTAAAAAATTTGGCTCTCAAAAGAAATTTCAGTCGTTGTACTGTTGATATTTGGCTCTGTTGACTAATCAGTTGGCCGACCACTTGCCCTAGGACCTGCTGCTGCCAAGCACAGTGGCCCTGCCAGGCCGCCTCTCTTCTGGGCACGAGACGCACTTCTCTTCCCTCTTCTCCCACGAGGAAGTGGTCCAAGCACAGACGGGGTCTGTGTCTGAGGAACCCCTCAAACAAAGGTCGCTGGTGCCTGCTGGACAGAGACGGTGGGCACCTGCTGGTCTGTTAAATGTGCAACTCGAATATATCTCATAAAGAGCATGCGTACGTTGCATTTTAGGGCTAACTTATCAGGAAGTGTGGATTATTAAAATGTCAGTCTTTAAAACATTTTTTGGTCATGTTTTCTGGTATTTCTTCATGTTGCACACCCTCAGGGATCTCAAACATGAAATCAATGCGGTCTGTCTGGACCGGGACCTAACGGACTTCATCTTCCTAACCATTTTTTTTAAAATGTGGGATGAATAACTGCACCCTTGTCAGAGGGAGGCCAGCGCATGAGGACCGTGGTGCCCCGAGAAGGGGGACCAGGTGTCTGACGAGTGATGCCGGCGGGGTGGAGCGTGGCCTCAGGAAGCATGGTGGGCAGCGGCAGTTGGGGTCCTTGGTTTGGAGCCGGGCGGCAGCCAGCGCCAGCCCCGCTCTTCCCGGGCGCCCCTGGACCGTTAGGTGAGCACTCCCGCCCGTCAGGGGGGACCGGAGAAACAAACACAACGAGAGGACCTGGAAAAGGTGGGAAAGAGCCACGGTGACGGAAGGAGGGGTGCAGCAGCAGAGAGGACGTGTCTGAGACGGTCACACGTGAAGGAACACCGGGCAATATAACAACCGCATTTATATTCCCGTGGGTGCAGAATGAAAGCCAGCCCTCTTCCCGGCACACGCTCCACTCCCCCCACGGAAGGGGGCAGGACCTGTCACCACCTGGTGGCCGAGTCCCCACTGCACTCGAATTCCCTGGGATGTCAACAGGGCTGGGTCTCTTCTGCGCCTGAGCGCTCCCCCGACTCTCCCCAGGACCCCGATCGTCCCCAGATATTCTCCGTCCTCCTCGGGGGAGGAGGAGCCCTTTGTTCATCAGGAAACTGACTTGAAGATAAAAATTTAATGTGCATTTGAAAAGAATTAAAAAAAAAGAGATCAAATGCACCTTTGAAAACGTGGAGAACCCCCATTCTGTTCAGAACAGAAAATGGAGCGAGACTTTGAAGATCTGGAAAGCAGAGGATGAAGGCTTTTCTGAAGGAAGGAAACATCGAGGATGCTGCTTATCAGCCAGGCTTTTAAACAGACTAATGACAGGAAGTTCTTTTGAAGGTGGAGACTGTCCCCCCCACCCCACCCCGCAGCCTCCCCTGTGGGGGGTGCATAATGGACACGCACTGAGTGCTCATTAAATAAATCCTGGCTGGAGCTGTCCAAGGTCCGGCATTCAATTTTTTATTTTTATTTTTGTATTTTTCCAAAGTGAGAAGCGGGGAGGCAGACAGACTCCCGCACGCACCCAACCGGGACCCACCCGGGATGCCCACCAGAAGGTGATGCTCTGCCTGTCTAGGGTGTTGCTCTGTTGCAACTGGAGCCATTCTAGTGCCTGAGGCAGAGGCCATGGAGCCATCCTCAGCGCTTGGGGCCAACTTTGCTCTCATGGAACCTTGGCTGCAGGAGGGGAAGAGAGAGACAGAGAGGAAGGAGATGGGGAGGGGTGGAGAAGCAGATGGGCGCTTCTCCTGTGTGCCCTGACCAGGAATCCAATCCACGACTTCCATACACTAGGCTGACACTCTACCACTGAGCCGACCGACCAGGGCCTCCGGCATTCAACATTCACAGCACTTGTGGGGCTGTGCTGCTGCTGTCACCAGCTGTTTACTGGGTGAGCTCCTTACAGCTCTGGGAGGGTCAGCAACTTGCCCAAAGTCACCAGGTGGGAGAATCGTTGAGCTGGGTTTGAAGACAGGTAGTCTGACCTCCGAGTCTGAGCCCGGACCCTCTCAAGAATGAGTGGTCTGGAGGACAGAGAGGAAGTAGGAGGTGTGGCGCTCACCAGGGGGGAGTTGGCCAAGACCTTCCCCAGGGAACTGCAGGAGGACGTCTGGGTGGGACTGAGTGCGGTGTAATCAGGGATGGAGAAGAGGATGGGATGTGGAGGCAAGATGGGGTCCACTGAGGCCAGGGAAGATACAACTTTGGGGAGGCAGAGTCCACGGGGCGCCGGCAAGGCAACAGACGGAGTGAAGTCCTCTCTGACGCCTCTGCTTCTCCGGGGAACTGAGAGGCAGGTGCTTTCCTGACAGCGCGCAGACCGTGGGGACTGAATGGAGGATGAGGGAGGGGCCTGCATTCACGCCTCAGGACAGGTGAGTGGCCTGGAGGGTCAGGCCTGGGACGGACACCAGGAACCGACAGAGAATTGGGAACGTCCTGAGAGGTGACCCTCCTGCCCTGACGGCATGGGCGTGGCTCCACTCGGTGTGGTGTCTGCATCCAGCGGGCCTGTGTCCCCAGCGGGGCGGGCGCTGGAGAGCCTGTGTGGTCTCGGTGGTCTTGGTGCGGGATAATGAAGAGGACTGCCTGCGAGACCCCGGGCAGGAAGTTCCGCACAGAGGGGCTCATGGGCAGGGAGGAAGGCGGGGGGCTCAGAGAGAGGGGGCCAGGAGATGTGTGAGGGCAGATGCAGCCAGGGCATGGGACTGTGGCTGCCTGCAGAGGGTGTGACCCAAGATGCGAGTCACCACACTGCGACGTCTCAGTGGTGACATCGCAGGTGGGACGGGGCTTCAGTCCAGACCACGGGGACAGCCGGGGACACCCCAGGCCGGGATGAGGCTGCGGAGTTCAGCTCGCTGTCTTTCAAGGGCGTCACAAGGACGACTGGATGTGTCAGGGAGGTGCCAGTCCAGCTAGTGGAAAGAAAAACGCCGGTCATTCCAGGGTGACTCCAGATTCAAGTCATAAACTCAGTCTTTTTTTTTTTTCATGTGAAATATATTCTCCCTATCTGTTTTTAAACTTTTTAAAAATATTTCATTTTATGCCGGTGACATCTTATGAACTGCTACACAAACTGTGATTTCCCTATTCTGAGCCTGTGTTAAACTGTCTGCAAATTAAGGATTACACCGATATCCATGACAGAGAAATGGCGTAAGGGCACCCCGAGGTCACCGTTTGTTAAACAGGCTTGAACACAACACCCCCGGCCTCTGGTTCAGACCCCTGTCCGGGTGTCGGGGCCAATTAGCTGAACCCCACTGGTATTTTTTATTTCCTGGCTAAATTAACATCGTAATGGAGCAATATCATCGTCTAAGTTTATAATCTACTCAGCCAACCAGCTGTGACATAATGTAGTTCTTGACGATTTATGACTCATTTGGGTGGGATCTATTATTCTAGATTATTCAAATACAGTAATATTGAATTAGCACTTTACACCACCCAACGGCTAATTGGACGCGTTCCATATCTGAATGAAATACAACCTCGACATGTATTTACAGGAGTGGGGGGCGTCTGTCCCCGTATTGGTTTACACGAGGCCTGTTCTGGGGAAGATTTCAGCCCGGGACAGATGATGCTCAGTGAAGAGATACAGCTAAGAGCCCACCTCTCATGAGGTCAAGGGGGACGGGGAGAGATGAGGGTGCGGAGAGGTAGGGCAGGGGCCGGTGGGGTGGCAGGTGGCTGAGTGACACGACTCTTTTCCACAACTCCGGATGTCCTCAGTAAAGTGACTAAATGACAGTTTGACAATATTGTCATTTGGGGCTGGTAATTCTGTGCTACAGGACTGTCCTGTGCGTTGTAGGGTGTTTCCCAGCGTCCCTGGCCTCGACCTACGAGATGCCGGGAGCACACCCTTTGCCGTTGTGACTGCACAGAGTCAGGCCAGTCCTGGGGGCGGCTCCCGCAGAGCCAGCTGGAGCATCTCCAGACCGGCTGTGGGCTCGCAAGCGCTTGCCTCTGCAGAGCAGAACGGCAGCTCCTCTCCGAAGTAATTTACTGTGGATTCGCGTCTGGCTCCGCGCCCCAAGGGAATGTAGCCGGTTCTGGCCTCCTCCCTACTTCTGGGAGGCGGGTGTGGGAGGCTGAAGCCCAGGAGTTGGCAGCTGTACTTAGTAGGATTGTGCAGTAGATGGAACAGAACGGGGTCTGACGATGCAGGTGACATGTTTTCCGCATCTGCAGACTCTATGAGGTGCCCCAACTCAGTCCACGGGAGGTCAGGTTTCTGCTCGGATTTCCCACCAGCTTCTGACAAGTTCCAGTCCAGCTAAATGACACCGGGTTTCTGCTGGGGAGGGACGCTGAGCACTGCGGTGTTCTCCCCAGACCTGGAGAGAACCCTCTCTGAGAGGAAGCGCGAAAATTCATGGTCACACCTGCCACTGTGTGGCGCGGAGCGGGCCAGCCTGGCACCCGTGGGGGCAGCGTGGACTGCCGCTCAGAAGCACGCTCACTCAGGACTGAAAACTGTCTACCAAGGCAACCACTTATACTTTGTCTTTTAATTCAGACTCCAGAGCCAACCCGGGGGCTCGCCAGGCTGTGCGGGACTCCTCACTCCACTGGACGTCGCGTCCTTTAAAAACCTGTGCGTGTCTCTTCCTCTTAGATGCAGGCGCTCTGAGCTGCTGTCCCCCACCCCCCACACCTCCCGCAGACACAGATGGGCAACTGAGATCTTTCCTCAATAAAAACAACAACAACATACAGTTCAGGGAAACGCCTCCAAATGGGAGCAAAAAGGCCATTGCCTGCATTGTTTCATTTTTGAAAAGATACATTGGGAAAAAGAGCCAACTTTATTAAATGTTTCTGCAAGTCTTAGAGATTGCTATTGAACTTTGTTCATTCGTTCGCAGAATGCAACCCAGCTGTGAGAGAGTGAGGCCAACGTTAGGAAACACTGTGCCATAATGAAAGGCTTTAATTAATTTTGCATCCAAGAAGCGAGGAGTACTGAGGGTGCTATCCAGAGAGTCAACATCCAGAGCAGAGTGCTCACCGATGTGAGCTCTGGGAAAGGGGGAGGGGTGTGGCGCAAGGGCACTAAGGACTGGGAGGAACGGGATGTCTGGGCGTTGACGTGAAGAACACATCTAAGAGGGGCCTCATTGTCTTGCACCCCAGGAAGGAAGGAGACCTGCCGCCCATCCAATCTTAACAAAACTGTATCTTTGCTCAGAGGCCCCCCTGAAACAATCTCATTCATTCATTCACTCTTCTTTTTTTTAAGTGGGAGTAGAGGATACAGAGATTCAGCATGTACCCTGACCTGAATCCACCTGGCAAACCTGTCTGGGGCAGACACTGTGCCCATTTGGGGCCACTCACAACCAAGCTATTTTAAGCTCCTGAGGCAGAGGTTCAATGGAGGTATCCTCAGTGCCAGGGGCCAACGTGCTCAAATCAATCAAGCCATGGCTGCAGGAGAGGGAGAGGGAGAGAGACAGAGAGCTTTGTGGGAGGTTGCCTGTCCTATGTACTCTGACTGGGAATTGAACCCGGGACATCCACACGCCGGGCTGATACTGTACCGCTGAGCCAACTGACCAGGGCCATTCACCCATTCTTTAAATACTTATTGGGAGTCTAGAATCATCCCTGGGTTGGGTTTCCTAATTCATAAGGTACTGGGGCAAAGATGAGTGAAGAGATGATTATGGTGGACAGTGAGGACTCCATCAGGACCTTGAACGTGGTCATCTTAACTACCACTTATCTATTTATCAGGGTTTTTACCTCTTGCACCATACGGCACGGGGACTGCTCTTGTGTGGGAATGCCCCTTAAAGCTGTGGGTGCCTCCATGCCTTGGGTCCTCTCACTGGACATCCCATTGCCCCGTGAGCCAATGCACGTGCAGCAGGTGCTCAGCTGATTCCATTGAATGAATGGATTGAGTGAGTGAGGGACTCAGAGGGTCCAACCTTCCAGCACACTGTGGGCTGATTGTATCAGCACTAACGCTGGCATCTCTGCCAGGATGGTGCTCTGTCTGTGGCTCATCCCCCGACATCCAGGGCCAGTGTGGTGTCATCACTCAGGACTCCCTGAGTAGACTGGAGCTGTGTAGAAGGGAGGCAGGGAGGGGGGGAGGAACAGCCTTTGCCTCTTAAAGGACAGAGGGAGCATCTTACAGCCCCCAGAATGCAGAAGCCTTGTGACTGAACACGAGAGGCATCTTCCTACCTGAAACCAGGAGTGGTGGAAGCCCCTGAGTGCACGTCCCCGCCATTCACACGTCTCCGCCATTCACACGTCCCCTGGAGGGGGGTCTTGGGGATGGAGTCGGCTTGTGTTTATGTCTGCCCACTTGTGTTTTATGGTGGGAGGTACTCTCCCTAAGAACAAGCTACAGAAGGGCTCATCGTTCCTTTATTAGCCAATGCTAATCTAGTGTCCCTGGGCATGCTTCTATAAATGCTGCAAGTACAGATATGGAGGAGGGAAGTCAAAATACCACCGTGCTTGAATGGACTTGAGAGGACTCAAGTGCACCAGTCCCATGCTATGCGCGTTGGTTATTTGGAGTCTGAGCTTTAATCTCTGCTAAGTGGAGATCACACGGCTGCTCAAACTTCCCGAGTACCTTGTAACCCACTTTCTCCTCAGTCGGGATCTCATCCTCATCGAAGCCATCCACATTTACTGTTAGTGACACCCGAGGTGGGTCATGGTGTTGACATTTATCTGAATAGGACAAATTGCTGAAGCTCCCTGCATCAAAGGGTGGATCAGCTTCCAAACATGAGTTAAGAGGTATCTGTGGAAAGTGAAAAGCCCACGGTATGATTCTGATGGAATCGCTACATCTTTTCTTGGCTGTTTATGGTGAAATCGCACTGTCACTTTTGGACCAACACCGTCAGGCCCCAGGAGATGGGGATGTAGAGGGCCCACTAACAAACGTCATACTAAGAAGGAACTGGGAATCATTCTTAGTGGTTGCTTGGGCCATGGCCAGACCTGCGCAAGTGGGGAAGGACCCGGATGTCCAGCCCTTGCTTCATCCTGACCCCTCCATGCACCAACAAAACTGGACACACCCACATCCTGTTACTCTCCATTCTATCCTCACTCTAGCTTGCATTTGTGCCTTCCCAGGGCCTCCACACAGATAGTTCCCACTATAGATATGCTAATTATTAGAGAATTTAGCCAGAAGCTTGAGGTTTTGGCTAAGATCTGCAGATCAGCAGGGGTCAACAGCAGTGAACAAAGAGATTTCCTCTCTTCCTTGGAGCCATGCCGGCACTAGGACCACATACTTCTTGACAGTCCGTTCTCTCTTCCCTCGTCATAACAGAAGCCTGAATTCCGGGCTCCCTCACAACAGATTTGAAGAAGCATTAAGCCCCCCCACCCCACTCCACCTTCTCCAGATGGTGCCATCTCCATCAGTAAACCTTTCCTTACTCCAAACTCTGGTGTTTGGAAGCATCAGGCACTATGAACCTTGAATTAGTAACCAAGGACATGGGTTTCCATGAGCTCTGGGGAGGCAATGAGGTGTAAGAGTCTTTGGCTATGGGGGGGGGGTGGATTGTGTAAACTGTAGAGCTCTGGTTCAAACTCTCACTTTAACTCCCATTAGCTGTGAGATCTTGGGCAAGGTGACAAGGTGATGTCATGCAATGTCTGCTCCCTGGTTTCTATAATCCAGTTCTATCCTTCAGATACGATTGAGAAAATTAAATGAGTGTCCATGGAAACTGTAAGGTCAGTGGATAATGGGGGATGGTCATACCTGGGAACTTTGGCTAGGACTACCCACAACCCAGCACACCAAAAGAAACTTCCCAGGAGCCCTTTGGAAAAGAGCAGTTGCCAGTGAGATTTTACTACGTCATATTAGCTCGCCCACCCTAGGGACCCTTTAAATATCCCTCATGCGGTTTAATCCTTGTGACTTCCCTGGCCTCCATCTTTCTTCGGGGCCAGGGAACCTCACCGGGCGGGATGCACTCTGTACTCAATAAAGCCTTTTATTATCCCACACTTTGTGGCTCCGGTCCCCTTCCTTCCTTCTTGGCAGGGAAAAATACCTTACATTTTGGTGCCAAAAACCCGGGAGGAGTTAGAAGTCCACAAAGACTGCTCCTCTTTCATTCCCGTTCGAGAAAGAACCAGAATCTCCGACCTTCCACCCACTTCAGCACACTGTGCGGTAAGTCCCCTGCCTCCAGCCACCCTTGAGTTCTTTCCGCGGAGACTCCCTGTCTGAAACCGTGGCTACGTCAGGGAAGTCTTTCTGTTCCGGGTGCGTGTGCCCGTGGAGACATCCTGAGCACATCCACTTTACCTTATCCACTTGTGACCAGACCTTGAGTTTTGGGATGCCAATTCTCAACTCTGACCACTCCGAGGACTGAGGGTGGCTATGGGGACACAGGAATCTCCCTTCCTAAAGAAGAAGAAACTGTTCTTCTTCTCTGCTGTGGCCAGGCCACAGAATCCACTGAATTAGCCTCCTGAAGGGATTTTCGATGTTAACACCCTCACCAATTTAACTATCATCAAAAAAGCTGGGAACTGATTGGAGATCTCTTACATTTACATCTTCTAATTATTCACATGCCCATCCTTAATCTCTGCTGCCTGTTCCACCATGCAGGCCTTTTTCTGGCCAGAGAAACCTCACCTAAAACCTCCACTCCTGATCTTTCCTTCTCCACGGACTCCCAACTCTCTTTCCCTCCTGCCTGACCCCCCGGGGGCACCCCTCTCTCAGGACTTCTCTCTGGTCCCTCTTTTGCTCAGTCTCTTCCCTCTGAGAGCCCCCTCCCCACCCTTTGCAAAGTCCTGTTTCTTATTCACCACTACCAGTCTCTCTTCCTCCTCCCCTGCAGGCCAGGGGCCCCTCCCTTCTCCACTGTGTTCTTAAGTCCCTCCTCCATCAGGCCATTCTCCACCTACTATTGGCTCTTACACTGGTTTGCAGGATCCAAAGGCCTAACCCCAATTTTCTTGCAGGAAG
This sequence comes from Saccopteryx leptura, assembly GCF_036850995.1. Lineage (NCBI taxonomy): Eukaryota > Metazoa > Chordata > Mammalia > Chiroptera > Emballonuridae > Saccopteryx > Saccopteryx leptura. Next base: position 249,389,764 of record NC_089504.1, read on the forward strand.
TTCTGGCCCTGTCCTGCCTTTGGCTCCAGCGTTTCCTGCCGGATCTGGATGCTGGGCTCCTCTTATTCTCAACCCTTAAACCCCTATCTGGGACCTGTGAACATGGCATTTAAAGTTTTTAATGGTACTAACTAGTAGAAACAGGCCAAGGCTGTTCACCAGGCCCGCATGCAGCAGAAGGTAACACTCCAAACCCAGGCTCTTGTGGCAGCCCTGAGGCTCGTAGAACAACAGGGGCAAGGCACAGGAAGTACCCGACCCAAGTCCAAGCCACAGAGAGAAATCCCACCAGCAGCTTGCTTTAAGTGTGGCAAGCAGGACCACTGTGCCCGACAGTACCCCTACCCACGGCTATCCTCTGAGCCCTGCCCTAACTACAAGCAGCCAGGTCACTGGCGGAGCTATTGCCCCTTTGGGCAACAGGTTTTTCCTCAGCGCCTCTACGTGGAGGACAAGCCACCCAAATGGGAAGGCCAATCCAGCCAGGTGGGTGCATCACTCAAACTCCTGGGACTGATGGCCTGGACTCAGAGAACTCAGGGTATGCTGCAACTAGTGGGTAAGTCCATCTCATTTCTTGTGGACATAGGGGCTACCTTCTCTGTTTTGCCATCCACTCTGGACCTCTAGTTCCCTCACGGGTCTTGGTTATGGGAGTGGATGGGACCCCTTCTTTCCCCCTTTGTACATCACTCTTGACATGCAGTTTTGCCTCAAGCTTGCTCCCATGCAGGATCGCTGGCAGTCGGAACCACTGGACTCTACCCATCTCCGGCTCACCAAAAGGCTGGACCCTATAAATCCTCCTATTACTCCTCTTTTTTTTTTTTTTTTAAATCCTTACAGGACTGCATCCGTGAAGTTTCTCAACTCATGGCCAAACAGATGTTCCTCCTGATACCATTCAAAACCACCACCAGCCAATCTCCCCTCCCCACAACGCCCCTTATCAGCAGGAAGTAGCCAGACGAATAAACGGCACCCTTATTCTATTTAACACAAAAGGTCAGAAAGTAAGCTTGGTGGATAATGCGAAAAGGTCAGGCCCAGGAATTTTGGCTAGGACTGTCCACAACCAAGCGCGCCAAAAGAAACTTCCCAGGAGTCCTTGGGGAAAAAACGACTGACTGTCAGCCAGTGAGATTTCACCGCGTCATATTAGCTCAACCACCCTAGGGACCCTTTAAATATTTCTCATGCGGGTCACCCCTTGCAACTTCCTTGGCCTCCCATCTTTCCTCGGGGCCAGGGAACCTCATCGGGCGGGAAGCATTCTGTATTCAATAAAGCCTTTTATTATTCCACACTTCGTGGCTCCAGCCCCTTCTTTCTTTCTCGGTGGGGAAAAACACCTTACAGAAACTAGTAGAAAAGTACTTTTAAATGGTGGTCAAGTCATATTGGCTGCTGCTGTCACTGTTGTCCATATTATCACCAACGGAAGTGACAAAGCCCCCTGGGCCCTACCACAGGGATGCGGCAGACTCTGTCAAGGCCGACTCTGAGGTTGTACTCTAACGTGTTGTGTTGTTTGTGTCAACAGGACTGGTTTCACTCATCCCACCTCTTAGCAGCAGGGAGCCTGAACTTCTCCAGCACAGCAGCACAGGTGACCCCCTCCGAGGCCCCTGGGAGGCCACCATGAACAGTTTGCTCTCCTAAAGTTTTCCGAGGTCAGCTGACCTCATCAAAAGCTTGGGTCTAGACGCCCTGCAATCCCCGGATGGCCCTCTGAGCGATGGTGTCTGTCAGACCACCCAGCCGGCTCTTCCTTTGATCAAGAGAGGGGGGGGATCCCTTACCAGGGAAGGTGGTCAGGGATGAAAATCCATTAGCAAAATAAACAAGCTGATAAACTCCTCCTAGGCCCCCCGAGGACGTTTCTTCCGCAGCTCCAAAATTGAAAGCTGATTGCAATATCTTCTGCAATTACGAGACTCTCTTACAGGGCCCGGCACTTAGAGGGACTGTGCAGTTGCTGAAATTGGCAGGATTATCCTGCAGCCCTGTCGGAGCTCAGTGGAGATGCACTCTCTTAAATGCACTCTTCTTAAAATAGATGAGGGCCGCCTCCTCTCCAGGCGGCAGGTGAAGGGCACGTGTGGATGGATCAGTTCAAGGTGACCGGTGCTGCAGTTTCAAAACACAGAGGAAATGGGGTTTTTTTTTGCCCCCATAATGTCCAGGCCGTGACTGTCTTTATGCTGCTCTGACCTCAGCCTTCACTGTGTGGGCTGGGCAAGAGCATGGTCGTCACCAAACATAGGATGGCGGCTTTTACAAACCTCCCGCTGAAGGTGGTGAGTGCAGCCCTCTTGTTTTGGGTGGCTTCAGCAAGCATCTGTGGTATTTCCCAGAGAGGCAAATATCACCAACAAGCATCTTCCTGGGACAGACGTCTGTCCTATTTCCCAGGGCCACCCCAGGGCACAGAGAAGACGGACAGCCATGGCGAGGTCGCCCTTCGTGGGAACACGGGGCAGGAATGAGAACACGGGCAGCCTCGGGAGACAGGGAAGCAGCCCAGAGCTGCGTCTGCCCCCGGAGGACAGCCCGTGGGTAGCCTGGGGCCGAAGGAACACTCACCATCGGAACGGGCAGAGCGACCCACGGTGGGGTGCACGGTAGTGCCTGTGACCCTCAACCTCCCCGTGAAAACACAGGTACAGCCTTTCTTTCTCAGCCTTTAAGACACATGCCTTCTACCTTAAGGCAGCACGAAACATCACTCAAGGTCCGGCTCCAACTCGCAGGCTTAACGTTGTCAGCTACCAAAATGGAAAAGGGGGAAAGTTCACACGGAAATCTAGGTGTCTAGGTGCTGTTGCAGGTGTAGCATGTGGACCCGAGTCTGTACTCTCATGAGACAGCGGGCACGGCTGGGTCGTCCTCCTCTCTGCCCCGGAGATGGTGTGTGTTCTGCTGGTAGTACTGGATCTTCCCTGTTTGGGCTCATTTACTTATATTTTGGGTCTGAACCCTCCAGGCATTTGAGTATGAGAAATCTCGATGGAGAAAGGGTGGTGCCGTGGTGGCCGGTGGCCGGTGTTGGGTCCCTCGAGCTCAGGAAGGTCTTCCCATTCTCAGCCCCTGTGGGTTCTCAGACCCAGAGCCCGGTGGGGACGTCAGCGGGGAGAAAAGCCTGCAGCTGCCGGATGCGCCCCTTCCTGACCAGGCCCCGCCTGCTTCCTGCTGGCGACGTTCTGTGCGAGCACGGCTTCTGGGGGGGACCCTGTTGCCCAGAGTGAGGGTTACCACGTTTCTTCACGACCCCCTCTACGCGGCCCGGGTGAGCCTGGCGCAATTTCCCACACATCTGCCGTGTGCTGTCAGTTTCTATTCTGTGTCCAAGCACACACATATACTAATCTTTAATCTATGGTGTGACTCCCTTTAAACCACGTGGGGAAGAAAGGCGGGCGTTACGCTTCCCCCCACAAGGTGTTCGGTGGGCACCACCTAATACCACCCTTGCTCAGCGGCTGGGATGCATCTCGGTGCTCTGTTCGCTGCCGGAGTTCCTCAGTCCGCTGCATCTGTGAGTCCAGCCCGGGCTTCTCAAAGTTGCACTGTGGGGGAAAAAATTCTCCTATGCCATAAAGAAATATTTAGGTCACTTCCTGAAGTTATCTTAGCCCTGAAAACGTCACTACAGGACAATTCAAATTTTCTTTATGTTATGAAGTGATGCATTCCTTTTTTTTTTTTTTTAACTTAATAGTCCTGCCCCCACAACCAAGTGCAGGCCAGAGAATAAGAATGCTAATTATTGCTATTAAACTGTAAGTATCACATCACAAGACACCTACTCCCCAAATGTGATCTGTTTCATGAACAAATGCCTCTTTGTATAAAGAATTAAGTGTGGAGACTGAACTGCAGAGGGCGGTAAGGCCTGTGAACTTCCCTCGTTAGGGCTGTTATTGCTAACCAATTAGAAGTGATTAGAAATGCAGCCCCAGTGGGCTCCCTGCCTGGGGAGCGGGGTCCTCCGCACTTCGCAGACACGTGCCTTCCCTGGGCCGTTAGCTTCTGTAGGGAGGCAGCGTGGAAGGGGCCGTCTTTGTGCAGAGTGCACTCTTGATGTTTAAAAGACCCGCACTTTTTCACACAATGTGAGCCCCCACAGTGACAGAGCCTGCTACGCCATCGGCGGGGGGACCCATTTAGAGCCCAGCGGGAACCCCACTCTGCTGGGTTTATCTTGTTATGCTGACTAGACATGGTTTTTAGCTTTCTGGGCTCTTTATGACCCAAACCTCGCTTCTGCTGTCACTTCACTCTTCTGCCATTGTCCAGGATGCTTTCTCTGCTCACCTCTCGCAGGGGGAGGACAGCACCCCAGTCCCACCCGCGGACGCATGGTGGGGTGTCCTGGTCCAGGCAGAACTGCTCTGCTGTCCACAGAGGAGACGGGGAGGCAGGGCGGGAGGGCTGTCCTCTCCCCCTGTCCTGAGGCAGGGCTCAGCCTGCTGAGCGCCGTGGGGAAGAGAAACACTGCTCGTTTCCTCAGAAAGTTCTCCCTTCTCCCCGAGAGTTGCTCTTTTACTAAAGAATGCCAGGGCCACCCTGGCATGAACATTGCACTTGTTCAAACCTCCGAGGTCCACCAGCAGGTATCACGCTGGCAGAGACATAACAGATAATTCAGCAGGACAGAGCCTTGGGAGTCACTTCTGATTGTCCCCTCCCCCAGCCACCGTGAGGTGGGTCCGGAGCATCTGTGTGACGCGTCAAAGCCAGGACAGTGAATCCCAAGTCCAAGGTCTCAGGTCCCATGGGGCTCGGCATGTGAGGCAGAACCCTAGACTAGGGTTGGGAGCCCAAGGTCCTCTCTGGTGTCTGGTGAAGGGAGGTGACAACATCGCCGGCCCCGAGATGTCCTCCTGTCATCCCCCCGTGCCTCTCACTAGCGATAGAGCAGCAATGTGTCCAGTCGCGGGGTCTCCTTGTGCAGATCCTGACCGCAGTTAGCCCTGCCCTTCAGGTGTCCTCTGCTGGACGTTCATTTTCCTGTCCTTCCTGCAGGCAGAGTGGTCAGGTGACCCGAGAAGACACAGTGGCCAGTGGCTGAGACCCCATCCCACCTAAGAGCACACGTCCTCCTCGCTGCGGCACGAGCACTGGAAAGTGACACGTGCAGCTTCGTCACCTTGTCAGCACATGGGGACGGTGTGAGCAGGGAAATCCAGCTCAGAGTGTGACAGCAGGGAGAGAAGCGGGCCGTGTGGCACCCCAGAGAGGCCGGGGTGGCACGGCGCCTGCACCCCCGCCCGGCCTGTGAGGGCCGTCCCTGTTCCTGCATCCTGCCCACTGCTTCTGCTTCTCTGGCATTACGGGATACACACCCTACAGGACCTGCCCCAAAAGACTTTTTGCTCTTTGTTTAAACTATGGATGTAAACCGTGTTCGTTTCTGAGAAGCTAAGAACAACAGAAAGGTAGAAAAGGAAAACAGTCCCCTATAGTCTCATGAGCACGAGACTTCCCGTGTTTTATCCGTGACCTTCCCGCTTCCCCGGCTCCCTATCTTGGGGCCAAAGCAGGAAACGCACACTGTGCTACCTCTCTTCTCGGGCTTCCCCACCCTGATCCTTTAAATTCCAGATGAGAAAGCCTGCAGCTTTGAATAAATACAAACGCTTGGGTTTAAAAGCCCTCCTTCAGTGGACCAGGTAGGTTATGGCTGGGGCCACTGTCCCGTGGTCCCTGGCACGTCAAAGGCGCCCACTGGCAGTTCTCCAGGGGAATAACCGGCACATTGGAATTCCCGTCTTTCCGGGAGAGGAGCTGATCCACGCCGGCAGAAAGTCACTTAGTTATCTTCTTTTTGGACAGTTTGAGTGCTGCATACTTGAATTTAAAAAGATAAGTAATCGGGAGTGCACAATATACATATGCTGTGTTTACGACAGATTATTCTGTCAACTGTTTGGAGACTCAATGCTAAAATAGGCGATGCAAACTTTTATTCTGGGGCGCCGTTAGGAAAATGTGCCTGGCCGGGCTTGACAAAAGCTTGCAAGGTCCCCTTTGTGAGTTCTGTGATGTTTATGCATGGGCATCGCTGGATTTCTGGCACAGAAATCTGCTCTCCAAAAGGATGAAGGCTGCTTATTTAAACAGTGAGATGCTCTCGAAGGGCACTGGAGCTGCTGGAAGGGAGATACCCACTTGACCAGGGAGAACCTGGTATCAGGGGCAGAGACTGTGTCATCTCTAGACTACCCCGGGCAGTGACAGAGGTAAAAATGGACACCTCAGCCTCTTTACAGCAATCCTTATGAACTCTGAGGTTAGCTTATTACATTATTCTAAGCCACACAGCTCTATCAGCGACTCTTATTTCTGTGCGTTCTAACTATCTGGCAGCAAACTCATTACTTTACGTTCCAGCTCAACTCTAAGTAGTCACATAGGTCAGCCAGGCGTACTTCACGAGGTTGAGTGAGGCCAGGGACTGTAGCAGTCAGCAAGGGCACACTTGTGCAAAGTGATAACAATCCCCAAATGAACATGGCTGAGCATACACCACCTGTTGGTGTGCCTCTATCTAGTCTCAGCACTCTGGCTTTGATGACCAGGAAGTGAGAGCGGCACACGGATCCAAATCAACAGCAGCCGGACATTAGAGTGTGATCTCTTTTGAAAAAAAGTGAGCTCCAAACCTTTCAGATGAAATGGTGGGGCTCCTCTGACTAGAGACAGGACCTCAGTTTGGGGAAGGAAGGGGCGCACATATAAATCTACAGGTGAAGATGGACAGGAAACAGAATCCACTTTCAGTTCTAACATCCCATTGACTTTCTCATTGAAGTCTTCATCACAACGGACTGGTGGACACTCAACGTCAGCTCTGCCCTGTCCCAGGTGTGACAGAGTCCATTTCTGTGGTCTCACAGATGGACCCCCTGCTTCCTTCTCTGTTCACCCAGGCTCTCATTTCATGGGGGTCTAAGGTTATGTTTTTATGTTTAAAGTGCAAGAATGGGCTGGTGTTATTAATGGTGTCTCCACTTAGACCGGTTATTTTCAACTGTGATCATACCTTAGAATTTCAAGAAAACCTTAAACATATGACAGAAGGCTGGGCCCTAAGCCAGACCACCCGGCCCGAGCTCACCCAGTGCCTGTCTCTCTACCTTGTGGCTCAAAAGTACAGACAGAGCAAGGGATGGGTTTTAGGTCTGTGGGACTTGAAGATTAAACAATTTTAGGAGCCCTTTTTATGAAAAATAATAAAAAAAATATATCAAAATCAGGTATGGATGTGAATATTTAATAAGGATGAGAAAATAAATCACAAGAGGTTACACATTTTAAACAGCTGATGACTGTCACGGGGTTTCCAGGAACAAAGGCCACACTGCCGACGTGCAGCGGCCGACGCACGCGGGTAACACTGCCCTGCACGCCGAGCTGAGTGCTCCTGGGAAGCTTATTTATGTGACAGTGACTCTGAAATGCAATTCTTCTGGAATGAAATAATAAAAAAAAACAAAAAACTGTTCCTCTGCCTTTTTTATTATGGATATTTACGAGGTCTAATGCTTGTGACATATCTTCTATTTGCTTCCTGATCTATGTCTCCTGATAAAGTCTATTCCACGCAGTGTCATCGAGGAAGAAGAAGTGTGATGCGTCCCGACAGCCTGTGCCGCCTCGTCAGGGACGTCCCTCCGAGGGACGGTTCCCACTGGGCCAGGTTACCCACATGCGCCACTGCCGGGGACCTGCATGTGGACACTGCTCCTCTCCTCTCCTGAGCCCAGCAGGCCTGGGGACCCCACACAGGACTGGCACCTCAGCGGGAGTATGTCTTGGGCTGCTTCCAGGTTCAGATCCTCAAACTATTTGGGGGGCTTGCCACCCAACCACCCTTCACTTAGGACTCAACGTACCCTTGCATGCCTTTCTCCTGGGCCCTCCCTTCCCTGCCCCCACAGACGTGGAGTCTTTCTTCCAGGGGAACAGGAGACAAACCACCCTGCCTTCCTGGCCCGTGGTTCAGGTCATAATTAATACCTCACATTCAAGAGAGTGTGGCTCCATAACTCAGAGCCCTCCTTCTGTTCTCCCAAAGGCACTGGCTCTGCCTGCGGTTTGAAGTCCCTCTGATGAGCCCCAGAGGCTGACCTGAGACTTGTCCACGTTGTATGCTCCCGTCTTCCCTGTGTCCATTTGGGCAATAAGCCAGAGATGCCCTAGCCGCCTGGTTACACACCAGGTACAGAGGGAGGTGGGCAAACGCATGCCTCTGATAGTCCCTGCCATCCTGACACAGGTGTAGCTGTGTGACCGCAGGACCACGGACGCTGGGAGGCCGCCAGCTCCCACGTGTGCTCCCTGCTCCAAACCCAGCGCTCTCTGTCTGTGTGGGGCCTGGTTTCTTTCTGGGGAGGGGCTTCCTCGTGGTGGGAGGTCGTGTGTGTGGTGAACACAGGAACCACCCTACATGGAGGAAAGCAAGACGGCTCCCAGGGAGCAGACAAAATTAAACAGGCCTCTCCTCCTTCCCTAGTGTGTGTAATATTCATTTAAATATTTACTTAGAGCAAATACATTTTAATGAATTTTCAGTTAAATTCAATCAACGCACTGAACCACGTTGCAGAGATCAGAAATGTAAAGTGAGACGCCAGGAGCGGCTTGTTAATGTCTGCATCTGACTGACGTGAACCCAGGAGCCACGGCACTGGTGGGGGTGCCGCTCCTCCCCTCCGGACAGGGCCCTTCACTGTGAGCGAGGCGCACTCACGTTCACGGCTGCGGGGAGCACAGTGCCCGGGGACCCCCGTCGCGTCCTGGGGGAGCGAGACCAGAGAGGCTGAGGGCCTGTGGGCACACGCAGCAGAAACCCGAGTGCCACAACAGGCCCTGAACCAGCCGCACTGCCCCCCAGTGGAAAATGCCCCATGCTCTCAGCTCTGGGCTGAGCCTTAGAAAGCTGACCTTGACCTCCTGCCTTCCAGCGGGCTTGGCCGATGGGCAGCACTGCCTGGACCCAGGAGCACAGGAGGGGAGGAATCTCGGGCTCTGACTCAGGCAGTAGCCGTGCCATCCAGAACTGCAGCTTTCAGAGCACCGTCCCTTCCCCCTCCCGGAAGTCTAGCCCAGAGTCTGGGGACACTGGCCCCTCCTCTCACTCTTCCAGATAGAAAATGAAATACGTTCTATGAAAAAATGCTAAGAACAAAAAGCCACAGACAAAGAAACAATGTAGCCCATTGATGCACATCAGACCAAGTGCATTAATATAGTCGTGAGAATCCATGGTCAACAACTTGGTCACCACGGGTCACCTCGGCAGGGGACAGCCACACAAAAACAGAGGGGTGACGGTGACACCTATTGGATGGTGTTGAAGTTGGTGCATAGGAAGGCCAGGTCTGTGTCCTTGGCCTTTAACAGAGTGGATGCAATGGCTAGCAACCTGCTGACTCACCTCCCCCTGCATGGGGACTGAGGGAGAGGGACACACCAGGGCCCCGAGGTCACCAGGCTGGGGCAACGCCCACCCCTCCACCCAGGGTCCAGGCTCCAGCCTCCCTGGTCTAAAAGCAGAATCCCCCTGAGCCCGTCTAATGGAGGAGCTGTCGCCCTGACTCCTGTCCTTAGAGGCCTGGTCTCCACAGCGATTGAGTTTAATCCCACCCAGATTGTCAACACAACCTAGTCTGTATGCTTACTAACAATGGACAGTATTTTTCGCTCCATAAGACACATCTGACCATAAGACACACTTAGGGTTTTAAATTTTTTTCCTTCCTATTTTCCTCCCTCACCCCTTAGGAACTTGAATCACTCTATAGTTGGCATTCACAACAGAAATCAATAAAATGAGATAAATCAATAAAATGTGGTAGATACATCTAGTTTCTATCAAGTCTTTCTGTGCCCCATAGGAAATGCCAGCCATCTAAACAAGCTGTCCAGGTGACTGTGAGTATGTCATTGCGTGACTGCTGTGAGGCATTCGAGAAGGAGTCGGGGCCTGACTTTGGAGCGGTGGTCAGCGCACTGACCTGTGATCACGTGGACACAGCTGCCAGGCTGCCTGGGGCCAAAGAAGCCAAATCCAGGTCTAAAATCCTTCAGAGGAGAGGAGCAGTGATTACGAAGCAGGATGGCGGGGGCAGTGAATTAAAAGGGAAATACGTGTTGATAATCGAAGTCTAGATGAGTTGTGGGGAGGGACGGCGGTGGGAGCCCCTTCAGCCCAGAACCCATGAAGGGGTCTGCCAGTCAGCCCCCCGTGTGAAGCGCCTATCTATGTTAGCATCCTCTCCCCATGTTACAGAACCCAATGTAGTCAAAGTCTTGAGGTAAAATGAGTGAGAAGACTGTTATGTAATACTTTTGAGGTTTTCAAATATGTATTACACATCTTCCAAAATTGATATATTCATTATCCTAGTGTTCCTAAGGCAAAACATTGCCAAAACTTCTCCGCATAAATACGGGGTTCTTTCTGTTTGTTTCTGATACCTGCTGATGACCCACTGCCGAGGCAGTGAATTCATTTCCCCGTCCTGTGGAAGATAATTACGGGGCCTTGTTGTAATTTGTCAAACCTTTTTGCCAAGTTAGAAATAACAAGGCAAAGCACACTGCATTTTCTGGGACATTGAGCAAGGCTACCTGAATGAATAATTCATGGCTGACCAGTAAACTGGCAGGGAGGGAGGGGCAGGGAGAGGAAGAGGAAGGAAGAGGAGAGGGAGACGGCATTTTGCCTCCTCTGACACGGAAAGCCATGTGGCTTAGCCCCACTGTGTACTGCAGAGTAGGAGTGCTCGTTCAGGAGGAGACCGAGGGGACAAGAATTTCACTGTTAGATGCAGCAGACCAGTCGGCGCTGCACAAGGCAGACCGGAGTCCTCAGCTCAGCGGAATGGGCAAAGCTCACTCGGTCTCATGTTCTTTCCGGCACACAGGGTGGTCCTTGGGGCTGTAGGCCCGGGGCGTACTGTAAGTGTGGGACATGGCAGTGGTCGCACTCTGTTGCATTGTTCCTTTTGGTGGTCTCGGTGCTTTCCAGATGTGTCTCTCTCTCTCATTATATGGAAACGCCTCGTTCAACAGTGTGAACAGCACTGCTCAGTAGACAGATGTCAGTGTCACACATATCCCCAAGACCCCAAGTCCGACACGGGGGCCAGGCTTCTTCGTGCACTGGAATCTCTGTGCTATGCACAGAATAAAGCCTGTAGTTATTAACACTAGTCTCCATGTCTAGGGACAATCTCTGTACCTGGCACCGTCCACTTGAGCCATCGACAGACAGACAAGTACTTGCATTTTCAGAGCCATGTGAGGACCCTTCCTTTCTTGCAATAGACAACCCTCTGCGGAAGTCCCGGAGAGCCCTCTGCCCAGAAGTTTTCCATTGGAATTCCCTGACTGCCTTTCCCGCCATCCCCGTGGGCGGGGACTCAGCCAGACGGGGTGAACCCTGGGAATACGGAAGGACCGGTCATGCGTTTCACCTGGAGCTCTGCGCACGCGGGGCTTAAGCTGGGCTTTCATGGGTGTGAGGAAGAGGGAGTGAGCAAGCTCTAACGAGGCTTCACAGGAGGACGTGGAGGAGGAGGAAGGAGGAAGCCGTCCTAAGAGGAAGAAGTGCAATTTGAACTGGACATGGTATTTAAGATTAAGGCGGCAGCTTACCTCTGAGAGCCTTCAAAATAGCACAGGTGATGGTCAGCCCCTCAGGAGGACGGCGTGGGTCACCAGATTCTTTGATTTCATGTTGAGATTGTAAAGGAGATGAAGGCAGGAATCTATGGATTTGGATCAAAAGGAGCAAAATTAAGTGAAGGGGAAAAAACAAACAAACGTTTTATATATCTTGTTTCGTTTTGGCTACCACTTGGCAAACCTGAAAGATGTCATCACAGGACGCAACCGCATTGTGTAGCCATTTCTCGGAAGCAGCGTCCTTCGCAGTTTGTACATGATACATTAGAAAAAGAATCAAGCCACATATTTAAATAACATGACCGTGACATTACTAAATGATAATTTACTGAAAGTTAGATGGGAACACGAAATATAATTATTTTTCACTAGTAACCCGAATCTGAGTTCTTTTCTATCTATATGCAAATGTTGGATTCCTTAGCCTACTTTTTTTTTTAACAATATTATAATATTGCCTATTTCATAAAGTTAAAATGAATGAAGTTCTGTGGTGAAGGGTTTTTTTTTATTATTTATTGCTTTGAGAGGGACACAGGATGGGGGTGGGGGGAGAGAGACGCATTCATTCACTGTTCCGCTTAGCTGTGCGTTCACTGGCCGCTTCCCGCAGCAGGGCTTACTGGACAGCAGGTTGGCAATATGCAGAGCCAGGTGTGGTCCTGCTGTCCGACGCTCTTTGTGTGGGCATGAAACCACTTTTTGCATTTTGATATTTAAGTATAATGTACTATTTTAGTATCTTCCCGTCAACATACCAATGTATTGATTCCTTTTAAAAATCATACTTACATTTTAAAATAAATATCAGCTGCTTACAAGTCAACCCAAGTAGTTGAATTTCCAACCCTGTCCCTACCTCTTCCCCACAACCTGCTCTCTGCACAAGAGCATTCTGGGTTTTCTCTCCCCTCCTCGTTTCTCTGGGTTTTATTCGTTTGTCTATGTTTTAACTGTAATTTAAGTCCTCTTTGGGAGGGCAGCTTATAATTAAAATTGGTCCTAATTGTGTGTTTTCATTTCACTGCTGCTTAATGAGGAATTATAAAACAATTTGGTTCACGCCGGGAGACGTGAGACCAGACAGCGGCTGCACTCAGGGAAGCTCCCTCTATTTTTAACCTGTGGGATGCGGACTGAAGCACAGTGCACGCAGCATGGTTCCAGGGCCCAGGGATTCAGACGCGGCCCGGGGGACACGCGGGGCTGCCAGCTCTGCCTGGCTGAGCCACTGACGTTCAGGCTCATAAAAAGACAGAGAAACCGGAGACTTCCTGTGACTTGGGCACAACCAGATGTAGTGACCGCCACCAAATATTCTGTTGACCCTCCAGCTGGGCGACCCAGCTGGCTTCAAGGACTGTGAGATGCACTCTCTCTTTTTTCTGGTTTATACCATTTACTTTCCTCCTTGGCAGCCCCTCCCACGAATGGTCAAGGAGAAGAGACCCCCACCAGCATGAACGACTCACATCATCAATGTCTCACCCGAAAAAGTCTTGTTTGCATCTGCAGTGCATTCGTTACGGCCCTCGCTTTGATTTAGTTGCATCAACACAAGAAAATTACCTCATGGCGAAAGCAGAAATAAATGCACGAATTAATAAATAAACGGGGAGAGGGAGAGAGAGAGAGAGATGTCACGGGTGGGACACACACTGTGTCTGTGGCCATTTAAGAGCATGAGGACTCTACGCCTGTGGCTTGTGCATGCTTCTGTCAGGGAGTGGCAACACCGTTACAGCAGGCGTTCTGTTACAGTATTTTTCATTTGGGTGTTCTGTTACAGTATCTTCAGCCAGCATTCTCTTACAGTATCTTTCATTGCCATTCATGTGAACTCCTATGATAGATACTGTGAGGGCTGGGAAACTGCGCGTGGGTCCCTCTGGCAAAGATTGGAAGCCCACGTGTTTCTCTGTGACCACGGCCGCCGCCCCAGCTCTCGGGGGCTCCCCGCAGCCCGGGCCTATGTGCACGGGCCAGGATTCGCGCTCAGGTGTGAACATGCAAGGTGGAAAGGAAGGCAGCAAGCCTCTGCGGAATGTTTCTCATGGCAGCTACTCCTAAGACATATGGTAGAAAACGGGGGCCAGGCCAGGCTGCTGCAGACACAGAGAAGGCATCGGTGTCTGGGAAGACAATTCAGCTCGCGATAATAGGAGTCAATTACTGTGTGGCTGCCAAAAAATAAATAAATAATGTACGTTATTTATGGTCCATGCCCTGTTGGTCTCACCTCCTGCCAAGCCTCACTTTACATTCTGAAGTCGCCTGGCACACTGCCTCTCTGCAAACCTTTATTCCCGGCCAGGACTTGGTCATAAATCCCTGCCTGCTCTACCTCGGTAGCTGGCGGAGGTGCCGAGGAAAATGGATCCCGCTCCCTAATTTAATCTGGTCTCCCTGACACTGCTCTGGAAGTGGGGGGAGGTGGGGTGTCACTCTCCTGTCCTCCCCAGCCGGGAGTGTCTCTCCCCTGCCCCCATCCCGCCACACTCGCAGGTGGTGCTATCACTGTAACATTGTGGGGTGCTCACAGGAGAGAGAATCTTTTCTGTTGAGAGTGACCCAGGGACAATCTATAGCCGACAGGATGCAGGAACACAGACGTTTCATTATGGATGTTACATTCCATATTTTGAAAGACAGTCAGACAAATAACTGGCTAGAATGCACCAGGTTAATCAGCCCGGCCTTTGGAATCGGAGAGCCTCTGGATTCTGACTCCTGGCCTTTGTGACCACGTAAACGCCCGCACGGCTCTTAGATTTCCTGAGCGCCCAACCATGGCCTGAATGAATCTTGGCATCGAGACACCATTTAACCATCCCAGGCTGGTACCACTCTGTAACAGTGACACCGTGTGGCCCTGTGGGGCAGTGGCAGCAGCTCCTTTTCACTTTGGTATTTATTGATAAAGAGAGGACCTGCTGACCCGTAGGTTCCGAGCTTTAAACAAGCAGCTGTGGAGCCCGGCGGTTTTGGAATGGGGGGAAATGAAAATGGGCCTTCTGTGACCTTCACTGACAGAGCCTGTGTTCCTCAAACATTTACTGAGTGGTCGCAGGGAGGCAAACTGCTGTTTATATCTCTCATCCTCAGGTATAGGGTCGCACTGCCTGCTTCTTCCTCATCGAGGGGACTATCCTCATCCAAAACCCAACTGCGCAGACACAAGGCTTTGGGAGGGGTCAGTGCAAAGGTGCGAAGGTGACCTGTAACTGGTCTGGGCCAGGCGCGGCCACACAGCCCTGGTGTCCTGTGCTTGGTCTTGGAGTAAGTCTCTTGGCCAGTCCGGGCCTGTGACATGTCTTGAGAATTCGTTGTGGCTTCTTGGAAGGATCTCGGCAAAGGCAACGCCGTGAGGCCCAGGTCCCGTTTCTCCCGTCTCCACACTGTCCGCCTGGGATGCCACCTGGAACAGTGGCCGCGCAGCCACGGGAAGACAGCCAGGGAGGCTGGCTCTGTGGCCGTGACGGTTTCGTGCCCCAACACAACCGCGCTGGTGGCTGAGCCCAGCACGGCCCATTCACGTCGTTCATCTCCATCGTCTTCATTCAGTGGTTCTGTCATCTTGGCACAAAATACTCCCCAAATTGCATCTTTGTTCTATTAGCATGATGCACAATTAAAATAAAAAAAAAATACACATTGAAAATAAAATAGGTTCCCGAGTCAGGTGTTTGAAAAGCAGGATACGATTCTACCAGGGCGAGTCATCTCAAACGTAATTCAATGACTCATTTGAAACCCATTGTTTGAGACTTGCCTCTGAGTGACAGCAGCAGATCCCACCTGGGCCATGACCCGGTCTCTTGTTCACACGTCACGGAGGGCCTGGCGGGAGAGCTGACATGTGGAAACATCTGCCAAGTAAAAGTCAGACGAGTCAAAGGACGGTGGCTTCACACCTGTAGTGCACATGGAACCCTATCGCCAAGTTCCAGGGTGGGTGACACCGAAAGGCAAGGGCAAGAGCTCCTCCCAGTCCCCTGGACTTGGAACCACTCCCCTGGCTTCTGTTTGTGAAAGAAACAAAAACACCACACCGGCCCGGGCTCCCACAGGCACTCCTGCTTGATGGACTGTGTGTCGTCAAGGGTGGGAGGTATGAGCCTGCTCTAAAGGCAGAGCTCCCCAGAGAGTGACTGACCTGCTCTAAGTGTCCTGAGCCAGGGCGGGTCCCCAAAGCAATGACAGCAGGAAACCCAGAACAATGCATGGCTTTGAGTCCCGTCCACTGAAATGTTAGGAACATTTTGCACTGAGTTGGTCAGCATCTTTTCCAACCTTGCATTGAGTATCCCAAACCACACTGGCCCCCCCAAGTATACCTTTCATGCAAAGGTGGCTTGTGTGGAACGAGGAGACCTGGCTGAGTCGCCACCCTCGGTCCCGGCCAGCAGAGGGAGGGTGGGGGTCGCCGGAGCAGAGGCGGTCCTTGTCTGCTCCCCTTTCCAAGAGACGGTCCACTTGGTGACCACTCGTCTCTACCAGAATTCGGGGTTCTTCCCCAGCTTTCACCACATGCATGACAGTGACCTTGGACTTTCTTCGCCTGCATTTCTTTTACTGCATGGTGTGTCCTGATTTATGCAGAAATAATGGCTCGTCAACCTGCACTCTAGCAACCTGTGTGGGAATGCAAGTCAAATTTGTTTTCTTGTTTAATTTCTTTGCTTGCAAATACAGACATTTGTTCTTATTTCATTTAATTTCACATTGTGAGCTGCGTTTGAGCCCCCGATATTTTCCGAGACGCGGCGCTGTCATAACGGCGCGAATAAGAAATAAGGGCCCATTTGCCGGGATTTTCTGGGGCATTTCTCCTCTTGCTTTGTGCCAGCGTTCGCTTAAGCCCGCATATTTCTTTTATTTATGCGGCTTCATGTATATTTTTTCAGAGCTAATGGACTATTATTCCACATTCCAATCAGTTTCCTGCTACATTCTCATATGGATTGTGATATATTTGCATGGGCAGAATAATGTATTTTCTCTCCAAACCGACTTCATATCACTTTCGGCAAATTCGCTATAAAAATCGCTCAGACACTCCTACAAATATCCCACATGAAATAAGAATGTCTTATATTCTGATACATCTTTAAATGTTGGCAAATAGTGTCCCCGCTGACTCTTGAAGGAACCCTGAGTGAGTGAGACGGAGCCCGCGTCTGCTGGACACAGGTGCCTCTTGGAGTGAAACGCTTTATTTAATTTCCCAACACCTGAGGTGATGTTGGAACCTAGATGCTTGGAGTCAGGGCTGCCAACTGGGGGCGCAGCCCCAGAGCAGCCCTTGTCTGGCTGGTGCTCCCTGGGAGTTGAGACCAGAGCCACGAGGGGGGTGCCCTGTCGAGTGACCACATCTCTGCTGTCAACGGGGAGGCTGGTTCTGGGAGTGGGAAGAAGCTGCCAACTAGACCCTGTTGTCCCTGATGGAGGGAGGGGCCATCAGGTGCACCATGAAGGAGCAAGCCCCCTCCCCCTCCTCCACAGTCAGGGTCTGCTCTAGCGGCTCCTGCTGGCAGAGACAGACAGGGGGACCTGGCGAGCGGAGAGGCGGCCTGCAGAGCCCTGCCCCCATCACAAAGTACAGCACATCGGGGCTGAACTGAGGCACAGCTTAATAATGGACACAGTGTTTCCCCCAAACGTGTCCATGCAGCAGAGATGAGTGTTGTGTCGGCCATGCCCTAGTGACCGTGGCGTGCTTTGAGGTGACCGTGACGGAGCGTGGTCCCTGTAGGAGCTCAGCAGACACCCTCGCCCCACTCTGAGGCGTGTGTGCTGTCACCTCCTCTCTGTAGATAAAGAAGTGGAGCTCAGGGCCGTGGCCTGGCTGGCCCAAGGCCACATGGTACAAAAGTGGCCAACCTGGGACTCCTCCTTCCAGGCCTGAGGGAGAGTCCTCTCTCCCAACCACGCATCTACAGAACCCGGGTTGGACCCTGCAAACTGGGTTCCCTGATCTCTGCAGCCCCAGGGGCTGTGGCTGCGCTCAGCGCCTGAGGAAAGAAGGGATGTCAGGGTGCACAGAGGCACACGGCGTGGGAGTGGGGGATGGCCTCTCCCAACTCCGTTCCAGTGTCAACCGGCCTGGGGCTCAACCTCTCAGGCTCTGCAGCCCGCAGGTGAGCCTTGGGCCCCACCGGGACAAAACACCAGTCTCCGAGGCCCCATCCCGTCTCCTCTCTGTAGACAGATCACCGGAGGGGGCAGCCATGCCCTTCACTCACAAGTCAGACACAGAGTGCCCGTGGAACTCTGAGACACAGCAGTACAAGCGGAGGCTCACTTCTCTGCCACTCAAGGACCCAGACTTGGCCCTCATCCTTGACCTAGACCTCAGAAGAGGAACTGGGATTATTCTATCTCTGCCAGCCCTGCGTGCCAGCTGATGCTCCCGAGGGGCCCCGCTTGCACTGAGACCACTGCTGGTGAGGCGCGGCTTACAGGGACTCGGTAACTTACAGAGGAGAGAAGCCGGAGGGACTCCTCACAGGCACAGAAACCACACACTCAAAATACATCTCCTGTGAAACCTCCCTTGTCCCAACAGCCCATCAAAAAGACACAGAGGGTGCCAAGCAGTGTGGTGGGTCCGGCTCAGTGGGAGTCCGTGAGCTGTAATATTGGCAACACCTGGAGACTTTTTTGTGGGACGGAAATAAGTCTACCCAGAGAGACAGCAGCAGAGGGCGCAGGGCTCCGGAGGGAAGGAAGACGAGCAGGGTGCTTCTGCAGCTCACTCCCTCTCTCCTGGCAGCAGAAGGGCAGAGACCGTCTCACTGCCCCACGGTATGAGGGCCAGGACGTGCACTAACTCTGTGTGTGGGCCAGGATGTGCACTAACTCTGCGACCTGGAGGGGTGCTATCCGTGCTGAAGGGAAGTCGGGGCCTGACCTGTGGTGGCTCAGTGGATAAAGCGTCGACCTGGAAATGCTGAGGTCTCCGGTTCGAAACCCTGGGCTTGCCTGGTCAAGGCACATATGGCAGTTGATGCTTCCAGCTCCTCCTCCCTTCTTTCTCTCTGTCTCTCTCTCTTTTCTCTAAAAAAAAAAATGAATTCCCTGTGACAGCTCCTAACAGACTGAACTGTGGTTGGGTTGCATTTTTCAGGGATTTGGCATGGTGATGGGGCCAATTTGGACTTGGTGAACATGTTAAGGACACTACTCTTTTATGGATTCTTGCTGTATTGGCCAAGAGTTTGCTTAAAGGCTTTTAATCACTGTAAAAAAAAATAGAAGACTGGATAAAGAAGATGGGGCACATATACACCATGGTATACTATTCAGCTAGAAGAAATAATGACATCGGATCACTTACAGCAGAATGGTGGAACCTTGATAACATTATGCGGAGTGAAATAAGTGAATCAGAAAAAAACAGGAACTGCAGGAGTCCATACATTGGTGGGACATAAGGGTGAGACTAAGAGACATGGACAGGAGTGTGGTGGTTGCGGGGGGTGGGGGGAGGGAAGGGGGGAG
Organism: Saccopteryx leptura; assembly: GCF_036850995.1. Lineage (NCBI taxonomy): Eukaryota > Metazoa > Chordata > Mammalia > Chiroptera > Emballonuridae > Saccopteryx > Saccopteryx leptura. Next base: position 249,408,967 of record NC_089504.1, read on the forward strand.
AGGGGGAAGGGGAGGGGAGAGGTACAAAGAAAACTGGATAGAGGGTGACGGAGGACGATCTCTCTTTGGGGGATGGGTATGCAACAGAACTAAATGACAAGATAACCTGGAAATGTTTTCTTTGAATATATGTACCCTGATTTATTGATGTCACCCCATTAAAATAAAAATTTATTTATAAAAGAAAATGAATAAATTTTTGAAAAAAAAAAGGGAAGTCGAAATGGCGAGAGGGAGCTTGCAGAGGATGAACCCAGAAAGAGGAGGATAGAATGGGGACTGTGGGCACATCTTTATGGTTTTCTTGTTCCTGTGATCTTGTAGGAGGAGGATAAGGTGAACCAGGGCCCAATATGTCAGCCAAGAATGATGGGCTCCTGGGTAAGCTCAGGGTTTGTGCGCGCACACGCGCGTGTGTGTATGTGTGTGTGTTTGGAGGTGGGAGGGAGGGAAGAGATGGAGGACACAGTTGAAAGATTAAGGAGAAAATAAGGATAAGCAGCAAACAAATTCACCTTTCTCCTGTTACTAGATTCAGGCATGTTTTTGCAGGTGAATTCTGAGTCTTGCATGTGCACACCTATAAACACGGCCCAAGTCCCTCTGTGTGAATGCAGATGTGTTCACACTGTTGGGCACCTTCTTTCCTCTTAGTGTTTAGTTCATGCTTCTGAATCAAACAAATGGGGCAAGTGTCCAATAAAAACAGAGCAACTGACAAGTGGGAGGTGGGACCACCTGTGGTGAGGCGGGCAGGTGGAGAAGGATCCCCTGTTTGTGCCTGCCCACCCAGCGGGGCACCCAGCAGCAGTGCCCAGGGCAGCACAGCAAGAGCGGAGGCTGGAGTCTGCCAACACAGTTTCCTCCAGGGGAAGCGGGCTCTAGAGGATCCACTGCTCCGCCCACGAGAGCCACCAGCCCACCGGGCTCCCTCCTCTTCCACCTGCTGCCCTGCGCAGGGCGCTTTCCATGCCTGTGGGCGTGCACCTACTTTTGCGCCCACTCAGGGTCCATGGGGATGGTTGCGGACTGGGGCCCGGCTGAGGGGGGGGAAAGTCCTGCAGCCACCAGTGGGGAACGGGGGTCTGACTCCAGGATGCAGTCGGAGGAGAGCTGCTGGTGTTAGAGCGCGCGTGGAGGCTGGAAAAAGGACCGTGCTGCGAGAACCCCGCAGGGCGGGGACCGGCATCGGAGGCGCCGCTGGGATGGGGTGCTGGGCACCACGTCGCCTCCCCGCGGGGTCAGCAGAAAGACAAGATCCTCGGGGTCTCGGGATGTGCTCCGAGGAAGGTCAGGCTGGGGGTGGGGGGCATCCCACAGGCTTCCAGGAGTGGCCAGGAGGAGGGAACTGTAACTTGGGGTCCACCTGGAGGATCTAGCAAGCACCGCTGCTGGGTGCTCCCTTCTTGGATGAGCAGACCCTGCTGGGCTCCACGTACCCAGCCCCCCCCTACCTGAGACCATCCGCAGACCCTGCGCTGATCCTTGGCAGACAAAGAGTAAAGGGCTGTGGTGGTTATTTGTCCTGAAGCACAATGCTCTGAGGGACGGTGGGAGTGGGGAGCCCCCTTCATTGAACTCTCTTTTCCCAAAGCCTGTGACCCCATCGATCTGTCACCCAGGTTCAGTCCAACTGGAACTGTGGATCTGATGTCTTAGCCGGTCCCTGTACCGTCTTCTCCCAGCCATGGGGTCCCCTGGCCCACGGAGGGATGCGTTCATCGTGTAGCCCATGAGGAGCCCCTCTTGACGCAGATACGGGATTATCCCGCGGTCAGCAACCCGGGTCGTGAGTCTTCGTGGCTCTGAGGTTGCTGGTCAGGGTCACAGGGTTCAGCAGTACCCACATCTGCGGGCCAAGGTAGCGAGTCTCCCAATCAGAAGCGGTTCTTCATCTTCAACCGTGTCTATGGTGCACAGGAGTTGTAGGGCTGGAGCAGAGACGGCCCAGACCAGCATGGGTGCAGCAGATGCCATGTCGAGGAGCCACCTCCAGGTGTGCCTGCACCCAGCACTGGTCAGGTGACCTAGCATTGTAGCGGTGCGCACAGTGGTGGTCTGGGTCCCAGCTGCACGTGGTGGTGGCGACGGGGAATGGGGTGAGAACCACCCTTTCGTGCTGCCCGTGCTGGGCTGGACTCTGATCGCTGTGGGAAGCCCTGGAGGGGAACCTGGTTCCCGGCAGGGTGCAGCCTTACCTGGTCTGCTCCCGGTTTCTATCCCCTGTCTCTGCTCCCGGTCTCTATCCCCTGTCTCTGCTCCCATCTCTATTCCCTGTCTCTGCTCCCGGTCTCTGTTCCCTGTCTCTGCTCCCGGTCTCTGTCCCCTGTCTCTGCTCCCATCTCTATTCCCTGTCTCTGTTCCCGGTCTCTATTCTCTGTCTCTGCTCCTGGTATCTATTCCCTGTCTCTGCTCCCATCTCTATCCCCTGTCTCTGCTCCCGGTCTCTATTCCCTGTCTCTGCTCCCATCTCTATCCCCTGTCTCTGCTCCCGGTCTCTATCCCCTGTCTCTGCTCCCATCTCTATTCCCTGTCTCTGCTCCAGGTCTCTATTCCCTGTCTCTGCTCCCATCTCTATTCCCTGTCTCTGCTCCCGGTCTCTATCCCCTGTCTCTGCTCCCGGTCTCTGTCCCCTGTCTCTGCTCCCGGTCTCTATCCCCTGTCTCTGCTCCCGGTCTCTATCCCCTGTCTCTGCTCCCGGTCTCTATCCCCTGTCTCTGCTCCTGGTATCTATTCCCTGTCTCTGCTCCCGGTCTCTATCCCCTGTCTCTGCTCCAGGTCTGTATCCCCTGTCTCTGCTCCCGGTCTCTGTCCCCTGTCTCTGCTCCCGGTCTCTGTCCCCTGTCTCTGCTCCCGGTCTCTGTCCCCTGTCTCTGCTCCCGGTCTCTATCCCCTGTCTCTGCTCCTGGTATCTATCCCCTGTCTCTGCTCCAGGTCTGTATCCCCTGTCTCTGCTCCCGGTCTCTGTCCCCTGTCTCTGCTCCCGGTCTCTGTCCCCTGTCTCTGCTCCCGGTCTCTGTCCCCTGTCTCTGCTCCCGGTCTCTATTCCCTGTCTCTGCTCCCGGTCTCTATCCCCTGTCTCTGCTCCAGGTCTGTATCCCCTGTCTCTGCTTCTGGTCTCCGCTCTCAGAGCCCAGGATCACCCAGAGGAGGCAGACCGGCCCTCTCTCCCCCTCCCACTTCTTGTGTTTAAAGCTCTTACAGTTCAGCTCAAACAGCTCCACTGGAAACTTCTTAGGAGGGGCATGCTGCCCATTCTGCTTTAAAAGTAGTGGTTACTTCTCAAAACTGAGGCCCAGTCTCAAGTTCTAGGGAGACACACACACCTTCCTCGAGGCTGCAGGTTCCCAGCGGCCTAACTGGATCTTTTCTTTTTCTTCTTCTTCTTTTTTTTTTTTTTTAAATATTTTCTACTGTTTTAAAACAATGCCCTGTCTTGCAAGCCTTCCAGGCAGGCAGAGACAGATGTGTGGGTGGGAGCACTTTCTTTTTCCTTAGAACAGGTCACCAGAATCAGGGTGCAGAGTGAAGTGGCGTGAGCAGGCAGACAGTGATCGGGTCACCACGGTGGGTGGGGCCAACAAGAAAGTGTCCCCCAGGAGGTTAACTATGGAGCACAGACCTGAATGGAGTGCGGAGGAGCTGTCCAGGCCGAGGGCACAGTTAGTGCTACGGCCCAGACGCTGGGGTGAGCTTGGGGTTGGAGGCACAGCAGGGAGGCCCTGTGGCTGGAGCAGAGGGGAGAAGATGGGGCGATGGCCGCATGTGCTGCACAAGGGACAGGGCTCTGTAGCCCTCCTCCCCTGTCTCCCTCAGGAGAGAGCTCTGGGGGTTAGCTGGACACGCGACCACCCAGAACGACCACTGCCTCCTCCACGTCTCCTGCTGGGGGGTGTGGCCCCGCCACGGGGTCCTAAGTGTTGCTGTGTTAAAGGGAATGGAACCCGTGACTTCCAGGGAGCAACCTTCAGTGGAGGTGGAGGAACACGCCCTTCTCTGTCCCTCCATGGTGGTGGCTGGAATCCAGACCTCACAGCAGGGGCTCCCAGAACTCTCTTGGACCACGAGGTGCTCTCGGGAATGGAAGCCGTGCACAGTGGACCTCCAGGCCAGGACGACTTCTCCCTCCCGACAGACAGCTGGGGCACAGGTCTCTGATGTGGCTGGGGGCCCACGAGCCCTGGGCTGATGGCTCCCGGGCATCATGAATGCAACAGACGTGACCTTGCACTTTCCCCGTGACCTTCAGCTGAACCTATATGCGTTAGAGCCCGGGAAGGCCTTTCTGCCTCTTGCACTGACCTGCAGAGAGCCTGGCTGGTGGCATTTTCCCCCCAAATATCAAATGTTTACTTGAGAGAACAGCACATGTGCCCCACTTCTGTTTTCCTGAGGACCGTCTGACAGTGTGGGGTGAGGTACGTGGTGAGACGGGGAACTGTCCAACACCATTCTTCACATTCTCACCGAGACCAGCCCTCGCCATGTGGGGTGTTTACAATCATCCTCTAGAATGCTTCCACTGGGAAGAGTCCGCTCCGATCGGAATCTTGCATCTTTGCCCATCTTAATTGAAGATAAAAAGCCAGGGATAATTCATTTGGCAGCAAGAAAAACAATCTGTAATCTAAAGATCTGAGAACATTTTGAATTCCAGTGAATGGTGGCCTTTTAAATACCCTTCTACCATGGTAAAAAAAATACAACAACAATATATTTCTACTAAGTGATCACAGAGCGGGGCGACCGGCCCTGATTCCAGGAACACTTGGGGGGCTGAGACGAGCAGGCCAGAGACCCGGCTTTCCGGAAATGGAGGAAATGTTATCCTGACGACGGTGGACCGGGCAGGCGGAGCGCTCCCAGGGCTGCAGGATGAAACCCGACTCCGCCTCACGGGAAACGGCCTTCCCCAAACCACTTCTCAGTCCCCTGATCTCTCACTCAGGCTGTCCTTGATGTATCTGCCCGAAGAATATGTTCCCCAAGGAGAACAATCACCAGCTCTCAGAACACCCATGCCCAGAACTCATGTCCTGAGATCTTAGCCCTCGAGGTGATGGTGTTGGGAGATGGGGTCTTCAGGAGGTGACATGGTCAGGCACGGGGAGCCCTCCTGATGGGATGGATGCCCTCATAAAGGTCACCAGAGGGTTCCCTCACCCTCCACGTGAGAACGCAGGGAGAGGACGGTGTCTGTGGACCAGGAAATGGACCCTTGTCAGACCGGAGCCTTGACCTTGGACTGCCAGCCCCCAGAAGCATAACAAAGAAATTTCTATTGTCCAAGCTACCAAGTCTGTTGTATTTTTGTTCTGGCATCCTGAGCAGACTGAGAGAGAAGTCAAGGGGCGGGGGGGGGGGAACCCCGGTAAACTGATGAGCAGGCGGGGTGACACAGGTCACGTGGAGTCCGTGCAAAGGAGAGGCACGCGGACTCCCCACGGGGCAGGCTGACCACCGTGCGCTGGAGGAGGGAGCCCTCATCAGCATGAACATGGCAGACCCAGACTCCAGCCTGAGCAGAAGGCCCTTTGCCTGCACCCTGAGCTCCGTGCTTTTCCCTGAAGAACCGGTGCATCCTCAGTTGACATAAAGACGGCCGTCCTCCATGGTGAAGGAGCGTGTGGTGGCCGTACAGCTGGGAGGACAGGTAGAAAGCATGAAGGGAGGACTTCCTGTGAGGGAGAGCATTACAGGCTGCAACCTGCCTCCCCTCTGAGAAGCGCCACCCATTAGAAATCCCACTGCGTATGGTGGCACAACCCATTCCACTGGGAAAAGAAAAGTGTGTCTCAATTCCAGATACGCGTGTAATTACCGCATCCATTTACACGGCTCGTGCATGGCGATCCCCCGCTCGCTGATCGGGTCGCGAGCACAATAGGCACTGGGGCTGCGAGTGTCTAATCCCGTGTGAACAAGCTGATCACAGCATCTTAGAAAGTCAATATATGACTTCCTGGCAAAGAAATGGCTGCAATTAGGCAGTAATTATGTAGTGTCTTGTGACTCCAGCTTGGGGAACCTACCCAGCTGCGAGAGAGCAACGTAGACGTGACAACAGAGGGTTCCGAGCACAATTCCATCAGGAGACAAGAGTGTTCTCGGAAGACATTTGTTCAAGACCCTTGGGGACTGTACTCCAGGGACTAGTTCTAAAAAGTCTCAGTGCATCCGTGCTGAGTGAGGACCCACCTGAGTCCATCCGTGCTGAGTGAGGACCCAACTCTGAGTCCATCTGTGCTGAGGAAGCTGAGTGTATAGTTGACAGGGGACCCATAGTCTTGAGAAGAGGTGCTGCTGGCGTCCCAGTGTCCTGGTGTGGTGGCTGCTGTCGGACACTTGCACTGCTGCAGGGTGGAATTAAGTCACTAAGCTTCTTGTGTAACTATTGTATTTTTCTCTCCATGTGCTCGAGTCATCAATTACAAGGATCCCTTTGAGTAGGAACTGAAGGCCTAGAGCACCCGACCTCCTGAACGATATGGAGTCAGCGTTATTTCATCCTGACTTCAGGAAATGTCTGTCGGATTTCACAGTGACGCAGAACCACACTGTGGATAAACGGGGCCTGCTTCTGAGTTGTGTTCGTGGTCTGTGGGGGAAAGTCAAAGTGAGGCTATTATGGACTATTTTTAGGGTGGTTTGAATCTGAAAGATAACCTTCAGAACCAGGATCCCCACCTTGAGTCAGGATCTGGAAGTCAGAGGCCAGTCTACCTGGAGATGCAGAGAGCTGACTCCCCACCCAGGAGAGAAGGGCAGTGCTTCTGGGGCTCAAGAATAGGATGGAGGTCGGCCCCCTCCGCTCTTGACTGGTGGCAGCCAGGCTGAGGTTGGCTCCATCATGGACGAGTTTCAGAGGGTGCAGCCAGGCCTGTCATGAGGAGAGCTCAGGCATGTTTGTGTTTACCTCCCTGCTTCCGGGCGGTGAAAACAGTGACCCACGCAGAGCCCCTGCGGGTTGTCCCGGTTGGGCCCCTGTTCCACTGCGGGGGCAGAGTCTCTGGTCACAGACCGGAAGCCTCTGCTGCAGAGGAAAGAGCACACGGGTTCCCCCAGCCCCTTCTGTGTCTTCCCCCTTAACCCTGGCTGCATGGTCTTCCTGGTCATTGCCATAAGTCTTACACGTGAAAACTACAGGCTGGTGACTCTGAGACATTCTGGTGAGTCTCAAACATAGGGCGGTTCTTCACAGTTAACTACCGTAAGTAATTTGTTTCTGATAGGTCTTCGTCCCAGAAGGTACAATCACTCAGGGCAGGGACTTCTGTTTTGTGCCCCAGTACGTCTTCAGCACCACGGACAGTGCCTGGCATCGGCAAGCTGGCTGTTAATCCTCGTTGAAGAATGGATGGATGGATGGACGGACAGAGAGATGGATGGACGGATGGATGGATCTCTTGCTTTAATCTAAAGTTCCAGGCACACTTACTTCTTGGGGACTGAGAGAGGCTGCCCTATCAGCAGAGATCCGCACGCTGGTTTTGGAGAATCCACGACAGCAGGAAAGAATCTTGTGGGTTTTAGGGCAGAAGGGTGCTGCCCTACAATATTATTTCCCTCCTAGGAGCTCTTTTGTAAATCCTCTGAGAGATCCAGGTTTAAATGAGACACATGTGATCCCCTAACGCTCATCTCCCACGGACAGATTCCCACTAGGCGGAGAGTCCGCCCTGTGCTTAGCTAGAGCCTCCACTCCCCATGGGCTCTGAAGCGCTCTGAGAGGGTCTCTAAAGGAGGCCCCTGCTGCTTGAGTGGCAGTTGTGAGCACCCAGAGAAAATGAGAAGGGGTGTGAGTCTACCGGCCGGGGCCATGGGGCCAGGACCACAGGGAGGACCTCTGGCTCTCAACCACACCAAGTTGCCACTGTGTCTTGGCACTGACACGCCATGGGAGCGTCCTGGTTACTCCCTCTCCTGGGTGCACTTTCCTGTTTGAAGTCCTTCAATTAGTGCTTACTGAGTGCTTTCTATGTATCAGGAATCAGTCTTGGTGCCAGGGATTTAAGGATGAACAGAAGAAAGCTCCTATATTGTGGAGAGTGTATTCTTTTAGGGCCCATGAACAACAAGTATATGAGTGAATGGAGAACCTGGTTCTGACAGTGGTAAGACCTCTGAAGGAACAGTGCTGAGACAGGGGACAGAGAGGGAGGTGCAGGGCTTACTACTGTAGGTAAGGCGGTGGCACAGTCTGAGCAGGGGCATATGTGCCAAGACTGGAATTAACATAGGTACATGTATGTGCCTGTGAAGACTGGAATTAACATAGGTATACGTATGTGCCTATGCCTGTGCATATGTATGGGCATTTTAAAAATAGAACACAATACTCCACGTGAATTATTATTTGCAGGAAAAGATGCATTATTGACAACTTCCTCATCAGGGTCCCCGCTCTGCCGCACAGTCACCTGCGGCGTGCTAGCTCACGTGCGGTGCACAACCTGCGCTCCAGCTGAGGGTCAGGCTGTCCCCACTGCAGTCCTGCGGCTACACTGCAGTCACGGGAAGCCCTGTGTGCGGGGATGGGAGCTTGCTGATCGGCGGGCCCTGAAGTACAGGGGCAGAAAGGGCTCCCAGCAGAGGACGCAAGGATGGGCACGGTGCCGACCTCAGCGGCAGGGTGACCAGGCCCATGTGCCCTGTGTCTGCAGGCTGTGCCTGCCCCATGCCGTGGGAATGGCCCACATCCAGTGGGAACTCACATTCTGAATCACGACTCCACAGGCCGTCAGACCTGCAGCCGGTGCCCAGCCAGTGACCACCCGGGACAAGTAGAGAGTTAGAGTGGCCTGACTGCTTGTGTTTCTTACACAACAAGTGGGCTGTAATAATGCAAAATTGATTTCCGTTTGAGCCTCACTCCAGGAGACCACAGAGACCCCGCCTGTGCCTCCCTTTCCCCCCCAAGCAACCTGTCTGCGACGTTCTGAGGCCGTACACCGCTGCGCGGTCTGCCCGCTGTTTGGCGGTGGGTTTCCAGGACACGCTTCAGGCAGATGGCACTTTTATGTTCTCTTATAAAGCAGAGTGAGCGAGGTGTTCTGCAAACAGCTGCTATCTCTGTTACATAAAAGCGATTTCTCAAGTGAAAGGAGCAATTGTAAAATGTCAAGGAGAATGTATGTCTACTGGGTACACTGTGCAAATGACCAGAAACACCAGCTTTGTCTGACCGGATAAAATACTGTGTACTCTCTAAACGTCCTTTTATGCCACTGCTCAAGAGTAGGTGGCCACACTTCAGATTTTCCAACGCGACTCAGCTGCCCACAGCTAAGCACTGCTCGGTCACGGAGACCGGACATTCCGTTCAGTGTATCTGTGACACCACTGTGCACACAGTCGGGTCGGAGATGTTTTCTCACTGCTAGTACACATCAGAACACAAACACACAAATGGGTTTCTCGTCCACTCTGTGGACTGGATCTGACAAAGCAGAAGAGACCATGACGGAAACCACGAAGCTGTCAGGTCGTGCTGACCTGCCTGAACGCAGACCGATCTGGGCCAGCCCACTGCTGCTTGGGAAAGTAGAGGGATAGACGGCCAGCTCACCGTGCTCAGGAGAGAGACTGGTAGTTGCCGCTCAGTCCAGCCAGGGGCCGGTGCTGGCCTTTGCTGTGGCTGGAACGGGACGTGACACTGTTTTCAAGGTTCCCTCAACAGCGCCCATTTTTACGACATGTTTGAAGAAGCAGCTGTTGGTAGCACATCTGCTCAGTCCTTGTTTCTGTGAAGGAACTTCTGTTGGAGCACGGCCGTGCGTCTGTGGCCGCTCCTCCCTACAACAGCCATGTGGAATGCTCTGTCACCTCCAGAGCAGGACGGGGAGCAGGCTGTCAGTCGGCCACCCTCCGTTCCTTCCTCACTTGTTAGAGTGCGCACCATGTACAACCACGCTGAATTCCAGTCCCCACGCTCATTAAAGCTTGGTCCTGGGTACAGGTGACCTGCCCACTTCACTGCTGACTGGGGCTCCATCTGCGTCCTGTCCCCAAGAAGGGTGTGAAGTGCAGTCGTTACACAACTTACACAACTAAGTCCCTTCAAATGACTGTCAGAGGGTCTCTCATCACTTCATGCCCTCGCCGTCATCCCTGTGTGATCTCGGGGGCAAAAAGGAGGTCAGACTGGGTGTTCAAGCTACTGTATTGCTATAGAAATCTCAAACTGGTTTTAAAAAGCAGGATGCTGTGTAATCATAAGGGATTCCCATCCAATCATCTGCTCAATAATCGCGACCGACGGCCCGTGTGCCAGGCCCTGGGGTTGTAGCTGAGGCAAGAGGAATGCCTGATGTTCAGCTGTCGGCACCGGTGAGCTCACGGAGGCCCTGGGAAAGGTGTTGTGCCCAGTGACAGACTTCTCCCAGTCTCTGGCAGAAATTTCTCTAATGAGAAATGAAGGTTTATCCCATAATTAAAGACCGATGCCCTCCGGGAGTAGCCGTGCCTTCATTTACTTAGCGTCTGGGGCAGACATGCTGGTCCCTTCCGGAATACAGAACAGGAAGAAGAGACATGCTGCTGTGGGTCTCAGGGCTGACTTGCCTATCTCTCCCATTTCTCCAGAAACGCCACTACCTCCAGCCGACGAGGCCAGCCGTGAATGGAGACAGGTGACCAAGTCCTGCTCTCTCCAGGCAGTGACTGGGCATACGAGCTGTCCGGCCGTGGGAGACCTGGTGGGGGGGAACACAGCCTGACTCCCGGGAGCTCTGGGCAGCCTCCCTGGGGTTGTACAGCCACATCTGACTCTCCCTGGAAGGGTCCCCATGGGCTACTCACAGTCCACAGCTGAGAGTCATGTGCACAAAAGGCTTCTGTTAGCGGGGGGTCAGGGGGATACTGGGTCTGATAAACAGAGACTGTTCCATTTTCTATTCACCAGATGTCCTCCTGGAGCAAAGCTCAGGAATGAGGGAGCATTTAGGAATGAGGGAGCATTTGGCCACCGGCCATGGCTGATCTGCAGCATCTTTGTTACGAGGTGGTGGCTGACTGCTGCATGGTGTAGTGAGAAGCATTTCCTGAGAGGAAGAACATCGATCTGACTTTTTCATGTGTGAAGAAACCAGAAAACTCAAATAGTGAAGCATGTGGCTGCCCAGTTTCTGTCCTCCACTTGTGCTTTCGTTTGGCCTTCCGTGTCCTAAGCGTCCTGACGGCAGGTCCAGAGAGGGTCGAATGCTGACAGCGCCACAGGGCAGGGCTCCCAAAGTAACAGTTCTCCCGGACCAGGCTCCTCACATCACAGAGAGGAGCTGAGCATGGCGTCAGGTGGGCGTGCGGGGAACGGACTGAACGCGGGTGGCTCCTGTCATCTCCCTGACAGGAGGGAGGGTGACCTGTCCTAGGAGGACACAGTGAAGTGCCAGCAAGAGCAAATGCCTGGTCGCCTCTCAGGGGAAGCCTGTGACCCCTGAGTCCCCCGTCATGTGGGCTGATGTGAGAACCAAGCCCGTGTGTGTTCTGGGCTGGGCCGTGAATGAGAAATAAAGCACCAATGGTCCATTACATTTCTGTTCACGGGCATACCTTAATGTCGCCTTCAACCCACAGGAAACGGGGAGCCCCAGGGAACTGAGAAGAGCCACTCCGAGCCTGTGCACCGGGGAGACTGGCAGCTGCTGTGACATACTGCTGATCACGGCGGGTCTTTAGAAAACACTAGCTGTGATAACAAGCAGTCTGCTGGACCAGCTGCCGGGAGATGCCAAGGTCAGTCTCCTTGGTTAGGGCTGGCGATGCCCTGTGTGCCGCCTCCCGGCTCTGGGCACCGCAGGAGCGGGGCTCAGTCTGTCACTGCCAGCTGCCCCGGGAGAGCAGGGGGTTTGGAGCCGGTGGACACAGGGCTGCTCCCTTTCTCTATCATCTGCCCACAAACCACTTTTAGCCACGGAGTAGTGAATGGGGACGGTGGTGACAGGTGGCGGTGAGCATAGCTCTGGTTCTGGGTCCCCAAGGGGAGTGCAGGCAGCACCCCGCTCTCACAGGCAGCATCCCGCTCTCGCGGGCAGCACCCCGCTCTCGCAGGCAGCCCACGGCGGTGCTGGCTTGGGCGTGCTTGTCTGGAAGGTGGCACCAGCATCTGCTGAGACAGGAACGTGGGAGGCGTGAAGGGCACTCCCAGGAGTCCAGGCTTTAATGCCAGGCAAGGAGTACTTAGGGAATTAGACATTTCAAACTAAAAACAGTGCTTTCAAAAAAACAAATTCTTGCGCATGCTCTGTGTACTGTAAATGTTTAGGCCTGACGCCAGAAACAGCACTGCAGCGTTTTCACAGGGGGTTTAATGGTAAACGTTTTATATTTGAACCAATGGCATCTGCCGGTGACGTTTTTGGGTGACTGGAGCTCAGCGTGGACTCTGAGATCATCCTCGTGGAAAGGTCCCTTCTGGTGTCTTTCTCCCCACGTGACGGAGAAGCTCACACCTCCTCCCGAGAGCCTCCCCTTGCTGGTTCTCATCCATTTACATTGACGAGGAACACCGAAAGCTCATTTAAAACGCTGCTTGATAAAATCGTCCACATAATGCTCTTCCCAGATTGAAATGAGGAAATAAAATAATGATTGCATATTAGATAATGGTGCTTGTACCAGTTATAAGCCCCTGGTGACAATGCTGAATGGCATGTGTTCGCTGGGCTTTTGCCCACCCGCCCACAGGCAGGTGTGGAGCCGCCGGCGGTGGCGTCCTCACTGACCCCTGAGAGAGGCAGCCGGCCTCACGGTGGCTCTGTCCCCCTGCTGCCTGGCTCCTGCCTGGCTGCTGTGATGGCCACTGCAGTGTGTCCTCTTCAGTGAGTCACAGGGTGCTCAGACATCTGGGGACCTTGCCTGGGTCTGCACGTGCGGGTATGCGCAGAGGGGCCAATGTGACGCCGCAGCGTGTGCTGAGCCGATGGCCCGCCAGGCGGTGGGTGACCCATGGGGCCGAGCGGTAGAAGGGACAGAGGAGGGGTGGCAGTTTGCTCGGGTGTGGGGCGGACACGAGCCAGGCTAGGTGGCAGGCGTCTCTACATGCACTGGAAGTCCCACCGTGTGGGAAAGGGGACAGGTCTGCTATGAAGACGGAGAGAGGAATTCAGAATAGAGCGCAAAGCATGTGCCACTCTTGTAAAGAAAAAGCTGTAATTCAAGGCCCCGCCCCCAGGCTCTGAGTTTAGATGGGTCTTGGTTCAACCTCCCCCCAACCACGTCCTCACCTGCTGGCCTGGGGAACATTACTTGTCTTCTCTGAGTGTTGGTTCCTTCTCTATAAATTGGGAATAACAACAGTGGAATGAGATCATAAGAATAATCAGGTTTTGAAGCAAAATTACCAATTTTCAAAATAACCTTTGAAAATCCTTTAAATACCATTAGGTCACCAGGAGCTGGACTCTAAGGAGCTCAGAATGCCAAAAATTAACTTCCCTCATTTTTCCTTGGCCTTCCAGCTGTGGCCAAGTTGCCCGGGGCAGTCGAAGCTGAGACCCACTTTTAAAGGAGGTGTGGGAGGCATCGGAGGATGAGTTAGGGGTCTCTCTGTTTCTTTTTAATGAGCCCACAGAACTGAACTGTCATTTCTGTTAGACGCATCCATGACACAATTCTCCTGCAGAGTTTGGAAAGATGAAATAAGACACTGTTTATGAAAGGTCACGGTACCTTCACCGGTCAGACGGCAGTAAGTGTGACAGAGGGATGTCCCGTGTACTTCTACAAGGGAGGTTCGGCTGTCCTGACCTGCTCTGCCTAGTGTTTGTGAAACCCTGCGGACAAGTCAGGGTGCCCGGGAGCCACTGGGGGCTGAGGTCACAGGGCGTGGAGCAGGAGCAGGACACCTGGACTCTCTCCCATGCCCCAGGCTTGTATGGACACAGGTGGTGACCAGATGCTGCCAGGCAACAGGCACCAAGCACACTCCCACCTTGACTTCCTCCTCAGCACCACCTGCCACCAGGGGAGAACATGGAGCCCGCCCCTGGCCCCTGCCACTGCGGTGTCGCCAGGCTGGTACCATCCGCCCTCCCCAGGGCTATACGACCACGACACGACTCTGTGGGGTGCAGCAGGCTCCCCGGCCACTCTGAGGTGCGCTTGCTGTGCGCTGGCGACTGCTTGCTTTCTTACTGCGCCGTGACCTTTTTCCAACATCAGCAACCCACTTTTATAGTAATATTTCCACAACTACTATTTCAGAGAGACTAGGAAAGAGAGGTACATTTTGTACACAGTGGAAGAAAATAAAAGTAATAATAAAAAATAAAAACTTCCCTCAACCCCATGGAGAAATGAGTGATTAGTGACTGTTTTTGCCCAGGCTTTAGAAACAGTTCTCGGCTCAAGAAATCCCCTGTTGTCAGTGAAGGGAGAGCCCCCAGCCTATGGCCTGAGAAAAGAAATGGACATATGCCTGCTTGGGTGAATGTCTGATTTCCTTTGTTTCTTTTCAAAAAAATTTAAAATTGATTTTGAGAGAGACATCGACTTATCGCTCCACTCATTCATGCCTCATTGGTTGATTCTTGTACAAGCCCTGACCACGGATGGAACCCACAACCTCGGCTTGTCAGGGTGACGCTCTAACCATCAAGCAACCTGGCCAGGACTGTGAACAACTAAATTTCAAGGCAGAATCAGAGCTGCAACAAGGCTCAGTGAAGAAACAGTCGGCGCCTCAAAGGCCTAGGAACCTCTGACACGGACAGTGTGGTCTGAGAACGCCCAGCTTGCGGTGCACAGCCACCCGGCCCCTGTCCCACCAGGCAGCTGGTCAGGCTAGAGACAGTGATAATGTTTAGAGGACAGAGTCGTGCTTGGGGATCAGTGCCACAGGATTGGGGTGTTCAGGTAACAGCAATGACGAAACACGTGTCACCGAGTGCCGGGTCGGGCTGGCCCTTAGAGGGTGTGACAACAGAGTGCGTGGGACTTGACTGACCCAGTCTGGGCTCCTCACACCCTGACCCAGTCCCCACGGCCAGGGCAAGGCTGGGTCTGATCAGCTCGGGCTGCCTGGCTCACCCAGTCATGGAGGCCGGTGGGAGTGGGGTAACCCAGGCTGTACCCTGACACCAGGCTGAGACCCCCACTCACACCGCACTGCTCTGCACGGTCTGCGAGGGGCTCTCCTCTCCTGGGACGTGACGTAAGTGGGACAGGCCTTTGGGTCTCAGCCTACAAAGTACCCTGAAAGGGTCACCCTGTCCCCTAAAGCAATAGGGAATGAACTTGGCTGAAACTTTTCTCAGAGCTCAGCACACTAGTGTTCCAGGTAGATGGGAGTTTACACTCAGGGACATGACCCCAAACTGCACAGCTTGGGTTAACAAGAGAGGCACTCTCTCCGGGGCCTACACCCCCTCCCACACCCCCCCCCCCGTGACTGTCAGCCACAGGCACACTCAGATGGTTTCCCGTGCTCCTGCCTCCGACCTCAGACGTGTCTGCTGCTGCCGGGGGAAAGAGCATGGCTTCCGTGGAGGAGGAGGGGACACCCGGAACTGCAGGCCCGCAGCTCTAAGTGAGGCCACACAAACCACCCCACCAGGCCACAGGGAAATGCACATACGTTCCAGATGAACTGTCACTGCTGGACTTGCGGTCCCCGGCTGGTTGGGGCCAACCTAACAATCTCTCTGTGGAATAGTTTGTTCTGAGTGGAGTTTTCTCATTGGTTTCATCAGACTGATTTAAAGTCAAACTTGACCTCAACCCATGGGGGGGAGGTGAAGTGGGGCGGCCCGTACCTGGGACTTACTTATTTCATCAGCTTCATCATCGTAGATGCCGTTACCTGACTGTGGAAGCCTGAGGATGTTGCGTGTGTGAAACCACTTGGATAATAAGGAACGTCTCGACCCCGCCAGGCTCGGAACTGGAGAGCAGTGGTGTTCAGCTCTCCTCCCTGACCAGCCGGGTGGGGTAGTAACTGCACGGGGCAGACCCTCTGAGCAGCTGGGAGGCTCACACGCGGCCTCTCACAGGCAGGCCTGTCCTGCGCACTCGCTCAGGCTGGTCACCGGAGGAGGAGTGCATAGGGGTGACAGTCGGCTCTCACACCCATGTTAGATGGAAGTGGTCACATCACCGTTGCCACCCCTCACCATGTAAACAACGGCTGGTACCTCCCAATCACACCCACGCCGTCTAAATCCAGGACTTGACTTGGCTATATTGGAGCTGGATCTCAATTAACATCATTCCAGATTGTCTCCTTGCAGTACCACAAGTACAAATGGGTTGAGACGTCAAAGTCCAGGGACATTCAGGTTCAGTGGTTTACAGTAGAGGTTCATATCTTAGGAAAGGTTCCTATCGCCGGCCTGGGTGACATTCCACAGATCTGCCACCTCCTGTGACATTCTCTGATGCATCAGAGGGTGGCAGGCAGCGAGCATCTAGAGAACAACGGAACAACGGAGTGGGAAATGTCAGTCAGCGCAAAAGGGCAACCATCCAACTATCCAAAGGACCCCTCCCGGACCCGGAGGAAAGAAAGAGTTTGGAGCTCACACCTACTTCACTGAGGAGGCAGGTCGCTCACAGGTCACACACATTGCACCAGGTAAGAGATGAGAGTGAATGGCACCTTAGACATCCCTTCTGTTTCTTAGTCTAACACAGTCACATAAATGACCCACAGAGAAAAAAGAAAACAAATATATACTGATTTTCCATCAAAAAGGTTACAAACTTGCAAACAATGTAACACCTAGGAAAGCATGCAGAAAAAAGGAGTTCACAGCATTTTCTCCATAGAAGTTGTGCTCAGCTTTCATAGGGGTCGGGTTACTGAGAATGGATTCCATCTGCTCCATCACACTCTACAACCTGTGCTCCCGGTGATGCACAGGGCTGCGGGGTGACCAGTGTCCGAGGTGTGGCAGGGCGTGTGGCACAGCCTGAGCCCGTCCACTCGAGGAAACTGATGGAACTGGAGGGTAACGGAGGCTCTCCTCAATGATGCCGTCATTTTTCTTCATTCTTCGGAGATTATAGCTTAAATTGTGTATTACAAGCCTTAATCATTGTCCCCTGTATTGATTAAAGCAATTTAGCAACAGGAGCAGATAAAACCACAGTATCAGTCCACGCTGAGAAAGCGTATGCTAAGTGTCATTAGCTGTAGGGTATGAGGGGCTGTGCCTCACGCCATCACTCAGGGATCTGGGCGTCTTCCCGCTGGTGATGACGCCACCCCCGAGGACCTCAGAGACCCTGGCCGGCTTCCTTGCCCTCGGCCAACAGTGAGGACAGAGAGCAGCAGGAAGATGACACGGAGGACATCACAGGTCACCCTGGAAGCACCACGTTGGGACTCTGCCCACATGGCATGAGCCAGGACTGTTGCACACCCGGCGTGCTGCACAGAGGCGGGGCACCGGAGTCTAGCTGTGCGTCCAGGAGGAAGGAAGATCAGACGCAGAGCCGCGAAGCCCGCACACTGTGCCCTCTGAGGGGTCACTTTAGTGTGAGCGCGGCTTCCCCACACAGAATGGAACCCCCGGAGGCCAGTCTTCTGGTCTCACTGTCACAAGCGTGCAGGCCTGTGACATGGGTGTGAGCTATGGATACGGGAGCTACATTAGGATAGAGAGGGCTGGCACAGGGCATTTCTGTCACGGACGTGGGTGGCGAGCGTGCAGTATGTTTCTTGGGTCAACGAGGGAAGCGTTGGCCTCCCAGGCGCCACTCACAGCCGCCGTGGTCCCCGCCTACTTCCGGGCTACGCCCACTCCCACGGCTTCTCCTGCGCAGTAGCCCCGCGGATCACGGCCCCTCTCGGATCACGGCCCCTCTCAGATCACGGCCCCAACCACAGTCAGCACAATGTAACAGAGATTTTGGATTAGTTAAAAAAAAAAAAAAAATTAATTCCACAGACATCACACAGAGTATGAGCTCCGTGACAGGTACAGCACTGTTCAGCTCAGATAGTGACTGGAGGTGACGCTCACTTGCGGGCACCTCTCTCTCTTTTGACTTTGTGACACCTGCCACAGACTGACAGTGGATTACTACTAATTCAGGATTTTCTACACAATTTGAGGATTATTCTTGGATATTATTATTATCATTATTATTTACTTTTTACAAAGAGCCTAATGGCGCTCGAGTTCGGGAAACAGGAAGCCCGCCGCTCCCCTTCCCACACCTGCGCCCCTGAACGCTGACCCACTGAGGAGCAGGGAGCGACTGACCTGTTTGGGGTGTTTCTAAGAGCGTGCGGCGGGGACCCAGGCCCATTCTGCTCCTTCTTCCGCTGTCTCTTGTGTGACGAGGCAGAAAAGAAAAGAAAAGGAAAGAAAAGAAAAGAAAGACAAACAAATAAACAAAACCAAAACAGCCAGGCCCAGTGTCTAATGAATAGGTGATCATCCGTATTAAGGTTATAAATAGGTACCGCCCCAGATTCAATATGAGACCTCCATTAAGGGTTCTCTTGAAGCATAAAATCTAATTCATTATTGTTTTTAGAAATTATTTCCCTCGGGTATCGGCCCAGGACAGGCTTCTTTATCAAAACTCACTGCTTTGTATCATCTGCAATCCAATTAAAATTCCTTTCTTTCATACTAATGATATTTTGAAGGTGGTGTGTCAGCTTCAGATACATCAGCGTAGGTGACGGCGCATTTTATGGACTGGCTGGCGTCCTTTGAGGCGGAAGAATAAGATAAGATTTCCATGGAAATTTTTTGGCTGCCCTTTCACCCTCTCACTGCCCCCCCACCTCTGCCAGTTTCTGAGATGCAGCTAAGACTCCAATTCCATGCTCTCTTGCCTCCATCCCCCAGTTCCTCCTGAGTCCTCCCTCCCTTCCAACCTTTCTTTCTTCTGACCTTTCTTCAGTGTCTTCTGCACTTTCTAAGGACCACAGGAGGCTGCAATACATTTAAATGGTCCTGACTCTACAGGATCATGTCTTTTTCTTTGGCATGTGAAAATAAAATTGCATCAGCTCTAGACAATAATAATAATAATAATACAAGCCATTTGTTGGCTCACAAACTTCCCGCTCATTTTTGACTTGCTAGTTCCATCATAACCACCCAGAGCCATGAGCTGACCCTGTGCTGAGTCGCGCCCGCTCTCCTCGAGAATTACTGAGCCTGGAGTGTAGGGGTGGGGGTCTTGGGGACCTGACACCCGCAGTCTTGCTAACTGCATACATGTATCAGTGGTGGGAGGCACAGGGTGGGAAAGGAAGCTATTAACTCACATTTTTATTGAACACTGACTCACTGAGAATTGAAGATTTTTTCTGAAAAAGTTACTATTGCGCAGACAACATTATAACGGGTTGCAGAATACAAGCTGTTAATTTATTTTCTGTCCCCGATGATTATGATCAATTAATTCCTTTCTTATTCCATTAGGACCCATTCTCAGCTTTTAGTGCTTTCTGATTGCCAACAAAATATATAGAAATTCAGCACTGAGAGTTCACGACAAAATCTTTTTTTTTTTTTTTTTTTTTTTGCCCTGGTAGGACCAGCTTGTATATCAAGCTTTTATAAAAAGGGAAGGGAAAAAAGAACAACAGGAATGCAAAGAAAGCTTATTAACTTATTTCCTTCCTGCCTGGACCTGCTCAGTGTGTAATGTCTTGTGCCCTCCCATGCCCTGATCTCCCCAAAGTCCATTCCACTCCAGGCGTCTGCACAACTCCACTCCCCGAGGCCCAGTGAGGCAGAGACAGAGGTCAAAAACATATTCATAATGTATTCACAATCCACACTTGCCATCCTACAGATGTATTTCTTGAATGGATTTAATGCCAAGCAACGATAACCGACATAATCCCTAGGTCGTGGCAGGGAGACCAGGGCATTGTTTGGATACTGTGCTCACCTAGTGGGGGAGGGAGCACTTTCTCTTGGGTATTAATACAATGACTGTGCACCCTGGCTCTCTTTCCTGCTTTTCTCTTTATTGTTCTTTTCATCCCATTAGCGGGTTATGACTTAATGTTATTATGACTTGCAGGATTCATATTAAGTGATGGAAGAATCACATGCTTTACGGAAAACTGAAAGCAAAGGCCCTGGCTGGGTAGCTCAGTTGGTTGGAGCATCGCTCCAATACACCAAGGCTGCGGGTTCGATCTCCAGCCAGGGCACATACAAGAAGGCATAAATAAGTGGAAGAACAGTTTGATGTGTTTCTCTCTCTCTTCCCCTCCCTCCCTTCTCTCTCTCTAAAATCAATCTTAAAAATCTGTTTATTAAAAATTAAAAAGGAAAACCATATATTATAAGGAGTCTCCTCCCTCCCACCCTCCCTCCCTCCTTCTATCCCTTCTTCCCTCTCTCTTGACCACCTCCCCCTTCTGCTCTCTCCTCCTTCACATACACTTTAGTATTTCTTTATGAACAGAGGAGAAGAAATAAACGATCAAAGGGAACAGGTCCAATGGGCTGCCGTGAATGCAAGCCTGTGTGTTATGAGCCAGCTGCTGTCTGACTTGTCCGCAGCATTCAAAATGCTTAGTCTCCTTTGTTTGTGCCATTACTCTGCCCTTCCCCTGTCTTAGGCGTCCCCTGTCACAATTTACTGGGAAGGCAAACCTTTCGTAAAATTTTAAAATGACGGCTATGTGCAGTCCCTATGAAAAAGGAGTTAAGAAAAGTGAATGAAGTCTCACACAGAGGAGACAATTCCAACTGTGTGCAGGGGTGGGGACAGGGACAGTGTCCCCAGGATGCGGGGGGGGGGGGGGAGCCAGAGCGAGCAGTGTCCGAGCTGCCACGCCCTGGGGCACCCAAGCGTGTTCTCGCACTGGGAGGTCTGAGTGTTGCTCGAGGGGCTTCTTTTCTTAAGTGATATTGCTAGTTATCTTATTAATGGCCTGTGGAAAAATCCTAAAATGATTCCAGAACCTGAAAACTGTCACCAATAATTAGCAGACGTATTTCTCTTCACATATGTAGATTCTTGCCCTTGGACTCCATTATTCTTTTTGTTTTTTGGCACTACTTAAAATACTTTTCAATTTTTAAATTGCAGTTGATATTCAAAATTATATGACAAGTCTCACGGAGAGAGCTGCCAGCTCTGCTCACTTTTCTGGATTTCTGCAGCAGCAAGAAATGACACAGAACTAGATGGCACTTTGTAATCTGCAGTGGGGGGAAGTGGAACTTCTTTTAGTGACTTTGGAGTCCCGATGGCATCTCCGCCACAGACACAGTTCCCAGCACGCCCTCCATTGGAAACCTTATTCTGCAGGGAAGCCGTTAGTTAACAGAATTCATCTCACATCTGGAACTGCATTGTGAGCAGGCACGCACTTCATGCCAACTTTCCCACAGTACTTCCCCTGGTCCTGGGGGAGCCCACGGGGCACCCGGGGACAGCCAGGGGGAGGGAGCCAGGGACCAGTGACTGGGTCATGGCCTCTATCTAGACGCAGGTTCGTGGCCCAGACAGGAAGCTTCACTTCTGTTTCCTAAAATCCACCCTGAAAATGGGGTTGAATTCTTGTGTTCTTCTACTCTGAGCTCTTCTGCTCCCACATCTCATTGCTGCCTCGCTGTACTGGTCGGTCCTGTCCCGCCCATCTGCACACCCGAGTAGCTGGCCCATTCAGGTGGAGAGGGAGCAGCTCCTGTTGAAACTGAACGCCTTGGATGTGGAATGTTGGCCCAGTCGGGACCGCCGAGCAGACACCAGAGCGAAGCCGGGACCAGCCATGTGCTTCCCATTGTCAGCAATCAGTGAGTCTGGAACACTCCAAAGATTCTTACACTCTCTGAACAACCAATCTTTATTTCAACCACTTCTACGGGTATCCTTCCAAACCGTGTTCCACATCCTTGTTCTTCGGGAGGGACGTGACGAATCCATGATGACGTGCTTGGGCACGTGTGTGGCCGCAGAGGACGGTGGCTGTCAGCACTGACTGCCAGGCTGGGTCCAGGGAGGGGACGGTCTCAGTGCTAACTCTCTCACCCTGTCGGCCCCTTTGTGAAATGGCCTTGCCCCAGCACGCCTTCCCCAGTTCCAATGTGCAAATCTGCCTTGCAAACAATGCTCGCCTCGGAAAATCTATTTTCTCTACGTTCCAAAAGGGAAGAGTCTCTTTTCTCTTGCTCACCTGGCACCTGATGCTCACCTGGGCTACATAGGAGCCCGTCAGAGGTTCCTGGAGTGAATAACCAATGCTACGGTAACCGTGGGAGGAGAAGCACGAGGGGCCCGGAGCACGCAAACAGCTTCCCTCGGTCCACGGTTCAGAAGCTTGAAACACACACACTCCATGGGTCTCTCCTGGCTTCTAAGGGGCCTCTGAGAAATCTCTTAGGGCAGGGATTGGGAACCTTTTTGGCTGAGAGAGCCATGAACGCCACATATTCTAAAATGTAATTCCATGAGAGCCATACAATGACCCGTGTACATTACACATTATCCAATAAAAATTTGGTGTTGTCCGGAAGGACAGCTGTGGTGGCTCCAGCCACCCGCAACCATGAACATGAGTGGTAGGAAATGAATGGATTGTAATACATGAGAATGTTTTATGTTTTTAACATTATTATTTTTCTTTATTAAAGATTTGTCTGCGAGCCAGATGCAGCCATCAAAAGAGCCACATCTGGCTCGCGAGCCATAGGTTCCCGATCCCTGTCTTAGGGCCTGGTTAGGGTTCGGGTTAAGTAGTATGCTTTCTTGCCACAAATTCTTCTATTATTATTTTTTTATTATTTTATTTTTACTTTTAATTTTCTAACCTTTCCCTTTTCTGGGACATCCTCCCTTCTCTCCAACTAAGTGGTTCCAGAAAAGTCTTCTGGGACCAGCCTCTGGAGACCCCGTTCAGGGACGCCGCTAGGACTCTGCCTGGGCCACCGGACTGGGGGAGAGGTCCTTCGAGAAACATGACCCCGCACGGCTTTCTGCGTATTTTCCACTGCACTTGACTTTAACCACCTGGGTGCCTGCTTCTGTGTGCCTGCCTGCCTTGCGGCTGCTCACAGCACTGAACTCTGTCCACATCCACCAGGTGACCTGTTCTGTGCAGTCACCCACTGCCCAGAGGCCACTAGGTACTATGCATAGGCAGGCCGGCGCGTTCGTCTGCCTACGCTGTCCTCACTTCTTCCACATACAACACAGTGAACGCACATCAGGGGGGACAGTCAACAGGTCCTGTTGCCAACCCTTCTGTTTCCCTGGATCTCACGTTGTCACGGAGAAGTGCCACCCTCATGGCAGTGATGTGACATGATGACAAGTCCCATTCTTAGAAGGAAGCTTATCTTCCACGTGTTTTTGTCCGATCTAATTATGATGACTCGTTCTGTTCGATTTAATTTTTCAATTTCAGAAATCTCCTTACGGGACTATTAGATGGAAGATGGTCACCATCCCGAGACCTCTATGAAGTGATGTGTCCCCTTTAAAAATGTATAAGCACCTCAATTTATTTTATTTGACAATGAGCTTTACTAACAACTGTGTGCTTGAGACAGCTCCTCAAAACACACCACGGTTTGTCTGGTCCTATGAGAAGTTCACTTTAAGAAACGGCAAATGTCAAGTTAATCACAGTGATAGGTTGTCATGGCGTCTCCTTGTAAGTAACAGTTTTATAAACCACTTTTTGTTGAAGGAAATGAATGTGTATTGGGCTGTGGATTAGGCTTTCTTGCTGTTTGTTTTTTGATTCTCGGAGAATGAAGGTGACGGATGACAGACGGGTAAGGAGGTTATTTCAAGTGTCCTCCCTGCACATCTCCTCTCAGTGGGCTGACAGCTCCAAGGCATAGCTGAGAGGGGAGTAATTATGCAGGACCTGTTTGCATGTTTGCTGGAAGTGGCAAGAAGAGCTGAGGTGTCATGGATGGGTGATGGTGGGGGCGGCAGGGGTGAGGAGACAGGCTTAAAGTATTTTACAACTCGAGAGGCCACCAATTAGCTCTGAGAGAGGTTAGGAGGGGGACGAGGGGCTGATTCAATCCGGCAGGAAAGAGACGTCTGCCTTGGCTGCACTCATTGTTACACGGGCTTCAGTGTCTTTTTAATTGGCTCCCCTGTTGTATTCCTCTCCCGACTTTTGAGGTTCTGACACCATGCACTCCATGCGATGTCTATTGTGGACGTGATCAGTGCTGGGCAGAGTAAGTGTGCGGAGAGACCATCAGGTCTGGGCTCTGAGATGGGGGCTCTGTCTGGGTGTGGACCGAACGGGAGAGAGGCAGCAGGAGACAGAGAGAAGAACCATTGTGTCCACAGCTCTAACAGGGGCCAGAGGAAATAAGAGGGCCAAACATCGGGCCACACCTGGTCATGCAAATTACTGAGAGCCCTATGTCTAATAATGGGGACAGGATACACCAGGTGGTGATGTATTTCCTGAAAACGCTTTTATTCCGACAGGCTAGATGAAAGAAATTTCCAGTAAGTGAGAACAGCACAGGTAGCAGGAGTGGGCTGAGAGACTCACGGGGAAGGTTGTCTATTAAACCCTTTATAGGACAGAAGGCCTTTTAGCAACATGTGGAATAGAAGAGGGCGTGTCCTTATTTGTAAAGGAGATACAAAGAGTGAAAGGGCAGTCGTGACACCAAGCTGCTTGGCCCTGCACAGGCGGACGCTGTGAGACACGTGCAGGTGGGACACGTGTGCCCTCTGATGTCATTTCTGTGCCACGCACGCTGAGTCCCGCTTGCCTCCTGTCTACTGTGTCTTCAGTCTTCGCCCCAGAATACTGACCCCCGGGAGCTGGCAACAGCCACAGGCGTCCGAGCTCCAGCAAGTGCTCAAGTCTAAAGTACACGTGAGTTCACAGGGTCGAGACGCCTGCCCCATGAGGTTTCAAACTACAGCTGATTAAAAGGACATGACGCCCAAACCTAACTCTGAGGCATAGCGAGAGCCCGCAGCGCTGTCCGAACAGCAGCGACCTGCTGCTTGTGGGGAACAGCCCCTGCCCCACCCACACTGGACTCGACCCCTCGGAAGAATAACTGCACAACTTCTGTTTTCTGAATACATTATCATTTAATCGAACAGGCAGAGAAAAACAGCACCTTGTGTTAAAGAAACACTAAATTGCCTCCTTTCTGCTTATAGAAAAATCAATTCATCTTTACGTCAAACTCGATTTTTGTTCTGTTCCACTGTGTACCACATTGCCAAGAGTCTGTTTGAGGTCTCGAGGCAGCAAAAGCAGTATTAAAACTCGGCCGGACTGCGATCGCCCGACGGATCGCCCAGCCGGGAGCCCAGGACGCCATCTGCAGGTGTGAGACTCAACGCGTATGATGGGAACAGGAGGGAAGGGTTGCAACACACCCGCCCTGGTGTTAGGGGTACAGTCCTCAGAGCCCAGGCATCCGTGCAAGCTGGATGACCCGCGGTCTTAGACAGAGACTGTCCTTCATGTTGTGGGCTCTGAGCCCTGTTCCTCATGGTCACTTACGCAGGTGCCTCCTTCCTTGCCGCGGGGTTCAGACACGAAGTCCTTGTCACAAACATCTCCTGCCACCTGGGCCATTTCCCACGTGGACCCACTGGGCAGGTGAGGAGGCAAGAGTTTTGACACAGAAGCATAAAATGAAGCTTTCTGAAATAAAGGTTTCCAAGATAATGGTGAAGAAAAGGAAAAGAGAAATTCTGTGAAGAGCCCCCTTTGGTGCCATTTCCTCATTTTTGTGTCTGCTGACCCCACCTCCTTCTGCATCCTACAGATCAGTCTCACAACAGCACAAATGAAATAATATAGTCACGCGTGCACTTGGGTTCATGGAGGCGAATGGGATCAACACGGTGCCGATCCTCAGGGCAGCTCACTCGCGGGGTTTGGAGACTGCAGCAAACAAACCAACACTGCCATTTCAGGTACTGGAAAGTGTCATTACAAATACAGGCCTGGGTCAGTATTTCCAGATTAGAAAAGGGTTTTAGGAAGATCCTTTCAAGGGAGAGAAACCTCAATGCTGAGGGAAAGTCATGTGGAAATGCTTGCACAGAGAGCTCTAGGCAGATGTGGTTGCCACAAAGGGCAAAGGCCCCGAGGTTGGGACTAGGCATGCTCACAGACCAGAGGGCCGACTGGGAGGGTGGCAGCATTAATCACCCCACACAGTCGGTCAAGGAACTCAATGGGACAGGTGTTACTCTTCTCCTCTTTCAGGGTGAAGAGATTGAGGGATGAATACACATCCTTCTCTAGCTCATACAGTCACCCAGATCGACTACATTCTGGGCCATGACACACATAAACAAATTTAACAGGACAGAAATCATACAACACCTATCCTCAGACCACGATGTAATTAAACCAGAAATCAATAACAGAGAGATAGTTGAAAAATCCCCAAACATGTAGAGATTAAACAAAAACACTTTTTAAATAATACATGGGTCAAAGAAAAAAAATTGCAGGAGAAATAAAATATTTTCAACTAAATGAAAATGAAAACACATACCAAAATTTGTACAGTGCAGCAGAGGCAGTACCTAGAGGAAAATTTATAGCATTAAAATGTATATATTCAGCTCTGGCTAGCTGGCTCAATGGTAGAGTGTCAGCCTGGCATGTGGAAGTCCTGGGTTCAATTCCCAGCCAAAGCACACAGGAGAAGCGCCCATCTGCTTCTGCACCCTTCTCCCTCTCCTTCCTCTCTGTCTCTCTCTTCCCCTCCCACAGCCAAGGCTCTATTGGAGCAAAGTTGGCCTGAATGCTGAGGATGGCTCCATGGCCTCCACCTCAGGCACTAGAATGGCTCCAGTTGCAATGGAGCAATGCCCCAGATGGGCAGAGCATCACCCCTTGGTGGGCATACCGGATGGATCCCGGTCGGGCACATGTGGGAGTCTGTCTCTCTGACTCCCTGCTTCTAACATTGGAAAAATACAAAAAAAAAAGTATATATTAGAGAAGAAAAATATCTAAAACCAGTAATCCAAGTTTTCACCTTAGAAAACTAGAAAGAGCAAATTAAATCTAAAGTAAGAAGAAGAAAAGAAATAATAAGAATCAGGGCAGAAATCAATGAAATCACAAACAGGAAATCAGTAAAAAAAAAAAAAAATCATTGAAACCAAAAGCTGGTTCTTTGAAAGGTCAATAAAATTGATAAGCCTTTAGCCAGGCTAATGAAAAAAAAAAAAAAAGGAAGAACACAAATTACTAGTATCAGAAATGAATAAGAGAGTATTGCTACAGATCTCATGGAATTAAAAGGCTAACACTGGAATGCTATGAACAGCTTCATGCTGAGGAACATGATAACCCAGATAAAATGAACCAATTCCTGGAAATACACAATTTACCAAAGCTCAAACAAGTAGAAACAGGCCGCCTGGATAGGCTTATATCTATAAAATAAACTGAATCAGAATTGATAACCTCCCAAACAGAAAGCTCCAGCCTCAGAAGCCACATGAATGGATCAATAAACTGTGGTATGTCCAGACAATGGAATATCATTCAGCACTAAGAAGAAATGAAAAGACATGGAGGAACCTTAAATGCATATCATTAAGTGAAAGAAGCCAAACTGTCAAGGCCCTAGGCTGGTGGTGTGCCAGCTCTGTGGTATCCGGAGAAAGGTAAAACCAGGCAGACAGTAAGAAGATCTGTGATTGCCACGGTTTGATGAGAGGAGGGTGAACAGACAGAGCACAGAGGATGTTTAGAGCAGTGAAACTACTCTGCATGAGACCATATCGATGGATACATGTCATTACACGTCTGTCCAAAGCCACAGACTGTGGCTAAAAAATCTCAAAAAATCTAAAAAATACAATCTCAATAAAAATAGAGAGGCTGCAGTGTAGAGAGGTTAGTACCTTCCTAATACACGAGTGAAGAAGGAATTCAATTAAGACTGTGTCTTCCTTCCAGAACCTGGTGCTCAATGACCCTGCTACACGGGTCAGCTTCACATGTGGCCACCTGCAGGATTGCTTCTGGGCTGCGGTCCCCATATGCCTGACCATGGTCAGCTCAGCCCCACTCTTGTCAGGCTGTAGTGCTCTGTCTGCCCACCCTCAGGAAGGTCAAGAGTCTGATGTCTAAAATACCCTTAGAGACAAGGGCCTGCTGATGGAGCACTAATCAGTGGTGGGCACAGAAGTCCGTAGGAGATGCATCTCACTTCTACGTGAGGAAATTTCAAAGTGGCCAATGGGGGCTATTTCTGTTTTTCTGTCCAGTTTTATTATGTTCCTCCCCAAGTTCCTGCATGACGACTGCAGAGAGCTTGGGAAATGAATTCATGTGTCCCTTCTCTGCCAACTTCTTCCTCCCCTCAACCGTAGGAAGGCTTCGATAGAAAGACAGCTGGGAAGGCCTTTATTATTCCCACAGTCCACTCTGGTTGCGTAGAAATCACCCCGCCCCACTTAGTGGCACTGTCGGGAGAAGAGGAAATTGGATGCTACCTCCTAATCGTCCATTAACGAGCACATGTTCGTTGTGATACAAAAAACTCTTTGGCGGATTAATTGGAAGTATCGCCGAGTGGACTGGAGAATCTCAGCTAATGGCTCTGGAAAAGCAGTCTAAACAATTAATGGTGACCAATGAAACTAAATGGGGTAATAAATACTTCTGCTGACAGCTTGACAGGGACGGTCACCTGCCAGAGCCATCCTCGTTTCTGAGCACGGCAGCAGTAGGGAGGGGGTTCACAGCTGGGACAGAATGGCGGTGTGAGTCACAGCTGGGACAGAATGGCAGTGTGAGTGCTCCTGCTCCCCCTTACCCCGAGGATGCGCTCTCCCAGGGGACCCCGGGAAACACGGGGCGCACACTCAGTACACCAGTCAAGTCAGTCCCTACACTCTCACCGCTGACCCTTGTCTTGCCCGGCTGAAAACTGCATGCTCAGCCATGCTTTCCAGAATTCTCTTCCAGGGAAAGGCGTCTAAAATGTGGTGCTTCCCCCTACCATCTATGTTGCCCGGGAGCCTGGACTGGAGAGTTTATTACCAACGTCTTAGTTCTCCGCAGTGCACACGGGTGGAAGTCGGGGGTTTTGTTTGTTTGTTTGTTTGTTCATATTTTTCCGAAATGAGAAGTGAGGAGGCAGAGAGACAGACTCCCACATGCGCCCAACCCGGATCCACCTGGCATGCCCACCAGGGGGCGATGCTCTGCCCATCTGGGGCGTTGCTCTGTTGCAGCTGGAGCCATTCTAGCACCTGAGGCAGAGGCCATGGAGCCATCCTCAGTGCCTGGACCAACTTTGCTCCAGTGGAGCCTTGGCTGTGGGAGAGGAAGAGAGAGATAGAGAGGAAGGGTGGAGAAGCAGATGGGTGCTTCTCCTGTGTGCCCTGGCAGGGAATTGAACCCAGAACTTCCATACACCCAGCTGATGCTCTATCGCTGAGCCAACCAGCCAGGACTCGGGGGTTTTGTTTTTGACTGTGTTTCAATTACTCCTTTGTTTACTTTCTCCATCTATCTCTAGCTGTGTTCAATGAGCGTTGGCCCAATTACAAGTACAGAGCATGTGCCTCTTATTTAACTTTCTTGGTTTCTTATAAAGTTAATTATCCATATGCTTTGTCCCCATTCTGATCTATTTTCTGATCAGTGTACTTCTGAGTATGCTAGCAAGGGGAAATCAATCAGCCCAGAGGCACGTCTAGCAGCCTCTGTCCTTCTCACTGGGATGGCACCAACACAAATACGAGGTTCTGGCCGTGACGGCGAGGGGTGACTATGAGATGTAAATCCATGCTCCTTTTAGAAAGTATAGGAATAGTGACAAGACTGGCCAGTCCTCTGTCTTCAGCATTGTGTTCCTGGGTCCCTACCGGTGGTGTCCCTGGGCAAAGTGGACTGTCCAGTTCCAAGCAGCACGGTGATCTCTCTGTCATGGCTGTTGCTGGAGCACTCGCATAGGGAAGGTCATTAAAATCCATCACGTTCTTCCATTCTGATGTCACCTATTGCTCTGAAGTGTCATCAGAAGGTTTCCTTAAGCAGGCCATCACCCCTGCTCCCCAACACCAGGAGACCACACGGAGCCGTCCATACGTTCTTTGTTCTTTTCACTGTTACGACTGGGTTGTTTTTCACTCCCTTATATTCCAAATTGCTGCTCTGATTCTCTGCTTGATGTACTCCAGTGTTGATTCCCTGTATGTTACCCTTCGTTTCAGTTAGTGTAGCCTTCATTTCCGGCTGGTTCTTTTTTTACGGTTTCCATGTCCCTTTTTGTGCTTATTATTTCTCTGTTGAAGTTCTGAGCATTCTTATAACCATTACTTCGAATCCTGTATCTAGTAGTTTTGTTTGCCTCCTTTTTGTTAAGTTCTTTTTCTGGAGATTTCTCCTGTTCTTTCATTTGGGACTTCTCTACCTTGTATTAAAAGTACCTACTTCCTCTCTCCTAGGTAGCAAACTCCTAGAAAACACAGGCATGACTTGTCCCAGTCTTTCTGAAGGTGTGACATAACAAATCCCCGGTGTGTGAGTTGCACACGTGAACAACAAAAGACAAGTGACAGACTGCACTTAGTGTGTGTCAGTAGGTGGCAGGCACGATTTTATAGGTAGCATTGCTCATTGGGTGGCTGAACAGTAGCAGATGTCAAAGCTCCTGACACTGTCTTATGGGTGACAGGTGTGGCGTGCCATGAATATTTCAAACCTTAGAACATGCTTTCTGCTTTAGGAAATTACCAACTCCGATTAGAGACCGGTATTCGCTTGTCAGACCACACGTGTGAATGATAACGCCAATATTCTGAGAGCAGGGGTAACCCATTTCGGAACTTCTATTTACCTAGACAGTGGGACCTCAAGTGACAGCTGTATCACATGGGCTGATGGCACTTGTCCTCCAGCCTCCTAGGTCTACCTGCTTCACGTATTCCTGTCACTTCTTTGCTGACTGTGACCTCCACAAAATTTCATGAATAATGTGTTATTTGGACCCGTGACCCCTGTAACAATGGGCAAAAGCAAGAAACCAAACACCGGGGCTCTTGACCAGCTCGCTGTGTAACAGATGGGTCGTGCCTGGCCTCTGAGTTCCGGCACAAACAGTGGGGACAGGCAGGCAGCTGAAACACATCTTCCCACCGCGCTCCGCAGACCCAAGTCATTTCAGGCTCCATTAAATGGTGATTCATCCTCGCTTGGCGATGTGCATTTCATTCTGGCTAAACACATTTGTTCCCGGAGCTGATGGGCTTCAGCGCTGTGTGCACGGGGGCCGGCCAGCACATCCCGTTACTGTGAGGGCTGATGGCTGCTGACCAAGGTGCCCCTGGGTAGAAGGACGGGCATCCTGACATTGGAGCGCCTAGCACGGGGCTGAGCTGTTGTCGTGCTTAATTATCTAGCTGTTATAAGGCAAATGTTCCCAGGTCTGACATGTTAGTTGACTTGACATTCAGAAATTGATGCTGGGGTTTTATGGAGTGACACCCAAGGTGGAAGGCCAGGACTCCTGCCCCCGCCTTCATCCTGCCCCCGCTGGCCCTGCGTGCCCCCATTACCGCACCATTGCTGATAGAGAGGGGGCACAGTTAAACGTCTCAGGAAGAGAAGAGGCCTGCAGCTTTCAGGGGAGGGAGCTCAAGGTCGGGGAGGTCTGAATTTGACTTAAAGAGAAAGGGACCTTTTTTTAAAAAACAAAAAACAAAATTCTATTCTGAAAAATCTAATCATGGAAATGCAAACAAGAATTATTTCCGGTATTTCTTTAAACCGAAAAGTATTTCAGCTAATTTGCACTCCTCAATAGATGTTCTCTCTATAAAAACAGGGAAGCAAGGCCAAGGGTCCTAGGGTATATCTTCACGGAGCCCCATGCTCTCTGATAGCTCCCGTGCAAACACCCCTCCCTGCGGTAATGGTCACCACCGGTCAGGGGCCTCCCAAGTGCCAGGCTGTGTCTCAGGAGTTCCAGGACACCTTCTCACTCACCCCCCAGCACCACGGCCAACGGCTGCGGCTGATGGTGGCAGAGGAGTTGCGTGGGGTGGGCACACACGCTGACACACTCGTGTGGAGTGGGCACACACACGGATGCTCTCTTGAATTCTCGTGACAGCTCTGTGAGGTGTGAGGGCCCTGTTTGCTGAGGCCGTTGTCACCGACCCCCACAAACGCAGAAGCTTAAACAACACAAACTCAAGATCTCAGAGCTCTCTCCGCAGACGTCACCTGACTATGGTCGAGGTGTTGGCGGGCTGTGCTCCTTGAAGTTCAGAGCACGAGTCGGCATTGGAGTTCATGTATACTGTTGGCAGAACTGAGTTCCCTGAGGCTGTGAATGGGACAGCTGTCTTCTGGGGGGTCTTTCTAGCCTCAAGGGGCCTCACACAGCCCTCAGTTCATGGCATGGGCTCCTCCCTCCATCGTGACGGCAGGTCCGGCCTTCCCTTTGCAATTGCTGCATCTCTCCTCCGCGTTCCCATCCTCCCCAACCCTGACTCCCTTCCAGGGAGCATTCTGTGCTGTGACGGGCTCACTGGTTACACGGTTCTGCTCAGACTGTCTAAGATAACCTCCCCATCTCAGGGGCCATGATCCCGGTCACGTCTGCAAAGCCCCTCTGCCGTGTAATATAACGCACCACCATTCCGCTCCCCATAGGCCCACATCCCAAGTGTAAGAAATGAGTAAACGGGGCCACACGACGTTCATCTGCTCAAGAAGGAAGGGCTGTGAGCGGTGCAGCAGGAGCGGCCCAGGTCCCTCACCTCCACACCCGCCGTCACCTGCAGCCCAGGGGTTACTGAATGCCACTCGCCTCCCCCACACACAGTTTATCTTCTACCCTGAACACAGCTACCTGTCTGCAAAATCACTGCCATGAGCACACAAGACTCATGGGCGACCCGGAGAACAGAGCCCCATGTTTCAGAATGTCAGCACAGTGTTATTTTCTGACCACTGTTTCTCTCCTTTTAATCCCTTTGTAGAACTTTTTTCCTGAGTGGTTACCATATCTGTCCACTAAGATGCTTTATCCTGGTCACCAGAGCTGGTGCTCAATGGGGTTAAACAGTCACCTTCCTGGCTGCACTTGCTTAATTTATGCCTAAAGACATCCCTGTGACTTGGGTGGTTTTAATCCTCAAGGCGATGTTACCATGTTTCTGAGAAGGTAAACTCTTGGCTTCTGAAGTCACTGTGAGGACTCAGTTGTGCTTATCATAGAGGACAAGGGCGGAGACCACAGAGAGACCTCATGGATTCAAGTCCACAGCCCGTTGCCCTTGGATGGGACTTCAAGCAAGGTACCAAGCTCTCTTCTCTCCCCATACACTGGGCGGAGTAGACAGCCGTTCTGAAAATTAGCTGAATGTCGATATGCAGCATTTACAGCAGGGCCTGCCCCGTGGAGCCTACGTCTGCTCTTTCAGGTGGAGCAGGGCTATTGCTCGAGTATTACCCCCCAGACTCTACTGATTATTACCTAACCTTCTAATCACGACTCAATACAATAAGTCTCCAGACGCATTTTGATATCGTGAGGAACCGTGGAGACAACTGAAGTCATATCAGATATCTGCTCTAATAACTAGAGGCCG
Organism: Saccopteryx leptura; assembly: GCF_036850995.1. Classification (NCBI taxonomy): domain Eukaryota; kingdom Metazoa; phylum Chordata; class Mammalia; order Chiroptera; family Emballonuridae; genus Saccopteryx; species Saccopteryx leptura. Next base: position 249,442,483 of record NC_089504.1, read on the forward strand.
AAACTGTCATGAGTTCTGTTTCTGCCGTGTGCACGTTTGTTTTGCTCTATTTTGTTGTCTCTTACTATTATTAGCTGTTCTATCGCCTGCCTGTTCCTTGGTCCCACGTCACAACTGCAGTTTCGTATCTGCTGTGGTTTAGATACCCAACCACCAACCTCATGACTTGAACGTGCAGACTGAGTTCCAGTGACACCCCGGAAGCCTCCCCTGTACACAGAAACAACCTTTGTGGCATTCACTGGGCACGGCCCCTGCACAGAGCTCTGTATCTCGTGCCCTGACTCGGGCAAGCGTTTCCAAACCCCACTGTGGAAGCTGAGAGTGACATGCCAGGGTTCCCCCCTCACCGCCCGCGTGTACTGGGGAACAGCAGCCCCATCAGCCGTGCTCGGTAAGGCAGCTTCTGTCCACAGCATGGGGCCTGGTGTTGCCAGCAGACCCACCGCCCTTCCCACGCCCACCTCCTGCGATGCCAGCCACCTGCCGCCACTTGGACGGGGTGCCACAGCCCGTGCCAAGTCACAGCAAGCTCAGAGATCTCATTAACTTCCTGGATCCTGTTGCAGCACGACTGATTTACTGACATTCCTGCGAATTAACTAATCAGTCTGCTGCCAGAGGTCGGGACAAGGATTAAAGAGAAACTACCTCTGGGTGACAGTCAGGGCAGACTGCAATCTGTCCATCCCAGAGCTCCAGAGGCCGGGGAATGTCAGAGATCCCGGGTTCCACAGTCTTAGGGGTTCCTGGTTGATTAATCTCATCCAACTTCACCCCTTGGGGGAAACTCTGAATCAAGATGATAGATAATCAGAAAAAAAAACTATGGAGTCCTCCATTTCAGTTCATTTATGTTCTCAGTTCTAGAATTTTCACAGTATTTTTACCCCCTCTAAGATTCCATTTACGAAACTATTCTAGTTCCATATTATCTAAATTCTCAAGTATATTAGTCACCATTCTTAAATGTGTATCTAAAAACTAAAATATTGGCATCATCCGAGTTTGTTTCTCTTATTTTTTTTTCTCTTGGCCTAGTCCATGGGAATTCCCTGGGAGTCTTTCTCTTGCCTTACTAAACACTGAACACGGACATAAAACACCCTGAGATGTCATTTTTTTCCCAGAGAGATTTGATTTCAGCTCTGGCCTGCAGTAAGACTGGAGGCCGTTGACCTAATCCAATCATAAATTGAGTTGATTTGAGCCATTTTAATCTTTTTATGGCTGTATTTCTGGTTCCCTTGTAATCCTAAATCATAACCACTTAGTGCTCCCAGTGGAGAAGCTGTACTTTTTTTGTATAAAGGCCCAAGTTTTTGGTAAAGTCCAATGTTAATTTTCGACCATTTCTGGCCAAACTCTAAGCCCAGCTTCTCAGCCTCGTGGGGGCGGCTTTATGCTGGTCTCTCAGCCTCTTGGTGAGTGGTGAGGGGCTGGCCGATCCTCAGAGGCCGAGCGAGGCTCAGTGCTGGCTTGTGCCCTTGTCTTTCCCTCTTGTGGGCTTGCATTTCTGTCTCTGCCTCAGTCTACCAACGCCCACTACTCTGTCTGTGTCTGTCACACACACACACAGCAGCCACTGGATTATGAGGGCAGCTGTCCAATCACGATGCCCTTCCATTCAGTGCCCTGCCCAGCATGTAGCCGTGTCCACTAGCTGAGAGGTTGATAGGTGTTCACGTGCTTACTTTGACATGTGCACCAACCCTTCTGGACAGGCTACAAAGGTATACACCAGGATCGTATGTCTTACAAAAATCCACTCACCCATACTCCCTAGTAATGCCAAGATGGCCCCTCAGTTGGAAAACCTGGTTACATCCTAGTAAGCAGCATGCTCTTTCTCTAGAGACCTTCAGAGGCAGCACTGAGAAAATCTAAGACCAACAGTAGTGGGGAATACGAACTCCAGGCCCACCAAGAGCACCCCCACAGCGAGCGATCGGCAGGCGAGTCCCCGGAGCTGAGACCGTGGCTCCTCACCAGTGACCGGGGCATGTGTGTTAATCACTGAACCGCGGAGCCAATGTTAGCTGAGCCAGCTGCCCTCTCCATGTCCCATTGCTGCCCAGGGCCAGAATTGAGTCTTGTTTGCTGTGCTTGGCGGGCTCCTGGTCTGCTCTACAGGACAGTGGGGACACCAGGAGCGCCTCTGTCTCTCTGGATCTCTGCCCCGTGTCCCAGAGCTCTCCTACCCTGAGCTGCAGGGTACAGGCTAGAAGTCACAGGCAGAGGGAGTCTCAGCTTCAGTCTGCCTTAAAATACTGTCCCTGCAACCCCAACTGCATTTTAGGTCACATGGTTGAAGGTGGAGAGGAAGGTCGTGGGGACATGGCCAAGGCCATGATCCCCCCTCACTGCACAGAGGCTCAGAGATGGCATTTTCCAAATCCCGGCCCATATTCCAGAACGGGGTGCAGCAGAGAGCCAGGTGCCACACGGTGGCAGGAGATTCTGTGTCTGGTCCCTTCTCCAGGTGACTGTGAGGAAGGGCTGCTCTCTGCAGATGTGGCCTGACACAGCTGGGCCCCAGCTGCTGCCTGGTGAGACGCCTGTCATTCCTGCACCGGGAGGTGGCTCTTTTCATCATTTACCTTATGAGTCCCCTGCAGTGAAGTCATCGCAGCACACATACATCAAATGGAAGTTTGCACCCTGTCCCATGATGCCTCCCCCTGTATGGACCGGTGGGAAGTCTCCCCGGGCACCGCTGTCCCAGGGCCCACCTCTCGCCCATCCTCACCCCCCCCACCCCAGCATCTCCATGCACAGAGGGGCTCCCATCAGAGAGACAGATGAGCTTGCTAATGAAGGGGACGGGAATGGAGCCGCAAATGAGTGCAAATTACGCTGTCAGCGCTATTTACAATTGTGGTGGCACAGCGCCCAGCCGTTAGTCTCTGCAATTATCCCGTTCAGAGGACTTTCTGGTCAGGGGTTCGCACCACAGCCAAAGGCATTTGGAAGATTCTGCTATACAGAAAAGTTAGAGCCGCTATCAATGTCAGGACGCTGTGTATCCTGAGACCTAACTGTGGCTCAAAGCTCCGAAAATGATCGATCTGTGAGAATGAAAAGCTCGACATTTAGAGAAAACGCACGGTGCTTGTGGTCCGCGTCGCGCGGGATTGGAGGAGGGCGTCAAAACTCCCAACACAGCGGTCGGCTCAGCCTAAGTCCTTTGGACTTAGAAACTTTGGAGAGAAACTGTGACCACAAGTTCTCACATGCTTAGGAAATCTTTCTGGCGGCTTCTGAAATAACATGCGTACACAGTGCAATTTACTGCTGAGGACACTCTGAGCGGTAACTGCATCGAGATACATATGTGTATGTGTATATACGTAAGAATCTTACTTTATTATTTATGTCACTTTAAAAGAACATGAACAAGAGTGAATTTGTGCAACAAATAGCAACTAAGCACCAAGCAGGCCTCAGGCACGTGCGGTAGGTCGAGGTAGCTGCCGTGAATTAGTGGCTCGTGGGAGCTGTGTCAGTGGTCCTCTAGAACACAGGAGCATGTATCAGGGATGCTCTTCACGAGGCCTTGTTTCATCAGAAACCTGAATACAAACAGCCAGAGAGCCGGCGCGCATCAACATGGCTCTAATCACAGCGGCTGTGTACACAGCAGACGCCATATCCCGGTGACTCGCGGGCCCTCTGAGAGCCGGGGATCAATGGGTATGGATGGATTCGGCAGGGGCATTTCAAAGAGGTCTCGGTTTAAAGAAACGCTGTCTGTAGACAGGGTCCTCTTTGCATACGTGAAAGAGTGCCAAATCCTGAAAATCACAGTTATTTCGAAGTGCTTGCAAAAATTCTATATAGGGGCTGCTGTAACTTTGACATCGCTCAGTGAATCTTTTCTGGATCCGGCGTTCTCTTCCCAGCCTGTCTGTGAGACCCCGGAGAGCAGATGCGGTACCAACGCTCGTCTTAGGAGCCCACACCCCAGCTGTCGGAGCGAACACGCAGGGGAAGTCTTGCTGGGAGCGTGCTCCCCAGGGAGGCAGTGTGCTCAGGACCGAGAGCAGGCTGTGCGGTCCAAGGACCCCCGTGTTATGTACTTGTCTTCCACTCACGAGTTTGCTGACTGTGTTAGTTCCCAGAGCTGCTGTAACAGAGAGTAGACAACAGAAACATAGTCTCTCAAGGTCCTGGAGCTCAGAACCCTGAAGTCCAAGTGTCGGCAGGCCTGTGCCCTCTGAGAGGCTCTGGGGTGGACAGGCCTCCATTCCTCCTCAGCCCCTGGTGACCCCAGGGTTCCTGGCTTGTGGTAGCACCTCTCCCACCTCTGCCTCCATCCTCAGGGGGCTGTCCTATCCCCGTGGGTCTCCACGTCGTCTGTCGGTGCATCTGTGTCCCAGTATCCAAACTCCGCCCCCTGCAAGGATACCAGCTATAGCGGGTTAAGTCCTGCCCTAACCACCTCACCTGAACTTGATTACATCTGCAGAGATCCTGTTTCCAGGGAGGACATAGTCACAGTACTAAGTGTTAGGACTTCAACATATCCTTTTTGGGAATACACTCAACCCATAAAAATGACTGTGAACAAGGTCTTGACTTCTGGGGGCCCCAGGCTCCACATCAGTGAAGTGGACACGGTGAGATCAGCCCTGGTTATCTAAGAACCACCTAGGACCAGGTGTCAGCAGGTCACTCTGAAGTGGTGGCCCTCTGTAGCGGAAGGGACTGGACCCTCTCAGAGTCCTTCTCCTTTCAGGTCTTTAAGGGGAAGGGCTGTGGGGGGACAGGAGGGAAATGGGGCGAGTTAGGAAAACCACTTTCCGTTCTTACAGGCTCTACTCACAATCTGTAATGACACAAAGATTTAAGGAAATGGGAACTCCTTATCTGACTTGGGAAATCTGAGCCTGCCAGGCCTTTGACGAAACTGAAGTGCTTCTACATTTGAGCAGACAATGAGAGAACGTCTCAGGAGAGCAGTCTGGGTTGTATAACATCAGCTAATTCCTTGTTACTGAGCGATCTTACCAAGCTGACACAAGAAGCCTCGCCTTCCCGTACAGTCCCAGCCCTGCGCAGACACAACCAAGACCTCTGCTAATGGTCTAAGTGGGCACTGTTCTGCATCGGGCTCCAGATTCCTACTTTATTTTTGGGTGTACCTCCGGCCCTCCGTGACCCAACCTCTGCTCCAGGAGAGATCCCCTGCGGAAGCTCCTGCACATCGCTGTGGTCCTCAGAGGTCACGTGGTTCAAGTCTCCTGCAATCGAATGGCCACGTTTTCTCAAGTTAGAAATTCTCATGGCCCCTGTGGGCCTTTCCATGGAATGAATTTAGAGGGCTGCTCAGCTCCTGGATGTTTTGTGGACATTTGGGCAATACCCATTTCCCAGTGCAGACTTGCCCACAACACAACAGAAGCATGTCGCATGAGTCAGTTCAAGGGCACCTCATGGACAAGAGGGACTCTGTGTGTCTAGCGTGGTCCACCCCAAGCTAGCCATCTGTGCACCTGTTAGGATAACACAGGCCTCTGCTAGTAGCTTTCTGACTCTTTAACCAGGGGCAGCCACACCTAGAAGAATGCACACATGCACGCAAGGAAATGGTAACAAGGAACAGTAATGAGAGGTGCTGAGAATATCTAAATCATACATTGTGAATATAATATGCCAGCTTCACTCTCGGAAAGACATAGTCTGGGGGACTCCAGTTCAAAGTGAAGCGATTCTTTGTAGGTTGCTGCATAAATTAATATAATAAGAACATCCAATAAGGGCAAGTTCTAATATTCCAACACTGACCCAGCCTGCTGGCCCAAGGCCAGGCAGTCCTAAAAGATGTGTGTGCTGGTGACATTTCCAGGAAGTCTGGAGAGACGTGTGAATCTCAGGGACTCATCTGCACAGCTAGCTTCATAGTGGACATAACCTTCCCTCTGGAGCCTTTCTCGGGCCAGGGCACCTCTGAGGACGAGAGTGTAGGACTGAGACGCAGCGCGGGTGAGCGCCGTCCATCCTGGTTTCAGACTTCCTCGTACACTCGCGCTTGTCCTGCCTCTGAGCGTGAAACAGTCAGCGTGTGGCCAGGGCCGGAGCAGCACGCGTGGTCAGTGCCTCTGAGCGTCCGCTTCAGGGAACATCCCCCATCGGGGCAACAAAAGGCAACAGAAACCAAGAGTTTTCCCAAAGCCGTGTTAGTGTATTTTCTCCTGAGGTTTTACTGTGAGTCCAGTGACTGAGTACAAAGATACATTCCAGAAACAAACTCCTGGACATGATGTTCAGAGACGAGCAAATGATTTTTCGGGCGGTCATGGGGCTGGCTTGGGGACGGAACTGCAGCCCTTCCTGCCCGGAGACCGGCCTTCAGTTCCGCGGCCACAGTCACGCGGCTGTGTCACCGTGACGTTAGTGGTCAAACTCATCCCTACCGCAGCTGTTCCCCACTGTTGCAGCCCAAAGAGGAGGTGCAAGGCAGAAGTTAAGAACAAGCACCCATCTTCACTTGAACGGTGGCCACACCCTTCATCTGTTTTCCAAGGCTTCTGATACACCAGCCCGCTCGCTGGTATTGATCTCTCCATCCGTTCCCCACGGAGCGGCGGTGTGACCCACTTCAAGCCCATGTTGGGTATCCTCTCTCCGCTGCTGACCACCCTGCTGGCCAGCCTGCCCAGTCCTGCCTATGCTAACATCCCAGCACCTCACCACGGTCCACCGGGCCTCTGGAGTGACCAGCTCTTCCCTTCCCCACCCCAGTCGCCTCCAACCACGCTGACTTCTTCCTGAGTCACTTCAGACGGGTCATCGGAAATGGCCACCTTTTCCCGTTACTTAACCACGTTATTGAGATACTACTCAAGGCAATTAGACCGAAGGAAGCGATGAAAGGCATAGAAACTGGGAAGAAAAAATAAACTTTTTCTCCTGGCAGGGGACCTAGCCACATACCTGGAGAGCCAATGACAAAACTAATTCTAAAAGACTCCAGCAAGACATAAAATTAACACACGAAAATCAACAGCATGTATATAAACATGTAATAATCTAGTTAGAACGTCAACAAACCCACAAGTCTCAGAACAGCAAGAAGGCAGACGCTTAGGGACGTACAGAAGCAGAAATGGCAGAGCCACGATGCAGCAAACCACACAAGACACTCCGACACACAAGGGCAGGCTCAAACAGACACCTTCGTTCTTCTCCGCGGGCCTTCTCAACATCATTAATATTTTAATTCTCTCTATCTCGATGCGCAGCTTTAATGTGATCCCAATAACATTTTTAATGAGTTTTTCTTGAAAGAACACAAACTGACATGAAATTTTATGCAGGGGAAAAAAAAACACATAGGAGTATAGCCAGGAAAATTCTAAAAAGGAAGCCTGAGGTGGGAATGAGACCAAGTATTCAGGCCAGGTGAGGGCTCAGCACATGACCAGCCAGCTCAACGGATGAGGCCGGGAGGCGAGAGAGGGGCCGACAGCCTGCAATGACCCAGCACGTGGCACCACGGAACACGGGGCCGGAGAGGTCTTTCTAACAAGCCATGCTGTCTGTAATAAGTGGGTAGCCATCTGGTGAGAGAGGTGTAACCAGATCCGCACCTCACACCACACACAAGGACACCTTTCCAAACGGGACGGAGGCGGGACCAGTGAGCAGGCCAGCATGTGGCCCATGCGAGAGAGGAAGTGGTCCTCGGGGAAGGCGGCTGGCTCTCTGTTAGCCTGTGGCCCACTTCCCATAGGTCTGAACGTTCTACTGACACAGTGACAAAGCTCAACTTGACCCAGTTTAAATGAAAAAAAAAAAAAAAAAAGTCTGATAGGAGGAGTTTGCCGAGTCACATGACAGGAAATCATAGACACTGAGCTGGCCGGCTCCAGGCGTGCCTAGGACCTGGGGCGTAAGTGGGGGCGTCAGGACTCGGATTTCCTCCACGTCTCCATTCCACTTTCTCTGGGTTGGGTCGTCTACGAGGCGGTGCAATGTGGCCCCACTGCTTCAGGCCACACCATCCGTTTTAATATTCTCAGAATAAAACAAATCGTTTCTCTCTAAGGGCTCCCGGTCAAACACTCGATTCACTCTGGTGATGCCAGACTGCTCTTTCAGCAGACATTTCCATGCCTGGACAAGCGTCTGTTCAGCCAGACGTGGGTGGCATGACCCACCCTGGACGTGGGCATAGAGACGTCCCAGTTGACACAGACGAAGGACGGGGAGAAGTGCTCCCCAGACGGGAGACCGGGCGCCTGCACTGCAGACGGGGCGGGGACCAGCGCTGGGCAGCGAAGCTCATGCGGGTAATCGTGTGGTCATCTCCGTGCACGCTACGCTTCATGCGTCCACTCTTACACGCCTCCTCCAGCCTCAGATTCCTCCCTGGTCTTCCTGCCACACTCACTGCATCGTGATCCCCACCTGGAGGCTTTGTCTGACCCCCTGGCTGTGTTCAGTGAGCTGACTCTCGAACAACATGGGGATCGGGAGTGCCAACAACCCCCCGCACTGTCGGAAATCACTGTGTGACTTGGGACTCCTCCAAACTTAACCACCAACAGCCTGCTGTTGACCAGACGCCCTAGCGATCCCAGCGACAGGGGGTGAACACACACTTTGCATGTCATGTGTATCACACACTGCACTCTTACCATAGAGTAAACCAGGGAGAAGAAAATGTTACTAAGAACGTCTTTAGGAAGAGAAAACACATTCATAATACTAAATGGATTTATTTTAAAAATCTGCATGTAAGTCCAAACCCCTTCTGTTCACAGGTCAGCCGTGTTCCCGCCCTGGGTCCCCAGTGCCCTCAGCAAGCCCTGTGCAGCCCTGCGTCTAACCCAGCCTGCCCTGCTCAGCCCTCCCCCAGACCGCCCCCTCCAGGCAGCGGACTGGCCTCGTTTACACCCAAGTATCCGTGTTCTGCACAGGCCCCACGAGGCAGCAGCAGGGGAGTCTGTGTCTGGATGAAGGAATTAGAAAATAACAGCTCCGAAACCTCTGCTGCTTTACTGCACGCGTGGGGAAGGGCCGTCATTTTTAACCTAAGACGTGAGAGGTGTTGGGCTCCCGCCCGGCTGTATTTACAGCTCAGCCACCACCGGGAAAGGCTAGTGATGGTTATTAAGCCAGCCTGCCATGCACGGTCACGCCATCCCCCGGCCCAGGGAGCTCTGTGCCCTCGGGTCCAGCGTCCTGCCGCTCTGAGCTGGGCAGGCCCAGAGGCCTCTACCTCTCCCACCCTGGTCACGGTGTCTGGACCAGAAACCCTGTTTTGGGCCACTCCTGCCCGCACAATTTCCATGTCTCTTTGTTCTAATGGGTGCTGTGGACTGAACATCTGTGTCCTTCCAAAGTCCTTGAAATCCTAACCCTCCGGGTGACGATATGAGGAGATGGGGTCTGTGGGAGAGAATCAGACTGTGCAGCGGAGTTCTCACAAATGGAGTTAGTGTCCTTATCAGAGGCTCAAGGCGGCTCCCTTGCCATGTGGGCTCACGGCGAGAAGACGGCCATCAGTGAGGGAGTTGCCCCACCGCACAAGTCTGCCAGCACCTTGAGCTCAGACTTCCCAACTTCCAGAACCATGAGCCATCCACTTCCCCTGCTGGTCAGTGATGGTGACTTACATTGCTGCAGCCCAGATGGACAAAGTTGCCGGGAGTGGCGTCCTTCACTAGAGTGACTCGTGCCAGCGGCTGCGGCAGGCAGGCCCTGCCGTCTCGTGGGCTTAGAGCAGCGGGGCTGCACTCCTCTTGTGAGCCCCATGTGGCTCTTCCTCCTCACAGGACGGTCACTGGCCTTCACTGCCTCCCTTCTCAGGGTCCATGGGACTCACTGCGTCTCACAGCAAACACTAGGACACCCAGGCTCAGGCTCAAGCTGAGAGGGGTCTTTTAAGCAGAGTTGGGGTCACCAGATGGCCACTCACCCCCAGATGGGTCAGCTCTAGCCCAGGCCCAGGTCAGAAGAGGAAGTCACCTGCTGCAGCATGGACGCCAGCTGTCAGTCTGCTCCAGGTCTGCTTGTCATTTCACTGTGACACCAGAGGCCACCAGGCAACAACCTACTGCCTCTTTCAGAGACTGACCCTCTGTCCATCCCTGCAGCCCAGGGGAGCTACCACGATCCCATTCGGGCTTCTTCTCCTGCTGGTGCGTGGATTGTGCGACCCCTGCCACCTTCCTGAGGGAGGCCAGTCTGCCCCACCACCACCACCTTCTCGCTCTCACCGCCCAGACCTGTCGCTGGCGTGAGGCATGAGGCCACTCTACGGGGATCCAGACGCGTCAATATTGACTGAGGGCTCTGTGCACAGTCCTCAGGTGGACTGATGTGTCAAGTCCCCACCACATCTGCTATCCTGAAGTGCCTGTCTTCTGATGGAAGGGCTGTAAGAAAGACTCTACATGTGACTGCAAGAAGAGGCTGTCTCCTGACCGAGGTGCTATCACTGTGAAGTTGCTGTTTCTGACAACCGTTGTCACCAAGGCTCCTGCGGCACAGGTCTGGGCTGACCACGTGAGATGAAGCTTTCGTGGGTCAATGTCTTTATAGAAATAAAGGATGATGTGTCCTTCTAGAGGAAGGCCAAGTTCAACGATGGTATTTGTCATCATATTTGGCTATTGTGACTTCAAAGCAAAAATAAACTTTTTTCTGTACTTGGAGATTTTTTTTAAAAAAGCTTATTTGGTTTATCACTGTAACAAAAACAAGGTTGATTTAGAAACAGACATCCACACACACACACAGACAGATGGACAAGGAAGTTTTTGAATTATTTAAAACATAATGTATTGGAAATCACCCCCATGTCCAACAAGAGACGCTGGTAAAATAAATTGTGTTAATAATGATGATAACAAAATAATAATTATTGAACACCTGCTAAGCCAGCACTCTTTGGAGCACCTCCGTAAATTTTATCGCCCTCAGAGGTGTCTGAGGAGTACGTTGTGCCTCCCTACTCTGGGAGAGCATCCAGCAAAGACTGCCTTGTAGGGGTGACGTCCCGCAATAGGCTGCTGTTGTCACGATGACGCTGCGGACCCCACAGCAGCTCAGCTGCTCACTCTGCAGGGACTCGTTTCTCAGCCAGGCCCTGTGTTAGCACCTGCGAGCGCAGCAGCACCAGCCAGGCTGGCTGGAGGCTGAGGGCTGGCTGCTTGTCCTGGAAGATGTCTCCTCGGGTCACTGAGCCGCACAGGAGGAGGGACAGTTTTGTGTGAGTTCTTGGGGACATTCTGCTCTGATGAGGGCAGAAATAAGAGAATAAACGTCAGGGCCACCAATTACCTTCCCCCGACGCTCCTGACCGGGCGGCCACGCCCCCTCCCACAGCCAGCCCTCTGCAGGGAAACAACAGGTTTATGGTGTGAGGATGACACTAAATTTGCTTGCGAGAACTTTCCTTTCTCAAGAGTACAGATATACAGATATATATATATATATATATACATATATATATATATATATGTATATATATATTTTTTTTTATTATGCAGTTGATCATTTCTTAAAAAATAAATTTAAGTCTTTATATGTGGCCCACCCAGAACCGGGCTCTGGTCCCGGGGAGTGGTCTGTGGGCTCTCCCACACCTGCCGCCTGTGCTCCGCCCGCAGAGGCTCCCGGACGGTCTAAAGAGCTGTCCCTCCCAGACCTGCTGCCTGCAAGCTTGTCCGCTCTGTCTGCGCTCCACACTGCATCCGTGTCCCTCACAGAGTACAGGCCTGCGGCCACATCAGGGGGAATACAACTGCTGAGGGCAGTAATCACACCTCTAAACATCAGCATTCTCACCTGAGGCTAATCCTCTGTGGCCTGGCAGTGGGGGACTACGAACTTGTCACACAAGCCTGTGAAAAAGCCACAACACCAGGTGTTCAGACAGTCTGCTGGAATGTGCCCCCTTGCTCTATGTGAGGGGGTACGGGGGACACACCTGCCACAGCTCCCACGACAGCCCGTCATGCCTTAGAACTAGCTCCTCCTACCATCAGCATTCTTTAATGCACTGTTCACACACCCCTGCTCAGCTCAGACAGTTACATGTTCCGGGTTGCGAATGATTCATTTCTATTTGTTTTTAATTTCCTTATATCATATGTCAAACGTTGTCACAAGTTGTTAGGACTTGCGGCTGTTAAATTACCTAGAGCTGTTATAGTGCTACTTAATGCCTGCATTTGATGTGGTTATTAAAATGGTGACAATGCAAATTACCATAGCAACACAAACAAGAATTTATATCCCGTCTCCAGCTCTTGAGGCTAAAAATATTGATGTCTGTTGAAAGCGCGGGTGTGCGGCAATTCACCCGCTCAGCTCTTGAGGGATTGTGGTCTCTGGCCATGCATCAGGTCCGATGCCGTGTCTGAGTAATACTGACTCTCTGCAGAGTCAATAATGAACAGAGGAGGCATTTAATTCTAATTGTCCAGCCACGGAGATGCCCAGGCAGGAAGCCGTGTGCAGAAACTTCCCCCGTGTGATGTGTTCCTGCAGCGTTCAAATACAGGACACCTTCTGCTAGTTCACTGTGTGGACAAGAAAAGTCACCAACTTGTAAAATGATGCTCACCATCACTTGCTCACCTACTTAAACACTGCCCAGAAGGATGGCATCTCTGTCTCCATGGTAACCAGGGCTACTGAAGGGGAAAGTCATCAAAAGAGGATATCACCCATACTGCACACAAAACATGTGCATAGAAATACAGAAAGCGCCCGGAGACTGGGCGGGGGCTGTGTATTCGACAGGGAGCACAGATGTTGCTTCTCTCACCCCTAACTTAGAGTACAAATATAAGATAGCCCCTGTGTCCTTACATGAACCAGTATAAGGCTGAGAAGCTCATGTGTGCCGTGTCTGCCCGGGGGAGGTGTTTCCCTTTCATCAGCACAGAGATTAGAGCACTGACCATAAGAGAAGAGGTGAGGGCGGGGTGGCCGACTGCGTCACACACCCAGATGACTTTTCTCCCTGCACGTGGTGACTACCCAGGGCTACTGACAGAGCCTCTGACCCTTCCTCCACACACCTGCCCGCACCGCCTTCCAGCTCTAACTGCCCCCGGAGTACTTGACAAACTCTCTTCTGCCCCAAGCCCCGGCCTCCCTCTGCCCCGTTCTCTACCACGAAAGCCCTACGAGGCAGGAGCACGGTGCGGGCCGGTAGGGTGCTAGCCGGGGGCTGGGATCTTTGGGAGTGTGAGGGAGTCTGGGCCACTTATATCGTCCACAGTGTCATACGGTTATGGATCGACCCAGGATGCGTGCCCGAGCTTAGGAAAGGGAGACGCCCGCTGCTTGCACGAGGCTCCCTCGGGTTTCTTGGGCTGCTGATGGTGGGAATCGATCCTGAGCCTCTCTCTGGGGACTCTGGCACTTTTCCAGGTCTTTTAAGTACCTCTGTTACTTACCGAAAAGAGTCTATGGCACAAGTTCAGCTTTCACCAGGCAAACAACACACTTATTTTCTTTCAATTCCTCAGTGGCCAGTGTCCCCCAAAGAAAAGGGGCATGGGGTCCTGCTGGCAGCTTAGGGATTTCAGGGCACCTCTTTGGCTTACGTCCTGTCAGATGGCGCACTGCGTGCCCACCGTGTTAGCCTCAAGTCCATTCTTCATGAGGAAAAGTGCCAGAGACAACGATTCCCCACAAATCTCATGATTTTACAACTAAAAGTACTGTGATTAGATGGAGGGCCAGGGAGACAAGCTGGACCGACCCGGCCCCCCAAGAGCCCGGTCTGGTAACCGCCGATCTGCTGAACTACAGAGGGCATTCGATGAAGCCGAGCAGCCACTTGAGTCCTTTTATTTCATATACAGGCACATGTGTTTGTTATAGAAGTAATAACTATATAGCAATTTAGTTCTATATGGAAATCATGTTAAATAACTTTTTAAAACATCTTTTTTTTACTCCAAGGATATTACTTAAATTTATAGAAATAAACTTTAATCTAGCATACAGATTAAAATTCCCAACTATGTTGAGCAGAGAACAGGGCGACCGTGTCAAAGCGTGAGGACATTTCTGTCTCTGTAACCTGGAAGAATCAGTACGAGAGTCTTACATCTAAATATAAGCCCAGGAAGCGCACATCTGGCACGTTTGTTGTGCTGTGCATCATCTTCCATGTTTAGCTCTGCGGCTTCTTGCAATTTTGCAGTTTGAAACAGTATTCCTAATCATGAGGTTCAGTGGGACTCAGCTGGTTCCCTAAATTCCCTCACTTCCTGAGTGGCTCCGTGGTGGTGTCGCAAGTGCATGAAAAGAATGGGTAGTTTTGAAATTTTGTACCAATTAACTGACATTGAAATTTTCTGAGTTCTATTAACCATGATCTGGAAGACGATCTTTAATCTCTGCCAATCACCGACTATGTCTGAAAGAAGTGCTCTAGAAATCAGTAGCTTTCTCAGTGTGTGTGAAATAACTTCCTGTGCAAAGAAATGGACTTTTGTAGATATGTACAGCAGGTGTAAGGAATCTGAACGGGTGGTTGCAGAATGTTCCCTGTGTGTTTAAGATTGGGGAATGTCTGTCGGCATCAGATAGTGTTATCACTAATTTCTCTCATTAGCGGATATTTACCCTGCCATCACCTATGCTGTTGACCCTGATGCAGAGTTGTGATAGGTTGCCAGTGGCCAACCCCCATATATACATCCTAAGCCTCCTTTTCAGAAACAACATGCCCAATTTTAGCAGGCTGTGAAGAATAACATCACATTTCCTGCCTCCCTTGCAGCTATATGTCATCACAGGATGAAACCCTGGCCCCCAGGAAATGGAAAACCAATGCAGGCATGTGCTGGGTCAGAGCTAGAAAAGCAGTGGACGTAGCCTCCTCTTTCTTCACCCTCTCTCTTCACCGGCTATAATAGGATCAGAGGTCCGCCATCTGATCCAGTCAGATCACAACAATATCCCAGGGAGAGTAAACAACAAAACAGAAAGGGCCCTCACGTTACCATTTCTTAAAGAATGTCTAATCCTCCCAAAGGCCCCAGTGGATGAAAGGCTCACTGGTGAACACCCGGGTGAGGTGGGCATCAGGCTGGATGGAAGCTGCAGGGTCTGGGAGTCAGAGAAATACACACTGAGGTAGTGGTGACCACAGCCCTGAAGTCGGATTTTCCACCTAGGGCTCTTGAGAGGGTGGTGACAGGGAGAGACAAGATTTTTAAAAGCTAACAAAGGCAAATTTCCTGTGACAACCAGTATTTCATTCTCACTGACAAAGGATTTAAGTAGGAGGCTGTGAGATAATCCGCCTGCACTAAAGGGAGCTCTAACTTCCTGAGCTGCGGGTGAAGACCTCAGAGTCCTGCAGCCATACTGGTAATAAACACTTTCCCTCCACGCGCTCCTCCTGGTAATGCCTCCTGTGCAGACAGGCAGCCTTACTGCTAGCCCCGCGCAATCACAGAGTTGATACCTAGATGGAGGGAGCATTTGGCCAAGGGCCATTTGGAACAAAATAGAAGGAGAGCCAGGTTACTTACTTTTGCTTTGTCGGAGGACATACGCATAGCCTTGACTTTCCCCTCAGTGAAGCACTTGCCTTGTCCGGGGATGGGGACTGCGCTTGATCCTCTCACGCCCGACTCTGGTCCAACAGGGGCACAGCTCCCTGGCCTTACTGACAAAGGAGCCTGAGGGGTTTGCATCCTGCGAGCATCAGGTGAGCGCACTGCCGCCTGGCACTGACACACGGCCTGCATCACCCGGGCAGCTCAGACTCTAATCACACACCAGGTCAGCTCTGGATTGAAGCATTACTATCCTTTTTAAAATATTTTTTAAGTGAGCAAGAGGACAATTTTTAGATGAGACTGGCCGATGCCCAGGGAGCTCTCGAAACCTCCTCAGAGAGCTGTCCATGCAGGCTCAGACGTGACATGCTGGGAAGCGGGGGCGACACGGACACAGCGGAGGTTTCTGATAAGATCTGACTGCTCACGTTGAGGACTTCGTCTCCCAGTACTTCAGGAGACGCTTCTGCTGGCCTTCAGTGAGATGAAATCAGCGTTTCTAGCCCAGTAACAAATATCTGTCTTTAGGGTCCAGCAAACAGCTAAGTTAAATACCCAGAATACCACTGAGTTTCCTGAAGAGAGATCTGGACTTCACATTTGACTCTCAACACTTGACCTTACGGTAAAATAGAATATTTTCTCAGCCAACTAGTGTTAACCTAATATGCACACCCAATTGAATACATTTGTATTCAATTTGGATTTGTGTGGTCAAAAGTGTGTGTGTGCCCTGACCAGTTGGCTCAGTGGTAGAGTGTCGGCCTGGCGTGCGGAAGCCTCGGGTTCGATTCCCAGCCAGGGCACACAGGAGAAGCGCCCATCTGCTTCTCCACCCCTCCCCCTCTCCTTCCTCTCTGTCTCTCTCTTTCCCTCCTGCAGCCAAGGCTCCATTGGAGCAAAGATGGCCCGGGCGCTGAGGATGGCTCCATGGCCTCTGCCTCAGGCGCTAGAATGGCCCTGGTTACAACAGAGCAATGCCCCAGAGGGACAGAGCATCGCCCCCTGGTGGGCATGTCGGGTGGATCCCAGTCGGGCGCATGCGGGAGTCTGTCTGACTGCCTCCCCATTTCCAACTTCAGAAAAAAAAAAAAAAAAAAGTGTGTATGTGTGTGTGTTTAAATTTCAACCATACAGATCCAAAAGAGAGATGTGGTTGATGATACTCTTTTTGAGTACAATTTCCAAATGTAGTCAATTTCTACCTTTAGTACTTGGTATGGTATCCATTTTCAAAGCAGTGACTTTGTTAAGACAAAGAGTAAGATCTTGGAATTCAGATTTCCTTTCATTAGAATATGCAGGGGCTAAATTAAAAAGTTTATTCCAAGAGTACTTCACTCTTTGGTTACATTAAGTGAATTCTAAACATGTTTCAAAATACATCTGAAACGTATTCAAAATATGTTTTTAGTAAACTGAGTCCATTTTGATCTATGACTGATTCTTTCACTGCTGTATGGAGGACCATAATAAAGTAAGCTCTACCTGGAAACGCGGGGCCAGAGTGGAGGACACCTGAAGAAGTGTCCCAGGTTGAATTTTAAGATGTTAATGTGTCCTTTAAGACACCCTCCAGACATCAGGCTTTTCCTGTGCCTGCTGTGGTGTCCCTCCCTCCCCCAGGTGGTGACCGGAGAGCCTCACAAGAAACTTCCCCCGCGGGTGAGGCAGGCACGTCACTCGACCTGAGCGATGCCTCAGGTTCAATAAGGAGATGACAGTGTGGGCCTGGCTCATCCCCTCGCAGGCGTCTCTGCCCTCAGGTGTCCTCCCACCTGCTCCTTGTGACCTTGTTGCTATCTCCTTACAGACACTGTCCTAGGGCTTTCCCAGTCCTAACTCAGCCACTTAATCCACACAACATGGAGAGTTGCTATTACGGAGATCACTTAACAGATGAGGGAACTGAGGCAAGG
Source organism: Saccopteryx leptura (assembly GCF_036850995.1). Classification (NCBI taxonomy): domain Eukaryota; kingdom Metazoa; phylum Chordata; class Mammalia; order Chiroptera; family Emballonuridae; genus Saccopteryx; species Saccopteryx leptura. The sequence goes on from NC_089504.1 coordinate 249,459,947, forward strand.
TCAGTATGGAGCTGGCAAGTGGCCCAGTCAGGATTAACACCCAGGCTGTTAGGAGCCAGAACCCATCGTCTTAACTCCTATGATACAAAAAGCATGGGGCTCAGGCTGGCCAGCCAGATGACCCCAACTCTCTGGAACCAGTGATTGGTCAGAGCTGGCACAGGACCCTTACTTCCATTCACTTCCGTTACTGATCTGGGCACTAGGACAGGTCGTGTCACTGTCTTTTTTTCTGAGGTTGCCTGTGAGAGAGAGGGTGTTCTAAAGCTGATGAAAGCAAGGAACTGTGAGGTGCCATCTTGCTCGGTGGCAACAGTTGAGCCCCTGAAGCGAGTCATGTTCGAGCCAGCCAGCCTGAACTCTCCCAAATGCACAGGCCCTAAGCTGCCTTTCATACTTAGGTTGATGTGCTGTTTGTAAGAGACCCAACAGACACGGAGTGTGCAGTCCCTGCTGTTGAATATACACTAGTGAATGATTCAGTGATCCACGCCGTAACATGGGTGAACCTGGAAAATGTTATATTAAGTGAAAGCTGCCAGTCACAAAAGGCCACTTTATGACTCGGTGTATAAGACACGGCCGGAATAGGCAAACCTATGGAGACAGATGACAGGTCACTGGGCCCCAGGGGCCACAGGAGGGGAGTGACTGGCAATGGCAGCAGGGCTGCTCTTTGGGGTGATGACTATATTGTGGAATGAAAGAGTGATGATGATGGTCACACAATCCTATGAATATACTAAAAATCCCTGAGCTACTGTGCACTTTAAAAAGAGAATTCAGCTCTGGCCGGTTGGCTCAGTGGTAGAGCGTCAGCCTGGTGTGCAGGAGTCCCAGGCTCGATTCCCGGCCAGGGCACACAGGAGAAGCACGCATCTGCCTCTCCACCCCTCCCCCTCTCCTTCATCTCCGTCTCTCTCTTCCCCTCCCGCAGCCAAGGCTCCATTGGAGCAGAGATGGCCCGGGCGCTGAGGATGGCTCTGTGGCCTCTGCCTCAGGCGCTAGAATGGCTCTGGTTGCAAGAAAGCGACACCCCAGATGGGCAGAGCATCACCCCTTGGTGGGTGTGCCGGGTGGATCCCTGTCGGGCACATGTGGGAGTCTGTCTGACTGCCTCCCGGTTTCCAACTTCAGAAAAATACAAAAAAAAAAAAAGAAAGAAAAGAAAAATAGAGAATTCCCTGATAGGATTATATCCCTTACTGGCTTCCTTCTCCTCCCTGCCTCACTCCCCTCTCCACCAGTGTTTCCTGAGAACCCTATCCACGTAAACTACTTGTATGTGAACACTTGTGTCAAGGTTGGATTTCTGAAGGAACGCAAAGGGAGGCCAAGTCCATCTCACCCCCAGTGGAAGGGAAGAAGGGAAGTGCATCCCTGCTGTCGCTCAGGGAAGAGCAGGGTTACAAGCTCAGACGACTCTTCCAGAATTTCAACCTCCTGGGTGGCCCAACTCCGTGTGCCCTCGGGACCTGCAGACACCCTCTGAGAATGTGGCCCCACACCCCTCTTAAGAGTGGGGGTTCTTCACTGCTTTGCTGAACCCTGAAGTGTTCCTTTCTAATATTCTACTGGAAGCGTAAGCAACAGTCCACAGTGTGTCCAGAAATAAAATGTCACAAATACATTCGAGCCACTTGGATGTGCTCAGTCTCTCTGCACACGGGAGATATTCACCACCCTGACGCTGGAGATCGCTGGGTTCAGGAGCCCTTCCAACTTTGGGGTTCAGTTGCTTCCTGGCACCGGCGCCTACACACATCATTCCCTTTTTGAAATGAAAGTATCCATAAAGGAGAAATTTCAAATTCAGACTTACAATTACCAGATCTCATGCATTTTAATTTTTCATAAAGAAGCAATCTATTTCATTGCAATTTAATTTATCTGACCTAACAAATCCTCATTCACAGGCTATGCTGATCAATTCCACAGACTTTATAAATCATTCATCAATACCCAGTTTGTCATAAATTCACTCCAACTTTGGAAACGGGCCCAGGAGCTAATTTTGTATTGCTACGTGCAAATGTTTCATAATTCATAATTACTGTTTCCTTCACATGTGACAGGTATTTGATTCTGTGAAATGGCAAAGTTTGCTGAACACACACATGCAGACACACATTTCCCTAAAAAATAAAAACAGAAAACTCCAGATATTCTGCAAAAGCAGAGCACTGCCAGCAACTCTTTTAAAGACACATTAGGGGAAATAAAAACAACTTTCAGAGAGAGAGAGAAAGACGTATATCAGAGAAACAAGAAGCAGCAAGGAGAATGCTCATTGCTTATTTCAGCAAAAAATGATGTTAGTTTAAGTTTTATGAGTGTTGGTGGTATGTGTCCTAGAATAACTTTTTTATTTTGTCAAAAATCTAAATTTATTTCGGGTGTTCAGATAGGTAAATTGAAAGCTCTGGGAGTTCTTAGCACCGTAAATTTCTGGTGTGGCGCTGAGACAAATAGGGGTGTCCTGCCTCACCCTTCCTTTCTAACCCAGGAAGTTATTTATGGAGCGCAAGCTTGGCGAGGATGCGTTCAAGGCCGAGGGAAGCCATATATGTTATCCCGCTCGGAGCACTTAACCTCCTTGAAAATGTGTGGAAAATACCTTTAAAAATATTAACTGTCTTGTGAGTTCAAGGGAAACAACTTATTTAAGCCTCGGAGACCACAGCAGGTTCTTCCTGGTTAAAAATGGGACACTAAAACCAATATTCCTCCTCCTCAGAGAATGGGAGGTTGGTGGCTAGGGTACTTCCTCTCAGAAACAGCCCGTTCAGTAACTGCGCGCTGTGTAGAAACAGACCCGAGTGGTGTAAGAAGCGGAGACCTCCGCCGCAAACAGCACTGCCCTTTTATGACCCTTCCATGTTCTGAAGCAACTGGATCAACTCCCAATTAATTCTTCAGATCTTAGAAATAATATTTAACAACAACAACAAAAAATAAGCCTCTTACAGTACTTAGCATTCAATTTTTCAACCTGCTTATCCTCAAACCAGGCTAAAGGTTTTAAAGCTGCTCAGGGCAGTATTTTATTCATGAGCAATGGTCAACGTTTCCAAAAAGGCACCGGGTTCTTCCTAGTGAGAGTGGGTCTCCAGCATCCGTGGGTTTCTGAGGGGGAGGGGCGCAGAATCAGCAGGTGACTGCGGTGCTGGGTCACAGACACTGAGGAGGCCCCCAGGCCAGGGACTGGTGTCTCTGAGCCTGATGGCACCACGGCTGCCCAGCTGGACCCAATGGTGCCCTTGGAGATGGGTGCCCTCCGCTCACTCACTAGTGGTTGTGGAGAAGAGAAGCCTGCCCACCTTCCTATGGGGGGGGGGCTGGGCTGCTGCTGGGACGCCCCCACCCCATGATGCCTCCTTGCAGGGTGGCCCATAACCCACCCACACAGCTTCTATCCCCGTCAGCAGTGTGTTTATAAATCAGAGTCTGGAGGGGTCCAGACAATCCCACTCTGAACATTCAGCACCTGGGTAATAGTTTCTTTACTTTAAAGATACAAAGTATTTTAATTCTTAAATAAAGAAATGGCAGTCTAGGGTTTAAGAAAGTACGGTATGTTTTAAATTTATGTATTTCCTAATTTAATTCCTTTAGCAGAGAGAGCTGTTGTTTTCCTGAGTAAACTGCTCACCAGCTAACGAGAACGCCAGAGAGTGAATTCAGAGCGCGTGGCAGTGCTCACCTTGCCGAGAGGTGGGTCTGGCACCGACTACCGGCAGACGACGTGAAGCTGCCTAACTGGTGGCATTTCTGAATACAGTGTCCGTGCCAGTCACTCCTTCTGTATTTGCTGCTCACCCCTCCCAAGAAGGGACTTGCTGGGAAGTGTGTCCCTAGTGATGAAAAGGACAGCTCTGGAGAAACAGAAGCATTTCTAGGTCAACATCCTTGACGACAGAACCGAGACCTATGGAAAGACAAGACCTCCGTTTTCCAGCTCAGACTCTCAGCCGGCCGGTCAGCACGCGTCGGCACGAACAGTTGATCCGCTGGCCGGTCTTGTGCCATCTGTGAAGCCTGCGACTTCCCCAGTTTCTCTAGGGCCGTGTTTTTAGCGGAATGTATTTGGACCAGAAGTGCCCATTCGGAAAGAGCACAGTGAAGCTTAACTCGGGCCCTGTGCTGGTGCCAGGGTCACACCTCGCGGGCAGCCGCTAATGAGGGAGCCAAGGGTTCTGCTGAGTTGAAGAAGTGTGAGTCGTGCCAAGAGCTGCACAGAAGGGGCAATAATACTTAAACTTCTAATCATGAGGATGGCTACTGAAGTCACACTCTGTAAAAGAAGAGAAAGCATGACGCCCTGGCAACTGCATTTCCACAAATCTGACGATGAAACAACGCACAGAAGGATGTGACTGTCGTGTGGGATCTCGGGACACTGTCGCTGGAGGACCCGTAGGGAAGTGCACGGCGGAGAGGCAAGACTCCCCAAGGAAGGGGGAGAGGAGACTGTGCACGTGACTGTGCCCGCGACGTGCAACAGATACTGCGCAGCCCAAGATGAGGGCCGAAGTGAAGAGGTAATTTTTCAAGCTTCTTAAAAGCCTGTGTGCCCATTGAGGGTGTGTCTTAAACCCCCAACCCCTTGAACAACGGACATTCCTCTGAATTCTTGGGACCACCTGACTCCTACTTTCCACGTTCTTGTAAAGTGCCCGCACCGCACTGACTAGGGCTAGATGGACGAAGTGACAAGCGCTCTTCCCTCGGCAGCTTACAGTCTAGAGGTCACGCAGGCTCCTAGGCAAAGGCGGTCTGCCAGACACAGCTTAGAAGGGCAGGGCCTGGTCCAGGGAAAACCTAAGAGCGGGGGGGGGGGGGGGTGTGACAGCAGGTAGCGGGTGGCAGGAACACCACCAAAATCAAAGGGGAGATTTCAGAGTTGGTACCTTCAGGTCATTTAATAAGGGAACAAGCTGGCCTGGACCAACAGCTCCAGGGACAATGGCTGCATGCCGCAGCGACCACAACAACAGCCAGGGCACATGGGCAATCCCTGTCCCACACTGGATCCAGCCCGAGTCCTCCCCGCCTAAGGACTGCATGACAGTAAATGCTTTTAGTCTGGTCGGCTCTCCATTAAAATGTGGCTGCTGTGAATTCTGATGTTTAAAGGGACACAGTTATTCTAACACAGGATGTTGCTGGAAACGCGAGCTTTCTCATCGTCCTTGGATGATGTTTTTGCTCTTTCTGCCATCACAGCATCCCATGGGGAAGGCTATTTTACCTAGAACACTGTTCACACCCAACCAACTTGGCCGTTGGCTCTAGGACACAATCCTATTCCATTGACACACGCCAGCAAGGCTGGGGCGCCAGCCCTGCCCACCAGTCCCTGAGAGGCACAGACCCACGGTTCCGCTGGTGAGGAGGCAAGTGTGGGAGGGACCCCCTCCCCCAGCGCAGATGACAGTAAAGTGCATAGCATTTCGGAGCACGTGCACAAACGGAAAACACGTCCTGGAGCTGAGGACAGGAGGAACTGGGCATGCAGTGAAAAGGAGGCGGCAGGCATATCAGAGGAGAGTTAAACCCCCTGAGCTCACTGCTCAGAGCAGAACCAGTCCTGAATCGCAGCGTAGGGCCAGACCTTCAGCCTGGGGTAAGCTAAGATGCCAATGTGATTATCTGGAAGAGTTCTGAAATTATCAGCTACTCATGGCTACAGGGTGGTATGTAAAGCATACTGAGCTCTCTGAAGTATTTATGGCCACTACTGAACACCAGAAATGTGGCGCAGGGCTAAAATCTGCCTCTGCAATAATCTGAGCACCCATATGAAATGAACAGACCCCAGCCCAACATCCAGGTGACTGGTCTACCCATGACGAGTCCCAGTACAAGTTGTCTAAAAACCCGGATGCTTCTCAGCACAGACCCACCCTCAATTGTGGTGGTGAGTGGATGCTGGGTGGTCATCAGCGACCCCATTTACCCCATGTCCTCTTCAGGGAAGCAGAGAGCAATCCCTGAGGAAAGAAGAGAGGTTCTGATCCTCCAGCAGGAGGGGGAAGGTGGCTCTTATGGAAATAAATCACAGATGGCTGCAGGCAGAGGATAAAGATGACAGAGGGAGGAAAGGGTGACACTTTCTAAAATTCAAATGGTGAAGCAGAGGTGAGAGGGGACAGCTGGCTTACGACTCACAGGGCTGGTCTGAACACTATGCAAAAGTGACCACGGCTCCTGGGGTCCTCTTTCCACTGCCTGTACTTCCGTATGAAAACAGACCAAACACCCAAGCACCTGGCACGCAGGGGAGGGGAGGGGAAGGGAGGGGAGGGGAGGGGAGGGAAAAGGAAGATATGTAAACCTCTTGTAACATTTTGCTTTCAACAGTGTCAACAAAAAGCCTGCAATCCTTTATATTGAAATAACTTTATCATAAATTGGACAGCATACCAAAACCCACCATCTTACAAGGGATGCATAATTTATCAAGAACGGAGTGTACTAATGTGGCAACCACAATGAAAGCATAAAATTTTAAGAAGATGCCGAGAAGAATCAACCATTTGCATTTTCAAAGTAAAATGCGCAGTTTACTCCCTGGACAGGTTGCACGCTCAAGTGTGACCTCACATCCCTGCTAAGGGGACCTCTGCAGACAGAGTAATGCCCACCCTCTAACACAGGCTCAGCCACCGCAGCGCGGCGTGAGCGTGTGAAGACCTCGGGACTGACTCTCACTCGGCATTGAAATTCAGGGGGCACGTTCCGGGTCAGGTGGGAACGGGGTTGTGTGGGCAGTGACCCTTCCTGGGCTCCGCGGCCCCGGGGAGTAGGTGCGTGACAGTGTTGACGGAGAAGGACCAGCTCGTCCCTTTCACCAGCGTCCTTGTCCTGGCTGGCTCTGTGCCCCCTGCCCTCTTGTTGTCCACTTGCTGCTATGGCCCTGACTTCAGTTTTTCTTTCCTTCATTTTCTTCTTCTTTTTTTTTTTTTTAATTTTTACCTAGCTGGCACTAGAATCTAGAGAATTTTGTATGATAAAAAGAGAGGCTTAAATTATCTGTGAACTGAATTAATTTTTATTTAGACATTTATGCTGTTTCTGCTGTTTTAATGTCACCTATGCAAGCAAAATCAAGCGAAAATGTGAAGGAGTGAAGGAATCACGGTTTTCGCTTTCTCTCAAAATGAATGAATATAAGGGAAAATGCATTCATTTTACTTTCCTGTTAGGTCAGACTAATAGGGACAGAGGGAATGGAGGTGGCTAAAAGGGGACGCACATTTAGGAAGTTATGTCCAAAGCCAAAGGGGAGGCTGCCCAGGAAGGAGTCCATTGACTGCACGGAGCCGTAAGCCCGGGAGTGAGTGAGCAAATAGCCGCCTCTGGCCTCTGTGTGCTCCAAGCAGACCTGCCCGGCCCACCTGCTCACCTGGCCGACTGAGGGGACGGAGGCAGGCCAGCCAGCCCCGACCACCAACATGGGACGGCTCTGCTCCCCCGGGACCTGGCGATGTTCAAAGCCAACTGTCTCTTTTTTCCCAGATGGGATAAACTGGTATAGAACTTTCTACATTTCAGGTGTACACCACTATAATCCAACAGCTGTCTACACGAAACACTGATCCTCACCATGGGTCTGGTCCAACTGTGTCTTTGCTGGGCACGCTCTTGATTTCCCTGGTGGCTTTGCTGCTGGTCCGCCCAAATCATCTCAAGCCGGGTCAGGCCTTTCCTCTGCCCCCTGCTGCTGACAACCCGCCCTGCCAGCCTGTCCCTGACAGAAGAGCTGGCAGGCTCTGACCTGAAAGATCCCCAGGCCAGTGTCCCCACCCCCATGTGGCTCTCTCACAGGTGCCAGGGTTCGACCCCTTTGCCCCACCAGGGGCATGCTCTGGCCCACAGCCCAGGGTCAGCCGTGGTTGCCGCACGGGCTGTGTTGGCAATCTGGTGTGTGCTGGGCCCCTCCACTGTGCTGCCTCAAGGCAGGGCACCTGCCCTGCTCCACAGATGTCTGGGGAAGCTGCTCGCAGCAGCGCTGGGTGGGGGACTGTACCCCGGCTTCCCGATGGAGGTGGGATGGAACTAACACCCCTGCTCTGTCCACCTGAAACTCCTCCCCACTGTCTGTCTGAGCACGTATTTCTCTCAGTCTCCCAGGTGTTGCAAACATGAGAAAACACTGACACAGAGTGTCTGGACAAAGAAGGGAAGGAAGGACTTAAGGAAGGACTAACAGAAGGAAGGAAGAGTTAGTAGAAGCAATAATTAGATTTTCAGTGAACAGCCAGCCCAGGAAAGGGTAGCAGCTGGCAGCCTGGTAATCAGCAAACAGGTGCTGCCCAGCAAATGAAAGGCACTGTTTATGTGCCCAAGATCACCGTCCCATGGTGCTTTGCAGCTAAGCCTTCTCCTTTAAACATCTCATTATTTCAGAAGGTAATTGTAGTTGGATTGTGAATTTACTTGAATCAGTGGGTTCTGATAAACAAGCTTGTTCTCAACCGATACACCAGAAAAGCCATTTCTAAGGACAATTAACAACAAACTGCTTTTCAGGCATCAGAGAACTCTCGGCGGAGGTCTCCTCAGGGACCCAGCTGGGGGGCACGTACAGCCAGAGCACAGACAGCCCCTCCTACGACACTGGTCCTGACACTCCCGTTCTCGACGGCCACACAGAGCAGAATAAAAGGAAGGATTCTGGGCTGACAGTGAAGCAAGTGAAATATGTCCAGCACCCCTTGCTTTTGAAAGAGGTCGCGTGAGGAGACACAGCCGTGGAAAAGGGGCGAATGAAGGCCAGACTCACAAACACGACAGTTACTCTTCACCCCTTTTATAAGCCGATCAAAAAGGGAACCCAAGATCATCTTTCAGATGGCCGGCTGGGAGACAGGCCACTTCAGGGTGGCGGCCACCAGGTCAGAGGAGCGGGCAGGTGCATGGGCGGTGAGGTCGGCCACCAGGTCAGAGGAGCGGGCAGGTGCATGGGCGGTGAGGTCGGCCGGGGCAGTGATACTGGAGGCCTCATGACCCACCAGAGCTGGACGCGACTGGAGCCAGCGAGCACTGTTGAGGTGTGCCACATCTCTCACACATACCTCACTTAAGCACTGCTACATAACCACCTACTGTGCGTCTGTGGTGAAAATGCCCACTTGTTATCTCAGCTTCCCTGGGTCAGAGCCTGGGGGGCGAGGTCACAAGGCAAGACGGCGGCTGAGCGGCTGTCCTAACGGGAGAGCCTGCTGTCCGGCTCGTTTGGAAGGATGGCAGGCTCCTTCCTGCTCACCTTCCCCCGTGAGCCCTGAACCCGCAAGCTGGCAGCCATAGCCAGCCCCCCACCTGTGCCAGGTTCCTCTGACTTCCTGTCAGCCAGCAGGAAGCTTGGGCTTCACGATGATACCAGGCCCAGCACAGAATCCAGGATGGCCGTCTCATTCTAAGGACACTGATTAGCCACCTGAATTACATCTGCAAAGTCCTTCCTGCCACAGGAGGGAACAGTCACAGGTGAGACATCAGATGCAAAGTCACAGGGACCAGACTTCTGCCTCCTACAATGCGATATTGGACATCTACGTTTTGTGTGCAGTTTTGTACCTTGGATTGCTGACAACTTTTGAAAACAGGCTTTAACGTTCCATGAGCCAGAGTCCACTGCCTGGTCCAGCCACGGGCTTCAATAGTGCAACCTCTGCTTCAAAGTGTCATGGACGCTGGTTAATTCGGAATGAACACACCGTTCTGGGCAGGGAAATCGGGTGTCAGTCCTCAGTCCTGGGACACGCTGCCTCAGGCGCGTGACTCATCGGGTCTCTCCGCACCTCACTGTCCGGGCCAGGGCGGAAACTGCCCACTCGGGGACCTGGGCACCGTTCTGCCTCTGGGTCTTGTGTGTTCTTAGGTCCCATCTTCTTTTGTAATCAGCCCATGGATGGGGCAGGGAGGGCGTGGATAAGTCAGACCTGCTCTGAGCTGCTTCAGCCCGAAGGTCTCACACATTCTGTCGGTGAGAACTGGGCACACGACCCAGCGAGTGTGGGGCAAGGGGTAAGCGCCACCCGCAGTGCATGTAGCAAGGGGACGTGCCGACGTGCACGGGCACCAGCGGGATCTGCCTCAGAGACAAACACGGGGACCCACCGGGAAAAATGTGTGTCGTCAGCAGGATGAAAGATCCTCATGAAAAGACTGGGCTGTGGGAAATGCACTTGTGGCTTTCAGATCCCAACATGAGAAACTCTGAATCAAAAGGTATTTGTCCGAACAGTCTCATCCATGAGGAAGCTTTTTGTACATCTGCAAAATGTCATTCAGTTTACAGAATGACAGATTTGAACACAATGCCTCAGAAGCCTAAAAACATCACCAAAAAGTAGTCTGTTTAGTGATGAAAATGTTGGTCATCCAGGAGAACAGAGGAGAGGGGCTGACAACAGCCACTGGGCACCAAGGACTTCCCCTCTTCTTTCCCACTCGGAACGGGACTCAAGTTACTCGGTGGGAGGGGACATGTACTCAGCTGGCAGACCTCCTTCCCTCTCTGTCATCTGTCTATCTATCTATCTATCTATCTATCTATCTTTTAATAGATCTTTATCTTTAGTGCATACAAGTACAAAAGATATTTAAACTCTATTTTGAGGTTTCATTCATGCTGTTTCACAGTCTTTTACGGCTGTGGTTACAGGAGAGCTCCGCACACCACCTTTCCACATGCATGGTTCCGCTCATCTTCACTTCCTTATGTAATTGCGAAGGAACAGAGTCACCTGGTTGACAGGCACGCTCCAGGGTAGGCACACAGCCTGCCACGGTTCACCCCGGCCCCCGCGGCTCCGGCAGCAAGGCTGGAAGAGGCTGGAAGAACACGTTTGTGTTGTGTCGTTACTGGGGATCTGGTTAGCATCAACCGAGATCCAGTTATGACTATCATTTACCTTTCACTAATGACTATTGAATTTGAACTTTAAATAATGCATACTTTGGCCATTTGTAGATTAATAGATGTCCTATTCAATGTAGTTTGTGATTTATATTCCATTATTTTTTTAAAAATTGTGGGATGCATTTGAAATGGTGGGGTTCATTTTCTTAAGTGTGTTTGGGTGCTTGCAACAGTGCTGGCGATGACCACCGCCCTGGTCAGCTACAAGACAGGACACTGTGCTTAGGAGGTCGGGTGTTCACCGGCACTGTGGTTAGCGGCGTGAGGGTGTGAACTAAGATCCCAAACCTCAGAGTCTTTTCCAGAAGAATATACCATGTTCCTCCTGCCTCTTCTCCTGTGCAACACCCACCACAGAGAGATCTCAGTCCCCTCATAAGGGGAGCAAAGAGGGAACAGGATAAACCAATGCTTGGCCACATCCCTGTCGTGTAGGATCAGGAGTGTGCATGCAGGTGACACAGGATGGGGGAGGCCAGTTGACTAGGACACAAGAAACAGGGCCAGTCTTCGCTGGACTCGAACCTGAGCAGGTCCGCCGTGGGGCCTCGCTTCCCTCATTCTGAAATGGAGGTGATGACACCATTCTGCAGCTCACCTCGCCCAGGTTACAGGCAGGGAAACAGTGTAAATGATAGTTTGAGAGCCCTGTCTTACAGGAAGAAGTCATCATTAGAAACGAAGCAGCTGCCCTTAACGTTCCAGCAAATGAGATAATGCTTGCGAAACGGTTTTGAAAGTGTGAGTCGCTCAATAGAAACATACAGGGTGGTGATTTAATTATCACGTCTCCTCAGTGACTGTGTGAAGTTCAAGCTGCATGACCCCAGTGAATCTGCAAATCTTAAACTTTCTACATCCAGTAAGTTCACCCCCAGAGGCAAAACTTCTCTGAAGACTGAGTGAGTGAATTCCAGCACTTAGGATCTTCCCTGTGACTCCACCATGCTGTCCCAGCGGGAAACCCCCTCCATCCCCTAATGATGGGGCTGGAAGAGGCCCTGCTGGTGGCGGCCCATCAGAGGAAGGGTGCTGGGAGAGGAACGAGCCACGAGCCACGGAGGAGAACGCCCGTCCTGCTGCTGCACCCTTGCACTCCTAGGGGCTACCACGCCCTCCCTCCCGCACACCCGGAGAAGAATGCCCGTCCTGCTGCTGCACCCTTGCACTCCCAGGGGCTACCACGCCCTCCCTCTCTCACACCCGGAGAAGAATGCCTGTCCTGCTGCTGCACCCTTGCACTCCTAGGGGCTACCACGCCCTCCCTCCCGCAAACCTGGAGAAGAATGCCTGTCCTGCGGCACACCCATGACCACACTGACTGCGGGCCCAGCATGTGCTAAAGCGCCCACAGGTAACTCTGGAGTAAGCCACACTAACACTGGGATGACAGGCTGTCTCTCAGCTGGGCACTAGGGTAGGGGCACACCACCGATTTTAATTACTTCTATTAGATCGCACTCTAATTTGATGTGTCTTATACTTTAGAATCTTTATGTTGAAACGCTTTCAGTTTTAATTTTTGTATCTGCTTGTGTGTGCATTCCTTATGCATGTAAAAAGTCACCTGAAGAGATTTAAAAACAAAAACAACGCCTCTTTCTACACAGGAATGTCGAAGTGATCCTACAGTGCCCACCTGATAGATGGCAGGTGTGTGAATCACCCACCTATGCCAACGTCACGCCTCGAGTCATTGATTATATTCATTTTAAGAGCAGCCAGGGGAAAATGGTCCCAAGTCCCAATGTTATGTGAACACATTTCCGCCTCAGTGAATACCAGTCGCATATCAGCTGCTATGCGCAATTTGTCTACTGACACGTGGAGAGAAAGTCCTGTCCTTGTTAACAGAGAGAGGGTCCTCCTCCTCCACCTCCTCATCTTCATCAGGACTCCTGCCCATTAACATTCCCCCAGGAAGCCTAGCCTCCATCCCTTGGTCAAGATGCCTGATAAACTGTCCCCCTCCTCCGCACCTCCCACGAGTGCCCATCTGCTGTGTCACAGCCTCTCCGGAACAATATGGCAAGTACAACGCCTGGGAGGTACATATGTTTGTATGCATATATGTGTATATATATATATTCTTTTATGTAAACCCATCTATATTCATATATATATTCCTGTATATATTCCCCCACATACACACCTACATACATATTCCCACGTAGTCACACATACATTCCCATACAGACAGGTCCCTACACACGTCTACATGCACATGCCCATACATTCACATATATATCCCCACACAGATGTATTCCCATACACAGACCTGCATGCCCATGCCCATGCATTCACATGTATGTTCCCGCATAGACGTGTCCCATATGCAGGCCTGCATGCCCATGCCCATGCATTCACATGTATGTTCCTGCACAGACGTGTCCCGTATGCAGGCCTGCATGCCCATGCCCATGCATTCACCTGTATGTTCCTGCACAGACGTGTCCCCGTATGCAGGCCTGCATGCCCATGCCCATGCATTCACATGCATGATCCTGCACAGACATGTTCCCATATGCAGGCCTGCATACCCATGCCCATGCATTCACATGCATGTTCCTGCACAGACGTGTCCCCATACGCAGGCCTGCATACCCATGCCCATGTATTCACATGCATGTTCCTGCACAGACGTGTCCCCATACGCAGGCCTGCATACCCATGCCCATGTATTCACACGTATGTTCCCACACAGACGTGTCCTCATATGCAGGCCTGCACACCATGCCCATACTTTCACACATATGTTCCTGCACAGACATGTCCCCATACACAGGTCTGCATGCACACTTCCGCACACACCATCCCAGGACTGCTACTCAGACTGCAGTGAGGACAGGTGCTTCCCTAACAGCACCAGGTTCACTGTTTAGTGCTAGTGAATGTTTTCCTTCCCAATTAGCAAACCATGAATAGCTGTTTTACATGAGGAGAGCACCCCTCCCACAAGGGGACTATCAGGTGGCACTGCCTCCTCAGCCTCCCCGCGGCTGACAGTCCCCAGCTTGGAAAACAAGATGTGTCCACCAAGAGCAACACCTGGGCGAGCAGGGGCCAGACCCTAGACCCAGCTACTCACGGGGTCAGAGTCACAGCACGCAGTGTAACACCCCAGAGCTGGTCTTCCTGCACGGTCCATTTTTACTTAGAGCAGCGGCAGAAGCATGGCTTCTGCAACATGCTGTCTCACGGGGTGCTATGTGCTTGCACAAGTCCCAGCGCTGCTCGGTGTGAGGTCCCTCTCCGGGGATGACCTGCAAAGGTTCTCCCCTTGGGGATCTGATATAGCTTCAGAGACTGGCGGGGTCAGAGCAGATAGTGGGCGAGTCGTGAGTCAGGGGAGGACACATACAGGGCCAGGGCCAGAAAGGAGGCTCTCTGAGTAGATCTGTGTCCTGAGTCGCAGCTGGATCTGCTGGTACTGGACACAGCAGAGGAGACCTGTCCTTGGCTTTGCCCAACAGGGAAGAAATGTCTGTGGCCTGTTCTAGAGCTGCCTGGCCCCACCAGCAGAGTCACAGGGATGAACTGAGGATCTGAGAGTGACTGTTGTAGCACAGAGCTCACGGCAGGGGCGCCCCAAGCTCAGCACGAGGAGGGTCCCTCCCCATGGGGCTCAGGAACCCGTGGGTGGGTCAGTGCAGCTCACAGGGCTGGCTGGACAAATAGTTGCCTGGGACCTGGCCTTTCCTGGACTCCTAATGGTCATTAGTTCTCTGAGATTTTTATCAGTCTCAGAGCTGAGAGGAGAGTCAAATGAAGGGAATAGAAATCAGCCAATAGCAGCAGGGATGAGGTTCCAGCCACATCCCAGGGCAATGCTGGCTCATGTCCCCAATGCCTGCCACTTTCCTCTCTGCTTCAGCAGTCACCTTAATGCATAATTTAGAGATGCAATTAATAGAAACCAATCAAGCAAGGCTGTGCACACGCTCTCATGTTCAACAACAGCTGTTTCCAATAGTGATTATGTTACAATAATAACAACAGGGAAAACGCCTGGGCATCACAGGGCCGCGTGAGTGCTAACAAGACTGGTGGCCTTGCCAGGAACATGGGGGGCCTGTGACTCTCGTGGGGCTGACCTTGTACCCACCATGGGTCAGACAGTCACACTCTCTGCGCTTTAACTTGCCCCCCAAGCCTGCCATGCTGGGGGGATGACTGGGAGGAGGGAGGGCTTGGTAGGGGGTATTTTCAGGCCACTGGAATAGCATGCAGCACCCCCAGTGAAGACCTGTTATCTGGGATGGATTCAGGGCTCTGTCCCGCCCACTCCTCGGGGCTCAGTGCTGCCCTGTGGCCCGGTGAGGCTCTGTGCTCCCGTCTGCTCTTCCTGCAGAATCAGGAGGTTGCTGGGCTGGGAGAGAGGCGGTGGAGTCCTCACCCCACCATGGCCAGGCCCCTTGCAACAGGGCTTTTGTTGTGCACAGGTCCGCGTCTCACAGCCTCTCAACAGCGCCTCCTGTCGTGAAGGTCCCTGGGCATCGCACAGGTGAAGCAGAGGTTCCCCACGGTCACTGCTGTCTTTTCTTGGGAGCTCCCCACACGCCCCTGCTGGGCCCCTCTATAAGAGAAGGCAAGACCTAGACTCGTCCAGTGATGAGATCAGCTGGAGACAGCAAGAAGCTTTTGGGTTGGGCCTCACTCACAAGAGACCTGATTCACACTCCGGAAGCCGTCCCCCACGGGAGCTGCTGGGCTCTGGCACAGCTGCACAGTGCGGGCAGCTCAGAAACACCTTCGTCACATAGGGGCGGTGTTTGCTGAGTGAGGGGGGCTGGGAGGCCCCCACCCCAGGTTTACCCTGCGGTCCGAGATTTCTCCGTGTTGTATGGACACAATCCCAGATTGTTTCTTCTTCATTAGAGAGGCACAAGTAGCACTGAAAAGACCTGATTCCTATTGAAATCACAGTGATGCTGATAGGAACAACGGGTGAAGGAGGCAGCCATGTCTACCCCATGGCCAACAAGAACCATAAAGGTCCAGTTTAGCAGCACAGAGGAGGACGGAATTAGGCAATACCGCCCAACTGCCTGACCACTTATTCTTAACCCCTGGCTCCTGGGGGCTTGGGGCGGTGTGTGCGAGCCCCGGATAGAGCAGCAGTGTCTCTGGGGGAGTTGTTGCCATGTTTGCTAATGGAGAAAGAGCAGAGACCTCTTAGGGTTTCTCCACATCACCTTCTAAATAAAGTTATGGTCCATGTGTGAGTTTCTCTGGAAGCCCAGAGAAAGGGCACTTTGCTCCTGGCTCCTAAGAACCTCCCGTCCCCATGTCCTGCACAGCTACAAGGCAGGACCACTCAGAAAGGCCCCATGGTTAAGCAATGCTCGGATGCCAGCCTGCTGGTGTTGGAAATCTGGTTGCTGATCTCACTGGCTGGGGACCTGCCTTCAACCTTTGATGTAGAATATCATTAGTAGTATTCCCTGCCTTGTTGTGAGGATGAAATGGGTCAACACTTGTAATGTTCTTATTGGGAAAGTACCTGCCACGTAAGTACTCAATAAACCTTAGCGATCAATATCCATTAACTGTGGTGTAAGCACTAACATGGAAGTCGTATCTTCTATCTCACTTGGTACATTTCCCTTCACACTATAGATGTCCAATAGTACTTTTAGAATAAAAGCATTCCATGTGAACAAAAGAAGGCTTAGTCTGATAAGTGTAGACATGGATACAGCACATAGAGAGATGTAGTATTCACTGGTATAACAGGGTCAAACCCTGTGTCCCTGCTTTATAAACACTATCCTATTCCACCTTCCTCAAAAATCCCACACTGGGATTGTATCATACCCCTTTCACCACTTAATGAGAGTTCAGTTATTTTTTTTATTTTTATTTTTTTTATTCATTTTAGAGAGGAGAGGGAGAGACAGAGGAGAGACAGAGAGAGAGAAGGGGGGAGGAGCTGGAAGCATCAACTCCCATATGTGCCTTGACCAGGCAAGCCCAGGGTTTGGAACCGGCTACCTCAGCATTTCCAGGTTGACGCTTTATCCACTGCGCCACCACAGGTCAGGCGAGAGTTCAATTATTTGTGCTCAGAGTAAGAGTAGATTTCCATCCAACAATACACCCATCAGGAGAGGTGAAGGAGAGAGAACACACATGCGCGGACGTCCCAGGTCAGCACCAAGGACAGCTCAGCACAGCGGCCGCCTCCTCCCTCAGGGATCTGAGGCACACCCAGTTGCCAATACCAGCATTACAGCTATGAAAAATGCAATGCAGCTAATTAATTAAGTTCTCTGGACTTACAGGGAACCCAGGATTCGGCAGTGTCCAGAAAAGGGGTGAAGCGGCTCTGCAGACCGGGCTGCACATGTCAGGGACAAAGCCCGTCTTCACACGGCTATAGGAGTGGCCACGGGGCACAGAACTAGGTTTTCCAGAGGGGCTTATCTATCAGGTGGGGCAGAGGATATTTTCAGCACGTTCTGTGGAGCACACACAAACAACCAAGGGCAGTGAAGAAATGGAATCCAGCCCTCCAGAGGCTTGGATGTTCCTCTGCAGGGTGGCCACCTCCAGAGCAGGAGAGTTGGGACCGCACACTGGGGGCTCCACCAGGCTCTCGGGAGGGCACTGCAGAATGAGCCATCACTCGGCCCTGATGGCGTACGTGCACAAATACAGGCTCTCTAAGCACCATTATCCTCACCTCCCTTTGGTAATGATGTGGGGACAATAAATAATGTGCATTGTTGAAGTTGACCAATGGAAATGAATCATCAACCAGTTTTGTTCCTGAGCAGATGATCAACTATGACTTGGCTCAGAGTGTTCCAAACTCTCATTACCAAAGCCTTCAGTTTGTTCAATCAAATGTGCCCAGAGTACCAGGGCTGCCAGGAGCCCATGGGCAGGGCTGTGGGGATAGGTTTTAAGCTCTTTCACCTTCTGTCTCAAGGGCAAATGAACATTCTAAGGCTGGGGACAGGCAGCACCCAATCCAGATTTTCTGCAAGATTGTTATTATGCTTTAAAATACACCTCCTAGCCCTGGCCGGTTGGCTCAGCGGTAGAGCGTCGGCCTAGCGTGCGGAGGACCCGGGTTCGATTCCCGGCCAGGGCACACAGGAGAAGCGCCCATTTGCTTCTCCACCCCTCTGCTGCGCTTTCCTCTCTGTCTCTCTCTTCCCCTCCCACAGCCAAGGCTCCATTGGAGCAAAGATGGCCCGGGCGCTGGGGATGGCTCTGTGGCCTCTGCCTCAGGTGCTAGAGTGGCTCTGGTCGCAACATGGTGACACCCAGGATGGGCAGAGCATCGCCCCCTGGTGGGCAGAGCGTAGCCCCATGGTGGGCGTGCCGAGTGGATCCCGGTTGGACGCATGCGGGAGTCTGTCTGACTGTCTCTCCCTGTTTCCAGCTTCAGAAAAATGAAAAAAAAAAAAAAAAAATACACCTCCTAGACACCTCATTGCTTGTTTATCAAAACCACCACACCATGGTCTGAAACATCAACAACCAGCCCCTCCCAGATCTCTCCTGTCTCCTGTGACGTTCTGAAGGCTGAGACAGAATTAGAATTCTCTTCAACCCGTGAACCAGCGCCAGAGGGGTACGAGAAGGACCAAGGTCTCAGCATCGCGGAATATTCCTAAATGAATGAACAGACGGGACCCGGGGGCTCTCTTAGCCACTCAAAGGAGAAAGAACAGCTCTGAAGATTTAAGTCTCTCTCCCCGAGGTCTCTGCCACAACAGAGTCAGATACGAAAAAACAGGCAGATGCTGTAAAGGTGGCAACTCAACCAGGACGGCTCCTGGCTGAATTCAGAGTCACAAATCCAACTCGTTAGCATGGACAGCCTGGCAGAAATGTCCCCTGTCAGAAGTGTCCCCAAGCCGTGAACACATCAGGCAACACCCATGACAGGTAGGACAGGGAGGAACATTTTCCTTTGTGTTTTTTTTTAAATAGTGTTTGGGTTCAAAGTGTTAAGAAACACTCATGCTTGCCTGACCAGGTGGTGGCGCAGTGGGTAGAGCACTAACTTGGACTCTGAGGACCCAGGTTCGAAACCCCGAGGTCATTGGCTTGAGCACAGGCTCACTAGCTTCAGCGTGGGCTCGCTGGCTTGAGCGTGGGATCATAGACAGGACCTCATGGTCGCTGGCTTGAGCCCAAGGTCACCAACTTAAGCCCAAGGTCATTGGCTTGAGCCCAAGGTCAATGGCTTGAGCAAGGGGTCACTGGCTCAGCTGGAGCCCCACCCACCCACCCACCCTGTCCAGCCACATATGAGAAAGCAATCAACAAACAATTAAGATGCCGCAACAAAGAATTGATGTTTCTTATCTCTCTCCCTTCCTATCTGTCCCTCTCTCTGTCTCTCTGGCTAAAAAAAAAAACAAAAAAAAAAAACGAAACCCTCGCTCTTCTTACCATGCACTGATACTAAAACTGGTTCCTATGTTTAAATGAACATGACTCACATGAAGGACATGTGGGGAGAAGGAGACAAGGACTGCGACGCCGTCCCCCCAACAATGACAATGACGTGGCCCCGGGGCTCTGACCCTCAGCAACCGCGTGGCCACCCGGTCTGGAAAAACGCTAAGCCATGGCCTTTTAAAAATAATAATAATAATAATAATAATAAAAGGTGCCCGCTGGCTCCCGGGTGGACGGGCCATCCACTCACTCATTACGCAGATTCCTCCGGGTACTCCACACAGTCAGTCATCGTGTGAGCGGCGTGGGGACGTGGGTCCGGGCCTGCGGGCGGCGGGTGCACCCTCGGGGCTGGGGGTGCGCCGCTGTCCCAGCCGAGGGGCCAGCCCCAGGCACAGAGGGGACACCCGAGGGGCGCAAGGTGGCCACCTCCAGCAGCCCCATCAGGGGCTCGCGACTGCATGGTGGCGGCTGGGAGCATGGGCACTGCCTACTTACTGCCTTCCAGCCTCGCGGCTGGGCTCGTCAGGTTGGTTCATTTCCGGTTCTCACGGTTCTTTCCAAGTCCGTACTGGGTTCTGGGTTTGTGGGAGTTCGTTCCAGCGCTCTGGGTTCCTCAGAGTTGTGTTGTTGTTTTTTCAGACCCAGTTAGACAGCTGGAGAAGGAGTGACGTGCCAGGGAGCTTAGAGATCTAGAGAGAGAAACATGGTTGGTCATGGAGACAGAGAGAAAGGAAGAAGAGACAACACGAAGAGCAAGAGATTGAATGTGTTGGCCCATGTTCTCTGATGCTTGTGTCCATGGGTTCTCTGGACTCTGTGGCCTCTGTTGAATTTTTCCACATCTCAGCTCTGACAACAAATAATAATTGTTTGTTTGTTTGTTTGTTTTTCTGATTCCTGCACCTCGCTATTACCACTTTGGCCAAGCTCTGCTTCATTTCCAGGGCTAGTCTGTTGTGTCAGATAAAACCTCTTTCTCGTTTTGTGCTGAATTAAAATTTAATAAAGCCTCGGGTTGCCACAGATCCAGCAGGCAGACAGCTGCTCAATTAAAAGCAAACCTGATGAGATGGCACCGTTGAGAGAAATACTCCCGAGGAAGAGCACGGGACTATGGAAACTCAAGTCCACAATAATGCCTTCATTTGAATATGAATCGAGCCTTCTGTGCGGCCTTTCTCCCCCTGCGCACCTGCCAGGTGCCCTGGTGACCACAGTGAGCGGGAGGAGGCTAGGCTGGCAAGGAGGGAAACATGGAGGGGGAGGAAGAGAGAACATCAGTATCAAGAGGGAAGGAGAACACATAACCTTGAATGAAGTCGGGCACAGACAGAGGCAGACAGAGGGAGAGGACGGCGGTGGGACAGACCGAGGAGAGACGTGAGGGTGGAGACGTGTAGCGAGATGTAAACAGAAAGATCTGGAAGCTGGTGGGATGCTGCAGGAAGGTGGCCAGACCTGAGAATGGCGGGTGGAATGACAGACGGAGGTCGCAAGGAAGACAGAGCGAAGACACCAGAGAGACGGGTCTTGACACATTGCAAGCATAAGTCACATAACCTGTTGAAAGAGGTGTACTTTTTTTCTGTTCGGGCAATTATTCACTGTCTTTTTCTTAAAAGATGTCCGTCTTTAAAGATTAATATATAAAGTAAATGTTTTGCTCGATTATTACAATCCAAAGTAAGTCTAATGTGCTGCCTTAGCAAAGAGGAAGAGTATTTCAAGAAATCAAATGCATATGAATGAAAGTGTTCGATATAAATCTATGTTTGTCTTCACAGCTGTATGATATTAAATCCAACTTCTTCACTTCTTTGCCTGAATCTCTGAGCATGTCAGTGGGAGTACTTCTCAGGACTGACCTTTCTCTTGCTAGAGAAACACATGCATGCATGCACACACACACATGTGCACACACACAGAAAACACTTTGAACCTCTCCTGTATTTACAGAAAAGATCAGTCTTTCTCATCAGCTTTTAAGTCTGCAACTGTCTTGAAAAAAAAATTAATACATATATTTTCCCTTTCTACAACAAACTCCAATTGCAAAATGATGGATCACCTCTTTTCTTAATCCCTGACCTGAATCCTACGATGCTTTCGCTCTGCACGAGGTGAAGTGACAAGAGCCCTCTGGGGCTCAGCTGTCAGGCTTTGTCTGGTCTCCGAGTCATCCTGCCAACAGAGCGGTCAAAAAATGCAGCCAGGCCAAGAGCAACCTCACCGGCGCCCTTGCCGGAACCTCCGAGCAGAGGTCCCCTCTCTCCATGTCCGCTGAGAAAATACTCGGTCACCCTCCAGGGACCCTGTAAGCTGCATGGGTTCAGGGGGCACACCGCCAGCTGAGCTCCTTGTTTGTCTGCCTGTCCACCGCGGGGGGAGAGCCTCCACAGGCATAGCGTCGTTGCTACAGCTACTACCTCTTTCCTTTCTCAACGACGAAGCTCAATTCCTGGAGCCAATTCTAGGGCCGCTGTCACCCCTGTTGGCTTGGAAAGTCCTAGGCCAGGGTCCTCAGGAAGCCACCTGGAGCAGTGGGAACAGAGCACATGGTGCCAGCTAGGGTCCTTCTGACACCTGCAGTCTTAAGACACACACAGAGAAAAAGTCTTGTCTTTGGCAAGTGGGTTTGTGTTGCTTTTCTAGAATAATCTTAATATAAGTGTCCTCCTGGAGGTTTTTTTTTTTTAAGAGAAAATTTAAATATATCTTTTGAAAATGACATAAGGAACAAAAGAAAAGAAAAAAATCTCAGCATGCCAAAAGTAAGTCACAATAACCATTTATGTATTGCTTAAGCTTTCTGAAGACATACACATTAATGTACTGTGATCCGCGGCTGCCTAGGCACACTGACATCTACATCCACACATTTCTTACCTCTGTCTGCAATGCCCATGTCGTGGAAGGACCATCGCCCCAGCAAGCTGCAAGCAGGCCCGGCATCCTTCCCCCTTTAATACTTCTCCAACGCAGACCCCTTTAAGGAATCTGGAGAACTTGTTTTGAGAGTTAAAAATGCAAGCTGGTTTCTTTTTTTTTAGAGCCACTCTACTTCTGCAGATTTTTTTCCCTCTAAAAATATGTCTTAAGTCCAAGCTTTCTGTAGAGGCAGGTTGCAGGAGGAGAAGAAAGAGCAGCCCCAAAGAAACTCAACCTCTGGCCATGGCCTTCGTCAGGGCGAGCTGGTAGAAGCCCTCCTCACCTGAGCTAGAGCCCGGGGCCAGGTAAATGCCCCCTCTCCCTGGCAAACCACTCTGTCATATGCCCGAGCACCCACTGGTCTGTCATTCCCTGGACCCTGGACTTCACATACTGTGTGCCTCACTCACATTTGCAAATGCACATATCGCATGAGTGAGTGCATGAAGGAAGGAATGGAGGAGAGAATGAATGAGTATGCAGCCAGACAGGAGAAAGGGGGGGCCTGCCGGAGAGTGACATCATGGGTCACCTGGACCTGAAGACAGACCTGGCCTCGCTATAGCCACTCAGGTCAGCTCGGCAACTCCTTTGACATCTGAAATCAGTTCGTTTTGGATTTCTTTTTCCTCTGTCATTTGAAACCTAAACATTCATGATTAGTAGGATGGTAATTTTGAGAAGAATTATGATTTTATCCATGGGGTGATTTGGTGAATTTCAAATAATACTTTTTTTAAAAAAAAATAACCTGTCTTTAGATGATGGTGGTGATGAGGAATACAGTACCGTAAAGAATGCTCCCTGAACATAAGCCAGTGTTTCAAACATCATATATATGTGCGCATACAGACACACATACACACACACACTCACATATAGACTTGTATAATCCTCACAACCCACGTGCAAGGTTGGTAGGTTGGTACTATCACTGGCCCCATTTTATAGATGAGAAGTCTGAGGCACCACAATTAAGTGAATGGCCCAGGCTTAAAGAGCTAGTCTGACTTCAGTCACTTATTACCGTATATGCTATAGTAAAAGGGTATGAGCCCAGCTGGGCAGAGGTGACTGACAACATTGTCTTCTAGGCCAACGAGAGTAACAGACGCTCCCTCTATTCAAGCCGCCCAGCCCCAGGTGCCAGCCGCAAGGTGCTACTAGTAACATGCAGAACCATGATCATCATGGGATAGAGTCCTTCCCCCTTCAGTAGAAAGGTCTCAACAACAACAAAAAAAAATCAAGAATTTGATTTCAGGGCACAGAGCCCTTGCTGACATTGCTGAGGCCAAAACCTGCATCCCCTCAGCCACCCTGGCTCCTGTCTGGTATAAGGCACACGGGCCCCCGTCAGGGTGTAAAAGGAAAGACTGACAACCTTATCCCTCGAATCATAACAGCATTTCAGTATTTCAAAAGGGTTTGGGGATTATGGTGGGCGAACCACTGGGTCCATCTCATTTATCCTCTCTAGAACACATGAAAAAGAAGATAAAGGAATAAACACTCAATGCCACAGCAACAGCAAAACCAGCTCTCAGCAGATAAGAGACGTGGATCATCTCTGAGGAAGGAAGGAAGCAGATGGCATGGAGGTAACTGGGAGGAAGGCATGGCGAGATAACTGGCGATCAAGGACCACGGGCATCGGCCTCCATGAGAGGTCATCTCTGTGAGAGACATAGACAGTGCGAACATAGGAACTCAACAAAACCACCCAGGCAGAAGAGCGGGAGGAAATCTCAGGGTGCCACATCTTCTTTCAAATACGAGAGTCACCATCATGGCTAAAGTTGGGCCAGAAAGAAACAGAGGTGGTGTGGGGAGGAGCACTGGTAGTGTTGGCGACAGCCACTATGGTGACACGGGAATGTCCAACATCATCGAACATCCTCTCTTTGTAATGTTGGTGAGACACCGAAGGAACTTCACTAGTTTATATCCCTCTGCCCACGGCAAAACTGGTTTTATTATTTGTCATTTCACCACAGTCCCAAGAGCCTATCCCGATGTCCAGGAACTTCCTGTAGTAATAATACAATGGTTCCAAACCTTGATATTTTCTATACAAGCTTCTCGCCACCCCCCGCCCCCTGCCTCCACCTTACACTTACCAGGGTATTTTAAAAATTAAAATCTCTTGCTGTCGGCAAACGTCTGTTTGTTTTTCAAAACATAACAGCTCTATTTGAGATTCTTTGTCTGCTTTTGTGCATAAATCAAAAGGGATTTTGACGCGCAACACAAATACAGCTTCGTAGCATAGGATTTCATGGCCGTGTGATGTCCAGCTGCCATCTGTGTATCCAGCTGGCCGGCCACTCAGCTCTGGGTACTTGTGGGAGAATAATGACTCCTTAATGTCGTTGATCCTCATCCTGAGAGCTCTGGGATTTGGGGTTTTTCCCTTAAGGTCAACATTTTTATAACAGATATATATTTTGCTTTAAATAAGAACAGAAAAGCCTTCTAATAGAAAGAAAGAAAGAGAAAGAGAGAGAGAAAGAAGGAAGGAAAGAAGGGAAGGAAGGGAGGGAGGGATTTAGGGAGAGAGAGAGAAAGAGAGAGAGAGGAAGGAAGGAAGGGAGGAAGGAAGGAAGGAAGGAAGGAAGGAAGGAAGGAAGGAAGGAAGGAAGCAAAGAAAGAAAGAAAGAAAGAAAGAAAGAAAGAAAGAAAGAAAGAAAGAAAGAAAGAAAGAAAGAAAGAAAGAAAGAAAGAAAGAAAGATGTACGTAGGTGTCCCCCCAGCCGCAGGGCAGGCAGTGGAGGCTGAGGGAGGCGACACATTGTACGCTGCCAGGTGTCAGGTGCTGAGCGGAGCCCTGGGCAGGGCTGCAGGAGGAGCCCCCACTTCTGGGGATCCCAGGGAAATAAAGGGCTCGGTGCAGTGTGATGAGTAGTCCTTTAAGTGGAGAGAGGACTGAGAGAGGACCGGCCAAGGGCGGGTGTCCAGGGAGCCTTCTGGGGGAGGGGACCGCAGGGCAAGGGCGGCCACAAGCTAGTCTGTGAGCGCCACCTAGTGGGCACCCCAGGGACAGGTGCCCAGGAGACCCCCCAGTTCAGGAAAAAGGAAGTTCAAGCCAGAAACGCGGCCGCCTTGCCCATTTGCAGAACTGCAGCTGCTCAGAGAGGGGCGCACTGGGCGCTGTGCTCAGCTCTGCAGGGACAGGTGCACTGCGACACTTCCTCATCCTGTCCCCGCGGGACTGGGGGACAGCTGGAGCGCACGGGGCCATGGCGAGGCCAACCGATTCACAAGCTGCGTCCATTCTGACTGCTCAGGGGCCACTTGTAATGAAGCATTTTAATTTCACCACTACTCTCAGCCATTTCGCTGTGAAGCACACTGGCATGCTGACCGGGAGAAGGCATTCACATTTGTCACCCATGCCATGTGACCAGCAGTGTCCGTTCCTGGGCTCCTTCCACCCCCCACGACCCTGACAAGGTGACCCCAGTAGGAGGCACGGCGCCCCTTTTACAGACCGAATGGCTGAGGCTGCAGAGGCCGACCGTGGGAAGGGCACAGAGCTTAAGTGAGTGGCAGGCCAGACGTGATCTGAGGCAGCACACGGGTCCCTGCAGCTCCAGGGCTGTGGACAGGGGCTGTCCCTTTACTGACCGGACAGAGGGAGTGGCCCAGTCACGGCACCTGCGAGGAGTCTGGCTGTCACGGCCAGATAGGACTCTCGTCTCGGAGGAGGGCCTGGAGGTCTCCACGCCCACAGACAACGTGAGCGCCCACGATCCCGTCCCCCTGACGCGGGACAGACTTCCGTTTCGGAGAGAAACTCAGCCTCTCAGAAGGCAGGCTCTCGATGAGGTCGGCACGTGACGGGCGTGTGAGCAGGAGTGTGACACCTTCGCAGGACCGCTCTCACGCGGGGCTGTCACCTAGGGCATGCCCCCCAGTATAGCCAAGCGACTCCCGACCAGGAGCCTTTGATGGATGTGCTGCTGGGCGGGCATCTCCGTGGGGCGGGTCATAAATATTCATGGTATTGACGGAGCCTCAGAAACCTGTCCTGTCACGTCCCTGCTGCGACAGACACGCCCGGAATTCTCCCCTCTGTGCCTCGGCCTCATGGCCACCAGGGTCGCTCAGGAACTTGCTCAGCTGGGTTCGTTTCCCCCGTCCATCCATCCTCAGAAGTTACACATCAGCAAAGGTCTTCCTGAGCAG
Source organism: Saccopteryx leptura (assembly GCF_036850995.1). Classification (NCBI taxonomy): domain Eukaryota; kingdom Metazoa; phylum Chordata; class Mammalia; order Chiroptera; family Emballonuridae; genus Saccopteryx; species Saccopteryx leptura. The sequence goes on from NC_089504.1 coordinate 249,486,417, forward strand.
ACCGGGTCCACAGAACTGAACCTCTCAATGGGTTTTCCCTCTTCCCTTTGTGCTGAGCTGACTTTCGCCAGCCTTCCAGCCCTGACCTTCTTGTATTCCTCTAGTTTTAACTGTGGGCGAGGTGACACTGCAGGAACAGGTTTGCCAACTGTGCTCACCGGCGTGTCCCCAGGCTCTGTCATCAGCTGTGGGTACCTGACTGGCAGTGGACACATTAGACGTGCAGAGGTCCCCAGTGTGTAAAGTTCACGGCTTTCGTATCACCCAGCAGGGAGGGTGACTGCTGGCCGTTGGCACAGAAGATTCTCTGACTGATGTGGGCACAGAGGGAAAAGGAATCAACCTGCTGATCGAAGGCGCATCTGAGTAGGAAGAGCGAGGTGAGTCACATGGCTGGCCCGGAAGCCTACGGCACATGCCACAAAACATTAAGTTTTAAAAAGTGAAATGACGTTTAAACTTTGAATTAAAAAAAGAAAAGAAAAATATGATTTTAAATAATTAAAATGGGAGAGAGTCGAATAGGAGTTAATAAGAAGGGCCTTCTGTAGGGGACAGACAAGGGGATTTCAAACTTCATGTGGAAAGGCAAAGACCTAGACCAGCCAACACAACTCTGTAAAGGAACAACCTTGGAATACAGTTACAACCCAGTTGAAGACTTAGTTTAAAGCTACCATAGTGGTCCTGGTCAGTGGCTCAGTGGATAGAGTGTCAGCCCAGCATATGGACATCCCAGGTTCAATTCCCCATCAAGGCACACAGGAGAAGCGACCATCTGCTTATTTCCTGCTCTGTCTCCCCCTTCTCTCCCTCTTCTCCTTCCATAGCCAGTGGCTCAATTGGTTCAAGTGTGGCCCCAGGCATTGAGGATAGCTTGGTTGATTCAAGCACAACAGCCTCAGGCACTAAAAATAGCTCAGTTGATGTAAGTATTGGCCCCAGATGGGCTTGCTGGATGGATCGAGGTCAGGGTGTACATGGAAGTCTGTCTCACTATCTCCCATCTTCTCACCTAAAAAAAGAAAAAAGTAATAAAAAGCTACCATAGTGAGGATAGTTTGAATTGGTATAAAGAAAGACAAGTGGCTCCCTAGAACCACACAGAGAGTTCAGAAATATATCTGTGCATCTCTATCTAAAATTAATGTTCCGTGAAGGTTGAAAGCCAAACAGTAGAGAGTCATCATTTCGAGAAATAGTGGTCCAACTGCGTAAATCTATAATTCATGGGAGAGTTGAATTCAAATGTCCATCCAACTTATAGAAAGATGTTCAAATTTATTAGCCATCAGAGAAATCTAAGATTGCGAGATACAGTTCCACATCCCAAATATTAGCAACTAATTTAAAAAAAAAGAAATCTGACCACAACAAAACATTTGGAGATGCCAGAAAGAAAGAAACAGAAACTTGTCCACTGGTGACAGGAATGTAAATAGATACATCCCCTCCAGAAAACGATTCGATAGCATCTGGTGACATTGATGAGGTACTTGCTCTGCAAAGAAGCACTTGCCTCTGAGCGTAAGAGAGATTTCTACACACCTGTGCAAGAACACTTGTACAAGAATATGTGTGGCAGCATCACACATAAAAGACATGACAACAAATATTAGCATTGGTCTAAATAACCATCAACTAAGGAGTGACTAATGAAATATGGTATGCTCATAAAAACTAAACAACCACCCAGGAGTTAACATGTGTTAGTTATAGCTATGCATTTCAGTACTGAATTTTATTTATTTGTTGGTTTATTTATTTACTTATTTATTTATTTTATGATAGAGAGAGAGAGAGAGAGAGAGAGGAACAGATAGGGACAGGTAGACAGGACGAGAGAGAGATGAGAAGCATCAATTCTTTGTTGCGGCTCCTTAGTTGTTCATTGATTGCTTTCTCATATGTGCCTTGACCAGGGGGCTACAGCAGAGCGAGTGACCCCTTCCTCAAACCAGTGACCCTGGGCTCAAGTCAGTGACCTTGGGCTCAAGCTGGCAAGCCCACGCTCAAGCCAGCAACCTCTGCATCCCAGTCCAACGCCCTATCCACTGTGCCACCATCTGGTCAGGCACTACTGAATTCATCTTAACACATAAGGACAAGGGGAGAGGGGACAAGTCACAAATAATAAGTGGGGTAAATACTTCTTTTAAAAATGTAACTATTGCCTGACCAGGCGGTGGCGCAGTGGATAGAGCGTTGGACTGGGATGTGGAAGGACCCAGGTTCGAGACCCCAAGGTCGCCAGCTTGAGCGTGGGCTCATCTGGCTTGAGCAAAAACTCACCAGCTTGGACCCAGGGTTGCTGGCTCCAGCAAGGGGTTACTCAGTCTGCTGAAGGCCCGCAGTCAAGGCACATATGAGAAAGTAATCAATGAACAATTAAGAAGTCGCAACGCGCAACGAAAAACGAATGATTGATGCTTCTCATCTGTCTCCATTCCTGTCTGTCTGTCCCTATCTATCCCTCTGACTCTCTGTCTCTGTAAAAATAAAAAATTTAAAAAAAATGTAACTATTTTGTGTCGAGTTCAGGGATCTACAGTTGTGTCGAAAACTACAAAAAACAGGTACAGGGATGATACCGAGAATGTAGGAGGAGAGAGAGAGGAGGAAGGGGTCCATAAGGGCTTCCAATCAGTTTGTAATATTTTTCTTTAAAATTTCAGGGGAGCTATGCCAGCATACTAAAAGCGGGCAACTCGGGGTGCCAGGTACATAGATGTTTGTATATGATTTTCCATACCTTTCTGTCACCTGTCACGTTATTGTAACTGAAAACTCACATCACCACATCTCTGTTATTTGGCCAATTCTGCTGTTATTTTCCATCTCAGATACATTTTTGCAACATAAATGCTCTGTGAAATTTCCCATCAGACTCTGTCATTATCCTCTGAGCAGTGGTTTAACCTATTGTCCTATTTTCCAAGCACGGGAGAGTAATTCTTGTGTTTTCTTCCTTCTCTATTTTTATCTTTTTCTTTTTTTTTTTTTTTAAGTAAAATTTACCTTGCAGGCTGATATGAGTGACCTTATTTTTGCTTTGCCAACACTTCCCCAGAGCCGGAAACAATAAATCTAGATAATGAACAAACACTTGGGGTGCTGTCTGCTTTCTCAGCAGCCAAACCCACGTCCGTTTCTCCCGCTATTGGCTCCCACTCACGTCCGGCTTTGTCAAGTTTATCAGCGTCCTCATGACCAAGCCCGGACACAGCTGAGTCCACTGCCACGATCATGGTTTTCTTAAAAACAATTTTTGCTCTATGTGTCCAACAGCATCCCACACCCTCCCAGAGGGTGGGATCGCTCAAAAATCGTTACAAAACAACTCTTTCAAATGCAGTTCTTAGAAGTTGTTCCTCTATTCCAGAAGTCGGGAACCTATGGTTCGTGAGCCAGATGTGGCTATTTTGATGGCTGCATCTGGCTCACAGACAAATCTTTAATAAAAAATAATAACATTAAAATATAAAACGTTCTTATATATTACAACCCATTCATTTTCTACCACTCATGTTCATGGTTGCAGGTGGCTGGAGCCAATCACAGCTGTCCTCCGGGACAACACCAAATTTTTATCAGATAATGCGTAATGTACACGGGTCCTTATATGGCTCTCATGGAATTACATTTTAAAATATATGGCGTTCATGGCTCTCTCAGCCAAAAAGTTTCCCAATCCCTGCTCTATTCTGTGGTTTTCAGCTTGGCAGATACTCAGAGGGAGAAACTTCTATTGGCTCCCAGAATCCCAAAATGTCTGAATCCCCCGCTCAGTGAGGGGGCCCTCCTTCAAGAAGCGTGCATCCCCTGGAATCCAATGAATTATAAAACCCCATGGTTCCATCGCTGTCCCCCCTTGGCCACTGTATGCATTACAACAGCTTCTAGAGCTTTCTTGTACGCCAGTTAGTCTATAGTAATTAGGTCTTAAGTCAACCATCGCTAATGGAATTGTGGGCATGGAACTTCACTACCTCGTTGGCTAATTGCATCAGTGCAAGAGCTCCTGGGAGTCTCTTCATGGGAAGGTGGTCTTTTCTGTCATGAGTTGATGATATTATTTTGTCTGGCCAAGCAAGTCTCCGCTAGGCTTGTACATGAAGAAATGGTAACCATATACATATACTGTGTATATATATAGACAGATAGATAGATCCATATATCTATATCCATATATATATATATGTTTTGGGGCTTTTTTCTTCTTTTCCAAATGAGAGGAGAGGAGGTAGGGAGACAGACTCCCACATGCATCCCAACCGGGGTTCACCCGGCAACCCCTTCTGGGGCTGATGTTCTGCCCATCTGGGCCCACGCTCACAACTGAGCTATTTATAGTGCCTGAGGTGAAGGCTCCACAGAGCCATCCTCAGCACCCTGGGCCGTTGTGCTCGAGCCAATTAAACCATGGCTACAGGAGGGGGGTGGAGAGAGAGAGAGAGAGAGAGAGGGAAGAGAAGGGGGGTGGAGAAGCAGATGGTTGCATCTCCTGTGTGCCCTGGCTGGGAATAAAACTGGGGACTTCACGTGCTGGGCTGACGCTCTACCCACTGAGCCAACCGGCCAGGACTCTATCTTTTTTAAATTGTGTTTCTCTTTTTTCTTGCAAACCTGCTCATGTTCAGTGAAAGGATGCGGGAGTCGAATGGGCAGGATGGACGTTCCTGGAGCACATACCTCTAGGATTCAGGAAAGGGGAGGTGGGTCCATCCAGGGTCCTGGCCCCTGTGTTTGTGCCCTGGTCCAGGGCTCAGCTCACCACAGAACTCGGAAATCTCACCGTCGGAAACAGATCCATCCACGCATTTAAGGGAAAGAGACGGAGGTCCATTCAGTACCGGCATCCAGGTGTGACCAGCACCAGCCCCGTGGAGGGTGGCTTCCAGGTCACATACTCAGTGCCAGGCTGTTGCAAACACTTTCCATACATAAACGCGCTTAATCCTCACAGCAGCGCAGTCGGGCGGGGGGGGGGGGGGGATTAAGCCACAGCTGCACCCTGATCCCAAGAACCCATGAATGTGAACGTCTCTGGAAATGAGGACTTTGCAGATGTCACCATGTGGAGGATCTTGAGATGCTCTCGTCCTGGGTGAGCCGGGGGGTGGGGAAGGGCCCTAAATCCAGTGACAAGTATCCTTGAAAGATGATGAGAGGACACAGAGGTCAAGGCCATGCTGCGATGGAGGCAGAGAGAGGAGTGATGTCCCATGGCCACAGCATGCCGGGGGCCACCAGGAGCCACACAAGGCAAGGCAGGTCCTGTCAGCGGGGCTGGTTTCTTCCGTGTCCTCTCTCCTTGACTTCTCCCTGGGTCCTCATGCAGCCGTCCCTCTGGGCACGTCCGTGTCCTCACCGCCTTTCCCTATAAACACACCACCCTCACGACCGTGTTTTACCATAGTTACTCCTCTAACGCCCCTCTCTCCAAACACCGGCACATTCCGGGGTGCTGGGAGTGTTCAGAAATTCAATTCAACCTACGACTTTAGGGAGGACATGGCTCAGTCCCTGAGGAAAGCCAGCTTTTGCAATAGTTCGTGTGTTTAAACGGTTCGGGAGACCCGGTGTGCACTTGAAAGCCATAACTTTCCTCTGCGTTGCGCTTTTTATCCCCGCTAGTAACTGGAAAATAACGATGTCCTGCCTGCCACGAGTCCCTCAGAGCAAAAGGACACCACATCCATCCATCACCGCTGTTTTTGTTGGGTCTTTTTTTTTTTTTTTTTGCAAATGATTAAATATTCCTTTTCCCCTCCCTGTTGATAGCATCATCTCCGTGACAGCCGCTCTGTCAGCCCCTTTGCATTCGTTATTCCCTACTTACCATGTTCTCTTGTGAAGAGGAATAACTCCATCCTGCCTCCTGACAGCAGGGGAATTCAGTGACAAGCGATGACAGTGGGTGTTTCTCAGGAGAGCCAGACACCGACGGCAGATCTGGGATGCCCCGCCAGCTGGACGTCAGCCCAGAACAGCGTCTACCAGCCCCGCCTTCCAGAAAAGTCTTGATTTCGAAGAGTGAAGAGACCTTCGCACCTCAGACACGGCTGGCCCACTGGGACACATGTTTCGGGGAGCAGTGTGGCAGCACAGAACGTGAGAGGTAGGTACATCCATCCCCCCTTCCCCCGAGATGAGGATTCCAGCGCCGTGGGCAGACCTTGTGTAGAAGGTTTTCAGTGTCCCGGGTTTTACAGTCACGCACATTATTAAGTAGGTATTGCGTGACAACGTGGATGGAGCGCCCACCTGTGCACACACCCATGAAACTATGGGTTCACATGGATGGACAGCCGTATTAGCTGACAGTGTTGTGTCAGGACTAGATCAGCTGTCCCTTATTCCTGTCGAGACACAGCCCAGCGAGAGCCAGACCGCCTGGACTGTCCCACGGAGGATCCCACTGATCTATGACCTCAACGGCATCGTGTTGATTGGACAGGGCGGATGAGAGGTGGCTGCCCCTGCTGGCCATGAAAGGACACGCGTGCTCTCCAAATGGCGTGCCCCGCCCGTCAGGGGTCCCAGGCTTGCCTGACGTCCTCCTGAAGTGAAGGGCTGCTCACCGGTCACGGACCCCAACGAGGAAGGGCCGTGTCCAGGGCCTCTGTGGGTTCTGGAGAACACACGTTGCACAAGGAGGAACACGCACCGGTCCACGCACCACGTGGCAGGCGAGGTGGCCGGCGCTGAGTGGGGCACAGCGGTCAGCCCAGGGTTTGGTGCACTCAACCCGAATGTGTGGGCCACACCGTCACATAAGACTCCATAGGGTTGGAGGTGTTCCTGGGGACAAACATGCAGTGTGGAGTGATGGGTGTCCCGGGGGAGGGGGGACATCATCACACAGGTTCTTGAGATGCAAGACAAGACCACCCAGAGCAGCGTATTCTATGCTTGTGGACAAACAGACCATACCGTGCCCTTATCAAGAGATGACACGTGACCCGAGGTAAACAGGCCATGAGTCCAAAAAGTCCCAATGGCTGGATTCTGTCAGAGCCACCAATTTTTAAAGTCATAGGTCCAGCAGGTCCTGTGTAAGCCATAAAAGGTGCACCTGGACAGAACCTTCCTTCTCCCGCGCCGCCTCCTGAGACTCTGGGAAGTTCATCCCGAGAGCCTTCTCCTTCTACACTCCGGGCTCACAGCTGAACCCAACCCCATTTCATAGACTAAGGAAAGGACTTGACATTTTATTTCCCATAGTGGAAACATTTAGAAGGGTTTTAAGCCAAGGAGGGACATGACTTGTTTTATTTTTACTTTTTTAAAAAGGCTCCCTGTAGCTGCTCAGAGCAATGGGACAATACAGCCATAAGATTAGAAACAGGCCCGTTGGCGCGGGCTCTTATGGTTACCCAGCCAGCGGGCAACAGTTGGATTTGATGATGGTCCAAGTGCCATTGGTGAGGTCAACAGTCATATTCGAGATGGATTTTTTGTGCCATGCATTTTTGGTTGACTGAATGCTCGGATTTTCAACAAGTCACTTTATGGAAATACAACTTAAAGGCCGAAAAAGCACACTCCTTTTCAGTGCCCAGGTTGATGCATTCTGACAAGACAATCGCAGACGTGGGCAATGACCACCACAATCGAGATAACAGAACATGTCCATTACCCCGACATGTTCTCCTCAGTCGGTGCCCCCACGAACTCTAGGGTCTCTCCGCCACCACACACCACACCTGTCCCCTCCAGACAGGCAGAGAGGTAAAACCGTGCAGCACGGTGCATCTAAACTTACCCCTTCCCCCAGACGTCTGTGTGAGAGGCACGCAGGCCATCATGTAAACCTGCGGCTCAGTTCTTGGGCACTGAGAAGCCTTTTGCTGCTGGTGGTAGATATGCCAACACCTGCTTATCCTCCCCACATGCTGACGGACACTTGGATTGTTTCCAGGCGGAGGCTGTTGCGAGCCAAGCCGCCACAGGCATCCATGGGCAGGTCTGCGTGTGCTAAGAGCGGATTTGTTGGGTCTTAGGATAAGTATAGGTTTAAGCTTTCAAGCAACAGCCGAGAGTTGTTTTTCCACACCCCCCCCCACCCCTCAGACGTCTGTACCACTTTCCGTTCCCACTTAATAATCAATGAGAGTTCAAGTCCCTCCACGTTCTTAGCAGCTCTTTGTAGCATCTGTCTTTTTCACCCTGTCCTTTGCTTTCAGAATCCTGCCTCTGTTCCCCATGGCCCACGTGCCTAGGTAAACATCCGCATTTCCCCGCAGATCATGTGGCTGCGTGACAGGGTCTGCGATGCAAGCAGGGGTTTATGGGCAGGGCGTCTGGGGGAGCCTGGAAAGTGGGCACAGTCACCTGCCTCCAAGACGCCAGAACAGGAGAGATGCTACTCCCAGCCATGCCCCTCCCAAATCAGGTCCACAGCATGTGAGTGAACCCCAGGCTCTGAGAAGGGCTCCTTGTCACCCTGAGACTTTGTGGCTCTGTGGAGATGGTTCATGTGGCTCCGGAGTTCACCTCAGAGCATGTTTCCAATCCTTGTAGCTCCCGGGGGGGGGGGGGAGGTTGTTCTGAGCTTAATTCCTTGGGTGATGGGGGGAGGGGGAGGCAGCCAATCTTGTCCACCACCTTTTTGTACTAGAGTTTAGGTGGATTCTGTGCCCACAGTCCCAGGCATAAGTGGGCAGACATTGGGTCTTTGGCTGACTTATTCAACCCGGGGAGAAGAGGACATAATATTTTTAAAAAGGGACATAGGAGGCCCTGGCCTATTGGTTCAGTGGTAGACCGTTGGCCCAGTGTGTGGAAGTCCCAGGTTTGATTCCCTGTCAGGGCACACAGGAGAAGCGACCATCTGCTTCTCCACCTCTCCTCCTTCTCTCTCTCTTTCTTCTCCTCCTGCAGCCATGGCTCAATTGGAACAAGTTGGCCCCAGGTGCTGAGGGTGGCTCCATGGTCTCCGCCTCAGGCACTAAAAAATGGATCCAACTGCAATGGAGCAATGCCCCAGATGGGCAGAGCATCACCCCCTAGTGGCATGCCGGGTGGATCCCAGTTGGGCACATGCGGGAGTCTGTCTCTCTGCCTACCCGCTTCTCACTGAATTAAAAAAGAAAAAGTGACATAGGAGCCCTGGGTCATGGGGGCCCAGAGGCTCCTTGCATGAGAGAGGAGTGAATAAACATCCATTTAAATACACTGAACATTAGCATTCAGACAAATAACACCTTGAGCTCATTTATAACTTGCCAACTTCCCGCAGCCACAATTATCTGCGGATCTGGTGGAGCAATTTGCTGTCAGTGCCCAGAAGGAATGTGACATTTTCAACCAAATGGAGTTCAGAATTTATATTGCTCATTTGTAAACTGCTTGTTGACCTAACTCAGTGTCCGTAGGTCCCATTAATAACTGCCTTTGTCTTCTTTTCCGCTTCAGTGAGCGGGGTCACCATCAACGTGACTACAGAGACTCCTCTCACGGCAACTGTACTGGCCCGAGACTTCGTGTGAGAAGTGCAGGAACTTCCTCTTTCTTAGATTAGGCATCAGAATATGACAGCCATGGGGCATCCCTTAGCACCCTACCTGTGGTCTTTCCGCAGGGTTGGCATGACCCCTGGTGGGCTCTTCCTTCCTGGTGGCCTATTGGCCACCAGTTTGCCTTCATTTCAGGGAGAGAGCTGCTTCCTCCCCCCGCAGGTCTCAGCACAAGTCCTGGGGACGCTGTCACTGGCTCTCTTTGGCATAATTTGGATCACCGACCCACCAGAACCAATCTCTGCAGCCAGACCTGGAAGTGGGGGCTGAATGGACCCACCCGGGCACAGAGAGCTGCTGAGGGGTTCCAGTTGGAAAAGATGCTAAAAGGTAGAGATCACAGGTGACCCAATTGTCACCACAGTCTTACTGCTCGAGATGTTGTGCCCAAGGGTCCAAGTGTGCTTTTCCAACCCCAGCCCTCAGATAACACTGTCTGTGTCCACCGCAGGATTATCTGTGGAACTGACAGGCATCTCTCTTTCTTAAAGTACTTGACCCAGCAGCGATGTTCTCACCGCCAGAGAACAACACAGACGGCGCTCATCCCTCCCGTGAGAATAAATTGCACTTCCTTTTTTTAGAAGAGATGAGAAAGATGGCACGAGAAAAAAACATAATTCTGTAACCAGAGTGACAGAAATAGGAGAAGTCCTCATGTTTCATGCCTCTCTCTGTCTCATCTCCTCGTGACCTGCCTTTTCCTGTTTGGTCGTCCTAGAAATACAGACATGTTTGCTTTGGGACGACAGGGTGGGCCTATCCAATGTCCCTGTAAAATCCATTCCATGATATGAATAACCGTTGCTTCTCTTCCCCCTTTCTGTTGAATTATGCCGTCAAATGAGATGTTAACGGCAGGCTCCTGGGACGTGCGTGACGGCTAACAAAGCGGCTATGTGAATACATTCCTAACAAAACCTCCCACCGAAGCTGTAATCTCCAAATTGTGACAACCTTGGGTGGAATCGTTTTAATAGAATGTATGGTACACACTGCCTGAAACAGTGTGATAAGAATTTTAAAGGCGGTGAAAGGCAAAAGACCCGATTCCGTGGGTTAGAGAGCAAGGCAGAATAAAGGTCTTCATTGACAACATTTTAAGGCAACCTCATGGTGGGGGCGTGGGAGGAAAAGGAGGTGAAAACCAAGTGATTATGAAGGAGGAGAGAAGAGAGTACACAAAGAAGCGAATCTGAACAGTGTTCTAGCAGCTTGTGGGAATGGAAGTCAGCTAGCAGGCTCCTTGCACAAAAACTAGATATATGCAGGTAATTCTGCAGCTGTGCCTTTCTTAAATTAACTTATTGCAAAAGCACAGACTTGCAATGTGAGTGGCTGGTGCAGCTGCTCTGAAGACCAGTGAGCATGCTGACAGATACTTAATTATTTACTTGCCTGTAGGGGGTAGTGATTTGTTACTCAGCAACAGCTAACTGATACACACACATTGGTCTCTGCCTTCTCTTCTATCATTTTACCCTTCACCATGTATGCAAAATGTCTTATGAACCACTTATATATTACCTCCTAATAGTGCTCAAGCTTCATTAATATATTATTTAAGACCAAAACTGGCCCTGGCTGGTTGGCTCAGGGGTAAGGCATCAGCCTGGTATATGGATGTCCTGGGTTCAATGACCTGTCAAGGCACCCAGGAGAAGCACCCATCTGCTTCTCCACCCCTCCCCGTCTCCCTTCTCTCTCTCTCTGTTTCTCTCTCTTCCTCTCCCACAGCCATGGCTCAGTTGGAGCAAGTTGGCCATGGATGCCGAGGATGGCTCCATGGCCTCCACCTCAAGCACTAAAATAGCTCAGTGGTCAATCAATGAAACAATGGCCCCAGATGGGCAGAGCATCATCACCCCATAAGGGGCTTGCTGGGTGGATCCTGGTCTGGGCACATGTAGGAGTCTGTCTCTCTGCCTCCCCACTTCTCATTTAAGAAAAAGAAAAGACTAAAAATGAAAGAAACCTAAACAAAACAGGGTTAAGGCACAGGGGAAATCATTACCTCCCATGACAAGAAGTTCACACGGGTCAGCGTGGGGAAGCCATACTCTTAGGATCTCTCCTGCTCATGTCTCTGGTCTGTTATTTTCCCTTGTTGTAGGGAGTTGAGCCCCCAGAAGCTGCAAGTGTCCATTTAACCAGTTGGCGCACTTAGTGTAAACAAAGCTTCCTTTTTTCAGCAATTACTGAAAGGGTCAGGTTCAGTTTCATTGACTGGGTTAATTTATCTCTCTTTTTCTCTCTCTGAACTGTGACGATGGGATGGGACACAGTGATTGGTTTATCCTGGGCTCCAAGCCTACCCCCGAAGTTGGCTGTGGCATCATCCCATTTTAATTACATGAACCGAGAACGGGGTGGGGGTAGGTGGTGTGCCACAGGGAAATCAGTGCAATGTCATCAGAAGATAGTAAGGGAGAGGCCAGTGTGGCTTATGCTATGGGGTCTATCCACTGAATCCTTTATCCGAGTTAGGGATACTCGGTTAAATTCTATAAACCGGTTTTTTAATCAATCATTTAAAACCCCCAAACCAATATATAATCATTTATTCTCTTGCTGATTACTTATCCAGTTTTTTAAAAAAATTGAATACCTACTATGTACCAGACCCTCCACTGAGATACAATACCTATTGCTGAACAGTTCAGGTTCAGTTCCTGTTTTGAAGACATTATAATTCCCGCAGTAAAGGCCATTCTTAAAGACTGAAATAATTCATTACAATTATGGTAAGAAGACGTCTTCAAGCCAGGGTGGAGGGATGTGGAATTGAATTTACCCTCTACGTGAAACACTCAAAAACAAAACAGCTCTGCAGAACTCGCTGCCTAGGATTGGTACCGGGATGTGTTCTTTCTTTGCACGGAAGAATCGTTCACCGGTGGCAAAGCTGTGCACATGGAACTGGGCTTTGCGTGACGGCGGGGATTGGTTTTGCAAGCGGCGCTGCCTAAGACCCAGTGCTCCTCGTTCGGAGTAGAATCTGAGTTTCCAAATTGTGTCCCCCCCTCCTTCCTCTCTGAAGCTAACTGCTCCCCACGGGGACGGCCATGTCAAACCTGGATCTCAGGAATTCTCACCTGCTTTCAAGATCGCAAGGTGAGAATTCGGCTCGTGTTTTGAGCACGGCAAAAAGTGACCACGTTGTTACTGTGAGTTAAGCACAGCTGTCGGTTGATAAAGCTTTCTCCGTTCTCTCCTGACCCGCAACGGTGAATGCATATCCTCCTGGGGTAACAAACAGGGTTTCGCTGGCGGGAGACTATTTGTACCACGTGTTTTGTAATCTGCTGACACCCATGACCGGAGAACTCACCCTGTAGTTACTGTTACCGTAATCAGGGAGACGGCAATGGGTGTCTCTGCACCACGACGGCTACGGCAGAGTTCCGCTGTCGCTCACTCTTTTTAAGATAAGAGTCTCTGGATGCAGGTCATTCTTCCAACTGAGCATTTCATGTTTTTGTTTCAGGAAATCAATGTTCTCTGTGCAGAATTGGGGTTGTCTGATTTTGGGGGGAACCCACTGTGAATTCATAGGAAAATCAACAAGGGTGAGAGCCAGTTCCACGCGGGCAGAGACCAACCCCGAACTCTCAACTCTTCCTCTGTTGAAAAAGAAAAGTCCTCCTCCCCCAACCTGCCTGGGACTTCGAAAGGAATACAACGAGAAGGGGTGGTGAACACACACGGGTGTGATCTCTTTCAACCCTTTCCGAGCCATCCTCACAGTCCCGGTCTGAAGGAGGTCGTCGCTGTCTGTCAGATGAATCATGTCGTCCCTTTCAGAGTGAAAGGTGAGTCTGGGTCAGACGTCATTCTGCAGGGTGACCTGCATTTCCTCGGGGGAGCACTGCTGAGGCACAAACACGCCATCGTACGAGGCAGCCGGTGGCCCCGAGCGCCGTCCTAGACACCAGATCCTCAAGTTTTGTGCTCCAGGTGAGACGGCAGGACCAGTGCCCCGTGTGCCCACACTGCACCATGGGTCTCAGGGGCGCAGTCTGATCGCCTACTTCCCTAAATAACGAGGCACGCTATGACTTAATGACAACCATTTCCTTACGAAACAGAATCGCTGTCATTTCCCAGTCAGTAGACCTCGTTCATGAGACTGGCCGAGTCCTACGGGCGCTACTGTGAAATGCCCTCACGGTTCAGATCCTTCTACATCTCCCCCATCCTCTGAGGAAGGACAACATTTCCAAATGCTGCTCTGGAGGCGAAATGTGGGTGTGTCAGGAAAGCCTCAGTTGCTAACCTTTCCCGGGTGACAAGGTTTGACCGCACAGACAAAAGAAATCAACAACAAAAAACAATTCAAATCTTTCCTATGTTTGTGGCATCTCTAAAACATCAGCCTTTGGCTTGATACCCACCACTAAACAGCCAAGTAGTAGGGATTTTTCAGCAAGCGACAGGTAAGACTGAATTCACCAAGAGTCAAGGTCTCAGATGTGAGTCCCAGCTCTGTCCCTGGCTATTCGCATGACCTCAGACAAGTAAGTCATGGTAGATTTCTTTGCTCCCAGCTGCTCGCCTATACAAGGTGGGGCTGCTCATTTATTAATTTCTACATACCAAGCGCTGTCCTAAGAGTTAGGAAAACACCGGTCCACATGGGTAGACAAGACGCTCCATTTCTGGGAGCTTATATTCTAGCAGGAAAGACAACCAACACATAGATGAGCCTGTAAGTCAGCGGTTCTCAACCTGTGGGTCACGACCCCGGCGGGGGTCGAATGACCAAAACACAGGGGTCGTCTATTTCCAACGGATTTAGGCGACCCCTGTGTTTTGGTCGTTGGACCCCCGCCAGGGTCGCGACCCACAGGTTGAGATGGCTTTAGGCGACCCCTGTGTTTTGGTCGTTCGACCCCCGCCGGGGTCGCGACCCACAGGTTGAGAACCGCTGCTGTAAGTGGATGCAATCAGATCATGTAGCGGGGGTTGCTTGGGCCGGGTGGGACTCTGGCAGGAAGATCAGGGGAACGTCCTATGAGCATGGCCACTCTTCGAGGTGGCAACTTGAATCACGAGAAGGAGTCAGCTCTGGGAAATTTCCGGTGAGACCACCCAGGCAGACAGAATGGCAGATAGACTCCCCGAGGCGAGAACTTACAGATTCCTTAAAATTATCTTCAGCTCTACATGTCGGTGATTTCTGCTCTGGCCACTTCAAACCGGTGTTTCACGTGTGGCATCCTAGGTTCTCAACAGGTGTAGGGATGCACCGTGGTCCCCTACACAGAGAAGGACGGAGGGCTGGAGGAGGCCCGCCTCACCTGCCCACTGTGCACGGAGATGCTTTTCATTGAGTGATTGTGTATGGGACACATGGTACCACGTTTGATCCATACATTGCAATGAATACATCTCAGTTCTTTTAATAACTTCCAACACCCCCAAATGCATGTTTCTTTACACAGACGTTGGACCAAGAGAAAAGACCGAAGAACTCTTTTAATTCTTCCCGTACCTTCCTTGGTGGTGACAAAAAGAAATTAAATTTCAATTCTCTGAGAAGCATATGGTTGGAGTCAAATGCCTCCAAAACCTTATGGTATCATCTGCCTCATTAATTAAACTTCATTCGGTATATTACTCTCATAAATCTGGAGTATGAAATACCAACACAGCCACTTAGCCCCGGAGTTCAGGTTGGCCGTAGAAATAATGTGGAATCTCCGCATACTGTTTCCAACCGTCACGCGTTTGCGTTAAGATTTGGAGAGAGATGGTCATAACAACGGAGCCAAAAAACAGCATCATGTGAGCCTGTGTAGTTCTTTTAAAAGTCAAAGGAAAGGGGAAAAAAGGAATCACGTTTGAAAACAGCCACAATCAACAGCTGAGTGTACGGGTCCGAGTGCCCGTTGACACAGCCACCTTCTAGAATCTAGCGCCCACCCGTCGAAGGCTTGCTGTCGTCCCAGACGCAGCCTGGTTCATTAGAAGGAATCTGACCATTCAGCCTCATGACGTGCGCCGTTTTAGGACTTGGGAACGACTTCAATGGGACATAATAAAATCTAATATTCCCCGTCACCCCAGTCCATCGTTGCTGGTGGTGGACGAGGACTTCTCGTGTGCAGGGTGCCGAGAGCCCATTTCAGGAGAGGGCGGCCGGGTCCCTTGCAATCAGACTCAAGACGGCGTCGCTCTAATTCTGATTTATGGCCGGCTCCGTTAGACCCGTCTCTCTCCGATCCCACGCCAATGATGATTTATGTCCTCGCAGCCTGAACTCCCTCATGCCTATGGAGTGTCGGGTCAAACCTGAATTCCTACCCTTTTTTTAAGAATGACATATCTCTGACTATCATTTAGGGGTGGCTGAGTGTCTTTTAAAAGGATTCCATTGCAAAAGAAAAAAAAATAATGATCATCCCCCTAATTTAAAAATTTTGTCAGGAGAAAACGGAGCCAAGGAGATTGTTGAAATCATGCAATTATTCTGACTGATGGTGCATTTCCCCTCATTCTCACTCAGTCCACCCTCTGGTCTTCTGAGAGGGATTCTCAAGCAGTGTTTAGCTGAGCTCAGGAACCCTGCTTAACCTGATTTATGGAACTCCATAAAACCCACATACGTTGCTACAAGGACCTGAATTTATTTCCGTTCTTTCCCTTTTTCTTTTTGAGGCAAAATTTATTTGAGGGTCTTAAATTTCCTCAGCTTCAGTTCATATTGATCAGCTACTAAATAATGGGTAGAAATTCAAATGGTCCTTTGGGCATCCTGGATTTATAATTGGCTTCATTTGAAAGTGACTTAGGACAGTAACTTGCTCTCACAGATCTATGGTGACTGGGAAGTCCAGATGAGAAGTCTACCCTGGTGTTGACGGGGTGGGGGCGGGGATGGGGGAGGGGGTGGGGGTACTGATTCTGTGAGAAAAACCAAAATGGCCCTGTGAGAGCCCAGGAGGGGAGCAATGGTGTTTTCTGAGCCCATCTTGGTTAAAACAACACAATACCTCAAGCAGACCACATTGAAGACTCAACCAGCCCCCACACACCAATTCATAGGTCGAAGTCCAACCCCACCCCCATGATGACATATTTGAAGATAGCACCAACAGAAAGGTGATGAAGGTTAAAGGAGGTCACAAGGGTGGGGCCCTAATCTGATAGAATCAGTGTCCTTATAAGAAGAGACAGAGCAGCTATACCGTCTGGCTGACGATGATGAGAGAAGCACTCTGTGCAGGTCAAGTTCCAGGTGCTAGTACTTACGGTTATTCGTGTTCACCTAATGTTCACGATACTGTATTTATAGTCAATGAATAAAATGTCAAAAGTTTTTTAAGAAGATAAAAAGGAGAGATGCCAGAGCTGCCCGTGTCCTCCTTGTGAGAACACGGCTAGGAGCGCGCCAAGTGCAGTCGGTCACCGAATCGGCAGGTACCTGACCTTGGACGTCGGCCTGCGGAACCGGGAGAGATACATTTCTGTTGTTTAAGCCCTCCTCTGTCTGGGAAACTTTGTCCCGGCAGCCAGAATGGACTAAGACGCTCAGGCAATGTCGGGGTAGACAGGTGAGGCCGAGCCTGCACCCCTGAGAGCAAGGCACATCCGTCTGCAAGTAGGCCTGTGTCTCCATCACATGTTCACATGAGAGGGTCAGAGCATGAGTCTATCCGTCCATCCATCCATCCATCCATCCATCCATCCATCCATCCACTCTACAGACTGCACGCAGGACCCAGGATGTCCTGGGTGCAGTTGATTACTGAATAGCCTAAACAGAGCACACTGTGTAGGGCAGACAGGCTCAGCCCCAGACCCCACGATGTGTCTGCACAAACTACAATGAGCAACCCACTTCGCAAACGCTTCCCTACACGGTTACCACCGAGTGGGCAGCCCCACATCTAACACGCTCCATGAAAGTCACCTACCCACAGCTAAGGGTTATCACAGCATGGCAACACCAGCGAGCACCTCCGGTACACTCATCAACCCAGCGCCCATGTCAGACTTACCTGTTGTGTCATGTCCAGCACACATTCAAAAATAAAGAAATACAGCCCTGGCCAGTTGGCTCAGAGGTAGAACATCAGCCCAATGTATGGATGTCCTGGAATTCCTGGTCAAGGCACACAGAAGTGACCATCTGCTTCTCCACCCCTCCCCCTCTTACTTCTCTTTCTCTCTCTCTCTCTCTCTCTCTCTCTCTCTCTCTCTATCTATCTATCTATCTCTATCTCTATCTCTATCTCTATCTTCTTCTCTCCTCATGCAGCCATGGCTAGATTGGAGTTAGTTGGTCTTGGGCACTGAGGATGGCTCCATGGCTTCTGCCTCAGGCACTAAGAAGAACTCTGTTGTTAAGCAACGGATCAAGAGCCCCAGATAGGCAGAGCATCACCCCCGTGGGCTTGTCAGGTGGATCCTGGTAAGGGTTCATGCAGGAGACTATCTCTGCCTCCCCTCCTCTCACTAAAAATTAAAAAAAAAATAAAGAAATACAAAAGGGGTGGACCCCAGAAAGCAGACTGAAGTCAGCTGAACAGAAAAAGAAGTGGGGAAAACATCCTAGAAAGGTGATTGGCTCAATCAACTGGCATCCCTTTAGGTAAACCCGCGCAGACATGCGGTTCCTTAGGGTGGGCTGGAGAAAAGGACCCAGCTTGACAAACCCAGGGAGAAACTGCTGCTGGTCAGACGGTGATAGAGTCCTGCATGCTTCCATCACAAGAATGGGACGTGGCATGCACTTCAAGGTTCTGCCCACGCCTCTAACACTCTTAATGCACGTCCAAAGCAGTTCCCGCAGCTGGGCACAGCAGGCTGGGTCACCAGCATAGTTCTGGGCTGTTAGTGACAGGCAATGGCATGATATGAGGGCAGTAAGTTCCTGCGTCACCCATCCACATGGATGGCGATCCTACCGGGATGCCGCATTCTCCGAAGACAGAGTTCTCCTGAAAGAAATAAGCCCTTTTGCTGCCCATGAGCGACCCGTGCAATCATGAAGACCACATTGTCCAGGGGTGGGGGCGGTGGAGGGGGACACAGCTTTGCTCCAGAATTACGACCTCCATCTCCTGAGTCTGAGATGATTGCTTAGAGATGCCCAAGCACACGCCTTGCCTCTCTGCAGGGGAGAGAGGGAGACTCGCTTCACCGTCCACCCCCAGGCCTCGTCTCCATGACGTCAGAATGTCCATCCCCGCCGCCCACAGTTGTGATTCAAAGCCTGCAGGCTCACAGGCTGTATCTGATGTTGGATGCGGACCGCCTAATCGATTTTAACTGCTGGGTCCCACCCAGCTCATTATCTTGCTTATCCCAAGGCTCAGAGAGAATTTGCTGGTCACCACTCGGCCAGTCAAGGAACAGAACAGCCAGAGAACCAGCCCTGTCCAGGAAGGAGGAGAATGACCTCTATTAGGAGGTCTTGGCTGCTGTGAGTGTTGCGGGCCATCAACGGTCATTACGGAGGCAGGACACCCACCCCATCAGTTAGCGGCTGGGCAGCCCATTTGTCTCAGGTGACTTGCAATTAAGGGGCCATTTGGACAGAAGCCACTGGCATTTTCCGGCAGAAGGTTCATTCTCATTTTGCTGCCGGTCTAGTCAGCGTTCCTCTGCTGGGCGGGGACTGATGGCTCAGCTGCTGTGATGGGAGCTCCAGTTCAGAGGGCTGCATTTGTAACTCCGACGGTGAACGTGGAGAGGAAGGGGAGGACGCATGTGGAAAAGGTGCACGGCGTCCTTAGTCATCCGAGAAACAGCCGTCTCACCTGCACCGAGAAGCCATCCCACGCCCATTAGAACCACAAAGCACGGAAAAGCACGTCTCTGCAAAGGGCTCTTTCTGAACCCCCCCCCCCTCGCCCCCCGGACACAACATAGATGCCCTCTGACGGGGCATGAGAGACCAGCCGGGTATCCACAGAAGGCAAAGCAACTAAGCAATAAAAAGAAATCTACTGTTGATCCACACTTGAATATGGGTGGGTCCAAAAGTAGCTCTGTGGAACAGAAAAACAAAAAGCCATGCAAAAAGTGTATAATTCTGTTTTTAAGAAATTGTAGAAAACACAAGCAAATCCACAGGTCAGAAATCAGATCAGCAGCCATCTAGGCTGGATGGTGGGGGCAGGGAGCCCAGGATGGGTGGGGCGGGGGAGGGTTACAAAGGGTTTTCTTGATCATCACCTTGACTGTATTCTTGGCTTCCCAGGTTTCATGTGTGTCAAAAATCACGAGGTTTGGGGCTCCTTGGGTATTTTGGCTAACTAACAATGCTCACATTGTGCAAGACACATTTATTTAACCATTTACATTGGACATTCTTCCTTTGTTTTAATCAAGGTTTTAAAAATTCAGTCTTGACCCTCCCATGTTCCCTTGTAGTTAGGCAAGATGAGGTCGTTAACTCCACTTGTTGGAAGAGATGACTGGCTGAGGGATACTATAGTGGCCATGACGAGGGGCGATGACCTGCAAGTGTCTCTGTTCCAGTTTCCAGTCTTGGCTCTGACACTAGGTCATCACTGAATCAACTCTACCAGCCAGGAGGTTAGAAGCAGAACCCACTGGCGATATGTAGAGTACAAGCATTGCAAGAAATCAACCCATGTGATGATGGTTGGGGTGGCGAGGCACATCTGAAATCCCCGGGCCAGGCCACCAGGAAGGGGAACCAGAAACGCAGGCAGGTGACGACATTGTCACCCACTGGCTGACGTTGTCTTTTCAGGGGGACCTCAGGTCTGCTCCTGAGAATGTATCTCCACATCTATACTTTCCCCTGAACTTGAATGAGTCCTTTTTATCCCAAATCCATCAGGACGTACCTTCCTTGATGAACGTCTTAAATAAATATTTGTGTTTGTTTAATCTCCCTGGTGAGAATGGATTCTTGCAAGCTTGGACTCAATACCATTGGCCTGTTAATTTATCATATTAATGCCCAGAAGAGAAAAAAGGCAAGAGTGTATATTCACGTAACATATATGGTACATGTATGAGTGAATGAAAGAATGAATAAATGAACAGAATTCTATCTAGAAGACAAAACTCACCCAGCCATATGGCTGCCCTCCTGAGTGAGAGTCTCACGGCGACAATGCCAGTTTATCTCATCTCAACATTCCCAATTATATTCCACCAGACCTGATGCTGTACTGCCTCTCTGGCCTGTGCAGGATTTATTTATTTTATTTATCTTTGTCCTTGCTTACTGAGTCCCAACAGTCCTTCATAAGATGCCATTCTTGTCCAGGAGCCCTGAGAACATATGGGTAAATCACCTCTTTGTCAATTGAATTATATTTTGGATGTACACGAAAAGATGATGATAAGTTTGTTTCTGTGTCACTAGCGTAAATCTAGGTTTTCCATAACTAGTTTAATTTCACCGCATGGTGGCGGAGGGGGGGGCGGTGTAGCGGGCAGGGAGGGTGGATAGAGACTGTGTCACAGCATCTAATGAAGAGTTATGACGATGGTGAGTTCAGTCCTGGCTGATGGGAGTTTCTCAGGCGGCTCTGAAAAATTCTCTTAGCTGCAGAGGGTTTCAATGCCCTCTGTTCACAGTGGAAAGAACATAGAGTCCAACAGTGGACGCAGTTTATAACACAGAGGGCAGTGCTTGGGCACCAAGGGTACATTTACATAATGGAATATGAGGCATCCATAAATAAAGGAATGAGATCTAACCCTTTGCGACCAGCATGGATGAACCTAGAGCAGGGGTCCCCAAACTTTTTACTCAGGGGGCCAGTTCACTGTCCCTCAGACTGTTGGAGGGCCGGACTATAAAAAAAACTATGAACAAATCCCTATGCACACTGCACATATCCTATTTTAAAGTAAAAAAACAAAACAGGAACAAATACAATATTTTAAAATAAAGAACAAGTAAATTGAAATCAACAAACTGACCAGTATTTCAATGGAAACTATGGGCCTGCTTTTGGCTAATGAAATGGTCAATGTGCTCCTCTTACTGACCACCAATGAAAGAGGTGCCCCCTCCGGAGGTGTGGCGGGGGCTGAATAAATGGCCTAAGGGGGCTGCATGCGGCCCGCGGGCCGTAGTTTGGGGACCCCTGACCTAGAGGGTATTGTGCTCAGTGACATGAGTCAGACAGAGGAAGACACAAATATCATATGATTTCCCTACTCTGTGGACTCTAAAGGACAAAATAAACAAAAAAACCAAAGAGAAACAGACTCATAGACACAGAAAACAGACTGATGGTTGCCGGAGGGGGGGTGGGAAAGGTGAAGGGATTGAGACGTGCACATTGGTAGCTACAGAACAGACACGGAGATGTAAAGCTCAGCACAGAGAGTAATAATAATATTGTGATAACCATGCATGGTGCCAGGTGGGTCCTGAAGATGTTGGGAAGGAGGGACACATTGTAGAGTATATGATTGTCTAACTACAACCATGTACACCTGCAACCAATACAGAATAACATTGACTATAAACTATAATTGAAAAAATAAAATTTAAAAAGAGGGATGCTAAATTCTCTCTTCAGTAGCCTTCGTTAATTTTCTTAATAAAACTATATACAATTAGGCTGACCCGGTGGTGGCACAGTAGATAGAGTGTCAAACTGGGATGCGGAGGACCCAGGTTTGAAACTCCGAGGTCACTGGCTTGAGCGTGGGTTCATGGACATGACCCCATGGTCACTGGCTTGAAGTCCAAGGTCGTGTGATAAGGTACCAAAGAACTGTAAAACAGTCTTGGCAAAGCCATTTTAAAGAGGAAAAGTCAGGCTTCTTGCCTCCTCCTTTCTTTAGAGAATGGAGGGAGAAGGATGTGGGAGCTTCCTGGTTTACAAGGACAACTGAGTCATCTAGTTTAACTATAGTTCTCTGAAAGAATAAAGGTAATCTGAAGAAATTCCTTTCCCTTTCAATAAGAGACAATATTTACATATCCTACACTGATTTTAACTCTTCCTCCCTTCCTGGAATCCTGAGAGTAGCATATACCTCTAGACAAAGGAATGGGAGGTAGACACTAAAAGATTTGTGAATGTCTTTGATATGTAAAATGACATCACTATTGTGTTACCTTGTAAGTTTTAATATGTAGGAATGTTTTTATAGAACCTATAGACGAATGTTGTAAGCTTATTGTGTCATTCTCCCCCTCCTTTTCCCCCAATCTATGTGTCAGGGGTTGGGAAGCTTTTTGGCTGAGAGAGCCATGAACGCCACATATTTTAAAATGTAATTCTGTAAGAGCCATACAACAACCCGTGTACATTACGCATTATCCAATAAAAATTTGGTGTTGTCCCAGAGGACAGCTGTGATTGGCTCCAGCCACCCACAATGAACATGAGCGGTAGGAAATGAATGGATTGTAATACATGAGAATGTTTATATTTTTAACGTTATTATTTTTTTTTATTAAAGATTTGTCTGTGAGCCAGATGCAGTCATCAAAAGAGCCACATCTGGCTCATGAGCCATAGGTTCCTGACCCCTGCTATATGTGATCAAGTCTATATAACTAGCTTCAGGGCTATTTTGCACACACACAAATTGGGTTAGCTATATCCCGTGTAAGTCATATGCAGCCAGTTTATTAATAAATATCCTCCTAAAAATTCTTCTGTATCCTGCCTTGGTGTCTCTACATAAACCCCCGAATTAAGGTACGTTACTTTACAACAGTTGCTGGCTTGAAGCCCATGGTTGCTGGCTTGAGCAAGGGGTCAGTCTGCTGTAGCCCCCCACCCCCGTCAAGGCACATATGAGAAAATGAACAACTAAGGAGCCGCAACAATGAATTGATGCTTCTCATCTCTCTCCATTCCTATCTGTCTGTCCCTGTTTGTCTCTTTCTCTAACTCTGTCTCTGTCAAAAAAATAAAAAATAAAAAAACAATATATACAGGTACGTATATAATTAAACAACAAATGCACACATATAGCTATATAGAGTAGTATGGTGGTTGTGGGCGGGGCTGGGTGGAGGGGAAAGAGGGAGGTCTAATTAAGGGCACAAAGTGTGAGCCATTGAAGATAAGTCCGTTACACAACAGACCTATAGTCTACAATAGTGTGTTGTACTACATTGAAACACTCAAGAGGAGCCCTAGCCGGATAGCTCAGGAGGTTAGAACATCGTCCTGATATGCAAGGGTTGCAGGTTCGATCTCTGGTCAGGGCACATGTCGGAACAGATTGGTGTTTCCGTCTCTCCTCTCTCTTTCCCTTTCTCTCTCTCTCAAATCAATAAATAAATTTTAAAAAACAACAACAAATTCAGAAAGCAAGAACTCACGTTAAGTGTTATTACTGCAGAATTAAATGTAGTTTGCTGAGAGGACACGTTTCCGACAAAGGGGGAGATGTGACACCACCCCCCTCCCGGCCCGTGGAGCTGGGAACCACAGGTGTGGGTGGGCAGTGTCATTCTGGGCTTGCGATACAGAGAGTCGTTTCTCGAGAAACTCCTCCTGCGTGTTCCCTTTGTCCAAACCCTTGATCAGGTGACAAGGTGGCCCAGCGGAGAGCCGTGAGCTGGCAGGCAGCCTTGGCTGGTGCCATCCTCATAAAGCAAATGACAGCCACCTCAAGTGTGCTTTTTCTAGTATCCATCACTGGTGCTGTAGAGCTGAAAAAGAGACACAACACAGGGTGTAAGCCCCCTGGGGGTGGGACGGGAGGAGAAGAAGAAAACGTGCCCAACTATCATCTCCCACACACTTGAGTTCTGTTCCCTGGTCTCACTTTCACTTGGGAAACAGTTATCCAGTCGCTGCGGGGGAGGGGGGGGTCAAGCAGGGTTTGAGGCAATGAAGCCCCAGCAGGGGGTCATAATTGGAGCTCCCAGTAACTGCCTGGGGCTGACTATCTGGTTTCTGAGGCAGAAGAAAAGCCAGAATGAGAGATAAAGTGCCTCTCCTGTTGTGTAAACAGAGGGTGAATTAGAGAGGAAGTCGTCTGAGTCCTTTGAAGTCTAACAGCCACTTAAGTGGCTGTTATTACACAGCCTTGTTGTCACTCATCTGTCTGCCTCCTGGCTTAGCTGCTCAGATGTAGGCAGGCGTCGGACAGATAGACGGAAGCAGAGTCCAGCCAGAGACAGGGCTGTCCAGACTGCGAGGGCAGGGGACGTGTGGGGCCCCACTGGAGGACCGTGGGAAAGGGAACCGGCCCGCTGGTTAGGAATCTGTGTTTGTGGGCGATGATAAGGGTGCTGATGGCAGCTAACATCCCTCCCAGGGCTGAGGACGTGCGGGAGACGGCCTTTGATAGGCTGATCTGAAGTAAAGGGCTGTTTGGTCTTCCTCTCTGGTGTCTGGCTCCCAGCTGCCCAAACCCTCGGAATCCCCTGAGCAGGAGAACACAGGCACTATCTTCTGTTCTCCTGCGTGGTCGCTGGTCCATCAGTTCCCCCGAAAGGAATTTGGAGGCCTGAGTGTGAAATGGGCATCTTGTTATTCATAACAAGTCTCTTTCCACCATGCCTGGGTTGAGATTGGTGGGGGCATTTTTGGAAAGCCACCCAAGGATGGAGGTTGGTTGCCAGGGGAACTAACCAGGAACAGAGGGTTGAGACTTTCAGTTCACCCCCTGATTTCCAGGAAGGGGAGAGGGGCTGGAGGTGGAATCAATCACCAGTGGGCACCCTGGCAGGTTGGCTCAGTGGTAGAGCGTCAGCCAGCCATGTGTAAATCCCGGGTTTGATTCCAGGCCAGGGCACACAGGAGAAGTGCCCATCTGCTTCTCCACCCTTCCCCCTCTCCTTCCTCTCTATCTCTCTCTTTCCCTCCTGCAGTCAAGGCTCCATTGGAGCAAAGTTGGCCTGGACACTGAGGACGGCTCCATGGCCTCCACCTCAGGTGCTAGAATGGCTCCGGCTGCAATGGAGCAACACCCTAGATGGACAGAGCATCGCCCCCTGGTGGACATGCCGGGTGTATCCCGGTCGGGCGCATGCGGGAGTCTGTTTCTCTGCCTCCCTGCTTCTCACTTAGGGGAAAAAAAAATCGCCAATGGGCAATGATTTAGGCAATCATGCCTACACAATGGAGGCTCCATACAAACCCAAAAGGAGGAGATTCCTGGAGCTCCCGGGGTGGTGAACCGTTTATACACAGCATATATGTGCCGTGTCCCAAATCCACAGGGACAGAAAATGACTCTTGTGTCCTGGATCTTTCTAGCCTTTGCTCTCTCTATCTCTTCATCTGGTTGTCCATTTATATCTTTAGTACCCTTTGTGATAAACTAGTCATCTGAGAAGCCAAGGGCCAAGTAATCACACCCGAGGAAGGGGTTACGGAACCTCTGATTTACCGGTGGTTGACCAGAAGCCCAGAGAGAACTATTTAACAAATAGTTTTTATGTGAAATTTTTCCTTACACAAACACTGGGGGCGATGTGGAGAACCACAACCATGTTTATTTACTTTTTTCCTCCGGTAGTTGTAACTTCCTGCAGAACTGACAGAGTTACTTTCTGAGGAATACAATCTCTCCATTAAACTACTCCTTGCCATATTGTTACATGCATTGTGTGAGCATCATGTTTTGTTTTCCCTTGTTGCATCCAATCTGAAATCTAAAAATAGTATTTCTATGCACAGAAAGGAAATTGCCTGGGAACAGCTGCAGAGGAGATTTGCCATATGCTCAAATAGAAGTAAAGAGAAATAAATAGAATGTTATTTCCGTCTAACGGTATGTCGACATCCATCTCTACGATGACCCCAAAAGACAGAACATTCACAGGATGTGCACTGAGGGAAATAAACAACAGGCACACACACACAAACACACACACACTCAATGTATACCACACACACATATACATACACACATATACCATAAATGCATACACACACACAAACCACACACACACACACACACACACACACACACACACACACACGAAATCTAAACGAATCGCTATCCCAAGATCAAGAAGCCATTGCTGGGTGAAACACGGGAACTATGCATTTAAGTGGCACAGAAGGGAGAAGAGGCATATGACACGGGTCTTGTATAACTTATATAAACTGTTTCTGGATGAACCGTGAGAGTGGTCGGAATCACAGCAAGACGTCGAGGGCAGGAAGACGGATGACAGTTTCTATTTCTACCATCTGAACAGCGGTGGCGGAGACGGCTCCTGGGCAGGAATGGCCCCTCGCAGCCTCCGCGGGACCATTTCATCTCCAAGAACGGCATTTTTGTTTTTGAAGGTAAAGTAAAACCCTTCCTTTCTCTTCATCTTGATTGATTGCACAGATAGCGATTTGTGCACAGGAATAGAGCAATAGGGTATTCAATTATGCATGCGTCTGTGTCAGGGATATGAGCCACACCAGTGACACAAGGGTCCAGAGGGATGGGTTACAAGTTTTTATTTCTTTTTTTTTTTTTTAATTTTTAAGCTGAATCTGTAATGGTTTACTTCTTTAGAAGAGACGGACCTTAGGGAACATGGCAATGTGAACATCTTCAAGTTCTGTGGTCTTTGTGTCGGCATCTCCTTGCTCTTCTATAATTTCACATTTTTTCATCGTACAGGTTTGAACGTGAAAGGTCGAACTCAGCGTTAGCATCCAGCCTGCAATGACCCCTCTGACCGTGTGAACTGTCCCCATCCTGACACTGTCGTTTGGATGCCACACTCCGTCCCTGACAACGACCCTCTGTCCTGGCGCTGCTCTCTGATCAAGGTGGGGATGTCTTCTTCCATTTGATTCCATGGACAGAAACTTCTGTCCCCCAAAGTGCTCCCTGCCAGCGCACTGTACCCCCAAGGGTAAGACCTGCATACTTGAGGACCAGATCTGAGGAAGGGGGTGGTGCGAGGCTGGGTTGGGAGGTCCTGCCGGCGGTGGGGGGGCGGAGACGGAGGCAGCTCCTGACTCCCCGGGGCTGATGGCCACGAAAGTCAGTGTAGAGCAGAGCTAGCCCCTTATTGCCTCTGCGGCCGGCCCCTGGTGGTGACATCCAAGCCAGTTTCCGCCATGCCCTAGCCGTGTCTCTCTTGTCCCCGTGTCTGTGCACAGGGTGCAAGTCACTGGTGAGCTGTGCTGTGTCCTATGGATGTTGTCACTGGGGTGGAAGAGTGAGGCTGGGGAAGCCTGATTTATTTTCCCCTCCAACATGATTGGAGAAGGAAGGCAGGAGATGCACGTTATTTGCTGTATGTGGATCCTGAGGACAGACTGACAGCTGTCAGAGGAAAGGGTTGGGGGAGGGGGAGGAGGATTAAGCAAAGGAGAAAAAAAGAAGAAGGCTCACAGACAACATAGCGAGGGCCAGAGGGAAAGGGGGTGGGGGCAGTAGAGGGAGGTGAAGGGGGGATGAACAGTGATGGAAGGAGATTGGTGTGGGATGGTGAACGCACAGTACAATATAACGATGGTGGGCTATAGCATTGTGCACCCGCACCCTATATCCTTTCATTAACCCATGTCACCCCAATAAATGCAACAACAAAAAAAGATAATTAAAAATTAAAAGAGTAAGTACGGTACAGTGAAGACAGGACCAAGTCCTCCTGTAAGAGCTTCTAAGGGGTTACGCTGAACCTGGAAGCGTGGGCCACTTCGGGGAAAACAACATCCCAACTCCCTCAGCCCTGAATGTCTGTGAGGGAAGAGAAGAAAGTCTGTATTATCTTTCCGAAACCACCACCTGTCGTCTCGGCTGCACCTGGCTGGTGGCTTCTCCGGTGAACCCGTGACATGAGAAGGAGCCCCTGATTGGAGCAGAGAGATCGGCAAAGATGGCGGGGCAGCTGCCCGGGGAATGCCGGGTGCTCCGCAACCCGCTTCGCAGCCACATCACCTGTACGATGAAAAAATGTGAAATTATAGAAGCGCAAGGAGATGCCAAAACGAAGACCACAGAACTCGAGCACTTCACAGGAAAGCCTCGGCCGTCCAGACTCCAGACTCAAATTATATGTCACTAACAATGTCCTGCATCCTTCGTGGATCCATCGTATTCCTTGTTTCTATCATTATAAAAGAAATGGGCATTTATTATGAAATACCTAAAAAAAAAACAAAACAAAAAAACACAGGCCTATCTATTAAAAAAAAAATGGCCAGAAATGACCACTCACAACCACATCAAAAAAAACATTTTTAAAAGATGGCTCTGATGTGTAGGCAGAGCTCTTTGTTAGCTGAGAGATAATTCCACATTTTTTCCCACAGCGCTCTGTGGAGGGGCGGGCGCGTGTTGCGGGGAAGAAGTGCATGCTAATTCAACCGTAATTATTCAAATGAAGCCTGCTGCTCCTGAAAGAGACTTCCAATGTTGTCTCCATTCGGATCCTTGACATTTGGCCCAGGCATAATGGGGATTCATTTCCGAAATAGAAGCCATCTAAATTCAATTACAGGCGGCGTCCTACACAGTCAGCCAGGCGACTCTCCCGGGACAGGGGGAGTTTGTAGAGTTTGGGGGCGGGTTTGAAGGGGGGGCTTGCATTGTCAGGGTGAGGTGGGGGGTACAAGGATGTTGCCCTGGTGACCAGGCGCCTGATAAAAGCATCCTGAAATAAGACCCTCCCCGTGGACAGAGTGCTGGGCTTGTCGAGAAGCACACCCGGAGCCTGAACGTGGCCCGTGGTGCTCATCAGAGCTGGAGGGAGCACCCCCGCCCTGAGGGGGGTTTGTAAAGAGGGATGACTCAGAGTCCCAGAGCGCTGGGGCCCTTTTCCAAACCACACCCCCTGCTTTGTGCACGGGTATGTGTGCGCTGTGTACGGAGACGCTAAAGAATAAACGTCTGCATGTGGAACAGCCGTGGCTCTAACTGTGTCTGAGGTTTGGCGTTGACCTTCAGCGACTTAGCAACCGGCTCCTTCCAGTTTCTCTTTTCATGCCTTTCGAGTTTTCTTCTCCTGGGTTTACATCTGACGTGACATGACTTTGCTTCTCCAGCGTGAACATCACCCCAGCGTGGCACCTACTTACACGTACACCTTTCAACGTCCCTCCAGCCTACCCCGGTCTTGCTCTCACACTTACTTCAGCATTCCCGCTGCAGACATCCAGGGGCGCACCCGGGACATGGCCAGGCTGAGGAGGAGGGGTCGTGGCCGCCGTCCCGGGAAAGACCTCGTCCCTGTGGGCTGCATGGGCGGTTCCCACACTCAGGTTCCTGCATCCCACCGGGCTCTCTCCAGCGCTGTGCACCCACCCAGGGCGCCCCAAGGTTTTGGCAAGCAGGGGTGACCACGTGGATGGGGAGAGCAGGTGTTCCGAGGCTGAAACACCGGCCCTGCGCTGGTCGGCGTGGGGGCCGGAGCAGGCAGCTCTGGGCTTTAACACTTCCACCCGAAGAAGTTAGTGCTTTTTTTTTTTAGCAAACCTGAAAGAATGTGAAAGTCTTAAAAGCTCTTGGAAATTTTACGTCTCAGAAACATTTTGTTTACTCTTATAGTAGTTGGGCAAGGTTATTTGTAGAGAGGTGACCCAGTGTGCTAAGGACAGGAAGTCAAATATTTCTCTTATCCCATCAGAGGCCAAACCAAACTGACCGTCAGATGAAGGGAATGCCCAGTGTTTTTCTGACGACAGTCTTGGTTCCACCACCGAGCTGTGTTTGCTAATGGCTCGGAGGTGGGCATGTATCTGCATGTTTCTGTGTGTGTGTGCATGTGTGTGTGTGTGTGCGTGTGCGTGGTTGTGTACAAAGCTTATGATAGGAGGCTCCATTGGAGCAAAGATGGCCCAGGCGCTGGGGATGGCTCCTTGGCCTCTGCCCCAGGCGCTAGAGAGGCTCTGGTCGCGGCAGAGCGACGCCCCGGAGGGGCAGAGCATCGCCCCCTGGTGGGAGTGCCGGGTGGATCCCGGTTGGGCGCATGCGGGAGTCTGTCTGACCGTCTCTCCCCGTTTCCAGCTTCAGAAAAATACAAAAAAAACCCCAACAAAACAAACAAACAAAAAAAACAAAGCTTATGATGTGTATCTGTTTATGTGTGAATTCATGTGTTTGAGTGTGTGTATGCAGTATGTTCTGTGTGTTCGTGTATGGCCGTGTTTATGTGCGATGTGCAGTGTGGGGGGTATGTGTGTGTCTGTGTGTGTGTTCAAGCATCTGTGTGAGTCCCGGGGGCAGAAGCTTGTGCAGGTCCGAGTCCCCCTCCCCCCCCCCCCCCCCCCGCCAGGGCGCTGATGCCACAGAATGGGCTGAGCTCTCAGAACACGAGAAAAACGCATGATCGCGGGGTTCTGGTTGGGTCCCTGAAGG
Organism: Saccopteryx leptura; assembly: GCF_036850995.1. NCBI lineage: Eukaryota > Metazoa > Chordata > Mammalia > Chiroptera > Emballonuridae > Saccopteryx > Saccopteryx leptura. Next base: position 249,517,175 of record NC_089504.1, read on the forward strand.
TTTCTGCAGGCGCTTCAGATGAAAGACAGACGGAGACTCTGCCAGGGGCCCGGCGGACCCGCACTGGGTTGTGCACCACTGCTCCAACCTGCCGGCCCCACCTCAGCCCCTCCGCGAACAGCGCGCCGCCTTCAGGATAGAGAGAGGAATCTCCCTGATCTGAGGAGTTTAATCTGCGCCAATCCTTGTAAACCAGCTGCCCGGCCTCCGGCCCTACAGGGGCCTGGGAGTCAATGGGCCTGGTGGGAGGCGCATCAGAAGGGCCGGCACGGGGTGTGGAGGATCCTATAGCAAGGCAGTGGTGAGTCAGGGGGAAGAAGGGATTATAAACACTGCAAGATACTCATTGCCTTGCTCCTATGCATCTCACAGGCGATCCGTGCTCTTGGAGGGCAAGGACGTTTACACACCACGGGCACACAAGTGCCAACAGCACTGCTTGCCTACAATATATATGGGTTTGAGGCTTGAACAAGACGCCATATAGTCACACAGCAATGTCAGTACCATCATTGGCCCCCACCCCCAGGCGACTGTCTCAGAGAGGAATGAATTCTGGGCTCCTGGGGCCAGATGTGGTTCTGAGAGAGAATTGGGTTAAGATATCTCTCAGGAGAACGTCTGTCAAGGGGTCTGTGACTCTGGTGACAACCCGGACGGCATGCTATAGAGAGAGCTTTCTACACACAGGTGCCTAAGCTGGGCAAGGGACCAGCTGGACTCGTGCTGTGCGCACGTTGTTTCTGGTGATGACAGGACCAGGGAGCCCCGCAGGGAGATGCTGGAGACAGTGGAGAGGCGGCGAGAGTTCTGCTGAAGCTTTTCCCTGGCCGATCGGGTCTCCAGAGGACACCTGCTGGAGGCATTTCCATGTGTGTAAAGCACACCCTGCGGGAATAAACATGCAGTGTGACCCCCAGAGTTCATGCTAGAATCACGCTCTCACCCCATAGAGATGGGTGAGCAAAGGGGCCCTCACCTAGGGCAGGGTTGGGCTGGGCACAGGGCTGTGTCATCAGGTCCAGAGACTGCGGAACAAACCCCCATCGGCCGTTATGAATATTGAGCCAGCAGCCTGCCCAGATAGCTGCACTGTGGGAGCAGAAAGAGAGAGAGAGAGAAGGAGAGAGAGAGAGAAGGGAGGGAAGGAGGGAAGGAGGGAGGGAGGGAGGGAGGGAGGGAGGGAAAGAAGGAAGGAAGAAAGGAAGGAAGGAAGGAAGGAAGGAAGGAAGGAAGGAAGGAAGGAAGGAAGGAGAAGAAGGAAGGAAAGAAAGGGTGAGGGAGGGAGGGAAGGAAGGAAGGAAGGGAGGAAGGAAGAGGGGAAGGAAGGAAGGAAGGAAGGAAGGAAGGAAGGAAGGAAGGAAGGAAGGAAGGAAGGAAGGAAGGAAGAAGGGAGGAAAGAAAGGGTGAGGGAGGGAGGGAAGGAAGGAAGGAAGGAAGGAAGGAAGGAAGGAAGGAAGGAAGGAAGGAAGGAAGGAAGGAAGGAAGGAAGGAAGGAAAGTCCTCAGGAGCGCATGGTTGTGAGCCACTAGGGTGGAAGAGCTCATAGGGAGTCTGAAGTAATAAGGCTGCATTTTCGTAATGGGATGAGTGCGCCTGCTTATTTATTGTTAAGCTGCTTCCCAACTCTGCCCATGGAGCACCTGGTGGCGGTGGGGTGGCCAGCGATCTTTGGGAGGAAGCATTGGCAGTGTTATTTTTAACTCCCCATTATTCCGGGAAACTGCGCACATCTGGAGCTTTGCAAGGAGTGATTATTAACTGTTCAGCTGAAAAACAGGCTGGCGTCTACATTGCATCGTTTTTCCCAATTATTTTGATATTTCTCAATGCCTTCAGTGCTGGAGGCATATACAATTCAGCTCATTTCATCTCTCTAAATTATAGTTTCTCCATCTGCCATGGTCTTACAGTTTAATAAAAACCACTCCTTTTTATAAACCCAGTAAAGTCGTGGAAATGGTTGAGGGTGGGAGGGAGGGGGGATGGGAAGGGCGCCCCACGTCAGGAAGAATGACCATATCCAAACCAGTAAATAATTTTCCTATTTTCGGTCTGCTATAGCAGTGGTCCCCAACCCCCGGGCCGCGGACTGGTACCGGTCCATGGGCCATTTGGTACCAGTCCGCAGAGAAAGAATAAATAACTTACATTATTTCTGTTTTATTTATATTTAAGTCTGAATGATGTTTTATTTTTAAAAAGTGACCAGATTCCCTCTGTTACATCCGTCTAAGACTCACTCTTGACGCTTGTCTCGGTCATGTGATACATTTATCCGTCCCACCCTAAACGCTGGTCCGTGAAAATATTTTCTGACATTAAACTGATCTGTGGCCCAAAAAAAGGTTGGGGACCACTGTGCTATAGGACTTTCGGAATCTTTTTTTTTTTTTAACAGGGTCACTTACCAAAGCCAACGAAAAGAAATGTGCTTTTTATAGTTTTCATAGGAGATAGTTTAAGAGACTGTGGTGCTTTTCACAGGAAACAGGTGAAAGGAGCCGGAGCCCCTGACCCCCGAAACTCAATTTCACGTCTCCGTGGTTTTGGCCACACTCAGCAACCTTTCTTTACTAGAACCGCCCTTCTTCCTGTAACCCAGGTCGGAGCTCTGACGCGCTGGCTGAGCGGACACTGGGAAGGTGTCCACGCCCTCTGCCGCATTTATGCCTTTGAGTGAGTCGGTGCTTAGACAGGCACGGAAAAGCAAAGCATTTGACAGGCGATGGCGAAGACAGGGTGGCTGTGCCCAGGGCCAAGTTCATGCTAAAGTAATCGAAAATGTTCTTTTTAAAATAAAACAAAAAATGAGCACCTCTGGGAAGATGACTGGGGAATCCAGGATGCCTTCTTCTTTACCTGTGTATTATAGCTTCGAGAATTTTACCTAGAGTTTTTATGCCAGTTGGGGACCCTCTGATGTGACTTTGTATCCATGCTGACTAACAAACCTCAAGTTGAAGGCTTGACCAAGGTGGCTTTGTTTCCTCTGCGCCCTACAACAAGAGGTCTAAAGCAGAGTGACCACACAGTTGGTTTAGAAGCTCTCAGCAGTCCGCAGATGACACCCAGGACTTCCTGATCCTTTCTCTCCAACTTCTTCAATCTATTGGCTTGGTTTTCATGTTTGTCAACCTCATGTCACAAAATGGCTACCAGAGCTCCAAGCATCACATCTTCGAACAACCATTATTTAAAAGCAGGACTAAGTCAAGTGTTTCTTTAATTAATGAAAACAAAAATACCTTTATAAAAACCCTGATCATGATAGGATTCTGTTGTCAAATGCTCTCTGAGCTTTACTGAATGTCATATCACACATTATATTACAGTGGGCTGTCCACTCTTTGGGAAAACACTATTAAAATATGTACATCCCTATTTATGCCTCTGAGCCTCTTTAAAATATATAAGGAAAAGCAGGTTTTTTCTGGGTAAGAACTAATCCATATGACCTACTGTGATTTTTAAAATTGTTTTTGTTTGTATGTATCAGAGATTAAGAAACACCATGAAACCCTGGCCAGGCAGCTCAGTTGGTTTAGAGCATCATTTTGATACACCAAGATTTTGGGTTTGATCCCCGGTCAGGGCACAGACAAGAATCAACCAATGAATGCATAAATAAGTGGAATAACAAATTGATGTTTCTCTCTTTCTCTGATAATCAATCAATTAAACAAATTTTAAAAAGAAACACTATTAAAACACCTTGCGTGTATATATGTGTGTGTAGATGTGTGTTATATACACACACATGCATCAGCTCACAAATTCTCTGGTCAGTTTTGTTCCAGAGTTGGAGACGAGTTGCACTCAATCAGGCTGCTTTTGGAAATAACAGTAATTGTGACAGCACTTTGTGACAAGTCCCGTGGTTGGCTCAGGCGCACGTGCAAACAACCCACTATTTTTGTGTTTAAATCTGCAGCAATGTGTGTGTTTGGAACTTAGTGGGGAGCAGCCAGACGCCTTGGGAGGAAACAGACCCAGCACAGGGCTTATGTTTTTATATATTTTGCCTTAGAAATTAATCTGCAGGCAGCTCTCAGGTGGTCCTCATGGGTCCAGCTGCGGCCCGCCTGTACTCGTCTATTCTTCAGCCAACATCTTTCAATTTCAGTCTCCTGTTGAATATTGTTACAGTTTTCCCCGTGATTACCACAATATTCATACTGTTATCTACACCAGTGGTCAGCAAACCCATTAGTCAACAGAGCCAAATATCAACAATACAACAATTGAAATTTCTTTTAAGAGCCAAATTTTTTAAACTTAAACTATATAGGAAGGTACATTCCTTATCGAGGTAGCGCCCGCATGTGGTATTTTGTGGAAGAGCCACACTCAAGGGGCCAAAGAGCCGCATGTGGCTCACGAGCCACGGTTTGCCAACAAGGGATCTACATAACAGTTATTTTAGTATTTACTTAAATAAATGTCGGTATGAAGGAAATTTTAAAGACCAGAAACTGTCTCAGCATGACAAGAGGAAACCATGATCACTTGTCAAAGATAGCCGGTAATTATAGAAATTAACGGAGACACAAAACCATCACAGCCCTAAGCACTGCCACCTGCGTTAGGCTTGGAGCCTGAGTCCTGGTGGTTTTATGTTAGAAAGAAAGGTTTGGAATATTTGTCTGTCTGTCTGTCTACTATCTATCTATCTATCTACCTATCTATCTAATAAATACATATTTATAGATACACAAGATAGATAGGTAGATAGATAGATAGATAGATAGATAGATAGATACATGCATCAAACAGACTTCTCCTTGTTGTAGGCAGAACGTATAAGGTCATGGTTTGAAGTGATTTAATTACAGCTGCACCTGTTTAGTATCCAGAATCGAGTCTGACCCCTGTCACCAACCAGGTCAAGAACCCACAGTGGTGGCATCATTAGTCCCTCCCCCATTCCAGGGGCTGGATCATGGTCTATTCCAACGGAGGTAATCCCATTCTCTTACCTTACCAGTGAAGGGACCAGTGGGGCATGTGATCCAGTTTGGGCCAATCAGACGTCACCTGTCTTCTGGGCCTTCTTAGAACTGTGTTGCTCCTACTAATAATTGTATTGCAAGGATGCTCCCTTCGGACCCTGTCCTGCCATCTGGGTTTTGAGTTCCGGGAAGGAGGGTCAGAGAGATGGAGGGGGGGCAGGGGTTCTAAGTCCCTGATGTCAAAACCAATTCTGAATTTTCCTCCAGACATCTAAAGCAAAACCATATATATTTGTATGGTCTAGGGCAGCAGTTCTCAACCTGTGGGTCGCGACCCTGGTGGGGGTCGAACGACCAAAACACAGGGGTCACCTAAAGCCATTGGAAAAATGTATTGTATAATAAATATGTATTTTCTGATGGCTTTAGGCGACCCCTGTGTTTTGGTCGTTCAACCCCCACCATGGTCGCGACCCACAGGTTGAGAACTGCTGGTCTAGGGACAGTGGCTAAATTGTCTGTGTCTCACACCTACACGCACTCATGATGAATACACCTGCCTCTTGTTCATTCCTTGGTCATTCCCCGTGTCTGGCTTTGTTTGTCCCATCACCCTGTGGTCCCCTCCAGTGTAATATCCCTCTCAAGAACCTATACAAATCCCAGCCATGCTCCTAGCTTAAAAAACAAAAAAACAAAAAACAAGTGCAGGGAAGATGGCTATGAGTTAAAAATATTTTGGGAGGAGGTTCTGCTGAAAAAAATTACATAAAAATGCAAAAAAGAAAATCCTTTAGGATATTCTATCCGAATGTATCTGAGGAGCCAGCACAGTTGTTACAAGTATTAGAGGGTCACAGGTATAATACTGGAATTGGACTGTGGGGGTGTCCGGGAGAGAAGGGCTGGAGGCTGTGGCAGGAGGGTCAAAAGCAGGGTCCCGTCTGACTTCAGCCCGAAACGATAGAGCTCACAAGGAAGTCGGACACGCTGCTCTGACCTTGGCCGGAGCTCACAGATAACGCGGACTGCTCCCAAATCCCCAAGTTAACCGCAACGCCACCGGGTCTGCCAGCCGTGACGTCCCACTGATAACGGCTTTTGCTTCCAGATCTTGTTTGAGTTCCTTTCATGGGAAAGCGATTTCTGCCAAGTAGTCTCCAGGCTTAGAAAGGGATAGTGGTGGGATTAGATTGGCAAATAATAATTATTCTAACAAAAATAATAAGGCAACCTAGATTTGCCTGTAACAAGGGAAGAGAAAAATCTATTTGATAAAGTACAGAATTATTTTTACTGTAGCTGAGCTAAGAACAGTAAACAAAGGAGACTTGATCTTTGTTTACTCTTGTTTCTACAATGATTGGATGATGATGATGTCTCATTGTTGTCCGCTGCATCTGGTAAAGACCAGCAGGTACCTTTTGTATTTTGGGGGGAGGATGGGTCATAAACTGTACCAGCCTTTTATGGATGTTCACTGTTCAGAAAGCCTGTTTGGACCATTCCCATGCAACACTGTTATCTGATGCTTAGCTAGGTGGGTGCTTGGAAAGGAGTGAGATAAGGAAAAAAAAAAATGAAAGAAAGAAAAGAAAGTAAAAGAAAAGAAACAAAACAACATTCATTCTTTTTCCCCTCTTATTTTCCTATAGAAACCAGATATTGTGGCTTCCGTTTCCGCCTGGAGTCAGGAAAGCTGGTGCAGGTGCAACAACTCCATGTTCATGGGTTACATGTGGTGGGATTTGGATCTATCTCCCAAGCATTGAATGTTTCTCCTTCTTTTCATTGTTGGTTCCGTACACAACGAGCTAGCCGTGCTGACACAGCTCAGGAACCAGGCTTGAGGGGTCATTCGTCAACAAGAAAACGCATCCTTTCCTTCAAGAAGAAAGATGGCAGCCAGACCGGGGCGCCCCTTCAAGTGCCATAGGAGAAGGAAAGGGGGACCCAGAGCTCGGACTGCTGTTTCAGAGTCTGCTTTGATCATTTTACCCAGTCACGTGAGTGACGCCTGCGTTTGGGGCTCAGGTCAAACGGCAGAGGGGAGGGGACCACAGCTTGTAATGAATTCCAGGAGGACGCCTTCTGATGGGTCTGAGGTTCTCCGAGGGTCCGTGCCTCCGCGGATTCACAGCAGGCAGCACGGGGAGTGAACATACAAGGGGAGACACACGTCCTCTATGAGAAGGACCCCAGAGAGGAGAGGCGGCTGCCCTCGTCCGCGCCGTTAGTTACGGAGCCTTACAGGAGCCGCAGTATTTGTTTTGCCGCCGTCGTGGTGTGACGGGCGAGATGAAAAGCTGTGTCAGGGGACCGCTGGGCAGACGCTTCCCTTACTTCCTTCATCATTTTTATAGCGCCGCGAGCATTCAGCCGCCCCCCGTCCCCGCCGCGGAGTCAGAAATTAATATCGCACGGATAATATGAGAAACAGAGGTAAGGATATAACAGAGAGACATTTTGGCCTCAGAACAATAACTCCATTGATTGAGTTCAACGTGTTGGACTCAAGCAGAGGAGACACCCGCATGCAGGAAATCACCGCGCCCCCAGCAGCGCACACGTGAGCATCTGCTGCCGCAGCTGAGTTAGAGGGACAGATGCTGGCAGACCACCTGTCCCGAGCTCCCGGGTACCCGTGCATTCCAAGCGTCCTGAGGATTGTCTGTGGCTATTGACAGACTGAAATGCACCGCTATCTCTAGCTCACAGATAAGGCGGGGTTGCCCCAAAGCCCCCAAGTTCATCTCTCACTGAAGATCGGAATCAGTCACTGATTCTCTACGGCTGGAGAGCAGCTAGTGACTCCGGAGGGAGCATTTGGGAAACATTTGCTGCGAAGCACAAACGCTTCGGATAATCATTCTCTCCACATCTACGATGGCCTTAAGAGGAGGCGTCTGGGACCGAGCTGGCTCATGTCTGTGTTAACAATGCTCAGCCAAATGGGATGAGTCCTCGGCCTTCGAACGCGATTGCATAATGCCGGGTCAAATAGAAATCACTATTTTGCCAGAGAAAGAAGACACACACAAAAGAAATGCCCCTAGATAACTGGCTCAAGAAACAGATTCTGTATGACAGAGAGTTGAAGCTGAGGCTTGTAAATTGAGGGAAGACAGAAAGCAGGGCGTGTGAACCCCACTCACACAGCAGAGAGGGTCACCCTGCCAGGACCAGGGCAGCCACCCGCGCCCTCCACCTGTCAGACGCTTGTCCTTCCCTCTAACGGGCTCACACAGGTTCAGGGTTGGTTTGTTCATCCGGAAGGGGAAATAGACAACAGTTTCCTGGGTACCATCACAAATGCTCTCGCGGTTTTTGATGATAAACAAGAAAGGTGACACGTTTCTAACTTTGTCCCCCACTTAAGGCTGGCCCTTTTCTTCTCACATGTACCAAAGCATCCCACAGACAAACTGGGAAACCACAGGGCCAGATCACTTACACATTTTCTATCAGATCAAAAGCTTGGAGAAGTGTCTTTCCTACTATGTGGGTGGCTTGGCTTGTGCTTGTTTGTTTACGTCTTAGGACTCACATTTCAAATCAGACAGGAGAGACTCCATGGTGTTAGCAGTCATTGCCGTAAGCCTGAGGAGTGAATGAAGTCAGCCCTGGCGTCCCAAGGACTTGGAGGAGATGACGAGAGGTCCCAAAGTCCTCCCATGAGGTCGCACACGTGCCCTGGATCCCAGCCCAGCTTACGAGGGCTGGGACGTAAGCCCAGGTCAGCCAGTGAGAAGGCATCAGTACCACCCCCATCACCTCTCTCTCTCTTCCCTCACCTGTTCTGCATGGAGTCCACCACGTCTGACAAACCCTCCGAGGCCATTCACACAGGGTGGAAAGTCAAGTGGTTGGGGGGGAACGTGGGTCCCCTCTCATGGACTCGGGTACACCTGTGGGATTCCAGATATCCCTCAGCTTATATGAGAGTTTATCTTTTTCTTTTTTTTTAATGGATGTATTATGGTGACATCGTTTCACACAGCTTGGGTTATTTTATCAGCAACCAGTCTCACAGCCCCTGTCCTTGGTACTGAAAACCGCCTGGTCTGCCTTGTTCTCTGTTTCTCTTCCATTTTCAAATGGCTTGCTTCCCCGTTTATAAAATCGGGATAATAATCACATCTGTTATTATTAGCATCCACTCTGAAATGTCTTATTGCCGCATGCTGAGATTCGGATGGGCTTATAAGATAGTATCTAAGTCGAGGCTATTTGTTATTATTATTGATTTCGAGCTTCCCCCTCTGTGGTTCCCGATCATCCCCCTCTCTGGTGTCTCTCCTTGCTATTGCATGGGGGTCTCCTATGTACAATGCCTGACCCCAGGGTCCCCCTGGCTCTGCGTGTCAGCTCCCTGTAGGTGGCTGATGCAGGGACTCCAGAGGAGAAGGAACCAGCTTGTCCAAACCCAAGTCCCACCCGAAACTCGAACGAGATCCACCATAGCTGTCAGTTGTGTGTTTTAGAGAAAATGTCTGTGTGCGTGTCGGGTGCCACACCACATATTTCCAGTAATCCAGAATTTCAACCGGCAGGAAGATCGGATGGACAGGTTGGTTTTTCATGTCCCTGGAAGTGCAAATCCTGGACCAAGAGGCTGGGTGCTCAGTCCCCTGTGTCTTGGGACTGCTGCATTAGTGACTGTCTCCAGTGAGCCCTGGTGAGTGGTCTCACTGCCCATCAAATTAATGGAGGAGGCTGGGCAAACATGCTACCTTCCCTGCCCACCCCTCTGTAGATCTTACAGATAACTGAGCAGACTTGCAAGGTGCCATCCTTCGAACTTTCAAAGGGAAGTCACGCCCTATGAGACAGATCGCTTGCTCCCTGCTTTATAAAACCGACAGAGAAGAATCCTTTCCTACTTATTCTGCCCCGACTCTGGAGCAGAGATGAATCTTTGGGAAAATCGGGTTTTCAAGTCACCTGTGCTGTGGGCACCACACGCCTGCCCAGTTCCTCTCCATCATGGAAGCGTCTGGGCATCCCAGTCAGCTGGGAATTGGGGACACCCCCCCACACACACTCAGGATGGAAGGGCATTGACTTTCTGTCATTTTCCTACAGTTTGAGTTTATTCTTTTTTGCCAAGGCCAATTCAAATAATTGCATGACGATGATGAATTAGCAGCTTCCCCGTGCCTGGCTCTGCATTTCGTGATGGGGATCCAGGGATGAGGCTTGATTGTGACATGCACAGTTCTGGCACTGAGACAGCCACGTAGAGAGGGAAACCCCTTGAAACTTGCAAAATCTGCTGTGGTTGGGATCATCCCTGGATTTTCACGTCACTGGGATCAATTGTCCCATAGTTGTCCTCTATTTCTAGCGATTTCCTGATGGAAACTCAAAGTGCAAATATCAAATAAATGAGCCACCCTTGGTGTGACATGATGCCCGGAAATCAAAGGAGACTGTCACCCACCAGGAAAAAGCCCCTGGCTTTTTCTTGACCTTTTTGTCATTGCTTGAAAATAATTATAGCTCTTAGAACCAAGGGGTCCGCTATGGAGATAACTCAGTAACGAAGCCTTTGGTGTGGGTTCTCCTGCATGGGACTGTGCCTGCTGCCACCCACCCACCATCGGGGCTGTCCTGGAGTGGGGCTTTGTATGCAAATTCTAATCCTCCTTCTTAGGTCTCCCAAGTGTCTTCTTCCTCCTGCATTGGGCAAAAAAAAAAAAAAGAAATGTTTATTTTCTTGGTTATCATCTATCATTCCAACAGAAAAGGAGACAATTAGGTGAACGTTGACCTTGGCATGGGCAAAACAGTAATTATCATTGGGATAAATGCCAGCGTGCCTTCGGGTGCCATCAGAAATAATTATTTTACTTTGAAATGCAAAGTTGTGCGCAGAAAATGAGAAGAAGGAGGAGAAGGGAAAAGGTTGCCCCTGTCAATCACACAGATGGGGTGAGGCCGGTGTCAGGGAACAGCTCTCTTAGTCAGGGCATTCTGCTAAGGATTGAGGAAGAGCCTGGTCCCAACTTTCCCGGGAACCGTGGTCTCCATGCAATGGCAAACCTGTGTGTGGCTATGGGTGTTCTGGAAAAGTCACTGCTTATGATTGAAGAGAAACATTTCTGAGGGAAGCAGGCTGGCCACTTGGGAACTGGGACTGAGGACTCTCACCTGGCGCAGTCGATGGTATCCTCTGAAACGATTTCCAACACATGTATCCAGTGAGAACACGGCTGCCACTCTTCCGGGAAACGGCTGAGCCGACTCTCGGCGTCTCTAGATCTCGTCGACAGGGAAATCAGGAAACTGTGCCTGGCGGTGACATGGCTGTCCTTCCTGTCCTGGCATTGAGAAATCACTCGCAAAGGAAGGCTGTTCGGTTAGAAGAGAGGGTTGCCTCTGTGGACCTCTCCGTGCCGGGTTGACCAGCCCAGCAGTTTCGGGTGGTGGTCACTGACCCAGAGCCCCCTGGCGGGGAGGGGCCGTAATAGCTGAGACGTAGTCCTCAACCCCCATGTGATCTGTTAAAAGTGGTTCCAGATTCTTTCTCACCCTTCCTGTTGAGAGGCGGGCCCACGACATCCCTTCGTTGTAAGTCTTGGCCGGTTCTCGCTCTTTGACTGGCAGGTGGTGGTGGAGGATGGTGATGTTTCCTGTGGTCTGATGGGTCACAGGCAAAGATCAAAGCATCTTTAAAATGCATGTGTTTTCTTCAGAATTTGCACTGATTGGATGGGATCTTCTCTCTGAGGGACACCACCCTGCTTCTGCCATTTTGTATTGTACCCTCCCCACATGAGTTCTGAAGTTTTAGTATCTGAAGGCAAGCTCAATGGAGACACGTGTGTGTGTGTGTGTGTGTGTGTGTGTGTGTGTGTGTGTCACAGAGACAAGAACATGTCATGGGGAGCACTGGTTTTTCATTAAAATTCTTGTTGTTCTTGCATAGTGTTGGTCTATGGAGCTCCCTCTAAAGCTGTTTGTTCCCTTTTTTCCACGACTTCCTACTGACATGCATTTAAAAAGACATAACATACATACAGACAGATACGATACATCTCTGTTCCTGGTCATTTTTCTACCACATGCTATATCACCTTCCCTGTTCACAGCAAGCATCTTTTCAAGGGCCCGGGCCGTCGGATTGGCCCCTTGTGCGCTTTTGTGTAGGAAAGCAGGGACCCTCTCACGAAAGGAGGGTAGAGGGCTGGTCACCCTGTGCCCAGCATGCAGCTGTGCCCTGGAAAGTACCCCTCTCGATACTGTCTCAGGCTGAGCTTTGAGAACAAGATAGGAGGGGACCATTTGTAGCATTTTCCCGGAAGTATGTGATCAAAAGTGCCCAGACCGAGGTCTGTTACGTCTTCTAAGAAGTTTCCAAAAAATGTCCCTTAACTGTTGACGTGGGGCCTGTGAATGCACCACAACATGCATTGCTTTTGCTTAGGAATTCTCATTCAATGATTCTGGGAAACCTCTTCAGCCCTCGCTGTCCAGACACTGACTGGCCTGTGAGACACCCCCAGCCACGCATGTCACCTGGAGCACGTCGTGTGGCCACCCTGCCGAAAAACCCTGCCCGTCGTATTCCGACCCTGACTTCTCACCAATGACGATGGCCTACAGCGCACTCTGGGCCACCTTCCCATTCCTGGAGTTCTGTGCACAAGCTCCGGGCTACTGGCAGCTGTCTGCGTCCACGTCTGTTTCAAATGAACAGGGGCCATCCGTTATTTCACGGATCATCGGCTGACACATTGACAAGGGGCACGGGAAGGCTGAGGGTTGGCACACTCTCTCCTGTCCTCCGTGCGCCATTGCTTCCAGAGAGAGAGAGAGAGAGAGAGAGAGAGAGAGAGAGAGGACTCCCATGATGAGGAGGAAGTTGACACCCCTTTCAATTTATGCGAAAGAGGCCCTCCCGTATGTCGGACCAACTGACCGTGTTATGGAAAAGGAGACCCAGGCCCATCCATAGCCCTGAAGACCTTGGGGGACCAGTCCAGCGATAGCAATTTGCATGGCTAAACGGAAGTCTCCTTTTTTTTCAAATAGTGTTTTGCCTTGATACCATTCCGTTTAATTTTACGACCTTCAGAATTCTCCTGACAGTTACATGAAAGAGTCTCACCCTCAGCTGCTGACCACCAAGCGACCCCATGCCCGCCCCACAAGTATCAGCCTTTGGGAACGTCTCATGAGCATCTGAATAGCGTTTATCTGACCGGGAAGCTCTCGTGATAAGAGTTCCCCAAAGTAGGCCGCTTTGTGTACCGCCTCTGAGATATTAATTTGAAACATTCGAAGGTATAAAAACTTTCCGAGGATTCTCAGGCTTTTAATAGTAACCGCCTTATAGACATGCCAGTCTCCCCAAGCGAGAGTTTATGAGACATCTTCAACTGTGTTTCTCCACTACAGCTTAGACCAGGCGTGTCCAACAGTTTTTGCCCCCGGGGCAGATTAGAAAGAAAATTTTTTTCACAGGCTGGATGAAATATTAAAATTAAAAAATGTTAAATACAAAAACGATTCATTTAAGTAAACAAACTTTTATTATGTAATTTGTTTATGAATAAATGTGAGTGAAAAAATTTTAATATACAATATTATTTTAATAAAAATATTTTTTAATAAAAGTATAATTACATACCATAGAAATATCCAAACTGTATCACAATCAACTTGAAACAATATTTAATTAATAGAATGAGCTTGAAGGGGTTATATTGCAAATAAAACAGTTATTTCATTTTACAAACAGCCTGGACACGTTTTCAGTTATCAACTGCAGCTATTGTCTATGCTACAATGCCACTTGATTCAACACACTTGACCACAAAAATAACTAATTGTTTGACCTTGGGTGCGCACTGGCACACTCCGCCTAAAAGAATGTGGGTTTCACATCGCTGCTAAACGTCAAACAGTTCATATCGAGTACAGACAAGTACAAAAGTTGTAAATCTTTATAATGAAATTTTTTTAAAAAATAAAGAAGTATCGCGAATTCATTCGACCAATTATTGGAAGTTAACCCTAGATTAGTCACACGCGGAATTCTTTTCCGCGTATCACAGTCTTCTTAAATATCTCTATTTCCAATAATCAAAGATGCTTCCGCTTCTGAGTAGCTGAGATTTTAAAGTAGCGGAGAATATTAAAAATTTAATCGTGGGCCACATAAACTCATTACGTGGGCCCCATCTGGCCCGCGGGCCGTATGTTGGCCATGCCTGGCTTAGACGATGCCTTATGTTTAATTTTCTTTGAGACCAAAGGGGACAGAGGACAGTTCTGAGGGGATGTCACTGAAAATCTCTCTGCAGCTTATTCATTGTAGACTGAGTGACATCTCCAAGCACTGAGACAAACACACAGGAAAAGGGGGCTGATTCTGCAGGAGCTGTGCGCACACCTCAGCGCGGTCACGGGGCGGGGGCGCAGGGTTTGGCACCAGGGCCGGAAAGGAACGACTGGAAGTGTTGGACACAAGCAGGGGACCTTTCTCCAGGTCGGGCTCCCAGCTAGTCCTCTGAATGGTGACAGGAAAGTAGTGTTTCGTTTTCATTAGGGTAGAGAAAAAGGAAGACAAATAAAGTGACTCTTTGTTCTTGTATTTTCATCATTGCATCATTATGTGTGTGGTCTGGCTGAGACCACGAGGCCCTGCGAGGGCCCAGGGGGTCCACTTGGGGCTTGAAGAATGATGGATGCAGGAGGGTAAGGGGGGAGACTGTGAACTCTGGGGGTTGATGCCCACCCCCTCCCGGCCACTTCCAGCCTTGAGACCGTTACAGGAAGGCTACGGCAAACAATGAGTTAACCGAGGACAGTAGAAATTGTTCATAATAATAGTCATAGGAGAAAGAGGAAGTTCAAATATCGAAGTGTTCTCTCAACCGAAGGGAGCACTGTTACTAAGGTTTGAGCCACTTTGTCCCAAAGCTCTTCTTCCGTCTTCTCCACGGTCCCCAGCAAAGAGCCCGTACCATCTTCCGGGTAAATAGCCGGAAACATGTATACATCTGCACGCAGTCAGGTAAAGAGACGGTACCTCAGACCCCCCAGTCCATGCTAGATGGAGGTGCCCTGCCTCGTCGCCATGCAGGAAGCTTATTTCCTTTAACCTGCTCTTTATTTTGACTTTTAATCTTTTTTTTTTTTTAAGTGAGAAGCAAGAGGCAGGCAGACAGACTCCCGCATGTGACTGACCGGGATCCACCCAGCATGCCGAACAGGGGGCCATGCTCTGGCCATCTGGGGCATTGCACCATTGCGGCTAGAGCCATTCTAGTGCCTGAGGCGGAGGCCATAGAGCCGTCCTCAGCACCTGGGCCAACTTTGCTCCAATGGAGCCTTGGCTGCAGGAGGGGAAGAGAAAGATAGAAAAGAGAAGGGGAAGGGTAGAAAAGCAGATGGGTGTTTCTCCTGTGTGCCCTGGCCAAGAATCGAATGTGGGACTTCCACATGCCGGGCCAATGCTCTACCACTGAGCCAACTGGCCAGGGCTCCCTTGTTTAATCTTTAAGTCCTCGGGACAGTGAGGCTCTGGGCAGCATCCAGAAGTCTTAGGAACGAGGTCCCAGGTCTGGAGACTGCCGAGGCAGAGTGTTACCACCAAACTGAACATAACGGCTTGGTCTCCGCTGTGTTTCAGCTGCGGGCCCAGGGCAGCAGAATGATCCCAGAGGACATATCCTTGCAAAGTCGTACAGAACAACTCCATGGCTGACATCAGGACCAGATGCACCAATCAACGACCCCTGCCCCGCACCAACCAAGGTAGAGACCACGACCCTTTCACTCTGTCAGTGACCATGGGATGATTTCCCCCATAGAACGGACACCCCTGGAAGCCACGGGCGGGCCAGGTCTTTGAGCACGAGCTACCTGGTGATTCTGGGTGTGGCTCCATCTCCTTAACACATCCTCGCCTCTTTGGCTACCAAGTCCTGTTCCTGTCTTATTTGGGCTTTGATGCATACAGGCAAATGGACCTCATCAGTCCTGTAACAGTGAGTGTGTATGTCTGTGTATATATATGTGTGTATGCGTGTATCTGTATTTGCACATGTACGTGTGTGTACAATATATATGTGTGTGTATTTGTGTGTAATACAACAGAGATCCTAATTTTTTCAAAGCTTTAAACCATATAGTCTGCCTAATCTGTCCACCCCCAGGGCACAAAGTCCCTGCATCTGCTCTTCACAGGAATGCTCACAGCCCACATTCAGTCTCCTCACACGCAGAAGGTCTGCTGGAAGCAGCAGGTTGTGTTTCTGATTTACAGCATGTTTGGTATTTATTATCAGTGTTTAAAAATAAAAGCCGATAGTCGTGGCAAATAATCTTTAAGGAGAGACATTCTGGAGGAGTTTTGCTGAAAACTTCTCCACGAGATAACCAGACCAATGGGCATTCAAGAAGTATATGCATTCCGTTAAAATCAATACAGTTTTAAGTGTATGCCATCGATTGGGATTCTCGGTTGTGTTGGCTGAACGAATCAATCCACAGAGGCAGAAGGGGGTGGGTGGGCTACGCTGGCTGAGGCACAGGCAGATCGGGGCTGTCCGGGAACCTGGGACCCTGACAGAGATCCCCTTCTGGGAACCACGTAGCACAGGACCTGCCTGGTATGTGAATGGGACACGTCACTGGGCCAGGCGCCTTCCCAGCACGCACGCCCCAATGGGTATCAGCACCGTGAAAGTTTCACTGACAGTCCCCACCGTTAGTTCCCACAGAAGACACCAAAAGGCCGTGAGAAAAGGGAGATTGTTGGCACTGGCTGCTCAGCTCGGTGGCTTAGAGCATCATCCCGATGTGCCAAAGTTGTGTGTGTGATCCCCGGTCTGGGCACATACAAGAATCAACCAATGAGTGCACGAATAAGTGGAACAATACATTGATGTTTTCTCTCTCTCAAATTAAAAAAAAAAATTTTTAAAGAGAAGTTGTACTGAGATGTCACAGGAATGACAAAGCAGGAACCCCTTAGAGGATGAGTACTAGTTGCACAACAAGACTCATCCCTCATGAGTGTGGCACACACCAAAGGAACCCGGCCCCTCTTGGCTAATTTGCTGTTTAGTATTGGCCTTGCCTGTCATCCTACCAACCCCAACATCACCATGTTGTTAGTTCTCAGGAGGACAAACAGCTAACTTGCCAATATTACTGATGTGCGGCCCACTGCCATTCTTCACAAATGCTCACGGAAGATGACCAGGTTACAACCATTACTAGTGAGTAGAAAGGTACCACTTTCCTGTATTGAAAATATAACTTTAAACGTAATAACACATACACACACACACACACACACACACACACACACACAACCCGAGTTGAGCCTCTGTTTTTCATTCTTCCAGAAATTACAGTTTCAGCACAGTATCCTCTGCTACAAACAAGACCCCCAGAGACACAGGGAGAGTTCATTTCAGGCTGAAAACCCGCTGGCGTGGCATTGGCGCGTTCAGCTGAGAATGTGGGTTGCGGAAATGCGTGAGGTTTTTTCATTCTGTCGGTTGTGATGAGGTAATAAGCGCCCAAGGCCCAGGGGATGTTCACAGGCACTTCTCTGGGTTCGGATCAGTTCAAGTCTGCAGCCACTCTCCTGCTCAGACAAGAAGCAGAATTCCCAATTGCTCTCTTAAAATAAACAGGAACCCAGCGAGCTCCTCTTGCACAGTTGTGAGCCCAACTCTTGGCATGTCTAAAACTCCTTGCCATCCCCTGGGGGAGCTCACTTCACTTCACCAGCTCTGAGGAATCTAAGACTGTTCCCCCTTTGATCTCAGCTTGCACTGGTCAGAATGGTTGTCACCCACAAACCAGCAAACCATACATGCTGTCCGGGATAGGGAGGAAAGGGAGCCTTCATGCACTGTTGGCAGATTGGCTCAGCCACTGTGGAAAAAAAGATAGAGATTTCTCAAAAAAACAAACAAAACACAACAAAACTAAACTAAACATAGGGCTGTCACAGGACCCAGAAATCTCACTTGTGGATAATTATCCATCGAAAACGCAAACACCCATTTGGAAAGACATAGACACCCCCTGTTCATTGCAGTGCTATTTACAGTAGCCAAGGTGTAGACTCCCTAATAGATGACTGGATAAATAATCCATGGTACATTGATACAATGGAACGCTTCTTGGCCATAAAAAAAAGCATGGCATCTTACCTTTTGCGACCAGCATGGATAGACCTAGAGCAGGGGTCCCCAAACTTTTTACACAGGGGGCCAGTTCACTGTCCCTCAGACCGTTGGAGGGCCAGACTATAAAAAAAAACTATGAACAAATCCCTATGCACACTGCACATATCTTATTTTAAAGTAAAAAACAAAACGGGAACAAATACAATATTTAAAATAAACAGCAAGTAAATTTAAATCAACAAACTGACCAGTATTTCAATGGGAACTATGCTCCTCTCATTGACCACCAATGAAAGAGGTGCCCCTTCTGGAAGTGTGGTGGGGGCCGGATAAATGGCCTCAGGGGGCCGCATGTGGCCCGCGGGCCGTAGTTTGGGGACCCCTGACCTAGAGGATATTGTGTTCAGTGACATGAGTCAGACAGAGAAAGACAAGTCCCATGTGATTTCAGTTACATGTAGAATCTAAAAATAAATAAATAAAAAACTCAACAACAAAACAGAAACAGACTCATAAATACAGAGAGCAGACTGATAATTCCCAGAGCGGAAGGGGTTAGGAGACAATGTAAAAGAGGATGGGTTGAGCATCCTCACATTGGTAGTTATGGAACAGTCACGGGGATGTAAAATACAGCACCGGGAACAGAGTCAACAATCCTGTAATAACTATGGATGGTGCCAGGTGGGTCCAAGACTTGTCGGTGTGATCACTTTGTAAGTTATGTAACCGGCTGGCTACTATTACAGTACACCTGAAACTAATACAAAATAACATTGAATGTCAAGTGATTTCAAAGTGAAAAAATTAAAAATAAATATATAATCAGGGACCAAACAACAACAACAAAGAATGTTTCTCCTCCTTTGATGTCATGGGGACCTGGTCCTTCCTTTCCTCCTGGGATGTGTCCCCGCCTGGGACCCGGGCAGTGCTGAGGTCCCGAGGGCTCTGCCTGGCTCTCCTGACTTTCATCATGTTCTCATCCATGCTGCCCTCACTCCCGAATTAATGCCCCTCCACGGAGGAGACACATTCAGGATGCCTGCTCATTACTTAACTGCGCCGAATAATCAGCTCGTGTGCAAATCAGAAGCAACGGGCATGAGAAGAATGAGAGATGCCGTCTCTTTGGAAACCAAGTTGCACGCGTTGGAAGAACCGGATAGAGATGCATGGCTAAAACATTATTTGGTCCAAGGAGCTGCACTGGGAGGGTCAGGATGTGTTGAACAGCATCCAGTGGCAGAGGGTGTCTTAATGGAAAAAGGGGGGTTTCGCCAGCGAACTATCCCAGCTGTTCACATGCTGGATCCTGAAGAAGACTACTGGCGCCTGACCAGGTGGTGGAACAATACATAGAGCATTGGACTGGGACACCGAGAACCCAGGTTCAAAACCCCAAAGTCTCCGGCTTGAACGTGGGCTTACCAGCTTGAGAGCAGGCTTGCTGGGTTGAGCCCAAAGGTCACTGGCTTGAGCAAGGAGTCACTCATTCTGCTGTAGCCCCCGGTCAAGGCACATATGAGAAAGCAATCAATGAACAACTAAGGAGCTGCAACGGAGAATTGATGCTTCTCAACTCTTTCCCTTCCTGCCTGTCTGTCCCTCTCTCTGTCTCTCTGTCTCCATCAAAATAAATAAATAAATAAATAAATAAATAAATAAATAAATAAATAAATAGAAGACTACTGGCTTTATCATTTCCAATGTTTCCCAAAGGAAATGCTGGGAAAGTTCTCTGAGGGTTAAGCTGTTAAAGATAGTCACACAAAATGTCAAAGTCTAGCAGCGCCCCCTGGTGGGACAATGGGTGTGACTTCCGCCAGCACACACCCCTCCCTGCAGGGTTAGTGTAACCCTCCTGCAGATGGTTTGAACAAGACATCGCAGCCCAGTAACCCCAAAGAAAACACAGAGGATAATAACCACCTACCCAGAGTTTCCAATTCACTTTCCTGGGTACGAAATACCTGTAAGGTTAAAGTGCTCACCAAAAGAGTGTTATTGCATGAGGCTCACGCTGCCCAAAATCAAACGAATAGATTTTTGGCTGACACTTGCCAGGTAAGGTGCCCCTGCTGCCTTTGGCAACTCCAACACGCATGAGCGGTTCCTCAGAATGCTGCCCACCTTGCTATAATGTCTTTAATTGTTTGATCAAATCACCAGTGTGCCTGGCAATTCTCTGTCGCTGGAGAAAGGATGGATTATCAAAACCAGTGATTAGAGGCAAATTCATGGTTATGCATTTGACAAACCTGGCCATTGATAGAATTGTCACACCTGAAATCCACGATAACAGTAAGAGACGGATTATTTGCAAGAAGGCAACAGCAAAGTGGCATCCTTTAGATGAGAGGAAATGAATTACTCTACCTAAAAACACCTGCAAGCAGGTAAGGAAATTGCTTACCTGTCGTGCAAAAGTGGCAAAACGTGTAAAATGAAAAGTATTGCTTTCCTGAAGCAATTCACTTAAGCAACCTATCATATCCAAATTTTTCCTTGTTTCTTTATTGATAGACTGTACATTGCTTAAGGGAAAACACAGCATGGATTAATCACATACTTTTTAGCTTAAGGTTGCGCTGATGAGTTTAATTTCCCAATTTATTTTCCGGAAACACAATTTGCATATCGGCGTGCATGCACAGTTGTATGTTTAATACGGCCCGTAGTGTTATTTATACAGAGATAATAAGAGATAGGTCCTTCTCTTCTGACACACTCTCCGGTCTCAGGGGGGTCAACAGCTCCGCTGGGTGAACACTGGTGGTGAAGTATCACTCGTTAGAGTCAGAACATTAGGGTAGACAAGAAGTCTCATTTCTAACTCTGTATATATTCTGCAAACGTGGTGTTCTGTGAAAGAAAAATTAGGTAGGTTTATTTTTACAACACCAGTCAAGATGCTTAATCACAGTCGTCTGAATGTGGAGTGGTACGTCTGAGGGGGAGGTGACTTACGTGGTCGGCATACATACCCTGTTCAGCTGTCCTGTGTTCCTAGCAGACAGCAATAATCAACCGTGACACTCTGACACAGAGCTCTGCTCCCTGAACCCTTATCGTCACATTACCTGAGTTACAACAACTGGCTCACGATGTAATGGATAAAACATGTCAGCTACCTGCTCAACCCCTTTCCAAGGGAAGGGATTTTATATGCATGATAAAACGATTTCTATGGGGCGATAAAACACCCACAGTCTCACTCCTTTTGCCCTTTGCCAAGACCCCCTCCCTCCAGCTTGACCCCTACCCCTGTGATTACACGAACAGCGAGAGGTCACCTACACTCTACCAGAAGTCGGAGGCAAAACATGGGAACCTTTCAAAATGACAAGAACACTTCTCACACTTAGAGGAGCCAAAGAATTCGGTAGACAAACGGATGCTTATTGGTTTCACTGGAGGAGCCGTGTTTGCCAGGCATTGGTCTGGCCTATAAGTAAGAGATTCCGAAACGACATGCTCACCTGAGACCCGGCACCGAGACGGGGCACGTGCTCTTATCGTTTCCCGTGCAGCTCGGGCGGGGAGGGCGTCCACAGGCTCCAGTGAGTTCCGTCAGTGAGACCCATGTGTGTGTGTCACAGAAATGAGGGCCCGACACCCGTAAAGCACCAAACCAGAGGCGCCCTGTGTTCATCGTTCCAGTTAGAATCATGGGTTTGGGACTGGGCCGTTCTATGTGTGACACCATATTGGAGAAGTCATTCAAAACCACAATTACTAATGCCATCACCATGGTAACAAACACTTCAATCCCAGGTCATGTGGAAAATATGCCAAAAACAGTTCAAAGCTTTTGGTCACAAGTGGTACAGAGTCTGAGCAATTTCAATTCGTCCTAATTTATCCTCATTCCTGTTTTGTACTTTCCCTAAAATGATCACCTATTGTGTCCTTTTAAACATTTTTAGGTGACGTATTTTGGAACAGTGTGTGTGTGTGTCTGCTGTAGTGCTGCAAGGTTCAGATTCCCCTCCAAGGACGTTGCTGCAGGTGGCTGGAAGGTGGGGACCTGAGGCCAGGCCAGGCCTGTCCAGCGGGACACTTGTCTACAGCAGGGTTGTCACAGCGGGCTCTCCCTGCACAGGCCAGCCTCCCCCATGCCTCACGCTGCCACCTGGATGCGCCTACCTAACCCCCCTTCCTTCCGCCTCTCCTTCTGCAGGACCCAGACCTGCGTTGTGGTGAGGCCTCCCCTTTCCACCCTCAGGGCCCCCTTCTTGTCATTGAACCAGGGGTCACTTCCAATCTCCGGTGCTCCTTGCTCTGCCATGGTACCTGCCTCCTGCAGAAATTCAACCGACCCAGAGAACAGACTGCATTCATTGGAAAAGGGAACATTGAAGTTTGCCATCGGCCATGGCTGAGGGCTCCTGTCTGTCTACTTGGGGGTCACTCAGTCTGATGGAAAAAAAATTCAAACAATAAATGTCACCGCAGTGACTCACTCATATCCGCTGGACTCATCTCACTGGGACCATCACTCGCTCGCTTGGTTGGTCTCCCAAAGCCAAGCCCGGAAAACGTGAATCACCCCCAACGTGAATCACCCCCAACGTGAATCACCCCCAAGCGACTTGAGAACGGAAGGATGTGTAACGGCTTCCCCTGACCCCCGGTCACCCTTCTGAATCCGGGTCTCTGGGTCGGCTGTAACTCCGCCCCGGACACGTTCACCCTGGCACACCTACCTTGGGCATCCATGGCACAGAGGTGTGGCTCCCTAAAACACGGGGCCACCGCAAGTTATGGACTTGTATGTGGGGGTCTTACACCTGAACCGGAGGCGTCCACCTGGGGACATTGTGGTCACCCATCAGAAGGGGGAAATGTGACATGGTGTGGAAAGTGGAATGCCGGGAGGGAGCCAGACCAGGCACCCAATAACCTCAAGGAGCTGCTGGGTTACCATCCCTGAGAACAACCATGGGTATTTCCTGAGGTCAAGGGCCAATGCCAGTATAGTTTGAGTCACTGTGATACAGCTGAACAGGGCCTAGAAGACGCACCTGTTCTCTTATCTACAATGTGTCCTTGTTTTTTCTGGAGCGGACATGTATTTTTTTTTTTTTTGTATTTTTCTGAAGTGAGAAGCGGGGAGGCAGAACGACATACTCCCGCATGTGCCCGACCGGGATCCACCTGGCATGCCCACCAGGGAGTGATGTTATGTCCATCTGGGGCGTTGCTCTGTTGCAATTGGAGCCATTCTAGTGCCTGAGACAGAGTCCATGGAGCCATCCTTAGCGCCCGGGCCAACTTTGCTCCAATGGAGCCTTGGCTGAGGGAGGGAAAGAGAGACAGAGAGGAAGTAAAGGGGGAGGGGTGGAGAAGCAGATGGGTGCTTCTCCTGTGTGCCCTGGCCGGGAATTGAACCCGGGACTTTTACACGTCGGGCTGATGCTCTACCACTGAGCCAACTGGCCAGGGCCAGGACATGTACTTTTTGTTAGACAAACACTGGGCTGAGGATTCCAGCTTCTTGCTCTCTGTTGGCAACTCTGCCCTCTTTCTTTGAACAGCTTCTCTCTCTTCTCTTTCCTCCTTAAGCAATCATGATAGAGAACAAAAACAGAATACTTGTCGTGACTAAAGTTTCACAGTGCTTGTCCTTGCCTATGTCAACAGAGGAGCGGTGCACTTTGTGTCCCTCTAAGATGATGCTAAACAAAAATGCGTGTTCCTAACGAGACCTAGCGTTGTCCTCTCTCTCAGTGAACGAGCCCAGAAGACCAGGGGAACAGAGATTCTGTACGTCCTTCTGTGAAGCCGTCCGTCCATCCAGATACTTGGTTGCAGAAGTCCCAATTACT
Source organism: Saccopteryx leptura (assembly GCF_036850995.1). Lineage (NCBI taxonomy): Eukaryota > Metazoa > Chordata > Mammalia > Chiroptera > Emballonuridae > Saccopteryx > Saccopteryx leptura. The sequence continues at coordinate 249,541,118 of NC_089504.1, forward strand.
GTTACCACCACCAAGTGTGTATGACAGAAATTACCAAGTTACACATCACAGCTCCGGGACTGGTACACGGAGCTCTAGAGACAGAGTTCCTATTGTCCCCCGCATCAGACACACAGCGGATTTCATCAAATATTTGCTTACTTTTTTAAAAATCAGTCAATAAATCTGGCCTCATTGAATCACTGTTGGGAGGAGAATGCCACAGCACCAAGCTGGGCTCTACGAATAAAATGGGCTAGTAATTATTTAAAGCTACACGCTGTCATCCGGCCATTCTGTCAAGAGATGGCAGACAGAGAGGTAAAATAACTCCAGAAATTAGCTGCTGAGAAAAACACTACGTTGCTATTGTTTTTTTAAAAAAAATTTCATCCGTTTGGGAAAACGAATAAGAATTCCTTCTCTGGCTATGGATACTGAAAACATTAAAATACGAAAGTCCTTAAAACACAATAAAATTTTTCTCTCCTCCTGGAAATTATCTTAAATTTAATAGCCCAATTTTTCTTGATACACTTTTTCTTTTTTCTTTAATTTTTAATTTAATTTTTTTTTTATTAAGTGAGAAGGGGAGGCAGAGACAGACTCCCACATGCGCCCTGAGTGGGATCCACCCAGGAAGTCCACTAGGGGGCGATGTTCTACGCATCTGGGGCATTGCTCCATTGCTCAGCAACCGAGCTCATCTTAGCCCCTAAAGTGGAGACCATGGAGCCATCCTCAGTGCCTGGGGCCAACCCATTCTAATCAGGCCATGGCTGCAGGAGGGGAGGAGAATAGAGAGAGAGAAAGAGAAGGGGGAAGGGTGGAGAAATAGATGGATGCTTCTCCTGTGTGTCCTGACTGGGAATCAAACTTGGGATATCCACATGCCAAGCTGATGCTCTACCACTAATCCAACTGGCCAGGGCTGATACAACCTTTCAAACACCAGAGGGCTGAGTTAATGAGTCATAACAAGTGCATAGAGGAGCCCCAAATGGAAAGTTCTTAGAGCACAGTGTGGCTGCCCGGGCACGCTGTGGACAGATTGCATGGGGGTTGAGACCTGGGTAAGCAGCTGCACATCTCTGGGTGCCTATTTCCCATCCCTCAGCCTCAGTCTCTCAATCTGGAAGATGGGACTAAACATTTCCCTTCTTTGTAGGAATGCCATAAAGATGGAGAGAAAGAACCCAATAGAGGTCCTTTGCATAATGCCTGACCCAGAAGAGACATTTTGTAACACAAGTGCTTCCCTTGTTATTATTTAAATAGGGAACAACAAAAATAACTCAATGTTTTCATGTCATTTAAAGAAAAACAAACATTATACTATCCGTGATAAAAATAAATTAAAATAGTATCAAGGAACAAAAAGGGGGGAAATTACATTGTTACATATCTTTACCTTCTCCTACAGACTCCCCCTCATCTTGTCTCCACAGATACTCATTATTAAATTGTGTGTGCATGTATGTGCACACGTATGCATGTGTGCATAGGTGTTCATATGTGTGGATGCATGTGTGTACATGTGTGCATGTGCATGCATGTGCATGCATTTGCATATATACATGTGCTCTTCCAGCATTAGCCAGAGCATACCCAGGTAGGTATCACCCTTTAAAAAATGCACATGGATGCAGCCCCTGCCCTCAGTTCAGAGCCTCACTTTTTCTGGCTCAGTTATAAGTCGTAACAACTGTTCCGTGTAGGCCCAGAGAGGTCGGCTTTTTCTGAATATTGCTCATCATGTCCTCTCTACAAAGAAAGAAAAAGTCACCCCCATCCCTTGACATTGCAGGCTACGCAAGCCCCTTCATGCCAATGACATGACCATGTACCGGGACGTCAGCCGAGAAGGTGTTTCTCCAACACCCAGATAACTGGTTTTCACAATGACTCAGGCTGGTCGACCCAGACCCGATAGGGAAAGGACCCCAGTCACCCGAGAGCAGAGCAGAAATGACAGGGGTGACTTAAATCACACAGTTGTGGAATCTGTGTTTGGAACGTGCTTCCTTCTCCAGTGCTCTTGGAGAGTCGACTGCCTCTCTGAGATTCCCCGGTGTTTGCCGGAGCTAATGTCACCACCCTGCGAGGCGGCGGGATGGAGTGAACCCACTATCCAAGGTGGCTTTTCTCCAAACGCTCACCCCAGGGCGTGGCTGCTGGATCACAAAGCTGGCAGATAGATACCCCATGGCCTTCCCCTCCAGACTCTGCTGTGCCACAGGCACTGAGAGATTTATTTTAAACCAGCTCTGGCAAATGTCCTGAACTCCCTTTGCCCACCCACAGGGGTGATTACGAGTCCCGTGGGTGGACAATGGGGTCTGACCTGGGCTGCGTGGCACCTGTGTCTGTCACACCTGCACGGCCAGTTTCTTAAATCCTCATAATACCTATGTCTGTGCACGCCTCTGGGCTCCCTGCTTTACAAGGAAGGGACTGAGGAAACAAAAGTTAATTCCTCCATCCAAGGTCAACCAGCAGTAGGATTCAGACCCAGGCCATGAGACCGGCATCTTCCCACAGTGGGACTCTGAGGACCAGGGCTTCGAATGTCTGTGGCTGTGAGCACAGGGACCCATGAGTAAAGCATCATTCCCCGGCTCCCAAGGGTCTCCCCTCTCCTATTAACTGAGTGACACCTTCAGGGGTACACAGATGACACATCGCTGCGATAAATGGTATGAACCTTCAGTAGAGTAACATTTCTACGTCCCTGGAAACCCGCTCAGTCAGTGGTGGGTCGACTTCCCCATGCTTTCCAGCACCTGGGGACCCTGGCAGTGACCCAACAATGAGTCTCCGTGATGGACCAGACACAGGTGATGGCGTCCAGCCACCCGATGACCCTTCGCTATGGCCTTGTCCCTGCATTTCACAGGTGGAGGATTCCAAGGTCAAAGGCACTCTCTAAGGTTTTCAAAATCAGTCAGTGGATCATGGAGACTGAGAGATGGAGGGTTGGGGTGGGGGGTTAGGGGGGCAACCCACGGGTCCAACTTTTGTGATAGGCGGGTTTTATTCCACACCGGAGATCCACCCCCGTGTCTCCTCTGGCCCAGTGCCCAGACTGCCAAGCCGCGTGTCCCGAGAGAGCTCTGACCGTGGTGGAGTCAGCAGACCCCCACGTTCTGAAAACCCTCCCTGCAGCGTTGACACTCTGTGTGACGCCTGTTCTTTGTCCCACCTGTAAACCTGGTTCTTTTCTCTAGGAGGGCGGCGGGCTAATTACTGGAGAAGAGCTCCCTGAAGCCCCAAGAAATGTAAGCAAACCATAAATAATAGATTTATCCGTTTAATTAGCTAATTTGCCCACATCTTCCGGCGGAACGTGGAAGCCGAGGGAAGCTAATTATGGATGTATGGTTGACAAATACGAGTCCAGCATGGTCATTTAATTAAAAGTCCCAAGGACAAGTGGCTGAGCCATCGTTCATCCCGGAGGAGGAGGGATAAGACAATTTGCCGGGGGTATCATGGTCCTTTTGCTACCCGTAACCCGGGCAGCAGCTGTAGATACAAGCTTTTAGCGAAGCTCTTCCCCTGTTTTCTGTTTACTCACAGAAGTCTCCACTCCACGTCCGACACTTCTGACCACGAGCATATGGGGTTTTTCTCCTACCGTTCCCTACCGTCAATCAATTCTTGACATACCATGTGTAGCCATGCGGAAACTCCAATTCTTGGACCTGACCTTTTGTGCCTTTGGGTTCAGACCGGCCTCGTCCAGCCCCCTGACTCAGCTGCCCCCTTCTCCCCTTACACGTCCACTCCCGTCATCATTAAGCTCTCAGGACAATGAGGTCCTTGGTCAGCATCCAGTAATCTTGGGAGCAAAACCTCAGGTCTGTGGACCATGGAAACAGAGTTTCAGTCAAACTAGAGAGAGTATTTGGTCACAGTTATATCTCAGCTCCGGGCTCAGAAAAGCCAACGACCCCACCGTGGACCACACCTGTGACAAACCAGACCATGGCCGACGTCAGGACCAGAGGCAGTGATCAACCCAACCACGCCCTACCTTAGTGCTGACCAATCAATACGAACCATGACCTGAACGCCCTTAGTCACCGTGACCAGTGGTTTCCCCCTCAGGTTCAAGAGCCACGTCTCACCAGGAACTCCCGGTTTGGTTCCATTTCCTTAACTAGTAAACTTTTACTTTCTTTGCCGCAAAGTCCTGTTTCAATTTGACTGGGCTTTGAGGCACGCCAGGTGAATGAACCCATGTGGTTTGGTACTATAAGCAATTCTAGAGTGGCTCACAGAACTCAGGACAGCAGTTGACTTGCTCGATGGCTGGTTTATTATGGAAGGGTCTGACCCCGGAAGAGCCGGAAGGAAGAGCTGCCCAGTGCAGGTGTGGGGAAGACATGTATGTAAGAATGTGAGAGGACCACAAGGGCTTGGGCACCCAGGAAAAGACAAAACAGAAAATGCTAGGTGGCCAGGAAGCCACACTAAGACCAGGTGGTCAGAAGGAATGCAGAATAGCTGACCACAAAAATGTCACCAACCCTCCACTCCATCTCTACGCAAACAAGCAGAGGTAGCTGATTCAACACCCCTTCTAATCACCTGCTTACACTGCTGACCCGAGCGCACAGTTGGTCAAGGTTGGACCAGCATGTGACCTTCCTGGGGTGGCGGTCATGAGCTGTGGGCCATCTTGCCCCCACAGCGCAGGTGTGAACGTAATTACCAGGCAACGCTACAGGAAAGGGAAGTCACAAGACCCTAAAGTATAAAATTTTCACAAGCCCATCTTTTGCAAACAGCCCAACTTTTTCAAAAGAGCCTGTTTTTTTCCCGCTTATTGAAGCAGCTGCCAAGCAGAGCCGGCCCCCCCGAGCCAGCTCTGGGGACCCTCCTCCTCTGTGCTCAAGCACAAGCTGAATAAAATCTGCCTGGAAATTTCCATGAGGTTTCCTCTCGATTTCTATCTTGGGGAAACCCAAGCACCCCAGCGCCGGCAACAAACGTGTCTGTGTGTATAAATCAAGGATGCACGACCGTTGAGAGAGACACGGGGAGCTAGGGGTACAGATGTCGGTCCTGCTGGGCCACAGGCAGGCGGGCAGACAGGTGTGCAGGGAGGTCAGGGTGCCCTGCTCTGTCTGTAGCCTCAGGTCCCGTCCACACACCTCCCACCTATCGGTCATCAATACGTCCTGATCAAACGAGCACACGAACAGCGGACCCCCAGCTGCAGAGACTTACTTCTGTATTCGGGACTGGGAGCGTCCTCCCGGGAAGGGAACTTTCCTGGCATACGGCCTGCTGCCCTCAGAAACTTACTTACGCTTGATGAATATTTATGAAAACTGCCAGTTTAATTAAAATATAAAAGCCTTGAGCTAAATTAATTGGGCTGAGGAGGGAGGGAGAGAGAAAAAAGAAAAGCCCCACTTGCCCACGAGGAGATAACAGATGAGGTGCAGAGGTGGCCGCTGCTCAGAGCCACAGGACGTAACTCAGGAGCGAGCGATGGTGGGGAGGGGCGCAGCACGAGGGCATTGCTAAACCAGCAGGTCTGGCAAACGGGTCTCCCCTCACGGCTCTGTTGGCCTGAGTCTCCAGGGAGCAACCTCGTGGGCCCTCCCTGAGCAGGCCACCGTGTCACCAGAGGCCCAGAGGCCACGTCGGGTTCTGCTGTCATTCAATCTGCTGAAACCCACCAGGTTGCACGGGGAGCTCATCCCCGAACGCCACGGTATGAAGTCCTTCCTGTCTCAGCACAGACCACAGAACCTACAGACGCTGTCCCTCTCCAAATGTCTGCTGTGGGCGGGGAAATAAGACACTCGCATCATAAAGGATGGATCCAAAGGTGTTGTTGGGGGAGGGGGTTGCTGTTTTTCTCTAATCTCTCCTGGTTGTAATGTTGCTGTTCTTCGATCTTCTTTCCCGAGTCCTTGACTGACTCTCTCTCAAAAGTAGCACAAAGCTCCGGTAATGAGGAGGAGGTCCTAGTCACACGGGGTTTCCCAGACTGTTCCTCGGAGGTCACCGCTCAGAGAAGGTCACAGGGACCCCGGGTCCCCTCGACGTCCTGTCCACACTTACATTTCAAGATGGCGGCGAGGTGGTCAGCACCGTGCTGACCTGGGGAAAGCTAATTTATCCTCATTACAACCCCCCCCCCCCCGCTGTGTAACATCCCGACCCCCTTCCTGCAGACGCTTAAGGGGAGCAGGCACTTGGACAGGTGTCACTCATGTCAAGGGCTCACTGCCTTTGCTCGTGGGGGCAGCATCTGACGCCCCCCACTGGAAAGGTTACCGTTCTTCATTTCAGTGAAGAAGAGCCTCCTATTTTGTGGCTCAATTTTCTCTCTTTATTGAGTTTGAAGATGCACGTCCGTACACGATGCCCCCTTTTTTTGTGGTGTCCGAGGATAATTAGAAGGCATTAAACCAGATGAGTGACTCATCACAATATTTTTAATTAAATATTACCAGGAGCAGAAACTTGAGAGGACTTCCATTATTTTGGAGACACAAACGAGCAGAGATTTCAATTATGTCTAACCCTTTTCTGACATCAAAAAGGGTCATTCAGATAAAATTGAAATTCTCTTGTTGATGTGATTTGGGGAACAATTCATTCACTTCTTACTCACTTTATTGTAATTGGTAAGAATTTATTGCTGGCAGTTAGTCAATCAAAGGTATTAAAAGACTAAAAGTTATAGGGAAGAAACCCTATCCGTGGGAGATGAAAATAATTAGTCCAGTCATCAGACGAGAAAATGTCTCTTAAAAGTTGAGTCACGGTGGTGCAGTGGATAGAGCATAGGACTGGGATGCGGAGGACCCAGGTTTGAAACCCCGAGGTCGCCAGCTTGAGCACAGGCTCATCTGGTTTGAGCAAGTCTCACCAGCTTGGACCTAAGGTTGCTGGCTTGAGCAAGGGGTCACTGGGTCTGCTGTAGCCCCCTGGTCAAGGCACATATGAGAAAGCAATCAGTGAACAACTAAGGTGCCACAACGAAGAATTGATGCTTCTCATCTCTCTCCCTTCCTGTCTGTCTGTCCCTATCTGTCCCTCTCTCTGTCTCTATCTCTGTCAAAAAAGAAAAAATTTGAGCCACAAGATTCATGAAAATATACCATCACGCAAGCACGGAACACAAATGCTCAAGAGCAGTGGCATTTATAATAGCCATAGAGTGGACACAACTCCAATGTCCATCAAGGGACAAATAGGTAAACAAAGCATCATCGTCTGTCCAAACAAGAAACTACTGTTTGTTACTAGAAAGGGGTGAAGTACAAATATGTGCTACTGTGCAGGTGGACCTTGGAAACATCACGCGCAGTGACCAAAGCCAGCCACCAAAAGACCAAGATTGTGTGATCCTATTTACATAAAATGTGCAGGCAAGGCAAATCCATAAGAACAGGACAAAAATGGGTGTTTGCCAGGAAAGGGGTGGGGACAGACAGGATCCAAGTGCGACGGCTCATGGGGTGAGGGCAATGTCCTGACAGGAGATTGTCCTCTTGGTCGCACAGCTCTGTGGACTACTGGAAACACTGAACTGTGTGTGTTCTTTACTCTGGTGACCTGCATGCTATGTGCATGAGAGCTCCAGAAAGCCATTTGGAAACAGAGTGGAAGAGACTATAATTACTGATCCCCAAACACCGTATATAATGTTAGACACATTCATTTACCATACTTTAAAAAAACGAAAAACAAATCCAGCCCTACCTCTCTGTTTATATTAAAAATTAAATAGGCCCCAACCAGTTGGCTCAGTGGTAGAGCATTGACCCGGCATGTGGAAGTCCTGGGTTTGATTCCTGGTCAGGGCACACAGGAGAAGCGTCCATCTGCTTCTTCACCCCTCCCCTTCTATCTCTCTCTCTTTCCCTCCCACAGTCATGGCTCGATTGATTTGAGCGTATCAACCCCAGGCCTGAGGATGGCTCCATGGCGCCTTTACCTCAAGTGCTAAAAATAGCTCAGTTGGGAGCAATGGCCCTAGATGGACAGAGCATTGACCCCAGATGGGGGTTGCCGGGTGGATCCCTGTTGGGTGCATAGGGAAGTCTGTCTCTCTTCTCTGCCTCCCCTCTTCACTTATGAATAAATAAATAAATAAATAAATAAATATATAAATAAATAAATAAAGCCTTGCTTACTTACTGGTGTATTTGGTCACTGTGTGGTGTAGCTTATGTCTATAGATACACAGATATAGATGTATATCCACATATCTCCTCTCCTTTCTTCCTCTTGATCTATCTTGATAAAAACACTATCAGCAGATACATTTCCATGAGGTCTTTAGGATCCCACAGACAAGAGGGTAATATTTCTTGCCCTTTTCCCTTTTTTTTCCGTGGCTATGACATCAGCTCAGAGATGGGCTCGCTATTTGTGGTTCGAAAATGAAGGGGACAGATTCGAACAGGCACGCCACCAAGGGGTTAGCCTGGAGGTGAACCTAAGCCTCTTATTTGTTTCTATGCTCAGCTGACAATCACCTAGGCATTTAAAAATTCGTCCAGGGCTTAAGAACAACTTGATTCTGAACTTAACAACCCAATTAAAATAAATGAATAATACTATAATGGCCTCCCCTTACCCAAGCACTTAACATAAACCATAGGCAGCTACATAAATACCCCTGTAATTCTGAAAATAACTCTACTAGCTGGATCTTATTATGATGCTGAGTTAAGTGAGATAATTTAGTTTCAATTAATTTTTTGAAAATTAGAAGTATTAAATGGAACTGCCCTATTAACTTGATGAAAACAATTTAAATTATAATTTATTGGTTTTTGTTTTTGTTTTTCTTTTTTAAACTGCTTGTTAACTCAGTTAAATTTGGAATGAGTGGCTTTTTTTTTAATCAAATTTTCTTTAAGGAGACCTCTGATAAATTATAGGTTTTAGCACATGGATATGGATTTTTTTTTAAAAATCATTTGAAACCAAATGGCCTATCTGCGTATTCAATCCAATAAGAATTCGTGTGTGCGTCTCCAAGTTGGAATTTTCCATTGATGATTCATGGCTATAAAGATTGCTTATCGACCGTGCCTAATAAACACTCTCATAGAAAGATGTGAGGAATTCTTCTCATCTACTGATATCTATCATGAATTAAGCGTGCTTGGGTGTCAATCATTGTTAGAGGGTTTGTGAATAAAAGCTGGATTAATTGGCAATCGACTCTATATTGTCTACGTGCTATTTTTTTCTTGAAATGAGCCACTGACTTGAGATATTTTTAAAAAAGCAAATATCACTTAGTTAGGGTCTCATCATAAGAGAGGCTACAGGTCTCATCAATCAACATGACAAGCAGAGGGCACCTGGATGGATAGTTCAGGGGCCTTTCCCCGGGTTGGGGTGGTCGATCACCTGGAAATACAGGCGCGGGGAGACACATTTGATAAATGTTCGCCCTGTGATTGAACATCTCGGGAGGACGCATCTCTGCCTGGCTTGTAATTTCAGCCCTGCTTCCCCCGACGTCAATAAATCATAAATAATTTCAGGCGGGTGCACCTCTATTTATAGGAACCCAATACCATCTTTGTGTGAGACATTGTATTAGAAATTCGGTATTATCTCATTAAACCGTCGCGGCTGCACTGATAGCTTGCTTGCAAGGAGTCCCGATGTTAAGGTCAAGGGCGTGATGACTGAGGACCTTTGATGCTTGTCTGCAGGTCACACCAGAAGCCCCAGCGTGGGGAATGGAACCAAGTCTCTCTACAGGTGAAGTGCCCACTCTCCCCTGATCCCTGCAGAGGTGGTGGGTCTCCATGGGGCATTCATCTCTCACGGACATTGGGGTGTGTCCACGTCTGGAGTATTAGCGCGCTCGCGCGCGCTCGCGCGCGCGCGCGCGCACACACACACACACACACACACACACCGGAATACTAGCTTTAAAGAGAAGGAAATCCTACCATTGCAAAGACATGGGTTCCCCTGAAAGACCTTCCGCGGAGAGAAAATCACTTCTTTTCTAAACAAGGGCCTTTGCCACAATGAGACTCTATCTTGGAAGTCACTAGAAAGATTCTGAGTTAAAGGAGTGACGTAGATTCCAGGGTCACACCCATGCCAAGGTCACACCCATGCCATGCCCCACCAGTGGCCTTTGTCATGTCAGAAAGCTGCTTCCTTTGGTCCTTCCTACTCTTAGGTCCCAGGAGGAGAGATCTTCTCCCAAAAGCCACCTTTCTCTCTCCCATACACACAGCTTTATCTCTAGGAGATAGTGTGTTAGTTGGAGACGCCCATTTAAAACAAAAACAAAAACATCAAGGTAGAGCTAGTATGGTCAACACAGTTGGGGTGCCCTAGCTGAGGGGAAGAGGCAAAGCTCACTAAGTTTGGCTAATCATCTTGCTACAACGAGACAGCCGCAGGTGAAGAGCCGGAATACAGAAGGAAGTGGGGGGGGGAGGAAGAGAGAGGGTTATTAGGAGCAATGGAGCAACTGGCACCTCCATCACAGCACACAGAACCTTTCTGGCAATATTTGGCCAAGTGTGGTGGGCTATACATGGAGAAGGGATAGCCTCCCACGGCAGCTCAGGTACAGCGGGGGGCGTTCTGTTGAGAGAAGCTGCTCCCACAGTCAGCGCCCTTTTGTGGTTGTTACTGTTGTTTAAAACTGGGAAGACAACATCAGCGCTCGCCTGTGTGGGGCCACGCAGGGTCCGTGCAGGCACAGGCAGGTGTGTGTGCACCTGCAGAACCCCTGTGAAGGAGACACATGGGTCTTCGCGAGCCGGGCAGCTCAGCGTGGCCCTCCCATGCATCTGGAAGGTGGCCCAGGCCCGGGGAATCTGTGGATGTCACCTTGGAATGGACTAAGACCACGCCTTTCATCATCAAATCATCGGTTCTGAGGGACGGATAACCCGCAGGTGCTCTTGGGTCTGACACCACACAGGACTGCTCACATCGGTGGTAGTACATTCACTGGGCACCACGGACGTTTGACTCGAAAGAAGGTTCTGAAGCCCGAGCCACTCCTCTGACCTGCACCTACCACACCCTGGAGTTTTTGTGTTGTTGTTTTTCCTGATTTGGTCTATTCTGTGCTCACTACAGTAGGTTCATCTCAGAAGCTTTAAGATATACTGATGCCCAGGACCCGCCTCTTGTCCAGCCCCAGACACACTGACTCACACCTCCCAGAATGAGACGCACAGGGAACTATTAATAAAACAGCACTGACTGGCCCTGGCCAGCTAGCTCAACGGAAGTGTCCGCCCAGTGTGTGGAAGTCCTGGGTTCGATTCCCGGCCAGGGCACACAGGAGAAGTGCCCATTTGCTTCTCCACCCTTCCCCCTCTCCTTTCTCTCTATCTCTCTCTTCCTCTCTTGCATCCAAGGCTCCATTGGAGCAAAGTTGGCCCAGGCACTGAGGATGGCTCTGTGGCCTACACCTCAGGCACTAGAATGGCTCTGGTTGCAATAGAGCAACGCCCCAGATGGGCAGAGCATTGCCCCCTGGTGGGCTTGCCAGGTGGATCTCGGTCGGGTGCATGCAGGAGTCTGTCTGCCTCCCTGCTTTTAACTTCAGAAAAATACAAAAAACAAACAAACAAACAACATCGACTAACAGGAACATATCTGACGGCTGACGCACAGCCAGGGAGGGGAATCACAGACTAACCGTTGAAATCCTTGGCATGTGAGATTTTTTTATTTTTGGTTTGTTTGGATTAGAATATATGTCAGGGCAGCCTCAGGTCCTCAGCCGGCTTTCGGTTTCTCCCGTGATAAAGAGTGAGGACAGAGACGGAAGTCTTTCAGAAGGACATAAATGTCACAGAGCACCGTGTGAGGTCATTTATTACAGACCTCAGCTCGCGTCCCACTGGGGGTGGGATGACAAGTGGCTTTAGTTGGACAAGCTCTCACGTCCTTCGGAGGCTGGGACCTGGGGGCTTATCCTACCGATGATAAAGAACGTTTCTCGGACATGTCCCCGGCGTGAGAGTGAGTTATGGCTCTGGGTTGAGTTTATGGGGAAAAATAAGACAGATGAGATGCTTTGCAGCCAAGTTGGCTGTTTCCAATGTGCAGATGTGTCTGCCGTCATGTTCTGACCTTAGATGGGAGGTGGGGGGTGTGATGTGCAGGCACTTGGGGTGTTGTCATGGTGCCTGAGAGGAAAAAAAGGACGCATCATAGATGTTACAATATCCATGGAAAGAGACGGATGAGTTTGAGTTGCCGGGTTTGTGAATTCCTGGAAGATGTCCATTTGGTCTCACTGCAGCTGAAGGGACAGGTCACGAGAATTTTCACCTTTCTTGGCCCATTGATTGTTTATGTGGAGTGACCAACAATCCAAATGTCACGGGAAGCAAACAGTTTTTTTCAGGATCAAGACCATGCCCTTCACAGTGAAAAGAGAGATTGGTCACCCCAACACAAATCATCTACTCCAAGGATGGAAAACCCACCGATGCCCGTGGGTTACACCACGCAGAGTGTGTGTTCCTGGCGTGCTGAGCCTGCGGGTTATCACCCAAGGAGGGTAGCTTGCTCGAAGCATTCTGGATTTGCCCAGTTGGTGTAAGAAGCACCCCCCGTCCTGACACGCTGCACTCTTACATGGAGACCTTGTTAATTCACGCTTTCGGACCCTACTCGGAGTGACAGAGCCTGTTCCATGTGTATTAAACCTGACCGAGAGGTGGAATTCAGAGATGGCATGCAGAGATGAACCCTGGTGAACACATTGCAGGAACATTCCCCAGTACTCCAGCGAGACAGATGAAAGAATTAACCTGTGGTCTCTTCTCCAGCACTCTGAGTAGGAAGCCAACTTCCTAAGATGACCACCCAAAAAACCTCCTAATCTACTAGGCTCGGCTGATGAACAGATCAACATCACATCTATTGTGGATCCATTCATGATGAGATCACCACGCCAACAAAGTCTGAGTCTCACGGGAGGAAACAGGGACAATTGTGTAGAGGGGTTTTACGTCCTGGGCTGCGTGACTTCCAGGTGGGTCTCGCAAGGCAGGAAACAGGGTCCGGGTTAGCTTTGGGTTAGTGGGCACAGAGTGGCAAAGGTCTTGACTCTGAAGTCTTGATGAGAAAAACTGTACATTGTGATACATAGTCTAGTTCAGCTTGTTACAGTTTCATCTTCCTGAATCCACACAGTGTCTGTGGTTGCTCGAGTAGAAGTTAATAGAGAAACAGGAAAATTCAGCCCGACATGGTGCTGGTTTCTCTCACTATTGGGGTCACCTATCTGATTTGAGTGGTATAGTAAAACCTCCATTTTTCATATAAAAATATTCTAGGTTGTTTTCTTTTTTGTAGTTATTTAAGTGAGCCAAATCTGCTTTTGTTTGATTGAACCCCCAAAGACTATTGGACACCAATGAACAGTTATTTATGAAAACGTTGTTTTCTGGTTGCAGTCAAGCCCATGTGTCGATCCCACTGCGCGAGCGCACCAGAGAACTACACCAGAGACGTGGGTGCCTCAAGCCTCCAGCACCCTCGCTCCCGGAGGCGGAGGCCCAGGTCCCTCTCATGGGGAAGCCCCTTCTCTTCACTCTGCACCGGCTTGCATTCCTGTCACACGCCAGCCAGGCACCGCCTTGGGCACTGGGGACACCACAGGACACAGAGTCCCTGCCTTCGTGGCATACACATTTTAGGGTCTGTAGACAGCCGGGAAGAAGAGAATAATATCTTATACATCAAAGAACAATAAGTAACTTAAAGCGAAATAAAGATGAAGTGTGATAGAGCGTGCTAGTGAGCGTGGAGGAAACTAGTCTATCAAGGTTGGGTCAGGGAGGGCATTGAAAAGTGACATTTGAGCAAAGAGTTGGGGGCCACACAGCTGGCTAGGGGGCAAGGCAGAGAGAACTGTGTGTGCCCAGGCTGGGGGCAAAGGGCGTGACTGGAGAGTTTAGGGGCCTGCAGAGCCAGTATGATCGACGCCCAGGGACCCAGGGAGGTTGGCAGTAGTTGAGTTGAGCTCAGAGGTCCTCCGGCCCTGTAGGTCACTGTGGGGACTTGGCCTCCTATGCATGGAAAAATTGCAGTCACTGCAGGATTTTAAGTAGATGAGGTACATGGTTGACCTTCCATTTAAAAAAGATTAATCTGGTTGATGTATTAATAAAGGGCTAGAGCAGGGGCATGAATTAAAAAAATAAAATAAAAACAGAAAGCCAGATACAAGACTTTGCCATAGACAAATGAGAGAATGCAGTAATGAGGACAGGAGGAGAAAGGGGGTGAGCAGGTTCAGAAGTTGTTTAGATTCTGAGTATAGTGGTACCTTGAGATACAAATTTAACCAAGCTCATAAGTCAGTCAATTCGTATATCAAACCACCGATACTGTACCCCTGTGCCAAGGCGCCAACTAGCGGCAGCTTCCCAAATTACAACTTGTATCTCGGAATTTCTCTCGGATCTCAAACAAAAATATGGACGGAATCGCAGCTCGTATCTTAAAAAAATTCGTATGTTGGTCTGTTCATATCTCAAGGTACCACTGTATATTTTTGAAGAAGGGTCTAATAAGCTTTGCTCATGAATTGGATATGAGATGGGAGACAAAGAGAGAAGTCAAGGGTGAACCTCAGGTTTTTGTCCTGAGTTACACACACACACACACACACACACACACACACACACACGGCATCAACATTTGCCTACATGGGAAAAATCAGTGTTGAGTGGTTTTGGGGACAGAAACCTAGCCTTACATTAGGTGTGAGATGTCTGTGAGCATCCCAGGTGAGATGTCTAGTATGCAATCGGATATAGAAATTGGAATGTATGGTAAAGGTCTTGGTTGAAAATGAATTTATCTCTCACCAGCCAACGTGGGTTATTTGAGACCTTCTGCCAGGAGAGGATCAGCCAAGGGAGGAGTATAGGAAGAGACAAGGTCCAAGGAGGCAGACCTGGGACACCCAGTGTGCAAAGGAACGAGGAGCACAGAAATCGGAGCAGGGGACTTAGAAGAAGTGGCCAGTGAGCAGTGAGTTGGATTAAGAGGCCGTAGTGGTTGATGTCCTAGAAACCAACCGATGGAAGCTTTTCAAGAAGGAAGAGCCATTGCCTGGGGTCATTGCTGTTGAGAGGTCAAGGAAGATGCCATGTTGACCCCTTCAACCATGTGGCTGCTCAAGCAGCCACCATGCTCATGAGCATAGAGAGAAAGAATGATATTTGTGAGAAAATTAATGGGTGCACATCCCCGCCTCCCCAACACTTAGCCAGGTCACAATGCCTACATCAAGTTCTCCAGGATCTTAGTGTCATCACACCGAGTATCACCTAAAGTTACTTACCTTCAGAGACAAGTTTGTAAAACCAAGGCACTGAGCAGAGCCTTGAATCTCTAGAAGGTTCTCTGGGCAAGACTGTCAGCTTTAATCAGGAAACATCAGTGTCTGTGTCTTGCTCCTTCTAACAATTCTTGGTTCACCAAATCTACCTCAGTTGTATTGGCAATGTTGATACATGAGGCGGTATTGCTTACTTCAACAAAGTGCCAACATTCTGTGCTGTTTCCAAGCAAACGAAGAACAGTGCCGCCTCGGGAGGTGAGCCAGGCCTCTGGGCACCCAGCACGGCTCCAGAAAACACACCGGCTGTTGGGGCTGACCATTTGTAAGCAAAACTGTGACTAAATGGTGTTTAAATATGAACAATAAATTTGCTTTAATCTTAGGAGGTGTATTCCTATTACAGATGCAGCGGAGTTAGTTCTGGGGCTGCAGGCAGTGGGTTTTCACAAGAAAGTGCCACATGCATGCAAACTGTAGGGAATCTTTCTGTAGTGTTGGAACTGGCACTAAAAACTAGTGCTGAAGGCTTTAGCCAGCACATGCACATATATTAAAACATGTATGCGTTATCTCATAGCAAACAACACATACACATCATCACCATCATCACCACCATCATCACCATCATCATCACCACCACAACCATCATCATCACCACCATCATCACCATCATCACCACCATCATCACCACCACCACCATCACCACCATCATCACCATCACCACCACCATCATCACCATCATCACCACATCACCACCATCATCACCATCATCACCACCATCATCACCACCATCACCATCATCATATCATCACCATTATTATCACCGTCACCATCATTATCATCAGCATCACCACCATCATAAATGACTTACTCTTTGGCATGTGGAGGTCTCAGCTGGGGTGTAAAAAAGCCCAAAGGAATAAAAACACAAATACCAAAATATATATATATATATAAAAAAAAAGAAAGCAAAGAAAAGAAAGCCCTATAAGCAGGCCTTTTCTCTTTCAAAACACAATAATTTTAATCAATTCAGTCCACTCTCCACTGATGCCTCTTTTTGAATAAGAATTTGGAGGTAAACTCTGTTCAGCAAACCTTCATAAAAATCTAAATGCTCACCACTGAGGAAATGAAAAAGAAAGAACCCAAAGCACGAAGCAAATACAAGCCATTTTGTCACAGAATGAAGGACAGCCACAGGGGAAAAGTTCAGAGTCCATCGGACCAGCAATGGACGCAGAATGCATTCTCCATTTGAAGGAGGCTGATGGGCCGTGCAACTGACAACGCGAGGGAAAGGTCCCAACCCCTCTCCAACCACCTTCTCCCAGCTAGTCGGGTGCCTGTCTGGAGACCACACGCCGCCTCTGTGTGAGAACACGTGGATGTGAGTAGAGCAATACCTCCCCTGTGCCCCGTACCTCTCGTGAAGTCCTGTGCCCTTGGGGCGCTGTCCCACTCACAGCTCCTTCTATCTGGACCGTGTGCAGGAGCTCAACGTTCCTTCCTGGGGAATAACCCTAACTGTTAGATTTTTCCGGCATATCACCTTAGTCCTGCAGGAACCCACAGAACTAAATAAAACCTCTGTTTTACATTTTGTATGAGAAAGCCGCCGTGTCTGCATTGAAACTGATGACCGCAGTGGCCCCAGCCGTGCATGCCGTTCCTTCACCGCAGCGTGGACGCCCTGTCCCAAGGGCCGAGGGAGGGCATGCTACTTCAGTCCGCGACCGTGTTTTAAACTGTAATAACGTTTCGTTTGAAAATGAATAACACGGGGTCCTATATCATTTGAGTCTTTATAGCATGTTCTTTCTCTTGTTTTTGAGGAATGATCGCTACCTTTGCAGGCACTATTCACCAGGCACTGCCCTAAGGGCTGTGAGGTTGCCTCCTTATTTAAATTCTCCCACCAACCCTGTGAGGAAGGTGCCATAGCGAACCCTTTTTTACAGACAGGGAAACTGAGGCACAGAGGCTGTTCTGCCCAATTTTACAGGCAATCAGGGGCAGCAGGTCCAGGATGTCACCTGAAGCAGGTTGGCTCAAGTCTGTGTTTTCAGCTCTTTGGTGATGGCCCTATGATGGTTACACGGTGGAGCCACTAGGGACATGTTTGTAAACATCGATGCCCCCAGCTAAGGGAAGAGAAGTTAGTTGAGAAAACCTGCTGGTGGAAGGTCATCGAGTGATGGGAGGAGTTCAAGACCACTCTCTACACTTTCTAACTGGGGAGGGAGTGGGGCATTCAGGTAGGTAATTTACCGTCTTGAAACCTCAGTTTTCCTCATCTGTAAAGTGGGAGAGTCTTGGCCTCCACCTGGGAAGGTGGGTGTGGTGAGCATTACATGGAAGGTGGCCACCTGTCCTAGTTACTCAGCCCAGCTCCGTCCAGTGGCCTGACACTTTCTCAGGGTGAAGGTCAATGTTTTTACAAAGAGCCATGCAGCCCTGCACATCTGCGATGAACACGCCCCCTCCTAGCATCTCAGACCCACTCACATTCCCGCTCCGGCTCACTATGCTCCCGCCTCGTCAGCCTCCGAGCTGAGCTTGGTAGATACCTGATACATTCCAGCCGCAGGACCTTTGCACGAGCTGTGCCTGCTGTCTTCTTCCTCCTAGAGGGACACAGAGCTTCATCCCTCACCAACAGCTTCACCCAAGTGAGTTTTCCCTCCACTTTATCCCAAATGGCAGCATTTCTGTACCGCCTGCCTGCCACATACTTCCTTTCTTTTTCCTATTTCTCTTCTTAGCCCATGCTGTCACCTGATAGACTACCTATGCAAATATTTAATTATTTGCTGTCTCTCCCCTTCAAAAATGTGAGGAGATGATGGCAGGCATTTTGCCTTTAAAATTATTTTTTTCTCCAATTCTCTCTTTCGAGGTAGCAATTGTCCTGTGGCGTTTCAACTGTGATCATGCTAGACGCCAACTCTGCAGTGCCCCCATCGGGCCCGCCAGGGCTGGGTGGGGGAGGTTCTCTGCAGAGGTAAGGCCTCTACGTCTTGGCCTCGGTTGCTTCGTGATGGGTCTGAGTTAGCTTTGGTCCACCCAGGGCAGGTCTCCACAGGTGCTCGAAGGTCCAGTGCCCAGGTCAGAATTCATCCAGGGACACTGAAGAATGTTCATGGAGCATAGCATTTGGTGGTTGGTGACTTCTCCTGACCATACGACCCAGTGTCAGGAAGCATGCACGAACACGCCACGGGGTGGATGTCCCATGCAAACCCTCAGGCTTCCCAAGGTGGAAGAGGGGAGGTGTGGGAGTTAAAAAGCAATGGCCCAGGTGAGTCAATACGAACAGACCTTCCCAGGTTTCAGGACCTGTCAGTGTGGATGGATCTCTGCACCCCGTGTGACCCAGCAGTTAGGGTTCACGTCACTGCACACCCGAGCTGCTTGGAGTTGTGCCCTTTCCTCCGCGCCAGGGATTATGAAACAGGCTGTGTGGATTGATGCTCCTGTTGCTATGGTAATCCACTGTGCCGCCACTTTAATAACCTGGGCCGATGCAGGCACTCAGAAGCACGCGGGCCCCTCCACATAACTCAACCCCGCACCATTCATAACAATGTGCCGCGGAGCGGAACACGTTGCGCGGAGAAATTAAAAGCAAATAGAATAAGTCATCGCAAGCCTGAAAGCTATAAATATTGGAGTGGGGGCGTAAACACTTCAAGATTGGTCTCCACAGCAGGAACAGATCGTTCTAACAAATGGTGTGGGAACAGGCTACATTGTAAAAGAGACACTTTCGAGGCATTATTTTCCCCCTCTCATCAAAAGGAAAAAAAAAAACAACAAAAAGAAAATACTACCACTTTCTAATCATTAAGACACATAACAGAGTGGTTTGTCTCACAGGGTCAGGTATATAATCCTTGACTATTAGACTGTGACTGATCATGAGCTCTTGCCTGAAGTCGTGTTGAAAAGTACGATGGTTTACGGACCGAGCTTACTTCCAAAATATTTACGGTGGGTCAAACGAGGAAGTGTGACATTCTCAACGTGTGATCAGATCACGTGTATTCTTACATACGCACACACTCATGCATGCACACAATCAATTCAAATGCAACAAAATAGAAAAGGAACTTCACCAGTTTTGTTTGTTTCTGATTGGTTCTGATCATGTGTTCAATGGAGCGGGTTGTCCTTGCCGTTACTCATGAGAACGACCCACTGCTAGTGGTGCTCTTGTGGGTCGGGGAGAGCCGTAGTTATGGAACCATGGATGCTTGACCTTTCTAGAAGGTCACTCAAGGTGGGGGTGTAGGGGGTGGCATGGATTTCTAAGTAAGGACATAGTCCAATCCTCCCATTATTTAGGACACATGTCCTTTCTCCAGACAGTAAGCCAAGGGAGTTCAAGTACAAACAATGTTGAGCCTTCTGTGCCACATAGAACCATTTCAAAAAATAATTTTAGGTGCTTTTGTTTTTCCTGTGCTTTTCCAGAGAACTTCCCCCACTGCGTCTTCAAATTCTGTGTAGGTTGAAAAGCCCACGCCACCTGCAGCTGTTTGACCTAGAGCAGAGGTCCCCAAAATACTGCCCAGCGGGCCGCATGCGGCCCCCTGAGGCCATTTATCCGGCCCCCGCCGCACTTCCGGAAGGGGCACCTCTTTCATTGGTGGTCAGTGAGAGGAGCATAGTTCCCATTGAAATACTGGTCAGTTTGTTGATTTAAATTTACTTGTTCTTTATTTTAAATATTGTATTTGTTCCCGTTTTGTTTTTTTACTTTAAGATATGTGCAGTGTGCATAGGGATTTGTTCATAGTTTTTTTTTTTATAGTCCGGCCCTCCATCGGTCTGAGGGACAGTGAACTGGTCCCCTGTGTAAAAAGTTTGGGGGCCCCTGACCTAGAGCCTGGAGTGATTGGATCTAGAAAAAATACACCGTGTGCACTCCTGGGAAGATCTCTTGCACTGCGTCTCCTGTGTGTGCAATCCGCGTGTGCCCTCCAGTGGACCTGTGGTCGTCTCTCCCACCACCCTGGTCGTCTCTCCCACCACCCTGTTTGCTCGGTGACGTCGTCACCCCGTCTGATTAACCTGTGAAATCCTCCTCGTTCTGTCGGGGGCAGAGGCCACCACTCAAACAAAAGCTCACGGTATTGCTTTATTTGTTGTATTTGTTTATTTATTTTCGTCATAGCCAAGTCCAAACGAGTGAGGCACTGAACAATAAGTCAGAACCCCCAGATTGAACCGCCGCCACCTGGTGAGATCTCGGGGATCCGGGCTGGGTCTCACCGGTCCTGCAGAGCTCCGAGCGGGCAAACCGGGAACCATTCACAATCCACGGGCAGGAGGACAAGAGGCCGGGACTGCCTTTTCGAGATGGGATGAATTTCATCTCCGTACCCGACCAACAACAAGAAGATGGGGAGAGGATTTTCGGTGAAGCTGTTGACCATCTTAACAACCCTGGCCAAGGGGTTAGAAAGGAGGGTCACCAGAGCTTCACCTCCACTGGGGCCCAGATGGGGACATGGGGACACCACGCAGCACCCTCATCACCACACCCTGGGACCAGTCATGCCTTTCATATGACATGTGAAACCAGGGCGACCCCGGTGGGGAAGTGGTGTCCCTGAGATCATTCAGACTGTGGCACAGATAACATGGGCAATGTAACCCCTTACTCCACTAGGCCTCCTCTTGGCCCAGATAGAAAAATGGTCACTGTGCGTTGGAGAATGAAACCAAGAACAGCGAAAAAGTCATTTGCTCTTTTCATGTTTCTTTTTCTACTCTATAAAATCACATTGCCTTTGCTGTTGAGAAAATGTCTATTCAAATTCCTTATTTAAGAAATGATGCCCCTGGCCGCATGGCATGGTTGGGTAGAGCATTGTCCCAAAGCTCAGAGGTTGCAGGTTCGATCCCCAGACAAGGCACATACAGGAACAATTCAATGTTCTTCTCTCTCTCTCTCTCTCTCCCCCCCACTTCTTCCCTCTCTAAGGTTAATAAATTTTTTGAAAAAGAAACAATAGCAGCACATGCATATTGAGACCATGGATGCATCTGAAAAGCTCACACTCATTCTGTCGTTACTATAACTTACGAATAAGAATGACTGTTATCTAACCTTTAGAGACCAAAACATGCAGCACAGAGAGGTTACGTAGTCACCCAGTGTGACACAGTTAGTCCTGGTCAGAGCCAGGACCTGAACCCAGGCCATGAGGCTCCACACGGTAACCGCAAGGCATGTTAGATTTCCCTGCAGAACAGAGTTCAGTGCTCAACAGGATAAAATAAATGGAAAGAATGGGGGAGGGGGAAATAAACAAACAAAAACAACTATAGTTCAGAAAATCTATATGCCCAACACAAAGTAATAAAATCTAATAGACAATCAGTTTACTCAAGCAAATGATTAAAAAAAGAGAATTAAAAAGATGAATGGAAAACAAAAACGACCGCTTTGTAAAGCCATCCGGGGCTATCGACTGATACTCGCATACCCCGCAGAGCTGATCACACGCGCAGCCCACAGCCATGCAGTCTCACCCCTCCCACAGCCCTGCAGTCTCACCCCCCACAGCCCTGCAGTCTCACCCCCCACAGCCCTGCAGTCTCACCCCCCACAGCCCTGCAGTCTCACCCTCCACAGCCCTGCAGCCTCAACCCCCCACAGCCCTGCAGTCTCACCCCCCACAGCCCTGCAGTCTCACCCACCCACAGCCCTGCAGTCTCACCCCCCACAGCCCTGCAGTCTCACCCCCCACAGCCCTGCAGTCTCACCCACCCACAGCCCTGCAGTCTCACCCCCCACAGCCCTGCAATCTCACCCCCCACAGCCCAGCAGTCTCACCCCCCCACAGCCCTGCAGTCTCACCCCCCCACAGCCTGCAATCTCACCCCCCACAGCCCTGCAGTCTCACCCACCCACAGCCCTGCAGTCTCACCCCCCACAGCCCTGCAGTCTCACCCCCCACAGCCCTGCAGTCTCATCCACCCACAGCCCTGCAGTCTCACCCCCCACAGCCCTGCAGTCTCACCCCCCACAGCCCTGCAGTCTCACCCACCCACAGCCCTGCAGTCTCACCCCCCCACAGCCCTGCAGTCTCACCCCCCACAGCCCTGCAGTCTCACCCTCTCACAGCCCTGCAGTCTCACCCCCCACAGCCCTGCAGTCTCACCCCCCACAGCCCTGCAGTCTCACCCACCCACAGCCCTGCAGTCTCACCCCCCACAGCCCTGCAGTCTCACCCACCCACAGCCCTGCAGTCTCACCCCCCACAGCCCTGCAGTCTCACCCACCCACAGCCCTGCAGTCTCACCCCCCACAGCCCTGCAATCTCACCCCCCACAGCCCTGCAGTCTCACCCCCCACAGCCCTGCAGTCTCACCCCCCACAGCCCTGCAATCTCACCCCCCACAGCCCTGCAATCTCACCCCCCACAGCCCTGCAGTCTCACCCCCCACAGCCCTGCAGTCTCACCCACCCACAGCCCTGCAGTCTCACCCTCCCACAGCCCTGCAATCTCACCCCCCACAGCCCTGCAGTCTCACCCACCCACAGCCCTGCAGTCTCACCCTCCCACAGCCCTGCAGTCTCACCCACCCACAGCCCTGCAGTCTCACCCTCTCACAGCCCTGCAGTCTCACCCACCCACAGCCCTGCAGTCTCACCCTCTCACAGCCCTGCAGTCTCACCCCCCACAGCCCTGCAGTCTCACCCACCCACAGCCCTGCAGTCTCACCCTCCCACAGCCCTGCAGTCTCACACCCCCCCACAGCCCTGCAGTCTCACCCTCCCACAGCCCTGCAGTCTCACCCCCCCACAGCCCTGCAGTCTCACCCCCCCACAGCCCTGCAGTCTCACCCCCACAGCCCTGCAGTCTCACCCTCTCACAGCCTTGCAGTCTCACCCTCTCACAGCCCTGCAGTCTCACCCCCCCACAGCCCTGCAGTCTCACCCCCCCACAGCCCTGCAGTCTCACCCTCTCACAGCCCTGCAGTCTCACCCCCGGCGTGTGCCCCAGAGCAGAGAGAACTGCGTGCATACTTTGGCCAAAACTTGTGTATCAGAACAGTGAAAAGAGTAATGTGTGTAACCACCAGAAACCTGAAACTCACCAGATGTACTCAAACAGCTAGGTTAATGGTGGTACATGTATATGTTGTACAAATCAATAGTCTATGAAATATGCTGTATCAAATATAGAATGCGTGATACAAACCACTCAGCAACGAGAACAGACAACCTGCAAAAACACGGATGTAATGAATAGCTGGGATGCTGGGAGGGACCAGGGCCAAAGGTGTATCTGCACAGTGCACGGGTCCAATTGGGTCACATCAGGACAGCGTGGTGGCCCCGGGGAGTCGGCTGTCGTGGTCAGAGGGAGGGTGCACGGGGAAGGGGTTTGGGAGCAGGTACAGTCTGTTTCTTGAGATGGGCTCAAGTGACACAGGTGTGCTCCATGGTGAGCTCGTGCAGTGTCCATTGGTGATAGAGGACAATTAAATTGTGTGTGTCATACTTCAGAATAGTTTTTTTTGTTTTTGGGTGGGTTTTTTTTTTATATTTTTCTGAATTTAGAAGCGGGAGGCAGAGAGACAGACTCCCGCATGCACCCGACCGGGATCCACCTGGCAAGCCCACCAGGGGGCGATGCTCTGCCCATCTGGGGCTTTGCTCTGTTGTGGCTGGAGCCATTCTAGTGCCTGAGGTGGAGGACATGGAGCTGTCCTCAGTGCCAGGCCAGCTTTGCTCCAATGGAGCCTTGGCTGTGGGGGGGGGGGAGAGATAGAGAGAAAGGAGAGAGGGGAGAAGGGTGGAGAAGCAGATGGGTGCTTCTCCTGTGAGCCCTGGCCAGCAATTGAACCCGGGACTTCCACACTCCAGGCTGACGCTCTATTACTGAGCCAGCTGGCCAGGGCTCAGAATGTTTTTAGAGGGTCCAGGAGTCTGGCCTTTCCTCGCTAGCACCTGCCTTCTGCAGCACATTTTATTCCTTGTGGCTCTCTTGGCAAACCTGTGGTATCTAAAAATGGTCTTTTATTTTATTTTTAATGTTCTTCCCTAAAAAGATGTTGTCTTGCTGTGACCAAGAAATTAGCCTCTTGGCATCGCAATTTCCCCTGTCATTCAATTGAACTCAGTGGGGGGCAGTGCAAAGAATTCTTAGAGGAGGGATGAAAGAAAGGGGACGTTTTTTAAAGGTCTCCATCTCTTCTGGCTGGAGGGCAGGCTGGTGGGGGTGGGGAAGGTCTCATAATGCCCCCCCTTCCAGTGTGGGAGGAGTCCGGACCCTTCCCTGCAGTAGAGGACAGACTTCGACCCTCTGAACACCTGGGGCTCCTCCCGACATGCACGTGCATGGATGAGGTCAGGGCTTAGAGCCTGTGGGACAGCAGGTGGTGCTCACCTGCGATCAGGGAGGCAGCCAGGCACGGAGAAGATGCTGTCCAGGGAAGCTCCTATGGACATGGAGACACCCACGAGCCCATGCTACCACCTCTCAAGATGCGTGAGAACCCTTGCAGATCGCTCAGTGTCTTCAACTCAGAAATTCCACCTCTGAGCAATCCTTCTAGCTGATAACTGGGCAGGTGTTCACTCGTATTGATTATATTTCCATTTCCTTGGTGCCTGGGATACATCTGACGTGAACCTGACCAATATTTGACAGAAGAAGATAAAGTTGGAGCCACTTCACCTGGCCGGTAGAAGTCATTACAAGAATCCGGGGCTGGCTAGACATTCCCGGCAGGCAGGTGAAGCAAAAGTCGTTTTCTCAGGAATTTTGGAGGCGAGCGTTTTGAAGACACATGCTGGTATCCACCCCGGGATTCCGAGACCAGCATGGATTTACCGTCTCTTCCAGGAATCCATCCGTCCCCGGTGGCGCACACAGCGTGATGGATCTCACTTCTGATCGTGTAAGCAACCCTCGTTGCTTTGATTTATTGGTTCCATGAGGGAAGAATAAATTTGTCACTGTTTATTATGTCGCCTGCTCCCTAATGGAATTCTTTGAAACAGATAATATTTTTTCTTGCTAGGACGAGCATAATTAGGTCAGCGGGGTAGATCACAGTGGCCAATAACTCTCTTTTGGAATCCTGAGACATCACATGAGCATTTGGTATCATGTTGAATGACGTGTCCAGAGTTGACCAGCTCTATTTTTTTCCCACTATAGAAAGTAAGTGGGGGGCCCTGGCTGGTTGGCTCAATGGATAGAGTGTTGGCCTGGCATGTGTATGCCTTGGGTTCAATTCCCAGTCAGGGCACACAGGAGAAGCATCCATCTGCTTCTCCCCTCCTCCTTCTCTCCTTTCTCTCTCTCTTCCCCTCCTGCAGCCAGTGACCTGATTGGTTCGAGTGTTGGCCCTGGTTGCTGAAGATGGCTCAGTTGATTCAAGTACATCAGCTTCTGGCACTAAAAATAGCTTGCCTGATTCCAGCATTGGCCCCAGATGGGGTTTCCAGGTGGATCCTGGTCGGGGCACATGCAGGAGTCTGTCTCTCTATCTACCCTCCTCTCACTTAAAAAAAAATAAGTGGACAACTATGTGAACTTTCAGCTAACCTGAGATTTCTATTCTAAGGGTGTTGTCAAATGCAGGCTTTCTTAGCATCTGGGTTTGGTCAAGCCAACATGGCTGTGTCATTGGAAGGATAGTTTATTCCCAAAAGGAAGGGACATGCCACGCCGTGCAGGCCCACAGGGGGAAGGTCCAAAGCCCATCAGGAGGCAAAGGGACGGAGAGATCAGTGTGGACAGGAACCCTTATTGTGTCTTCAAGGGTCAGCAGGGAGGAGAGGGAAAATGAGAAGAAGTATTTCAAGTTGGAATGGCGCCTACCAGTCCTCCAGCTTGAATGAATGTCACTAACACACAGACCGGACAATCTCTGGAACTCCGGTGTGAGACAGGCCACGAAGACCATTCGTGGGCACAGGACAGTAAAACCACGTAGACTCAAAGACTGAGGGGCCGTGAGAAACAGCGAGGCGATGGTTTCCTCTAAATAGAAAAGATGGGGGTCCTAAGTTGATGGATTAACATTATTGAGGGGAAGTGATTGTTAACCCAGAATTCTACTCTCAGCCAAATAATATGGTTACTAAACACCAGACAAAAGAAATGGATTGAAAAACAAAAACATCAGGGGTGGTGAGGGAGTAGAGAGGACCAAATATATGATGACAGAAGATGGTTTGATTTTGGGTGGTGGTCACAATGCAGTATATGTATCAAGTATCATAAAAACATACACTTGAAAACTATAGGATCCTTATTAACCAATGTCACCCCAATACATTTAATAAAAACTATGTGCCTTACCACCCAAAATTACAAACAAACAAAAAAAAAATCTTATATAAGTCATTACAACCAGACCCACAATAAATTAAAAAGAAAAAAATATATTTTTTGTTTGCTTACAGACAGGAAGAGAAATAAAAGAATTTAAAAGATAGGATTTATAGATAGGCCAATCTAAATGAATTCTCCAGTATAAAAAGTAACCACAGAGTCTTGATGAGTTTAAATACGTATCTAACGATGATGCTGACAGTAAGCCAACTAGGAAAGAATGGAAAACTCAGTGAAAGGATTTCAAATGTTCACACGGGGGGTGGAAATATTACTTTACATTAGATTCCAATGGACCAGAAACTCACGTTCACATCCGTAGACTAAATGAACCGTGGACGTGACTGAACAAAGAGGGCTATTCACTAATTAAAAACGACTGAATGCCTCAACTTCAAGAAAAATACATACGGCCCTGGCTGGTTGGCTCAGCAGTAGAGCGTCGGCCTGGCGTGCGGGAGACCCGGGTTCGATTCCCTGCCAGGGCACATAGTAGAAGCGCCCATTTGCTTCTCCACCCCCCTCTCCCTCCTCTCTGTCTCTCTCTTCCCCTCCCGCAGCCAAGGCTCCATTGGAGCAAAGATGGCCCGGGCGCTGGGATGGCTCCTTGGCCTCTGCCCCAGGCGCTAGAGTGGCTCTGGTCGCAGCAGAGCGAGGCCCGGAGGGGCAGAGCATTGCCCCCTGGTGGGCAGAGCGTCGCCCCTGGTGGGCGTGCCGGGTGGATCCCGGTCGGGCGCATGCAGGAGTCTGTCTGACTGTCTCTCCCCGATTCCAGCTTCAGAAAAATACAAAAAAAAAAAAAAAAAAAAAGAAAAAAAAAGAAAAACACATACGCCCTTACTGGATCAAGTATGCTTATAAACGTAAATGAAGGTGATGTGCTTTCATTTCTCTTACTAAACGTATCTTTCTGCTTCCTACCCTTCTCTCCCACCCCTTCCCCACTGAATCACATGAACATGGCGGCACAGAGACGTGAGGACCACCCACCTGAGAGCAAGCCACAGCTGCTGACTCAGACCTGGCCGGGCGGAGGGAGTCGGCCACCACCTCCGGATGGATGGGCGTCGGTGGAGACTCACAGGTGGGCTGACAAGTGGGGACGTGTCACGGTGAGAACAGGGGGCAGCCCTCAGGTGTGCCCTGGTGGGGACTGTGGCCATGGGGAAAGGGGGCAGGTGGGCCAGAAGCAGGGCTTTCTGTGACAGGCTAAGGGTGCCTACTTAGCCTTCTCCGGAGTTAGAAGTGAGGGCAGCCTTCAGGGAAGCTGGTAATTATCAGTTAGATTCAGGCTGTCGAGGGGTCCAGGTGTTCCAGGGATGGTGTCTGGGTCCCTGGATGAAGCTGCCGTCGGCAGTGAGGTCCTCCAGCAGGTGGCATGAAGACGCGACTCTCTCAGAAGAAGGTGGGTGCAGAGGGGACCAGCGGGGCGTGGCTGCGCGTGTGAGTGCTGACCACCTGGCCGTCTGTCCGCAAGGCCCCTTTCTGAGGCAGGGGGACAGTGCTTCCCTTCCACAGTCAAAGAATACAGAGAACGTGAAGGTAATTTCGGGGCTTGTTTTTATTCCTTGTATGTTTTCATGTGGATCAGTTTGGAGCATCAGGACGTCTACTGAGGCCATAGGTGGACCAAGTTCTTTACAGAAACAGGACGGGAATCCCTGCGACCCTTACTCTGCCAAGAATCTCCCCCCCCCCCACCCCCTGGTCCAACTTTGGTGCGACAGTTGTCCTTGACAACAATTAGAACCATCCCAAGTTGGTATAAAGACGATGATATTTATGATTAATGGCTTTGTCTAGTAGCATCGGGGGTAGTATAGTTAGACAATCCAGGGACCCCTGTTGCCGTGGAGATGGTATAGAGAAAAGGTGCGGTAAGGACCACTGTCTTGCCCCCGGGGGACTGTGAGCTTAATGTTCCCTTTCATCCACTTAAAAGATGATTTCACCGCTTCTAATGCAATATCGAAACTTTCTATGAGGCTGGTTACCTAATTCATTTTTTTTCTTTTTTTCTTAACAGAGCCTGGTTTTGTCTCCACAATTTCGTTATTTAGCTTGGCTTCTGCGAAAAAGCCAGACTCCGTGGTCATGACAGACGGAGTGGCCACGAGGGGAAATGTAATTACGGGATTTGCTAAGTTTGGGGAAAAGTTAAGTGGATTGAAAGGCTGAGATGCTGATCTCTGGGAAGAAGAAAAGAAAGCTGTAACATCGACACACCATCCCTTAGGTTCCAATACAGGCTCAGGCATGCTGGGACTTCGAACACCGACTACATATTTCATGATCACAGGACATATTTTTATTGTATTTGAGAATGATATCAGACTTTTTTTTAACGTTTTGATTACACACAAGAAATATTTATGAATTATATGGAAACCTAACCAGAGGAAACAAGAACCACTCAGAAGGTATGTTTCCACCCTTGCAGACATTTCTGATCACATTTTTCTTTCTGGATTTTTTTTTCTTTATCCCTTGGGAGGGGTGTAAGGAGCTGACCATCACGCTATTTGGAATCCCACGGAATATTTCCGCAAACAGCGAGAGGCATCCAAGTCGGCACACTTTATTCCTGAACACCGGCACATCTCCCCTTCTCAGATTTGCCCGTCTTTGGTCGCTGGCCCAGCGGTTTTCCTCTAATCCACCACGGTGAGCCCCGTACAGCTGGTTTGAATTCCCCGTTCAGCTGAAGCTTCGAAATGGACCATTTGGCACAATGAGAAATCTTTGTTGGGGAAAAAAAAAAAAAAGCTCTGGACGCATTAATTAGACATAAGTGCACAGCTCTGCGCTGCGTGGAATTGTAAATAGCACCGATCGTACGATTTATGTTCATTTACGACAGGGTAGCAGCTCACTACGGCTCCATTTCCATCCCCTTCATTAGTAAACTCATCTGTCTCCCAGGTAGAAATTCCTGCTGATTTTAGCTACAGTCCTTTGTCCCTGGCCTTACAGAGGGGAGGAGAGGGGCGGCCAGCACCCGTACCCTGGAATGGGGGGGTTGGGGTGGTAAAGACAGGGTAGAGGGGCTCTGATGGGGCAGGTGCCAGTCAGCCTCAGCTCCCCTCACCTCTGCCAGGTGAGAAGGTGTTCCCAGTATTTCCAAATCATCCAATGCTACACACACACACACACACACACACACACACACACACACACATACACACACACGCACAACCGACATTGAGGCTTCATATAACTTTTAAACTTGTTTTACACGTCAGATACCAATGCCATGTTTCTGTCCATTCAGTGAGCCAGACACGGCGTGTGCAGGACACATGAGGCTGGGCGGTCGGCCAGCAGCTCACGACCTTTGTCCTACAAGGACAGGGCCTGGCCGCATGGGTTCTTCGTTCCATCAGAAACGTTCAGCAGTGAATGGATATCAAGGGTCTCGCTTACCCTTTCGTCACCAAACATGGAGATGGAATTTGGGTGTAGTAAGTGGAATTTTGTGAGGTTAAAGGGGAGTTAATCAAAGTTCAGGAGCCCAGACTTTGAAGTAGACGAGCCTCAACTGCATTCTGGCTTCCGTGGCCACATCCATGTTACTTTTCCAATCCTCGGTTGTGTGTACGGAAGGAATAATACACCACAAGCACACATACTCACCCCACACAGGCACACACCACACACATACACACAGGTATAAGCATGCAATGCACACACACACCACATGGGTGCACGTGTCTGCACAACACACATGTACGTGCACACACGCTCCTGTGAGGAGCTCATCAGTCCCGCAGGTTAAACCCTTGGCACCCTGAGCCAAACGTAGTGAGCGCCTGTGTAGACAACATCCCCTCTCACGGTTCACTAACAGCGGCCAAAACCTGCTTCAGTTCAAGACAACATCCTTTGTTTCGCTCTGTGTCGTGAGCAAAATGACTCTTGACAGCAAACTAAGTTGTGTTTCTCGTTCAGGAATTTGGGCTTCTTCACAACCCCGCAAAACGCAGGGTTCTAGGCCTGTGAGCTATGCTGTCCTGGGGGCCCCCTGGGATGCCTGCGTCTGTAGGTTTGCAAGCTGCTCTGGGCTCGCACGTTATGACTGTGGAACCCGTTAGAGTTTCAGGACTGGTGGGAACTGGCTCCCATAGGAAACGTACAGTGAGCGAGGTCCCGTCGGTCTGTTCCCTGCCTTGAGAGCCTCAAGTTCACTCTCTGCACCCTCCCCCCTCTGTGCTCCTTGGAGCAAGGAGCTGGCACCCGGGAGGAAAGCGTGTCGGAGGGAATGACAGCCAGGTGACGTCTCCCCCCTTCCCCAAGCTGTCCCTTTCTCTGGATAATATTTCCCTCTTTCCGCGGCACATGCTAACTTCAGATGTGTGGTTGATGTGCTTCCCTCCAAAGCCTTTTCCTAGGTATGACTGTGGAGCCCTTCCCCTCATAATCGGAAATACATGGAGATGTTCTGTCTTGTTGCCGGCTCTCCGGGGAAACAGATCCCTGCTCCCAGGCGGAGCTGTCTGCCCGAGCCTCCCCTCCAGGCGGAATGTCCGCAGACAGCTTGTGTGGAGCCGGCTGAACTAAGGGGTTCCCTCCTGACCCGCATTCACGGCGGGGGGCGGGGATGCTGCCTCCTCGAGCTGGCCTGTGTCTCTCCCCAGTACAGACAACGATCAGCAGCAGGAGTTTAAGAGAGTTTATGCCTTCTTTAAAAACTGGAAATCCATTTGTTGTTATAAAACAAACCTTATCTTGGAAACACTTCACGATACAGCAGAACTAGAAGCACTCAGCCCGGCATACTGACTATGAACAGGATGGTCCACGGCCACCACTGTCCTCTTGCGTTTTCCCTGTGCTGTGGCCATTATGATGCATATATTTTTAATCCTGACCCCTTCACGCAACATGAAACATGAGCATTTGCTATGTTCTTCCAAGGTCCTCACAAACTTTTTTTTTTTTTCCAGTGAGAGGAGGGGAGATAGTGAGACAGACTCCCACATATGCCCTGACTGGGATCCACCCGGCATCCCCATCTGGCACCAGTGCTTGAGTACCGGGCTATTTTTAGTGCCTGAGGCTGATGTGCTAGGACTGACCAAGCCACCCTCAATGCTTGGGGTCACATTCAAACCAATTGAGCCACTGCCTGCAGGAGGGGAAGAAGGAGAGAGGAGGAGAGGGAGAGGTGGAGAAGCAGATGGTTCCTTCTCCTGTGTGCCCTGACTGAGAATTGAAACCAGGCTGTCCAGACACCAGGCTGACGCTCTATCCACTGAGCCAGCCAGCCAGGGCACAAACTTATTATTAATGCCAAGAAATGTTTTGTCTGGAGTTTTGACATAATTATGCAGTCTGCTCCTTGGAGGTCTTTCGCTAGTTTCTGATCATGTGCTAAGATGCACAACATGAACAGACACAACCAGGGACCTTGGGTTTTCAGTGTTCCCCACGTTATTTCATGAGTTCCTCAGCAGCAGCTGGGCAGGTTTTCTGGTCATCTCCACGGACACGTGAGGACGCTGGGGGGGGGGCTAAAGACCACGATTCCTAGGTCCATGAGCAAATGCAATCTTATCAGAGGAGGAGCCGACGACTGCTTGGCCTTCACAGTATCTTCTGTGTTTGGGTGCCTGGCAAGAAAAGCAACCCAGAGCACCATTCTAGTTCAAATTCCACCCCGCCAGGGTCACTTCTGGAAGGACATAGTCGTATGCAGCTCAGAGGACAGACCTCTGTCCATTCACCATTCGCCTTGCTCCTAAGCCACCAGGTGTGTCTGTTTCCAGCAACACACATGGAAAACAAGCCCCATGTCCCCGGGGCGATAGACTATATGAGACCCCACCCAGTGTGGGCCTGCGTTTTCGTGACCTAGTTCAGCATTTCTCAGCCAGGAGCAATTTCTCCCCGCCAGGAGGCATTCATCAAGGCACGGAGATAATTTAGACTGTCACACTGAGAAGGGGCCGCTGGCCTCTAGCGGGTCGACGGCAGGGATGCTGCTGAACATCACACAGTGGGCAAGACTGCCACCCCCACCCCACCCCTCCACTAAGAGCTGTCTGGGCCGTGGTGTCCATAGAGCCAAGATTGATCTCGTAAAAGCATCCCAAACAAATGAGCACTGTGTCCCTCTTCTCTGCCCGGATTGGCGGATGCAGTTGCTATGGAGACCAGGTGATGGCACGCACGAATGCACATTCAGCGGCCGGCGGCTGTGCAGAAGTTTCAAGGTCAGGGCGAGGGAGAGAGAGGCCAAGTGAATGAGACAGCAGAGTTAGAAATAACAGGCAGCTTCTCGAGGGGCTGAGTCTATCAGTAGTCCATCACACCTGGACACAGCACCAGGGAGGGGCTCTCCGGCACGCAGGTGCTCCTGAGTTGTCAAAGGACTCCCTCAGTTCCCCTTCTCACCCACCGCCCATGCGCAGAGAGGTTACCCCAGCCCTCCTCCGTCAGAGGGCGGCAGCCATTCCTCTATGGGGTACAGTTGTCACGGTCACAAGTGTCTCCCAGTACAGGGAGCAGGGGCTGTGTGCCGAGGTGGGCTGGAAATTCAGAAAGATCTAGAGTGTTTGCCAACTTGATAAGAGATCAATCGTTTCATTTCTTCTGGTGGCAGATTGGAGATGGAAGCAGTCACCTTGAATATTTTTTTTCTTCCTTTCTGGTTTCGATTTTCTTCTATTTGACTTTATTGTTACCTTGAAGAGGGTATCTTTTTTTAAAACTTGATATTGATCTTCCTATCGGAAGAGGATGAAAAATCATCACTCTTCCTCGGAGCCTTTTTAGTGCTAACACAGGACCAAGAGGCATTCCTGTTCAAGGAGGAAGCTCTGTCTTCTCCAGAGATGACCCGTTTCAGTCTCTCTCTCTCTCTCTCTCTCTCTCTCTCATATATCACTTTTATGTCTTTCTGTCTTTCTTTATCTTTCTCGGAAAGCAAATATCAGTATCTTCCCTCCACTGTCACAGAACCGTGAACTAAAGAACGTAATTAGGCTAGCACCTGTGGAGACAGTCTTTAGTTATCAAAATGAAACTTGGACTACCGTAAGTAATTTTATAAATTCTAGTTTTACTATTTTACTACCTTACCCCAGTTAAACAGAACCACACAGGGATGAGTCTCCAAATAAATGGGCACCTCCTGGAAGCAATCAGCAGTGGCATCAGAAGCCTGAAAAGCCTATTTCCACCGTGAATCCATATTCCACCTGCAAGGATGTATAGTATAGTCCAGAGGGGTGACCTGAATGGCCACTCTTCTCTCCATCTCGCTGTCCAGCCATGTCCCCGCAATGAGCACTGTGACACAAGAGGGCAGTGGATGTAAAAGTATTGATCTAACAGAAAATATACGCTAGGAACAAAACGGAATTAAATTGGCATTCCATAACAGAGAGGCTTTGGAAAGTCTCCAAGTATTTAATAATTCAGTCACTCCTTCTACATAACCCTCCGGGTGGGTCAATGAAGAAGTGAAAAGGGAGATTTGGGAGAATTTTGAACTGAATAAAAAAGTTAAAAGGACATCTCCATATTGTCAGGGTGCCACGGCGGCAAGACTCAACCAAGAACTTGAACGTGAATGAGCATTTTGCCGGGTCTGGAGAGTGTTACCGCCATTTCCAGACTCACTTTGAGAATGTTTACTAAATAGCAAAGAAATGATGGGTGCTTCCACAAAGGGAAAAGACGGATCTCGACAGGGAAGAAGCGGCAACAGCAGAAATGAAACTCTGACCCGCACCTCACAACACACACGAGAGTTCACTCAACAGGAACCAGTGCTTGACCTGTGGTGGCGCAGTGGATAAAGTATCCACCTGGAACGCTGAGGTCGCTGGTTCGAAACCCTGGGCTTGCGTGGTCAAGGCACATATGGGAGTTGATGCTTCCAACTCACCCCCCCCTTCTCTCTGTCTCTCTGTCTCTCCTCTGTATATATAAAAAAAAAAGAATAAATAAAATCTCTACAAAAAAAGAGTGAAAACAACAACAAAATCATGGACCAGAAACCTCAATGTAACGTAGGAGAAAAATGTAAGAAAACCTTCGTGACCTTGGGTGGTCCGATGGCAGCCCTAGGGACCACGTGTAATACGTGGTCTGCCAAAAAGCAAATTGACACGTTGGACCGCATCAACACGATCAACTTCTGCTAGTTCTAAGACACCATCGCGAGGAGGTGGACGCCAGCCGCAGACCAGGCGAAAACACGTGCACGCCATCTACCCGACGGGGATTTATGTCTAGAACGCAAAGAACTCTCAGGACTCGATAAATAAGAAAAGAAGCGACCCCAGCTAATGCGTGGCCTGCGGATGTATAAACTCTCACCAACGTGTCAAACACTCCGGAAGTTTTTGAAAAGGGGACATGGGGACAGCTGGAAGGGGCTGGATGACCAAGTGACTGGGGTGCGGGGGTGGGGAGTCTTCTGGAGGCGATGGTGATTTTCACTTTCAGGGATGCTGTCACAGATGTAACGTATATCAACACCTATCAAACTGTCTAATTTTCAAATGTGGGTAGTTTATTGTATGTCTGTGAGGATCTCTTTTTTTTTTTATTTTCCTGAAGTGAGAAGTGAGGAGGCAGACAGACAGACTCCTACATGCGCCCGATCGGGGTCCACCCAAAATGCCCACCAGAGGGCGATGCTCTGCCCATCTGGGGTGTTGCTCTGTTGCGGCTGGAGCCATTCTAGTGCCTGAGGCAGAGGCCATGGAGCCGTCCTCAGTGCCTGGGCCAACTTTGCTCCAATGGAGCCTTGTCTGTGGGAGGGGAAGAGAGAGACAGAGAGGAAGGAGAGGGGGAGGGGTGGAGAAGCAGATGGGCGCTTCTCCTGTGTGCCCTGGCCGGGAATGGAACCTGGGACTTCCACAGGCCAGGCTGACGCTCTACCACTGAGCCAGCTGGCCAGGGCCGAGGACTCTTAATGAAGCTGTTTTTAAAAGCCCATGACGCCTTTGCCTCTCTTATTTCTGTGCCTCTAAGCCTCTATTTTTTTTTTAATGGAAGCAATAGAAAAATGTTTGCAAATAGCGACCTGAGTCACCTAAGTCCCAGTTTCCCCCAACCGTCCGTCACTTCCTCCTTTCCATTGCGCCCTGCGCTTCCTGCCTGAGCCCTGGCGCAGAGGTGCGCGCTGTCCGTAGAGGGCCCATTAATCCCCACAGACATCACAGCTTTCTCTGCTAACTATAGACTAACATGTATTAAAAAAAATGCCTATTTTTTTCATTGCCCTCCATTTCCTATTATCTTTTATATCAGCAGCTTTATGCACAGCAGAGGGAGGCTGCCACAGTGCAATGTCCTTGTCATTTCAAAGGACACTCTCCAGAGCTGCTCTCATTCTAAGAGCTGCGTCCCCACCCCCGGCCCCCCAGAGTCCCTTGAAAGGGCTACTTGGGCAAGAAATGTCTTTATTATGGTCACAGGGTCCCCCAGGACTTTTAGGGGTGCTGGTCACAGCCATTGGACAGCCTCTTCGATTCCGGGGGTGCTGTGCGTGTCCCTCCTTCTCCGGGTGGGGACCCCTGTGGGTCTGACGAAACCATCCTCTTCGTCACACTTGCTTCCTTTCTCCTCTCCTGTGAGTTAGTTACCCTTTCTCCCGATGCAGTGGTACTTTCCAAAAGCATGCATTTGCCTCTTGACTTCCATATTTTAAGTCCCCAGGGAGCCCATTGCGCCCCCAGCAGCTAACTGTAGTATTATTCCCATGCTCCAGGGTGCTCTGGGCACTGTCCCCACAGCAGAGTCTCCAGTGAGAGGCACCGGTGTGAGACATGTAAGGCAGGGAGGCTGGGGAGGCGTATTCCCTGGCGTTGGGCGTCGGCAGATGGTCAGAATACATACAGTTTTGCCAACAGTGTCCTCGTTTCTTGCTGAGGCTCAGACCCTTGGGGTGCTGCCGGAGGCCAGCCTGACCCTGTTCACTCAGTTCTCACCATTGTTGGGGGCGCCTTAAATCCCTGCCCAAAGCAATTCCTTTCCAAAGTGTGGAGTGGCTTCCAAGTCATTGACTAAACCCCGGTCATCTGAGTGAAGCCACTGTTGTCTTTCCTGAGTGTGGTAAGATACCTATCACATAAAATTTGCCGTCTGCACCATTGTTAAATGTCCAGTTCAGGAGGGTTAAGCCCACCCGCATGGCTGTACGATCAGACCCCGGGACCTGTTTTCATCTTGCAAAAACCAACTCTGTCCCCATTGAACACCAAGTCCCCCTCCCATCCCCAGGCCCTGACCTTCCCCATGCTGTCCCTCTCTGTGAATGGGCGACTCCAGGCATCTTGTATCAGTGCACTCACCTAGTGTTTGTTTTCTGTGACTGGTTTATCTCCCTTAGCATAATGTCCAGTCCAACAGGTGTTCAGTCTGGTAGGGCTGATGAATGAACTGTCAGCCTGAGAACCAGCAAGCAGCTGTTTGAACTTGAGACCCACCAACATATCCCTCTCCTCAAATCCCAACGGTACCACCATGATAAGATGTCTCACAGCTCTGGCAGGGGAGCTCAGTGGGTTAGAGCATCATTGTTCCGATATACCAACGTTGTAGGTTTGATCCAAGAATGCATGACTGAGTGGAACAAAGCAGTGTTTATCTCTCTCTCTCTCTCTCTCTCTCCAATCGGGGGGGGGGGGGGAGATTTCACACACACAAACTTCTTTTCTTTTGTGACAGAGACAGAGAGAGACAGAGAGAAGGACAGAGAGGGACAGACACACAGGCAGGGAGAGAGATGAGAAACATCAATTCTTTGTTGCAGCACCTTAGCTGTTCATTGATTGCTTTCTCATATGTGCCTTGACCGAGGGGCTACAGCAGACCAAGTAACCCTTGCTGGAGCCAGAGACCTTGGATTCAAGCTGGTGGGCTTTTGCTCAAACCAGATGAGCCTGCACTCAAGCTGGCGACCTCAGGGTCTCGAACCTGGATCCTCTGCATCACAGTCTGATGCTCTATCCACTGCACCACCGCCTGGTCAGGCCACAAACTTCTTTATTCCTGATTTTGTAGTTGACGCTCGCCCTGGTAGAGGACACATCTTAGAGGGTCTGTCACAGTTGAGGTTAACATGCCAGAGACTTCAACTGAGCATTCTGCCCCAGGCAGTCTAGCGCCTCTGTTTTTGTGGGGACACGTCTCTGAGTTAGACAGACTCATGCGAACCCCATGCTGAGAGGTAGCCAGAAGTAATTTCTCTTCAAACTCTGTGGCTGACCTTTGGCTGAAGACACACGAGTGAATTCACATCCATGTCAATAAGCCAGTCACGCTAAAACTGAGTCCACACACTGAATTAGATCTCCACGTCTCGTATAACACGGCAACAAGAGTGCTCCCAGGGAGGGTGTCAGACTCCAATCCTGCTGCTTTGGGGAGGACTCAGCCCCAACCACCTTGGCCAGAGTGAGGACCGTCTGGCATGGGTGTTCCTGGATGGCACCATGGCCAAGGGCCACCAGGGGAGGAGCCTCAGCAGGCGACCAGGAGAAGGCAGCAGTCTGAGAGTTGTCACCTGAAGACCTGGAGTCCAGTGTCCCAGTGTTCTGTGTTGGCTGCCCAGGCTTTAGAACAAGGGGCTGGAACAAAAGTAAAGGAAGGTCAAGGTACTTGGTTTCATTTCCAAGGCTCCGAGTGCCCTTGTCCGTCCCCCGCAGCAGAGCCGGTGCCGTGGCTCCACGAGACACCGTCCATCCTCTGGACAGTGGAGGAGTCGGCATGTGGACACCCACAGCACAGACTCGGGTGGGGTTTCCCAGAGGAGACCGGCTGAAGAACAGTCTTTTGGGGACCTTTTCCCCTATATCTTCCTCTGTCCTCCTTCCTCCTTGGACACGCACATCCATAGACATTCTTGTTTATGGGAGAGAGATGCTTTTTGTGTGCCCTGACCGGGAATCGAACCTGGGACGTCCATACGCCGGGCTGACGTTCCAGCCACTGAGCCAACCTGCCAGGGCCGTCTTTACTTTCTTCTGTAGTTTCTTCACTGGGAAGTGCGTGCCACCATGGTACTGGCCTTTGGGGACTGCTTGGGGGGAGTAAACTGGGTGCATGCAGAGGATCTTGCCCACAGCTGACCCTGAACAAGAGGTCGGTAATAGCACTAGTTCTCCTACAATTGCAGCAAAGCTCAGTCAGTCCGTCTCCAGAGCCTGCCTACTAACAACGGTGCAAAACTGCGGGTATCACTTGTGTTAGTGATAATAAGTTCCCTTTAATGCATGGCCATTACTCGTCTGGGTAGTGTCTTTGATGCTAGTAGATTCAGGTCTGTCTTCACCAGAACCCTGATACCTTCTTGTTGCACCTGGGGGTCACCTGTGGAAAATCTGCCTATGAGGGGACAGGCTGGGGTGATCCGTAACTCCCAAGGGGAACTCAATCTGGTGATCAAACCCTTTTGGGAAGCCCAGGACCAAAGTTTCCGTGAGGAACTCCTGACACCTGCTGGCTATTCTGCCCCCAGTTGGCTCGCTGCACATGGACATCCGGCTGGTGGTCACTAACGCCAGCGTCAGGTTCTGTGCCGGCTCCAAGGAGGTTTACGGCATAATCCGGCGCTGCAGGTGGATATCCCAGAGGTGTCCACACAAGCTCAGTGGAAAGGTAAGGAAGCTGGGCCACGGGGCAGAAAACTTGACAGTGGGCTCGCACGGTGGTCATGAGCCTGGATCTTGAAGTCTGTCCTGTGGAACTGGGACTGACTCCCAGCGGCATAACTTTGTTCCCGTGACATGGCCCCCCTGTGCCTCAGTTTCCTTCTCTGCAAGATGGGACAGAAATAGGACAAACCTGCTAGGGTTCTTACAGAATCGAGTGAGTTAAGACAGGTCCAATATTAGTATAGTTCTTTGCACGGGTCCTTAGGACATGAGAGCCATTATTAACTCTAAAAGTGGGAGCACATACAATCCAAAAAGGCTGTTAATCGACCCTGATTTGCTGCACCATGTAATATAGAGCACACTCATAAAACCGAATTCCTCACCGGTGACGGTGGCCGGCCCCATTTTTTGTGTGTCTGTGTCTTTCCCCCAGAGCGCACGGTGCAGCAGGCAGCCACGAAGAGATTTGGAGCGCCATAAATGTGCTCTATAGACCAACGTCTTTCATCCCCTGCCCTTCTGCTGAAATACGTGGAGGCCCAGGTAGAAATATGGCTGCAAAGTCTTTTTATTCTTCCTATTAACGTGAAAATGAGCTTGCGGAACGCGCTCCACAAGTCTACATCACTCGTGTCTAAATCACTCCCAGCTCCTGCCTCGCTCCCCATTGTCTGGGGAGGTAGAAATCGGACCCAGTACAGGGATCATACGTTAACAAGCATGCATTCGCTGTAGCCCAAAGAGTGGCTTCGAGGGGTTCATTGAAAGTCTCACTGTGTGAGCTGGAGGGCCCCAGCTAGTGACAATGAATGTCCCCTCTCACAATGAATGGGACTGATGAACACAAAATAGTTGTCACACATCTTCCGGCCAGCGTTGAGGTAGGAAGAGTCACCAGCCCGAGCTGTCACCAGTCCTCCTCTCTGAGCTGGGAGGGAGGCGATGGGGACAGGCCACACAGCATGAGGTTAAACTGGAATCCTATGAGTAGGCCATCGAGGTTTAAACCATGGCTCTCTGCCAGTTCCTCGTTCTGTGACCTTGAGCAAGTCAGTGGTGTCTCTGTGCATCTGTTTCTTCATTGATGAACTAGGAATGATGGCACTGGTTTCTATATAGTAAGGACACTGGGAGAAGGGGGCCAGCATGCGGGAATGTGCCCAGGACAGGACCTGTGTGTAAGAGCACGAGATCAGTCAGTGATGGTGGTAGTGATTATGGTGATGATGATGGTGATGATGATGATGGTGATGATGATGATGGTGATGATGGGGATGGTGGTGATGATGGTGATGGTGGTGGTGATGGTGATGATGATAATGATAGTGATGGTGATGATGGTGATGATGATGAGGATGATGATAGTGGTGATGGTGGTGATGATGATGATGGTGATGATGGTGGTGGTGATGATGATGATAATGGTGATGATGGTAATGATGGTGATGGTGATGATGGTAAGGATGATGATGATGGTGGTGATGGTGATGGTGATGGTGATGATGGTGGTGATGGTGGTAATGGTGGTGATAGTGGTGATGGTAATAGTGATGATGATGGTGATAATGGTTATGGTGAGGATGGTAATGGCAGTGGTGATGATTGTGATGTTGATGATGGTGAGGACGAAAATGATGAGGATGGGTGAGGATGATAACAGGTCCATTACAGAACCCTCACAGGAAATATATGGTATGGGAAAAGTTTAATACAGGTAGTGTTTAAATGAATTGAACAGGATTAAGTAAACATGAGATGGTACTGCAACCAGGAATTGACAGCAGTGGAAAGCCATTAGAGTCCTTCCCACTCCAACAAAGGAACAAGAGGGGGAGTCAGTGTTCAGAGCCGTGGAAGCCACGGCAATGAGGAGGAATCCATAAGGAGCCATGGCTTTTGGGAAGGGGACAGAGTCCATACCAGTAACCAGTCACGGAAGAGCAGGGAGAGACAGAGGGCCACACACCCCCTGACTTCTCTCCTCTTGACCCCCAACTTCCAGTGCCTCAAGTGGGGAAATCTAAGAAGAAGCCAGAGGACAAGGGAACCATGCTGATGTGTTACAAAGAGTCAGCCTCCGGGTTTCAGAGCCACGCAGCATGCACTGGGACTCAAAGTAAATCTGGAGGTGTGGCTCAAAACCATCCCACCCCCAAAGATGCCAGTTTTAGGATGACCTACTGTATATTATGCATGCAATGTGTATGAATAAAGTGAGCAAGTATTACCAAGGTAGCCACACACGCCACCCTGTCAAGAAACTCTAAAGGGACAAATATAACAAATGTATGCATCTGGTTTTCCCAATCTGTGGGAGTTTCTCAGTGGGATCATAGTCAGGAAGAGTGAGGATCCTAACATAAACAACCCAAACGAAAATAGTAACAGTGACTGGCATCCTTATCACATCCGACACTTTCTACATTGCTTCCTGCATTTCGTCACATCCCAGCCTCGTGATCCATGCCTTGTCAGGAGGCTGCTTGTTCCTATCTTAGAAATAAGGAACTTGGAGATGAAGCATTTTGTCGGCTGCAACCCAAACCCACTCTGTCTTGGGGAATGCCTGGGGAGGTGTTGATAATGGAGAAACGGGATTCAAAGTCCGAGATGTAGAATTTACTCAACCAATTGATTTATGGATCTAATAAGTTAGCAAGGAGGTAGCGATGTGTCCAACAGTGTGCCCGCAGACACGACGGAGCCTACAGGGATAAAAAAAAAAGTCCCATCTCTCCTTGGGCTGCAGCCGTTTCGGGAAAAGAGTCTGGAAGTTCCTCGGAAAGTGAAAAGCGTTACTATCTGACTCGCAATTGCAACAGAAATGGAAACGAAGGCTCCCACAGACATCTGAAGAGGAGACCGTCAGAACTAATCATAAAAGCATTCAGTAGAGTTGCAGGATACAAAGTCAATGCACAATCATTAAGCGTGTTTCTCCACACTGACAACACGTGGTCTGAAAAGAATGGTTAGATCTTTCTGGAAGCATTTATGAGACTAGTGAATACACACACACACACACACACACACACACACACACACACCTCTAGACCTAATCCTTCCTCCAAAATAAAGTAACTCTAATTTTAAAAGAATAGAAGGGACTGTGCTTTGTTGAGCTATTTAGACACTTTTGCAGGAATGCAGCTTAAGGAGCAACCCATGCTCCTCCCAACATTCTCAACAGCTTCCTCCCCCCCCCCCCCGAAAAGGTAAATATCCTTTTCATGTGTTTTCTACTTAGTTTCACACAATTCTTTGATGGTGGGAATTGAAGCCCATTCCACTGTGGTCATCACTGGTTTTGTAGACTGTATTGTTTGCC
Organism: Saccopteryx leptura; assembly: GCF_036850995.1. NCBI lineage: Eukaryota > Metazoa > Chordata > Mammalia > Chiroptera > Emballonuridae > Saccopteryx > Saccopteryx leptura. Next base: position 249,583,751 of record NC_089504.1, read on the forward strand.
TCGCTTAGGGTTAAAACAGCCGGGCATCTCTTGTCTCGGGGGTAATCTTGCAAATTCGGGCTTTTCCCCCCTCTAAGTTTCAACCACAGCATGCTCCCTGCCTACACACGCTACCTGAGAGTTGCCAAGGAGACTATGGCAATCGTCAGTGTTTACAGGGAAGTGATCAGCCGTTACCCTTACTCCTTTGTGATTGCTGTGCCATTAATCTGTTGTCTCTGTTTCCCTTTAGATATACTTCCAATGAGTCAGTTTATGAAGGTGGCATGGCTGTCCACTGAGGACCGCATTCCCTGCCTCACGGTGTGCCCTGGCCATGTTCCCAGACTCTGGGATGACTCATGCAGCACGACAATCCACCCATTACGATCTGGGAACAAGATTCGGTTCATGCTGACGTTCCTAGGTGGAGTTCAGCCAGGGGACCCTCCAAACCAGCTTGCCCCCATTCTCAGGGTGGCGAGCCGTCCTTCACAGGAGGCGGCGGCAGGAAGCGGCCTTCTTAAATAGCACTCACGCTCGATTGAAAACCATAACTATTTGTTCAGAAGATACTGAACTGTAGAGATTCATGGCTAAATCCTAACGGTAAAGAAGAAATATTACGGCAGGGACTGGTCAAGTATCATGTTGAGAAGGTCTCCCGATTAAAGGATGACAAGCCAACTTGTTGGCCTCCTCTCCTCTGCTTGCTCACCACTGTGTGAAGATGTCTTTTGGTGGGCTCGCCGGGGACACGGGACTTTTTCTGCACCGGGGACGAATCGCGCACTTGGGGCTGAGTTAGTGCTTGGCTGCTAAGACGGCAGAGTCTGAAGTCAAAGTTGGCCCGGGTTCAAACCCTAGCTCGACTACTTAGGGCTTATCTAAACTGGGATCATTTCTGTCACCTCCCTGTCACTCCATTTCCTTGTGTGTAGAAGAGACACTGATTCTACCACACAGAATGATAGAATCATGCAGGCAAACAGGTTCGCAGAGAGGGAGGGCTCAGTAAAGGAAGCGTTATTATTTCTCTTCGTTTCCATTATTCATAGAGTAAGTCTCTGGCTAAACATTCTCTGATTGGAAACTACTTGAAGCCCGTTTGACGTATGTTTGTGGATTTTAGGAAGTAGAGTAAATAGCCATAAGGTTTCCCTATGGACAGACCTTCTGTGATATTACTTAAACCTCCAAAATGCTGTATTTGGGTTATTACAAACATGTACTTTCTTTTTTCTTCTTGTGACTGAGACAGAGAGAGAGAGAGACGGATGGGGCAGACAGACAGGAAGGGAGAGATGAGAAGCATCACTTTTTCTTTTTTTTTTTTAATTTTTTTTTTTTGTATTTTTCTGAAGCTGGAAATGGGGAGGCAGTCAGACAGACTCCTGCATGCACCCAACCGGGATCCACCCGGCACGCTCACCAGGGGGCAATGCTCTGCCCATCCATGGCGTCGCTCTGTTGCTACCAGAGCCACTCCAGCACCTAGGGCAGAGGCCAAGGAGCCATCCCCAGCGCCCGGGCCATCCCTTGCTCCAATGGAGCCTTGGCTGTGGGAGGGGAAGAGAGAGACAGAGAGGAAGGAGAGGGGGAGGGGTGGAGAAGCAGATGGGCACCTCTCCTGTGTGCCCTGGCCAGAATCGAACCTGGGACTTCTGCACACCAGGCCGACGCTCTACCACTGAGCCAATCGGCCAGGGCAGCATCACTTTTTCATTGCAGCACCTTTGTTGTTCATTGATTGCTTTCTCATGTGCCTTGACTGGGGGACTCCAGCAGAGTGAATTACCCTTTGCTGAAGCCAGTGATCACGGGGTCATGTCTATGATCCCATGCTCAAGACAGTGACCCCCAGAGATCTAGAGTGGCTACCACTGAGCACATACTCAGAGGCACAGAACGTGCCATGTTGGCTCTCTCAGAAAGACCTGTTTCTACCACTATGCTCCTATTGGGGACCTTGTCACTTGAAGACCAGAAAACAGCCACTTGGTTGGAGTGACCTCATTGAAATATCTACAGAGGGGACTGTTCTACCCAGTGTCCTCCCTTCTTCAAACCATGTCACTCATGAACTCTCCAGTATACAGTCACGAGCGGTCATGGGAAAAGACACACCTTCGGCTGGGGTGGTTTGACCCAGATCACTGTGCTTCTGCCGAGATGGCGGATGCCCTGTCGTTGTCAGTTCTGAATGAGTGACGGGTCAGAGGAGGGGCGTTGCCACAGGCCATGTTTAATTCTGGAATAATTAATTCTCCAACAAGAAATTCCAGGCACTGGTGGCCATGTGGCAGCTTTCACAGGTACCGAGGGGGCCAAGGGGAATGGGGGATCATTTGCATAGAAATTAAATTTGAATAAATATGTTGGCAAAAATAAATGAAGCCCAGGATTTCCAAAAGAAAACTGCATATGGGCCCTGGCTGACTGGCTCAGTGGTAGAGCATAAGTCCTGCGTGTGGAAGTCCCGGGTTCCATTCCCAGCCAGGGCACACGGGAGAAGCCCCCATCTGCTTCTCCACCCTTCCCCTTGTTCTTCCTCTCCATCTCTCTCTTCCCCTCCCATAGCCAAGGCTCCACTGGAGCAAAGTTGGTCTAGGCACTGAGGACAGCTCCATGGCCTCCGCCTCAGGCACTAGAATGGCTCCAATTGCAGTGGAGCAATGGCCCAGATGGGCAGAGCATCGCCCCCTGGTGGGCATGCCGGGTGGATCCTGGTTGGGCACATGCGGGAGTCTGTCTGACTGCATCTCCGCTTCTCACTTCCAAAAAATACAAAAAAACAAACAAACCAAAAGCACTGCACTATGAAGCCCTGCGGCCATAGCCTCACTAGCATCCTGTGGTCTGCAGTTGATAAAATGGGACAGAATAATTTCAAAACGACAGCAGCTGCTGGGATGCTCCGGTCGCCCAAAGGGCTCTGTGTGGACGGTCAGAGCTGACCCTGAAGTGGTGAGGGGAGAGGAGGTCAGTTAGAAAGAAAGGATCCAAACACTCTGCTGTCACAGGAAAAAAAATGTGTCATTGCTGATCCATTTCCGCCCAAGCACCAAAATGTCATAACAAGTGAAGGCTCATTTTTATTCTTCACTCTACTAACCTCCCGTCAGCTTCTCCTTAACCCCCCCCCACCCTCCAGACAGTTTCCCTCATAAAAGCAATCTTTGTGGAGTCAGCCATGCCTGTCGCTCTGCAGATCAGGCCTGTGGCTCCCTGCCCACGCCCTCCGTCTCTACGGTACCAGGCTGAGTGGGAGCCACGTTCCCGAGTACGTGGTCTTCCCTGCCATCCGTCCTACAACAGAACGTGCAACTCCCGTTTCCCAACACTAGAAGAACATTCTCCCGAAGGAGGCTTTGAAAGAGGCCAATTGCAAGCCAGCAAATAACCTCTCAGGACCTGGGCTTATTCCCTCATCTCGTCTCCCTGGGTCTCACCTCTCTCCTGGCCTGGGTGCTGCTGGCTTCTGTGGACCTCTGAGTGTGTGTGTGCACGCGTGCGTGCATGCACATAGAAGACGTTCCAGGCGATGTCCAGAATGTCATCTGGACGGTGAGGTTTTGCTGCAGAAAGATGTCTGTAGTTATGGAAAACACTTTAAATCCCTACTTCCTATATTCTGATACTTCTCTGTCACAAAGCTATAGTTCTCCTTGGTCAAAAGGGGGGAAAATATCATCTTCTGATAACAACACGAGTGTGCCCTGCATGAATACTTATAACGCCTCTCTGTCCCATCGAGCTCACCAGGGACCTTGTCAGGTGGAGGCGATTCCTGAACGTGGCAGGCGGGTTCAGGTTCAGGACCACGGAGAGCGCTGCCTCGTGACACCTTGTTCTCACAGAACCCACGCCTCTGACAGCTCTCTTCTCCTGTTCATTTTATACATTCTGCATTCTTTTGTTTTTGTGAAAATAAAAGTGCTCATGTCAGTACATCATGTCAGCGAATGGGAAACACCACTGTGCACCCCACGCTGGCCATGAAAGGGAGCCCACCTGTCTTATTTCTTGCCCCACATACTTTGAAATATCCGACATTGGCCTGACCTGTGGTGGCGCAGTGTATACAGTGTCAACCTAAAACCCTGTTGTCGGCCCTGGCCGGTTGGCTCAGTGGTGGAGTGTCAGCCCAGCATGTGGAAGTCCAGGGTTTGATTCCCGGCCAGGGCACCCAGGAGAAGCGCCCATCTGCTTCTCCACCCCTCCCCCTTTCTTCCTCTCTGTTTCTCTCTTCCCCTCCCACAGCCTAGGCTCCATTGGAGTAAAAGATGGCCCGGGCGCTGGGGATGGCTCCTTGGCCTCTGCCCCAGGCGCTAGAGTGGCTCTGGTCACGACAGAGCGACACCCCGGATGAGCAGAGCATCGCCCCCTGGTGGGCATGCCGGGTGGATCCCAGTCGGGTGCATGCGGGAGTCTGTCTGACTGCCTACCCATTTCCAGCTTCAGAAAAATACAAAAACAAACAAACAAACAAAAAACCAATCAAACCCTGTTGTCACCGGTTCAAAACCTGGGCTTGCCTGGTCAAGGCACATGTGAGAGTTGATGCTTCCTGCTCCTCCCCTTCTCTCTTTCCCTCTCTCACCCCACCTCTCCTCTCTAAAATAAATAAATAAAAAAGAAACATCTGACATTAATGTGAAAAACAGAACGAACCACGTGACCCAGCGATTCCACATCTGGGTTTTTATCCTAAGGGATTCCAAAATGCCAATTCGGAAAGACAGGTGCATGCACCCCTGGGTTCACCATGGGCGTTCCTTAGAATAGCCAAGGCGCGGAAGCAACGTGGGTACCCGTGAACAGGTGAGTGGATGAAGAAGAGGTGGCACGTATGTATACTGGAGGATGACACGGCCATAGGGAGAAATGAAATCTTATCTCATCATTTGCGACAGCATGGATGGACCTAGTGGGTACTGGGCTCGGTGAGACGAGTCAGACAGAGAAAGACCAATACCATGGGGAATCTACAACACCAGGTCAATGAAGAAACATCCCAGAGACAGACTCCTAGACACAGAGAACAGAACTGAGGGTTGGCAGATGGGAGGGGGTTGGAGAACTGGGAGAGAGAAAGAGAGGAAGAGATTGGGAAGCACAGATTGGTGGCCCCAGGATAGACACAGGGATGTGAAGTACGGCATGGGGAAAACAGTCAACGATGTCGTAATAATGTGTGTCGTGTCCGATGGGGGCTAGACTTTATCGGAGGTATCCCTTCGTCAGCGATATAGACGTCTCATCTTTATGTCGTGTATCTGGAACTAATGTAATCGTGAATGCCAACTGTAATTGAAACATGGAAAAGGAAGAGCACATTAAATACTAACAATGCTTCACAGGAGCTGGCGTTCGGACAAGGAATGCCGCCGCACCTTGAAACGTCTCTGAACTTCCTCGTTCTGCAGGTCGATGTCCGGACTATGGGGCAGAAGCAAGCCCGGCCTCCCCGCACCCCGGGGGTCCCGTCACCCTAACACACCATCTGGCCACCCCCTCTGCTGCAGGCACACGGCCGGCACTGCTCCAGGATGACATCACACCCATGAAAGGAGTGACGCAGCAACCGGACAAGAGAAAATGTGCTCCCAACAGAGGCGGCCAGAGCATCCTTGACTTTGGGTTAACAACTCACCTCAGAATGGTGTGTGGAAAATACAAGCTCGGCGGAAATCATTTCAGATGAGAAAGATGGACAAGGGTGTGGACAGGAATATCAATCTGAAAAAACAAGGCAAAGTGTGTGCATTTCATATACGGAAGAAGGTGCACACCCATTTCTGGCCTCTCTCTCCGTTCATGAAGAACGCTGGTCGACGTGGCCAACAGCATCCCAGGAATTCACCTCCACTGCTCTCCTATGTAATGGTCCCCAGGGGCCTTGCATTTGATGTTTTTTGTTCTGTTGACTGTTTCTACTAAACTCCAAAGGTAAAAACAGCTGAGTTCAAAGAAACAGGAAGTCAGCCTTTTGGCACCCCGGGTAGCTGATGGAGTATTTTCAGACACACATTATGAGAATTCAGCTCAAACCCTACTACATGTTCCTGGTTTCTTCTCAAATTTCCATAAATCACCCTCTTGAGGGGTGGGGGGGGGGTCCTTAGTCTTTGTGATCAGACTGATGAATTTTGCATGCATCGGCCCAGATACACAAATGTAAAAAGGTTAAAAATCACAGGATTCACACCGAGAGCAGAGAGGCGGGGACTCCCCTTGAGCTTCTGGGGACCAAGGACATGTGGCTTGGCCACCCTGGGTAGCACGCTAGAGGGGTCAGATGAATGAGTGAGAGGAAGCCTCTGTGTGTGGTCTTTACTCACAGTAGATCTGGACTTGGGGGACGGACCCAGAGTCACTGTTGCATTGGGTGACAGATAAACATGGATAAGAAAAATGATCTCAGAACCGCGAGGGTTAACGGGAGGGGTAGAGAAATCGATACCCAGGCACGTTAAGAAACACAGTACAGCCACGAGAAGAAATGCAACGTACCTACAGCAACACAGGCAGGTTTGCAAAAGCAGTTGGAACTCTTAGGTGAACTCAGGCTTGAAGCCACAGCTGTCTCCCCCTCCTGCCTCCCAGCCACAAATGGGTCCCCTTGGGTTGTCAGAATCGGGGGTCTTTCCTTCTACCACGTTAAAAAGAATTTGGAATCAGAGGGTCTCTCCTGTTCTCAATGTTTTATTGAGCATAAAAGAGGACTGCATTGGAATGTAGACCCATGGAACAGAACCGAGAGCCCAGAAAGAAACCTGCACAGGTTCAGCCAATGGATGTTTGGGGCGGGGGGGGGGGGCGGCCAAGGAGGGAGGAAGTCAATTCACTGATCGCAGGGATTCCTACAGCCCAGCGGGTGCACGACACATTAGATGAGAAGTGCGATGAGGTATTTGCACCTCAGCCCTGCTCGTCTCCACATAAAAGAAAAATAAAAAGAAAGAATCCCAGCATTGAAATAAAATCTAAATGTGAACACCGTCGTGAGAGAACAGCAGACCATCTTGAAGATCCTGCGGACCTCCCAGCAGGTCCCCTGGTTTTAAAAGCCCCAGCCAGCTGGGGAAGACCTGGGGCATCATTTAAGAAGGGACTGGGAATCCCAGCCCTATCTCCTGTGGTGACAGGACCCTCCGACAGGTGGCTGAGCCTCCGTATGCTCCTCTGTAAGGAAGACCTGCCTCCCGGAACCGGTTCACATGGCAAATGAGATAATACAACAGATGATGTGTGAGGACTTTGGACTTAACATGACCCAACCCAGCCCCAGGTGGACAACTCTTGTGATTTCACTTCGAGAGGTCCCCTGAGGAGTCTAGTCCACAGAGACAGAAAGTGGATGGATGGACGGTGGGCGCCAGGCACCAGGGGAGAGGAGAACGGAGGGTGGTTGTTTCGTGGGCAGAGACTTCCCGTTCTGCAAAAGGAAAAGGCTCAGGAGATGGCTGTTAAATAATTAGAAACATGTGTGTGTGTGTGTGTGTGTGTGTGTGTGTGTGTGTGTGTGTGTGTGTGTGCATTGCATTATTTAGCCCTCCTGTTGGGGTATTTATTCATTTTAAATAAGAAGTCTCCACAGCAGCTGTGTTTTGGGCTCTCTCTTGATCTAGGAGCAAAAATAAAAATAAAAATAGATATATGATGCCGATGTCATTTCTTCAGTAGAATGGGTTTGGTGCGCTCACCCCTGGGGTGGTGGCGGGAGGTGACTACAGGGCGTGTGGCGGTCACATTTCACCTGCTGATAATGTCACACACACACACACACACACACACACACACACACACACACACACACACCAGGAAGACGGTTTCTCTCTGATGTGGGGAGCTCACGCCCGAGACAGAACCCTGGTGGTTTCATTCTGGTAAAGGCACTGTCGCCATGATAAGAAAGTCCTAACTCAGGTCCATATTCTTAGAGGGGAACTAACTAACTGGCTCGTGACTGTTTTAAATGTTAATGTTTGCATAATGCATGATTCCTTCATTAAAAGGCCACGGCAGCAGCAGAGACACACATTATCCCATTAAAAAAAAAAAAAGCCCGAGAAAAAAACCTCTTGGATGTAAAATTGATCTCCTGTCGCCTGTCCCACTTTCCTATTCTGAAGAGCAGACAAAGTCGTTCCTTCCCATCTCCAGTCAGACCGTGTTTTGAGGGCGCAGGGCTTAGCTGGGTTGCTGTTTTCAAAGGGTGCAGGTGGGTTTACCTTTCCTGGGTAAAGATATAGAGGAGACACAATGCACTAAAACAGTGGTTCCTGATTTTTTTCTTTTTTTAATGTGCTAGAAGCCTTGATTTTTTTCCATTGGTCACACAGATGCGTCCCAGCTGATGTGCACCGCACAAGAGAATTCACCACTGTGAGGAAAAACAGGCCTGTCTGGACAACGTGTGGACACAGAAAACCGGCCCATCCAAGGTGCTTACCACCAGTCTTTTTTATTCCAGTTTAAAAAGGCCGCTCCCAGCCCCTGGCTAGTTAACTCAGCGGTAGAGTGTCAGCCCAGCATGTGGAAGTCCTGGGTTCGATTCCCGGCCAGGGCACACAGGAGAAGCACCCATCTGCTTCTCCACCCTTCCTCCTCTCCTTCCTCTCTATCTCTCTCTTCCCCTCCTGCAGCCATGGCTCCACTGGAGCAAAGCTGGCCCCGGTACTGAGGATGGCTCCATGGCCTCTGCCTCAGGCACTAGAATGGCTCCAGTTGCAATGGAGCAACACCCCAGATGGGCAGAGCATTGCCCCCGGGGTGGGTATGCCAGGTGGATCCCGGTCGTGTGCATGCAGGAGTCTGTCTCTGTCTCTCTGCCCCACCCCACCACAGTTTCTCACTTTGAAAAAATACAAAAAAAAAAAAAAAAAAAAAAAAAGACCGCTCACTTGCTGGCCCTGCATGGCTTCACGGGGAAGGAAAGTAACGAGACACGTACATGCGCATGGACCAGGGTGTGGTGGCCAGCACCGTGTAACCAGAAGGGACGTTGACTTCCTTCAGTTACAAGAATGAGCTGTGGGTTGGAATCCGAGACCCCTCGGGACCCCTGGAACTCACATTTCATAGGGTCTCAGACGTGCTGAGACGCCCACTGCTGTCCTTGGAGCCCCTCGGTGCGCATCTAACTCTGATTGTCATGTGTGGGAAGATGCTTGTTTCAATTCTGTCTGGGAGTGTCCTTCTACGCCTGGACCTCCCTCCTGTCTTTATAGTCCTTTCTGTCCCCGCCCACCTGACTCGAGGAAACAGACTCACATGAGATTTTAATGATGTGGGACTTATCTCATTGTCCCAAAAGGGGAAATGCAGAGACTCAGATAAATTCTTTTTTTTTTTAAGATTTTATTTTTTAGAGAAGTGGGGAGAGAGAGAAGGGGGGAGGAAGAGGAAGCATCAACTCTCATCTGTGCCTGGACTGGGCAAACCCAGAGTTTCAAACTGGCAACCTCAGCATTCCAGGTTGATGCTCTATCCGCTGTGCCACCACAGATCAGGCAAGACTCAGATAAATTCTAAAGGAAGGCTTTGTGCTTAAAAGTCTGGGCTGAGATGAGGCAGAGACCTCTGCATTCCCATCCTACTCCCTCTCCTTAGATCCTTCAGGTCACCTGCCACTCTAAGAGGAAGCCCACAAATTTCAAGATAGCAGAACTTCTAGGTCATTTCTCTATTTTATGGAGTCCTTCAGCCTTGCTCTCCAGCCAAGCCCTTGGCCGAACCTCACCGACCAGACAGACCCGCGGTGTTCGTGCAGGCACAGTGACTGATGTAGAGTAAAAGCCAGCTCTGGCGCCTTGGGAGACGGTCCCGGGAACCCAGGGTGGTGGTGAGGATTTTCCCCAGCGCTCAAACTCAAACAGCATCACGTTGTGATTCAGGAAAGAAGGGGGAAATGGAAACCTGCTCTGTCATCATGGTGATGCACGTTGAGAGGTTAGAGTGGCATCCCCTGCACTAACTCCCCAGGTCAGAGACACGGCGGCATTATCACGGAGGTTTGTGTGAAAGCAGCTGCCCTCAGGTCAACGGGGGACCTGAGGAACACGTATGTGAACATGTGGACAACCGTACTCGGATCAGATGTGATTTAATGTGTGTGTGTGTGTGTGTGTGTGTGTGTGTGTGTGTGTGTGATGTGAGCACAGGCAGAGCCTCATGCAGAAGCAGGAGCAAAACAGCAACGGGAAGTCTGAGACAATGTTCAGGTTCTTACTGATGTAAACACAGGATGGCTGGCCGGCCCCCGCGACCTTGGCACTGACCTCGGAGATGTCACTTGAACAGGCCCCACACCACGAGAGACAACTTCATTTCCACCCTCTGCTTCAAAGAGGGCGGCCACCTAGATGTCCTACTCACTTGGGGCTGTCCAGAACACCGAGCCCAGCCTCCAAAGAGAAAGGTCGCTCGCTGAGCTGAAATCCAACAACAAGGAGTATCGTTACTGTACCACAACTGGTTCATGAGACCTGAGGTTGGCATCATTGTGTCCTATCCTATACTCCCATTCTAAATTAGAATTGGAAAGGAAGTCCACCTTCGTCATGTGAACATCCAAACCAGGTGTTCAAGGAGACGATGTTCTAGATTTCAGAGGTGTCTAAGCACTGAACAACGACCACTTGTTTTAGGTAAAATAGATGTTGGCGTTTAGGTTGGTCATTCCGCCCTAAAGCAGAAAGCAGTCAGAAGCCAAGGAATGCCAACCAGATCAGGTTGGGGCTGATTGGGAGCTAGCTTTCCCCCCAGATGCTGAGGCGCTCGATGAGGGTGTACACCAACTCGAGAAACAATGAAGTTGAGCTAAGCGATGGAAGCCATGTTCAATGGAAACTCGGTAAGTGAAGGAGAGAGTCAAGTCTGTGTCTTAATTACCCAGGTGTGTTTCTGGCATGCAGCACGGACATCACGCTCATCGCTTCATCAAGGGGTGACTGATCGCTATGTATCAACACGCACGTGTGAGTCAGAATAAACAAGAGCAAAATGATGGCACGAGAGACAAGGACGCATATGGTGGGTAAAGCCTGGGGACACCAGTTCCATTCCCGCTTCTGGGACGAAATAAATCATCACGCGATGCTGGCAAATGTCACAGTCAGAGTGTCCACAGTGAAACCCTCTATGAGGCAGGACCGGCCGTGGGCCAGCACCGCAGCTGGGCAAGTCTGTGCTAGACAGCTCCAGGGGGTGCCATGCATAGCTGGAGTCATCACGGGCGCCTACGTTGATCAGAAAATTCTCCGGCACGGGGTCTTAAGGAAGCTGTGGGTGTTTCTAATGCCTACTTCGCAGTGCCACTGAGGGCAGCCTTCCTGGAAACAGAAAGTCGAGTGATACATCGTATTAAATATGATCCAATAGTAAATGTTATTTTGAAATTATATTTGAAGGACAGGTTTCATTGCTCAGAGCAGAGCTTTCCGGAAGAACCCCCTTAGAAAAGATTAGCCCTGCTCTCCCCTTGAGAGCAGCTTTGGGAGGGTGGCTGATTTTCAGCATATGGTAATAGCTGCATCATGAAAAAAGTGTAAAAGCCTATGAACTTTGCAAGTGCGCATCAGATAGGGCTTCATCATTGAAAATGCACGTTCCACAGCGTTGTGAGGATGGGACGGGATGGTTGGCCAGGCAGACCCACAGCGGGCTGGGTGTCCCGGCCCCTGCAAAGCCCGATGACGGTTTCTCTGCGTTTCCCCAAGGCATGTCTCGTCCCTGTGCGTCAAGAAGGTGGCACGCTTTCTCGCTCTTCCCATTTGCGAGTGACGGCAGCTGCCTGGCCGGGCGCCGTCCCCTGGCGGCTGTATTTAGGGAGATGCCATGGATGAAAGGGGAGGTGTCCGCTGGTGAGGTCCACATGCCCTCAGGAATGGGCTCTTCCTCACTGGGACAAAGAAGCCCGCCAGACATCCCACCATGCTCAGCTTCCCCATCACAGGGACTCAGCTCAACGATAAGTCACGGGGGACCCCACAAAGCAACGTCGGTGCTCACTTTCCAAACTGACCCCTATTCCCTGCCAGCACCCACCTGCAGAGAAAGATAATGGAGACAAATTGTTTCCAGTCCAACTTCAGGAACGTCATGGGGGGTGACCTTGCTTGGGCCACTGTGGCTTTTTAAGTGTGACTCGAGGCACATTCAAGCAAAGCTTGGGACTGCTGGACAAATCCGTGAAGCCTTTTCTTTTGCTTGGTTGTTTCCCCCTAAAGAGCGGCTCGTCAGGTACTCTGCCTTGTCAGCGAGGTTCCGGGTCAGCCGGGAGGAAGGCAGAGACGAGCTCTTTTGTTCTAAGTGGGACATTTTGTCCTTTACAATGGGCTTTTGTTTTTTGGGGTACATAGGTTGGTGCACCCGCTTCTTACATCTTGTAAATAAATAGGAGGCAAGACAGAAATCTTTCTTTTCCATTAAAGAGATAGAGGATTTGGGAAAGTGTTAGCAATTGGGAGGAAAAAAGCTATTGGCTATGTTTTTTGTTATTGGCTTGTGTGGGGTTTTTTTTTTTCCTCCAAGAGAAATACAGGGAGGAGGAAAAAAAAGCCTTCATTAAACGTCTTGAATAGTTTTTGAAGGGAGCCATGGAACATCTTCCAAGGTCCCCATCCAGCCCGGGCGCATCCGCGAGGCGACCTTATCAAGCCTGGTCACACTGCCAAGTTTATGATTAATTACCTCCCAGGAGGTGAGGGGCATTCGATGTATCATGCAGGTAACAGACGCAGAGAACAAATTAATTACTGCAGCCTTGGCTTCCCATTGGACTCCAAGGCAGCTCTGGATGTGTGTGGGGGTGGGGGCTGGGGGCACTGATCCTCGGGCCTCAAAAGAAAAAAGCATGTTTTGAATGTCACTTGGATGAAAACAGTGCGTGCATCTGTTGCCCGGTGATGGCTTTGGGCCCTAGAAAGGGAGGAGGACCCCCCCCGCCCCCCGCTTCTGCGATTCTGCGCATCTATCAAAGCAAGATCATTCACTCATCTCCTCGTTCGGAGAGCACTGATGGAGGACCAGTGATGACTTCCACAGTTCATCATTTCCCAGAGAACAAAGACAGCTCCCAAGATGTTGACGCACAGAACACGGGAGGCTCTGGGATGACCGGAGTCCAGCGGGGGGCGCTCACGGGCTGTGTCACAGCGAACCCCCCCCCCCCGGAACACCCTCAGAGCGGGCTTGGACACCAGACCTTCTCACGTCACGAAGCCTTTCTTAGGGATGTGGGGGATGCCGCGGTGACTACATCCACTCCTGTCAGGCGTTCCTACAGCAGGAGTAGAGGAATTAACGACATGCCCTTAGCGCTGCAGTCGGGGTCTGCGGGTGGAGGAGGTTGGACGAGGGACCCTGAGAGAACTGGGCAGCAGCGTGCCCCTCGGAACCCTAAGGAAAGAGAAGTGTGACTGAATCTCATGAGTGGCAATAGCCACACCTCTGCCCCAGAAAGGAAACGAGGTGGCCAGGACGTCTCCCTTAGAGGTTTGGGGACAGTGTGGATGTCCCCCCACTTTTCGGCCGAGGTGTGAGGGAGTAATGCCAGCCCGGGCATCCAAAGCCATCTTGACAGCTAGCATTTCCCAGCTCCGGGCGGAGGGGAGAGTCTGGATCCTGCATCAGCTGAGGAATAGAACAGACTGTATAACTTTGGACCAGGGTCCACCTAGGGTGTCCGCAGTTTTTGTCCCATGCCCATTGTAACAGCCAGAGCACCCAGCCCAGAGCGGCAGGGCACGCCTCACTGCAGCAGAGCACAGGCAGTCTTAGGAAGGCTCGGGGAACTCTTTCTGGAGGAGGGGACCCCGACGGTGACTCCTGAAGGGTGAACTAGAGAGAGGGAGAAGCAAACAGCGAGACGGCCCGCGAGGAAGGGCGGCCCAGCCCCAGACAGCAGGGGTCACGACATTCTGGAAGGTGGTGAGCAGAGCCTCCAAGGGTTAAGTCTGGTTGGGGAACGGGGACAAGGGAAGGGAGCCATGACCCAGGAGGCCACGTTGGCTCAGAGGTGGCAGGTGCCGGGAGCTTGCTAACCACCTGAAGAGGCCAACCACCTGCACCGAGTCCCAGAGCCAGGAGAGCTGGGGAAGTTTGTGCCGACGGGAGCGTCAGACAGGACCCGTGTCCAGGGCAGGGACGAGGGGGTGTGGAGTGGATGACAGTCGTGGTGGAGAAAGAGGCATTGGATGTAGCTGAGTGATATTAACGCGGCTAGTGTCTCACCGAGGTCAGGAATCCACGTCCTCAGATAAACACAAGCCTCCGCCCCCAGACTAAACTGACTGCCTGGGGTGGGCTCAGCCCCGTAGGTGGCTGTAAGGGACAGAAAAATCTCCCAGCGTTGCTGCCCCATTGAAAGTAACCAAGTCCAGCACAGGGAACACAGCCAACAGCATCGTGCTAGCCACGTGCCAAGCCAGGCGGGTACTAGACTCACTGGCATCACACATCTTGTAAACGTCCAGCCACGACGTTGCACACCTGAAAGCAATACACTATTGTATGCCAACTGCCGCTGAAAAAGAAGTTTTAAAAAATGTTCAAAGAAACTAACCAGCACGCTTTTAGGAAAAAGCCAATTGGGTTGAGAATGTTAAAAACCTCTGTCCTGCATCGAAGCCATTTGTGAACACGCACAGATTTGCCCTGACTGGGGACACATCCGCCCGCAAGACGTATCCAGCCTGTGTCACCCGGTGGCTCTACAGCGCCCGGGATCCAGGACAGTCCTGCACCGACAGGGCTCACGGCAAGAGCGAGGAGGGAAAAGATCACAACCACACTCGGCACTCACCGAAACCTCGCCACGGTCAGGGTGGGTCTCCGGGCTTTATTTTCATAAGAACCCCAGAAAATGGGCAGTCGTGTGCTCCCCATGTTGACACTTGAGGAAACTGGGGCACAGAGAGGTTAAGGCGCTTGCCTGTAGTGGCACAGCTAGTTAGGGCAGAGCTGGGGTGTGGATACCACATGTCTGTTTCCAGAACTCTCCCTTCCTCTCCAGGAACCCGGGAGTCACTCTGACACCCCCCACCATTCCCAAGGCACTCAGGATTTTCGTATCAACGCTCCCGCACAAATGCCACTCCATCCCAGGAAACAACCACGTGGGCGCCACACGCAAACTGGTGCTTGGTTTTGGTTGGTGACTTGTCCTCTCCAGGCCTCGTGCACCAAGCGACAGAGCCACGCCCACCTGGAAAATCACACCCACCGCGCCCTCTTAGGAGCAGCCCCTGGGACCTGGACTACATCATCCTTTATTTCTAGCCCGTATTTCTTTCTGACTCCTCGCTCGTTTTATTGGATATTCTAGGCTTTGAGAAGTAAGCCCAGTGCACACATTTGAACATGTTTAATCACAGCACATAACCTGCTGATTTAATGCTTAAAATGATAAATTCCTAGAGATGGTGTGAAGTCTGTCAGACTCCAGGGCAGCCTCTGCGACTAGATGAGAGTTCTGCTCCACGGGCGGGTGGCGGCTGCCATGGCAACCGATCCTGTCCCCGCACAGGAGGATGGGAGGACGGGGAACTACGGCCCGGCACCGTGCCCACACTTCCGTCCCGATAGCATCTGGCAAGTCTGTTTTTGTTAACGGTGCGTTGTTTTTCTGCCCGAAAAGAGCCCAGGGACTTCTGCTGTGGTCACCTCCCGTGGACATCCAGGGAAACCGAGGCTTTAAGTAACACAGCTGGAAATCCAGACAGCAGGACCTGTGACGAGGTCACCTGGTTGCAAAGGAGGTCTCAGCCCTGCCCTCAGTTAACCCCTTTCCGTGCTGGTTTACCGGGAAGGGGGGGGGCATCTTCATCTTGGACAAAGGTTGTGCACACTCCCCCCACCCCTTCCCCGGAAGCATCACTGCTCTTACGGGACCCATCGATGGAAAGCGAAACTGAGACACACACGGGCTTCAGAACATACTGGAGTGACCCCCACCCCAACCTTTCACCCAAGGCCCCTCATTTCCTCCCTTCACTGCCCCTGCCGGGCTCCGTTCAGAACGTCCGGTTAAAGGCACGGGTTCTGTCACTGACACGAGCAAGGACAGCGACCTGGACGGGGTGACCGCGGGTCCGCGGACCCGGGACACAGACCGTGAACATGAACCACGCGCAGGAGGAGACGTTCCCCTCAATTGGACTGACGTGAAGGAAAACCGTGATTGTCTCTGCAGATGAGCATTTTCACCATAATTGGAGGGGCCAGGAATGACGTTATTATTATTTTTTTAATTACAGTTTTCGGCCTTAGATAGCACAATGCAGAAACACCAAAATTTAAAAAGATGAGATGCTATCCGCTGGAAATTCATATAAAGTAGCATTGAAGGTCAACTGTACTTCAAACATAAAACTTTTTTTTTTTTTTTTAATTAAAAATCGGAGAGACACTTGCACATCACGTCACTGACACAGTAAGCCACATTTAAACTTTGCAAATCAGAGGACGTCCTCGACGTTTAGTAATGACAGGCAATGTTTGCAGTTCTAGAGAGGAAACCGTATTTATGACAACTCTAGTTATTAACACGGTAAGATGCAACTTTAATAAAACAGGTATCAGAATATGCTAAGGGTCGGAAACATGTGGGCTTCAGAACTAGAAATTGCTGTGTGTACATCCGATCCTGACGCCCCGACTACCATGTGAAATGTGTCCTCAGAAGCTAGGCAGTGCCCCTCCCCCACTGGGCGGGTGGCCTGTCCACTCTCAGAAAGTGCTGGGTGCTGCCCCTGCTACCCCCACACCACTCCTGCGATGGAACCCAGGCAGTCACCGTGTTTGCACCGGGCAGATGGAGATTCTGACCCAGAGGGTCCTGGGTGGCACCCAGGCCCAGAACATTTACTCAAGCCGAAATGGGCGTTAACTTAAAGAACAGGTTGCGTGGGTAACAGCACACATGGCACTGTTTATTAGCCAACAGGCTGTAAGGGGAGAAAAAAAATTACGAAGGTGAGGAGTAATTAGTAAGATGGCCATGCACTGCAACAGGGAGCGGAGAGAGGGTGTCGGGGACCCGGGGTTTGTTCCCTAAGCATTTTTTTATTTTCCACCCTTTAATTGTAAAAGTTAAAATAAAAAAGAGTTGAAATCATTGTAAAGTGAACACCCATGCATCCATCACCGAGACCCCAGGACTGTTACTATCTTGCTACGTTTGCCTTTAAGCTTTGTTTTTATTTCAACAGTGAGCTTTCTTCTAATCCTACGTTCGAGGAAAAGTATCATTAGCACATGGAATGTGGAATGTGTTGTTTCTCGGGGATCTTCTTGGCTTGGGACAAACCAGCAGGAAACACGCATGTAAGAAAAGCAAGCCTATTTACTTATTTATTTTTATTTTTAAATTTTTTTTAGAGAGGAGTGAGAGAGAGGGAGAAGGAGAGAGAGAGAGAGAGAGAGAGAGAGAGAGGAGAGAGGAGAGAGAGGAGAGAGAAGGGAGGGAGCAGGAAGCATCAACTCCCATATGTGCCTTGACCAGGCAAGCCCAGGGTTTCGAACTAGTGACCTCAGCGTTCCAGGTTGAAGCTTTATCCACTGCGCCACCACAGGTCAGGCTAAAGCAAGCCTATTTAAATAAAATGTATTTGATGACAGCTGGAGGGAGGACAGGCCTGAGCCAGCGGGAGGAACAGAGTCTCGGGCCAACGAAACGCCTGAAACAGAAGTGTTTTGTCAAAAGCTTTCGTTTTTATTTTCAATCACGATCTGTATCAAGTTAAAATCCATGGTGAGTGCCCCGATGGCAGGGTTCAGAGCACGTTAACATGGTCTGTTTTTAGGGTGAGGAGCCTCTCCTTGTGTCCTGACCTGCGCAGGTGGATTCGGCAGGACCTGGAACCCACCAACACACGCAGGAAGTGCCTGTTTGGAATCGGGAGCACCCGCAGATGTGACGCATGTCCCCCAGCCCTGCCTGTCTTCTGGGTAACAAACACGGACTCAGGTTATCAGTTCCAGCGTTCACAGGGACGTCGAGAGCATGGTGAAACCCAGGCCCCCAACTCAGTAGTGGCACCTGGGCACGTCCTGTTCAAGCTCAGGACCGAGCTGTAGTCCGACCCCCCCCCCCCCACTCCGCAGGACGGGACATGGTGCCACCCGGTCATTTGTCACGGGGCAGGTGTGGAAGGCCTTCTGGCCCTGACCGCTCCTCCCCTCATTTAGGAGAACGACGCCATCTGGTTTTGTTTTGGTTTTTTCCTTCTATTTACTGTCTCATAAACATAAAATCGATATCTACGGGACAGTCAGTGGAGGAGTCCACAAACGGCACATGACAAATAGTATTTTTATAATTAGAAGAAGTCAATACGTGACCAAGCAGATGACATCTAAATGCATCGTGAGATTTCCCTAACTGCGTGGCGGTGGGGGCGGGGTGTTTCTCTTGATTACAGAGGAGCTGACCCATAGCCCCTCTTTCTGACCCACTCATTCCCGTGTGAAAGAACAAGCCTTCTGTCCTGCGGACATCGTGGGCTGCTGAGTCTTTCTACCCGGGACCCGCCAGCACACATACTCAAGCCAAAACCAAACATTTCACGAAACAGTATCAAACACACAACAAACGAGACACTCCGTTATTGTCTATTCTACTTCAATTTTTTGTAATATCATCAATAGCTTCACCAGTTTGTGAGTCAGGACGCCACACTCTAAGGCCCTGGAACTGGGGACCAGGCCTGATGTGCACAGAACCACCCCCTTGTTACCTGCCCCCTGCCCCCTGCCCCCTGCCCATCCTGTAGCGGGACAAAGAAAATGTCTGTTGATGAATGAACTGATAGCTCGGCCCTGGGCCAGGCGTCGGGAAGACGTGGGCGACACTCAGATCTGGTTTGATTTTCACGGTGGGGATTCTGCTACGTCCTTTGGCTCCTGCTCTGAGCGACTCGGGGCGGAACCCATGTGTCTTGACCACGTCAGCCTTTGTGACCCCTTTCTTTCCACAAAAAGACACCAGCTTCCAGCCTGGAGCCCTCACTGGGCAGCGGTTTCCCCTGAGCCGTGAGCCACACGGGTCCGTTCTAAAACCCCGACCTCCTGGTTGTCCTTGAGCTGGGAGGGCGGTGGGTGGTCCCCTCCAGATCCCGTCTCCACATTTTTCTGTGCTCCACTCCCTCCACGGAGGTGTGAGCTGAGTGGACACCACGGATGGGCGCTGTGTCCCCGGCTGCTGCCTGGGCTTGGTCCTGAGAGGCCAGCGAAAGACAGGAGGGAGGAGGGAGTGTGACCAGGGAAGTCATCCCAGGCTGGCTGAGGCTCTTGGCAGAAGCGACTGCTCCCTCAAAGGTTGTCTAACTCGCACGCTTTGCTTCTAACTCAGGGACTCTCCCTGCCCTTGACCCTGTGAGCCACAGGTGTGCTCCTCAATGCCGACGTGAGCTCCAGACCCCCGCATTGGTTCCGGGGTCTCCCGACACCCACCTCCTTGTCATTGGTCGTCGGGAGACATGCTGACCCGAATCAACCTCAGGTGGGCATGCTGGCTGAGACACCCTGACCGAGACACCTACAGACTAGGTCCACTTCCTTCACTGACGTAGAAGAAGGGGCTAGTGCAAAAACCTCAGTCTGCCCAGAGAACCGAACCCACAATGTACGCGAGGCAAACACAGAGCCTCTGATCATAACCTCCTCCATCAAAGAGTAAAGGAGTTTAAAACAACAACCACCGAGCCGGTCTCTGTCCTCAGCCTCCTCCAGAGCCGTGAGCACAGCTCAAGTCTCAGGGAAGAAACAGAACCTTTTGCCAAGAGATGGAAGCAAGGTTACAGATTGATGGCCAAGGGGCTGGACCCACCTGCAACCTTCTTTTCTGGGCTCACTGCATTTATTGGAGGGAAAGAAAGATGCTCGGATGGGGTTATCAAAAATCTAAAAACTGGAAATTTCGTATAAAAATCCAAACTTCAACATTGTCTTGAAATGGAAAGGAACCAGTCTGCCTGAACCCCTCTCCCCTCCCACCTCCTAGGGGCTGCACCTACCATCTCCGGCTTGGTTCTGCTATACCCGGTCCCCCGGCTTTGACCTAGGGAGCCCAGAGGAAGGGAGAGAGAGAGAGATAGGCAGCGATCTGTGCCGACCCTACGACCTCTTCGGCGCTCAGACGTCTTGCGATCCTAAACTGGCTCACGTTCAGCCACGTTACAGGCTGGGGTGCCTGCAGGGCACCAAGCTGCCCCCCCCCCGGGATGTGGGAACTCGTGAGTGTGCTCGTGCCCCTCCTGGTGAGCAGCGGGTCCGCAGATCAAGACTTCTTGAGGGGTCCCTCCCGCCTAGAACCGCGTCTCTTCAATAACCAGTCTCCCGGCACCACGTGGGGGTCGCCAGGAGATTTCCCTGTACATCTGTCAACTTAATCCACCCCTTTGTCTCCTCGTCATCTGAGCCAAAGCAAGAACACGCTCTAATCTTTGATTTATAGCGAAGTTGTGCCGCCTGACTTTCATGAAATCAGGTGGGACTAAGAGGCAGGCTTCGCTTTGATCCCCAGAAGCCGTTGGTTAAGACCCACTCGATTTCACGGTTTCTTTTTATTTTTCCTAGTGAGTTGAATAAAAACGAACCAGGCACTGCTGGCTGCCAAGGGTATTAAATTGGTCAGATTGTGTTGACAGATCTGTTATGTGGTCCCAAATTTTACTGGAGAAAACTTTTATTTCTGATAGAAACATTCACAGCACTCGCTGTTGTACCCGGGGCTCCAGAAACTTAAGTATAGAGCTATTCTGTGACTAATAAGGTGCTCCCAGCTCATTTTATGTTGCTGGGTGGTGACATTCCATTTACCTTGTGGGGGTCATTTCATCCATGAAATGGAGCAATACTTGCTCTCTATCTATATATATATCTAATATTTACCTACCTATATCTATACCTATAATATTCATACATATACTATAATAGCCATATATATATATATATATATATTGCAGGCACTTCACATCAAGGACAAGCAAGGTATTGAGTCACCAGGCTGGAAAAGGTGCCCGTTCAGCCCAGCTACAACCAGAAGGAAAAGCAGGAGCAGATGGATATCCCCTTGAAGTTCCAGTTGCTCTAATTCTCCGACTACATTCACCCCACAGGGAGACCTTGGCCGGGGAAGGGTTCCAGGCTGGGTACAGAGGACAGGGGACAGGCTGGGCAGCCTGCAGGAGATGGGGACAGGCGGCCTCGGCCAGGGGCCATCAGCCTCCTGCAGGTGGCGAGCCTGCCTGTTGCACCTGGACCGGCCAGCCGGTCTGCATGGCCACCCCTTGCCCTCTCTGGGATGTCCCTCAGGCAGAGGATCTGTGCTGGTTACAAGATCCACGAAGGGCAGAGGAGACGCTTGTGAAGGTGACAGTGTCAGGATCCTGGGTCCGGGAGAGCCCTCTTATCAAAGGGCCATCATGCCGCAGGGTGAAGGCTCTGACCGGATGGGGCATCATCACGCCCATACCCACGTGCGTGCACAGATCATGGATCTATTTGGGAGTGAGGGGGCCACCCTCGTTCAGGCTCTTCACTGCAAAATCAACAGAAACTAAACCAGAGAAAGAAGTAATGCTGTGTCTTGATTCTAACGTTGTGTTCCCAGCAAACATGACTCAACGGAAGAACAAGAACAGGGGAATGTGTGACCGCAACGCATGCAGACACATCGGAACACTCTCCTGGAAGCTGATGGAGTGCAGGAAGAAGGGGCTCTGTTTATAAAGACCGACTTCTGGCCGTCTGAATCACAGCCCCCGAGGTTGAAAGTATTCATCAGACGGGAGCCACTCCCTGGGACAGAGATCTGAAGGCTGAGTTTCCCCCCTCGGGGGGCATGGCTTCCAGTCCATTCCACCAGGTCAGGGGTCTGCATTGGCACCTAGGAGCTGGGGACCCAGGTGTTTTCCCAGGACAACATGAAGAGTCGCAACGCTAGTCTCTGAAGATCTGGGTCTTGGAAGGGGTGGCGTCTGCTCACACACGTGAGCATCAGCATCATCCCGCCGGCACGGAGGGGCCAGTGGACGTTTGTGCGCACGCTGACGTAATTCTGTAAGGAACAGAAACCGCCCTGGAGGCGGTAGGACAGGGAAGAGTGATGCCCTGAGTGTCTCTCCTGGGTCGTTGAGTCCTTTCCCATAGAGTTAACCTCGAATGGGTGTCCCCTCCTAAACTTGCTTTAAAGTCAGGTCTCTCAACATCGCAGTACGGTGGGGACCATTAGTGTCTCCACTTGACAGATGAGGGAATTGAGACACTGGGCGGTTCAGTGACCGGCTCCAGGTCACCTGGGAGGTGAGTGGCCCCTGTGTGTTTTACACTCAGACATTCTGGCTTCAGAAAGAGGCTTCAATATGCCCCACAAGCTGTTGTTATTCAAGATGAACTTGAACTTCCTCCCCTCCATCCCTTGGCTCGCCGCATCCCACCAAGGAGAGAAAGCAGAAAAGCCGTCCAGGAACGGGTGGTCTGCGTAAGAAGACAGATTGGCAGTGTGGAGGGTCCTCCATGGCTCGCCCTCCCGTTGGAGGCAGGGGAGGGGTTTCCTCCATGCCGCCCTGGGGGGCACCCGGGAGAGCAGTCAGAACTGCCAACATCAAAGTGAAGGGTGGTCCCTTAGGACATCAGCCTTATCAAACTCTAACAGCCTTAATGGCTTGAACAAACAAGCGGTGGGGGGTTGGGGGGAAAGCCGGGACCAGGGAATTAACTGCTTAGGTAAAGAGGGGAGAGTTGTTGACTTTCAATCAGCTTTTGACAGAAAAAAACCAGTAACGTCTTAAAATAGAGAATCTACCTGAAGACAGAAGATCTGGAAATGAAAGTTTCCCGTCATGCCAGCCGTGGTCACTGTGGCTCGGTGAGGGTTCAACGCTGGCAGCAGGAGGGCCAGAGGGAGGCAAGGACACTCAGGATCATGGCCACCCAGAAAACTGACCAGCCTCCTCTCGAGCTGGACCAGCCTGGACTTCCTCACCGACTCGGGTGGGCGATTTGCATCAGAAGAGCCGCCTCGGAGGTCCGGGGCGGAGGAGGTCAGGCTAGAACCGTATCTCCTTGCCAGTGCTTGTCTCTTCGGTCCTCTGTCTGCCCTGTTATGGCCTGTCTTGTTTTAACCAGGTATCAAGGGGTTCAGGTAAACACACACCTTACTTCTGGGTCGTGGTCAGCATTGTAGGACCACCCCAGGTCCTTGCCTTTCAGCGCCCCCCCCTCTGTTCACCGTCCCCCTCGCCACGGTGCCCTCCCCACCACAGGCCCCTCCCTCTCTGACACGGGTCAGGTGCACCCTCCGTCTCTGCCTCTGAAAGGTACACAGGTGGTCTGTACACAGGTGTGCGTTCCAGTCCCTTAAAAAGGCTCCATTCCAGGTCACGTGGTTCCCTGTGTCCACACTCAGGACTAGCTTCGAACAAGCTTCCCCTCCCCAGGATGCTTTGAGCCCCTCCGGTTTCAGCTGACCAGTTTTGGTGCCCCCAACCCAACCCCACCCATGCTGCCCAGAGAGACCTGGGCGCACCATCGCCCGATAATCACTCAGCCCCGAGGTTTGGATGCCTGAACGTTGTCGTCCACCCCGACAAAAGCCAATGGATGCACCGCGATTTGTCTTACTTTGGTTCTTTTTTTAATCGTCCACATATTAAAGCGAACACGGCAAAACATGCTGTTTTATTTTGTTTGGTTGTTTTCCGCCTCTTCAAAGCTTTGAAGTTCCATGGAAAAATTTCAATGTCCTATTTATAAATCTACTATTTCATAACATTTCTTTTTTTTTTTGTATTTTTTCAGAGCTTGAAACAGGGAGGCAGTCAGACAGACTCCTGCATGCGCCCAACCGGGATCCACCCGGCATGCCCACCAGGGGGCGATGCTCTGCCCATATTGGGGCGTCGCTCTGCCACAATCAGAGCCACTCTAGCGCCTGAGGCAGAGGCCACAGAGCCATCCCCAGCGCCCGGGCAAACTTTGCTCCAGTGGAGCCTTGGCTGTGGGAGGGTAAGAGAGAGACAGAGAGGAAGGAGAGGGGGAGGGGTGGAGAAGTAGATGGGCGCTTCTCCTGTGTGCCCTGGCCGGGAATCGAACCCGGGACTCCCGCATGCCAGGCCGACGCTCTACCACTGAGCCAACTGGCCAGGGCCTATTCCATAACATTTTAAGAGGAAGTTTTAACAAGTGAGTGGACGAAATTTCTTTAAGTATACCGCTCACAAGAATCAGGGGATATTTCAAAATAAATAGGAAGCTATACAGCATCCCCTGATTTTTGTGAGCAGTATAGTTCGAAACGCGTTCGTAAATTGAATGCATTTGGCTTCTTTTTAAGCAACAGTCTCTGCCTCATTAACATGGAAAGTGCTCTTAAATACTTAAACGGGCCCACGTCAACCTCATAAATAAACTTAATGGGGGGATTCTCACATTCCCTTAAACACTCCCATCTTGCTGAGACTCGGGTAAATTATCTCGTGCTTTTCAACTTAAAATTGCAAATCTAAAATTAATTTCTCACCTCCATTGTAGCCGGAATTCCAAGGCTAAGCGCTCACCCAATGTGACAAATTATCTTAAATATTTAAGCACTTTACATATAAAATATCACCCAATCGTGAGGCTTAACACACGTACACACAATATTAGTAAACCAGCTTGATTCTTTTTATTATCTTTTTTGCGATCAATCTTCCTGGATTTTAGACTAAGGAAATAATTTTACCCTATTCAGGACATCAAAGTTTCATTCAGGTCCCAAGCAAACAGAGAGTTTCATCATCCCAAAATAATTAGAATTTTCTGTTCCGTGGGCTGAGGTTGCCCGTTGACCATCTGAGGGGAGGGGCAGCAAGGGGAACTGAAGCCCCCAGACACCTCGGTGGTTGTTGTTCTCACCCCGATGACCACGTTCAGGATTTTCCGAGGATATTCCAAGTCCACACACACCCTCTAAACCAGGGGTCCCCAAACTTTTTACACAGGGGGCCAGTTCACTGTCCCTCAGACAGTTGGAGGGCCGGACTATAAAAAAAACTATGAACAAATTCCTATGCACACTGCACATATCTTATTTTAAAGTAAAAAAACAAAACGGGAACAAATACAATATTTAAAATAAAGAACAAGTAAATTTAAATCAACAAACTGACCAGTATTTCAATGGGAACTATGCTCCTCTCACTGACCACCAATGAAAAAGGTGCCCCTTCCAGAAGTGCGGCGGGGGCCGGATAAATGGCCTCAGGGGGCCGCATGTGGCCCGCGGGCTGTAGTTTGGGGACCCCTGTTCTAAACGGAGGTCAGTTTGAGCCTGACCCTCCCTTCCATCCCTCCAGCTGGCTCTGCCATCTCTGGCTTCTGTGGACCTACTGACTCCTCTCTGTCCATCCTGAGTCCTCCCTGCATTCTCCCTGCCTGAGAGGGTCACTACTTCTTCAGATACTGGGGAGACTCCCTCCTGGATTCCCTCCACCCCCATCTCCTCTGCTTCTAGCCACTTCATCTTTAACCCTTTGAGTAGTGAGTTTTTTGTTAACCCTTTGAGTGAGGACGTACATGAATGTTCGTACTACTCAAAGGGTTACATACCACGCTCACTCCAAAGATACATCCCGTGGGGGTTTTGTCCAGAGGCTTTTTAAGAAGATCAGCAGGATCTTTGGACAGCTCCCCTTCTTTATTGTGTTTCTACTTTAGTTTTATTTCTATCATTCTTTTTTTTTTTTTTTTTTTTTTTTTTTTTTTTTTTTTTTTTTTTACAGAGACAGAGAAAGAGAAAGAGTCAGAGAGAGGGATAGACAGGGTCAGACAGACAGGAACAGAGAGGTGAGAAGCATCAATCATTAGTTTTTTGTTGCGCATTGCAACACCTTAGTTATTCATTGATTGTTTCCTCATATGTGCCTTGACTGCATGCCTTCAGCAGTCCAAGTAACCCCTTGCTCGAGCCAGCGACCTTGAGTCCAAGCTGGTGAGCTTTTGCTCAAATGAGATGAGCCCGCGCTCAAGCTGGCGACCTCAGGGTCTCGATCCTGGGTCCTCGGCATCCCAGTCTGATGCTCTATCCACTGCGCCACTGCCTGGTCAGGCTCTATCATTCTTTTATGTTCCACTGGGGATTGGAGTGCATTAAGAGGAGTATTTACAACGATTTCCATGTGGTATGGATTAATTACACTTCCTAAAGCCCTGAGACAATCATTCATATCAATACATTTTCTTAACCGATAAGTGGCGATTTTCCCGACATGTTGTGTTGGGTTCTTTTCAACCAGGGTGAAATAAAACCATACAGAAAAATATGATCATCATTATAAAATGTCTCCTTAACTCTAACCCTACAGTGACCTACTACCATCTCAGCTCTCGCAGGGCTAGGGGAGGGCGGGGCTTCCGGGAAAGAGGGGATGTCAGTGCTTAAATCAGGGGAATTCCAGACAGACCATGATGGGATGACTCACCCTATTACTAGTCAGACACCAACTCGTTCTAAACCTTCAATTCGATGGCAAAAATCCGTTTCACCATTCTTTCTAATCTCACCTTTAGGGCTATTTTTATAGACAGCCGTACGATTAATAGAAAGAAATGAAATAGTCACATATAAACACCCACGACTCACTAAAACGAGCAAAATGGTATACACGGTCTTTCTTTTTATCTTGTGAGAGCTTACTATTTCAATAAACCACAGATGCTATCATTACTTAGGGGTTGCTCAAGATTTTTGCAACCGCTGGACGCCGTGGAAGTTTGAACGAACACCCACAAATCCTTGGACACTCCTGTCGGCAGGAGATAGGCACCTCTGTTCCTGCTTCCACTTGAATCTGGTGACTTGCTTACACCCAACAGATTGTGGGGGACGGGGCATTGCATGATTTCTGAGGCTCTGTTAGAGAAGGACCAGCTTCTTCCCTGTCCACTGCAATGCACACACTGGAGTCCCGAGCTGCCCAGTGAGAAATCCAGTTCAATCTGAGGCCACCGTATTGTGGTGGGAGGGAGCCCAAGCTGCAGGGCTTGTCTGGAGAGGACGTGCCAACCACCGACCTAAGAGAGATTGGACTCCAGTCCCCAGCCCTGACCCCTCCCTCTAGGAGCCCCACACATCACAGGGCAGAGACAGACCTCTCCCATTCGCCCTGTCTGACTTCCTCACCTATAGAAAACCTGGGTGAGATAACATGGTTGTCCTCCACCATGAAGTTCTGGGGTGGTTCATAACCGGGCAAAAAAAAAAAAAAAGAAGATGTTTTCAATTTTGAAATGATTATGGTTTTACAGAAAGTTGCAAGATCAGTCACGTGTGCCTTTTACCAAGTGACTCCCAAGATCATACAAGTACAGTACAACCGCAGACCAGTTGTGGACGTGGCTACAACACATAGACCTGGTTCTAGTCAGTGTTCCTGTTGAACTTTATGCCCTAGGAACCCAGTCTGTTCTCTCCACATAGGGAGCTCTCTGTTGCCTGTTCTATCCCCTTCCCTGGACTCTACACCCACCCCATCCCTAGTCCGACCCCCTCCCTTCACTGGGACCCATGTTTGAGGGTTCGTCACCTCTACCGTGTACCTGGCGGAGCGGGGACCCCTCCTTTGTGTCTCCAGGACACCTGTGCTGCCCACATTGTGTGGCCGTTATGTCTGTGGCGCTATCTCTCTCACCATAACGGGAGGACCAGGGAGGGTAAAGGCGGGGCTGGGTCTTCCTCATCTTGAGCCACCCCCCCCAGTATAAACCTGTTCTCATTTATTTTGAAAAGAGACAAGCAGGGTCCTTGAGGAAACCTTGCTCATTGACATATCCTTCTTCACAGACCTCGAAAGAGTAGCTGCCTTAACCAAATACAGAGCGTGGTGGGGCGTTTCTTTTATTTGAGAAAGTTGTGTCCTCGAATAAAAGCACCCATAAGTGGGTAGCCAGGAAACAACGCGCATGGTCAGGTCAAAGAAAATAGCAGGGGAGAAAAAAAGCAACTGTATATTTACCCAAAACAACGTATTGTCACATAAGAAGGGCTCTTAGAATTCAGGGCTGATTCAGCCAAGTCGATGGAGGCTCTTTTAAGACATGATTAAGTTATTCACACCCAGTGATGTTTACTCTCTGGCTACCTAGGCATTGAAAATGATATTCTTGACAAGTAGAAAAACACACTCCAAGCCTTACTTCCAAAGAGGCAAAAAAACCCCAACAAAACCCCAGCTTGAAAAAACATTATGTGCTTGTACAACCCGAGGGGAACATGGACCGGGAACGGGCAGGCGGTGAGGACAGAAATTACACCTACCTTTGAGAAGCGACCTGCTTTTTTTCTTTATTTTGGTTGCTTCCATGAAGCAAAAGAGAAAGAAGGAAAGCACTTTGAGAAGGAGGGAGGGAGGGACCGTCTACGGATGATCTAGCAAAGACATCCCTGAGCCTTTCTCGGGGACTAGCGAGAAAAGCAAAGAGAGAGGTTCTCCTGGGGGCGGCCATGCCATGGAACTCATTTGTCTGTAATCGATGCCACAAATGTTAGAAATAGACTCGGGAGGCATGCCGGTAAATACGCGGATAACAGCCAGGAAGTTTAAATGGCTTTACCATTCAAGGATCTTACTAGTATTTCACGCATGCTGAACAGGTTTTTGTTTCAAGGGTGGCTTGCTGGAAATTCTAACGGCAGCCCTTTCCTGAGGACTCAGGGCCACCAAGTCTGCATGACGTAACCAGTGTACCACCTTAGGGTCCCCCTCAGAGTCACGCCACCTGCAACGTCAGGCTGCCAGTGTGCGCCTCCCTCACTTGGAACCAGAGTCTGTACAGATGTAATCTGTCAAAACGAGGTCTGGCTGGGTGAGGGTGGACCCTAGATCCAGTGACAGGCGTCCTCGTAAAGAGAGAACACAGAGGGCCAGGTCACGTGAGGACAGAGGCAGGCATTGGAAGGGGTGCTGCCACAAGCCGAGAGACACCAGGCAACCCCTCAGAGGCAAGAAGGATTCTTTCCCGAACCCTTCGGAAGGAGCGTGGCCCTGGTGCCGTCTTGATTTCAGACTTGCCGCTTCCAGGACTGGGAGCAGATAAAAGTGTGTTGTTTAGGCTGCTCGGTTCGCTGTCGCGTGTTACAACAGCCACAAGAAACCGTTATGATCGGGCTGCAGAGCCTTCTGTGGAACCAAAGGCACGTGGGTCTGTTGCGTCCCATTGCCAGTGACTGTCCCACAGTCACGCCCCTGGATGCTGACCGGAAGGAGGAAACATTCCTCTTGTCTAAGACTCCCGGGGGACTCACCCTATCTCTCTCGTGCGGAAAAGCACCACCCCAAGGGAACCGCCGTGTTTTCAGAACAGATCCATCCACATCCTCATCCTTCTGGGTCTGACCTCTCCCTGCAGAGAGGGGAGGCGGGGATACAGGCAAGGCTTCCCTTTGCTCTGCCCCCCCCAGCCAGTTCGTCTACCCACGGGAGCACAGAGCCACCGAGACAAAGCTCCCTGCAGAGGGAGATGTCCTGTGTGGCAGCAGGGGACCCAGGATGCCAGGAGCCACCTCTCACTCCCCCTGCATGTGCTGGGGCCACGTGTAACTGAGGGCACAAGGTGTGGGTGGCTCAGGTGGGGAGAACGGAGAACCAGGGGCGGAAGAAAAGGGGGCAGGAAGGGTTTCTCCCATGGAGGCTCTAACAACAAGCGGAAACAAGTTAGGGAGAAAGGTACTGGGTTTGTTTCCCAGAGTTGTGGGCACACGGGTGGCGTAGAACAGAAGTGTGTCCTCTCATGGCCTGGGGGCGAGAAGCACAAAATGAAGGTGTCCATGGGGCGTGTCCCTGTGACAGTGCCGGGGAAGGGTGTGTACCACGCTGCCTCCCAGCTCTAGGGTACCTCCACTTGTGCCAGGAGAACACCAGCCTTCCCATGGCATTCCGTCGGTCCCTGTATCCAAATTTCCCTTTGAATAAGGACACTGGTGACATGGGATCAGGACCCACCGTTAGGGACTGCCTGTTAACTAGTTACATCTGCAGTGACCCTATTTCCCAGTCAGGTCACATTCAGAGGTCCTGGAGGGGGGAGTCAAAACCCCCACACCTCTCCGGAGAACACAATTCAACCCCTAATAAGTATGAACCTCGACAAGGTATGCTTCTTTCTCTGCAAAGATTTCTCTGTCGGTGACCTTACAGCTACAGCTTCAGGGTATCAAGTTCAGTTCCCTCAAAAATCAGGCTCGTTAAAACTTGAGACGTTAGGAACACTCTGAAAACGCGGTACAGGGGACAACTCGGGTCACCTCTCTGCACCCCCCCGCCCCGCCCCTCGCTTTGCCAAGCCAGGATAATAAGATGGTGACCCAAAGTCGCTGTGAAGATGAAACAGGATAACGTGGTTAAGAACGTCCGTGACTTGGCAAGCCTCCACCGAAGTGCCGCCAGGTATCTCCAATACTAATAAAATATATTCTATTCCCCATAGTCTGGATACTCTGACCACAGAACAGACGCACAGGAGGGGCTGGTCGTCCAAGCTCAGTGATGAAGGCATTGACCGCCACCTGGTGGCGGCATCCTATTGTGTGGCTCCTCGGTCTCTGCACGGTAAGCCAACCTCCCCATGGCTTCCTCTCCAGTTATAAATTAGAGGGTGGAGGGAGGGCGGAGAAAAAAGGAAGGTCAAATAATTGTCATTGAATTCCACCACGGACAGTGTTAAATGGAAGATCAGGATGCTCAGGCTGAGGTGCCCAAGTTCAGTAGCCTTCAAGGACAATCGACTTGATCATTCCCTAAACCATCTTCCCGTGTCCCCGTGGGAGACAGACCTGGGGAGATGAACCTCGTCTGAATAAACTCTTTTTTCTAAACCCCCTCCTTACTTAGAGGACTTGGCAGTTGGGTACATGCTTAATAAACATTTGCAGAATGAGCTAATGAGAGACACACTGTTGAAAATATCAATGCCGTGGATTTATCAAGCAGTCAGCATGTGCCAGGTCCACCCTATGTGGATGGTCCACTGTAGGTGGGTTGTCTCAGCGGTCACGGGGGCCGGGGGCAGGTGACCATGCAAGGTCCTTGTCCAGAATAATCGTAGGAGATGAGAGGGGTCAAGAATCAGGACCCAATGACGACTTGGCAGAAGTTCCATTTGAAATATAGGCTTGCCCTGAGCCCCCCTGGCTTTTATAAATGCTTAGTTATCTCTCTGAAAGGGATTCCCCTGGAACAGAGCAGTGGGGAAGAATGGTAAACAATGTATAAATGCCCTTTAGGGGCAAAGCATATACGTCATCCACACAGGACGCTGACATCCTGGAGAGGAGGGGATCTGAGGTACAGGGGAGAACCCCGCCCCCCCATATGTTCCCTGGAAACAGGTCGGTCTCTGAGCCCCGAGCACCCTCCACTTTATGGCCATGGGCAGCACCATGCGCTCACAGCTGGAAGACATGGTCCATGTTCACCTAAAGACACACAAAACGAGCAAATTCACAATATCACCCGGGCACACAGAAGCCACGGGATCTGAGAGTAGCAGAACCCTCACCGTGCTGAGTGGCTCCGAGACCAGCAGCGCACCTGAGCCCAGCGTAGTTCATGCCCCAGCCACACAGATTGGCGGGTTTATCGGGGTGACAGGGGTATGATTGTTGTGAACCAGTGTCACGCCAATAAATGCAATAATAAAGAAAACAAAAATAAATAAAACCCATGACTAATTTGAAAACCCATGATCAAAAAAAAAAAGTCTAAGCAGGAGCCCAGACCCAAAAGACCATTGGCCATCCATATCCCGTCCAGGGCCAGACGCATGGCCTATGACAAACTGACCAGGTCAACAGCAAGGTGACATTGAAAGGAACAGAACCAGTGTAATCAACGCAAACCTGGGAACGTGAATCATTCTCCTAATCTTCAAGCTGACGTGTTGGATGTGTGCAGTGAGGGCTGAGCACTCCAAAGTTGAGCTCTGTCCCCATACAAGTCAAGAAAGCCACCCAACAGCCCTGGCTGGTTGGCTCAGTGGTAGAGTGTCAGCCTAGCATGTGGAAGTCCAGGGTTTGATTTCCAGCCAGGGCACCCAGGAGAAGCGCCTATCTGCTTCTCTAGCCCTCCCCCTCTCCTTCCTCTCTGTCTCTCTCTTCCCCTCCTGCAGCCAAGGCTCCATTGGAGCAAATTTGGCCTGGGCACTGAGGATGGCTCCATGGCCTCCGCCTCAGGCACTAGAATGCCCCAGATGGGCAGAGCATCGCCCTTTAGTGGGCATGCCTGGCGGATCCCGGTCGGGCACATGTGGGAGTCTGACTGCCTCCTTGCTTCTCACTTCAGAAAAATATGGAAGGAAGGAAGGAAGGAAGGAAGGGAGGGAGGAAGGGAGGGAGGGAGGGAGGGAGGAAGGAAGGAAGGAAGGAAGGAAGGGAGAAAGCCACCCAACCCCTGCAGGGAGAGGAATGCCGGACCTGTTTGTTGTCACCTGTGGGGCAGTGCAGGCTCTTGCCTCGCCCTTGAGCAGATCTGGGAATGTGTGAAACTTCCAGAAAGTGGTGGCACCCCTGCCCTTGGGGAACATATGAGCGGTGTTAGTGTCTCCCCTACTGCCTGTCTGTCTTCCCAGTTTTCCTCCTTCTGGGTCCGGGACCTGGATGGTCCTGGCAGGTGTGTCCAGCTTGGAGACCCGGAGTATCTGTACACCTCTGTCATGTTGGGCATCCTTGCTCTATTCGGTGCTCAGAACACCTGGCACCACGAGCAGTGTCTGCAGGGTCTGGAAGCCCCTCTGTGGTGCGAGAGCAGCCCCCCTTTTTGCACCTGCAAACGAGGCTTGCCCAGAGAGAGGGTACAAGGGAGGCAGGCACCCCCCCCGCAGAAGACAGCGCAGGGCAGGGCGGAGCAGAGGAGGGAGGCACTTGGGGGGTGGGGAGGAGAAGGAGCTGCTATTTTTAAGCAGAACATTCTTTCCCCTGCAGAATCCACAGCACTGGGCTGGGAGGGAGGCGAACGCCGGCTGGAAATGGATGTTTATTGACAGCCAAGTACTTGTAAATGGAAATCTATTTTTTGACTTGAGCTAAAAACCAAGTCCTGCTTGGAGGGAAGAGAAGCCATGATTGGCACCAGGCTTTGTTGATCTTGCCCGGGTGCCGTCTCCTGCCTGCGCAGAACACGAGGCAGGTTGGGTTTGTTTATTCGGGCGGGGCTGTCTCTCCCTCCTTCCCTTGGTGAGGTCCTGGTTCCAAACTTCTGGCGGCACTCTGGGTTCCCGGAGCCCCACCTCTTAGGAAAAAGTCACCTGTAAGATGGTGTTGTCACCGCTGAGCTCTTGCCCCAGGGAAGACACTGTGAAGAGTCCAGAGGGGGAGGGATGCAGGGGGGGGGGGACAGATTCTGTAAGCCCGGAACTCGGGGACTATCCTGAGAGGGGCCCCAAAGATGTTCTCCTACTGAGTCTCCTCTTCCTTTCTTCCTCTGGAGTTTGAACATGCTGAGACAAAAGACAGCAAGTAAACGGTGGCCTTGAGTACCCACAGAGCCTAGGGAGTGGGGAACGCCCACCCTTCCCCCTGCAGGTGTGCCCACACCAGACTTCCTCAAGCCCGGGGCTATCAGGCAAAGGGGATTCGAGCTTCGATACTGATCAGGGTGCCCGTCAGCTGACCTGAGGACAAGGAGAGCATCTTCCTCATTGATCCTAAGTGCAATCCCCGGGGTCGTGGTTCACACATGATCACTCACCTCACGGCTTCAAACTGCATTACGTGTATCACCGAATGGTTTTGGAAGTCCTAATGTCACATCCTAAAGTCAGGCAGTGTGCCTGTTGGGGACTCTGAGAGAGGATCTGCTATATTGATTGCCCGGCCCTCTGGATGCTGCCTGGTGCCCTGGCTCACAGCCCCACCCTCTGTTGCCAAAGCCAGCAAGGCGGCCTCTGTCTCTCTCCCCCTGTCTCACTCTCTAATCATATTGGCTTCTGAGTCCGGATCTCTACCCTGCTGACCTCTCACTTACCAGAATGCTGTGATTCCATCAGGCCCTCTGGATAATCCATCCAGGATAATCTCTCCATCTCAAAATAAATGTAATCACATCTGCAAAGATGCTTTTCCACACAAGGCAACTGGTAACATAGTCACGAGTTCCTGGGATTAGGATGTAGACTTCTTCAGGGAGGACCCCGTCCAGCCTCCCGTTATACCCAAGGGCCACGAAATGCCTGGAAACCATCCTCAGTTCTAAAACAATCCCCGGCAGTCAGCCAATACCCCCCGGTGTCCACATACCCCGCTCATCCTCAGAAAGGAGATGACACCCCCTGTTGTGCATCCGAATAGACAAAGACCACTGAGGAAAGCCACACCGAGCCCCCCAAAACCCTGTACACATGTGCCCGTGGCAGTTTCCTATGCAAAAGCCAACACGTGGACCAGCTCTCTGTTCCACTCCTGACCTTAGACTTGACTGCTCATGAGTCCCCTACCAACCCCCGGGGTCGGAGAACTGTCCCCATCTCTCCTGTCTGCTCCAGCCCTCTGATTCCCAAATGAGAAAAAC
Organism: Saccopteryx leptura; assembly: GCF_036850995.1. Taxonomy (NCBI): domain Eukaryota; kingdom Metazoa; phylum Chordata; class Mammalia; order Chiroptera; family Emballonuridae; genus Saccopteryx; species Saccopteryx leptura. Next base: position 249,618,283 of record NC_089504.1, read on the forward strand.
CATCTGCTCCCCGGAGGGGCGAACATCAGCATGGCCCTTCCTATCCATGCCGGCCGCCTGCAGGGGCCGTGTCCCTGGTGGTCAGAGGCGAGGTGTGTCCCCAGCGGCTGCTGGCCGTAGGACGGAGTGACAGACAGGTCGGGACTCTCCTGCCCCTCGGAGCATCGTGGGGGCCGCTTATGTGCATGCACTGGCCGCCAGGCCCGCCTGTGCCAATCTCTCGAGTTTCAAGCACCATCTCTTCAGAGGACTGGCAGATGACGGAGGGCCCCGCACTTTAATACCAAGGTAATCCAATCACTATGACAGGCGGCCCTTCCGAAGGACACGGCAGCGAGGGTTCTGCACACCGAGGACGCCCTGAATTAGTAAAATTAGTAATGAACGTGGGGGGGGGGGGGCGGCTCCCAGCAGGCCACACAGAAAAAACAGCCTCTCAGCAAATAAAGGAGCTTCCCTACTCCCCGATCCCGGCCGGTGCAGCGGCTGATGAAGTGCCCTTGACGGAAGGTTGAGATGTGCCCAGGCGGTGGGGACAATGGGGCTGAAAACACAAACGAAGACGTGAGGGCAGGAGAAGAATAGGAAGCCTTACCTTTTGAATGCCTGCGAGTCAACAAACTTAAAACGCGCCGTCTGAGTGAGGTGACCGTCCTCCCTGCATGGTGGCGGCATGGTCAGAACGTGGCCGAGCGTGGAAGCCCGCGGGTGGCCGGCGGGGGGCTCGGTGAGGCGCGGGCCCAGGCACTGCCGGATTCTGATTAGGCGTGTGAGTCGGGGCTCAGAGAGGGCGGCGGCAGCGGCCGATTCAGCAAGAACGCAGACAGAGCTCTAAGGCCCTGAGAACGGGGAGACCCCGCCTGGCCAGCGTGCTGGCACGCCCACCGTGAAATGGCCGTGTCGAGAGACTGAGTTGGGCCAAGGAGAGGCGAGGCGACCCAAACACACAGCCCTGGGTAACGCAAGGAACAATCCTCGTGGAGTCTGCCTCAGCCCACGTCCCCCAGGCAAGCAACCCCGACTGGCGTTATCTGCACATGTCACGGCCTGTTGAATGGCAAAGGGCGTTTTGATTCCATCGTGAGGTCAAGAGAGCTTCGGTGTGGTGCCTGGGGAGGCTAAGCTTGCTAGAGCTGGGGCAGACTTTAGTGCAGAATCGCGTTCCAACCCTAGCTTGGCAGCTGCTAGCTTTCCTCCGTGGAAAACAACAAGCCCAGGTACAACATCACTCACCAACGTCGCCCCAATACATTAAAAACTTATTTTCTGAAGTGTGTATTCGGCGTTCCTGGAGCACGCAGGGGCCGCGTCCGTTTTCAATGAGAGTCCTATACAAATGCGTCATCAATTCCCAGGTCAGTGCTGGGATCTCCCGGCCAAACACTGGTGGGAGTGACCCCTCAAGACAAACCCCAGCCAAACTGATTTCACTGGCCTTTTCCTCCCACAGCGTTGAATGAGGAATCGGGATGGGGAGGGGCAAGGATCTCATTTCCCCCACGACCTGTGAGAGTCCACGCAGAACAGCCTCCGGTGTAATGAGGGGAGGGGGGGTCTACTTCCAGAAAGGCCAAGAAGAGGCACTGCCATTCCCGCCCCCCTCTCCCCTCCCCAGTCAAGGAGTAGAAAGATTGTATTCATCCATAATAAAACATCTAAAATAAAATGCTCTGGGTAACAGAAGACAGAAGAGCCACCAAGTACAAAATAATCACATTTCCCACCCGATGAGAGAGCGAGTAACTACAGAGAATACACGAAACAAAAACAACATTGGATGTGATTACTTACATGTAAAAAAATATTTCAGAAGGAACATTTTCTTGGTCCTTTCCCTCTATTTCATAGATCTGGAATTCAGTGGTCTTTAAGTCCAAGACAATCTTCAGATCAAACAATTTGTCACCCTCCCCACCCCATAGCTGACCTGGCAAAGTTTCTACCCTTGTTTGCATGGCCAAGCCAATCAATCACCTACCCATCATTTAGGATGATCTATTCGTAGAACATGCTGGACGTGGTCTTCAGCCCAGCCCCACAGCCCGTGACATGCACGGCTTGACCAAGGCGCTGATCATTCTGCCGCCATCTCCATCGCCTGACCCTTTCTCCGTGCCCCACCCCCACCCCGGCAAGTGCTCACATCGCGAGGCTTCTGGTTGGGTTTTCCCATTGCTTCCCTTTGACCTCTGGGATTCTAGACTCCTTGTTTGGGAAAGCCTTGCTCACTAGTGTAATGTTTCTTTTTTCTTCTAACAGTGTAGTCCCCAGTGCTACATGTATACTGTATCCAGCCGGGTTTGTCATGCTGCATGTAACCAGTCGGACTCCTCATGCTGCATGTGACCAGTTAGATCCCTAACAGAGGTGGATGAGATGGAGCCAGCCTTGGCATTCCGAGTATCCACGCCGGTTATGTAAAAACCCACCCTTCGTCCCCGTGATTTCATCTCCTTCGACTTCCAGTTCCCATGGCTGGTGTCATGACAATGTTTTTCATGGACCTCTTTGTGTTGGTATCGATTCTGTTTTAATTACTGCAGGCACTCGAATAAGAAGGGAAATGAAATCAGAGCAAACCCAGTACAGTAATCATTTTACTCTTTAAAAAAAAACAAAACGTTTCTGGAGTTTTCTCACTTTTACTTCAAACTGCATGAACTTTGAAAAAAAAATTTTCTTTGTCTGGTCTGAATTCAGTAAGTGTCCTATTAGGACCCTAGCAGAGCAGCTTTGACGACCTAGATTACCCTGGGGGGCGGGGTGATGACGTCACGATGCCCAGTCATGCTATAAAGAAGGGCATCTTGTGGGCACCCCGAGACTTGCTGGCAGAGTTCTAGAGTTTTCTTTATACAATGCACACACTCACTTATTCTTATTTACCTCGGTGCGCTTTATGACTTTTGCTGCTATTGGGAAGGACATATTTCCCCATTATGTGCGCCTGCAAAACAGTATAAAGGACATAAACGTCGGCAAAGAGAAAGCAAAATCGTTCTCGTTTGCCGATGATGTATTTGTAAAAAAAAAAACCAGAAACAAATAACCCAAGAGAATCCACTAAAATGCAGCAGTAAAACAGTAAGACCATTAAAAATGGGGGTGCCAGATATATATATGTATATAAATATATGTATACATGATGTGTGTCCTATAAGAATTTTGTCACCCTAAGTTACTTTTCCATGTAAAGTAACTTGTATATATATATATTTTTTTACATAAAAGCCTACAAGTCACACACATTTTGTTTTGGAAAACTTGTCCTTTTTGTTTAGGCATTATTTCAATGCCTACATTTTCACTGTTCTGATCAACTTATTGCATTTTAGCGCTCGGGGCCTGTTAGGAAGTGCTATTTCTATAAATCGCCCCACGCCCAGAAAGCCCAAATGCATCTTCCTCCGATGGTACTCTGCATCTGAGGCGCACGCAGAGCTCCCAGCCCACGCTGACAGTCCCCCCAGGCGGAAAGACGTTCGGGAGGACACGGAAGCAGAGGGGCATCAAGGATGCGATGGCTGGGCCGTCGGGAGGGCCGAGTGTCCGTGACCTGGATGCCGAAGGGCGGGGGTGGGGTGGGGTGGAGTTCTCAGCGGCAGTCCCTCTGCAGAGCTCGCTCCCACGGACGGCCTCTCCATCTCCGTGTCCATCTCAGTCAGGACAACTCTGTAAATGCGGCTCAGCAGGCCCCCACCTGTTCCCCCCTCTCCCCAGTCCGAGCCAGGTCTGATTCCGTGCAGCCACGGTGCTGCTCACATAGAACGCCCTGCCCCGCTGCTGTCCTCTGGAAATCTGCCATTTTGAAAGCCGGGCCCTGCATTTTTATCGTGTACTACGCCCCACCCCATCCCAATTTACATAGCTTATCCTGGATGTCACTGTCAGGATAGGCTAGACCTGGGCTCTGACCAGGGCACGGCATGGTGTCTGCTGACACTCAGGTGCTGGCCCCACCACCTGGGCGTTGGGCAGCTCGTACACTTCTGGAGCTCTTCCCTGAGACCCACCTTCTCCTCTCCACCAAGTCAGACGAGAGGTATCCCTGCTCTGCTCACACTGTCCTCTGTGACCCCGACCCCACTCACTCAAGAGTCCAGTCCCAACAGTGGCCCACCTTCCTGGTCCATAGTTGCCCCTCTGACATTTTCCTCACCAACTCTCTCCCTGTGACAGCTGCCAGCCTCCTGGCTGTTCCCCAGACACATTGAACAGGAAGGGGTCTGCCCCAGGGCCTTTGCACTGATCGCAAATGCTCCTCCCAGGTCTCCTGGAGGCCCAGACCAATGTGATTAAAATTAGAAAGATTCCAAGGTGAGCAAGTGAAAAATACAGAATCCCAATTAAAGTCAAATTTCAGGTAACAACAAATTTTTCAGCATAAGCATGCCTTCGATATTTGCACAGGACATATTTGTATTAAAAATGTTTCCCTGTTGTATTTAAAACTCAACACCAATTCCACCCACCACCAGGGGGCTCTTTTTCCTCCTTTGGACTTACTGCCACCTGACCTGCTATACGTTTCACTATGCACCTGTGTTAATTATCTGCCTATCCCCCGGTCAATGCCACGGTGAAGGTGGTCAAATTGTCTTCCTTTTGGCAAAGTTTAGAATCAGGGGTGACCAGCTGGCTGCGTGGGGTGGTCACCCAGGAACGTGTGATTACCCACCAGGCCGTCGGAGCAGCCAGCCTGCACCTTGTGCACGGAGGGGCCGGGATAGCCAGAGCAGAGAGAACCAGGTAAGAGAGAGAAGTCCGGGCTGGCCAGTTCCTCAGCCTCATTCCAATTCCTTCCTGACGCTGCCACCTGGGCACCTACCCCCCCACACCGGTTCCCCACAAATGCAGCCCTTGAGTAAAGTCTGCTTACGCTAACTGCTAACTGCAGCTGGCTACTGTCACCTGCAAACAGAGGGATCATCTTAGCCAACAGGGATCCCAGGGAAATACACCATAGAACCCTCTCTACTGTAACTCAGAAACCCTCCCTTTCCTCCAACCACAAACTGTGCAGCGAATTCCTTCTTCCTGCCCTGGGGTCACCCTGACTGCCGACCGTGGAGTTACAGGGACCTTTTTTTCTATAGAGCCTCTCCAGAGCCACCTGGGGAACAAAAGCAGAATTCTGGAGGCGGGACCCAACACCAGAACGTTTTAAGGTGCTAAGTTCTGATTGCAACGGGGATCTTGAACTGTTTTGTGAATGGGACCATGTCCACCGTGGCCGGCTGGGCATCGGCTGGGAATGTCCAAGGGCTGGGCGAGCAGCCTCTGCCTTAGAGATGATGTTCACGTGCTTCGGGCGAGAGGTCCAACTTCCGGAGAGCCTCTCGGGTACGTGGGGTGCTGCGCCCCTCCCCTGCACGGCAGCCCACCGGCCCTGCATCTCCCTGTCCTGTTCCTAGTGCTCTTGCGGTGCCTCCTCTCACCTCCCCCCTCGCTCTCCCTGAGGCTGGCTTTCCTCCTAATTGGCTGCTTAGCAGCTGCTATGAACTAAAAAAGAAAAAAGAGAAGAAAAAAATCCAAGGAACCAAAACGGTTGCGGCTCAGCATAAACAGACTCTTGAAGTCTCCTGCACAACAATATTACAGAATGCATTTCCACTTTGCGGAGTCTGTTTCTTATTAGCCACATTTCCTCGAAGCCTTCTTGATTGTTGGGTGCGGCAAGTCAATGACTCCTGGTTTCCCGTTCAAACGGGCTCAAGGGCAACGTGAAGGGGTGTGGGGGCAGGTCTGGCCACAGGGTCCCGCCGGTGCAGGTGCCCACACGGTGTTCTCAGAGTGGTCTGTCTGTCCATCTTCCAGCAGGTGTGTCTCCCGGGTCGGCAGAGCTCTGGGGACCCCCGGACAGAGCTTGCCAGGCTGGTGCAACAAGAGACCCAGGGCCCATGTGCCTCTGCTCACCCGAGCCTCAGAGCTAGGAGCAGGAGAGCGAACAGATGGGAAGTCCTGGGAGCTGTGGGCAGCTCTGCAGCCAGGAGAGGGGTGGGTGGGTAGGCACCCAGCAGGCAGGCTGGGAAGGAGGCAGTCCAGTCCTTCAGGGAAAACTGAGCAGCCTCGCTGGAACGGGAGGACGGACTGCCGAACCAGAAGTCAGGTGCACACAACTGCGTTTAATCTCTCTCTCCTCCCCGGACCTCCTCTGTCATGTACTTGTGTGTACTGGGAAGCCGGAAGTGGCCCCAATGGGGGCTATTAATGCAGTTTGGGTGTTAGGGAGTGATTCTACTCCTCCTTGTCTGGATGTCTCCGTGCTGGAAAACATAACATGAATGTCAGGAAACTCAGGGAGCCTTTGTTGTCGGCTGCCGCAGAAGGCGGGTTGGAGCAGGGTCCTTCTGGGTCCTCAAAGCACTCTGGTGACGCGGCGGAGAATCCCTTGTTGGAGACGATGGGTGGAGATGCTCTCTGCACAGTGTCCCTGGGTCTGCATCTCCGTGAGCCTGGGTAAATCCCGACAGTGCTATGGGTTTCCGTGTCCTCAAATAAAACGGTGAGGACCGACTGACCCCTCCGACCTCCTCACCCCCAGCCCTGTTCATTGATTGTTTCATGAGCATTTATTGGGACAGGCATGCTGACATCTGTTTCATTTCCTTGAGATCAAGGGGGAAGGTAATAGGTAGAATTACCCTCTGTCCCGAGGTTGTGACAGGTCAAAGCATGGACCCAACATTGTCACTGCAGAGCCCCCAGGAGACGCTGAGGCCCATGACCCACATCTGGGCTCCAGTCACCCTGCCCTAGAAGACGAGACCACAGCATGTTTCCGGCCCAGGACTCCACTTTGCTGCCTGGCCTCCCCGTGGCCACGGTGGACCAGACCCTGACTGGAGACCTGTTTTGTTTTTTCTTTCTTTCTTTCTTTTTGTATTTTTCCAAAATGAGAAGGGGAGAGGCAGAGAGACAGACTCCAGCATGCGCCCAACTGGGATCCACCCAGTATGTCCACCAGAGGGCGCTGCTCTGCCCATCTGGGCCATTGCTCTGTTACAGCCGGAGCCATTCTAGCACCTGAGGCAGAGGCCATGGAGCCATCCTCAGTGCCTGGGCCAACTCTGCTCCAATGGAGCCTTGGCTGTGGGAGGGGGAAGGGTGCAGAAGCAGATGGGTGCTTTTCCTGCGTGCCCTGGCCGGGAATTGAACCCCAGGACTTCCATATGCTGGGCCAACACTCTACCGCTGAGCCAACTAGCCAGGGCTCAGTGTTTTAATGTTCATCACACTCACCTACTTTGCTAGTGAATAATACACGTTCTTGCGTCTTCCCCCTTGTGCTGTTTTGTGTTACGCAGGTTAGCCCGATTTCTTTGAACCTCCTTCAGGAGAACAAAAGAGACCACACCCATGCCATTGAGCACCATCTAAGTAGCCCCTCCACACCATCTCAGCTTACTCAGATGTTCTGCCTTCACCGCAAAAATAAACAGAAGGTGACAGATGGCATTTAGGTCATGCCCAGTTCTTGTATTTTTTTTTCTCCTGACCCCAAGGGCATGTCCTCTATGAAACATTTTTTAGGCACTCGTAAATGGGGCCAGATAACATTAAGAGCATGGCACTGGAGATCGGAGGCCGTAGGAATCATTTTAGAGATGTTCCAAACACAACGGCGAGGAGTCACACACGTTTCCAGGTGCTGCCGAGAGCTGACGTGGCCAGATTCAATCTTGAGATGCTCCGGAAGAAAAGCGTCGTTTGCCAAGCCATGGGTTGAGATGAGATTGATGAATTGAAAAATATTAATGGTTGACGGTGTGAGTCTATGGGAGCTGTGGGGGGAGAGGTAGAGCACGGGGGGTGGCGGAGGCGGTCTCAAAATAACATCCTGAGATTCTAGGATACACCGTGCCCAGTTGACACAGTACTTGGATGTAAAATTTAGCATCAGTGTGGGTCAAAAACAAAGTTAGTGCATTTGAATTGGAACAGATCCAAAGCAATGTGACAATGGGAGAATTTCAGCATGTGGGTTCATCCGTGGTTTCAATGGGAAGTATAGCACAGAGTCAGAAACCCAAGGGGACCCCAAGACCCACATTTAGAGCAGAGTCCACAGCCAGGGGTTCATGGTTCAGGCTCTGCCAGCCAGGTGGTTCTTGCAGATTTGTTCCACTCCCAACCTGTAGCAAGACGCGTCCACAGGCGGGCAAGGCTCCGCGCTAGAGAACCTTATTTACAGGATGTCAGGTGGCTGGATTTTTTTTTTTTTTAGGTGAGAGGAGGGGAGATAGTGAGGCAGACTCCCACATGCATCCTGACTGGGATCTACCCAGCAACCCATCTGAGGCTGATGCTTGAGTACCGAGCTATCTTTAGCACCTGAGACTGATGCTTTCATACAAACCAAGCTATCCTCAGTGCCTGGGGCCACACTTGAACCAGTTGAGCCTCTGGCTGCAGTAGGGGAAGAGAAGGAGAAGGGGGAGGGAGAAGGAGAGAAGCAGATGATCACTTCTCATTTGTGTCCTGACCAGGGTTCAAACCCGAACATTCATATGCCAGGCTGATGCTCTATCCACTTAGCCACCAGCCAGGGCCAAGTGGCTGGATTTAACATGGGCACTGTTGTTGGCTAACCTCTGATTCAGGAAACAGTCATCTATTTCTGTCTAGTTTGCTTTTTTAAAAAAAGTGTCTAGAAAAATATAATTAAAAAAGAATATATCACCTCTTCTCCACCCCTGGGCAGAGACGGGAGAAAAATAATAACATGCTAGCTTGCGAATTTCATCAGCACTTGCGGGAAGTAATTTCCGGAGTTGGACACTGACAGTCCAGGCGCAGGGAGAGAGGTGTGAGCCTAATTTCAGAGTGGCCGAGGGAAAGAAAAGACTGGCCATCTCTGCAGGGAGAGGCTGGGCGAATTCTTCCTGCAGGGTTAGCAGTAGATCGGGGTTCAGAGCGGGGTTGGCCCAAGGCAAGCAGGGCGTGGGGAGGGCCCGGCCCAGCTGAGGAGGAGCTGAAGCCAGCCGCGCAGAAGTGTCTGCGAAACCCTTTAAAAATCAGGGCACCAAGTACCTGGTGTTGAGGTGTCCAAGGCTCTGAATGGTTCAACGCACCCTCCCCCGAGGTCTTCAGCAAAGTCTTTGAAAGGCTTTGGGGGTGGGGTGGGGGGTTCAAGTGGAAACTAAGGGAAGAGGGGGGGATTTCCAAACCCAGGATATTCTGAGGACAGGCCAGCCACCCCAGCCGTGAGATGTCTCACAAGTTGAACTAAGTTGGCGGGAGACAGAGGCTGAGCCGGCAGGATGGAGGGGACTTGTAACGTAGGAGACCCGCCGAGCGGCCCCCCAGCCATGGGCTGGAGCCTGTCCAGTGTGGACCCGGCAGAACCACAGAGAGCAGCCTTCCTCTGAGTTAACAGGAGGCTGCTGGGCTGGCTTGCTCCCCTGTCTGTTTATTAACGAAAAGCACTCGTTTGATTGTGACTGTGGCTTGGACCAGGTGACTTCACACCGATCACCATCTCCCTTCTGTGGAATGTCCCTGGGTCCTCTCTCCAGCTGCCACCAGCCCAGAGGGGTGGGGACAGGCGCCACTGGAATATGCCCGGCCAGCCACCCCGCCGTGGACAGCCACCTTCCTGCTGCTTGTTGGCTGGCGCAGTTCTAACTGGGTAGGACCCGGGTTGCGCCAGGCGTTACACTTCCCACCCAACTGCACGCAAAACCCTGTAACTTCAGGACCTTGAAACTGGAAGCCAGCTCGTCCTTCCTAACTCATCCCTGGACTTCACGCCTTTTGCATGAGAGACACAGCTCTGTGTGCTGAGCGAGGCTTCTGCTCTCGGTCCTGAACTTCCTGTTCTTGAACTGCTTCTCCGTCAGCCCACGGGTGTGCCACCACTAATGATGAAACAAATCCTAATTGGCCCATGGGGAAAAAGTGTCACCAAGCCCAGTGGCTCCTGCTGTTGTTACAGCAGGTGGAGTGGAGGAGTGTGGATCACGTCACCCAGACCTGGTAGTCACCAACACCTACGAGGTCCCAGTCCTGCTACTCGCGATGTCCACCAACCCTCACCCAAGTCCTAAGAGGTTGCCGTGAGTGTCCCTGACTTCTAAACACGCGAAAAGCCCAGAGACGGCATCAGATTCTCCGAGTCGCACTCTTGTGAATGGAGACGCAGTCCGTTCATTTCTTCCCTTGGGCCCCACCAGCCGGGCCAGCCCTTGGCCAGATGCCCCCAGGATGGAAAACGGTCAGCACCTGCTCCTGGGGCCTCAGATCCGAGGGTCAGTTTGCAGAGAGGGAGAGAGATTTGTAGGCAAGGAGGGTAAGTTTTGCGTTCTCTGACATTTAAAAGGGCAGGCGTAGTATTTACGCTCGCGGTGCACTTTGGATGGCCATGCTCTTTGAAGACAACTCAGGTGACATTTACTTACTTGTACGCTTAGGTTTTACGACACCCATGGATGATGCATAATTCATGCCAGAAGTCACCGGGGCTCAACAAAAATGAATTTAGTTCATCCCTTCCCAATGCATTGTCAAACACACACACTCGACAAGACGTGGGGACCCCAGCCGGGTGTGGATGTGTGGAAGGGCCCAGCAAAGCCAGGTCAAATATTTCACTCTGGTCCTTTTGGGAGCCTTCCAATAGAATTCTTCTCATTATGGAGTCTCAATATTTTTTCTTTTTTTTTAATTTTTGTGACAAAGACAGAGAAAGAGACAGAGAGGGACAGATAGGGACAGACAGGAAGGAAGAGAGATGAGAAGCATCAATTCTTTGTTGTGGCTACTTAGTTGTTCATTGATTGCTTTCTCATATGTGCCTTGACTGGGGGGGGGGGGACTACAGCAGAGTGAGTGACCCTTTGCTCAAGTTAGCGACCTTGAGCTCAAGCCAGCAACCTTGGGCCCAAGCCACCAACATGGAGTCGTGTCTATGGTCTCACGCTCACGCCAGTGACCCTGCGCTCAAGCTGTTGAGCCTGCACTCAAGCCAGATGAGACTGCACTCAAGCCAGATGAGCCTGCACTCAAGCTGGCAACCTTGGGATTTCGAACCTGGGTCCTTTGCGTCCCAGTCCAATGCTCTATCTACTGCACCACATCCTGGTCAGGCTCGATATATTTTCTTTGAAATAAATTGTTATTCATTAGGAGTGAGCAAAGCTAGATGTTGGCACTATCAAGAACCAGAGAAAACAAACTAAGATAGCTTTCCTGTGAGCTGAAATTTCTATGCAAAGCACAGCATTTAAAAAGTACGATTAGTACTTTTCTTACAATGACGACAGTCTTTGCCACGGGACAGTCGGTGTGTTTCAACCAGTTGAACAGTCCACTGCTTACCCAGTGATGTCGGCAAAATAGCAGAAGCAGCTTCCTACCGTCCCCCCTCCCCCGTCTGCACCCTCAGGTGCAGTGAGGGCATTACTTACAATCGCCAAGATGAGAAAGCAACCTAAGAGTGCGTTGACAGGTGATTGGATCAATAAGAGGTGGTACCTATGCACAACGGGGTATTATTCAGCCCTAAAAAATAAGAAAAGCTCATTTTAAAAATTAGACAATCTTAAGGCGGCCTTGTAAGCTCTGCTCTAAGCCCCTTAACCAAGGTTAACAGTTTTTTGCCATTTACAGTGACAAAGACTTGATTATTAAACCCATTTTTCAGATGGCACAACAGAGGCTCAGAAAAGCCATGTGACCAGCTGTCCTCCGCTGGAGGGGCAGCTCCCCTCCTGCCTTCCTCTCCCACCCATGCCCACCAGCTTGGTCCCAGCAAGGTGCTTCTTGCCCCTGTCCGCCCTGTCCTACACTGTTACAAACAAAGCAGAAGGCGGCTTTCTGTGTGGGAACGACCTCTAGCAGTGTTCCCTCCTATTTTCTGCTGTTTCCCTAAACATCACCAGGTACCAGCAATACCTCCAGATCCAGACCCCAGCCCGCCATCTGGGTGGAACCCTGTCCTGAATACCGGGCAGCCCACTGCAAAGCCCACGGGCTACGAGCCAGTTCGAGGACAGCCACTCTGAGCAGCAGCATGTCCTGTTAGACAGGAAACCTTAGTTCTGAGATTCACTACGCAAAGCTTCCAGCTCTTTCTGAAGCTCTAGACCCTGCCCCCACCCACCAGAGCATCTCAGCCACTGTCTGGGGTGGGAAAGGGAGGGACATCACTGTAACAGCTGGCTGTGCCTGGAAAAGGCCCTGAGGGGCAGGGGAGTGAGGACCACTTCCGAAAGAGAAACCCATGTGCCAAAACGACCAGAGAAAGTATAAGAAGAATGAAAAGAGAGTGTGAGAAAGAATTCGTGAGAGGAGACGTTTTTCCATTCCCTTCATTGAAGGAAGCCAGTCTTGTAACTTTGTCACCTGGCCCAGCCTCAAAAGTAGATAAGAAGCCTTTGATTTCTAAAGAATTATTATTATTTTTTTAAGCAAGAGGAGAGTAGGCAGAGAGACAGACTCCCGCATGCTCCTCGACCAGGATCCACCTGGCAAGCCCACCTGGGGACGATGCTAGAAATCAACCAAGCTATTTTTGGCACCAGAGACTGACACACTCAAATCAACCAAGCTATCCTGAGAACCTGGTGCCAACGCTCAAACCAACTGAGTCACAGGCTGTGGGACGGGAAGAAGGAGAGAAGGGGGTGAGGAAGGGGGAGATGGTCGCTTCTCCTGCGTGCCCGGACAGGGAATCAAACCCGGGACATCTCTGCACATTGGACTGGCGCTCTATCCACTGAGCCAACCGGCCAGGGCCTCTAAAGAATTCTTAGACGTGAGTGTTGGGATTTTCCTGAAGGCCACTGGGGACAGCAGGTTCCTGAAACCCAAGTTAGACGACCGGGTTTGATGGGAGGAGGGGACAGATGGAATGATCACAGAGCAGGGGACATAATCACTCTGTGCTTTTCTCTCCGTCTGTCTGGGGCAGTGGTCGGCAAACTCATTGGTCAACAGAGCCAAATATCAACAGTACAACGATTGAAATTTCTTTTGAGAGCCAAATTTTTTAAACTTAAACTATATAGGTAGATACATTCCTTATCAAGGTAGCACATGGTATTTTGTGGAAGAGCCACACTCAAGGGGCCAAAGAGCCGCATGTGGCTCAGGAGCTGCAGTTTGACAACAAGGGGTCTGGGGTTTTGGTCACCAAGGTCTCCCATGAGTTCGACTGCCTCTATTTCTTCAGGAAGAAAAAGAAATTTTCACTTTCATTGCTTAACTAGGAAATAATTTTTAAAAAAATCAATCGACGTGACAAGGACATTTTTAAAGGCTAATTTAGCGAAAATTATATAAGAAAATGAAGAAAGTCATTTCCCCCCCCCCTCTCCACGCATATGGATCTGAGCTCTATTTATATGCAAATGTTGGAGACCCGGAGCCTGTTTTATGTGTTACACTTTTGAAATAGCGCCTATTTCCTAAACCTTAGATTAATGAAGTTCTGATAAAAGAGTGAGCCCTTTCAGAAAGGGCGTTTGAGAAGCAACATTCCCGAAAGTAAATTTCCTAACCTGTTTTCCTTTCCCTCGGCATGAAAAGCCGCAATGAGTAATTTTGAGATGCAATCTATCCTTTGATTTCCCCCGCATGACTCTGTGACCGTGTTGCTCCTTTAAGAATAAAAAAAAGTTACATTAAAAGAAACAAACAAACAGCAGCGTCTTAGAAACACACCCAAGCGGGCGGGCGGCCCGTGTGCTATGGCACCAGCTCTGCCTGGGAGTTATCTGCAAAGTTGCATCTGGGTAGTGACCTTCCCCGCCCCAGGGAGAGAGCATATAATGAAAATGAGCTGAATACTTTTTGTTTTTAATCCACAGATGTGTTAAGAAGAAACTGTAACGTGCTTGGGAGAATAATTCAAAAAAAAAAACACCCAAAAAACAGTCTACCAGTGAAAGGTGCTCTTTGGAGAAAGTCTGCCTCATTCTTAACCGCTGTGCGGCAGAAAAGCAAGCCATCGGGGTAGAGCAGCCTTATTTCTGTGGCTCAGGGTGAAAGCCGGGCAGCGGTCCTTCACGTGGTGTTCCTTGCGATCCAATTCACAAGGCGGAGGGTGGGGGGCAGACAAGTCAAATCCAGCTCGGCCAGTGCCAACCGACCAAGGGGAAGTCCGCCAGCGGTCTAGCCAGTGGTCCTGTAGGGAGTGCTCATGTGTCTGCTTGTATATTGGGGTCTTTTGTTCTGTTTGCTTTTTCTAAAATTATTTTTATTTATTCATTTTAGAGAAGAGAGAGAGAGAGAGAAGGGGGGGGAGAAGCAGGAAGCATCAACTCCCATATGTGCCTTGACCAGACAAGCCTGGGGTTTTGAACCGGCGACCTCAGTGTTCCAAGTTGATGCTTTATCCACTGCACCACCACAGGTCAGGCCTGTTTGCTTTTTCTGTCTGCAAAGACGAGGTGTGTGTGTTCCCCTTAGTTGCCTACGCCGGCTCCCAGCCCTCATTGTCTCTGTTCCTTCCTGTGAGCCATTGCAAGCAGAACTCCAAGAAGCAGGGGCGTCTGCTTAGCGGCTGACCTGCAGATGTCTCATCTGGGTGCTCAACACCATCCTCGGAGACTGCCCTGGTCCGTAAGGCAGCCCCCGGCGCTATGAACGAGACTGGTTCAGGAGGTTTAAGTATTTGTAGGCACAGACAGATAAAAATAAGTAGTATTTTTATTAGGACAAACACCTAAGTCTCAGTTGATAGGGAAACGTACCTGTTCTGACTGACATACAAGTTCAACTTAAGAACAAACCTACAGTGCATTACATCTATGCAATGGAATGCTACTCGGCCATAAGAAATGATCACCTACTGACGTTTACAACAACATGGACGGACCTTGAGAACATTATACTGAGTGAAACAAGTAAATCAGAAAAAGCCAAGTACTATATGATTTCACACATAGGTGAAGTGTGACACTGAGACTCATGGACACAGATAAAAGTGAAGTGGTCACCAGGGGGGAGGGGGGAATGAAGAAGGACAAATATCTGGTGACAAAAAATGATTTGACTTTGGGTGATGGTGACACAACACCATCAGCAGTTCAAATGCAACAGAAATGTCTACCTGAAATCCATGTATTCTTTTTTTTTTTTTTTTTTTTTTTTCTAAACTTAGACGCGGGGAGGCAGTCAGACAGACTCCTGCATGTGCCCAACTGGGATCCACCTGGCATACCCACCAGGGGGCGATGCTCTGCTCATCTGGGGTGTTGCTCTGTTGCAACTGGAGCCATTTTTTAGTGCCTGAGGCAGAGGCCATGGAGCCATTCTCAGCACTCAGGCCAACTTTGCTCCAATGGAGCCTTGGCTGTGGGAGGGGAAGAGAGAGACAGAGAGGAAGGAGAGGGGGAGGGGTGGAGAAGCAGATGGGCGCTTCTCTTGTGTGGCCTGGCTGGGAATTGAACCTGGGACTTCCACACACCAAGCCGATGCTCTACTGCAGAGCCAACCAGTCAGGGGAAATGTATGTATTCTTATTGACCAATGTCACCTCATTAAATTTAATTTCTAAATAATAATAATAATAAAAACAAGCCCACAGAACCTATCTTGTTCATAACCCGGGTACTGTCTGTATCTCCCTCGGGTTCTGTTTCTCTAGTTGAACCCTGACTGAGATACACTTTCAGCTGAAAATAAATTCATCCAGGTATTACTGAACTCACAGCATATCCAGACTGGATGCATTTAAAGAGGGGAGGGTGGGGCTGGGGGTGCTGGGTGGGAAAGGTGAAGGGATTAGGAGGTACACCTCAGTAGTTACAGAACAGTCACGGGGACGTGAAGTCCAGCACAGGGAATGTAGTCAATAATATCATCATGACTACATACGGAGCCAGGTGGGCACTGGAAACATCAAGCTTCTGACTCAGGACCAACTAGAGAAAGCCAGTTATGCACCCGAACCCATCACAGTAGATGCTCGTGTCTTGCTCACCAGCCTCCAGCTTCCCCAGGTCAGCAACCTCTCCGGCCCCAGCAGACCCGAGCCTGCCCTGGTCTCCGCCGTGAGCACCCTTCCATCTGCCTTCCCGTCTCTGCCAAACCTGGGGGTGGGGGTGGGGCCTGACTAATAAACAGCCCAGTTGTCTTCATCTGCACTACCTTCATTTCTGTGGCTGCTACCTGTTGCAGAAAGCATCCCTCCTGGGTGTGCCTTCCTCCCACTAGCGTATCATAAAGGCACACGCCGTTTGTAAACTGGATTCCCTCGTTATGCATCCGCACAGTACCAGTTTTCCCTGCCAGGGAGCACCTACCACAGTTGTTACTGCATGAATAACTGTGACATGAGTTGTTGCAATGCCTGTCTCAGTCCCTTGATTCCATGACGGACTGTCCAGGAGCTGAGTGGAGTCTGTCCATCCCCACATCAAAAACCTCTAACTTGGCCCTGGCCGGTTGGCTCAGCGGTAGAGTGTCAGCCTGGCGTGCAGGAGTCCCGGGTTCGATTCCCAGCCAGGGCACACAGGAGAAGCGCCCATCTGCTTCTCCACCCCTCCCCTCCTTCCTCTCTGTCTCTCTCTTCCCTTCCCGCAGCCGAGGCTCCATTGGAGCAAAAATGGCCCAGGCGCTGGGGATGGCTCCTTGGCCTCTGCCCCAGGCGCTAGAGTGGCTCTGGTTGTGACAGAGCAACACCCCAGATGGGCAGAGCATCACCCCCTGGTGGGTGTGCCGGGTGGATCCCGGTCGGGCGCATGCAGGAGTCTGTCTGACTGTCTCTTCCCGTTTCCAGCTTCAGAGGAATACAAAAAAAAAAAAAAAAAAAAAAAAAAACTTAGCCAATGAAAGATAAATGAATGACCTCGATATCGGTTCACTCTTCTATGAAAAATAGGAAATGGATCCTCAGAGCCCACGTGAGCCACCCCAAAGCCCAAAGCCTCTGCTGGTAACCGACGAGGGAAGTTACTCTTCAAACGAACATCACTTCCAAGCGGTCCTCACGAGTCTGCGCACGGTGCCTCCAGCTTCTGCTGGAGAAATAAACAGGTCGTGTGTGCTCCGGCGATGACTCACATTCCATCGATTGCAGTCTCTGGACGTGACCGTGTCTCTGGTCCATTTGAATGTGCTGTGGGGCCATCACCTACCTCATTCAAGCGGCCGAGCGGGGCACACGGCTGCGCCCAGCCCAGCTAGACAGAAGGCCCCGTGTGGCCAGGAGCTGTGGGCTGGCGTGCATAGGGCTGGCTGGGCTTCCTCCCCGAGTTCAGCATTAATACAGTTACCTCCTCGGGGCAGGGACTGAGCAGGTGAGCTCAACCAGTCCAGGTGGGGTCAGGTCAGACCACACCTACCTCCTGTACCAATCATGTTGGTGAAACCGGATGGGCCTGGCCCTAAGTCAGGTAGGGTTGTGGAGTACGGTCCCTCCTCTGGGAACGGGAGCTCAGTGTCACGGGGGTTCTCTTGACACTGACCCCCAGTCTGCTGTGGATGGTTCAGATGGATGGGCCTGTGGTCTCTAATCATGAATGTCTGACAGACAGATCCTCCGGCAACTGTGGTGCAATATTTGTCTGAGGCAAGTGTCTGTCTGGCCTAGCTGAATATTTCAGGTTGGGGGGGGGGGGGTTCTTGCTAAAGGCAGAGGAATAAGATAGAAGGGTCAGCGGTGAGGACCTTGATCAGATATTTGAGAGTGATCAGATATCAACATTGGACATTTTTGCTACAACTGGACTAAGCCGGCCAAGGAAAGGCCCAAGGAGGGGGCCTGACTCAGGTGTGATCAAGAGCAGAGTCTTGGTCATCTCTACAGAGCAGTCTGTCCCTATCTGCGCCCCACCCCTGCCACCCCCAGCCCCTGGCAATCACTAGGCTGCTTTTTTGTCTCTATCGAACATTATTATTCTCTGTAGAATAACAGAGACCTCAAGAGCTAGGCTATCTGTTCTCCCTGAACCAACCTACCATGTCACTCATGTCGAAGCAAACAAAAATGGAGTCACTCACGTCAGGGACCAAGTGGAGACGGACGGTCAGCGCAGACACATAAAGGAGACTTCACTGGACCGCGTGGGCATTCACAGCTCAGAAATGAGCAGAGGTCGCCAGTGCTCCCCGCACGCCGGGTCTGTTCACACCGTCCCTTACGGCCTTGTTCCTGGCTCAGCCACCCCGATCCAAGGAGGGGACCAGACCACTGGACGACCAATAAGCTGGAAGAGCGAAATCAACGCCATATTTATCCCAAGAAACTCCCATGGTCGGCGAGCAACCCAGACGCTTTGCTGCTGTAGCCTTGAGTTCCTCGGCTTGCAGGTTCAAAGCCTCTCAATCCACTCCTCTTTCTGCTCGGTATATGCCTGTCTGCAAAGCCTGGATTCTGACAACACTCCCCACCCCCACTCAGTGGGCCAAGCCCTCCTGCAGCTGTTTTATCATCGTAGACCACAGTCTCTCCAACAGTGATCCCTGAGGCAGCGCCATCAGCATCACCTGGGTGCTTAGTACAAACAGAAAACGATTGCCTTCCCCCACCCCTTAGACATATTGAATTAAACCAATGTGATGCTTATCAGTCTAATACGCTCTCGGCTTTGAGGCGCGTGGTGGAGCATTTAGGGTTTAAACGTGTCATACCTGCAATTTCTTTGGAAATGGTTTGATGACTGTTAGGTATGGACACAAAACGAAGTCAACCACATATGAACGGCTGCTGAATCCAGGTGACGGGGATATGGGCTGTGCATTGTAGTCCAACCTATAGTGTGCTCAAATATCGACAATAACATTTATGTATATGAGAGAGAGAGAAAGAGAGAGAGAGAGAGAGAGAGAGAGAGAAGGGACAGTCCTAGAAGGAACACACTCAGCCTCTCTTTAGCCGGGACTTCCTGTCTGGAACACTCCCCATGGCAGGAATTGTTCGTTAACTTCCTGAAAGCCGCCTGCCCCCTCTTTCCTGGCTTACAGGAAGGACCCTGCTTTGATTGAGACGTGCCAAGGGGCTCAGGGGATAAATCATAGTTGCTCTAAACCCCTCATGGCAATACCATTCCTCCTTGCCAGAGACTCACTTTCCCATCCTGCTTTGCAGTCAGGGGAGCACATGACCCTGTGTCCTTGGTTACAAAGATGCATAAGGGAAAGTGTGCTGTCACTGTTGTGTTTGCTAACCTGTTACCCTCCCCACCCCTGAATAAAAAGTGGCTAAGAAAAAGATAGTTCTCTTCTCTTCAGATGCTGTCACCCGAGAATGTGATTCACGGAGAAAGTGTAATTCACAGAGCAGTTGCAGCAATCTTGTGATCCTGAGAAAAAATACAAGAGAATTCAGAGGCTGCATGCAGGCAGAGGCGTTAGGAGTCAGATGGTCCTGGTGCTGCTCACAGCTCTGGCGTCCGCTGGCTGGCGGGCTGGCTGACCTGGGCCAAGGTGGGTTTTCACTGAACCTCCCTGGCACTCTGGGCACCTGCTTCTTCACTGTGCTGGTCTCAGAATAAAGGGAGGTGCTGTATGCAAAACATCCATCTCAGGGTTGTCTAGGATCCTCAATAGAGACAAAATACAGTGATGGCGATGAGGCTAAGAGGGTTAGAAATTTGCCCGGCTAATTAAGCAGGAAGGGAGCTGACAGCTTCTCTAACAGCCTCTCCAAATTGGTTGTTAAAATTACCTCTTCCTTGAACAACAAAATAAAAGATAAAAACAAAATAAAATTCCCTCTTTTAAACTTCCTGGAAACAGCTGATCATGTTTGTGGCCACTGGGATTGGGTGGCTCTGCCTTGTAGAAAGCTGTCCTTCAACACGGCTGCCCTGGGCCTGGGCCCCTCAGTACTCAGTTGACTTTGAAACTGATCTTTGCTATTAGTTTTCTCTTCCTGTTCAATTTCTCAATTCTCTTCTTCCATTAAAAAAGAAATCTACTGCTAAAATACTAAACAAAATACTAGCAAATCGAATACAACAACATATTAAAAAAATAATACATCATGATCAAGTGGGATTCATCCCAGAATCTCAAGGATGGTTCAACATACGTAAAACGGTTAACGTAATATACCATATCAACAAAACAAAGAACAAAAACCACATGATCTTATCAATAGACACAGAAAAGGCTTTTGATAAAATACAACACAATTTTATGTTTAAGACTCTCAACAAAATGGGTATAGAAGGAAAATATCTCAACATGATAAAGGCCATATATGATAAACCATCAGCTAACATCATATTAAATGGCACAAAACTGAAGGCTTTCCCCCTTAAATCAGGAACAAGACAGGGTTGTCCACTCTCTCCACTCTTATTTAATGTGGTACTAGAGGTTCTAGCCAGAGCAATCAGACAAGACAAAGAAATAAAAGGCATCCATATTGGAAAAGAAAAAGTAAAGGTATCACTTTTTGCAGATGATATGATCCTATACATCGAAAACCCCAAAGAATCCACAAAAAGACTACTAGAAACAATAAGCCAATACAGTAAGGTCGCAGGATACAAAATTAACATACAAAACCCTTTCTATATGCCAACAATGAAATATTTGAGAACGAACTCAAAAGAATAATCCCCTTCACGATTGCAAAAATAAAAATAAAATACCTAGGAATAAACATAACAAAGAATGTAAAGGACTTATATAATGAAAACTATAAACCATTGTTAAGGGAAATCAAAAAAGATATAATGAGATGGAAGAATATTCCTTGTTCTTGGTTAGGAAGAATAAATATAATCAAGATGGCCATATTACCCAAAGCAATATACAAATTTAATGCAATTCCCATCAAACTTCCAATGACATTTTTTAAAGAAATGGAGCAAAAAATCATCAGATTTATATGAAACTATAAAAAACCCCGACCTGACTTCAAACTATATTATAGGGTCACGACAATCAAAACAGCATGGGATTGGCAGAAAAATAGACACTCAGACCAATGGAACAGAATAGAAAACCCAGAAATAAAACCACATATATATAGTCAAATAATTTTTGATAAAGGGTCCAACACCACACAATAGAGAAAAGAAAGCCTCTCCGATAAATGGTGCTGGGAAAACTGGAAATCCACATGTAAAAGAATGAAACTGGACTACAGTTTGTCCCCCTGTACTAAAATTAACTCAAAATGGATCAAAGATCTAAACATAAGACCTGAAACAATTAAGTACATAGAAGAAGACATAGGTACTAAACTCATGGACCTGGGTTTTAAAGAGCATTTTATGAATTTGACTCCAAAGGCAAGAGAAGTGAAGGCAAAAATTAATGAATGGGACTACATCAGACTAAGAAGTTTTTGCTCAGCAAGAGAAACTGATAACAAAATAAACAGACAGCCAACTAAATGGGAAATGATATTTTCAAACAATAGCTCAGATAAGGGCCTAATATCCAAAATATACAAAGAACTCATAAAACTCAACAACAAACAAACAAATAATCCAATAAAAAAATGGGAAGAGGACATGAACAGACACTTCTCCCAGGAAGAAATACAAATGGCCAACAAATATATGAAAAGATGCTCATCTTCTTTAGTTATTAGAGAAATGCAAATCAAAACTGCAATGAGATACCACCTCACACCTGTTAGATTAGCTATTATTAACAAGACAGGTAATAGCAAATGTTGGAGAGGCTGTGGAGAAAAAGGAACCCTCATACACTGTTGGTGGGAATGTAAAGTAGTACAATCATTATGGAAGAAAGTATGGTGGTTCTTCAAAAAACTGAAAATAGAACTACCTTATGACCCAGCAATCCCTCTACTGGGTATATACCCCCAAAACTCAGAAACATTGATACGTAAAGACACATGCAGCCCCATGTTCATTGCAGCATTGTTCACAGTGGCCAGGACATGGAAACAACCAAAAAGACCATCAATAGATGACTGGATTAAGAAGATGTGGCACATATACACTATGGAATACTACTCAGCCATAAGAAATGATGACATCGGATCATTTACAGCAAAATGGTGGGATCTTGATAACATTATACGAAGTGAAATAAGTAAATCAGAAAAAAAACAGGAACTGCATTATTCTATACGTAGGTGGGACATAAAAGTGAGACTAAGAGACATTGATAAGAGTGTGGTAGTTACGGGGGGAGAGGGGAGAGGGAGAGGG
Organism: Saccopteryx leptura; assembly: GCF_036850995.1. Classification (NCBI taxonomy): domain Eukaryota; kingdom Metazoa; phylum Chordata; class Mammalia; order Chiroptera; family Emballonuridae; genus Saccopteryx; species Saccopteryx leptura. The sequence goes on from NC_089504.1 coordinate 249,640,371, forward strand.
GAAGGGGGAGGGGGAGGGGCACAAAGAAAACTAGATAGAAGGTGACAGAGGACAATCTGACTTTGGGTGATGGGTATACAACATAATTGAATGACAAGATAACCTGGACATGTTATCTTTGAATAATGTATCCTGATTTATTGATGTTGCCCCATTAAAAAAATTTTTAAAAAATTTAAAAAAAATTAAAAAAAGAAAAGAAAAAGAAATCTACAAAAAAAAAATCTACACCGAATGAATTTTAAGAATTTGAGGGAGCAACAGAAGCTGAAGCTCAGGGCTGTTTACGTTTCACAGAGAGCAAGAGCAGTCGGAACCCACGGCCTCACAGGACCCGCAAAGGCCTTGGGAGAGGCATGCATGTGTGACCACCAGCCCCGGCTGTGCAGGGTGAAGAATGGACACCTCGGAATGGAAGGGACTTGGCGTGAGTCCCTGTGCATCTGTCCACTACTAATGGCTCACCAACACCATTTCTAATCCAAACCCATGGCTCCCCCAGAATAGAGACTGCCTTCCTTAGCCTGCTGTGTGCTCAGATGTGGCCGGATGACTAGGTCCTGAGGGTTCTTCCCACGGGACGTGAACATGGTGCGGGTGTCGCCCTCAAAATGACCAAGTCCCTTGCAACCATGAACATGGGGACAACAGATGAAGGATACAAAGCCACCAAATACAAGAAACAAGGACCCTATGAGACGATATCACAGAGCAGGGCTGGCTCACCACGCAAGACCCCACACCCGCTGCTGAATGGCTAGGTGTGATAAACAAGATAAGAGGTAGACTTTTAATATCACCGCATGTTTGGGGCTCCCTGATGCATCAGTGTAGCCTGTACCCTGAATAACATCTCCGATTCGGCCCCTGGGTCGAGCCGTTGCCAGGATGGCATTCCATCATGGGTCTGGCTAAATAAGGTGCTATCCATACATCATCCCTTCTTTACAGATTGGGGGAAAAATAAAACAACAACAAAGCCACGTCTCATGAAGAGACAAGTGTCTAAAGGGTCTTGAACCCATTTCTTTCAAACACAAGTGTCCTTTCTGACCTGCTCAATGAAACAATCCTTGCTGTGCCCATAGAAATGCATATGGCACATCTGAGACGGGACCCCGGAGCCAGCAAATTAAGCGGTTGCTGAACGCCCACAATGACCTTGATCAGGCAGAGATCACCAGCAAAGGGGTAAAGAAGAAAAAGACATCCAGTTATCCTCCCCACGGCCTGGTAACAAACACCCACCCGACACAGTAAAAGATGCATGCCTTTGACACGCCCACCTCCACACGGATGATGGATTACCTGTGCGGAGCGCCGGGCTCATCCAAGGTGGCTGGTGAGCGATCATCCACTGCCACACAGAACAGATGCCCTCACCTGTCCGCCTCCGTTCTCACGGAAAAGAATGCCTCCTGTCACTCACAGCAAATATACACATGTCGCCATGAGTCCAAGGCCTGATTTTATTTTACTTTCTCATGTTAGGCTTGGTTCTGTGACACTGTGCCTTACCACTCCGAAAATGTCAAGTAAAATATTATAAACCTCGAGTGGTTTTTAAAAAAAAAAGAATTTCACCAGAGTCTCTGACGAACCCCGTGGCACGTTTCCAGGTTGGATCTGAGACCTCTGTTGTAAGGCAATTAACGCCCCGTGACCCACGGAGGCGTTTGCGTCTAACGGGGAGGAGAGGGAGGCTAAGGTTTATTAGCCTACAGAGTTTAAATCAGAGCCGATATTACTCTTGAAAACCTCTTAATTGATTGCAACGTCCAGGAAACGAGCTATCACATGCACACTAATAGATGGTATAGAATAAAGTTTAAACCATGTCCAAATATCTGAGGGCATGGCTTGTGTGTTTACTAGCCTGACACAGCGTTGAACAGGCTTCATTTGAAGAACAGGACCTCAATCCTTTTTTTACTTACTCCCGCATCCTGGGACAGCAGTCACCATTCGAAGGATAAAACTCAACATCCTCATTCCTTTCACTCTGAGTCGGAGTCAGGGGTTTGAAGGTGTCGCAGAGGGAGGAGCCGGTGGTCAGGAGCTGGCTTGCTCTCGAGGCAGACTGCCGAGTCAAAGGGCGTCCTGAAGGGTTGAATGGACACCCAGTTCATAGCAGCAGTCAGTGAATTTAGATGGTCACCCCTGCCCTCACTTTGGAATCAGGCTGCAGAAAATGGCTCAGGTGTTCATCTCCTTACCTTGAAGAGAACGGATCCATCCGTCCTAAGCAATGGACGGATGAGAGGTACCAGAAGTTCAGCTGGCTGAGGGGTGATTATGGGGGAGCCTCAGGAAACTCCTGAAGTGGGCTTTTGATCCCCCCAACACCCCTTCTCAGTGAGGTTCCCATCTCAGGAAGGAAAGGACCAGAGACGCTGGCGCCGCCTGGAGACCCATGTGATCGCGGGGCCCGGCCTTTCTGGGGTGGGGACACATCTTCAGCCACAGCTCGCAGCCTCTTTGCACGGGTCCCTTCCTGGCTCGCTGAGGTCTTGGTGTCCACGCAGACACAGCGGAAGGCATCTATCCCTGTGTGTCTCAGAAGTAAGCCGTCACTGGACTGCATCATACCACCGCCATTTCTGTTCCGGGTAGAGAGGATAAGAATGTCACAACACCCCCTCCACCTGCTCCGAGGACATCGCCCAGTGCTGACGGCATTAATCCCCAACCCCCGAGGACACACGTGGGAAACAGGAGCCGCGGCCCAAAGCCAGGGCAGCGAGACCCACGGCCCAGATCTGAGCCCACGAACCCCAACAGAGGGGCGGGCTCGGCCCCCAGAAAGGGTCAGAGACTAGCATCAGGGGGACACTGAGTCACAAAGCGGTCCTGTGACCAGCTTGGAAACTGTCCTTCCGTGAGCAGCGTGAGATCAGAGAGAAATTGAGAACACCTGCTACCATAAAAGATGGAAATAATATCACGACTGTGTCCCATTTCCTCCGATCCTCTCTCCCTGAGTGACCAAGGGACCGAATGAGGAAAGAGCCATGAAATAGTAAAAATACCGGAGAAAAATCTGTCCATACATCAAAACACTGCCTCACCTGCTTAGAAGACCAGGGCGTGAAAGGGGGCTTCCTGAGTTCGTGACGTGGCACCACACTAACTTTGGGGAAAAGAAACAGGTCACAAATGGTCCTCGACCAAAACAAAGCAGATTCTCTACTCTGAGGAGCAGCCAGATGCCCGGAGAGAAGGCACCTCCCTGCGGGAGTTTACATTGAGGTGCGGTTTGGATAAAATACTCTTGCATTCTCCAATATCGCAGGAGGAAAGCATGAGAATTTTAAAGAAGAGAGAGCAGTTACAACCAAAGAGGGAGGCTTTTAAGCTTCTACCCTCCTGGCTCAGCGTTCATAATAATTTGATCTCTGTCCACGTACGGCCACTCCAAGAACACGGGGCTCTGAGAACGCACCTGGGTCACTTCCCATCCCGTGTCCACTGACCGAGGAGAGCTGTGGGTGCCCCTGTACCACACACCTGGCTGGCCCCTTCTCTCTCTCCCAGGGTTTTTTTTAAAAAGTAAAATAAGAGCATATCTATTGGTTATGTATAATTTTACCCAGGTTAATATAGAATATAAACTTTAAATTTGGAAGAAATGGCTTTTTTTCCCCTCAGAGAATAACATAAGTTATGGCAGCAGGTTCAAGGTAAACAGTTCATGTCCTAGACCCATTGTCAGCAAACTCATTAGTCAACAGAGCCAAATATCAACAGTACGACGATGAAAATTTCTTTTGAGAGCCAAATTTTTTAAACTTAAACTATATAGGTAGGTACATTCCTTATCGAGGTAGCACCTGCACGTGCTATTTTGTGGAAGAGCCACACTCAAGGGGCCAAAGAGCCACTTGTGGCTCGTGAGCTGCAGTTTGCCAACCAGGGTCCTAGACCATCACCATTCACACGTTTTTCAAGTGACCAGGAAGTTCTAGCTCCCATTTCATATCAGACCCTGATACAGGGAACCCTGTAGATATGTTCTTATTCAAGAGAAAGAAGACACTATTTTCTTTTTTTTTCTCCAGCAAACATTCCCTGTCACACAGACACACTCTCTGAGGTATTCGCCTGACGCACAGCGCAAACCCTGTCGACTTGATATCCACAGGGAGCCGCCTCTGATAACCTCCACCTTGGAAAGCCCTGAAAGCATGAGCCAGCATTCTGGTCGAGTTTTTTAAAATCATCATAATTCAGAGCAAAACCAATTAACTTCCACACAGGCGAAAATGCGGCGCAAAAGTAAATATCCAATAATGGGATTGGAGAACCATTTCTAGAAATGAAGCGAAAAGTGGGTGATGCTCACATCTTCATCTTCAGTGCCATTCCGGGGCGGGCGGGGTGTCGCCATTTACTTTTCATTCTGGTGCTGGCAGTGTGAAGTTAGCATCCTCATCTGAGAGGATCAGAGGCCCATCCCAGACAAAAATGGGTGGGCGTCTTGGGGGGGAAGCCCAGCACAGATTCTGGTCTCTGAGCCCTACAGTGACCCATGTCCTTCTCCCATCTCAGCTCTGAAGGGCCAGGGAGAGAGAGGAGAGCTCATCTGGACTCCGCGAACCCGCTGGGCTGAGCTCCTGAGCACCCCGGCACCACAGCTGGCTCTAACCGGGTTCTAAGGCAGGTGGGGGCGGGGGATGCTGTTTTTCCATTCCTGTCAGTCTCTGGGCCCAAGAAGAGAGGCTGACCGGGCCGATTTGCAATGTATTCATCGGCAGGATGCCCACACATTGGGTGAGATCACCCTTTCAGCCCCCACGAAGTTCAGGGAGGGGAGGCTTGGTTGCCACATTTTGACTTACTTAAAGTAACTGCGGGTCCCGGGAGCAGGAAGATCCTGGAACCTGCAGGATTCCCGTAAGAAGTGCTCATCCACATTTATCTCCTGGGAAACCGATCCCAGGGGCCCGGAGGGCTCCTGATTTCACCGAGTGCCCGTGACATCCCTTGGAGAGGGCAGCCTCCAAAATGGATTACAGCGGCTGATCTAATATTCTATGAATCAAGCGTCCACGATTAGTCTGGAGTCTGTGCCACCTCTCCCAGAATGGGGATACTTTATGTTCCGACCCCACGGCTTCTCCTGGGCCCCCGAATCTTGGCCTGCAGCCCTGGGTGGAGAGGCACAGTGAACAGCCTGCCTGGGGGGAGGGGGGCATGTATCTTGGTTTGCCTTTTTTTTTTTTTTTTTTTTTTTTTTAGTGGGTGAAGAGAACAGGAAGAAAAAATAGAGCCTATTAAAGGTTAACACGCACGGAATAGATGGGCAGCGGATGCGTTCTGACCTTGAACAAAAAACGTGGGGAGATTAACTTGAGAAGCATCTCACCTCCGCAGAGTTAGCACTAAGGAAAACTGCTCCCACTTCCTGATGAGGGGGACAGGTGGAGGGCAGGCATCGTTACAAATCCACTGCCAGGCTTGGCCAACACCCCCCCCTCCCCCCCCCCTCCCACACACACAGGGATTCTATTGCTATTGTAATGACCTAAGTACAAGTTGCCGCCTTTCAAAAGCAACTATGTATCCCCTCTCACTTTACAGAGGGGTAGCTGCCTGGATAGAGCCTGGGTCTTCTAGCATCGCACACAGGCTAGAGAAGGGCAGGCAGGGGGAGGGTCTATCTGCTCCGGAGCTCACACAGGTTGTTGATGAAATTCAGTTCTTTACTGCGATAAGGGTAAAATTCCTGCTTCCTTACTCCCTGCCAGCAGGGACCCAGCGTTGCTCACGAGCCTGCACATGGGCAGCCCACGATCCGTTTTAGGCTTTGCATGTAGCCCTTCCGGTGGGTGGATCAAGTCCCTGGACACTTTCCACTCGCAGCTCCCCTCCCTGTCTCCAGCCTCTGCCTTCCCCATGACAAGCCGTCATCTGCCTTTAAGGGCGGTGATGACAGTGGGCTCACCTGGACAACGCAGGTCTCCCTAGGCTAAGGCCCTAGCCTCATCTTAACCTCCTGACCTTGATTACCAGAGGTCCCCTTGTTTCTGGATGGTTTATTGACAAGTTCCAAGGATTCAGGTGGGGCCAGCTCGGGAAGCCGGCGGTCTGCCTGCCACACTGTGACTACCTTGGCCCCGGAGGGGTCCATGCGGTTAGAATGATATGTGAACCACATGAGTTTGTCACCAAGGGACACTGTGCTCAGGGTCCGGGGACAGGCTCACGGATGGAGGTCTCCCAGTGTCCCCAGCATGCTCTGAGGTGTGAGGACTGCGGGGTCCTGAGACCCGGTTGCTCCCCAGGCCTGCCACTCACCAGGGCCCTCCATGCAGAGCGAGCTCTCGTTTCACGTGCTGGGGACGGAGCGGAGAACGAGATGGAAGCCTGCTCTCGGGGAGTCATTATATTCCACGGAAGATGAGCAAAGCTTTTCCGTGACGGTTGTAGTTGAGTATTTTTCTTTTTAGATTTCCAGTACATAATGCCTCTGTCATCTATTCTTAGTAACCTTTAAAAATAGAAAAGACTCCTGACCAGGCGGTGGTGCAGTGGATAGAGCATTGGGTTGGGATGTGACCTCCTGCAGCCAATCCTCTTAGCCCCATTTCCCAGGAGAGAATACCAAGGCACAGAGCCAGTGACTTATTCAAAGCCACATTGCTAGATGGTGACAAAAGTAGAGCCCACAACACAGACCCCCACCTGACACCAGAACCTTCGCCCAATACACAATGGTTCCTTTTCTCTGCGCAATCCTCTCGGGTATAGCATGGCCTCAGGCGCCCCAGGAATGGCGCTGCGACCCTGACCACATGCTTATAAGACACTGACACTTGCGTTGAAGAGAAACAGATGGATCGCTATCCGCTACCATCAGGCCCTCGGAGTGTTGTGCACGTGTTAATTTAATATTCATGCGCCCCGTCGGGTGCACGCTGTTGCTGGCCCAACTTACAGGTGAAAATACTGTCTACTTCCTGCTGTTCTCTGGACTTCCTCCTATAGACCAAAAGCAGCCAAAGAGTCACCCCTTGTGGACAACTAGACGTGTTTTATTTTGCCTGGCATTCCTTCCTAACAGCACAGGCTGGCTACGGTTTCCCACAATTCCCTGCACTCTCACGTGTCATCCAGCCACAGACACGAGTGAGACCAGCTGCGTCTCTGAAGTGAGTGGTCTGGCATGCCTGGTCCATCCCTCTGGCCCAGCACTCCAGAATTATCGCTCTCCAATCCTTATCCCCATTTTCACACACACAAACAGCCTCACCATTTCCCAGATAACCTTGCCTTGTGCCACTAGGTCCCTTTCCTTCACACCCTGATACCCCTTTCTCATGAAAGGTTTTATCTTTATTAAAATCCCTGGCCTTGGCCCTGCCCGGTGGGTTCAGTGGTGGAGCATCAGCCCAGTGTGGGGATGTCCTGGGTTCGATTCCTGGTCAGGGCACACAGGAGAGGCACCCATCTGCTTTTCCCCCCTCCCCCTCCCGCATTTCTCTCTCTCTCTCTCTCTCTCTCTCTCTCTCTTTCTCTCTCTCTCTCTCTTCTCCTCCCGCAGCCATGGCTTGATTGATTCAAGGGCATTGGCCCTGGATGCTGAGCATGGCTCTGTGGAGCCTCTACTTCCAATGCTAAAAATAGCTCGGTTGCAAGCATGGCCCCAGATGGGCAGAGCATCAGCCCCAGACAAGGGTTGCCAGGTGGATCCCAGTAGTGGAGCATGTGAGAATCTGTCTATCTCTCTTCCTCTCACTTGGAAAAAAAAGAAAAAAAAAATCCCCAGCCTTCCTCATGGCCCTATTCAAATGTCACTGCACATATAAAAGTCTCCCTGACTCCCCTGCATGGAGAAACTTTCCTCTTCTTGGGGCTTCCACCTTCCCCCAGCTCTCTGTTTATATGCGGGGGACCTTGGGCTTCTCACACGGGAGACGACTGTGCCACAGCTGTTGATACACTGGGCGCCTGCAGGCCAGGACCTCCCTACGCTCACTGCGCATCCCCGAGATGGGCGCACCCTGGGAACCAGACACCCAGAAAGAGATGAGGAATGGAACGCCGCAGGGCAGCGTGTGACAGTGACGGTGACGGTGGGCAGAGGGAAGAGAGAAGAAAGGAACAAAAGTAGGGAAGGTGGAGGGAGGAAGTGTGTGAGAGGGTCTGAGTCATAGGAAGTCATCAAAAGTCCTTTTATTTTAAAAAAAAATTAAACCTAATCAGATGGTTTGAATTTCTGAAAACTAGAGCCAAAATAACTCCGGCTGCCGCATGCGGCCGTCTGCACATGGCAATGCAGAATCTGGGAGCCTCTTAAACATCAAACGAGCCACTTCATCCAGCCCGGGGCCTGGGCCAGCGGCAGCCCCAGAGCACTTCTCCCTTGGTGGTGCCTCCCCAGACCCGGTCGCAGGCGTCTGAGCAAGACACGGAAAAAAGTCAGACACCCAGTGCCCAGCACGGGCAAGAAAATGCCGAACATATTTCTAAAATAAAAGAAATGCTAATGGCATGAATATTTGGCAATAATATAATGGCAATAATGCCAGGCACAGTGTTGTGAGATTTTCAGTACAACAGTGAGAAGGATAATTGTTCTAGAAGCTTCCCGAGACAGAGCAGGAGGCGCACGCCATGATTGGTAAGGCACAAATGCCTGACTTCCCAAAGCAAGGAAACTGGAGGCCTGGGTGACATCACAGGGCCCTGCAGCACGAGGGCATAGATGATGACAGTCTCATCAGCACCTCTGTCAGCCCACCTGCAATGTGCTCAGGCACATCCGGGCCCCTACGGTTCATTCATTCTGAGCCGCTGCTCACCGGCTACAGTGCTGGCAACTCCTTACAGTCATAGTTCTCATCTCTGGGCTCGAAAGGCAGTAGGCTCTCACTCTGTGTGTGGTCCACTCAGTCCTTGCTCTTCACCTGCCTTGTTCTTTAGCCCAAAAGGTCACATTTCTCAGGTTGCCCTGGCGACTGGTTTCCAGATGCAATCTGCACAAGGGCAGTTCTGGTGGGAGGCTGGACAGTGAGGGGGAGAAGCCAGGATGTCTGCTCCTCTTTCTCCTCCACCTCCTCCTCCTCCTCCTCCTCCTCCATCTCCTACTTCTCCACTTCCTCCTCCTCCACTTCCTCCTCCTCCACCTCCTCTTCCTCCACCTCTTCCTCCTCCTCCACCTCCTCCTCCTCCTCCACCTCCTCCTCCTCCTCCTCCACCTCTTCCTCCTCCTCCACCTCTTCCACCACCTCCTCCTCTTCATCCTCCTCCACCTCTTCCTCCTCCTCCACCTCTTCCACCACCTCCTCCTCTTCATCCTCCTCTTCATCTTCCTCCACCTCCTCCTCCTCAATCTCCTCCTCCACCTCCTCCTCCTCCTCCACCTCCTCCTCCTCTTCCTCCACCTCTTCCTCCTCCTCCACCTCTTCCACCACCTCCTCATCCTCCTCTTCCTCCTCCTCCTCCTCCACCTCCTCCACCTCCTCCTCCTCTTTCTCCACCTCCTCCTCCACCTCCTCCTCCTCCACCTCCTCCTCCTCTTTCTCTACCTCATCCTCCACCTCCTCCTCCTCTTTCTCCACCTCCTCCTCCTCTTTCTCCACCTCCTCCTCCACCTCCTCCTCCTCCACCTCTTCCTCCTCCACCTCCTCCACCTCTTCCTCCTCCACCTCCTCCTCCTCCACCTCCTCCTCCTCCACCTCCTCCACCTCTTCCTCCTCCACCTCCTCCTCCTCCACCTCCTCCACCTCTTCCTCCACTTCCTCCTCCTCATCCTCCTCCTCCTCTTCTTCCTCCTCTTTTCCCCCTCCTCCTCCTTGCTCTCACTTCATGTGGCACTTCCAGCAGTGCCTACATCTCCTCCAGGACTCCAACCACACCACACCCCTCCCCCTGTGGTCTGTCTCAACTGAGAAGTCTGCCATGGTGCCAGCTTCCATGGGTGGCCTGGCTCCTGGACACTGGTTATAGCCCATCTCCCCTTTGTCCCCCAGCCCAGCAGGAGCTCCCTGCAGTTGCTCATCTATCGGCAGCCTTACAATATCTGTTCGGTTTCTAGCCTTATACCTCCCGCATAATCAGTCATCCTCTGGAAAGCTGTGGGGGAGCGATTGTTCCCTTGGCCGACCCTGAATGACAACAGCCTGTTCCATCCGCCATTACCTTATGCTGTGGAGGGCTACGTTTGATCACGGTCCCTTTTTATTATGCCATGGAAACTGGGACTGGGAGGTATCATGTGGCACAGAGTCCTGCAGGCTGACAAAGGCTGCAGCAGCATTCGAGTGACCCAGAGTCATCTGTCAATGGCACTGCCACCCTGGTGAACTTGGGGCATTCTGCACCAAAGCAGTCACAGCCATGATCATGGTCAGCAGAGCCCAGACTGATTACTCAGGTCCTGTGAGATAGAAGTACCAGCATGCGGCAAATTCAACAGGCCCAGGCTGTGCCTTACGGCCTGAGCTGTCACCCAGGGGGAGGAGGTCCTCCACACCATCAGCTATAAGGAAAACAGCCACGATGAGACACGACCACACACCTCTGAGAATGGTGAACACGCAAAACGAACATTGTTGAGCACTAGACAAAAAGCCTCCTACAGAAATTCAGCACATTCCTACATACGAAGCAGTGAACATTTGAGAAGATACTTTTTAAGATATCATTCATATAGAATTTAAACATCTATACTACCAAGGAATAAACTGCACGCAAGACCTTTAGAATGAAAACTTGAAAAGATATGAAAGATGTAAATTAGTGGAGAGCTATAAGCCCTATTCCTGGACCAGGTGATTTGGGATTGAGATTTTATCAATTTCTACCAGAGTGTCATACAAATTAAACACAACCCCCCCAAATAAAATAAAATAAAATAAATCTTCCAATTACGGCTGTAAGACACTGTGTTTATCCACTCGTCAGCTGATGGACATTTGGTTTGTTTCCTTGTTTTATGAACAAAACTCCTATGGACATTCATGTGCAGCTTTTGCAACTTCCTTGCTGCTTGCCAAACATGTTGAATAAAACGTGTAATTAGCGCATCTGAATTCGGTCTGGGAGCTAACAGCAAGGTGCCTGGAGGGCTACCACGCATCTAGGTAAATTTCCCAGAAGACAATATTATTGCGTGACTGTCCAAGATGCTGCCATCCAGGGAATGCCTGGCCATGAAATTTTTTTTTAATAAAGGTCAATTCCCAAGCAAGGGGGCTGTAACTAAATGGGGAGATCCATGCCTGAAGGGAGGGCACAATGAACAAAGACATCACAAGGGCACAGGGCAGGAGCATGGTCAGAAGTAAAGCCTCCGCGGCCCTAATTGGTCACAAGCCCAGCTCCTGTGACCCCCCAGGGGGCGAGAGTGGGCCAACTTGACTCTCAAGACTGGGCCAAGGCAAAGTGCAAGTTTGAACAAGGACAGACACCCAGTGTGTGTGGCTCGTGCAGGCTCCTCTGCACAGCCAGAAGCTGCACTTCTTGTTCATGTTAGTTTGTGCTTATTGCCAGTTTTAGAAAATTACAGCTGACATACAATCTTCTGTCAGTTTTAAGGGTACAACAGAGATGGGTGGATAAAGACCAGGTGGGGCACAGATACAAGGAAATACTACTCAGCCCTGAAAAAGGAGGAAACCTTCCCCTTTGTAGCAGCAGGGATGGACCTAGAGGGCATTCTGCTCAGAGTGAAATGAGTCAGACAAAGACAAATACCATGATTTCGCCTACATGTGGAATCTAACAAACTAAATAAACCAAATGCTACATTTCTGATGGGCAAAATTCCTAAACTTAAGAAGGGGAGGCGGATAGCTGAGTGGGTCACATGACCTTTTCTGAACCAATCACTGAAGCCAAGGGAAAGCCTGCACTGATTGGCCGGCACTGTCATGTGACACCCTCCCCCTTACTGGAGGGCGTTTCCATGCAGAGCAGGGAAGGATGGATTCCCATTGCAGATCCAGGTGCTGTTTCTGGAACCTGGGGACGGGAAACCAGGCAGAGAATATATACTACAGCACAGGTGCAGGCGGCTGGCACCCATTGCTGAATTGTCAGGAGCCCGTGTCTGTGAGAATGTCGTTTTTTGAAGCATTTGTTAGACATTAAACCACCCTGTGGGCTCTGTTTCAAGTAGGAACTATTTTTTCAGAAGTGTATCCCATAAAATGTTTCCTTCAGAAGCAAACAACATCAACATGACAGAGAAATGAGTGTTCATGTGTGTGCATGCATGCACGCTTACGCTCACAGGCACACACACTCATGCAACTTTTAGCAAAGGTCTGATTTAGCACAGCAGGCACCTGGACACACACCATCCAAGGGTCATTACTTTCTGATGCCCTGCTGTCTGTCAGCTGTCGTGCGTGTCACGTTCTCCCCATCCCTGCTTCCAAAACGCCTGCCGTGATTAAGAACATGGAAGAGATTTTTCCCCAAAGCCTCCCTTGTGGAGGCCTCTTCCAGAATGTTAAGTAACCCGTTTCTGACATCTGCCCGGGCACTGAGTTTCTGAAGACCCCTGACATTTATTGACAGACAGTAATTAGTCTGAAGAAGCCGCCTTCTGCCAAGGGGCTGACTTACCTCTGAGTCATCCTCCCCATCCACCGCTCCCTCCACGTCCCCACTTCCAGGAAGGCAAGCTCTCTCTTTTTTTCTCGATCCTGCGCTGGCCCACGTTGAGGATGGCTCTGCCCATTGTCTAGTGAGGATGGCAACACTGGAGAGGGAGGGTCCGGCCGTTAGCTCTAGGGAACATACTGCCAGGATGCCAGATTGTGTCTTCAGAATGCCTGAGGATTAAGGATGTCCAGAAATTTGGTTCTTGTTGGTGCCCAAAGGGTGAATGCTTCATTTGGTGTCCAAACTGGGTCAGACCTGAGAACTAAACAGGGCACTCTCAGCCAACAGGCTGTGAGCATAGGCATGAACTGGGTAACCCCGGGAGAACCCCGGCCATCTAGACACCAACCTAAGCAGCGTATCCAAGCTCCACATTTTAGCGGACTATCCACACATGTGGCAAGTGTCCTGACTCTGAGGTGTGGGACACTGGGCAGAATAGAGTCCCCTAGGGCATGGGAAAGACAGCTGGAGAAGTGCCAGGTCTGCGGGAACATCAAAGGAGGCTTCGCAGAGGTGCACCACGCAGGGCTTGTGGGGGACGCCTTACCCGTGTGTGATGAAGGAAAGGAGAGGGTTCTGGGCTCTGACCCCACTTGGACCCCTGCTTGATAAGCAATGCTCATCTTCTCAGTTCCCGAAGAGAATCCTCCTCTAGGGGAGGGGGAGAATTAGGATTTTGTTTTGTTTTCTGCAGAGAATGGGAACATTTTAAGAGAGAATATAAACATTTTTTTTAAAAATCCACATTTCAACCCTGGCTGGTTGCCTCAGTGGTAGAGCATCGGCCTGATGTGTGGAAGTCCCAGGTTTGATTCCCGGCCAGAGCACACAGGAGAAGCGCCCATCTGCTTCTCCACCCCTCCCCCTCTCCTTTCTCTCTCTCTCTCTCTCCCGCTCCCGCAGCCAAGGCTCCATTGGAGCAGTCAGCCTGGGTGCTGAGGATGGCTCCATGGCCTCTGTCTCAGGTGCTAGAATGGCTCTGGTTGCAGCAGAGCAATGCCCCAGATGGGCAGAGCATCGCCCCCTGGTGGGCATGCCAGGTGGATCCCGGTTGGGTGTATGTGGGAGTCTGTCTCTCTACCTCCCAGCTTCTCTCTTCAGAAAAATACGGAAAAAAAAATCTGTTTCATCAACACAGCAAGAGGAGGTCAGAGTTCTCTGAAGGACTCTGGGAGCAAGAACAGAAATTTATATATTTTGGATCATTCGAGCTGTACTTTCTGAGATGGGCTCACAGATCGTCTGATGGACCGAGGGTGAGTTGGGGTCTTGACAGGGCGTGCAGCTCCAGGGCAGGATAGTCCTGGTGGCCCAACCCACGTCAGCACCTCGCACAAGGGGAGGTGTGTGAGGACAGAGGCAGATAAGGAAGGATGGTCCCCTGCAGGGATAGTGACAGCGGATAGGAGTCGGATCTTCTCCATGAGGGCTGCACACTCTTCCGAAAGATGGACCTACACTGGGAGCACCTAGTTTGGTGACTTCTGTCAAGTGTTTGGCACCAGGTGTAAGGTGAGACATGCAGAACATGCAAATGGATTGCAAATAACCTTCTTCACTTTGATGGATGGATCCCCTCTTCTGTATTGGGCTCAGCCACCACCTCCAATAATGGTGAGGGAACAGTCATCCTCCGGGCGGCCAGTCATGAGGAAAATGTTTTCTGATTCTGCCAACTGGCTTCTCACTCTGGTCCCTGGTATGTTGTGCCACGTCCCCCCTGACACGCGGCCTTCCCCAGGAGGTGTGCATCCATTAGTTATGCGCCAACTGTTGGAAACTTCGCAGTCACTGGAGTCGGAGAATCAGCCTGTTCGATGTTGCCAGATGACGAAAAGGGGCTATTGATTTTCCTGCAGAAGTAGAAGGGGGAAGAAGACTCTGAGTGTTACAGCGAGCACCTCAGAATATTAATCCACGGTCGCAGCCTGGCAAGGGAACCACAGTGTGGGGGGGAGGCATCCTCGCATCTCAACGACAAACTCCACTGTCTGCCTTCCCGGGGTGGAGAGAGGCCATTCGTGGGCTTCCTAAAGCTTGCTTCTCCAGGGATACCCGTGTCAGCGGAGGTCACAGCTCTGACCTCCAGAATTCAAAATAATAAACGTGTGTTGCCCTAACCTATTACTTGTGTGGCAGTTTGTTCAGTGTCGCTAGGAAACAAACACAGTCCTCATGTCACCCATTAGCCACAGTCCCCACCAGTCCCTATTACCCACCACCCATTTCTGTTTTCCAGTCCCTGCCAAGCTCTGTTCAAACCCTAACTCACGCCATTGATCTATCCCCAAAACGTTGGCAATTTTGTGCTTTTTTTTTTGGATTGTAGCAGACAGAGCATATCTTTGTTGTGTTATGTTTCCATCTGGGAACCAGGAGTTCACATTACCATTCTATGTCACCATGTTCACATTGCCAAGTGTTTCTCAACATTTCCTCCCCACTTCCCAGCCACCCTCTGGAGCTGTGTGGCTCCAGTTGAGTTTGGCCAAAGAGCAGAGCTTTACGGCGTAGGATTGGGCTACTTCTCCAGAAGCTGACTCACTGGAGATGCCGAGGGGAGGTCATTTGTAACATAAAATGGAGTCCTCGGGGTGTTAGGGCAAGCTTTCTTAGCCAGCGGCACTGAGAAGGCTACTAGGGGTGGGGGCTGGCGGAAGGACAACTTTGTTCCCACCCAAAGGACAAAGGAATACAACATGGAGTCTCTCTGATGCCGCACAGTGAAGCAAAACCAGACGGGAACTTCTCCCCCTTCCCCGAGCTTCCCCACTGGATTCTGTCTTGTCTCATTGTTATGACATTGCCCGACAATGAAACTTTGATCGCAGCTCCGGCGTGGCTGGCATCTGCCCACCTTGGCATCTTACTCCCCCAAATACAGTTACCCTCTACTTGTCGGGTTCTATCTTTTACCTTCGTATACACACAGGCCGTCCAAAATGCTACGTAAATACTAACAACAGCTGTGTTTCTTCGACTTGGGGGTGGGGGACACATCTCGCTGTGATGAATTTGAGGCTGCTACAGACCCCCAGAGGCTCTACTTCTTCAACCCCAAACCTGGCTCCTTAGGCATAAAACGCTAACTATGAGGTGCCCAGTCAGTAAGTTCATTTATTTATTTATTTATTTATTTATTTATTTGTATTTTTCTGAAGTTGGAAATGGAGAGGCAGTCAGACAGACTCCCGCATGCGCCCAACCGGGATCCACCCAGCATGCCCACCAGGGGGCGATGCTCTGCCCATCTGGGGCATTGCTCTGTTGCAACCAGAGCCACTCTAGCGCCTGAGGCAGAGGCCATAGAGCCATCCTCAGCGCCCGGGCCAACTTTGCTCCAATGGAGCCTTGGCTGCGGGAGGGGAAGAGAGAGACAGAGAGGAAGGAGGGGGGGGGGGGTGGAGAAGCAGATGGGTGCTTCTCCTGTGTGCCCTGGCTGGGAATCGAACCCTGGACTCCTGCACACCAGGCCGACGCTCTACCACTGAGCCAACCGGCCAGGGCAGTAAGTTCATTTTTTTAAATTTTTTTTTTACTTTTATTAATTTTTAGAGAGGAGAGAGAATGAGAGAGAGAGAGAGAGAGAGAGAGAGAGAGAGAGAGAGAGAAGGGGGAGGGAGGAACAGGAAGCATCAACTCCCATATGTGCCTTGACCAGGCAAGCCCAGGGTTTTGAACTGGCAACGGTAAGTTCATTTTTAAATGACAAAGTCTAATGTAAGTACGATACCCCAAGAATCTGGAAATATTCAAGGAACCTACTGCAGACCATCTTTCTGTATGTTTTTCCAACATGGCTGGTTTCATTTGCATGTCTCAGGACCGTCTGAGACTGAGCGCTTTGCGGTGGTGTTATTAGGATAGATGGCCCGTGCCCCGGGAAGGAAACGTGTGCGCTCGGAAACGTTTATTAAACGTAGTCATTCAGTACAAACCATCAAAGTCAAAAGCATTTGCCTATTAACAACAACAGTAAGAGTAAAAAAGAACACACACACACCACCAGTAACTGAGTATCTGGTACAGGGTTTCCTTTGGGGGTAACAGAGAAGTTCTGGAATTATACGGTGGCCTGCCATTAGAAGCGTATTTAAATCGGTCACTTTAACAGGGTTGAAAGGGTCAATTTTGTGCCATGCGTGTGTGAACGCAACAAAAAATAAATAAATACCTAAACCGTGCAGTGCTGAAAAGAGCTGCTGATGTTGTCGACGGAGACAGGTCTCCGTGCGTTCACCCATCCAGCTAATCAATGTGCACTGAACACACCCACTCTGTGCAGGTGCTGTTCCAGACCTCAGGGACACAGCCTCACCCAAGACATCTCTATTGTCAAGTCCCTGCCCCCGCGTGTCCCCACGGGGGAGATAGCCAGCAGTTGGAACACAGATGGCCAAGTCGGGGCGTTGGGACCAGCCGAGGAGACGATACCACCAGGTGAGTGTAAGGAGAGAGACATGCAGGTGGCAGTAGGGAGGGTGGTGGGCAGTTTCAATGCTTCCGATGCTTTGGCCTCCTTTCAGGCAGCGGTGGGAAGCTTTCCAGGAGGGTTCCCAGGTGGCGAGAGCCCAGGTGTGTGTCCCAGAAGTGGAGAGAGGCCAGTGTGGCTGGAATGGAGGAGGCAGAGGGCGTGTCAGGTGGGGCTAGAGAGGTAGAGGCCACCAAGCCGGTCTGGTCCAACTATTTAGTTCTTTCTCTCAGACCTCTGATCAGTGACGGGCCGCCCGCCCACCGCTTCTCCTGCAGATGGCAGGAACTGAACGGCCCCGAGCTCCAGCTGGCAGCCTCCGCACCCAGACCCCCACGCCTCGCTGTGCTCACCCTGCCCTGCCTGGCCTCACTGAGCCCCATTCCTGCTGAAGCTCCTCCTGCTTCCTCCATCAGCCCAGACGGGTCTCGTCCTGTTTCCTCAAGGTCAAGTTTCATTCACACCCTGGTTGCACCTTCGAATGACTTGGGGAGCTTCCACATCTTAGAATCTGGGCCCCTCCTTAGACCCCGGAGGCTGGATCTCTGGCCCTCCCAGATGGTCCAAGGTGTCACTGGGGTTTCCCCCGTTAACTGAATCACTGTCATTTCACTGATTCACTTGAAACCGAAGAACTAACTCTCCCTCCCGCAGGGAACCTGAGGCACAAGGACGGACGAATGCCCAGGGGAAGGAGATTCGTGGGGCCAGTTTTAGACGTCCCTGAGATACTAACATTAACTCAATAGCGTCACCCGGCATGCATGGATGCGGGCTGGTTTCCCTGAGTGACTTGTGCGGAAGAGTTCAGGCGTGGCGGTTCGGGCAAAGCCAGTCACTGCTCCGCAAGCCCCGGGTGGGGAGACCACATGCTCTTCTCCCCCAGGGACCAGGGTGCTGAGCTCGGTCTTGGCAGTGTCCTCTAGGGGGCGCCGACCCCAGCGTGTACCCTACAAATAATGCTCCCAGGAGAGGCGGATGGTCGTTCATTCCTTACAACCACAGCGAATCAGAGCCACTATAATCCGCACTTGGCGGGTGGGGAGCCTGACATACAGAGAAGGCCGGTGATTTAGGAAGGTCCCACGGGAGAGCAGCAGGCTCCAGGGTTTGGTGCCAGGTGGTACGGTGTCCAAGTTCACCCTCCCAATTGCTGGGCAGCACTGCCTCTTCCTGGCTGTCCCCAGCTCTCTGCAAGGGAGACAAATGACCAGGGGAAAGGGTGAGCATCCCGGCTGCTCAGGATTCAGAAATACGTGGACTTCACGGAGGATAACGTGTCTTGCTGACCGGGTGGTAGGGCTGATAGGCTTTTCTGACCCAAATACAAACCACTGGGGAGCCCTAGGGGACAAGCAAGCAGCAGCTCCTGAGGACCCGGCCTCCTCCTGAATCATCCCCCAGGCCCCTCTCCCCCGCCCACGGCCCCTCTCCTCCCCTTTCCCATTCTTCCTGCTGCTGCGTGCAGTCTCATGGTAACCTCTGGCCAGTGTCCACCAGGTACTGCCTCTTTCTAAGTCAGTGGATCCTCCCCACAAGCTTAGGAGAGCAGCATTACCATCACCCCATTTTACAGAGTGGAAAACCGAGGCCTGGAAAAGAGAAAGAAACCTGCCCAAAAGCTTTACAGCGAGCCTCGGCTGCGATGGCGCTCAAGCCCCAGGTGGTCTTGGCCGGGGTGGGTCTTCATGGTCCTCCACTTTCCTCCATCCCCACCCAACCCCCATTCTGTTCATCGTTTTCCTTCACCGCGGATGGACACGAATATTCTTCTTCATTCATAAGGGTGCGTGAGGATTGGAGAGGGGCCCGGGAGGCGAGGACAAGGCGGGAGCGAAACAACACTCTTCCGGACGCCCCACAGTTGTTTCCACATAAAGGCAGCTCCAAATCACACCACGGCGAGAGCGTTCCCCTAGCGATCATGCGGAATCTATTTATCATCACCTGTCAGTGTCAACACGGTCTGCCCTCTTCACGTTGCATGATTGGCAGCACAGGAACGGAAGGACAGTCACTCTGGGCAGCAGAGGAAGGGTGCTCTCCCGGGATCCTGGCCATGGCCCCAAACCCCGCTCCTGGGAATTCGTCTGCCCATCGACCAGACCCTCGCTGCAGGTGAATCTTGCCCTTGAAGCTGCCGCGGATGGCGCTTGGAGGTGTCTGAGGAAAGAAGCTGTTGAGAGGTGAGTCAGTGGTTGCTTTTAAAGAGGAGAGCGTCTTCCTGGTCACGCACAGAAGGTGGTATGATCTTCTCAGGGCCACTGTGTTGGGTGGCAGCCCTGGGCGCTTCCTGGGTGGAATCTGAAACAGCAGGCACATGGAGGGCAGGTAGGGACAGCAGAGAGAGGCCACTGCGGATGAGGAGGTGGCCGTTGTCATCAGCAAGGGAACTTCCATCCTGGGCTCATCCTGAACGCTACATGACCATGATATCTTGGTCGTCCGGCCGCCAAAACCTTCCAGTTCATAGAGAGGCTGCTCAGAGGCTGTCACCATCCAGACAGTCTCCACAACACGCTGCTCTTTCATGGTGCGTGGAGTTCTCACCTTGGTCAGGGGGTGAGCTTTCTCTTCACACCCTGAGCCCCCCAAGCCTCTGTTGGCTTGGTATGTGAGATGGTGCAGAGGTGAGGTCCACTGAGCACCCACGGGTCCCCAATCCAGAAGTGCAGGGGGTTCACACGTATGAGGTGACCCTTTGACCACTGAAGGTGAAAGCCAAGGCTAAGTTCTTCCTTTCTCTCTCACCAAGAACTGCTCTGGGACCCCCATCCTTCCCACACCTATCTGAAGCCACGCCCAGGAGGTGCCATCATTGGACCTGCTGGGTGATTGGCAAAGATCCTCTGCCCTCCTGCTTCCCTCCCTTCCCTTTACTCCCGCCCTGAAATTTGCATTGCCTAATAAAGTCAGCCTGCTGGGACCTCATGGTGGCCTCGTTCCTTGGAGGTATACCTTTATGAGCCGGTGACCCAGCGTCTAGTTCAGCATCTACCGCAGGGGAGCCTCCCTTTTTAGATACAAGCGTAGACCTCACCGGGAGGTGCCTTCCTGTTCTGTGGCTGCTGTACAAATCCCACACATAGCAGCTCCCAACAACCTCTGCTGGTCAGCTCCTGGAGGTCCAGTGGCCAGGTCAGCTCAACTGGGCTCTATCCTGAAGGCTGAGGATCCACCAAGGCTGGAATCCGAGTGCCGGCCAGGCTGGACTGTATCTGGAGGCTCTGGGGAATTACCTGCTTCCAACTCCTCCAGGTTGCTGCATTCAGTTCAGTGTGGTTGTCGGACTGAGGTCTCCATCTCTTCAGTGGCAGTCGTCCAGGATCCAGGGCTCACTCCTTCTCAGCCCCTAGAGACGGTCCATAGTGGATTCGGCAAGACCTACTAACACAGCCTCCCTTTTCTTTTAGTGTAACTGAGTAGCCATCTTACTGACATCTACAAAATTCCATGTATCCTGGACAGGGCATCCCGGGCAGTTCTCTCATCATATCGATGGTGTCTGGGGTTAGAACCAGAAATCTTGGGGGAGGGAGGTGCCATTCCAGAATGCTGCCTACCCCAGAAGGCCTTCTGCTTTTTCTCCCTCCTCCTACCTGGAACACAGATGGGATAGCCGGGGGCACAGCAGCCATTTGGCAACCATGATGTAGCCCAAGGTGAATGAGGATGGCAGAAAATTAGAACCTGGGTCCTACCTCTCAAGGTCTTGTAACATGCTTCCAGCGAACTCTTATGGACTTCAGCTGCAGTGAGCTGAGTCTTCTCTGAAGTCTCCCTGTCCCCCCAAACTCAATCCTCTCCAATACACCAGGACTGGCCCTCTCTGCTTGCCACAGATGGTGTTCTTGACCAAGAGTGGAGTCAGTGGTGACAGCAGTGACCCAGACCTGCTTCTCCTTTCCTCCTCATGGGTTCCAGCGACCAGACCGACAGCAGAGGCTCACTCTCTGTCGCCGCCTCCTCCTCCTCCTCCTCCTCCTCCTCCTCCTCTGCCCCACTTGGCACATCTGAATTCCGAGCAGGAGTGCCCAGAGCAAATTGCATCATCTCGTTCTCCCCATTTGCTAGCGAGGAGCCTGACGAGATCAGACAGGTAATGCAATTCCCTTGCGCTCCGAGCCTGCCCAGGAAAATGGAGCTTGATGTGATTTTCATTTCATAAAGTGGGCTTCAGCACATTGGCTCCACAGGAAGACCCTCCCTTTCGACAGGGGCAATGGTGTTCACCTTTGGGTCTGTTTGTGTAATAAAGCAGGAACCTCTTTGGTCTGAGTCCCAACTCCTAACCGAGGCTAATGCTGGGGTCTGCACTGCTCTTCCTGAAGTTGGTGGCCCAGGATAACTCCTATTTTGGTGGGTTTCTGCCAATTTCCAGCGAGGGCCCTGACATATTCAAAAGGAGGAGGAATGATTAATGACCATTTATTTTTGCAATAGAAGAAGGCTGAAGCGAAGGCTTCCATCCTATGCTGTGGGTTACAGGAGGCTGCCCAATATATTAATAGAGCATCCTCACCCTGGTGCTGTGATAAATGTCACCACGCGGCTATAGGTGACAGAAGACACCTACAGGACCCATTCTTGGCCAGGTCTCTCGGGTGCTGGCCGTGGAGAGAGTTGGCCTGGGAAAAGGCCAGGCTTTGCAAATGCCCAGGAGAAAACTCCCACTGGGCCACAAAGATAGCAAGAATGAATGCCCTGTGGGCCCTATGCGCATGCCCATGCGACACTGCCCCCTGCCCTGTCTCAGCAAGCACGCACCTTATTCTGCCACTGCGTCCTTCATAGTGTCTAAAACCTAAAAGATTCCTTAATAGGCGAAGTGACAATCACAAGTGCTTGTCATTCATAATTTACTGAGCATTGTGCCTGCACTTAATTTGCACAATAAAATATTGGCATGCCCGTTGGAAAACATGTCTCTGGATGATGGTGTTAGCTCACTGGGTATGCATCTGCCTTCTGAAAGTGGCACCTCTAATTTTGTTTGGGGGGACTGCTCATCCTTCCCTATGGCTCCCCTATGGTTTATGGGGGGTTAAGTCCATTTCCCAGGTTGACGGGTGGGTACATGACCCAAGCTGGCCAATCAGACCTCAGCACACATGACGGACCATGGTGACTGGATCAGGAATAATCACATGACCAAAGCCACAACCAATGAAATGCAGCTCTGGGACGTGTTACTCAGTAAGATAACTTCTTTCTCTAATTAGGACCAGAGCTGGTAGGATGTGCATCTCTGGAATCCTCATGGCCACCACATGGAGCCTGACAGTAAAGCCAAGGGGAAGACAAAAACAAACAAACAAACAAACAAATAAATAAAAAGGTGAAAGGAGGTAAAAACAGAGTCTCATTATCTTTTGTTTGAGCCCCAGGATTTATCCAGACTTACGGGCAGCCAACCTTTTGACTACTCAGTGACAAGAACCAAAGAAAGTCTCTGTTTTGATCATGTGCTTTAGGTTGGGTTACTGTCCTTGAACCAAAAACCATCCCAGCTGGCACCCATGCCACCATTCTGTGGACTCTGAAAGAACATGGAGACCTCAGGTGTTGACAGGGTACCAAGCCGGACTCAGATCTGAAGTCAGTCTCATGCCCCTGGGCGACTGACTCATTGTACATCTCCCTGTGCTTCAATTCACTTCTCTGCCAAATGGGTAGACTAACATGTATATACACCAGTGGTAGTCAACCTGGTCCCTACCGCCCACTAGTGGGCATTCCAGCTTTCATGGTGGGTGGTAGCGGAGCAACCAAAGTATAAATAAAAATATAGATTTAACTATAGTAAGTTGTTTTATAAAGATTTATTCTGCCAAACTTAGTGAAAATCCGACATAAAGTACTTGGTAAGTAATTATTATTATATGCTTTAACTTGCTGTAACTCTGCTTTATAAATTTTATAGAGTAAAATTACTTCCTTACTTTATAAATCACCATTACTGTGGAACCGGTGGGCGGTTAGAAAATTTTACTACTAACAGAGATACAAAAGTGGGCGGTAGGTATAAAAAGGTTGACTATTCCTGATATACACACATATTGCCTCTTGTTCAGTAAAGAATTAACCTTATTCTTATCTGGAGTGACTGACTCTACTTCAGGGGACTCAGGAAGAGTTAGTGCATTGGTCCACAAAAGTGCTTAAAACAGAACCTGGCGTAGGATGGGTGCTAACACCTGCACAGGCATACATGGTTTTCTGATACAGCTGTCAGCACCAGGAGAGACTGTCAAGAGGTCCAAAAGTAGGGATTGAGGCTCTGCTCCCACATGTTCCTGGTTTCTGAGTGTCAACTAACTTTGGATTATTCTCTGCACCTTGTGAATGTTATACTGTGGGGCATTCTGGATTTTGTTACATTCCTGAGAAAAATTTTAAGTTCTTGATTTGGGTGGGCAGTCAACTTGGTTGGATTCAAAATCCATTTCTTGGGCTGCAGCTCAAATCAGACTACTTCTCTTATCCTCAGTTCTTCTTCATCGTACATAGTCCATGGGTCCTGCTAAATCTTGAGCCAAGTTTATACACAGAATTGGGGGAGGGGTCTTCCTTTATGGTTCTGTCCATTTTGGGGCTCCTCCCCACGACTTTTTAGCAGCTACGATTCTGTCCTCTGGTTCTTCAGACAAGAAAGCCTCGTTTTCTATATGAATATCAGCTGTCCCATGCAGCAGTGACCGTGACTGGGTTCTGAGGAGGGGAAAAGCCGCAAAAACAGGGATACTTTCTCCTTCCTTTGTCTTCTCCCAAATGTCAGCTCCTTTCAGAAACCTGCGGCCTCCCCACTTCATTTTTCAGAGCCTCAGGAAGTTTGGATGGTTTGTGTGTTTGTGCTTTCTGTTTTGTTTTGTATTTTGTGCAGACTTTGTTGCTGTTGCCCATGTGACGACGGATGCAGTAGGTGCGTGTCCCCGGCCACAACAGAGGCTGCCCTCCGTCATGTGCTCTGTGAACCATCCCCCAGGCAGGAGCCTACACTGGGCCCCGGGCACGCCCAGACCACTGCAAGTCTCCTTTTGTTCCCTTCCAATGTGTTGAAAGCTCTTCTGGTCCTGAATCCACGCTGGCACTTCTCCAGGGAAGCCACTTGGTGATGTTTGCTTGTCCTCCGACTCCCTCTTCTGGAGTTCCATTTGTCTGCGTCTTCCCACAGTTACATAAGGTCTCATTCCTCAGCGCATCCCCTGTTCCCGGTGGTGGTTCTCCTTCCCTCGTTGAGCCTTGACCAACAGCGGCATCTGAGCTCCATCCGTCAATATAAGGGCAGCCTGAAGGATGTATTCTCAACACCTTTGGCGTGGTGAGCCAGGTGGAGGGTGGGGAAGGGGGGAGCATTCCACTCCTTCCTCCCACCAGCCTCATTCCCAGCCGCCCCCCCCCCTCCCTGACCTGGGCTTTCGTCTCTGAACTCTCCAAAAAGGTCAAATGTCAGCCTCCTGAGCTCCATGAAGACCAATAGGAGACACTAGCTACTGGCATCCTATCCAAGTTGGGCACCCCCCCATCCCCCAGAAAGTAGCCCAACTTTTCCTTGAGGCCTGTAGTGACCCCTATCGCCTCCTGAGAAGAAAGACATGCCTTCGTTAGTGTGACATGCAGCTGAAGTTAATCACACTCCCAAGATGTGTCTGTCACTGTGCTGAAACCCAGAGATCTGAGCCTGTTTCTTGCCCCGTCTCTGCCGGCAGGAAATGCCAGGGGAGGCCACCAGGGGACACTGTTTACTCTACAACTCTTTGCAGGCTGCCCTGGTTTAGGGAGCAGAGCAGCTTCCCACAGAAATGAATGGGATTGGCATTGCATTGTTTCAAGTGTCAAAACAACCTGATGTTTTTGTTTTTCCATTGGAAGCTCCATCTTTTTTAAAAACAGGGCATCAGAGAGTTTTAAGGGGGGAGGGGGTCAAGAAAAATGTAGTCTAGCTACAGAGTGCCTGTAGTTACCCCAGTTGTCCGAGTCTGAGAAAGATGGTCGGAAACAACTGGTTCCATGGCAAGGGCCTGGGTGTCCCGTCCCTGCCCCCCGCCCCCAGGCACCGGCTAATCCGTAGGAATTCACAAGCCATGGCACCACACGGCCCGGGATGCCAGTTGCGGTGGGCAGATTAACACGACAGCGTCAACGCTGCATTGCATCTCGCCGCGGCTGATGAGTTAGCATGGAACAGCTTCCTATTAAAAATTCAATGTTTAGGTCTGAATGAGTAATGACTATAAAACGGAGGAAACAGAAAGCAAAGGCTTTGAGATGGAGAGGACGGCACGCACAGAAGAATGGCTGAGTCTGCCGTGACCCCACGTCAATGACCCCGTGATGGTACACAGTCTCCCCTGTTTCTTCTGGCTAGTGCTGAAGAGGACAGACTGGAGACAGCGGGGGGGGGGGGGGGGAGGAGGGGAGGTGGAGACAATTCCTGTTCCTGTGTCTGGGCTGTCCCGTGTGTGGCTCTCTGCCGTTTTTCTCCCACAGAGACTCTGCCCTCCGGTATTTCTCTCCCATCGTCCCTATTAATGTCTGCCCTTCCCTGACGCCTGCTGTGACCCAACATCCTCCTTCCTCTCAAAAATATCCCTGATAATTCCTTCCACCATCATCGTTATTAGGGGTAGGCGTGTGGTGGCCCTGTCCTGGGTTTGGGGGAAGTGGCCACGGGAAGAAAATTCTTGCTCAGGGAAAGGAGGGGCATTGGAAAGGAGACAGCATTCTCGGAAGGAAGCTTCAGGGAGAGGACACATCAGGACACAGTGTCTCTGGAGAGAATGATCAGAGCCGTGCCGGGAACGGGAGCGAGGTTGGTGGGGACAGATGGCGTGTAGGTAGGCGGTGAAACTGTTCTGATCTTCTCTGGGCTCTGGAAACACTGACTTGGGCCTGTTTTCTGATGTAAGATCACTTGCTGCCTTTTCTCAAAGTGTTGAGGTCAGTTTGGGGCCACTTCCCTGTTCAGTTCATGAAACTTTGGGACCAAGAGATACAGGCTAGGGGAGTTGACTGGGTAGAAAACACTGCTCCATTCATTTACCTCTCTGCCTACAAAAATGGGGAGAAAAAGACAAGGGAAAGGACACATTTTCTTTTGCATATTATCTCCCCTTTAACTTTTTCTGAGGGATAGGTCTCTAGCCAGGGCTCACCCGCCCTCACCACCTCTCAAGCACGTGTAGAATTAAAGAGAAACATGACATGGAAGGGGTTTGATCCCTGCAACAAGACCTGATCATCCAAAGGAACAGGGCACCACAGAGTGGGCGAGTCATGCCATGGATGAGAATGCCCAACGTTTCGGGGAGGACAGGGCTATGTTGCGATGCGGTAACAACTCCAGATGATAGTGGCTAAACACAGTAAGCCCTCATCTTGTCATTGCTGGTTGGCAGAGGACTCTGCTCATAGTGGTCATTCAGGGACCCAGGTGACCTTGTCCAAAGCCAGGCACCCCCTCTGAATCCAGGGTTCAGTGAGAGCTATAGAATAAATAACTGTTACTGACTGAACCCCAAACCCTGCAAGCTTGTGGTTCTATGATGGGTGCTCATGACTGCTTTGTGGTGAGAAGCAGGGAAGAGTCTGTGAAATCTTCCAAGATATATATATATATATATATATGGTCTAGTTTGGATAATAAGGCATTGTCTCATTATGTAGAAAGCAGACGGGGTCAAGAGTTAGTGAATTGTTGCTCGAAAGGGGGTGCACTGAGGCAGCCCACAGATGCCCTGGGGCTGGTTAGAGATGCTGAACAGGGGCTCCCTATCTTAAGCTACTAAGTTGGGACCAACCAGCAAGCAAGTTCCCAAGGTGATGTGTCTGCACAGTGAGGTCTTGGAATTGCTCACTTAGAGCAGGGGTTCTCTAGCCAGAGTCATTGGGGTTGAATTCCAGCTCAAGGACATTAGGTTGTTACCTAAACTCTATATTGATTCTTTGTACATGGGGTTAATGATAGGAATGTTGTAGAGTTGTGAGGATTACATGAGTGAATATTTGTTAAAATACTTAAAATAGTGCTTGGCACAAAGTAAAAGATTGGTAAGTATTAGAGATAATGATGATGAAGAGAAAGATGATGGTGGTGGTGATGATGGTGATGATGATGATGGTGGTGGTGGTGATGATGATGGTGATGGTGTTGATGGTGGTGGTGATGATGGTGGAGATGATGATGATGGTGGTGGTGGTGGTGATGGTGTTGATGGTGGAGATGATGATGGTGGTGGTGATGGTGATGACGGTGGTGATGGTGATGATGATAATGATGGTGATGGTGATGGAGATGGTGATGGTGGTGATGGTGTTGATGGTGGAGATGATGGTGGTGGTGATGGTGATGACGGTGATGATGATAATGGTGGTGGTGATGGAGATGGTGATGATGGTGATGATGGTGGTGATGGTGATGATGATGGTGATGACAGTGGTGGTGATGGTGATTATGATGATGGTGGTGGTGATGATGGTGATAGTGGTGATGATGATAATGATGGTGATGGTGATGGAGATGGTGATGGTGGTGATGGTGGTGATGGTGGTGATGGTGGAGATGATGGTGGTGGTGATGGTGATGACGGTGATGATGATAATGGTGGTGGTGATGGAGATGGTGATGATGATGATGAAGGTGGTGGTGGTGATGATGAAGATGATGATGGTGGTGATGAGGAAGAGGAGAATGAGGATAATGGTGGTGATGTAGTACATATAGTTAAGGAGGTGTCAGTGTGATTACTTCCATTTGTAACCTCATCTGAAACTTTTATAATAGCTCAGTCCATGTACTAAATGGACCATGTGCTGACATTGAATGATGAGTGGAGGAGCAATGGTGGAAAACCCATTGCCTGGATCTTTCCTAGAATGGTGAGAATCTGGGAACACAGCAGGTACCAGGTGGGACATTGAATGGGGTAGCTCAGTGTAGGCACATGAGCCTCAGTCCAGGCCAGTAGTCATCTGCAGCCTGCATCTCACCTGGGGAAGCTGGGCCCATGTTCCCTTCATGGGAAATTAATCTCCACAGAGGCTGAATTCCGGCAGAGACACCACAGTGACACACAGCACTGGGGAGCTTGTCCGCATGGTTAACAGGAAGTCGTACGGGAATACTGTTTCAGGATTTGTTAAAAACATAAAGATCCAGCGTGTGAGACCTGCCTTCACAGATTCCCCAGACACCTGGTACAGGGAATGGGCAGACCTGAGCACACATGGGTCAGAGTAACGAATGATGGACAGACGACCCAGATTCAATCTCAGTTTTATCACTTTCTAGCTGGTGACCTTGGACAAGCCACTCAACATCTCTGACATCAGTTTTTCTGTCTGTAAAATGGGGATCCCAAGAGTAACGTTGTTGACAGGATTATTTGGCAATTGGTGAGTGCCTGATAAATGGTATATTGTCATTGCTGTCATCATTACTGTCATCATCATGATTCACTGTTACCAGTTAAACGAGCTAAAGGTAAGATGTGTGACTCAGTGTCCTCATTAGTAAAATGGGGAGGTAAATCTATAGTTTTACGCCAGTTGTTCACCAGCCAAGCATTTATCTTCATGGTGCACGCACCTGTAGGGGCTGAGCACACAGGGGTGGACAGGTCAGACATCCTCCCCCATGGAGGGGATGCAGGATAAGAGAAGTGCAGGTTGACAGGAAGCATATAAATACATCAGGAGCTGCTCCTACCTCGGGAGTCCAGGTCACCAGCACTCCTGAACGCCTTCAGCTGGTTCTTAATTGGACCCCAGACTTCTTCTGCTGCCCCCTACAAGCCGTGTTCTCCAGGAGGCAAGAGTAATACTGAAAGAAGGGGGTGGAATAAAAAAAGATCTTTGCTCCTTCACCTCTGGACCTCTGCACTTTCCCTGTTCTCAGCCTGAAAAGCTCTTCTCCCAGAAATCCACCAACGTACCCACTCACTTCCTCCACCTTCCCTAAAGCTGCCCCCTAAATCAGACTTTCTCCTTACTCTGTCTCATCTTCAACCTGAAAGGATGCATGCTGTTTATGGCTTTCATCTGTCTCCTAGAACATAAGACCCAGGAGTTTAGGGCCATCCTCTGTTTATTATTTCCTTCTTTTCCAAGTGAGAGGTGGGGAGACAGAGAGACAGACTCCTGCATG
Organism: Saccopteryx leptura; assembly: GCF_036850995.1. Classification (NCBI taxonomy): domain Eukaryota; kingdom Metazoa; phylum Chordata; class Mammalia; order Chiroptera; family Emballonuridae; genus Saccopteryx; species Saccopteryx leptura. The sequence goes on from NC_089504.1 coordinate 249,669,605, forward strand.
CGTCCCAACTGGGATCCACCCAGCAACCTCTGTCTAAGGCTGATGCTCTGCAATCAAGCTATTTTTAGCACCTGAGGCAGAGGCTTCACGGAGCCATCCTCAGTGCTCGGGGCTGATGCACTTGAACTAATTGAATAATGGCTGCAGGAAGGGAAGAGAGAGAGAGAGAAAGAGAGAGAGAGAGAGAGAGAGAGAGACAGAGAGAGAAGAAAGGGGGAGGGGAAGAGAAGCAAATGGTTGCTTTTCCTGTGTGCCCTGACTGGAAATTAAACCTGGAACATACACATGCTGGACTAATGACGTTCTACCACTGAGTCAACCAGCCAAGGCCCCATCATCTGTTTTGTTCACTGCTAAAACCCATAACTGGGCCTGACAAATTATAAGCAAGAGACAAGTATTTGTTGAATGAATAAATGAAATGTCAAAGGACAGTAACAGTGCTCCTGTTCATGTTCTGTGAGGATTAAATGAGATGAATGCTGGCACAAAGTGTTAACACATCTTTCATCCGTCATCCTCCCTCTCTTCCTTCCTTCCTCCCCTCTTTGCTCCCTCTCTCCCTCTCTCGCCGCCTCCTTTCTTATCTCTAATAGCAAGCATCATCGTCACGACTTGACATTAGGTCTGCATCATGACCATAGCTGCCTCATGAGGCCAACACGTAGCCCTTGGTCCCCATGTTCTTAGCAATATATACCTGTAGGTCCCCTGTCGAAAGGCCAACCTCGTGAGAAGTTCCTGAGCTAAAATCCACCAATGGCCTCGCTCGAGGGCTCGGCAATATTAAGAATGAGGCATCTGAGCGTGCACAGAAAGAAAATCTGAAGCTTGCCTCTTTGACTCCGGAGCCCCGGGCACATGTGGAACGGCAGGTTTCCTCTTTCCAATAACCCTCCCCTCCTATAAATCACACTAATTGTCTCCATGTGCCCGCAGCCCACGAGGGAGTTTGGCAAGAAACTTTGAGGAGATTAGCGGCCTCTGATGTCCGTTATGAAATTCAGAGAGAGCATCTGGAGGCAATTTAAGTTAAGGAATTAATGATTTCAGGGTTAAATAATACAGGCCTTGAAAAAATAAATAAATACAGGAAACAGTTAGGCCCATGAACCTCCAAATTCACACCTCTATTTTTGTGGATTCCCCTCCACCCCACAAGAAAAAAAGAAAAAGAAAAATCGACCACATCATCTCTCATATTTGTTTGGTTTGGTGTGTAAATTTGTTCGATTGTTTTTTCTTTTCAGAGGGTCACGTGCTGGGCTGAATGAAATCCTGAAGTGGGATTTGCAGAAGAGAAAGCACCCCAGTTCCCTGGGTCTTGTTTTGTCTCATTTGGAAGCAGCAGGAAGGAGTTCCCCTAGGCTCAAGGAGCATCTGAGACTCGGGGGACAGCAAAGGCGACAGATGCCTTCAGACCCCGAAAGGTGCTTTCACTTGATTGCATCCTCTTCTTTTATGTGTGCGTGGGATTTTTTTTTTTCTCATTATAATTGTTATATATCTCAATGTGGTTCCTTCAGTTTCCCTCTTTGGGGATTATTTCAGCTGTGGAGTCATGGTCTGGGACCAGCCTGTGGCTTTTCAGTATGGACAGCAATAATATTCTGTTCCAAAGGCAAGACACTTTTTTTTGGCGGGGAGGGGACAGAGGGAGCAGATTATGAACCCACAAAGGAGAGCAGCAGGGGAGTGGAGGGCATGATTTGGGCATCTGTTCGTTCCTCTGAGCAGGCAGGACGGAGAGAGGCTAACGCGGGCCCCACCCCCTCTGTCAGGCGTCATAGATATGTTGTATTTCTCGCCACCGAGGTTAGAAACATTTAAATGAAAAATATTTACTCTCCAATGACTTCCAGGCTAACAAATAAAAATGGGAAGGGAATGTGACTTCCATTTTAGGAGCTCAGCCGACTTTATGACCGCCTCCCCAGGCTGCGTCTACATTCCCTGACTGAAGAGCAGGAGCCACTGTGGGCATAACTCACCTCCCCAGGCACCACCCTGTCCCCCAGGTCCCACTCTGGCCCGACTGATTGGTGTGTCTGCCTTCTGGCTCCCCTCTATCAGACAAGCTCAATGGGATGAAGAAACCAGTGAGCCTTATTCCTCTCAACCCGCCCCTCCAGAGGCCCAGCCCCACCCAGCTGGGAGAAGGGGTCCTTGCTAGTGGTGCCTTCAAAGCCTTCGTGGCCCTCCACCTCAGGGCCCCCCTTTAACTGAATTGGAGCATGAGAAATGGATTTGTAGTTGCTCAGATTCCTTCACTGTTGTTTCTTCTCAATCAAGTTTTGTGTTTTGTTTTTTCCTTTATTTGAAATGCATTCCAGACTCTTGTGACTAGGAAGGATGGTGACACGTCACACACTTGGGCTTCTTTCCTGAGAGTACACTGAGCTAGCCCTGGTGAGAGCTGGCCCCTAGACCCTGGCCCCTAGGCCCCCCTCCCCCCAGGCAGAGGACACTGCCAGGCGCATTCGGCTGAGGGGTGTGGAGGAGACCACGGCTCGGTGGGGGGTGGCCAGGGCTGGGCTTCCAGGGAGAGGCTTCTGCTGTTGGAGGGATCGCCCTGCAGTCACTGGCACAGCGCAGTCGGGTCCTGCCCTGGATTGTTCAGACTTGCGAAGCCAGGGCAACCGGGCGAGTAGCTGGGACCCGGACCGCGCGAGGAGGGAGAGCGCGCTGGCAACATCAGAGAGGAAAGAGAAAGGCCACCAAGCGGAGTGACCAGTGCAGGTCTGTCCTGTCTGAATTCGCAGAGCAATGGCTATTGCAGGAGCAAGTCAGGCTAGGGAGGGGACCCCCCCCCCCAACATCACCGACAGTTAATAAAAACACATGCAGGGGCATTCCAGCAACATCGAAGGACAGTGACAAAGGGACCATCCTTTCACCCTGGCGCCCCAGTCCCCTTCCCAGAGAGATCACTGCAACCAAATGCGCCCAGACAGGCACACGCCTCTCTAAAAACCCAGGTCCTGCTTTGCACTGTTCTGCGCGTAGCTTTCACCCACCCAGCAGGTATATCCGTACCAGCTGCACGGGACTTTTTAATTCCACGTATCCTCACCTTTCACGGCAAAAAAGAAAGGGGGAAAAATGCAGGGGGCGACCTGAAGTTAAGGCTCGGGCAGTGATGATCCTCCCGTGAGGGCCGCGGCAACCACCGGAGAGCGGGAGGGGAAGGGTCCAGCTCCATCTTGGGTACCTGCGCAGAAGTCTCCCGGACGCGGAGGCGGGAGGTTACAAATAGCAGGACGGCCCGGTATGGGGGAGCGGGCAGATGCAACCCGCTGCCCTCCCCTCTGCACGCCCACCGCCCAAGCCGGGAGGGACTGTCCACCCCGCCGCTCCCGGCCGGGGGGCGCACTTTCTCCTCCGCAGCCGCAATTGGTCCCGGGGCGGGGCCAGGGGCGGGGGCTGCGGCGACTGGGGGCGGGCCCTGCTAGGGGCGGGCCCGGGGCGGGAAGCCTGCAGCTGCAGCGGCGGCTGGAGAAAAGTTGTCCCGGCCAGAGCGCGCGCTGCCGCGGGATCCGGAGCCGCCGCGGCGTGCACCCGGCAGGGTGGGGCGCCGCCACCCGAACCGCGCCGTGCCGCGCCGCTCGACTCACTGCTGGGAATCTCCCCGGGACATGGGACAGCCGGCGAGGACGGCGGGCCGGCGCTGCGCCCCGGGCGGGCGGCGGGCGGCCTGAGCTGAGAGACGCAGGATGCGCTCCGACGGCGCGGCCCCCGGGCCGGTGGCGCCACTGTGCGGGGCGTTGAGCCTGGTGCTGGGCGCGCTGCTGGGTAAAGGTAAGGCCGGAACGGGCGCCGGTCCCGGGAGCTCGGGTGGGGGGGACCCAAAAAGCGGGGTGTCGTGGGGACCTTGGTGAGGGCGCTGGCCCCACCGGGAGCGCCTGTGGCGGGCGCGGACGACCCGTTTCTTAGTTGTACGCTGTGGATGTAGGTTTGGGGCAAATTCGGATTTGCGGTACATTCGGGAGCTTCCCGGGGCGAGGAGGCGTGGCTGAGGAACACTGCGTTTGTCCCCACCCCAGCTTCGCGAGGACTGAGCCCAGCGCAGTCCTGCTGTGGAGCTGTGGGCTCAGCCGCGGGGACCTGGCTACTTTGCCCCTGCCTCCCCGCCCGCGCCCGCGCCCCAGCCTGGTCTGCAGGGACTGGCGGTGCAGCAGGAATGAACGGGCCCTGGCGCCCCCTCCCCAGCTCTGGGGGCCCGGGGACCCACCTCTACGCACGGAGGGACGCGCACTGGGAGCGCTGCGCTTGGGGCCCTAGGCTCGGCAGGACGGCGACTCCTCAGCACCACAAGTTTGGGAGTGTGGGATGGTGGGGGCTCGTGTGGGACCCAGACCGGCTTCCCCGCCGGGGTCCCGGGGTCCCTCCCTCAGTCTCCTCACCTCTGCAATGGGAATGCCGAGCGCGCCTCCGGCTGAGGGCACTCCGTCAGCGAAGGCACGGTGCCCGGGGAGCGCACAGAGGCCAGGGCTGCTGTTGTTCTGTCGGGTATTATGAGGCGCCTGCAGTCAGTCCAGGCGACCTCAGGGCCGAGGTGGCGTGTACCGTGGCCCGAGGCGGAAGCAGCGGACGCAGGCGCGGGGCCGCGGGCGCAAGCTTGGTCGGCGCGCATTGGCGGGGAGTGGAGTCCGGGGCGGGTCCGCGCGGGGACGCGGGAGGGCGCCACCTGCTGCTGCCAACCGCGCCAACCCTGCTCTCGGGTCCCTCTGGTAACCCCAGAGGTGAGTCTCCTGCGCCCTGGGCACTGAACCTCCTAGCCACATCCAAGCGGATAAGGATCGTGGCCTCTCCCGCCCAAATCTCGGCAGCCGGGCTGGCAAGACGCCAGGAGGGGCGAGTTGCCCGGTGAGGTTCCAAGTAGTGTTTGCTTTCCAAGTCATTGCGCACCGTCTTAAATTCCCGAGAAATTTTCCGTCCTTGACGCTGCAGCTTCTCAGACTCACCAGCTAGACGCAGTTGCTCTTTTAAGTAGGGTCCCCTTCTCCCTGGAGCTGTAGGTGAACAGGTGTGCCACTGTGTGTGCGCGCGCGCGCGTCTGTGAAGGAATGGGGACACCTTTCTGTTCTAATTGAAAGGAATCTGGTGCCTTCATTCTACTATCAGCTCTGCGTTCTATCATTTCTGGGACTCAGTTTCCCCAATGTAAAGTGACCGTTCAAAAAAAAAACCCCCAAAAAACCTTCTCCAAATACCTCCCAGCGGTTGTGTGCTGACAGAGTGGCTAATGGGTGAAAAGCACTTGATAGAGGCAGGGGAGCCACTTTACCTTGATCCAGGGGTGGAAGCCCCTTCGGGTTTCTCTCCACCTCTAGGAGGGGGTTTCATCAGGTGAGAACTGGGAATGCTGCTGAAGGTGCTTTCTAAAGGAACACCGTTTGAAAGTTAAAGCTCACATTTTTTTTTCTATCTAGAGGCTTTTATTTATTTATTTATTTATTTATTTATTTTTATTTATTTATTTTTTTTGTATTTTTCTGAAGCTGGAAACGGGGAGAGACAGACAGACTCCCGCATGCGCCCGACGGGGATCCACCCGGCACGCCCACCAGAGGGCGACGCTCTGCCCACCAGGGGGCGATGCTCTGCCCCTCCAGGGCGTCGCTCTGTTGCGACCAGAGCCACTCTAGCGCCTGGGGCAGAGGCCAAGGAGCCATCCCCAGCGCCCGGGCCATCTTTGCTCCCATGGAGCCTCAGCTGCGGGAGGGGAAGAGAGAGACAGAGAGGAAGGAGAGGCGGAGGGGTGGAGAAGCAAATGGGCGCCTCTCCTGTGTGCCCTGGCCGGGAATCGAACTCAGGACTTCTGCACGCCAGGCCGACGCTCTACCACTGAGCCAACCGGCCAGGGCCCCTAGAGGCTTTTATTTTTGATGTAGCATAGTGTCTATTACAAATGTCCAGGTAGAAGGGCTAGGGGTCACAGTCGGTTTGGAAAGTGAAGCTGGGGGTTTTGTTTGGAGGGTGAGATTTACCCAGCAAGGGTTGGGGGGGGGCAGAAATAATAGGGACGAGATGTCTCACCCTTACCCCAGAGCTGCTGCCCCTCACTTTGTACTAAGTAAGATTGGCTTAGTACAACCTTGATTTGGTAGCATTTGCTCTCCTTGCTTTTGATTGATACTCTTCACCCATCTGATGTGGGACCTCAAAGTCTGCGGCTCTTCCTCTGCAAAGTGTTTTCCATTTTGTTTCTTCTGACCACAAGCCCTGGCCCTTCCCACTAGATACCCTTGCTTAAATTTGTGCTGTTTTAAAAAAAATAAAAAATAAAATTTTTGAAAAAGGTCATTTTTGACTTTTACTGCCCAAGGATTTAAGTATTTAAGTGCTAATTTCTGGAATCCTTGAAACTACTGATCAATTTTTTTTTTTTTCACTGATCAATTTTTATACCAATTGTATGTTTATTTTCGGCCGTGGCTTTAGAGGCCCTGTAGTTCATCGGGGTTTGGAATCGTCAGAGGGGTAATGATGGCTGTTAATCACATAGGGGGCCCCTAGGAAGACCATCCAGGACCTCAGTCTCCTCTCTGACAACTCTAGTACCAGATATGTTTGAAGATTCAGAATTACTGAGGTATTTGAATGACAGGATAGGTAGGGAAGGAGGGAAGTAGAGGCATAGGGTCATATATATATTGATATATATATATACACACACTATATATATATATGCACTATATATACACACTATATGTGTGTGTGTATCTCTCTCTCTCTCTCTCTCTAAAAAGAGAGAGAGAGAGAGAGAGAGAGAGAGTGTAACACCCCCAAGCTGCTCTGGAAGGTTGTGTCCATTAACTGAACACATTGGTAATTTTGCATGAAACATATGTGTCTTCATGTAAAGGAAGATAAAGACCCAAATAGCCTGGTTTCACTGTGGGCCAGTGTTGGCCACCTAATGAATGAACTAAAAACAAAATTTGGATTGTCAGAGCCTGGGGGCTTTGAGTTTCTGATAAGGGAACTGGGGCCTGAGGCAGGTTTCACGAGGGCAGAGGGAGGTCGTCCTCATCTCCCCGAGCGCATGCTGCCCCCCAGGAAGACAGTCTTGCTCGTCCTTGCTATACCGACTGCATACATGCTCGGTACACTTAGCACACGGGTACGTGTTCCTTCTCCCCAACGCCCATCCCTTCCTGCTGCTCAAGGTGAAACTCCCCACCATGCTGAAGCTTCTTAGTGTGACTCCAGCATCTTGGAAGCCCTCCTATTAAACACCAGACTCTGGGGCAGGTCCTCATTCCCTCTACATCCGCCGTTCTTCACCGGTGCTTGGAAACGGCAGGACCGGCAGACAAGTCTGTTTTGTCCACACAGTGCTTTTAGAAAAATGATTGGGCTCCCCAAATTGGGAGACTCATATATTGATATAAAAATCAGGATTGACAACTTCCCTTAAGAGCATAGGCGTGCTGACAACCCTGGGTTCACTTTCTGTCATGGTGCCATCATGCCAACGGTGAGTGCGTTGTATGCCCCTGGCTGGCAGTTTGCCGAGGTCCTTATCCCGTCCCCCTTCCCTCGGCTATTTGAATTTTCACCTCCAGTTTTTCTTGGTCTGTCCAGGACTCACCGTTCACTTAATCATGAGGGTATCCAAGATAGGCAGGGAGGAACTCGGAACGCTCAATTATATTCGTCGTTAGCACCTCCGTGAGCAGAGGTTAAAAGCTCAGCCTTTGGATGTATTAGATATTTCATACATCCATAGTCATGAGAAGCAAGGTTAATAAAACCGAGTCTTCTGGTATATTAATTGGCGTGAAAGGGAGTTTGACTGAATTAATGGAATAAATGGGGAGTCTGATGGATAGAATATTTTTACAGCTGTCTACTTTGTTTAAAAGTCAGCTTTTATTAAGGTGCAATTTGCATGCAGTCCGAGCCACCCCTTCGAGTACAGAGTTACAAGTTTTGACAAATGCATGGTTATGTGAAAGCACCACCGCAGTTAAGGTGGAGAACACTTCCGTTGCGCACAGTGCATTTGCTGTTCCAGGGATGAATGTTTGCTCTACCTGGAGACCAGGAGTGTGTTCCACTTAATGGGCACACCGCCCCCCCCCCCAGTCCCCTTGGTTTATTCACTTCCTGGTCAAAGGGCATTTGGATTACTTCCACCTTTTGGTAATTAGGACAATAGTCCCTGTAAACATTTAACCAACAGGTCTCCGTGTGAATGTAGGTTTTCGATTCTTTTGGGTAAATACCTATGACTGGGACGCCTGGGTGGTATGATAAGTGTGGTTGTAACTTTATCAGAAACTGCAAACTCTTTTCAAACATGGTAACATTTTGCATTCCCACCAGCAAGATATCATATTCTGGTTATTTATTTATTTATTTATTTTTATTTTCAGCACCACTAATATTACTCATTTTGTTTCATTTGATTTTTAACAGCTGCAGCGGTATTCCTTTGAGGTTTTAATTCTCACCTTCATGACTAATGGTAATGAGAATTCTTTCTCTTGTGTCCTTGCCACTTTAGATCTTCTTTGGTGAAATGTCTTTCAAATCTCTGTCAGTGTTTTTTAATTAGTTGTTATTTTTCTATTATTGATCTGTGATTGTTATGGGTGCAAGTACTTTATCAGATATCTGTTTACAGCTGGTTTCTCCCATTATGTGTCTTTGGAAGAGCAAAGCTTTTTCAATTTTAATAAAGTAACATATATATTAATTTTTTTCTCTCACTAACTCTGCTTTGGTGGCACACCTAAGCAATCTTTGTCTAACCCGAGGCCACAAGGGTTCTGCACATGACTCTTGTGATGTCATATTCCTGCTGATTTTTTAAAATTATTTTATTCTGTTGGTTTCTGAGAGGAGTGTTGCAATCTCCAGCTAAAGTGTGGGCTTGGCTATTTTTCATTTTGGTTCTGTTGGCTTTTCATTTGTGTATTTTGAAACCCTGTTTTAGATACATACATGCTTAGAGCTGTTGTGTCTTCTTGGTGAAACAACTCTTTTATCATTATGCAATATCCTTCTTTCTTCTTGAAAATATTTCTTGTTGTGGTGTCTGTTTATTAACATAGCCACCTCAGCTTTCTCCTGATTAGTGTTATAATATCTTTCCTGTCATTTTTTTTTTCTGAAGTGAGAAGTGGGGAGGCAGAGAGACAGACTCCGCATGTGTGCAACCAGGATCCACCTGCCATGCCCACCAGGGGGCGATGCTCTACCCATAAGGGCCGTTGCTCTGTTGCAACCAGAGCCATTCTAGCACCTGAGGCAGAGGCCATGGAGCCATCCTCAGCACCCGGGCCAACTTTGCTCCAATGGAGCCCTGGCTGCAGGAGGGGAAGAAAGAGATAGGGAGAAAAGAGAGGGGGAAGGGTAGAGAAGCAGATGGGCATTTCTCCTGTGTGCCCAGGTCAGGAATCAAACCTGGGACTTTCACACGTTGGGCTGACGCTCTACCACTAAGCCATCTGTCCAGGGCCACCTGTCATTTTGTTTTTAACTGATACGTGTCTTTATATCTCAGGTTGGTTGTGTCTAGGCAGCAGATGATCTCATTTTGCCTGTTCACCTGATCTGATCATCTCTGTCTTTTAATCACTGTGTTTAGATCACTTATATTTAATATAATTATTGCCATGTTTGTCTTAAAATATGTCATCTCGCTTGTTTTCTTTATGTTCCATCTTTCCTTTACTCTTTTTTCTTTCTTTTCTGCCTTTTTTTTTAAATGGAATATATGTATTATTATTCTGTATTATCTCCATATCGGCTCATTATTTATATCTCTTTAAACTTTAGTCATTGTCTTAAGGTTTAAAAGATACATCTATATTTAACAAAAGGTTACATTCAAATTGTGTTATACCACTACATAAGTTTTTGTTAAAACTATATATCCCCAATATTTTTTCCTCTCTACGTGTAATTCATTTCAAATGCATACATCGTTTACCCTAGGCATGACTAAGAGGATTTTCTTCTTCTTCTTCTTCTTTTTTTTTTTTTTTTTTTTTTTTTTGCTCCCGCCTCACCCAATTTCTCCATCTCCCACACAGCCCCGGGGACCGGGAGAGCCCCCCCACACACACATACACCCCCAACATCTCACGTTTCTTACGTCCCGGAAAGAACTTCTCCAATCACCTCGCAGACTTGGGAGGCAGCACCCTAAGAGGATTTTCAATCAGAGATTATTTGTATATACTTTGAAGAAGGATAACACTTGTTTAATTGGCTTGCCGTTGCTTCTGAGTGGGTACTTCTGATATGCTGGAAGCTGTGTTCTCTGCAGGATTTGTATTCTCTCTCCAACCTGTGTACTGAGCTGAACAAAAGTGTTTATACACTTTAGGGATTTAAAAGTTACTGCCTTTTAACAAAGGTAAAATCCAACCCAGCCAGAGTCTGAATTGGCAGAATTTCCGAGACCGGGGTTGTAGATCCTCTCCCAGAGTGACGGGTACCTTGTCTTCTGCTGTGTGTACCGTCTTTGAGGGGATTAAGGATGCTCAGAGTGGTGTGTTTGGAGTGTGAGGCATGTCCCTGCAACAGCCTGGGATCCTCAGGCAGCTCGCTGACTTGATAGAGAAGACCACATCTCTTCGCTACGTGACATGTTTTCCCTTTCTTCCTCGACACCCTTCACGGGCAGTCTCATGGGAGCTGTCACTTATGGGTAATTAGGGAGGCTCATTATCACAGCAGCAGTAGCTTATATTTGAGCTTCGTGCCGCCAGTTCCCAGATGAATTGGTCAGAAGCCTCCGGCTGGAAGAGCAGAAATATGTCAGGGCCACCAAAGGAATAAGAGGTTGGCAGCGGGGCTCATGGCCCTGAAAGTCCGCTCCAGGGCCAGGCTTCCTAAGAGCTAGAAGTTGCCTCTTCAAGGGTCCCTGTGGTTATAATTTACATCTGGCTTCAGGATGCCACGGTTGGGAGACAGGAGCTCTGGCCCCTTCCTTCGTTTTGGTCTCTGATCTTATGTTTTCGGTTCCAGGAAAGAAGAAGCCCGTGACTTTGGGGGAAACTTTAGAATCTCTCGGGTAACACTGCCCCCCCTCAACGATAATCCCTAAACCGATCCAACCAGGATCTTTGGTAATGGTGTGGGTAGAGGTGGGCATAGAGGCAAGGCTGATTATTTTTACTTTTTTAAAAGCTTCTCAGGTGATTCTGAGGTGTAGCCGTGGAGGAGAACCAGCAGCCCTGCTACCTTCCTGCTGCCCATCTTTGCCTATAAAAGGGGACAGCCGTCTGGGGGACAGAGACACTATTTTATATTCAAGGTAGGAAGGGTCTTCCTTCCTCCCAGTAGAACACGAAAGAGCCGTTATACAAGGAGGCGGCAGGGACACTAGAGGCAAAACCTACAGGTGTCTGTTCCACCTGTTCAGACACCTAGCGAAGCTAAAGGGCAGCTCTTCTGAGCCTCAGTTTTTTATTCTATAGAGATAATAATACCCACATTGCAGGATTGTTGCACTCAGCACAGGGGGTTGGTTGCCTGAGGCTGCCAGACCGAATTCCCACTGACTGTGTCAGTTACCATAACAGGAAAGTCTTCTCTCGTGGCTCTGGAGTTGGAAGTTCACACTCACCTGCGGCAAGAGCCATGCTCTCTCCTGAGAAGCTCGGGAGAGAACCCTTCCCTGCCTCTCCCAGCCGCTGTGGGCCCCTGGCACTCCTTGGCTTGTGGCTGCACCCCTCTCATCTCTGTCTCCATCTCCCCATGGTCTTCTTCCCTGCGTGCCTTTCCCTTTCAGTCTTTTGAGGACACCTGCCACTCTTAATTCGGTACGGTCTCACCTTGAGAACTTTCACGTCATTACGGCTGAAAAGACCCCCTTTTCCAAAGATGGTCCCATTCCAACATGCTGCGTGGGCACATCTTTCGGATGCCTCTCCACCCATTACGCACGGTACGATCTGGCACGTAGTAACAGTTCATTAAACCGTTGCTGTTATTCTAGGGGTAATTATCAAAGCTGTGGAGAAGAAGAACTGCACCGTGTAATCTAATAGAAAGCACACATCGATATTTTAAAAATAACTGACAATTGTGACCCAAAAAAAGAAAAAAAAAAAAGAATAGTGGATTTGACAATATCAGGGAGTAAGGAAAAAAGCCGGTCAAGTGTGGGCGTCCATTTATTATGAACTTAAGCAGAGAGCCAGCGGCTTGTTCTGGGAGACATCCCTTGATGCACTTCTTGCTTAAATACAGCTCAGACCTAATTGCACTTGGCTCAGTTTGATAGTCCTCCTGGTTTTCTCCTAAACACCCTTCTCCCCCGGGTTTGCCGGCTCCTCAGAACCATTGACGATGGCTCCTCCCCCACCCAGGTTCAATTTATTTTTTTTCCACCCCCTGTGCAGTTGACTCTTTTCATCTTTCGTGCTCAATCGGTCCCTCTGGCCCCTTCATTATCATGTTTGCTTTCCGCCGCCGCCTTTCCACGCCGTCCCCCGTGGACTCAGATGCCGCAGGAGTGTGGAGGTAGCGCCACCTCCTTGGGCGTCTGTCTGGTGGTCGATGAGCAATCAAGGAGTCTCTTGTTCTTGAAATGAACTCGGGAACTTGAAGGCAATCAGCCCCCCCCCCGCCCCCGCCGCCATCCCCAGCACACACACAGAGCAGAAAGCGAGTCCTGCTTTTCGGGTGGGGTTCCAGCGTAATGATGGTTTTAAGCCAAAAAGCCAACACACACACACACACACACACACACAAACTTACGCCATAAGCAGATGTTTGATGCTGGAAGCCTGGTTTTGTCTCCCTTGGAAACAATGAGTTTATATTTGAGGCCCCGAGACGCCACGTCCCCCACCTGCCTAATGGAAATCATTTGGAACATGCGTCAGATCATTGAGCTTATTAGTCGTGACTCCTTTGGTGCTAAGGCAGAACAACCCAGTTTAAGCAAATGGTATCAAAGCCACCAATTCTTTTTTTATTTTTAAAAAATTCTTTCTTCAGAAAAGGAAAGAAAAAGGTGGTTAGAATAAATGTGTTAGGTCAAGGAACTGAAACCTTAGGATCGGCTCCAGGTACTGCTGGATCCAGGGTTCGATCGGTGGCCCTGGAGGAGGTTCCTGCCCCACTCTTGTCTCCTCTGTCCTCTGTGTTGGCTGCATTTTGGGATGGTCCTCATTGTCACCCGCAACACCAGGTTCACATTCTATGCACACAGCCCTACCCCCCGCCAACCAAAAGAATGTGACTTCCAGGCCCTGGCCGGTTGGCTCAGTGGTAGAGCGTCGGCCTGGCGTGCGGGGGACCCGGGTTCGATTCCCGGCCAGGGCACATAGGAGAAGAGCCCATTTGCTTCTCCACCCCCACCCCCTCCTTCCTCTCTGTCTCTCTCTTCCCCTCCCACAGCCAAGGCTCCATTGGAGCAAAGATGGCCCGGGCGCTGGGGATGGCTCCTTGGCCTCTGCCCCAGGCGCTAGAGTGGCTCTGGTCGCAGCAGAGCGACGCCCTGGAGGGGCAGAGCATCGCCCCCTGGTGGGCAGAGCGTCGCCCCTGGTGGGCGTGCCAGGTGGATCCCAGTTGGGCGCATGCGGGAGTCTGTCTGACTGTCTCTCCCCATTTCCAGCTTCAGAAAAATACAAAAAAAAAAAAAAAAAAGAATGTGACTTCCAAAATGATTGTAAAAAAAAAAAAAAAAGGTTGGAACAAATCTCATGGCACTCCCTGGTAGGCCCTGACCCAACCCTGAGCTGCTGACCGTGCAGGGTGTGTGGGGGAATGGAGTGTCCTGATTGGTCAGGTCTGGAACACAGGGGTGGTCATCTCCACCCAGAAGTCTGGGACAGAGAACAGGAGGCACGCTGCCCAGAGACAAATCGTCTCTATCGGACAAGGAGAACGGACACTCAGCAGGCGTGATCCTGTGCGCCCAGCCGGATGGACAGAACAAAGGAAACCAAAAGCCAGCTCGGGGGGCTGCTTCTCACGGGGATGCTCAGAGTTTGCGGGGCTGCCCATGGGAAAGTCAGCTTGTGTCTGCTGCTGGTTGCTTCGGCAGCTGAGTCAAGAACATCGCAGCCTTCTCCACCTCCCACTGCACCTGCACGTCTGGGGGCCTTCTCTGGCTTTGTCTGCTGTGCCATTCATTCATTCATTCATTCATCCCTTCCCCATCACACAGCTGTCAGTGCTGACTGAAATCCAGACACCGCGGCAGTAACGTCCTCCATCACTGCCCCTTCCTGCAGATGAGGAGAGCTTCCCTTCTCTCCGAGGGGCTCTGGGGATAACAAGGGGCTCTGGGTTGGGTCCCTAAGCCTGTCTGATTCTCACACTTCAATCACGAGACGCAACCCCCGGAAGGCTTCCGGCGCTGGTGTTCTTGTTTATGAGGAAACGGATCCTGAGGGGACCCCTGCGTGCGTGGGAGTCTGTTTTGCTCCATCCCTGGCCCTTCCCTGCCGTCGTGCCTCCTAAGTGGGGTGTGCTCTTGCATTCAATTTATGTAAACCTTCCGGGTCAGCGCACCACCTCGGGGCGCCCTTTTCCTTAGTCCTCTTTTTAAAATTGTAAGCAATGAATTAACTTGGAGAGCCGACTTTTCTCCTTGGCCTTCCCACGCCACATTTTCATGGACTGCGCTGGTGTGCCCCTTCCTCCCGTCTGCCCCTGCTGTGAGGTATGTGTCAGCAGTGGTTTTGATGGAGGGGTGGCCTTCTCGGGGTTCAGTCCCACTCACAGAGCCAGGACGTCTGTGAACCTCAGCTGCTGACCCGGCCAGGGGTCCCAGAGTCCCTGGTCGGCCCCTCACATGTCTTAACCTCCTGTTTTCCAACCAAGTTGTTAAGAGTTTGGTCACTTTCTTATTCAATTATTGCTAATCCTGCAGACGCAGTCCTTAACTGAATAATTCAAAGGGAGGCCAACACGTCCTCTGTCCACCATCCTTGGCACACACAGCAGCATGGGGGCAGGGCGGGGGGTGAGGGAGGGCCTACACTCAGACGCTTCTCGGCCAGCAGTCAGCTCGTGGTACCCTCTGTTCAGAACTTAGCAGAGATGCGATCAGATTCAGAGTTGAAGCTACAGTCTACGCAGTGACCCACAAGGGGCTGCGGAAACTCTGACCCCTTGCAGCCTCCGACCTCAGCTCGGCACCTACACACACACACAGACACACGTGTGTGCATGCGCACACACTGAGACAGGCGTGCGCGCGCGCGCACACACACACACACACACACACACGCACACACTGCTCCTGGTCCTCCCCACCCCAGACAGGCCCCCCCCCATGAGCTTTCTGTGGCTGTCTGCTCGACTCCCCCCTGCGGCTCTCAGAGCCACTGTGACCACTCCAGGTCGTCTCCTCGCGAAGGTCCTCCCTTGTCAGTGCTGTTTTCTTGCCTGTGTGCTGGCACTTCCTGTGCCCCTTCTCCAGTCACAGTCACCCCCGAGAATCCATGGGTGTGACTTATGTGTGTACCCGTCTCCTGCCCAGCATCTAAGCTCCACGAGAACGTTGTTGGTCTCTGGTTCACCGTCGTCGATCTCTGTTCCGCTGCTCGGCCCTACAGCCTGGCACGCACCGCACGAGGCCCCGAGGACCTGGGGACTGAGTGAGTGAGCAAACGAATAATTGACGTCATTTGCCTTTCACTCTTAGAGCTTGATAGCTCTGAGAAATGGCGGTGGGGGTGGGGGGGCAGGTTTCATGTGCTGGGATGTCTGTCTCTAGATGGCCGCCATTGCATAGAAGGTTTCTAACTGAAAATAGAACCCGTCATATTCCTGTACTCCAAAGCGTACCTGTCGGATGGGGGGTGAGAACGGCTACAATGAGATGCTCAGGTGTGCTGGCCAGAGGCAACGTTTCCCAGTCACGGACTTTCTTTCCCTGTGGCCCTGGCTTCTCTGTGCCCTCTGCCTCTTCCTTTCCAGACAGATTCGGGAGGGCCTCCTCCTTTGCAGTTCACGGGCTCCCAAAACAAGCCACACAGAAAGAATCAACTTCAAACGGAGACAGAATTTCACTGTCATCGGTGAAGAACATCCTTGAGAAATTAGAAGTTTCTCTTAACAACTCAATGAATAATTATAGAAGTAATGGGAAGTGGCTACATGTGGGGTATAAGATATCTTTTGAGGGGATGATGAAATTATAGTAAAATGAGTCATCAGGTACAGCTTGATCCAGGTGCTCCACGATAACATTAGATTTTATTTTATTTTATTTTTTACTTTATTTTTTTTGCCTATTATTGCAGTGTTTATGTCACTTTTGGGTTTTGTATGGTGGCTCTTGGCAGTTCCAAATTCACATCCTTGACAGGCCAACTATTTTACCCGAAACCCAGGAAAACCCAGGAAAGGCCGTGCTCCACTGGACCTGTTTTTGGTTTGTGTCCCATTTCAAACCAATCAGCTCAGTCTGTGAAAGACGACGTGTTCTAATTATCCCGGATAGGAGCCGTGGAGGAGTTGGGAGGGCGGAAAATGGGGTGCAGAGGAAAATTGGGGTGGCACTCCCCAGAAGAGGGCGAGCGAATGGAGCCAGGAAAATAAAATAATCAGTGAATACCTCTGCATCTCCGGATTCAGGTGCGTGAATAAGACAGGTAGAGAGGAGAGAGAAAAATCGCTGAAAACCGGTCACCTCTCCTTCCTGCCCAGAAATCCGCCCGCGTTGCTGTGTGTGTGAAGAGCAGGCAGCATGGAGACATGTTTCCCTAATTGAGTCTGTGTCATACCTGCCTGGACCAAGGATAAGCAAACATCATCTATCACTTGCCTGTCAACCCAGCCCTCTCCTCAATATCAGAGGCAAAATAAGACAGGTGGCAGAGAGACAGCGGTGGGACCCAGAGGGGCTTGTTTCCGTGAGCCAGGACCTCGGTCTCACTGCCCAGGTCCAGTGTCAGGGACAAGAATAAGGCTCGGTGTGCTGTAGCCGCCCCTCCTCTGGTCAAGGCACATATGAGAAAGCAATCAATGAGCAACTAAGGTGCCGCGACAAAGAATGCTGCTTCTCATCTCTCTCCCTTCCTGTCTGTCTGTCCCTATCTGTCCCTCTCTCTGTCTCTCTCTGTCTCTGTCACACACAAACAAACAAACAAACAAAAAAAGAATAAGGCTGGTGTTCCTCGCTGCCTGAGTCAGATCCCTGCCCCATCGTGTAGCTATGGGAACAAAGCGTCAGTTTGGGCATCTGTGCAGTGGTCTGGGGAAACTCGTTTGTCAGCGTTATTGAAAGGGTCCAGTGGGTTAATAATATATTTTTTGGCTTCCCCTCTTTGCTCACAGTCCAGATACAACCTCCATTCTTCTCCATCCTCCGCGGTGCCGCGGGGTGCTGACCCAGTTCCTGCGCCTTCTGGATTCCATCTGGAGGTGGACAATTGGGGGCACTGGCTGGAGGTTGGGGAGCAAGAGAAAAGAGAGGCCAGAGTATTTATTCTCCACTTGCTCCCTGTCTCTCTGTCCCCTGACTCCAACTCCTGCCAGGCGCCCCTCTCTGAGGCTCCCGCTCTCACCGGGCTCAGTTGCACTCTCTTCTCTTGCCTCTCCTGACTGGGACGCCTCTCCAGCGCTTCTTATCTTTAAGACACCCAGCAACGCCTTCTCAGTTTTCCCCGTATGCAGTCTGTCATGAAAGGCACTTGAACTCTCTGAGCTGGACTCTTTTTATCCTCCCTCCGGAGATCGACACATGTACACATAAAACTTCCCCACATAAATAGTGGTGCATCAATAGTTGGGAATTTGCGACTTGGTCAGAACAGGTGGGAAAGTTTCAGGAACAAATAAATGCCTAGAGCTGCCCTGGCCGGTTGGCTCAGCGGTGGAGCGTCGACCTAGCGTGCGGAGGACCCGGGTTCGATTCCCGGCCAGGGCACACAGGAGAAGCGCCCATTTGCTTCTCCACCCCTCCGCCGCGCTTTCCTCTCTGTCTCTCTCTTCCCCTCCCGCAGCCAGGGCTCCATTGGAGCAAAGATGGCCCGGGCGCTGGGGATGGCTCTGTGGCCTCTGCCTCAGGCGCTAGAGTGGCTCTGGTCGCAATATGGCGACGCCCAGGATGGGCAGAGCATCGCCCCCCGGTGGGCAGAGCGTCGCCCCTGGTGGGCGTGCTGGGTGGATCCCGGTCGGGCGCATGCGGGAGTCTGTCTGACTGTCTCTCCCTGTTTCCAGCTTCAGAAAAAAGAAAAAGAAAAAAAAAACAAAAAAGATAAATGCCTAGAGCTGTTGTCCCCTGAGCCTCCTCAAAGTAACTGACCACATGGACATGTGCCACACACTGAAGGGCTGTGTTCTCTCAGGAAATCAGAGCCGAGCATCAACCAGGGAACCAGCATGCTGTGTTCCTTGTGACCACCCGCTCCTCACACCCCTGACCCGGCATTCCCTCTCATCTCTGTCACCTCCTTCGTGTCATGGTTAGTCCGTCCTTGTTCCCTTAAACTTCACGACGTTGACATGACAGGCTGTGGGGCTTTGTGGCACGTCCCTGAGTTTGGGCTGGTGATATTCCTTCATGATTTGATCCCGATTATGCGCCCCTGGCAGGCATGTCTCAGAAGGGGTGCATTTTCTCTGGTGACGCATGATTCAAAATCATCACAAAGTCAGTGACGTTTGCTTGGGTCACTTGATTAAGGTGGTGCCCACCAGGCCTCTCTACTGCGAGGTTGCTCTGACTTGCGTTGAAGTTAATATTTTGTAGGGAAAAAAGTGCTTGGAGATGATGTAAATATCCTGTTTTTCATTAGAAAGGATTTCAGTGTGTTAGCAGAACGGGCTCATGGGTTTCGTTTACACGCCATGGCTTGTATTTCGTTACGAACACCATTTATTTTGATGCTCGGAATATCGCAAATTTGGCCAGTGGGAGCTATTTTATTAGGTTTCTGTCTTTCTTGACAGGTCTTCGTTATTCTGAAAGCAAGTCCTTCCTTTCTGGATGGAAGATCTTCCAGGCTCCTCTTGTCATTTCCCAACCCCAGTCCTAGAATCAGCTCAGGTCCTCTTGGAGGGAGAAACGGTATTTAGGAACCAAAATCTAGGCTCCAGGTGTGCCCACTGCTATTTGGGTGCTCCAGGTCCTTGCAGTGGATAGAGCCAGGAAATAGTGGCACACACATATAGTCTTACTTCCTAAAAACCAAGAGCTGGCACGGATACCTCAGGTCGAACCCAGCAAGCAGCACAAGGCTCTGTCGAGATCTCTCCCTTTCCATGTTTGTGGCCCCCTGCTCATGTTTCTATAACAGGACATTCTCCTGCTTCTCCCTCCCTAGTCCTTCAGCTTCCAGTACCTGCAGGCTGCCCCCTCGCCCCAAGAAGTCCGTGATGTCCTGAGGTCCCCATCCCCTAACCTCTCACCTTCTGACGCTTGGTCTGGACCATTCATTGCACCCATGGCCTTTCTCGCTAGTGCCCCCTGATGGCGCTGGGCTGAGCTGTTCTGAATGCAGATGTTTGTATTCTTATTTGCATGGCTTTCCCTATTATCTTCTTAGGGAGAGTCTATGCACTTCAAATTAAGGGAGTGTGCCAAAACCCCTGTATCTCAAGGTGCCCTTCTCTTGCGGGGCAGGTGAGCAGTCTGGCCAGAGATGACCAGGGGCCACACCACCCTGACCAAGGGTCTTCTCTCAAAAACTCCTTGTCCTCATGAGGGAGGAAACAGTGTGATGTCACGTTCACGTTCCCTGACACACATCAATGATTACGAGGCGTATCAGGAGTGGGGGGGATCCTACACACACCCAGCTGAAATGTTTTTTGTTGCTTTTTTTTTTTTTTTTTTTGCATTTGCAGGAACCGAGGAAAGAAAAGGCAGTTAGGGCATTTTTTAAATGCATCTGAACACTCTTCTCTTTTTTTAATTTTAATTTTCTTTTTTTATATTTTTCAGAAGTGAGAAGTGGGGGGCGGCAGACAGATAGATTCCCACATGTGCCCGACTGGGATCCACCCGGCATGCCCACCAGAGGGGGTGATGTTCTGCCCATCTGGGGCGTTGCTCCATTGCAACCAGAGCCATTCTAGCACCTGAGGCAGAGGCCACAGAGCCATCCTCAGCACCCAGGCCAACTTTGCTCCCATGGAGCCTTGGCTGTGGGAGGGGAAGAGAGAGGCAGAGAGGAAGGAGAGGGGGAGGGGTGGAGAAGCAGATGGGCGCTTCTCCTGTGAGCCCTGGCTGGGAATCCAACTTGGGACTTCTACAGATGGGGCTGACGCTCTACCGCTGAGCCAACCGGCCAGGGTCTCTTCTGTTTTTAAACAGGTGTATAGTATTTCAGAAAGGGCTTCTGTGTGGCAGACACACTTGTGTGTGTGTGTGTGTGTGTGTGTGTTTATATATACGTTTATATATATATAAACGTATTTACTTTATTATACTATAGTCTTCACAGTGACCCAGGAGATTAGTACAATTGTTACCCCTAGCCTTGGGAGCGCAGGAGGATTAACTATCCAATGAAACTAGAGAATCAGGATTTAAAGGGGGGAAAAATGTGACACTTAAAAAACTTGCAAGTTTTGACAACCAATACAAAATAGGTTCACTGCTTTGTGGGGAAAAAATGCCTGGATCACAGCCTCAGGACCGGACCACTAATTTCTCACTTCTTCTGTCTTTGACCTTTCAGCTTTGGTAGGAAGGGCAAAGTCCTACAACTGGCCCAACCAGGACACCGTCCCGGGTGGCCAGGGCAGCGGCAGGCAGACCTGTAGGAATATTGATGTCTCCTCCCCTCCCCTGTGGTTGGAGTTAGGAGAAGCACCCTCCCCCAGGAGAAGGGTGGCAAGAGGCTCCGGCAGCCAAACTCGTGTCCGCCGAACCAGGGTCCTGCTGGGCCTGGTAGAGACGGGGCAGAATAGCGTAAATGGTGGACGAGATACATGCACAGTGTAGGGGGGGGCGGGTAAGAAGGGGAACAGTCACTGTATCTACAGAGGCTGCTTTTCCAGGACTAACATGGCTGCTGCCCGTGAAGAATCTTGTTTTTCTTTAGATATTTCAATCTGGGTTTCTGAGCCTCAGCACTCCTGGCATTTGGGCCAGATAAGTCTTCACTGGGGACTGGGGGCTGGGAGGTGGGGGGAAATGTCCGGGCAGGACTAGACGCCAGCAGCACACCCCACCCTCAAGTTGGGACAGCCACGCTCATCCCTGGACATTGCCACATGTCTCCTGAGGGCCCGCTGGGCCCCGATGGAGAAACAGTGGTTTAACTCTGCCCCACTGTGTACAGAGAACTTCCTGCTTCGTGATGCTTTGCTGTGCTTTGTTGTTTCTTGACTTTTCGCTTGGAAGTAATTTCAGACTTTCAGACATGTTGCAAAACAAAAAACAAAAGTGTAAAGAATCCCTTGTACTTTTCGCCTGGATTCTCGCAAATGAACGTTTTCCTAAAACATTGGCTAATTTAGCATCCTTTCTTCTGTTTATCTCTCTCTCCCTTTCATATGAATATCTATGTAATTTTTTTCTGGGCTCGTCACAAATACACGTTTGTAGGGCTCCCCTTCCGTGTGTGTTTCGGGAAAACAAGGTCATTCTCTCCCACCAACACTTGGTTACAGCCTTGTCACCTGTCGACACATTTTGTTCAAATGTCACCACGTGTCCCCTCAATGCCATTTGTAGCAAAAGCAAGCAGAGTGCTTCCTGACTTGGGACCCAGTCCGGGAGCACAGCCCGCAGGTGCTCGTCCAGCTTCCTCTCGGCGGAGACCATGCCTCGGCCATCTCACGTCCCGGTCGACTCCGAAAGTATCGGACGTGTTGGGAGAGGACAGGCCCGCTATGTGGTGTGGTGCCCTTCCGTGGGGTCCCGATTGACTTTGAGCTATTAACTATCTCCTGTTTGAATTGATCTGCCCCTGGTGGACCTGGACGCTCTGAGTCTGGGTGGTCCTATGGTTGGTGTACCCTCAGCATCTCCGATGTCCCCATGGATCCCCATGGGACACGCCCCGGCACAGCCAAGACCAGGTTGTGGCTCTTAACGGGACTTTCCAACAGGTGAGCGGGCAACATTGGAGACCCTGAGTAGCTGCCAGAAGCGGTCATCTTGACCTGCCCATGCGCCAGACCTCGCTCACATCGCCTGTGAAACCCCCACACCCCCTGTATCGGGGCGCCGCTTGTCCGGCTAGCCCTTGTCCCGGCCTCCCTTCGGGGACAGTGGAAGGGAAGGTGACAGGCATGCTCCTGCCTCTCCCGTGCTTCCACAGCCTCCGGTACAACCAGCCCTCCTTGGCTTTCACACTTCTAACAAAGTGCTCACACTCGAGCGTGCACACCCTCAGGATGCGACGGGAGTTTTCAAGCACCAGAGAATCTAAATCCACGGGAAACAAGCCCCTGTCTCTGAGGTCGGGGTCCTATGAGTACGTCCATTTGCACGAATCAACAGAACATCTTCCTACAGTAATGGTGACTTGACTGTTTTCTCCAAGGACATAGGTGCTTGGTTTGTGGGGCTGCAGCTGAGCGTGCACGCGCGCACACACACACACACACGCATGCACACACGCACATGCACACCCCTCTTGTGAACCTCATTTTGGAGGATTATTCTGAAGCACGCCTGAGTATTTAAGTCCCCATCAGGAAGATTTGCCTGTCACTCTTAAATTGGGATTTTCTCCTCTGCACTCGGCCCTGTACGGGGCTGCGTAATTTTTTGCCACGAATTTGTATTATCTGCACTTCCATTTACTTAATGACTGTCTTTCCGTGTCACATCGTTTCTTTTTATCTGAGCTTCGCCCTGAGCCGTCCTTTTCGTGAAAATCGCTGTTTTACATGCTAATTGCATTCCCCCATCACCCTCCCCAAAATTAAAATAAATACATAGCTGATGGTGTGTTTTAAAATCCTTGTGTGTTTTACCCCCGTGATCTCACACTCTGCGTGTGGGCGGATGCTGGTCTGGGGCGCAGCAGCAGGAGAGGGCTTGCGGATCTGATATCTGGGGCTTTTCTCTCCATTGCCATACCCTGACTGCCCCTCTGCTGTGTACCTCGGGACGAGTGAAACTGGCCTCGGCCGGTTGGCTCAGTGAATAGAGTGTCAGCCCGGTGTGCAGACATCCCTGCTTCCATTCCTGGTCTAGGCATACAGTAGAAGTGGCCATCTGCTTCTCCCCTTCCCCCTCCCCTTCTCTCTCTCTTCCCTTCCTGCAGCCAGTGGCTTGATTGGTTTGAGCCTAGGCCATGGGCACTGAGGATAGCTCGGTTGATTCGAGCATCAGCCCCAGACGGGGTTGCCAGGTGGATCCCAGTCAGGGTGCATACAGGAGTCTGTCTCTCTATCTTGCCTCCTCTCACTTAAAAAAACAAAACAGGCCCTGGCCAGTTGGCTCAGCGGTAGAGCGTCGGCCTGGCGTGCAGAAGTCCCGGGTTCGATTCCCGGCCAGGGCACACAGGAGAAGCGCCCATCTGCTTCTCCACTCCTCCCCCTCTCCTTCCTCTCTGTCTCTCTCTTCCCTCCTGCAGCTGAAGCTCCATTGGAGCAAAGATGGCCTGGGCGCTGGGGATGGCTCCTTGGCCTCTGCCCCAGGCGCTAGAGTGGCCCTGGTCTCAACAGAGCGATGCCCCGGAGGGACAGAGCATCGCCCCCTGGTGGGCAGAGCGTCGCTCCCTGGTGGGCGTGCCGGGTGGATCCCAGTCGGGCACATGCGGGAGTCTGTCTGACTGTCTCTCCCTGTTTCCAGCTTCAGAAAAATACAAAAAAAAAACAAAACAAAACAAAAAAAAAAAACAAAGAGTGCAACTATAGACAAAGAAGGGGACATTCTTGCAGTCATGTGACTGCAGCGTGGCATTTGTTAACAGGACACTGAGATTCATGAACGAGTCTCACACCCAGAGTTCAGCCCCATTGAGTTACCCGGGTAGCGGCCACCTCAAGGTGTCGGGTGGCTCCAGACCAGAACGCTGCGGGGCTATGGTCAACAAACCAACATCGAAGGCAGCGTTTCCCGACTTGAAACATATATGTGCTTTTTAAATAAACGTAAAAACCCCACAGATTCTCCTCCTCTTCCCCCAGGGGGGCAGACCCTTCCCGAAGAACCCCTTTCTGTATTCCGCAAGCCAAAAGAACAACAGATGTTTGAACTTTGCTTCCTGGGGTTCATCTAACAAAATGGGAGTCGTGTATCACGTCCCCAGTAGGCAGCACTGAGTAGCATTTTGAATGCCTGAGGTCCCCGGGATGCTGAGAAGCACACACCTCAGTCCCCAGTGGAGCATTCCT
The DNA here is from genome assembly GCF_036850995.1 of Saccopteryx leptura. Classification (NCBI taxonomy): domain Eukaryota; kingdom Metazoa; phylum Chordata; class Mammalia; order Chiroptera; family Emballonuridae; genus Saccopteryx; species Saccopteryx leptura. The sequence continues at coordinate 249,693,839 of NC_089504.1, forward strand.
TTTCCCAGATGGAAGTTTTCCAGCTTTTCGAAACAGACACCTGCAGAAGTGGGGAGTGCTGTGGGTGAGAGTGCCGCCCTGCTGGTGGGGTCCAGAACTGCAGCATTCTCACCCAGACAGTAGCCCTCGGACCTGAGCAGAGAGTGGGGGGCTCTGTAGACAGGATTGGGAAGGAAGGCTCTTAGATGGATACTCCTGGACACAAGTCCGCCACCATCAGACCGCAACTCTTCCCCACGTCGACCCTGCGTTGGTGTCAGTTCAAAGGAGGCTGCCCACTGCTGTCCAAGCAGCCCCAGCACGTGGCTGGGAGGTGCCACGGCAGGAGTAGTTCTCTGACTCGCTGTGTTAGGGTGTGAGCTGCCCTGGAGCAAGGGTTTTCTCTTCGGGCCGCCCCGACACTTCAGTCCCCAGGGCAGCCTGGGCACACGGCGGGCCCTTCCTAAATATCTGTCCAATGAGCACATAAGAATTTGGTGAAATCAGTTCAGTAGATATGCACCGGCATTTCTTTTTTTGTTTGTTTTTTAAATAATTAAAACATGTTTTTTCAATTACAGTCAACATGCCATGTGATAAATGTTTTAAGTGTTCAGTATCTTTTTAAAAATATTTTCATTGATTGAGGGAGAGTCAAAGAGACAGGGCAAAGGAGGGAGAGTGAGAGGAGAGAGAAGCTTCAACTCATTCTACTTAGCTGTTCCGTTTTTAGTTGTACGCTCACTGATGGCTTCTCTTATGTGCCCTGACCCAGATGGAACCCACGACCTCAGTCTGCCGGGAAGACGTTTTATCTGCTGAGCCACCTGGCCAGGGCTATAGTGTCTTGATTAGACATTTATATGTCTTACAAAGTGATCACCCTGATACATCTGGTTACCAGCTGACAGCCTCTATGCTGTGTCTTTTTAATAAACGGAAGAGGATGGAAATTCTCAGAGTGCACTGCACGTGATAGGTTTGTGTGCCTTGCCTTGTACACCCGTGCTCCTAACAGAGCTTGATAAAAAGGTTCAGAGCCAGTGAGCAAGACCACAGGCCAGCTTTTCTCAAAAGTAAGGAGCCTGGGAAGCTCTGAGCACATTGTACCTCCCTGAGCACAGAGCTTCCCCCTGAAAAACCCAGGTCTCAGCCCAAATCTGGCTTCAGCTTCCGCATCTCCCCCTTGGAAACCTACCCTCCAGCCTTCTGAACCACCCCTCCTCGGGACTGTTGCTCATTCACAAACTCAGTCATATGTTAAAATAAGAAAAAAAACTTTCGGTGATACTTAAGAAAGTCACAGGGGAAGTGGGTATTATCTTTGTCTTCAGTGGCCAATACCATTCCCTCGTCCTTCAGCTTTTGCATAATTGGACACACTAGCCATGAGCGCGGGGGCAGGGGCCCAGGAAACTTGTGTTTCTATTTCGAGCTGGCTCTGGACGGGATGTCCAAGGCGGTGGGCGCCTCTGAGTACTGTCATCTCTGTTAGAACACAGAACCAACTGTTTCTTCTTGTTTGAGGATAGTGGTTTACTGGTGGGTGAAGACAGAAGCTTGAACGTGTTAAAGTTTATTGGAGGAAACATCTTTTAGAAGTGGAGCTCAGCCCTGACCAGGTAGCTTCGTGGGTTAGAGCATTGTCCCGATACACTAAAATTGCCAGTTCAATCCCCGGTCAGGACACATAACAAGAATCAACCTGTGAATGCATAAATGAGTAGAACAACAAAATAATCTCTCTCTCTCTCTCAAATCAATACATTAAATAAAAAAGTGGAGCCCATTCACAAAATTTCAGGCCTCTCACTGTCTTCCTTATTCCCCCACTTGCTGAGGTCAGCGATCATTCCAGACGACCAGGAAGGAACATTCTGGTGACCGGTCACCTAGCCTTCTCCCCGAGCAAACCAGACCCTGTGCGTCTCAGGCATTCTCCCTCTCACCTCCCCAGGTTTTATTTTAATTGCTGCGCTCTCGAAAAGCGAGGTTCTGGCTAAATTATTCATGGCGGTGTAATGTTTATGGGATCAGAGTAATTATTATGGTTTTTGCATTGTGAGTTTTCATAATTAATGACCTCACTCAGATTCCATTTGGCACAAAATATTTCCAGACAAGCACAAGGCAGGACAATGGTGACCTGTCTCTGGCTGTGCTAAGCAGGCGTTCATTCACCTCCAGGAACGGGAGGTGGGAGGCCGCTTGAGAAGTGGTTCTCTGAGGGCGAATGGGGCTCCCAGCACTACGTCTCTCTTTGCACACCTTCCTGCATGAGCCCGGCAAGCCAGCAAGGTGATGGAGGTGGACAGACACGCGGCTCTCTGCCTGGGATGCTTTTGACCGAGACCCGGACCTGCCCGTCTCTCTTCCCACCTGAGTCTCCTAGCACCGCCTAACAATGCTCCACAGCAGCGAGAACCCTGCCCAGGGTGCCTGACGTCAGGGGGGCGCAGCCAAGGTCTCAGACGCCACCTGGTTGTCCTTTCCGGATTCTTGGGGGCGTATAAAATGCATACAGTCCAGGGAGCAGCTCAGGGCCAGGCCTGAGCGCGAGGAAGACATTCCGATGTTTTACAACGGATAACTGGAGTCAGGCTTTGAACATTTTATTGTCATGCCTCAACTGCCCCCCACACACACACACCTGTGATGTGTATCCGAGGAACTGGTGTTTTCAGGAAGCCCAAAATAAATACCTCACATAGCTGAGCCTTCCGCCTATATTATTTCATCTCAGCCTCAAACCAACTCGAGAGTTTGGCGGCTTCCCTGCCACCTTGCGCACGAGGACACTGAGACACTTACAGTCCCACAGATAGTAGGTGACGACCACGGCAAACTTCTGACATCCAAGGTTCCACATTGAACTTCTGACATCCAAGGCTTCTTCTGCAACAGCCTGCCCGATTCCACTCCCTGCCAGGTGTTCCTGCATTCTCCGGATTTTCCCACCACATGCCTTTCAACTGCTTTAAGGAGGAGGCAACGAGAAACAAAGGAAAAAAGGAAACAAGAAGCTCTGAGTACGATCCTGCACAGTGATCGCAGCTCAAACCAGCCGTCGTGTGGAGTGTTAAGCAATGAACTCAAGTTCCCCTGGAAGTTCCTCCCCTGTCCAGAGTTTTGTGGTTTTCAGTCTCCTTGCCCACGCCTCTGTGTCCCCTCTCTGTGACACAGAACTTGCCACAATTCCTCAGGGAAGCTGTGGCATGTCCTACGCATAGCCAAAGCCAGACACTTCTCCAAAGCGGGGATTAACATCTCTTTTCTCTGTCCCTCTCAACGCCTGCCTTTTGTCCTTGTGTCCGAGTCGCTCGATCGCCTTTATTCACTGAACTAGCATGGTGTTGTCCAGACTATTTACTGATGTGATCTGCAGAGCTGATGACCTGAGGTCTGCACCCAGGACGGAGAACTTGGGGCTGATCCAGTATCGAGACCAGACGTTCCCCAATCACGGGCCATTAAGGGATTATTCGTCGGGCTCTTTGAGCTGCAAGCAACAGCCATTTTCCTACAATCCGGCATGCTCTCTGGGAGTGGGAAGGTTCCAACGTCTATCGCTCCCACGCTTCCGTCCTCCTCAGCGGTCAGCACCTTTCTGTCTTTCCCACGACCGGTTCAGGGCTGCTGCCATCCTGAAAGTGGCGGTCCTCGTGGTCACAGGCTCATTGTCCGGGGCACTCAGGGTGCTTGGTGTACTCTTACTGCTGGAGGGAGAGACAGGACGTCTCAGAGCTTTCCTTCTCTTACAATCGGGGAGAACCAATGGAGGAGGTCCCTCCCCATCTCCTTCCTCATATTTGAAACTCCTGTGAGTCACAGGAAAAGGGAGCTGGGTCAGCCTGAGCTCACAGCCAGCCCCTGGGGGTGGGGGATGGAGAGAACAGAGTCGGCCTTCACCCAGGTTCTGGGCTGAGAGACTGGGGAAGAAGAGGGTGAATCGAATCCGGAGAATGTGAGGAATTCACGATTTTTGCTTAGTGGACTCATTTCTTTCTTTTTCTTTCTTTTCTTTTCTTTTTTTTTTTTTTTTTTTTTTGTATTTTTCTGAAGTTAGAAGCGGGGGAGGCAGTCAGACAGACTCCCGTATGCGCCCGACCGGGATCCACCCGACATGCCCACCAGGGGACGATGCTCTGCCCATCTGGGGGCGTTGCTCCACCGCAATCGGAGCCATTCTAGTGCCTGAGGCAGAGGCCATGGAGCCGTCCTCAGCGCCCAGGCCAACTTTGCTCCAGTGGAGCCTTGGCTGCGGGAGAGGAAGAGAGAGACAGAGAGGAAGGAGAGGGAGAAGGGTAGAGAAGCAGATGGGCGCTTCTCCTGTGTGCTCTGGCCGGGAATCCAACCTGGGACTTCCACACACCAGGCCGAGGCTCTACCGCTGAGCCAGCCAGCCAGGACCATGGACTCATTTCTTGAACGGAGTAGTAGTAGATGTTAAACCTCAGAGTTTACTACACTTGCCATCCTTTCTTCTAATAGGCATTAAAATAAACATTTAATGATACAATTAGAATAAATATCTGGGTGACGCTCTGAGCATCCCTGGTTTCCTACCTGGGTGTGCCACTGACTCTGCTATCTTTGGGTAGAATGAAGGCCATGTTGGATGGGCATGGGAGAGACAACTGTAATTCACCCAGATAATTTTTTTTCTCCTCCTAATAGGCATGGACAGATCATAGTTTCTGCCTTTTTAAACTTTTGTGACTCAATAGAAAGTGTCAAGGGGTGGTTTTCAGGGGTCGGACTGGCCAGCTTTCTGCTTGGCGTTGGCTTGAAAGGGAGAACAGCACTTAGCAAAAGTGGCCGCCATGAAGGAAGAGGTGACCAGGCACCGACTGCACGCCTCTGTTAATTTTCCATGGTGTGGACGCCACGCGGACCACAGGCCCCCAGCCGACATAGGGCGGCGGTGGCTGTGGACGTTATAGGTTCGCAAACCCAGAAGGGCTTGAGCGGGGAGCCAGATTTATTTAAAGTCATAAATGGATTATTAGATGACCCCTCGGTCAAGCCTCAAAGTAACTGATGGCCATTGGCATGGCTCCGGGTCTCTCATAAGCTGCGCCTCCCTGGGGTTCCGACCGTCTTGCCTTAATTAACATTGTAGCTCCTGTTATGTTCTCCCTGCGCTGGGAAGGCATCCTGGACTAGATCTGAGAAGACCCGACTTTGATTCGTAACACTGCTTGCTTTTAATCCTTTCAGAGAGCCGGCCTATCTACTGATTGCCACAATTTTTGGAGGAAGGGACAGTCTCTGTCTGAACTGTGCTTCAGACACGGAGGTGATCCTAAGGGAAAATTCTGTAATCATTTGTTTCAATTTTACAATATCATCCTTAACACTGAGGGTAGCATGGCGGTTCCCAAGGGCCGGGACATGGTGGGAGAGACAGGGAGATGTTGGTCCATGTGCAGGGGTCCCCAAACTTTTTACACAGGGGGCCAGTTCACTGTCCCTCAGACCGCTGGAGGGCTGCCACATACAGTGCTCCTCTCACTGACCACCAATGAAAGAGGTGCCCCTTCCGGAAGTGCGGCGGGGGTGGGGCGGATAAATGGCCTCAGGGGGCCGCAGTTTGGGGACGCCTGGTCCATGGGCACACGTCTCCAGTTATAAAACAAGTGAGTTCTGGGAGTGTTGTGTGCAGTGTGCTGGCGATAAATAAGAACACGGTATCAGAGACTTGACAGAAATACATTCTGCCAAAAAGGGGCGGGACACCCTGCTGCTGAGGGTCGCCCTCAGAGCCCTGCATGACAAACGAACCCCACACACACGGCGATTGCTGAAGCCATCTCGGGGTCGGAGTGCGGGTTGCTTGTTACCTGTCAAACAAAGCTGATACAGTTGGTGCCACCACATGTCCCGAGCGACAGATACTTAGGTAACTGAAAGATAGCTTTGAGGGTGTATATGCATCCTCCCGTGGATCTCCCATGGACAGACCGTAGGCTTTCTTTCTTCACCTAAGGACGCATGCAGGGTGGCTGAGCCCCCCTGGGGCATTCAGAATGGACGTTGGCCAAAATCACCTGAGCCAGAGCAGTGTGTGCACAGGTGCATGAGCACTGTGCTTAGCCACAGAGAGCACCGGATACAGTTTGTTTGAGGAGAGTGCCCTGTCGGCACCAGTGAAACTGTTGGGGGAAACTTTGTTGCCAACGTCAGGAGTCTTTTCTCTGCAGTGGCTTCCCAGAGTTCCCACACAAAAGACCCTATAGTTTCAAAGGCGCAGGAGTCATGCAAGGCTGGTCAGTGCGTGTTGGAAAAGCCTAACGGATAGGGCAGGATGGATGGGAAGAAAGCTTGGTTTGGACGTGGGCGGAAGTCGGGGGAGGGGCAAAGTCTAATCTGGGAATGATCTGACCCGATGGACAGAGGCTGGAGGTGTGGTAGACTGTGCAGAGGGAGACGGGTACCCCGGATGTCTGAGGGCCGGCGGGCTCCTGTTGGCGGAGACGGCCAATGGGGTGTGCCATCTTCACCTTCTTCCAAGCTACTGTTTCTGGGAAGCACTACGTGTTGTCACTAGCGCTCCAGAGAGAGGGTTTTATTGGTCAGGAGGAAGAGGCTTGGCATGTTAGGGACTGGTTACTCTCCCCATCTTGTCCTTTAAATCTCTCATCCCCAAACTGCCCTCAAGTCACTACCAAGCCTGAGAACTGAACACCACCTCCAAACGTCAAGTTTTCATTGAACTGGAGCTGACGCTGTTGCTCCGAGTGGAGGGTGTGTGTGTGTGTGTGTGTGTGTGTGTGTGTGTGTGTGTGTGTGTGTGTGTGTTTAATTCAAAACTAAATGATCGGGGTGACGAAATGGTAGCTATTGAACAGCGGGCATTTGGTGACATTTAAACATCATTATCTCGTGGATCTCTAATGGAAGAATAGGCTGGTCATTAAAAACAGGACCTCCCTGTAGCAATCTGAAGACCCGCCATTTGCAAGTTGCCTATTTTAGGAAATAAACCCCTCCAGCCTGGAAAAATAGAGCGTCGGCTTCGTGAGCGTCCAGATTTCGGAAGGCCATGCGGATTGCTGGTCACAGTTCCCAGTTTGATCCTGAAGGGTCTGGTTGCCTATACAGATGGCGCCTTGGACTCCCAGTAGCCCGGAGAGGTCTCTAATTTGACCTGGCCCTTCTATGAGAGATGACCTCAAGAAGGCAGAAACTGGTCTGACCTGTGGTGGCACAGTGGATAAAGCGTCGACCTGGAAATGCTGAGGTTGCCGGTTCAAAACCCTGGGCTTGCCTGGTCAAGGCACATATGGGAGTTGATGCTTCCAGCTCCTCCCCCCTTCTCTCTCTCTCTCTCTCTCTCTCTCTCTCTCTCTGTCTCTCCCTCTCCTCTCTAAAATGAATAAATTAAAAAAAAAAAAAAAAGAAGGCAGAAACTAACCCATTTGTGGGGTTTCCTTGAGACGGAATCGGGCCTTCAGACTTTTACATCCAGGGCAACTGGTGAAGTCCACCTGCGTCCACGTCTGTCCTGACTGTGTCGTATGTGACCCCAACGATAGGAGGGTCATTTTCCAGCTGGGGAGGCAGAAAAGTGGGGTCATTCCATATGCCACAGAAAACGTTCACCCTGTTGACTTCCGTTTCAGATACTTTGAAGGAAAGATTTCAAGGAGGCCGCTGGTGCTCCCGAAATGCAGCCCTCGCTGCCTGGTAGAGAAATTGTGCCGTGCAGTCTTGGGGTGGGGGGTGTTGCGCTGTTCCCTTCATCATGTTGTTTGAAAGGCTACTGGGAGAGTCTTGACGATCATCGGAGATGTAATAGTTTTGTGACATCAGGATTTCTGTGGCTGGCTCGTCATTGTGTCACTGTCCTGGGTTCTGACGCTGTCACGTAGGGCGTATTAAATAAAGGGGCCTTTGTCGATTTCCACTGAGCCTCAGTTTTCCCATCTCTCACATGGAGTCTGGCTAAGGCTTAGACTAAAAGGAAAAATGAAAATTAATGAAGGTTGCTATGGTCGGAATGTTTCTCTCTGTTCTCCACCTTCCCCCTGCCCAAACGCAAATGTTGATGCCCTAACGCCCCAAGGTGATGGTAATTAGGAGGTGGGGACCTTTGAGAGGTCATTAGGTCATGAGGGTGGAGCCCCTATGGAAAAGATTAGTGCCCTTATTTTTTTTTTAAAAGAGACTCCAGAGAGCTCCCCCTCTTCTATCATGTGAGGACACAGCCACACAGCAAGAAGACAGCCGTCTGCAGCCTGGGAGAGGGATCTCACTAGACCCCCACCACACAGGTGCCCTGACCGCAGACTTCCCGCCACCAGGATGGTGGGAAATAAATCTCTGTTGTATATAACCCACCCCCCCCCACACACACACACACCTACCCCATCTGGAATGTTTGGAGACGGCAGCCCGGAGAGGGTTCTCGAAAAATTCCATTACAGCAGACGAGTGAGGGGGTTGGTTTGTTTGTTTCTTCTCTGTGTTCCTGCCGACCTGCCCAGGGCCATTGGTTGGCATGCCAACTACCTCTGGCCCCTGCGGTGCGGTTAACCGGTGGGTGAGCTGCGGATATTAGGCTGTTAGCGAAGAAGCAGCTCTGGGGCCTGTGAGCAGAGAGGACACGGGCCAGCCCCTGGCACCGAGAAGGGCTGGACGCCCCGAGTTCTTAGTACAGGAACGGCAGGAAGGGATTAGCCGACTCTCTCACCGCCGCTGCCGTGAGCAACCTCCTCCTTTCTGGGTTCTTAGGGCTCAAAGTCTTTGACTAGAATCCACTTGACCACGGTGGGGCCAGGTGTCCACAACTGGGTACACGGCACCAGGAGAAGGAACGAACCTCTAGAGACCCCATCAGCTTGGAGGACTGACCTTTCCACTTAGACTGGACACAGTGATACCCCCACCCCCAAATCAGGGGGCGATCGGGGAAGAACTAATGATGCCAAGTTGTCAAAATGTACAAATGAGTCACCTCCAACTGGGGGCCAAAATGTGCCTGAGCAATTTTGGAAAGTTTGATTCAAGATGTTCAGGATTGTCTGCCACCCATAAAACCACAAGCTCCAGCTGTCAGAGTTTGGGGGGGGGGGGAATGAAAAGAAAAGAAAAAAAAAAAACAGCAAAGTTTGCAAGGGCCTATCTTTTCAAGCACATCATGACATTTTGCAATTGTTTTGCAGGATAAATTAGCGTCAGGTGACATGGAAACGAGGCCAGGTATTTCCATAATCTCCTGTGACCCAGATGCGTTATGTTTCCTTCCTCTGGTTTTAATTTCACTTGGAATTATTCCTCCATGTCTATTAATAATTGAGGGAGGCAGGGGCTGTATCATTATCTCTTCGTGGCAGTCTGGCTTTCCGGCCTCTCTTTGGAATACGCGTTCCCGGGTGCGTTTCTTTCGATGTCAGGATTCCGAAGGACCCAAGACCTCCCTGTTCCGTGACCCTCACACCCTTGATCTCCATGCCCGCTGTTGCGTGTGCCATGCTCCCTCCGCCCCCTCCACCCAGGGGGTCCTGTCACCCAGGAGTCGTCGTCCTCCTTCCAATGGGCCATCGCTGCCTTTGCTCTTGGGGGATGGGGGCGACCCGGCCTTCTCCACTCTCAGCCTCTGGAGAAGGTTGTGTGCCCCAGGCCCAGCCCCGCAGCAGTGACCGGTGAAGGCGAGGGGGTTGGCACATTTTCAAAGTGGGGTCATTCCGAGGCAACAAGAGACTGTCCTGGCACTTTGGCTGCTATGGGTTCAAAACAGACATTTTCTTTTCACCTGAGTTGGGAGTCCTGGGGGCACATGGTGGCCAGGTTGCTCACGGATGAGGCCTCCACAGGTGCCAGTGGCCCAGAGGGTCTCCGAATGTCACCTGAGCACTGGGATTGTGTCGTGTCATGCAGACCAAGGCGTTTCCCCTGGACTTTTCAATCACAGGGGCCACGTCATTCTCTTCAGTGTTTCAACCTCAGGGAGTTTGGTTGCTTGTATGTATCATATCACCAAGTCTTGCCCCTGATCCTGTCTTGTCTCCTCCCTTCTTTCCTTTCTTAGTTTGAGTGAATCTGATTCAGGAAATTCATTGCTTCTTTCACATTCTGGAGAGGGTTGCCGAGGACCGCAGGTGGCACTGAGGAAGGTGAAGGTCACAAAAGGCACTCAAGGACCAGTGTTCAAAAGAGAAGCTGGAATTTTGCCAGGCAGGTCGTTGGCACCCAAGAGAGCTTTGCTGCTGAGAGGACCTGGGGCAGGGTGTCCTGTGCGTCCTCAGCGAGGGCCGCCATCTCTCCAGCAGGATGCCCACAGCCTGGAGAAGCACCTGTGGGGGCCGGCGGGTTGGGGGGCTGCAGGGTCACCCAGCATTGGCAGGGAGGGCTGGGTGGGGAGAGCCATCACCTGCCGTTCCCGTCACCGGTGCCGCTGACCTTTATTACACACCCACCAAGTACTGTGTCCAGGGCTGGGGGTTTGCTCCCAGCGTGTCTTCCGTGGCTCCCCTGGCTACTCCGCAGGGGACGCTTGACATGTTCACCGGGCACCGAGGTTCTTCTCTATGTGGACTAATTAATTAGCGCTCGGGTTCAATCACCTGGGCCCCCTTCCCCCACAGAGGGAAGGGAAGCAGCATGTCCTAGCGCACTGGGAAGCCCGTTCCTCCAGCGGGGGCACCAGGGATGACAGCCCTCTCTGTGCTGGGGCTAGGAACGTCTTTTGGAAGATTTGGTGTCTGTGTGATGAACCAAGACCAGGGGACAGGTGAGGGGGTCAGTGTCCTGGGTCGCGGCAGGCGGGTGGATGAGAGGCAGGCTTGGAGCTGGGCGATGCTCATGTTTGAGCGCAGTGCCTACAAGCAGGGGGCAGGAGAGAGCAGGACGCCCATCCCCCTGTGTGCCTTTTCGCCTCCACGGCCTTGGGCAGGCTAGCTGTCCCTGCACAATTCAGGGTCCTCTTGGCGACCTGGAGAGCCGTAGCGCACAGGAAGAACCGACATGTTTATATGGAGGTGAAGTTCTTATGACATACAGTTAACCTTTTTATTTTTTATTTATTTATTTATTTATTTAGTATTTTTTCTGAAGTGAAAAGCAGGGAGGCAGTCAGACTCCTGCATGTGCCTGACCGGGATCCACCTGGCATGCCCACCAGGGGGTGATGCTCTGCCCATCTGGGGTGTTGCTCCATTGCAACTGGAGCCATTTTTTAGCACCTGAGGCAGAGGCTATGGAGCTGTGTTCAGTGCCCAGGCCAACTTTGCTCCAGTGGAGCCATGGCTTCAGGAGGGGAAGAGAGAGGTAGACAGAAAGGAGAGGGAGAAGGGTGGAGAAGCAGATGGGTGCTTCTCCTGTGTACCCTGGCCGGGAATCGAACCTGGGACTTCCACACACTGGGCCGATGCTCTACCACTGAGCCAACTGGCCAGGACAGTTAACCTTTTTAAAGTGGACACAGGTCAGCGGCTTCAAGTGCGCCTGTGACGCTGTGTAGCTGTCAGCTCTCTCTTGTTTCAAAACTTTCTCACCGCCCTAGAAGGACCCTGGTCCCTGGTTCCATTCACTTGCCACCTCGTTCCCTGAGCTGAAGGCAACCACTGATCTTTCTGTCTCTGTGGATTCGCTGATTCTGGGGATTTTGTATGAAAAGAGTCGTGCAGTGTGTGGCCTTGGCGTGTGGTTTCTTTTACTTAGCCTCGTGTACTGGAGGTTCTGCTACATTATACAGTAGACCCATGCTTCATTCATTTTTACAACTGGATAATACTCCATTGTGTGTTTCTTTTCTTCTTTTCCAAGTGAGAGAAGGAACAATAGAGAGTCAGACTACCTGACTGGGATCCACCTGGCAACTACCATCTAGAATCAATGCTCTGCCCATCTGGGGCCGTTGTTCACAGTTGAGCTATTTTTAGCCCCTGAGGCAGAGGCTTCATGGAGCCATTCCTCAGTGCCTGGGGTCGATGTGCTGGAATCAATAGAGCCATGGCTGCAGGAGGAGAAGAGAGAGAAAAAGAGAAAAGGGGGAGGGGTGAAGAAGAAGATGGGTGCTTTTCCTGTGTGTCTTGACTGGAAATCGAACCCAGGATTTTCACACCTTGCGCTGCTGATGCTCTACCTGTGAGCCAACTGGCCAGGGCCCATTGTGTGTATATTTCATAGAATGTGTATTCGTGTGTCTGTTGTTCGACACTTGGGTTGTTTCTACCTTTTTGGTGGCTGTGGACATTTTCAAACAAGTACATGCATTTTAATGATGATGATGACTGGTATTGTTAGTCAATCATATAATTAGTATATAAGTAAATACCCTCTAACTAGTACTGTTACATTATAGTTTAAATACTGTTATTAGCTACCTGGGCCGCGTCCATGTGGCATTCTTCCCACTGCTGAGCTCCTGTTACTCAGCCTTGTTGTAGGATTAGGCAGTGTCACCTACTTGGGGACCTGGAGGCTGGGCTTTTCTTCCACTGAGTGTGCCCGGCAGGGATCTGACCCCCTGGCCCCTCTGGAAACCGATACTGCAGGGAGGTAAGAGGGTGGCCTGCATCTCTGGTTATCTCCTCTATTTTGTCTTTTAAGGGTAACAGTTTGAAAACCTGTTGCCATAGTGACAGAGGTACCACTAGGCCTGGATCAAGCTGCTAAAGTTTGCCCAGAAGTGAGCATTACTGGCCCACAGAACTTTTGGAATTATTCTTTCATTTCTGCTGTCCCTTGTGGGAGAGCCCTGGCTGCACGGGCTTATATCCCCCCTAAGTCCGGTGCATCCATCACATCATCTCATAATCGGCCCGTGAGGAGAGCTGAGTGCCCAGACCAGCCAGCGTCACTCGGGAACATGAGAGAACAGAAATTGAAGCCACACCAAGTTCTCTGTCTCTGTGTCAAGAATCCCCACACACTCTGCCATCTTGCGTGCACGGGGACCAGGTTGACAGTGATCCAGAGGGCGTGGTATTGCCTCCCAGCAGGCAGCATGGTAACCACGCTGGTTTTCTCTGCCTCTCTTACCCGTGAGGCAAGCTCGTCCTGCTCCGTGTTCTGTGCTTTAGCTGGAGCAGACAGACACAGAGATTGTCTCCCTCTGAAGTCCTGGAGGACCGGCCGTTTCTTTCCACTATGATTAGCTCAGACCCATTCGAGCCCAGCCCTGGGGATGCTGGGAGGAGCTGGTAGATGAGAATAAATTACTGGCCAAACTGGGACCCCCTTGGGAAGGACGAGAGGAGGGGACGGCTGTGACCTTGGGTATTGCTGCTGCACCCGGTAATTCCACCGTCCAAGTGCTGCGGGCAGAACCACAGTGAGGACGCAGCGGGAGGAGCTGGGTCTGGTAAGTAGGAGGGCCGCAGAAATGGCCGAGCATGTGGGGATTCAGTTATTTTATTAGATCTTTTTCCCCTAAGAGAATCTCTGAGTTCCCACAGAGAGGAAGAAAGAAAAAAAAGGAAAGACCTGCCCCTTTGGTCGAGGTTGGATATTCTCTTCCTGCCGCAAGTTGTCTGGGAAGTTGATTAAACCCATCACTCACGGTCGAGAAGAAAGGGTGGGAAACCCTAGAAATGGTTAGGGTTCCTGGGAGACACTTGAACTTGGAGTCTTTTTAATAGCTCTTGGCACAGCGAGCAAACAAGAGTCTCTGGGAGATCAAAGGACTTTTATCTCGCTCAGTGGAGAAATCTGTTACTTCAATCACTTATTGTCGGAGCCAAAAATATCCCCGGAGTGAGAAAAGCAGAAGAAACATGTTGCCCGTTTCTGTCTTTATTGCAAAATCTGAGTGGTTCGCTTCCCAGGTGATGTCTGATCTTTACAAGGGGAACAAATAATAATAATATTTAAGGTGAAGGCCGGTGTGAGCGGCTGCGTTTCAGGAACCTTCTGATTGGGGCCGTCCAGAGTGAGCGTGGAGTGTGTCTTTGGCAGAAACTCACTGTTCTATTGTGGGGCCTACTATGTACCATCCATCCCCCTTTGGGGAAATTCAGTGGTAGAGAGGGATGAATAGAAATTTATACCCACGTAGAACTTTAGAGTGTGGCTTTCTTTGGAAATAGAGTCTTGGCAGATGTAACTCGTAAAGTGAAAGTGAGGTCATACCTGATGCATGTGGGCCTGAACCCAACGGCTAGTGTCCTCATAAGGAGAGGAGGGGACACACTGAGAATCATGCACAGAAGAAGCACGTGAGCGATGATGGTCCATGAGCCACACAAGGAGCCCCAAGCATTGCCAGGAGCCCCATGGAGCCTTCGGAGGGAGCCCACACCTTCATTTAGGGCTTCTGACCTCCCGAACTGGGAGGGAGAGAGGATATTTCTGTTGTACCTTGTCTTGTTTCCACCCTCAGCAACCTCAGGTGGCAGCTTCATAGAGTTCCCTTCAGGGCCCAGGGACGTGTGGCTTGGGAAGGAAAAGCTGACCCCAGGCAGGAGAAAAGAATGTTTTAGTACATTTTTATGTCGTTGACCTATCCTCACAGTCATCTGAGCACCTTACTCCCCTGGTCACCGACTCAGCGGTCCTACACGGTCTGTCTCTCTCTCTTAGCCCCGCTTGTCAAGGCCACCGAGGCAAGTTTCTTGTTCTCTCCCTCGGTTTTCATGTTTTCCTCATCCGACACTGAAACCGGACCCAGCGGGCTCCCCTGAGGATGTCTGGTTGATTTTGAAGGGACACTCTCTCCGTGTCCAGGGAGGGAGAGCCCAGGCACCATCCGTAGAGAGGACCTGAGCTCCGGTCAGCTGTGACATCTTCGAAGGAGGCAGGGCTTTGCATTCAAAAGTGCAGCTTTAGAAGGCTGGGCAAACACGCCTTGAGGATTTGTGTGTGGCAGGCACAGCAAGACTGTGGTGCAAATTAAAATGAAGACTTCCCATGAACCTCTGGTACGGGGCGGGGAGGGAGGGAAGAGACCGTCTCTGTTTCATTGTTCACCGCTCTTCATTTGCTTGTGTTATTTAGAAATATTAATGTTCCATCATCTGGGTTTAATTTTTTGTTGTTATTCGTGATTATTATTTGAGCCGCAGGTGTGAAGCTGGCTGCATCATAACTCTCGTCCCGACATACGCCTGTCTTCCTCCGTGCCGTGCATAGCTCATTTCTATGTAGGTGGCTATGTAATCAGTTGCATTTGAAAATGTTATATTAAGCACCTGTGGACTCAGCACCCTAAACAAAAGGACCTTAACATATGTCCCTTTAACCTGAATTTCTGGAGTGGTGATCACCAATAAGCATTTCAAAATGTAGTTACATAAACACTCTGAACGCTTGATTCTTTCTTTCTTTCTTTTTTTTTTTTTTAATGTTTGCTCAAACAACCCAATCAGTTTCAGACATGCCTTTAATTCTCAGGTAGGCGTTTGCATTGTCCAAAGCCAAACGTTTCTTCACTGTCTTCTGAGTGGACCTGTCTCTTCTCTGTTGACCTGCGCCAAGAGCTGGGGTGCACTCTTTTTCCTTCTTTCCGAAGCAAAACTTTCCTTCTTTCTTCGCTGGTTTTTTGAAGGAACAAAGCCGGGAGGTGGCCCGGGGTTGCCGTGTGGTTATGTAATAAAGAGAAATAATAACAGACACGGGGTAAACCCCGCCGCTAACAAATGTATCTTTTCAAGCCAGAAATGCTTATTAAATGTACCGAGGTTCCAGATCACAGGGTGCTAAAGCGTTCAAAGACCAGCTGATCAAACTGGGAAGGGGAACAGGGAGACGTAGCATCTATCAAGAAACAAACTAACCAATAAATCACCCGAGGAGCCAAGAAAGCCACAAAGTTTGATCTACCTCCTCTGTTTCTCTTCTAATTCCTTTTACATCATTCCCTTGGCAGGAGGGGAGGGGTCTTTAGAAAAGCTGTGCTCTGGAGGGAAATGGGGCTTATAAATCAGTGGAAATTGTAGATATTTCTGAAGCAAGTGGATTTTGGCACTGTCATTTGTTTATTCTGTGGTCTCAAATAGGATATTATACACACACACACACACACAGAGAGAGAGAGAGAGAGAGAGAGAGAGAGAGAGACCATGTGGGATGTTTATTAGTTCCTGAATGCAAGAGATGTTTACTGAGGACCCGAAAGGAGCCAGGTGGGTGCTTGGTGTTGAGGGCACGTGATGAATGGAATACCCAGGGTCCTGCCCCTAACGTTTACAGAGGAGTGAATCAGCATCAGAAGTCTGGAAGAGACCTTGAACTTGGCTTGTTTTGGAAGATAAAGTCCTACAGGACCTCCTTTAAAATTTCTTCTATTCTTGCGTTGTACCACAAGGATTCTTTATCAGTGCATAATAATAATAATAATAATAGTAACAAATTTCAAATTCCTTGCTCCAGAAGTCCATGGGGCGCAGGTGCTTAAAATTTTATGTTGCTTGCAATTGCCTGGCATTATAAATGTTACCAACCATATTGGCTAAATGCCCGTGAGAAATTATTTTATGTATAAATACTTAAGTGACAAGTAAAACTACGCCCCACCCTCCACCCCCATACCACCATCCCGGGGAATAACTCAGCTTGCCCAAGGTGTTTGCCCAAGAACAAGGGTTGTTATGCGTTCTGGTGGTATATGACATCAGCACGGCTTTGAGAGTTAATTACATTCTTAATTCCAGCTTTTTATTGAATTAGAGAACGATCATCCATCGCATAATTGAAACCCTGCTGAGATCACGTCTGTTGGCAGCTAACTGCACACCATTAAAAAAAAAAATGACACCCTGGTCTTTAAATAAAAGCCAGTATTTCATTTGTCTGAGCCTTAATTATTTAATAGGAGAAACTTAATTGAAGGGAAAGGAGCGTATCAATAAATTGGCTAATTCTAAATGATCATTGAATGACGGGTGACGTTCGAGCACAGCAGCCTTCACATATTGAACTGAGACGGCGCCCACATGAAATTTAGAAATGAAACACAAGCCCTGGCCAGGTAGTTCGGTTGGCTAGCGCATCGTCCTGATATGCAAAGGTTGCCGGTTTGATCTCTGGTCAGGGCACATATGGAAACATATTAATGTTTCTGTCTCTCTCTTTTCCTCTCTCTCTAAAATCAATAACAAAATTTAAAAAAAGAAGAAGAAATGGCACACAAAAGTAATTTGCGGTGCTGTGAGCAGCAGGGATGCCAGGGCGTTAACCAAGAACGAGAAGTTGTGGGTTCTAGCCCTGTGGGGGACCCTTTCTCGCCTTGTCCCAAAGCATGCATTTCTTCTGCAAGGGCTTCATTGACTCCCTCTCAAGCGTGAGGATTGGCAGGTCTTACAAATCCCTTAGGCTCAGATCCTCTTGGTGACATAGGGTAAGACCCCCGAGTTAGGGAGGGCGGGCATAGGTGTGATGTCAACCCTAAGACCAAATGTTTAGGATAATGCATCACTGCTCACTGCTCTTAAGAGCATAGGGTGCCTCAGTGGTCAGCAACAGAAGCAGTTATCGTTAGGGAAGGAATTCCAGGAAAGATATACGAGTTCTCAGTATGAGCAACAGTCGGACAGGAACGAGAACCCAGCCCCAGGTCGGGGTCTAGTTAACAGAAATCTAACCGAGGGTCGTTAAGAGAACCCTGACCCCTGCATCTTTCCTATCGTGACCTTTGCCCCACGCGAGAGTCAGAATTTCTTGAGAGAGGTCGTGGTGCCAAGCATGGGTCCCACGCTCTATCCTGGACAGTCGTGTGACCCCCCGCACAGTGGGGAAGAGATGGCTCCCCATCACGAGACATTAGGGCGCTGTCACCAGCCGAAGGCGTGGAATCCTGGGTAGCCCAAGCCAGCAAACCTTCCTTCCCATCACAAGCCCTCTCCAACAAACACGTGACGCGAGGCGTCTGACTTTCCTCTCAGAAAGCCCCGCTCCGCGGGAGATCTTGGATGTTCCTAAGTGATAAAAACCCTGGCAGCCGCATTTAGGAAGGCAGAGGGGCGGGAGGCAGGGGGGTGGCGGGAATTGTCAACATAAAGACTGTGGATCTCAAGGACATTAGAAAAGAAAAAATATTACCTTTCTTTTATTGTCTGGCCCAATAGTCTAATAAGACTCAGCCTTAAGTCCTGTAAAGTTATTGTTAGGAACACTTGTGTCTGTCTGTGTGTGTGTGTGTGTGTGTGTGGTTTGCTTTTTTTGTTCCTGGGAGCTGTTTTATCTAAGTGCATTTTTCTTGGATGGATTGTCCTTGTCATAAAATCAATTCATTTTATTTCGCTAGTCAAACCTCACTGAAATGTGAGCCGAGTGAGACAGCCGGTTTCGTCTCTTCCTTCCTTGTCTTGTTTCCTGGGTTCTGCAGGATTGCATGCGTCCGGTGTGGTGACTGCTGCTGGCTTTGGGTGATTTGGGGAGTGTGACTTCAATTACTTGTTGTACCGATATGTTTAGGACGTCTACCCCTTTTTGTTTGTTACTTTGCTGATTGCCGTGTGTTTTTAAAGTTCGTTTGACAGTAGCGCAGGTGAAGATAGCACGTTTTAATCATAAGGGGGCATGAAAATAGATCTTTGAGGAATGGGAGGCCATCACAACAACCTGTAGTTTCTTGTTGTTTTGGTGAGAAGCACTTACCTCGGGGTGGGGGTGTCGAGTGGGGTTCTTTGAGTGCTGGCCTTAGAAACTGGTTTGGGATAATGAAAACGAGAGAAAACTTATCAGAGGCTCTTAGAGAACTGACCACAGATGATGGCAACTCCAGCCAGGACTTGCTTGCTGTTCAAGGTGCTGTTCTCAAAAAACAGATAAACAATAATAACAACAACAAAAAACCCCAGTTTTTTTATTTTTGTGGCCCTGATGCCATTGTTTATTATTAAAAATTCTGGGAGGAGATGTTTTTCAGCAGGGGAATGCTGAAGCAATGGGCTGTACAATCCTACCATGGAATACTACGCAGCCTCAAAGAGGAACAAGTTATGTCCACCTGTCACCATCTGGGTGGATCTCCGAGAAGTTGGCTGAGTGGTAAAAAGCCTCTGTCACAGAGTTACCTACCGCATCATTCCATTTTGGAAAGTCAGAGTTGTCGGGATGGAGACTGGCTTTGTGATGGCCAGAGTTTAGGCATGTGGGAGGTGGGTGGTGGGGAGAGGTGGGTGGTGGGGGGAGGTGGGTGGTGGGGGGAGGTGGGTGTGGCCACACAAGGACAGCCACCAGGATTTTCGCCAGGAGACTTCCGCATCCTGACCGAGGTGGTACAGCCTCAGGCTGGAGCACCCCTGTTTTCCGGCGCGTTCTTGACTTGGGCGCAGACAGTTTCACCCCGCTTCTCCATCCTCATGGAAGGAGAGCTGTCCGTTAACGTGACAGGCAGGAGGACGTGGCTCCGAGAAGCTTTCGGGTGCAGCATCATTATGCAAAAGAAGCAGAACTCAGCCATTCATTCAGCATATATTTTCAAGCACCTACTCTGTCCCGGTGTGGCAGATGCAGCCATCAACGAGTCGGACAGGGTCTCTGCTCCGGTGGGTCTCACGCGCTTGTGGAGAGAGACTAAATTACATGGGGAGATGAGCAAAGCCACCTCATTGCCAGTCTCTCCTGGCAAGGCATGCAGAGTGAGCATCAGGGAAGGAAACGCGTGAGAGAGAGAGAGATGCAGGATGCAAACACCAAGGCCCAGAGAATTATTTCAGTGAGGTCCTGGCTCCGTGCGTGTGCATGCGCAACTGGAAAGAGGAGCCAGGAATTCTATCAGTTAAAAACAAATACATTTCCCGAGCCCCCCACCCCCACCCCGGGCCGATTGGGAACAAAGAGGATGGAGTGTTAGGACCATGGACCGAAGTTGTCACCGAGCCACGGTGCCCAGAATGGAAAGCCCACAAGCCCACAGGGCGCACCTGTTCCAGGTGTGACAACGAGGCAGGAAATCGAGACCAGGGAAGTTCGCAAACCGCAGGCCAGGCGGGGAATGGGGAATGGGGAACGCTCGTCTTCTCCTCTCAGCCTTGCTTGCTGGGGGTCCGACTGGCAACCCGGTATTGTCCATATAAAGACCAACACAGCAAGAGGCGAGCGGTGCCTGTGATAATCCCAGCTCCGCTCCCCAGACGTGCGGGATTAGATGACCGACAGACTGACAGACGCCCTCTGTCACTTCTCCAGGCTCTGGAGAGAATCTGCGAGGTTGGCCAATGAACGCAGCAATGAAGCGCGGACGGACACCAGTGGGCGGCCAGTCGCAGAGGAGGGATGTAGTTCCCTCACAGGACAGCGGCCCGGGGGGAGCAAGGGTGCCCTGTGCCCAGCTGCTGTGAGCCAGGGTCCTGGGAAGCTTGGGTACCTGTGTGCAGGGAAAAGACCCCATGCAGGGGAGGGGGCATTGATTAAGTGAGGAAGTGAAGGAGAAAGGGAAAGAATGAGGGAAAGGCATGGAGAGATAAAGGAGGAAGGGCATCCAGGTGAGAAAGCAGGTCTGTGAGCTATGTTTCGAGAGGACACACCCCGAAGACCTTCTGTTGAAATATAGAACTTTGAGTAGAAAGGGACCAGTCATATGTGTGTTTACCCAGTTGCATTTCCTGCCACACAGATGTTCGCTGGTCTGTACATGCGATCTGGCTGGCAGCATCTCATGTGACCCTCCTTAATCTGTGTTAACAGAGTCCCTTGTCCACTTACCTATGCTCCATTCATCTTCTTTGAAGTGTAGAAGGTGAACAGTGTAAGCATGGACCTGGGATCCGCCCAGCAACCTCCATCTGGGGCCATTGCTTGAATCAACTGAGCTATCCTCAGTGCCTGGGGCCGATGCTCAGACCAACCAAGCTATCCTCAGTGCCTGAGGCTGACACTCGGACCAACTGAGCTATCCTCAGCACCCAGGGCCAACACTTGAACCAATCGAGTCACTGGCTGCAGGAGGAGAAGAGAAAGAGAAGGAAGAGAGGGAGGGAAAGAGAAACAGATGGTCACCTCTCCTGCGTGCCCTGACCGGGGATTGAACCCGGGACGTCCGTATGCCAGGCTGACGCTCTATCCACTGAGCCAATAGGCTAGGGCCTCTGAATCAGTCTTATCATACCATTCACTTAACAGCCCCTTATGGAGTGCCCTAAAGGTCTGGCAGGTCTAGAGGCAGGGTTACCAGAGAGGGATTTCAGTAGAAAGAACCTAAGAACTGAACAAGGAGACACCAGGTGCAATGGAAATGGAATGAGCAAACGAGACAGAGGGAGACTGGATGGCTCTGTTTTCAAAACTATTTTTTTTAGCTGCAATATTTCAGAATAACTAAGCCCTTCAGAGCCTGAAAGACCATAGGTAGGCCCCACTGAAAACAAGGCCCGTTTTCTGTCCAGCTGGTGGGGGCAAAAAATGAATAATTAAGTGGCAAAGTGCGGGTCCTGTCCGGAGGAGACCACACTGGGGTTTGTGGGTTGCCAGGGATGATGGGGGAGGAAACGTTCGAATGGGGGCTGCTGCCTGTCCTCGAGCCCACGGAGGGACAGAGGTGCTGGTGACCGGCGATGGGGCGGCCCAGGTCTGAGGCACCCATGTGATTTTCACCAAAGAGTGAGTGTGAGGAGCGTGAGTGAGGTCTGGACTCCTGTTTCCCCAGTCGCCCCTTCTGCACACTGCGGCGGCAGAGATGTGGACCACCGCGTGATTGAGCCCTCTTGCTACTCATTCTCCTCTTCGCTTTTCTTTATGTTTCCCTCACTGGTGGTTTCCATGGGAACTTCCACGGTTATTTCCTTCAGTTTTCTGCCTCGGGCCCTGGGCCTTTGCAAAGGCAAGGGGCCGCCCAGCCCGGCTGGGCCGTGTGAGTGATGGACCTGCTGAAGATATTTATTGGCCAGGGGGAAAAATAAAGGTTTTGGTCACCCAGGGTTTTGAAAAAGCATTTTTCTTTTCTTTTTTTGCTTCATCCAAGCAATTCACTATTTCACGTGTTGAGACCCCCATTTGGTTGAACTTGGGGATTCTTTTAGAGAAAAAAAACTCTCTAGTATTAGCATAGTTAGATTTTTTTTCTTCCTCTTTCTGTTTAAAAGAAAAGTTTTTTGTTTTTTTTTAATATGCCCTGATCTCAGTAAACTCCACTCGGGAGTTGGGAAGAAAGGAAAGCAGTTGGAGGCTGAAGATTAATCCGCTGAGGAACAGGGACGGCCAAGCCCCTGGTCCTGGTCTGTCCCTGAATGCACGGGGAGGGGGGGGTAGAGGGGCAGGAAGCCCTGGGGCCGGAGGATTAACTTTTATTAGTTTGTGAAAATATTGCTTCTGAGAGGAGAACAAAGTTGTGTTTTCTGTGCCTGGGGTCTGCAGAGGGGTCCTGTCCTTCCTTCCTTTCTTCTGTTGCTTTGTGTTTAGGAGCAGGGAGATGGTTTAAATTATCATCCTGCAAAGGGATGCCCCTTGATCTGCAGATGGTATGCAGCCGTCTGGCAGCCCTGGGGCACTGGCTCGCTGACTCGCAGCCTCCCCGCTGTTTCTGCAAAGGAGCGTCTGCCACGCACGTGGGGGGGGGGTGAGATGCTCAGAGCTGGACCCCAAGGCAGAGGCATGTGGAGACCATTAAGCTGGTCCCGAGATGTCTGGGTTGCTAAACAGTATAAGGGGGAAAAAATGCTCCTCAGAGATAGAAGGCCAACCGTTTTGTTAAGATCTTCCTTGTTAAAGGGGCCCAGGGTTTGATCGATCGTGTTGGATGGATACTTGTCCCATGTGAAGGTGGTCAAATTCCTGGTGGCCCCATGGCTCAGGTGTGTGTGGTGGTGGTGGGGACGTGTGTGTGTGTGTGGGGGGGTGTTTATTCCCTGTCCACATGGCAGGGCGCGCTCTGTTAGGATCTCTTCTGCACATCACCCAAGAGAAGCGTGGGGTCCGCGTAGGCAGCGGCTTGGCACACGGAAGCATCACCCAGCCTACACTGTAGCCCACGCCCGAAGAAAACTTAATTGCCTATTAATCTGAGTTTACCTTTATCTTGTGGGAAGAAAAGACCCTAATCCAGGCTAGCCCCAGTCCCCCTGGGCACCTTTTCAGTTTTCCAAACACAGAGGCACAGAGGGACATACGTGTGTAATGTGCCTGATGTTCAGATACTGCCAGCGAATACCTGTCTGGGAAGGTTCGGTGACAACTGCCCACACTGTGACCCTGTTTGCACGCCCATCGTCAGGACAAACCGCGTGACGGGAGAAGGCGAGGGTCCTCCTTCTCCCTGTGTATCCCCGTGACCCACCTTGGGCATGATAGGCGGACATTTTCAACGTCTCCCTCTCTGTCAATGTCAAGAAGTTCCTTTCAGAGACTGTGTCCTAACTGCCGTGTTGAATTAGAAACCGTCCGTTTTCTCTTGTAAATCACCCTTGCATGCCTGTCATTGCTCACGTCTCACGGCCCTGATCTGACTCCCTAGTAGAAAAAACTAATCTCTTTTTAGCAGAAAATGTCATCTATTGGTTTTCAGTGAGGAGGGAAGACTTTGAAAGGGACCTGTGATACGCATGAGATTTCCGTGGGTATCACCCATGACCTTTTCCTCTTCTAAAAGGGAAAAGGAGGCCTTTCTGAGACACAGCCACTAAAAAGACCAAAGAGGACAGAGAAGGGTCTAATGGAGACGCTTCCCAAAATTCCCAGTGGGGACATTTCAGCACATTCGCTTCAGATCTTCTTTCCTAATCAGAAAGAAAGAAAGAAAGAAAGAAAGAAAGAAAGAAGGAAGGAAGGAAGGAAGGAAGGAAGGAAGGAAGGAAGGAAGGAAGGAAGGAAGGAAGGAAGGAAGGAAAGGAAGGAAAGGAAGGGAGGAAAGAAGGAGAGGGGGAAGGAAGGAAGGAAGGAAGGAAGGAAGGAAGGAAGGAAGGAAGGAAGGAAGGAAGGAAGGAAGGAAGGAAAGAAGGAAGGAAGGGAAGGAAGGGAGGAAAGAAGGAGAGGGTGTAGGTGGGGAGGGAGGGAGGGAAGGAAGGAAGGGAAGGAGGAAAAGAGGAAGGAAGGAAAGGAAATCAGATGTTCCTGATGAACTTGACACCCTTCTGCTCTCTGCCTAGGACCGCACCCCTCTCCCTCCCTCCTGCCATCTGTCTCTGGAAGCAACCAGGAACGGGCTGTTCATTTTCAGTCCCTCACTTTGAACTTTTAGTAACAGGTGTGTCCACAGGTAGCAAAGTTTCTCCGGTTGTTTTGAAAGAGGCACCGAGAGGGTGACAATGCTCTTTCTCCCTTCAGCTTTATTCACCCAGTGGGATACTTCTAAGGTCCAGCTCCAGCGTTCAGATCTTGAGGTTCACGCCATCCTGTGCCGGGGCCACAGGCTCACAACCCAGGCTTGCACGTTACCTCTGGTTTCTCGGGATGGCGTTACTGGTGCTCCGAGTTCCTGAGGAGAGGACCTCACAGGTTTTCTCAGTGTCTCTGAGATATCTGAGCCTGGCCTCTCTCTGTTTGAAGGGCAGAGCGAGGTGATTCGCTGGAGGAAGGTCTGCCTCCTTGAACCTCAGCTGTCCTTTTTCTGTTGTGGGAAAAGCTATTTCTTCGCCCAGCCCTGCCGCTGCAGTCGTCTAGAAATATGAAGAGCTGTGTCACTTTGCTGTCTTCTGCTCCAAAAATTGTTAACAGCTCTTCACTGGACAAATGTTTTCTCTCTCTCCTTCTCTGCTCTGAGCCGCAATACTGTTCTTGGAGGTGATAGACCATGTAATTCTCACATGTCAGGCCTCTCAGCCCAAGCCCATGGTGCTGCCTCGGATTTGTCTGAGGGATTGAAAAATTAAAGGCCGGAACCCCCTCAGAGGCCGCTCCAATGGCAGCTCCTGGGTGCACCTGTCAGGGTGAGACCCGGAGGGCAGGCCCTGCGTCCTGCACTGTGGGGATGCGCTGGCCCGTGGGGACGGCCCTCCCTCCCTGGCATGTCCCCTGTGGAATCTAGTGGGTGTGTCTCAGCCCTGATGGCTCTCTATTCCTCTCCCCCAAAAAGGGGGATCAGCGTTTCCCAGGCATCTCTGAGATGAGCTTTATTCATAAAGGGGCTACAGGGGCCCGAGTCTCTGCGGGACTTGCCAAGTGGCCCAGAATCTTGGAAATCTGCCCAGTGCCTGTGTGCCTCCCCCCCGACCGCTGGACAGCACAAAATCTGAAGGAACTGTGATTCTCCAGGCTGGGTGCTAGCATTCAGCGTGAGGTAGGTATACAGGGTCACGCTTTGGAAAGTAAGGTTTACAGGTTCGTTGATTATTTGTGTGTGTGTGTGTGTATGTGTGTGTGTGTGTGTTTGTTGTGTTGTATGTGTGAGAGATTGTGTTGTGTGTGTGGGTTATGGCTGTACATTTGTGTTTGAGTGTGTGTTGTATGAATGTGTGTGCCCGTGACAATGTGTGTTGTGTGTGGTTTATATCTCTGTGTGTGTGTGAGTTGTGTATGGGGGAAGGGAGATGGGTGGAGGAAATCACTGGCCTTTTCCCTGGTTTTCATAATTGCCCCCCCCCCCAACCCTCCTCTAGAGAAATTGGAAACTTCTGCTCTTTACAAGGAGCTGGAAGGCATGTTGATGACCCTCCTGTCACTGCATGCACCCACCTGCTCTGACCTGGAAAGGTGGCCACAGTTGCAAAAATATTGAAGTTCAGCCTGTCTACTGGGACCACTACTTCTGCCCATGTCCCCAAGATTCAAGGCATGAAGTGGCCTAGCAGGTGTGACCCCCCAGGACCCACCCCAGCTGGGCCAGCGTGCATTCTCATTCCTAATAGATGTTAGGGATTGTTACCACCTTCTTTCTGAGCCTAACGGTTTCCTCCTATTCTGCAGACATATCTAACTTCCTCCGGAGGGAGTCAACATTTATTTCTAATTTGATTAGCAGAAAAAAAAAATTCTTTTAAGATTCATTTTTAGTTTCTTGAGATGAAATGTTAATGGTTTATTTATATTCTCCTTCAGTGTTCATCAATACACACATTCAAGACTAAGAATGGTCCTTCCATTGCCCGCATGGCTGCATCTTACTGTGCTGTCACTTAGTTCGACATTGTTGCAGGCTTCCAAGTTGACCTTTTTTTAAAAAAAAATATTTCATTTAACTCAAGAGTTATTGGGAATGTCTCATGATTGTTACAGTTATAGGACTGAATCAGATTTTTTTTTTTAATTTAGCTTTTTCATGTTGAAGTCCATAAAACTCTTGTCTGTAATCTCAGCAAAATGTTGTGCAGAACTCACAAGCCGCTGTTTGGTGAATGATTAATCTGCTCTGTGATAATATTGTGACAGAATGATAATCATGTAACTTTGGGGTTAATATAGAACTTTTTTAACTTTTGTAGAAGACTTTTAGCTAAATGTGCATCCCCTACAATATCCTACAATATCCTCCTCCAACCCTTATGAGTCAACTCGAATATATAATTTTATAAACTTGAACTTAGACGATACATGGCGTATTGCCATTGGGATGCTTTACACAGTGGCATTTGCTCTTTGAAATGAGAGAGTTTCTACTAAGAAAGATTGACGCTCACTAATATAATCTCACTTCCTATCATTAATAGAGTGAGGTTGAGAAAAACCAGGAAGAGCTGACCTTTTCAAATGCTATATGTAGCTACAGTCATGCTTAGATAATCTCATTCAGCCATAATCGTTGACTGTGGAAGGGCTAATATGGACTTATCCTCATTTTTGCAAGAGATTAAAATTAAAGCAAAATTGCCAAAATTAACTTGTCTCACTCAGTGACTAAGAGATAAAGCCAGGATTAACTTGTCAGTCCTCACAAGAGCCCGTCCCCCCCCCACCCACCCATAGGGACTTGTATTATTCCATTCCACAGATGGGGATACTGGGACCCAGAGAAGACAGGTTGCTTGCCTGACGACACCCGGCTATTAATGGGTTGGGGATAGGGGACTGGGAATCAAATCTAAAGAGTCAGGCTTCAGAGTTGCAGGCTCTTAACATTTCTTCTGAATATACAAAGTGAGCCCTGGCTGGTTGGCTCAGTGGTAGAGCGTCAGCCTAGCATATGGGTGTCCTGGGTTCAATTCCCGGTCGGGGCACACAGGAGAAGCACCCATCTGCTTCTCCACTCCTGCCCCTCTTGCTTCTCTCTCTCTCTCTCTCTCTCTCTCTTTCTCTCTCTTTCCTCCCCTCCTGCAGCCATGGCTCCAGGTGCTGAGGACAGCTCCATGGCCTATGCCTCAGGTACTAAAAAGTGGCTCTGGTTGCAATGGAGCAAGGGCCTCAGATGGGCAGAGCATCACCCCCTAGTGCAGCGGTTCTCAACCTGTGGGTCGCGACCCCGGCAGGGTCGCGACCCACAGGTTGAGAACCACTGCCCTAGTGGGCTTGCCGGGTGGATCTTGGTTGGGTGCATGCAGGAGTCTGTCTCTCTGCTTCCCCTCCTCTCACTAAAATTTAAAAAAAAAAATTTTTTTTAAATATACAAGGTGAAAACCCAGAACTAACCCCCCCCCCCCATGAGTTCTTCCTGTCACTGTAAACCATCTCTCCCTGGAATTATTTTATTGGAAGCACAGATCTGATACTTAATTATCCTCAATGCTTTCTCCCAGCCCTTTCCATTAGATCCATGGGAAGGGAAAGTGTCATTTGACCTCTGTGGTCTTGGTGCTTAAGCAGGATCAGGGTAATTTTCCATGATGATTTTATGTTTTAAGTAAATAGAACCAGATTCATTGTGAAAACCCTTGCCAATTAGGAGGGCAATGGATGTGTAAGCAATTTGTGTTTTAATTACTACTCATGCGGCTGCACTGGATGAAATAGAATTGTCTTTTTTGAGTTTGTTCATTAGATGGGAAGAGGCTGAATTTATTTGAATATATGTGTGTGTGTGTGTGTGTGTGTGTGTGTGTGTGCGCGCGCACACACACCTTTATGATTTCATTCAGCTACCAGTATGTGTAAACATCTGCTTTCTGATCTGTGCACATGGTCATTCCAGAGCTGCATGAGGGATGGAAGTTTCTCCATAGGGTCTGCATTTCTGGGGAAGGGGACAGGTGCTTTCACAGGGTGCTAATTTCATAACAGGATGTCCCCAGTTAAGTAATTATATAAAGATGTCCTGGCTGCGACTCTATATTTAATTTATTTATTCATTTTAGAGAAGAGAGAGAGAGAGAGAGAGAGAGAGAGAGAGAAGGAGAGGGGAGAGGAGCAGGAAGCATCAATTCCCACATGTGTCTTGACCAGACAAGTGCAGTGTTTTGAACTGGAGAGCTCAGCGTTCTAGGTCGACACTTTATCCACTGTGCCACCACAGGTCAGGCTGCGACTTTACATTTAAAACCCAGTGACTAATGCTAACAGGACCATTCTTTCGAAAGGTTGGTAAGTCATCCCTTTTACTTGACTCTACAGTGGATATATCAAATATGCACTGTTTTCCTTAAACACGTCGCCACGTCTCTAAAAGGTCTTATGTTGTTCCTGGGTTAGGGAGATGAATGAACCTGGCCGGCCAACCGTGAGGAGGAACCATCTTGCTCAGCCATCTGGCTGTCCCTAAGCTGTGGTGCCTTTTCCTCTCTCTAGCAGCGGGAGGCAGATGCTTGTGTCATTTACGATGCTGAAGGCCGCCTGCCCCAGCTCGTGGTGAATGCTCTGTGGGACCCCCGCCCCTCTGCCAGCCATCCTCATCCTGTTCCAAGAGTCTGGAGAGAGCACATCCCAGTCCAATTTCCGTTCAGTCGGAGAGGCTTCCTGGAGGAGGTGGCACACAAGGACAAGGGGTGTGTGTTTCCTTGTGCTCCAGGTATCGGTGCTCTGAGACTCCACGGCTTTGAAGTTGGAAATTTCTACGCTGTCTACACTTTGGCCTCTTCCCAAGTTGGCATGGCAAGCTCCAGTTTGAAGCCGTGGAGATCGGAAACCAGTCAGCCTTGAGGGGAACGTTCCGAGACAACCCGGAACACTAGCCCCGGGGAGATTCGGCTCCAAGTAGGAAGAGCTCTAGGGAGAGGTGGTGGGGGTGAAGGTGCTTCTTGTTTTCTTCCCCTCCCTCTCCTCGTCTCTGCAGCTCCTGGTCCCTGGTCTCCTCCGCAGGCTCTTTCATGCCAACAGCTGTTTCTGCAGCATTCTGCCTGAAGGCAGCGGTGTCTGCTTTGTTACAGTCCAGGGGTTCTGGGACCATAACAGTATTGATCGCGATGCTGGGCGGGGACGCCCTGACTCCGTGTCCTCCCACTGTTGCATCCACAGCTCAGCTTTGCGGTGACGGGCCAGGTTCCCTGGTCAAACGCTGCATTGGGAGGAGGCTTCAGGAGCAGAGTGTGGCTCTTCCCGAGGCAGGCTTTCCGTCCCGTCTGCACCTTGCCCTGGCTTCTCCAGCTGGGCCGCCCGATCCCTGAGGCCTTGGAGCCACAGCCACGTCCTTAGAGCAAAACCCAAGACCCTGGTGCTTAGGGGTTGGTGGCATCCTAGTTAGCCTCGGCCCTGAGCACGGCTCCAAACCCGATTACAGTGCAAACAAAAGAAAGAAGAGCTCCGTGGCTCCTGGCAAGCCCGTGTCCCTGAGCCCTCGGCAGTTATGTCAGCCTCTCGGCCTTTCTCTTCCTTTGCGGAACTCCGTGCACCCCGTCTCCGATTTCAAACGCCCTCCCTCAGGTATTTTATCCTCGCATTTGGATGACTTCCTGTCCACCTGATTCCTTCCTCAGGGGCTCTGGAAAGGGACCCCTTCATGGGAAGGCAGACTTTTTTCTTTTTATATCCCCATTCCCCAAACATATGAGAGCCAGCGGATTTCCGGAGGGGACAGTGAGCACTGGGACAGCTCAGGGCAGTGGGGGGGGGGGCAGTGGCATGGTGGTCCTGACGTTAAGCCCAGGGCCCAGGACGGAAGGAGCCCGCTTCTCCTCAGCCCCACCCACCGTCCCCCTGCATTCAAGCTCTCGCTTTGCTCCTGCCCTGCACTGCCTTCGATTTGTACCCGAGGGGCTCTCAAAGCAACAGGATGTATTTGCTGACAGAGCAGACGGGAGGTTTTCTCCATCCTGGGTGGCCCCGGTGTCTCGAGCACTTGGCTAGGTTTGTCCAGGGCATCTTTGAGGCGGGCACGAGGGGGCCTTCAGCTGTCCTTAAACAGGTCACAGTAGCCCTTTCGCAAGCAGAGCTGCAGACATACACAGGTGTCTGTGTCTGTGTGTGTGTGTGTGTGTGTGTGCACACGCACACGCATCCTGGTGAGAGGAGGTTCATTCCGTCACCTAGTGTGGAGACAACAGCTTCATCACTCCGAGTGGACATGCTCCCCACGCACGTGCTGTAGGCATCTTTCACGGCCTGCACAGAAGATGAGCATAAATTTGCGGGCGGGGGGTTGGGGGGCTTAGTTCTGTTCTGGCAATTCTGAGCAAAATCCACAATGACACGGTGCCCTCAGGAAAACGTATTGAGGATGGTAGGCTTGTTTACCTATAAAAAAAGGACCTCACAGGACTCGGGTTTGTGGGTCCGGGAGACGGTCTGCTCTTCCAACTCATTCTCAGTGACACTTGTCACCTCCTACTATGGCCCTTATGTGGACTCCGAGACGTCCAGGCTTTGCCAATCCTCGTCAGAACAGCCCAGTCTACTAAACCTTGTCCTGGGAAACTCAATGGCCAATCAGGTTAGAATTCCTAGAGAAAAGGAAGAATTCAGAAAGGGGAATGTGTCTCCTCCGCCTGGGGGTTTCGTTAAGAAATCCAGTCCAGTGCTCTTCAGAGAAAAACTCTTGGGTCCTCAGACTTTCTTATGTTGATTTGGCCTAATTCCGGTTCTAATACCTTGTTCTGGATAGCGGCGGAAGGCCCTTTCCCATCTGCCTCGCTGGATAGGTGAGGCGTCCTCGTGGCTGGTTAGCCGTGGCCAGGAGTTCCAGCGAGACCATTTCTCGGGTAAACTCATTGAGGAAAGCAAAAGATTAAGTTCTTTGGAGAGGAAAGTTACGGTGACAGCCCTGACCTGCTGAGGTCCACTGTGACCACAAAGTTCACTTCAGGCACCAGTGTGGAGAGGAAATAACGTGTGTTCTCAGAGGTCCGCGGGTGGAAATGCAGAGCGGCTCCAGACCTGTCAGGGGTGTGGGAAATCCAACGGGAACAGCAATGGGACGTGTTACTGATTTTCTCCCAAAAGGGTCCCAGGCTGTCACCCTGCGATTTGGGTGGCATTATTACTTCCCTGAGTTCAAGGTATGTTTGCGTATTCTGAAAGTGTAAGTGAGTGGTCCTAGCCTTCCCAAAGAAGCAACGTGTCCATTTCATCCAACTTATTTACAAAATCAGCTGGATTTTGTTGGATTTACAAAATCCAGCTGATTTAAAACATCAGCGGTGTGCTGACCTGAACTCGTGGGTGTGTGCGTGGCTCCCTCCTTCGTGCCCTCCAATGCTTGTTCAAAGCCACTGCCTCCGAAATTCTCTTAACGGAGATCGCACCTGGCGACGTCTGTCCATCCATTAGAAGGGCTGAGGTCCAGAGCACCGACATGCGGCGGCCACTGCACTTCTGAAAGCAAACCATAGGCTTCGGTTAGCCAGCAGCCATGCTCCCTGGTATCTACCCAGATGTGTCCAGAGGTGCAGCCACATGGCAACTAGCCTGGAAATGCTTAGAGAAGTGTTCTTGATGTGCGCGGGCTCGCCCCAACTTGGAAGTCACTAAGGTGTTCTTCCGTAGGTTCGCGCAGTGGTTCGCGCAGACTGCAGAAATTATTAAGACTAAAAGGAAATGAACTATCCTCCATGACAGTGCATGGAAGAACTTTAAAGGCACATTAACGAGCAGAAGATGCCTTTCTGAAAAGAAGATGCCTGCATCGTGTAGGAATCCAACTCTGTGACATCCTGGGAAAGGCAGCACTATGCAGCCAATGAACGGGCAGGGCTTGCCCCGGGGCTGGACGGCAGGTGAGGAGGAGTAGACAGGTGGAGAACAGAAAAGACTTTCAGGGCAGCAGATGATTTTGTAGGCTATTCTAAAGGCGGGACATGAGAGTATGCATTTGACAAAACCCATAGAAGGCACAGCACAAAGAACGGATCCTTCTGTAAGCTCTGCACTTTAATAACAATGTATCTATATTTGTTTCTCAATGGTAACACACGTGCCACATTCCTGCAGTGAGAACTACAGTGTGTCCGTAAAGTCATGGTGCACTTTTGACTGGTCACAGGAAAGCAACAAAAGACGATAGAAATGTGAAATCTGCACCAAATAAAAGGAAAACTCTCCCAGTTTCATACCTGTTCAGTGCAGTTCGATGTGAGCTCACGAACAGATTTTTTAGGGCTCCTTAGGTAGCTATCCCGTGTAGCCTCTACAGACTCGTCACTGACTGATGGCCTACCAGAACAGGGTTTCTCCACCAAACTGCCAGTTTTCCTTCAACTGCTTATCCCACCGAGTAATGTTATTCCTATGTGGTGGTGCTTCATTATAAACGCGCCGATATTCACGTTGCACTTTGGTCACAGATTCAAATTTAGAGACCCACAGAACATACTGTTCCCTTACCGTCCACATCTCGATTGGCACGGCCGTGGGCTACTCCATTGTATACACGGTGTTACGTCATCATCTGTGCATGCACACATGCTGCCACTCATCCTACAGAAACTGGGAGGGTTTTCCTTTTACTTGGTGCAGATTTCACATTTCTATCGTCTTTTGTTGCTTTCCTGTGACCGGTCAAAAGTGCACCATGACTTTACGGACACACTGTACTATGTAATAGGAAAAACCCTCCCTGTGTGTGTCTGGGGTGCTCACTGATATATCTTGCGTGCCTACCACAGTGCTTCTTAGCACATGGTGCGGGGGTGGGGGCAGAGGTCCTGGGAGTCTCTCCCGGAGGATGGATGGACGGACTCACCAGGGAACAATTCCCTAAAGGCCAAGGCCTTTGCCTGTCGGGGGACAGAGGCTTCTGATCAGTGAGCTGATTAATTTAGAACCTGTTCTTTCTTCTTTTCCCTTCTTGAGATCTGTGTTTTCCTTTCTTCTTCCTTCTTCTTTTTTTTTTCTTGCACAGAGGATGAAATCCATCCCAAGGTCTTAAGATTTATTAACTGTTGCTGGAGTCATTGCATACGACATCAGGGTCTCTGCTTAGACATAACCCTGCACAGAGGGCTCTGGGTAAATTCCCTCGATTTTCTAAAGATGTTGGTTGGCTTAAATGATTAGCAGGAGATCCTTCAGGGAGACTTAACGTAAGCGTTTAAAGATCTTCTCTGTCTGTGAGGGCCCCTCCCCGCACCGCCTGGGTTTGCACATCTGGAAGGCAAATCTTTAAACACACACACACACAAAAAAAAAAAACACAAAACGGTTTCTTCCTCTCGGCTTGCTTTCTGAGCCCTGTTGGAGTGTGTGACTATGTGGGAAGGGGGTCCCCTCCTTCAAAGCAGGGGAGGTTAATCTCCCTAGCAGACATGTGGTCTCTGTTGGGGGGCAGGGGGACAGACTTGTCAGGCACCTCCAAAGAGCTTCCAGCTCTCCTGGGCAAAGGGGATCATGTTACAGACTCTTCTTTTTAAGTTAGTCTTGGAGGGCAGGATGTCAGCCCAGGGGGTGGAGGTCTGCTCCCTCTTGTTCTAATCTTGCCTTTGGTGGCTTATCCGGAGAAGCCAGGAAGTTCAGAGCTATGGGGGCAGAGGGGTGGGGGGGGAGGGTCCCCTGATTTTATTTCACTTGCCTGTCATGAGCCATGCTGCGGGCAGCCTGCTGTTCCCACGATGTACCTGCTCTGTGTGGCTCAGGCTGATGGGCCCCCTTTAGTGGGAGGATGGAAGGAACGTGGCCGTGAGTAGAGGGAAACAGGGCGGTCCTGACGTTCAGGGCTGCGCTGTTTTTTTTTTATTGTCTTCCTGAAGAAGAAGATCTTTCTCCCATGCGCCCACTTCCCTAGTTCTGAACACCACCTCTGTTTTTCAAAAGAAATGTGGGCAGCCTGACTGTGCTTCTCTGTGCATCTGAGGAGACTAACCTTTGGACATGTACCCCCTCCCCCCCCCCACCAGTCAGGGAAGGAGAGGGGTGCAGCCTTGGTCTTCCCATCAATGGCGGGAGGCTTTGGACACCCACACCCCCCAGGAATCCTGGAAGAACCTTGTCCAAATGGACATCCAAACAGAGGACAGTTCCAGGCCCCTTCCTCTTCCTGTTGCTCTAACGCAAACATGGCCACGGGTATACGAGAGTTTGTGCAGATGGTTGGAAAGCAAAAAGGATGATGATGACATTCGACTCTTCTTCTTGTGTTGAGAGAGCTTTCAAATACCTTCCCACGTTCATGCCAGGTGCCAGCTACGTCTTCAAATAACTTTTAGCCAACACCCCTTTTTGCAATTTTATCGATAGAGACAGTGTTTTGGAAACACAGAGATGAACGGCCAGCCTCTGGAGTTTGGGAGCACAGTCATGGTACTGACACAGGGAACCTGGACAATGAGTGACATTCACACAGAAAGTGTGTTTGGTTTTCTCCCGTTCGCCCTTTCTAAAGGCACCATCACATTCTCAAGGTCTGCTAATTCTGTTTGTCGACTTGGAAACTCTGTGGGTCTTTGTTCTGGTATATATCATTTTTTAAGACCCATTATTTTATGAAAGCTTATGTTGATTTCAACAAGATGACCAAGGCATTGTATTTTAATATGTAAAGAGCTGTTACAAATCAATAAGCAAATAGAAATACCCTGGTAAGAAAGAGAGAGAGAGAGAGAGAGAGAGAGCACGCATGATGAGTTAAAGCAAAGACATAGTGTGCTCAGTGAATGAATCGATCAATTGGTCTGCTAACGTTGGCATCAGAGGTCTCCAGCGACTCATGTCTGAATTCACTATGTCCCACTGTGAGGACCAGACCCAACCTACAGTGTTCGGGGACATGTGCTTCTCATGATCACGGTCTTCTGGTTACTGCTGGGGAAGGCTCTGACCAGAGTTTCAGGAAGGGGAGGCCACTTTTATTCTCTTTGTCAGGAGAATTCTAAGTTTTTAAAAATTTGCAATGGTAGAAGGAAGATAAAAAGGGTCTGTTGATCTATAAAAGACATTGCTGTTACCTGACCAAGCAGTGGCACAGTGGATTGAGCGTAGGACTGGGACCCAGAGGACCCAGATTCCAAACCCCGAGGTCGCTGGCTTGAGCAAGGGGTCACTCAGTCTGCTGTAACCACCCCACCTCCAGTCAAGGCACATATGAGAAAGCAATCAATAAACAACTAAGGTGCTGCAATGAAGAATTGATGCTTCTCATCTCTCTACCTTCCTGTCTGTCTGTTCCTATCTGTCCTTCTCTCTGTCTCTGTCACACACACACACACACACACACACACACACACACACACACACACACAAAAAAAAAGACAATGCTGTCTTTCCTAATCGTTTCTCCACTGGGTGTTTTCTTTTACTCCAAAGCTCTTTGAAATATTTTAGCTCAATGTCAACCACACATTTGAGATCAGGCAAAAAAAATGTGTAGTTTACCAGAAAAAACAACAAACAAACAAAACAAAATGACTACGACACAGTTTTTCCTAGAGCTTTGTGGGGTGGACTCATCTATACAACAGCCACAAATGGATGTGGAGTGTGCAACTTTTAGGAAATATCTTTAAAAGACTGGAGGCAAGCTTCCTCCTTTTTCTTCTTGCTGCTGGTTACAATGTAGATGTGATGGCTAGAACTCATGCAGCCATGTTGGACCACGAGGTCGAATCCACATGCAGGGCACAGCCTGTGGGTCTCTGGGTCTCTCAAAGTATGGGAATGTCAGAGCAGCCCTGAACTACGTCACTTCTTTGGATTTTAAATAAGAAAGAAGTAATTTTCTATCTACTGAAAAACCACTGGTTGTCATAACCAGTATTTATATATTATATTTTCTCTGTGTGTATGTGTGTGCGTGTCTTGGATATCAGCACCACACAACCAACACAATTTATTTTGTTAAAAGCTCACCCAGCCACAGTTCCTAGAGATTGTTTCAGGAGGAGAAAGAAGGAAATAAAGGCATCCTCTAGTGCTATGCTCTGCGTCAGGGGGCCTTTCGAACCACCACTGTGGGACAGTGTTCGGCCAGGCATCCAGATCTCCCAACAGCACAGGTAAGAGCGCCCCCAGTCCGTCAGAAGCAGGAGAAGGGCACTGAGGCACGGCTCCCCGCGGAGCCCATGGCTAGAGCGTCACTCACCACTCCCAGAGAGTTTGATCACCAGCTCACCATTTCCTTCTGTCCGGTGGGGAGGGGGGGTGTACACTTAAAAAGCCGGGCACATGTTGAGAAGCCTTTCTGTCTGATTACACTCCACGGGCCAAGACCCCGCTCTGGAGCAGATGGGCTTTGTTTCATCTCACTTTGATCCTTCCCGGGGACGGCAGGGATGGAGTTCTGCTCTCCTCCGCTCGGGGATGTTTTCTATTAGCGAGCAGGGGAGCTGTTTATTTTTCTTGTTCCCATATGTGCGGAGAGGACCTGCTCTGGCCGGTGAGGATGTGACCGCCCAGTACTACAGAGCAGACAGGATGGCGATGGAGGGGTGGGGGCGTCTTCTTGGCACTTTGGTCAGAAGGTCTGAGTGCCAGGCTTGCAGTACAGAGTAAGCAGGACCCCTCAGCTGTCCCCAAGGAGACCGAGCACCTGACAGTCATGGGGTCTGCACGTCCATCAGTGGGCAAGCAGAAGTTCAGGCCGACAGATGCTGCTAGGTGGCGGCTGGAGGAAGTTCAAGGTGCTTTAGGAGTGTGTAGGGACACGCAGAGATTTCACAAGGAGCTTCTTTCTTGTTTTCTTTTCTGTTGATTTGAGAGAGAGAGGACAAGAGAAAGAGAGAGAGGGAGAGAAGCATTAACTTGTTGGTCCACTTACTTGTTCCATTTAGTTGTGCACTCACTGATTGCTTCCCATACGTGTCTTGACCTGGGATCGAACCTGTGACCTCGGCACGCTGGGATGATGCTCTGTCCACTGAGCCACCTGGCCAGGGCTGCTTACTTTTTCAATCTTCAGAAAGTAACTCTATTCTTTTCTAAGTAACGTTTTCAAAAGGTTGGAGGCTCTTGGCCCTTATGGAGTGTCCCATTCTGTGGTCCAGGATGCAAGTGAATCAATCCACTCATTTCTTTTAATAACAGCTTTATTAAGAGGTTTCCTGGCAGCCCAGGTGAAAAGAGCAACATGATTAGACTCGCGAGTCTCGCCTTCAAGTAGGAGAAAAGCCCTCAACATGGTGGTGGCGGCAACAAAGTTTCCTTGGAGCCCAGCTCGCAAAGAGGGACTCCTTATAGACCAGAGGAGCTTATGGAGCGGTTGCCAGAGGGTCCTGGAAGTCCCTCCTCTGAGGGTCCTGCCAGGAGTGGCAGCTCCAGGAAACTCAGCAGCAGTTCATAAAGCGCATGACCACCTTCTCCACAAACGCCCGGCGTGACAGCAAAGGGCAGCTCAGAGTCCGCTTTTTTTTTTTTTAAAAGGTCCTTACTTTGCTCAAGTTATCCTTCCTCGAGGGCTTTACTGAGCTCTCGGGGTGTTCATCAAATGGGGGAGAACCGTGGGGAGCTGACTCGACGAGTCCCAAGGACTGTCGTTTGCCGCAGCCTGCGCATGCTGGCCAGAAGTTCCACGGGTGTCTGGGAGTCTGCATGGGGAGCCTCCAAGGAGCGGGTGCCCAGGAAATTTGAGGGGGCCCCGCCCGGTGCCCTGGCCTCGCCCGCACTCAGCAGGAACAGACCTTTTGAAGTCGAGACTTCCGCAAACAGCAGACGTCTCCCTTGGTGGTCCTGGAACATTGAGTCATCCAGGAAACGAAAATGCGTGGTGATGGGTGAGCTTTGACGGACCACATCTTGAATTGCTTGCAAGTGTTTGAGGCTTGACAAAAACAAAAAACAAAAAAAAAAACCCAAAACAAAAAAAAAAAAACACTTCAACATATTTCTACCGAACTCTTCCTTTTACTTTTTTTTTTTTTATATACCCCTGTGCCTGTGGGAGGAGATGGGGCCATATGCTTCTAATTGCCAGGACGCAGCTCCCCCGAGGGCGCTCTGGGCAAAGCTGTTTGATGTGCAGCCGTCTGGGAGGATTGGCCTTTTGATAAGCCCTTTCCTCTAAGCCTTTTTCTTTAAGAAAGAGAGGCTGCCTCCCCCCCCCCCCCCCATTAGGAGACAAATGTGAGTCGCAGAAAGGTTTAAAACTCCAGGATCCTGGGGAATTTGTTCATGAGCTGGAGTCACGATGAAGACGCCAGAAGCAGGAAACAGGAACATGTAGGTCCGGGAATGCAGAGTTTTGTTCGACCCGGATTCCCGGGAAGGCACCTTGCTTTTGGCGTGAGATGCCCCCCCCCCCACCCCGGGCCTGCCCCTCCCGGGCGATGCTGCTCTCGCCATCTGTACTATAGTCGCTCACTTGTGAGGTGACGGGGGAAGGAGGGGACCAGCAGGTGTGGCTCAGCCCCGTCCAGCCCCGAACCTTTCCCAAAAGCAAAAACTATTCGAACCATCGGTAAGAAGGAAAAGGTGCCCGAAATTCAAGAAAGGGGTAACTATGGACCCTGAAGGTGGAGTGTGGGGGAGGGGGTGGGGACCTCATCGCCACCAAGTCCTTTCAGCTTCTTCCAGGACCTCTCAGTCGCCACGCGTGTGTGTGGTCTGGTGGCCTGTGACGAGGTTGCAAGGAAGGCAGACTGTCCGTCTCAGGAACACTCTCGCGGGGACTAGTTACAAAGCGAGTGACACGTTGCAGCTCTCTCATGTCAGAGGCCCTTTCTGGATTCTTCTCCAGTTTGGAGTGTCGGACATCCCCACCGACATCCCGCGCCACAGGGCGGGGCTTTACAGAGTGGACTTTCCCATAGAGATGCAGCATTTCCTGACGTCCACAGAAATGATTTTCTTTTTCTTTTTCTTTTTCTTTTTTTTTTCTGGTGAGCTGCAAAAACCCCCAGAAAACAAAGACAGTGAGTGTCTGTGGGGCGTGCGGGGGGTGCTACCAAGCTCAGGGTTCAAGGTGAGACAATAAGAAGAGACTGATTGAACGTTGAGGAAACACGCCCAGTCTTAGGGAAGAGGTGGGGGCGTGGGGGGAAGATGTCTTTCATGACCGGGCTTCCTAAATCACCTGTAAACAAAGACTGATGGTCCTCTCATCCTGCCCGCCCGCCCGCTCCCGTTTCATAGGAATAAGTTAAGTTGCTGTGTTTTCACTGAAAGCAACCTTTCCTTCTCTGTCCTTAAAGGGAGTGCATGTTTTTTAATGACAACCGACACTTTGTTAAGAGGCAAATCAAATGTGGTTTTTTCCAGAGTCCTCAAGTTTCCACAGACAGTCCCAGTCCAAGACTTCTGCCCCCTGCCCTCTCTGTCACACTCCAGATGTTTCCAGTGGAGTCAAAGGACTGGCAAGTTCTCCCATTAAAACCAGCCCCATGAGGAGTTTGGCCATGGGAGGGGGAGGGGGATGGCACAGGTGGTTTGTCAGTGGTGGAGGGACAGTGGGCGTCCACGAGGACTACTTTGTCCTTTCTCCAAGCTGCCCCTCACGTGGCTGTCTGGTCATGGACACGTTTTTACAACTCTTGGCCCCCACCCGTAAAATGGGACACCCTCAGTTCCCACAATATAGAGTTAAGGATGAAGAAGATCTCGGATCCTTCGGATATATACTGAAGGAAGTGAAATTATGAGCTCAAAGAGATGTTTGGAATCTCCCCTCCCTGCCTTCCATGTTCACACTCATGATTCGCTGTAGCCAAGATATGGAAATGTCCATCAGCAGATGAATGGATGAAGAAGACGTGGTCCCCACATACACCGGAATATTATGCAGCCAGTAAAAGGAGGAAACCCTAGCTTTCGCAACAACTTCAGTGGACTTGGAAGGCATTAGGCTAAGTGAACTATGTCAGACAGAGCAAGACAAGTACCATACGATCTCACTTAGACATGGAACCTAAAAACATCAAACTCATAGAAACGAAGAGTGGAATGTGGTTGCGGGGTCTGGGGAATAGGGGAAATGTTAGGAAGATGTTGGTCCAAGGGCATAAACGTCCAGTTTTAAGTTGAACAAGTCCTGGGGACGTCAGGTGCGTCGTGGCAACTATACGTAAGAGTATTGTAGGATATATTTGAAAGTTGCTCACAGAGGAGATCTTAACATCTCCCTCTCCCCCGCCCCCCCAAAAAAGAAAATATTGATGTACGGTGATGGACATGTTTACTGACCATATTGTCCCAACCCTTTCATGATACGGGCGCTTATCAAATTGCATGGTACACCTCCCACTTCCACAGCGCTCGATGTAGCATCTAGCTCCGTGCAGCTGGAAGAGAAAGAATGACCGAGAAAGGGGTGTTTGGACATTGGCCGGCTTGACGTGAATGCTCATTGCAGCTGCTACCTGTTGCTGCTGCTCCTGCCATCACGACTGTAATACAATCGCCACTGTTAATGTGCCAACATCTTTGCGATGAATCAATAGGTGACTTCGCTCATCACCGTCATTATCATCCTTATCGTTCTTTGCTGACTAAATCCACGTCTCTCTTTCCTTAGAATCCAAAACTATAGGATGTCTGAACCCCAGAAATTTCCCTGGACCCTCTGGCCTTGCCGTGGGGTCTTGGAGCCCCTGGGGCGTGCAGCAAGGAGTGTAACTTCAACCGAGCTGGCACACCAGATAAAATGCATGTCCCCAAGGATGGCTTCCCTGCTTCCTTCCCATCCACCCTGCCCCCAGTCCTGCTCCAAATGGTGTCTGAGTTTCATTTTGTTTTTGTTTTTTTTTACAAGGGGCCTTTAAAAGCTCCCAGTCCCCTTGCACCCCTCCCCCAGCGTCCTTTGTGCAGATGGGGACTGGGGACAGAGGTGGCCGGGTATCACCGGGAGGGCTGTGATTTATACTCGAAGGCTTGTCATGGTGGTGAAAGGGAAGGGCCACTTTTTCATGTTGATCAAATGTGAGGTTTGAAAGCCACCCACTGCTGCGAACCTCAGCTGGACTGGCGGCCCCCCTGACACATTGCCCCCTTTGTTGCCACCGAGGGAGAGGAGAGACGGTGTTTGGGAAGGCGCCCTGAATGCTGGGCTCACAGAGAGAGGAGATGCGTGCCCCCCCCCCGGGCAAGGGGGTGGTGGGCTGGGCCAGGCTCATGCCTCCCTCCCCGCACAGGGTGCCTGGTTCTCCTCACAGACTTGAACCTGCTCGTGCGTCTCCTGGATATGGCCCCCAGCCATGCAACTCCGCAGCCCCGCTTTGAGGAAGGGTACCAAGAGATGCAGGCTGGTGTCACCATCTTCCAGTGAGGACAAGTACACTGTGCACGCCTGCTTACCTCCCTTCGCTGGCCTGCGGGACAGGGTCTACTAAAAAAAAGAGAGGCACCATCAGTATGTCTCTATATAACATGCAGTCACCCTTAGTGACAGTCCAGCGTCCCGGCTGGACAGGGTCTCCAGGGTCTCTGCCAGCTATCCGACCTCTGGGTCAACAGGACACGGAAGTAGCCCCTGTCCCCTGGTGTGATGGGACTGTCCCAACCTCCGACACAGAGCAGCGGAAGATTGTGGGAGGACCCACGGGGGCCCCTCCTTCTCGGTCTCAGAACCCTCTTCTGTGATGCTTGCCAATTGCACGAGGCATGTTCTAAGACTTTTTCCAGCCCTGTTCATTCACTGAACCGGCGTTTCTCAAGGACCTCTGATTTGCTGAGTGCCCCGTTACGGAGAGGGGATGCTAGTCTGGAATAAGAAAGGCAGGATCCTGCATGACGTTTCTGTGGGATACTGTTAACCTGTGGCTTTCCTCATCCATTGATGACGTTTTCCTGAGATAATAATGAGCACTGGGGTGGTTACTCACGTCTGCCTTCATTTCTTCCTTCTACGTTTTTCACTTGGGTTTTGTTGTTGTTGTGATAAGATAGAGCTTTCTCTTCCTCGTTGATCTAGTTATGTGATTGTCTACTTAACTCGTTCATGAACCCTTATTTTATTTTCTGGCCCAGCAACCTCTTCAAATTGTCCTTCTTGCTTTTAAAACCACACCCCCCTCAACCCCGTGGGTTTTAACTCTTCCTACTTAAGGGTTTGTTTTTTTTTACCAAAACAGAGATCTGAACCCCTCCCTTCCCAACTCGAACTCTCTCAGTGGTATCTGCCTGCTCAGACTGTACGATTAGGAATTTTAGTGATTAGCTAATCCTTTACCCCAAACATTAGTTTGGGTTGAAAATCCAGAGTGGGGTGCTAGGTGCTAGGCTGTGTGAGCTGAACAGGCTCACATGTTTTGAAGGTCTACCCTGCACTAATTTTCACCCCTCTCTGTTGACGTCCAGGCGGCCCAGCTTAGACTGGTGGACGCCTGGCCGTCAAGCCACAGGCGGCCCTGGGGTCCCAGCAATGTGGGGGATCCACGCCTTCCTGGGTCAATAATCTGACCTGGGAGGTTCTGAAACGGTTCCCTTTGGGATGAATTGGCTGTCGCAGGTGAGCTGAAGGTGCCTTCAGTGTGTCACAGGTACGGTCAGCAAGGGCTCCCGAGTTGCGCGGCATCCCAGCAAGGACGAGAATTCACCCAGCATGGTTCACACATCGCATCTTGGAAGAAAGGGCTCTTGACCGAGTGGTGGGTAAGGTAAAGGGAACATGGCTTTCTCGTTGGGGCAGAAGAGTGCTAGTATGCGGATACTGTTGCTTGGCCTATCTGTCCCCACTTTTTGGTTAGCAGCACCTGGATTTTCTTCTGGGAACTGTCCCTCCCAAACTCTCTATCAGTGTGACCCACATGCAACTGACTTCCTCTTGGTTCTCGGGAAGACACTAGGGATCCAAGTCCATCAATCGAAGCAGCCATCTTGCCGGCTGAAGTGATTGGTCCAGAGATGGGCGTATGACACAGATTAGACCAATCAGAGCCAGTGAGATGTATCCTGGGTTACCACTGGCACCGTGGAGTTAGAGACATGACCGTCCCACTGGGAATGCCCAGGTGTTAGGATGTCAAGTCTAATGGCTGGCGTCCTTTTTAAAAAATTATTATTACTTAAACAGCCTTATTGAAGTATAATTGACATCCTCTAAAATTCACATGTTGACACATATATTACAATGACCTTCAGTGGCGGTGGGTGTGTGCTCACAGACACATGCATGCATGCATTTGTTAACTTTTCTGCTGTGTGTGATAGAAAGTGTCTTGACTTCCACCTGGATTATAAATTACCCTCTGGGGGGGGGCAGAGACAGGGACAAAGAGGAGAAAAATCTTGAGATGAAACAAGCGTAAGAGAAAGAAGAGAGGTTGGGTTCGCTGGTGACAAAAATCCAAATATGATGCATTCGAGTAATTATTCCCAGCCACACCGGTCACGTGCTTCCTTCTCCTTCGCACAATAAATATCCGAATGCCCATTTATTAATTCCTCACACTCCATCTTGCTCCTAAAAGACTTGCAAAGATGCTGACAAGACAGGAAGATGAAATAAGTTAAAATAAGAAAAATGGAGCAGGGGGAAGTGTTGGGCCGGGAAGGAAGCTAAGTGGAAAAGCTTCGTAAACAAAACGCTCACACGAGGACTAGGACTGGGGCACGATTACGGAAGACTGATGACGGCCAAAGCCTGGGCTTTATCATAGTAACCAAAAGGAAGAAGGAAGGATGCTTAGTTTAAAAAAAATACAGTGTTTATGAGTTTATAAAACCACGAGTTGCTGAATTTCTCTCCTGAGCCACCCACACCGGGGTGCGATCTGCTAAAAGCCATTTGATAGGGTCATTGCGTCACATGCCTAAGGAGGTGACAGTGCAAGAAGTCAGCAGAGCGCCAACTGATGTGGGGGATGGAGGCACTTAAAGAAGGGTGTGTGTGTGTGTGTGTGTGTGTGTGTCTAGGAGAGGACGCATTGGAGGCATCCACC
Organism: Saccopteryx leptura; assembly: GCF_036850995.1. Taxonomy (NCBI): domain Eukaryota; kingdom Metazoa; phylum Chordata; class Mammalia; order Chiroptera; family Emballonuridae; genus Saccopteryx; species Saccopteryx leptura. Next base: position 249,737,668 of record NC_089504.1, read on the forward strand.
ACTCTGTTGTGTTCAGGGAAGACCGCAGTGACCATGGGGCCTGAAATGCAGGGAGCAAGGGGGCGATTCAGAAGGTGACCGTGCAGAACTAGGCAGAGGTCAGGTCGTGCCGGACGTCCGAGGTCACTAAGAAGAGGCTTGCATTTTGTTGAAGGTTTGAAGCCTGGCTTTGTTGAGTTCTGCCTTCCATTCCCCCCCTTCTGGAGGACGCCGAAGACAGAGCAGTGGCTTTGCAGCTGTTAATCATCAGAAAGCCGTAATCACTAAGGGAATGTTTGAAAATCACCAGTTAAGGGTTTTTTTTTTTTTAGGAGGAAGCAAACCAAAGAAATACCGCCGAAGTCTGCCCTAATTATTTCCTGGGCTCAAAGTACCCAGGTGCATTGAAGAAGAGACTTTTTTATTTCCTTTTCCTTCTGATTTATGAAGGTCTCAGGGTCCACAGTTGAGGGAAAAAAAACTGCTGAATGAATGTGTTCTGGGGTGTTTTTCCTAGGCATCTGAAACTTTTCTCCTTAGTTCACAATAAAATTTCTTTGATGATTCACTCAAGATCTTTATAGAGGGGCGGGGCGGGGGGGAGAGTGTTCAGAATACCTCTTATGGTAAAATATCGACTTACCTATCAGAAGAATCATGCGATCGGTGACTTGGACAGAGAAAATAAGGGACGAGGATTGACAAGGTTAAGGGACAAGAAGCGCATGAACTTGGAGCCTGAGACAAGCTACTCAGCCTGCTCCTGTCTCAGGACTAGAAGAGCAGCACTCTCTGGCCCTAGAAGGCAGGTAACAAAATTTGTTGGGCGAACGAATGCTTATTTTATGGGTGAGAAAACTTGTAACGTGGACGGGGGATTACCCTCTTTTCATAGGCATGACAGAGAGTGTATGCCGTGGCTTTCCCCACTCATGGCCACACGCCGGGAAAGTGGGCACGGACCTCTTGCGGGTGTTTTCCCTCAGGGGAAGGAGGCCTGAGTTTACTCTGTGAAGATGCATGGCGTTCCTCCAGCGTGGATCTCCAAAGCCTGCCAACCATGATGACCGTTCGACCGTAGACACATCTATTTCTCTGAAGCCGGAGAGAGAGACACTTGCTGGACTCACTGAACTGGGAGATTTTTCTACTGTCCCCGCATCAGGAGGCTTTCCTGAGACGCTGACTGTCTTGGCCTTGTGAGCGAACAACCGTGAAGTCCACCTACCGTGTACGATGTAATTCCACGGTGCCATCGGGTGTCTTTCAGGTTGCAAGCGACGACCCATTGGCAGCAGGTGCGACCAGGAGAACAGCATGGGGTGCAATGGAACCCCAGTGGGACAGCACAGAATGGGGCTGAATAGAGTCGACAACGTAGAACGCTACAGAATGGAACTTGCTTCCGTGACCGACCGCTGTGCGTGTTTTGGTCTGGATGAAAATGTTTCAAAGTGTGAAAATGTTACACGTTTCAGATGTTTTCAAAAGTGTCTGCGAAGTATCGGCTCTATACCCTCCGCTTTCCCTCTCCTCCTTGCAAAGCCAGGAAGGGGAGAAAGCACTCAGTGCCCAGAACAGTGCCTGGCACGTGCTCGTGGTATCGACCTTGATGCCTCTCGCTGGATATCTGGGAGAATGACAGGACGGCATCTACAGAAAATAATCCCAGCAGATCACGGGAAAAGGGTGAACTTTGCTTCCTTCCGTTCCCATTTCCCAAACCACTCCTTCTGCAATAGGTCCGCCGTGCCTTGGGTGTGATGCATTCACCGTTAAGAAACACACCGGAGGATGTTAAAGCATATTGGAGCCCAATGTGTTATTTAAACTTCCCACCTTTTTTAATTTCCAGGGCAGGGAGACTTGTGAGCAACGGAGCCGAGGCTCATTATTCCCGACCGTCACAGTAATTAGGTTCTCAGATGCCCGCTGACTGGGGAGTAAACACTGAACTGTTGGTCGGGGGAAGGACAGGGCTGGCTGGGTTTCCACAAGCCTCCGGCGCAATGTTTCCATCTGCCCCGGTCGATACAAAACCTGATTTTCTGTGTGTTTCGGTTGAAAGACACCTGATTTAATACACCGTGGTGATTCATTAGCCCTGAGCAGCGCTGTAACTCAGGGCTGAAGGACACTCATCTCACACACTCACACACACACACACACACACACACACACACACACACGGGGCACTCCTAACTGGCACGTCAGCACCGTTCCCTGTTAAACAGAAAAATCACCAACCAAACACCACACACACACAAGAGAAAAACATGGCATTAAATCGACCGTGAAAAGGACCCTTGTTTACGTGGTATTTGGGGGCCTCACCAGGAAGACAGAGCATTGTCCCGTGTGACCTCAGCTGGGACCTTTCCCCCCCAAAGCCTCCTCCACGCTGCCTGGACCACGCATGACCGTGAAAACGCCGTGGGTGCCAGTGAGATAAACCTTCACAGGTAAACCTCAGGGAGTAGGTGGGCTCGCCAACATGCAGGCCACAAGCAATGAGGGTGGGCTGTGTTATCTGTCCCACCCTGGTGCAGAGTTGTCACTGCTCTATGTTTTGGGACCCCACATCCCAGGGAAAATAGACTCCAAGCTCCATGTTGAACACAAGGCCAAGGGGGGACCTCGGGCTACAGAGAATCGGCATCATTGTTGGCTTTCCCGCATCATTGTTACCCTGGGTGCTCTCTGAATGGGCTTCAGATGACAATGACACAAACACTCATGGGCAGGAGAAAGGTAGTCTTTTCATTCTCAATGCCTCTGGGAGGTCACTTCTAGGGTCTCCTAAAACCCCCCCCCAGGAAGCCCTGTTCTGAGGACCCCATCTGCTGGTGTCCCCAGGCCACCTCCACAGATTGGAGATGGAGGCTTCCCAGTTGGGAGGCTGGAGGGGACTTCACACCAGGATCAAGTGCAGCTCAGAAGGAAGGGACATCTGTCAGCTTGAGAGAGCAGCAGCAACAAGACCCAAAACTCAGGGGCTCAAAGAGCAGAATTTCTGGAACACCCTCCCGTGTGTCTAGTAAGTAGTGATGGTGGTGGAAGCTCTGTCCCCCTCACAGGAGGAAAATGGATCTGCCCTGGACAGGAGAGTGGTCACAAAGAGGGCAGACTGTCCCCCGCTGGGCCAGTTCTCCAACCTGCTTCTCTTTGTCCATGTCCTGAAGAACCCCTTCAACACTCCTTGCCCAGGGCGGTGGTTTATTGTTTTATTGTATTCTGTATTCATCTTAACTTTGTTTCTAGGAGCACAAAATAACACATCAATACTTCAATGTGTTAACTAATTGCCTCTTCCTCTGTGACAGTGACTACACCTCGCCCCTTCCTTTTGCAAACAAATCTAACCTTGTCATTGACCCTGGACCCTTTCACACTTTTCACATACACACGTGTGTCCATAGATACAAGCAATATTAGAGACCGAGCTTTAAAAATGTGCATGAGACCCTGGCTGGGTAGTTCACTTGGTTAGAGGATCACCCCAATATACCAGGGTTGCAGGTTCAATCCTTGGTCAGGGCACAGACAAGATCAACCAATGAATGTATAATAAGTAGAACAACAAATTGATGTTTCTCTCTCTCTCCCTCTCTAAAAATCAATTTAAACAATGTGCACGACTGCCACCCTACTGTTCCTTCTGCTCCCCCTTATTCTTTAAACTCAAGGTATCTCTAATCCTCTGTTGTTCAGTGTAGACCCAGACCGTGCCGACCAGCGGAACTTCTCCACTGAGGAAAATGTCCACTGAGCAACCCGAAATGTGGTCCTGGGGACCCGGGATCAGAAGTTTTCATTTTACCTCCTTTTACTTCCATTTACATTTGAATTGCCACGTGGTGGCTGGTGGCTGCTGGGTTGGGCAGTGAGCACGGGCCCTTTTCTTATTACAGTGGGAGCTGACATTTTATCACGGGAACGCCTCAAACACTGCGGAAAAGGAGAGCTGTCGAGTAAATGTCTACGCGTGCGCGCCTTCCCACTTTAGTGACAGGCAGTGTGTCGCCAGGCCTCTGTCTAGATCCCTCCTTTGGACCTCTCTGGTAGTCTCTTGCAAAAACGTGTCATGGGCTAGCCATCTTTCTCCCATCGCTAGGCAGGTGTTTATGTTGTTTCTAACTTTCTGTAAACGCATGGAAGAGAACAAGCTGCTGTATACATTTCTTTTGTTGCACGTGGTTGTGTGTGTGTGTGTGTGTGTATCTGTTTCTATGTCTGTCTGTGTGTTTGGGCAGAAACTTAGATGTGGGTCATGGGGAGGGAGCATTGTTTGCCTTCATAACTGCCAGCTGCCCCCCCCCCACAACTGGCCACACCCATTCACTTCCGTAAGCAAAAGCAACGTGGAAAAGTGATCAGGCCCTTGAAGCACTTAAGCACAACATAGACCTGAAAATGTTTCAAAGCGTGAAAATGTTACACATGTTTCAGATGTTTCGAAAAGTGTCTGCGAAGTATGGGCTCTATACCCTTCACTCTCCCTCACAATAAAATTGTGAGGACCCCGCCGGTCCACCCATGGCGACAGATGCTTGAGCCATTTTCCATGGTGCTCAGGCCCTGGACACCCGACAGGGAACCCTCGGTGCCCCGCGACCCAGGGCAAGATCAAGGCAGGTCAGATGGATGACATAAGCCTCCCTGTTCGCCTGGTCATTTTAGCATCCCCCAATTTTTCTCTCCAAAAGATGCCTAGTCTCTCACTTCCCAGTCCCCGTCTGGGCGGGATAGGGAATCCTCGGTGTGTGTAGGTGTCACTTGAGTGAGGTTTTTCTCAGGGAGTACTTTCTTCCACAGTCATGGTGGGTGTAGGAAGGACCCTGAGGCTCCAGACGGAAAAGACTCGGCATTCTTTGCTTTCCCAGCAGCTCGCTAGGGTCTGCGTTGCTTCGAGGGGCCCTGGTGTGGTAACCTCCCCGTTTCACGGAGAAACACCTCAACATGGGAGTGTGGATGGGTCATCTGAGTCACTCTGCTTTGTAAACAGTTAAGAGAACTGCCCTCTGCTTAACCAGTGCTCTGTGGCCTGATTGCTGACGTCAGGAAGGGGGGGTGGTTTAGCTGAGCTGTGGAGCTAAAAATATGTATTTTTTAAAAGGGAGAACAAACTTAAAAAAAAACAACCTGTAGGCCCTGGCCGGCTGGCTCAGTGGTAGAGCTTCGGCCTGGCATATGGGTGACCTGGGTTCGATTCCTGGCCAGGGCACACAGGAGAAGCGTCCATCTGCTTCTCCACCCATCTCCCTCTCCTTTCTCTTTATCTCTCTCTCTTCCCCTCCCACAACCAAGGCTCCATTGGAGCAAAGTTCGCCCCAGCTCTGAGGATGACTCTGGTTGCAGTGGAGCAATGCCCCAGATGGGCAGAGCATCGCCCCCTGGTGGGCATGCCCGGTGGATCCCGGTCAGCACATGCGGGAGTCTGTGTCTCTGCTTCCCCACTTTTCACTTCAGAAAAATACAAAAAAAAAATTAGAAAATCCTTTAAGAAAAAAGGTTCTGGAAAAGAAAAAATCAAACAAGTGACCTGAGCCAGCACAGGAAGGACTGAAGTTGACCTTTTCTTTCTTGGAAGACAAAGGACACTGTAGAGAGTAAATTAGGAATTGATTAGCTCAGGTGCTGGGTCTCAGGTGTGCTGGACAGGGCGCTGGTGGAGGGTGGGGAGGTGGGCCTGCGCTGCCCCTGCAGCACTGTGGGTGCGGCAGCCCTGGGCCCAGTCAGTCTGGTGGCTCTCAGGGGCCTGCCTGCCACACTGGTCCTGACCCTGCTGAGCGTGTGAGCCCAGACATTCCTCTTTGGTTTCCACCCCATGAAGAGGCTCCGGGAGCCTCTGAGGACCCGGTTAGGGTGAAGGGGAGGGTTCAAGTATCATTGGTCAGATGCCAGTCTCTGTGATGCAGCGTGAGTTGAGCCAGGTGACCAGGAGGCTACTGTGTGGGGATGGGTGTCGTGATTCCTGGCCACAGGGTTCCCCCTGGGGTCCCAGGAAGGCAGAGCTGGCGGGAGAGGACTTTCTTCTTGTGAACGCATCTCATTCAGTTCTGATTTTTTCGCACATATTTCTAGGGATTCTGGGGTTCATGTAATAATGCCTTGTTTCACAGGTGACTGTTGGGTCCCCTTCAGCGCCCCTCACCGGACACTGTGGTGGCACCAAAAGACCAGTGGGGTGAGGAGACATTACCGCCCTCCACTCCCCAGTGATGTGCTCCCACCCACCTCCCTTCCCAGACACACAACTGACTTATCCAGTCTTGTAAGCAGAGCCCCCAGGACCCGCTCCCAGCAAGAGGGGACCCCACCCAACCCATCCAACCCATGCTGTTCCTGTTCCCCTGTCCCCAGTCCTGGCTCAGGACACACAGCAGCCCCCAAGCTAGACTTCTGTCACTTTGGGAATACCTGAGAAGCCCCACATGATGCTGCCTCCGCCCTCCGCAGATGCCGGGGCAGAACGTCCCAAAGCGGCCAGGTTGGCAACGGGGGCAGCTCTCCGGTGGAATCCTTGCGCACCTGCCAAGCCGCGAGGTCCCCGCGCTGCCTCACTCTTCCCGTCTGCGGAATGTACCCACCTGGCGAGACCCGGGGCTGGGGGATTGTTGTCTCTTTCTTGAGCTAGCGCTGACAGGTAGCCTTCGTTTTGGGCGCCTCTGATGTTTTTATCTGTTGCACAAATCATCGCCACGACGTCTAGTGAACATCCATCTCCACGCGCAGTCAGTTTTCTTTTTTTCTACTTGGGAAGCAATTGTCCAACTGCCGCCAGCAGGCGGGCCAGCCTGGGCTCGCCCCCAAATCCAATTTCTCTTGAGAAACGAAGGATCCAAATGGATGTGTGTTCTCTCTAATTGCAAAGGCTCGGCAGCCCACCATCCCTCCCTCCCTGGGCTGTAAACCTGAGGGGCCCCAGTGGCCCCAGGTGGGTTCAGTTTGAGACCCCTCCACTGCAGAAGCCCCCCTGGATGTGCCGCACATGCCCCTGGTGGAGAGCCACAGCTGGGGCGTCCCGGGGCTGGGGCGTCCCTGAGGCCTCATTATTACTGTCCCCAGGGCTGCTTGGAGGGCCACCCAGGAAGGAAGTTTAATGATCCTCCAGCCCCCCCCCCGCCCCCACCTCTGTTTTCTGCCATTTCCGCTGCTTGGTCGGATGCAACGACGAGAACTATCTTGTTTCCACTTTTTAATGGAGTGTCGCCTTCACGTGTGTCTGGAGACAAACGGCGGCAGCTGCCTAAACACACACCCAGCAGTGCAGTCGCAGGAGGCAGCTCTCACGACCTTCCTCGCAGGCAGCCAGGGGATGGGACAGGAGGGATGGTGTCCGGCTTCGTGGCTCCCTGCACTGGCCACCAGCTGAGTCCCTGAGAGAGACCAAGGCCAGAGATGCTGGTGGGACGGCAACTTGCGAATTATTAGTTCAGGGTGCCTGTGGTTCACGGGGCACTTAAGCGTGCACATTGCTCATTCAACATTCATTCCATAAATGCGTCTTGAGTGTGCCCATGTTCCAGATACTGACTGACCTTGGCCTTGGAGAGAGAGAACTTTCTTGCATGGGGTTTCTCAGTCTAGCAGGAGAAAGACAAGTGGGCAAAGATAAACAGTGATCATTTGGGGGAGAACGAGAACAGCAATGCAGGCAGAAGATGGGGTTCGCTTGTTTTTATATGTATAGCACTGAAGTGCACCTTCATTTTCACCCTGTACTATGTCAGAGAGATCCGTCTGCACTAGTACATGGAGCTCTCCTTTTCGACCGCTGCCTAATAATAGATAAAATTGGTAATATGGGTGTTGAGTGGCTGCCATGCGCCAAGCCCCGCTCTGAGCACTCGACAGGAGTTAAGTTTTCTTAGTCTTCAAAGCAGTCCTGTGTTAAGCTTAAAAAGAATATGAAGCCCTGGCCGGTTGGCTCAGCCGTAGAGTGTCAGCCTGGTGTATGGAAGTCCCGGGTTCGATTCCCGGCCAGGGCACACAGGAGAAGCACCCATCTGCTTCTCCACCCTTCCCCTTCTTTTTTCTCTCTATCTCTCTCTTCCCCTCCTGCAGCCAAGGCTCCATTGGAGCAAAGATGGCCTGGGTGCTGAGGATGGCTCCATGGCCTCTGCTTCAGGTGCTAGAATGGCTCCCGTTGCAACGGAGCAACGCCCCAGAGGGGCAGAGCATCGCCCCTGGTGGGCATGCCAGGTGGATCCCGGTTGGGCGCATGTGGGAGTCTGTCTGTCTGCTTCCTCGCTTCTTTCTTCAGAGAAATACAAAAAATAAATAAAAAGGAATAAGAAGAGTGATCTAGATCGGGGCTCCCTGTCCAACGTGGCAGCCACCAGTTCCACGGGACTTCTTGGTCTCATGCGCCCATTTGGAGTGCTCATTGGACATTGTCATCCATGAAGGAGTTCAGTGGGTGGGCACTGTCTGGGTCTGCACTTAGCAACAGGGTGTTAAACATGCCTTGAGCTTAAGTAGCAAGGAATACAGTGTGCACAGTACGATGGCATTTGTTTACCTTTTTGGAGTGTGTAGCTCGTTATGCAGATGGGGACACTGAGGCACAGGACCAACTGAGTAGTTGGTCAGTATCGCAGCTGAGAAGTGGCAAGAAGGTTGGTACTGAGAACCTGGTGAGCTGGCCAGAGATGTCGTCTTAACTGGGGTCCTTTCTCTTGTTCAATCGTCTTTCTATCTTCAAAGCCTCTGTTCTGTGGTGCTTCACCACCAATAGATGGGCAATGATACTATCTCCAATCTGAGACAATTACAAATTGTGCCATGGCGCGCATCTCAGACATGACCTGTGCCCATGACTGTCAACGTCCCCCGGGTGTCTGCTGAACAGGAAGAGATTAGGTCAATCGAGGGAACAGTGTGAACACCAGCGGGTCCCAACAAAATGCCTTCCTAAATGGGGGCACCCACTCTTATGAGTTACTTCTTCCCCAGGGGGAAGAAGCTTCTAGAAGTCCAGTCCCCGGGACAAGGACATGTCGCTGCCTTTCCCCCAGGGAGTGAGTGTTTCTCCCCTCCCCCTCCCTCGCCCCAACACCTGTGCTTGGGGATGTGATTTGCTATTCTCTCTCCTTCCACTTTAGGCTTCCGTCCCGCGGTGGAGGGAGAGAAGGGTCTGGGACGGGGGTCCCCATCCCTTTCTCAAATGCACCAGCCCCTTTCCTTGCACTGGCCTTTTTCAGTCGTTGCGTTTCCGAAGGAAGGTGCATCTTTTCTGGGTATTTCAATGTTCCTCCACGCCCGGTGGCAGCTGTGCACCTAGGCGGAGGCTGTGAGTAAAGGAGGGTGTCTGTGTTCTGTAGAGAGTTCAGCATCATCAGACACACTGAAGACAGGTTGCTGGGCCTCCCCGGTCTCTATGCGGGAGGGTAAAGCACCGCGCACCGCCCTGTGTGAACAGCTGTGCAAACACCAGCTCCAGAGCCCTGGTCCCCCCCACGTGCAGCCATCCCGACCTCACCAGCCCTGCAGAGCTGTCCTTTGGCTTTTCTCGTCACTGTGACCACCCCTCCCGCTAAACGGTTACTGGGACGCGACTTATCTCACTATTGGCGTGGTTATTTCTGCCCACTCTGAGCCTTCCCTCCTGTGGCTGGGCCCTCTCTCTTCTGCTCAGGGTCCTGGACGCTCCACAGAGCAGGTTTATTCGCCTGTACATTCCGGACGAGGGCAGAGGGCTGCCATGGGACAAAGCGGGGTGCGCAGGTCCCGCTGGCGGAACGAGGGGCATGCCTCACCATGTCCCCGTTGGCTTTGTTTCAGCGTGAGAGCGGTTGTCGGGCGAGGCGGATGGCGTGCCCCTACCCCCACAGGAGCACCGTTGTAAGCTCAGCGAGCTTGTTGATCAAAAGCAGGTTGTGGAGTGTCCGTTCAGAGTGACAGGGGCCCGCCTCGAACCGGTAGGCCAGGAGGGGACATGTCCACATGCGCCCCCGGCTGCAGCCGCCACTGGGCGCAGGGTTCCATAGTCTCTTGCCCCTCCCTCCCTCCAGGCTATTTGACTCTCCAGCCGGCATTGAGCGTCTCCGATGAATCACAGTGTTAGGTGGGAATAGGACCCGGATATTTTCACCAAGCACGGGAGCTCTGTCTCGGTCCTGTTATCTTCAGGGGAAACATCGCCAGAAAGGGAAACTTCCGTGAAGCATGTACCCCCACAGCAGCATAGCATAAAGATAGCATCCAGCCCATGGGCCCTGAGCTCAGCTCCTGACCTGAGTGTTCCTCGCTGGGTGACCTTGGGCAGGTTACTTAACAGTTTGGGGGCTTCACTCTCCTTATGTATAAGACAGGGGATAGCAAGGAGCCTTCTCCACACACAGGGTGGTTGCAAGTGTAAGCCTGGCATGTGAGAGGCGGTGTCGGGACCTATGGGCGGTCAGTCAGGTGTTGGTGTTGTCATTGTCACCCTCCCGTGTTGACAGTGCAGGTCTCGTGAGGCTAAGATGTCACCTCCCACTTAAAGGATATTTTCACCCCCTCTCTGTACCTACCTGCTAGTTATTTTTGCTTCTTGCTTTGCGTGAGGTGGTTTGGATATAACGTTCCTGATCAAGATGAGGATTCCGAAGCTTATAAATTTAAGGTATTGGTAAAAACAAAACAAAAACAAAAGAACACCCCCAAACCAACAAAATACTTTATCTAGTTCTTTGAAGATGTGGATTCATTATGTTTCATTAAATTTCTTGGGCTAGCATTGATTCATAACATTAAATTTTGGCCTGACCTGTGGTGGCGCAGTGGATCAAGCGTCGATCTGGAACACTGAGGTCACCGGTTCAAATCCCTGGGCTTGCCTACTCAATGCACATTCAGAAAGCGCTTCCTGCTTTCCCCCCTCTTTCTTACTCTCCCTCTCTTTTTCTCTCTCTCTCTCTCCCCCCTTCCAAAGAAATGAGTTAAAAAAAAGTTTCAAGGGCACAATTCTATAGCGCGTCACCCATGTACTGCGTGGCGTGCTCACCACCCGAAGTTTCAGAACCTTCCCCTGGAAGGCTCCATGCTCCTGTCTTTGCCGAGGGCTGGGTTGAAATGTGGTGTTTTCACAATACGGAAAGTTAAAAACTGTGTAAGGAAAGGAAAGGAAGGGAAGGGAAAGGAGGGGAGGGGGAGGGGAGAGGTGAAGGGAGGGAGGGAGGGAGGGAGGGAGGGAGGGAGGGAGGGAGGAAGGAAGGAAGGAAGGAAGGAAGGAAGGAAGGAAGGAAGGAAGGAAGGAAGGAAGGAAGGAAGACTTTCATCTCCCCGTTTTCCTGGGTTTGTTTACTCCGCCATCAGGAAAGCATTTTCTGCCCCTATCCCGGGCCTTCTCATTAATGTAATTACCCTAAATCCTGGTGTAACCAAACAAGACGGCAGCTGCCAGCGTGCAGGCCAATTAGACTCGTGTGCGGGGAGAATGGGGGGGACTCCGTGGGACGTGGAGGGTTTTGTCTTTTTTTTCCCTTTAATTATCTGTAATTAGTGTGTGTGTGTGGGCGGGGGGGGGGAGAATATGTGGACCATATTAAAAATAAGCTCTTTATTTTATTTATTTATTTATTTATTTATTTATTTAATTTTTTTTTTTTTTTCTTTTTGAGAGAAAAGACCATCTCAAAGAAGAGGAATACTGGTGTCTTTTATTTCCGTGAATGGAGATAATTGGCACTCTCAGGATTAATGTAAGGTTTCATCCTAAATAATACCACCATCTGCGACCAATAAATGCTTCTCTCTTTGAAAAGACAGCGTAATATCCTCCTCCGACCACAGGCGATGCCCGCGGCAGATGCAATTGCTTCAGTCCTTGCTGCAAGTGCCCATGTGAGGCGACTCTCCTTCCCTTCTGATGTCTGAGTCTGAGCAGCTCTTCTTTCTTTCTTTCTCTCTTTCTTCTTTCTTTCTTTCTTTCTTTCTTTCTTTCTTTCTTTCTTTCTTTCTTTCTTTTCTCTTTCTCTCTTTCTTCTTTCTTCTTCTTCTTCTCCTTCTTCTTCCCCTCTTCCTTTTCCTCCTCCTCCTCCTCCTCCTCCTATTTCCAAACAGTTTTGGAGGCCCGGTAAAAGTCGTGGTGACGCCCTGGCCGGTTGGCTCAGCGGTAGAGCGTCGGCCTAGCGTGCGGAGGACCCGGGTTCGATTCCCAGCCAGGGCACACAGGAGAAGCGCCCATTTGCTTCTCCACCCCTCCGCCGCGCTTTCCCTCTCTGTCTCTCTCTTCCCCTCCCGCAGCCAAGGCTCCATTGGAGCAAAGATGGCCCGGGCGCTGGGGATGGCTCTGTGGCCTCTGCCCCAGGCGCTAGAGTGGCTCTGGTCGCAACATGGCGACGCCCAGGATGGGCAGAGCATCGCCCCCTGGTGGGCAGAGCATCACCCCTGGTGGGCATGCCGGGTGGATCCCGGTCGGGCGCATGCGGGAGTCTGTCTGACTGTCTCTCCCTGTTTCCAGCTTCAGAAAAATGAAAAAAAAAAAAAAAGTCGTGGTGACATTTTGGAGCAATGAGGTAACCCTGAGAACGGACTCCATCATCAAGAGCCCAGAAGGAAACATGGAAGAAGCTGTCACTGATGTGTGAGACACAACGCTTCCAAGGCTTTGTCCGTGGTCTGTCTCAGACATCTCACCCTGCACCACACCCAAGCCCACCCACCTGCCCGTCCGTCCCTGGTCTTGTATGGCCACCGCCATGCAAGACCAATCATTGTTTAAAATATCTGTATTTTAAACAATGATTGTTTCTGGTGTGAAAAGGCTCCAACATTTCAGTGTAGTGTTTATAAAGTTTTATCAGAACACGGGCACACTCCTGGGTTCATGCCTGTCCCAGCTGCTTTCACGACACAGCAGAGAGCATTTGACCCGAGAGCCTGAGAAATACTTACTGTTTGGGTCTTGACAGTAAAAGAGTGAGGATCACTTCTCTGTATGGCTTGGGAAGCTGACTTAGCCTCCGTGGAGATGGAGTGTCTTATTCTGCATGCCCTCAGCTGAAGGGGAGAGACAGAGCCCCCCACGGACTGTGGATTGACGTCCTTGGGTTCACAGTTCACACAACTTTGAGAATGACCGGCCAGCAAGCTAAAACGAGAGTAACAATGTAACCATGATAAAATGTGGCATGTAAATGGTTACATTTTGAATGGGGGGGATAAGGACCTCTGTAATATTGAGTTAGCCTCTGAGCCTGCAAAGCCAAAGATGTGTATCATGTGACTCTTTAAGGAAGAAAAAACCCCACACAATTAACTGAGGAACAAAAGCAGAAACAGAGGCAGGGTCACAGGAGACAGCTAGACAGCTGTGAGAGGGGAGGGGAAGAGGGGGTAGGATCAGAAAAGGTGAACTTTTTAGTGAAGTTTTGCCCAAGTACCTGCGTCTTTTCCCCGGTGGTCTCTGGAAACCGTTGGACGACACACGCTTTGTTCAGTGGCTGCTCTCCTTCACGTGTGGGGTGGGGGGTGGAGCTCAGTCCCTGGCTTGGATATTTACAAGATGGTCACCGTCGGAAGTCACTGCGGGAGCCAGGTTACAACTTGTGTGGGACCCTCGTGCCTTGCTGAATATCTCGCCACACTGGATGGACCCAGCTCTCTCAAGGCCGGTGGTGTGCCCCTCCCTGTCATTGCGATGACCAAACACTCCTCCACAAACATCCTGAATGCCATCCGTGGGATGCTGAACAGTGCCACCCCCCCAAGATGCCTATGTCTCCATGGCCAGCTCTCACGCGTGTGTGACCTCACCTGGAAGAAGGACCTGCGGATCGATGTGTTTCAGTCAGGGACTGTGAGGTGGGAGGGGACCTGGGCTCAGCCAGGTGGGCCGATGCCATCACAAGGACCCTAAAGAGAGGGAGGCAGGTCAGACAGAGAAGAAGGTGCAGCCACTGGCTTTGCAGAGGGAGGGGGCAAGAGACAGGGCGGACACAGATCCCCCCACTCCCCACCGCTGTCTCCAGAAGGGACACAGCCCTGCCCACCCCTTCGCTGTGGACTTTTAACCTGCAGAATAAGCATGTTTTGTTTGTTTGTTTTAAGCTACTGATTTTGTGGTGGCATGTTAGAGCAGCATTAGGAAACTAGTATACCCTTCGAGGGGGGATTCCTTCACTTGAGCCCATCAGAACCCCCTGTGAACTTGGGCTCCAAGCCCCACTGAAGGGACGGATGTGTAGGAATTGGCCACGGGGCCACCCGCCAGGCCATTGCCAAGCTCTGCGTCAGAAACTACAACCACAGTGCCATTCAAACATTGCGTTTCAGAGTTATCACTTGGCCTGGGAAACATTCCCCTCTGTGCTGACCCAAGGCACCATTCCCACGCCGGTCAAGTCCATGGTTCTGGGCATTTGGGAGAATTTGTCTTTGAAAGGCACGGCCGCTGTGCCCCTCTGTCAAGGGACCTGATGAAGGAGTGCCTGACAGGGATTACGGGGTTCCCTCAGAGACAAAAAGGGGACCCACCCCTGCCCAGGGCTCAGAGGAGACTCCACTACCTGCTTTTTTAGAGGAGAATGAATGTCACTGTCCTGAAACTGCAAGCCGCACCACAGAATGTCAGCAGGGAAGGGGATCGGCCACTCTCTCAGAAGAGGCCCTGGAATGAACGAATCCATTTATCAAGGTGCCTCTTGTTTCAAGGGAAGAGAGACGATGGGGCACATTTAGCAGAGAGAGGCATTCTGTGTCTGGTGAGTGTTAATAAATCACCAACGGGGAGAAAGGGAGAGAGAGAAAGAAAAAAAACCCTGCAAACACTTGGGCCGGCTTGCCTTTCCCGTAAGCTGCAGCGGCTTAGAGGGATATACGATCGGGCTTCGCCCTGCGGCAGGCTGTGAGGACAGGCGGGCCTGCGCGGTGCAGGTGTCGGATGCGGGGTAACCTGAGCCGCAGTGCACGGCGTGCCGGGGAGGTCGTGATCTCACCCGTTTTATTATTTTTTCACCTTTCTGTAGCCTTCAAATCTTTTTGCTGCAGCGTCGCAACGCGACTGAAGTGATGGGAAGAATAATAAGTATTCTTGTTGTTATTACGGCAGCAGAAACTTCTTCCGGTTGTGAGGCGTAACCTACACGCTCCATGGGTGTCTCGCTTACTGCTTTACGGGAGGTGGTTTAGATACAACTTTCATGATCACGATGAGGATGTTGAAGCTTATAAGTTTAAGGTATTTGTGTAAAAAAACAAACCCAATATAAAAACCTTATCTAGTTCATCAGAGACATAGATTTGTTTCCTCTTACTAAATTTCTCGGGCTGGCATTGATTAATAATGTGAGGTTTCAAGTGCATGATTCTATAGCACATCATCTGTGTACGGTATCGTGGGCTCTCCACTCAAAGTCTGCTGTCCCTCCATCAAGGTATATTTGGCCCCGTAACCCCGTCTACCTGCCCACCAACCCCCTCTGGTGACCGCCATTTTGTTGTTTGCGTCTATGAGTTTTTGTTTGTCTTTTTTGTTCATTTGTAGCTTTTGTTTTATATCCCACCTGTGAGTGACATCACACGGTTCTTGTCCTTTTCCTGCTGACTTATCTCAGCTAGCATACTGGTCTCAGGACCCACCCATATCGTCACAAGTGGCAGTGGTTTGTCGTTTTTCATGGCTGCATAGTATGCCATGGTATACACGTACCACAACTTCTCGTTTATGTCTTTGTCGGACTCCAGGAGCGCTCTGGACCGCGGTGACACATTTCCTCTCCCTGGGCTGGGGACGGGTGGTTAAGTTTCTTCCTCTGTGTCTGCTGTGCCTCTGACAGACCACCAAGCAGCTTCGATGTGGATCCTGTAAGGTCTAGGTTTTCCAACCTCTGCACGACTGACGCTTGCACTACACTTGTGGTGGGGCCCATCCTGGGCAGTGTGTGGGGGGGTGTTAGCAGCATCACTGACCTCTGCCCTCTAGATGCTGGGATCACCCCTCTCCCCAGTTGTGAGACCACAAATGTCTCCAGACATCCCCGAGTATCTCCTGGGGACAGAATTACCTTATGCAGAGGATTGCTGACTTAGACACTCTTTGCGGAATCCCATTCAAAACCCTTAAACAGGGCCATTTGTGAATTTAGGTTGTAGCAGGAATGGTAATTTTAATCTTATCCAATTGAAGAGGAAAGCCAGACCTCGTATTTCTACCAAGCTACGTCCTGGGCACCTGGTGCTGACCCCATTCAGGGAAAAAGTTGGCCCTGGGCCACCTTCCTAGACTGACTCCCCACCCCACACGTCAGGGCACAAGCTCTCTCCCCACCCATCCTCTGCTCAGGCTGCCCCCCTCACCCCAAATCCTTCCCCAGTCCGTTCAACCTCCCCATCCTTCATGTCGCGACTCATAGAGAACCAGCCTGGAGACTTCATCCTGGACAATACGTCCCAAAGCCAGCATCATGACGACAGCGATGCATTACCTTGGCGGGAAGGGTCATTCCCCACCGCCCCACCCCCGGTGTTACTCTGGGGTGCTAAGTGACACGAATGTCTCCTGTGGGTTCATTATCTCAGTATCTCAAAAACTCAATTTCCGGCCTTGGCTGTGCAGTCGAGTTCTCCGATCAACACCTGATGGAGGACACAATATCCCCACCGGTGACAGGCAGCTCAGATAGAGAAAATGGATAAACAGGGAGGGAGACAGCAATTGAACGTGCTGTCGGCTGGTGGCCAGATTGGAAGGGGCAGCTGTCACTGGTTGCCCTGTCCCCTCTCTCCTGTGGCCCAAGGAAACTGGAATTGGACTTTTCCCAGATCAATACAAATGACTCAATAGCCCTGTCTTCCTGGGAGACGTCATGGGGGCAGATGAGCCAGAGGAAACAGGTGGGAATCTGTCAGCACGCACTGCGGGTGGCAGCCACCAATGGCTTCCCTGTGGTCAGGAGATAACTTGTCGAGAAAGACGTACAACCAAGGTCATCGCTGTGCTTCCTTAACCCACAGGTCGGGGCCTCCGCAAAAAGTGAAATGAGTTTAGCGGGTGCACACGGTGCCGAGGAATGTGGGGCTGTGGAAGGGTTCTGGCGCAGCTCTGGGGATGAACATCCCCGTGGTTGCTGTTGGAGGTGCATGGGCGTGGAGGGAGAGCACCTGGGTCCCCCAGAGGAGAAGGCTCTCCTCTCCGTGGTCTCTTGTCCTGCAGGAGGCTAGCCTGGGCTGGTTCTCTTTGGCGATGGCAGGAGTCCACAGGAGAGGCCATGGTGGTGCACGATGTCTCTGGAGAGCTGGGCTCGGAATCGGCACATTGGTACTTCTGCTATATTCTGTTGGCCAAGGCAAACCACGAGGTCAGCCTGGATTCAAGGAGTGGGTCAACAGACTTCTCCTCCTGATGGGAGATTGTAAGGTCACATCCAAAAGGTGTAGATAGAGAAGGAGGGATGGGGCCATTTTATAATTGCTCTACAAAGCTGCTGTTTTATTCTATGTACATAGCTCTGTCTACCTACCTGCCATTTTATCTACATATGTATCCATCATCCATCACCCATCTATC
This sequence comes from Saccopteryx leptura, assembly GCF_036850995.1. Taxonomy (NCBI): domain Eukaryota; kingdom Metazoa; phylum Chordata; class Mammalia; order Chiroptera; family Emballonuridae; genus Saccopteryx; species Saccopteryx leptura. The sequence goes on from NC_089504.1 coordinate 249,755,141, forward strand.
ATCCACCCATTCATCATCCATCCATCACCCATCCCTCCATCTATCCATCTTCTATACTCCATCCATCCATCCTCCATTCATCCATTCATCCTCCATCTATCCTCCATCCACCATTCATCTGTCTATCATCCATCCATCCTTCATCCATCCATCCACCCATCCACCCATCCATCCATCACCCACTCATCCATTCATCCCTCCATCATCCATCCACCATCTATCCATCCACCATCCATCCATTCATCCATCCATAATCCATCCATCCATTCATCCACCATCCATCAATCCCTCCATCCTCCATCCACCATCCCTCCATCCATCCATCCTCCATTCATTTATCCTCCATCCATCCTCTATCCACCATTCATCCATCTACCACCCATCCATTCATCCATCCATCCATCCATCCACTCATTCATCCTATATCCATCCATCCATCCATCCACCATCCATCCATCCTTCCATCACCCATCCATCCATCCATCCATCCATGACCCCCTCATTCATCTATTCATCCATCCATCTATCCACTATCTATCCATCCACCATCCATTCATTCATTCACCACCCACTCATCCATCCATGGAACCTGAAACTCCAAGAAGATAAAAACTTGCCCAACACCACATGGCTGTGCAGTAGACCAACCCTTGAACTCTCTCTGGCCCAACTTCCTGTCCAAAACTGCCGGTCCAGACCCCCACAGCCTTCTTTATGACATCTGCCTCTCTTGTAACTAAAATTCTGTCTCTCTGGAACTGGGAAAATTCAGAATGAGGCTCAGGAAGAGAGTCTGAGTGAGGGATGTTAGGCTTCACATGCAGGGGGAAGGGTAGCCTGCTTAAATAAGCGAAGGATCCTGAGAGGGGAGCAGCGGCACAGCAAGCCCACGCCAGCTTCACTGTAGAGAAAACAAACTCAGCATGTGCGTAAAAGAAAAACACACAAAAGATTCTTTTTTAAGGCTTTTTTTTTAAGACAAAAAAAAAAAAAAAAAAAAGGTGGGAAAAGGAATCCTTCCAGGCGGGAACACCGAAGCGTGATAAGAAAGCTTTGTTGACCAACGCTTTCCGGCGTGGAATGGTCCCCAACACAGATGGGCCTTAGAAACATGCCCCGTTCCTTCCGAGAGCCCTCGGAACACTACCCTCTCCAAATAAATGAGTCTCTAAATCTCTACCCTTCAAGGGTTTCTCGGAGAGCGAGGGAGACATCAGAACAAAAGCATCGGATGTGGCAATTGGCCCATTGCTTTTCACAAAATATTACAGGTTGCTTCAACAGTCAATGCCTTTTTTTTTAAGGACGTACAGCCAGATCCTTTCTGGAATGTCATACCTTGGCAGGACCTCAGAGCAGGGCCACTGAGATAAGAGCAGGGGAGAATGCCATTTCTTTGAAACGTCGTCTTGACAACCCTGGTCCCTTTGGCCGAGAGGCAAGGGCAGCTTTGATTCGATAACCAGTGTCCCCGGAGAAGGATTAGGGGACTTTGCAGGGGAGAGATTCGTGAAGCTGCCCTACGTGTGGGATGGGCTGTGTTTGCTGCAGCAAAGGTTGGGAAGATGGAAAGACGGACTCGTCATCTCTCAATACACAAATGGTGGCACAGTGGCTTGTTTGGGTTTTTGGTCTTAAAAGGCAGAGACAGGTGATGGGCTTTCTTGGGGCTTTGTAAACTTAGCAGCTGGGGCACTTGCCCCTCCGGTGGCCTGGGTGTGCAGTAGTCCTCCCTTCCTGGATCCCCCACCAGTGGAAGTGTGAGCGCACGGGGTTTCTGTAGAGAGGACAACCTTCCCAGTGCTGTTGGTGTCTGTGATGAGCAGAGGCAGACAAGACGAAGAGCGGTGTTTGTTCCTGCCACGGCACTGACTTCCAGCCCCCAAGGTGCACCGACTTGCCTGCCTGGAAGGTTCTAATTGGCTCTTTCCAACTTCAGTGCACCTGAGGGTTCAGCAGGTAACTGAGCAAAGTGGCCAGCTGAGTAGCTTTTCCCTTTCTTGCTATGTGGGCCTGAAGCCCAACTATTACCAGTTCTTCCCATGTTCAAGGAGAAGCTGTGCACCCAGAAAATCCCCAGTTTAAAAAGTGGTTTCTGTGTCTGGATGGGGTAGCTCAATTGATGAGAGCATCATCCCAACATGCCAAGGTTTGCAGGTTCAATCCTCGATCAGGGCACACGCAAGAATCAACCAATCACAGCATGAATAAGTGCAACAACAAATTGATGTTTCTCTCTCTGTGTCTATGTCTTTGTCTCCCTTTCTTTCTCTCTCTCTAAAATAAATAAATAAACAAATACAGTGGTACCTTGAGATACGAATTTAATTTGTTCTGTAACCGAGCTCATAAGTCAGTCAACTCATGTATCAAACTGCCAATTCTGGACCCGTGTGCCAACGCGCCAACTAGCGGCAACTTCCCGAATCACGACTCATATCTCGGAATTTCGCTCGGATCTTGAACAAAAATACAGACCGAGTCTCAGCTCATGTCTTAAAAAAAAAAATAAAAAATTTGTATGTTGGTCTGTTTGTATCTCCAGGTACCACTGTATATAAATAAAATTTAAAAATAAAATAAAAACTGTTCCTACTCAGCAATCTTCTGCAGGCTAGGGTGAGTGCCACACGTCAGCAGCTTGTTATATCTCTGTGTTTTTTTTTTACTTAATATCTTTCTGTTACTTTTGCCTTTATTTACATAGGCAAGCACATCATTTTTTTCATTGCCTTCAGATTTTGAGTCACACTTAGACAGTTTTTCCTACACCCAGGTTAGAGAGGAAGTCACTCATTTTTTATTTGTCTTAAAAGACATTTCGTTTCTTTTTGTTTAGATCATGGATCCAGTCAAAGTGTATTCTTGTGTATGGTGTGAGGTAGGGATCTAATTTGATGTGGTTCCCACACCCCCACTCCCTCACACCCGCTAATGGCTGGCCAGTTGTCCTGGCATTATTTCGTATGAGATTTCCAGACGCACGTGGCTTTATTTACAGACTGTTTTGTTCCCTAGGCATGCTTTTCCACTCTCGTCCCTCTGTCGTGGGAAGTGTGTTCCACTCACGCAATGTATTTGTGAGTGTATTCCCCTCACACTCATTGGTCACTTGCCAGCGTCCTGTTAGTTGTCACCACATGAAATTGCCTCCGTGCAATAATTCTTCGCCAGCAAAAAAAAAAAAAAATCTCAGTTTCACGTGTTTCCACCTAATACATGTATATAATTGGGGGGGGGGAGCATGTAGTGTCCCTTGCTGGCTGATGCTACAAGGATCGCGATACCTCTTGGCGGTTTTCTCTCTCGTTTCCAAATTGCTCGGGGACCCGAGGATGTCTATGGAGCGATGGTCTCATTTCCCTTTTCCTTGTCTCTCTCTGCCCCCTGTAGTGATAGAGGGCCGCGGGGTCACCGACACCGTCCAGAGGTTCTCCTCCCAGCCTCCCTACCTGCCTGTGAGCTACCGTGTCCTCCAAGCAGAGACCTCCTTCTTCCTGAGGGAGACCCACCAGGAAGGGACCCGCAACGCCAGTCTGCAGTCCCGGGTGGAGTCCTTCTTCACCTACCGAGCCAGGAGGCCCCCGCTGCTGAACGCCAGCTATGGACCCTTTTCCGTGGAGAAGGTCGTGCCTCTGGACTTGACATCAACTTCCAACTTTCTGGGCCCCGCTGATACCTTCAGTTTCAACTGGAAGCTGCAGGCACACATCCTGCAGGACAAGATCTACCCGGGCCGGCCCACCGTGCAGGTGCTCTTCCACGTGGTGGGCCGGGACTGGGCGGAGCGCGCCGGCCCCGCCGAACCGCTGCCCTGCTTGCGGGTGTTCGCCTTCCGGGAGACGCGGGAGGTCCGGGGCAGCTGCCGGCTGCGCGGCGAGCTGGGGCTGTGCGTGGCCGAGCTGCGGCTGCCGGCCGGCTGGTTCAGCGCACCCCCGGTGGTGGCCGGGCGGAGGCGGCCGGCGGACCCGGCGGCGGGCAGCGCTGCGCAGCTCTACTACACTGTGCACCCGGGCGACGCGCGCGGGGACTGCGCCGGCGGGGACGTCAGGAAGGGCAACGCCATCCGCCCGGGGAAGGACGGCCTGGCGGACAGCACGTCCCACCTGCAGAGGATTGGCGCCGTGGGCCTCTACGGGGCCCAGGACAGCAGTGACCAGCTCAACGAGCTGCGTCTGGACGGCAACGTGGCGGTCTGGCTGCCCTCCAGGCCGGTCAAACAGGGAGACGTGGTCACTGCCTATGTCACCATGGGCAGCAACTCCACCGTGGACCTCTTCATCCTGAGGTAGGTGCTGAGACTGGACACGGGAGTCCTGGCCGCCCCGGGGAGATGGGACTGGATGCTGGGGGGGGCATATTCAGAAGGGCCAGTTTCCCCTGCCTATGGGGACCCTCCTGCCTCCCATGGAAGTCAAATTCCCCACCTGTCCACACACTTTCAGCAGATGTCTCACCTGTGAGGGGTTTGGGAGTGGGAAAGAAGGCAGAAATTGGATCCAAGAGAAGCAAGACGAAATGAATCCCTCACTCTCTTTGACCTTGAATTACCATCAGAGTTGAGGAGGGGTGTGATTTTTCCTTGGCTCAGAATTCTTTGGGAAATATGCAGACACCGGTGGCGTGATTGAAAGCACGTGCTCAGGGAGGGGGTCCGAGAGAAAGACAGGCAGTGAGGTAGATGTCTCGCTCTGGGTGTCTAGGTGAGAAAAGCCACCGATAATAACACCAACCCCACTGGGGAGAACGGTCCGGCCGTGATTGAAGGAACGTGCCCCATGGAAAGCTATTTAGCAGAGGTGTTGCATCTCATAAAAAGAAAAAAGGAAAAAGAAACTAAGTTTAATCAACAACAGAATAACCCACCATCACCTCTGCTGGTTCCGCAGGTGGCACTAAAGTTTTCATGGGACTGCCCTGTCGGTACGGAGAGTGGATTGATTCCAAAGTTTGGTACAGAAGCACCTGTTCTCTGAGGATAATTAATACTGGGCTGGGGGGGGGGGGCACTGAAGACAAATCCTTAATCTTAAAATGGGACCAGAATGTCATACTCGTGGGAAAGGATATTTGATTGAGGTTTGTTTGAAAGATAAAAGACGATAAAAATCAGTTTGTTTGCTTTTTTTTTTTTCATTATCGTTAAAGGAGGTCGTGGGTTATGACGGCAGCTGTGGGTTTTTAGAATTCAAAACTGAATCCCACGGAGAAATGAGTTGTTTGGATAAATACTCGTAAAACAGAGTGATGGCCTGTGGCAGCGTGTTCTGTTGGACCTGTTTGTGGCGGGGCTCTGGGACGGTGATTGGGACAGGTCTGGGCTGTTGTCACACAGCGCAGTCCGAGGTTTCTGTGAGTCTCTCCCAGGCTTTTCTGGTTCCTTCGGATTTCAGTCATTCCCTCCTGAAGCGGGTCCTTGTCACCTTTATAGTTTTTCTGGTAATATTCGAGTGGATTTATTTTACCAGACCCACCTTTGAGGGTGCTTTGGGTTACGACGGAGGATTTTTACGACGTTTTTTGCATTCAGCAACCTTATGAACACCAACCTCTTTTACAAGAGGTCAAGTTCGCCTAACACGTCGGCAAGGCGGTCGATCGTGGGTCCCAGTGGTCAGCCCGCCCCCACCGACTCCGTGTCTTGAGGGACACGCTTCCTATCAGGGTGTCGGGGATGCATTGCAGATGTCTTTCCCTAACAACAGTGGGGCCAGGATACTAACTCTTTAGATGAAAGGATTTGTTTTGCTTGTTTTCTCCTCCCTTGATGGGGTTAAACGCTGGTCCAGGAAGTCTGAGTTCTGTTTTCACTGGGTCCCTTAGTGCCTTCGGGTTCACGTCATTCATGGTGAAGTGAAGAGGTCAGCCCTGGCTTAGGAAGTAAAAGCAGAACTCGGGGAACTGGTAGCATCGCCAGCACATTAGAAGACTCCAGCGTCCTGAGTGTCTTCCCATCTGTGGTATCCCAAGCGGCCTCGTCCGAAACACAGGTTCCACCTCTACGGGGCTGATCGTGAACGAGCCGCCTCGTCCCTGAGTCTGCGGGGTCTTGGCTGCAGGCAGGGACGTGGACCTGGGTCATGGGAGGGAAGAGCTGCTCGCATGGCGGTGAACACAGTCCCGCCCTCAGCGGACCTCAGGTCTGACTCTGTCCCGCCTTCTGGCTGAGGGGCTGCAGGGAGGTCCCCTAAGCCCGGCAGGCCTCAGTTTCCCATCTCTGAATCAGGTGTGACAATGGTACCCATTGCTGCAGGAGTGGGAGGGTTTGGTGGGCTAATATCCATGTGCGAGATGCTTCCAGGTGCCTGGCACGTAAGCAGCGCTTCTCGGAGGCTGGCTGTTGCTAACAGGGTTGCTTCAAAGCATCTATCACTCTCTCAATAGGCTCTGAATTATATTGGCGCGGGGAAAGGACATTGTATCATACACAAAACAACAGCTCCCCAGTTTATACTCAAAGATACATTGATTCTCATTTTGCTGTCATTTTGTTTAAAGTACAAAAAATAAAAAATAACACTGTTTCTAAATGGTATGAGCTCCTGGAGCACAGAGAGTCCCGGCAACATGGCTCTGGGCTGGATGCCGCTGAGTGAGCGCCGTCCGGGGCAGCAGCCCTGAGTCTGCCTTCCCGAGCGTCCCAACCACAGACCAGAGTCCCGGGCAGAGAGAGAGAGGTGGCGGAGAGTCAGAGCAGGAACTGACCCCAGACATCGGGCATGAAGGACGCAGTGGCCAGGATGGGGGGGGGGGGGTATGAGCAAGGCTGGTTTTCCCTTTCCAGGTGACAGGTTTTATTTTAATTTAGTGAAATTAATTGTAATGTTTAATTTTCCACTGATTTCAGAGAGAGAGAGGGAAGAGAAGGAAGAGAGAGAGAGAAGCATCAATTCATTCCATTTAGTTGGGCACTCATTGGTTGCTTCCCCTACGTGCCCTAACCGGGGATCGAACCCACAACCTCAGTATTCCAGGATGATGCTTTATCCGCTGAACTACCCTATCAGGGCCTTAATTTTTGTTTAACTTTTTAAAATTGATTTTAACAAGAGAGGAAAGAGAGAAAGAGAGGAACATCGATCTGCTCCTGTGAGGTCCCTGACCCAGGGATCAAACCGGCAACCTCTCCGTTTCAGGATGACGCTCTTAACCAACCGAGCCATCCGGCCAGAGCAAGGAGACTCTGAAAGTAAGGGAGCAGAGGTGCTCGGAACTAGGGTGCCGAGGGCATGTTCTGTTCTGTCCTTGCTCAGGGCTGTGGGTCCAGTGGCATACTGAGTTCCATCCTGGTTTGACTGGCAGACATAGGCACAGTCGTGGTGGTTAAAAACCACCATCTGTGTCCCCCCATCCAGATCGACACAGCGTGTTGTGTGCTGAGCGGCCGCTGTGGGCTTCCAGCCTCTGCCAATAAATAAATTAAAAGGGGGAGTGGTGGGGGTAGGGATGCAGGAAGTGCCTCTGTGTGAGGGATGCTGAGGAGTATGCTCTCTCCAAGCAGGATGTGACCACGACCGTAGGTGGGTGTGTTTCTAGAACCTTCATGCCTGTCAAGGGACTGCAGGTCCAGACTGGCTCTCACCTCCTCCAAAGGGGTGTTGTGGGGTTAACCTCATCCCCACCCAGCCCGGGCCAAAGGGCAGAGTGCTAGGTTCCCCACTCCAGTGGGTGCACGCAGTGGGGTTCAGGAACACGTCGCTCCTTAGTCACATGGCGCCTCACAAGGCGGTCGGCTGGTACTTAATTATTCACAAAGGCGCAACATCCACAGCACAATTATTCAAAACAGCTGGGATGGGAAAGCACCCGGAATGTCTCTCCACGGATGAATGAGTCGATAAAATAGGATGTATCCGTCTGATGGGTCGTACTTGGCCGTGGGAAGGAATGGCTCCCTGCCTGGTACGCGCGGCAAGGCGGGCAGACCGGGCAACAAGGCGCTGCCTCACGGGGAGGACCGCGTGTCCTGCGGTTCCGTTTCCGGGGAATGTCCAATTAGAAGAGGCAAGTCCTGGGACGCGGAAAGCAGATCAGTGATAGCCAGGGGCCAATGAGATGACTAGCAGGGACTGATTGCTCACGTGGACAGGGTTTCGCAGGGGTTGGGGCGGGGGGTAAGGAGGAAAGCATCCTCGTGTTAAGGTGGGGATGTTAGCACAACTTTGTGAATATACAAAACACCACTGAGTTATAAATTTAAAAAGTAACCCCCCAAAAAAGTTGCCCTAAGAGATGATGTTGTGGCAGAGAAAAAAATGTGTTGACGCTGATGTCTCTTTATAATCTCTAAACTAACCACATGTTGAACAGTGAAACTTTCTTATATATATTTTTTTAATCTAGTCTACAGAGTCTTTTTTTCCCATCAAGTGACCAAGTGTATAGTGGCCTTTCCCACACCCAACAGTGTTTTGAAGGTCTTGCCAGATTGAAACTTTTTCCCCGGATGCTGAAATATTTGTTAGACTTTGTATCGTGTCCCTTTTGGAAGCCGCATCAACATTTCTGATTAATAACAATGGCCAAAACCAGGACCGACTGGCTTCCATCCAGCCCAAGGTAGCCAACGCGAGTGTCTGCAGCCGAAGCCATGTAGAGGGACACCGATCATGGAAAGGTCACACGGGAGGGTCTTAGCACCACCCCACACCCAGACTGTCAACTCGCAGGCTGCCTAACTGCCCAGGATCGGCACAAAATCTAGTGAAAATGATTACGATATATAAACAGAATTCTGAGACGAGACTCCCAAGCCCACGCCATGGCCAGTCTGATGGATACATGACACCATGGAAACCATGACCCTGCCCGTGGTGAGGAGGCGGCCGACAGGAGCTCCGTGCCTTCTCTGGAGGGAGTGGGCGCATCTCAACTCCAGCCATGATGGTCACGCTGGAGCCCAGGACCATGGCCACTGGTTTCACTGGTTTTAAAGAGAGGCTGGCCATGTGTGCTTCTAGATATAACCTTTCTGTTTATAAATGTGGATGGCAGAATCACTTTTCGGCCGCCAGTGTGCAGGCCCGGGGACCCAACTGTGTCTGACTGGGCCGCCACGTGGCGTCTCTGGATTGAAGTCATGGCTCAAAGCAAAAGAATGTATTCGTTTCCTCGGCTTCTGTAATAAATTACCCCAAACCGGGTGGCTCCAAACAACAGAATTTCTCCTGTCCACGTTCTGGAAGCTGAAAGTCTGAAATCAAACGGTTGGCAGGGCCACTTTTCTTCTGAAGGCTCGGGGGGTGGGGGTCCCGCCTGGCCTCCTCCAGCCCCTGGTGGTCGCTGGCCATCCTTGGCGCCCCTCGGCATGGGGCTGCACACCACCCCTGTCCCGGCCTCTGTCTTCACACAGACCCCTTCCATTCTGTTTCTCCTCTGTGTCTCTGTATCCCAAACCTCCCTCTCTTTTCTCTTTATAAGGACACCAGTCCCTGGATGTGTAGGATGCACTCTAATCCAGAATGACCCGTCTCACTTTGAGATCCTGAACTAGCCGGGTCGGCAAAGACCCTGTTTCCAAAGAAAGTCCCCTTCGCGGAGGTCCTGGGGGGCCGTGCACTGGCAACAGGCACGTTTGCACATGTCAGCCCGCTGCGGGGGGCTGGCCAGCCGACGTATTTCAGAGCCTTCTCCTGTGACACCCTCAGTGCTTTGGAATTGCTACATGCAATATGTCCCTTGGTGGCTTCAAATGATGGTCCCTGGGCAGGGGGAGGGGGCAGCGAGGGATGAGAACCCTGCTTTCACCAAGCAGAGAGTAAACCCTCCTCTGCTGGGTGAGCTGAGACCTCCTCCCTCAGACCCATTTGTCTAATCAGGGAGCCCAGCCTAGGCCTGCGCCACTATAATCTAATCCCGGGGAGGGCTCCCGCTCCCTCACCCCTTTATGTCTGAGGGGAAGGGAGGCCCTCAACGACAATCTCTGGACATCGCTGGCTCCTCATTCCCAACTGCTCGTGCAGGCTGCGGGGTTGAGGGAGCCCCCCTGGAATGCGCTGACTGTCCCCAGACTCATTGCTGGGAGGACGCCCTAGGTGAGACACCCCCGAGTTTGCCTCCACCGCAAAGTGGGAGCTGATGCAGAAGATTCCAGAAACGTGTGGCTTTGCCCACCGTTGTCCAGCGTCCATTTCCCTGCTGAATGCCTCTGAAGGGAAGGTCTGTTTCCGTGTTCATCGGCTGGTCACTTGAAATGCTTTCTCCCGGAGCGAGCGGAGAAAAGGAGCAGTTTCCCTTCTGCTGGGGAAATAAGAAAGGAGGCAGTAACGTTTCCCGTCCTGAGTCCTGCGCCCCCTCCCGCTCCCTCCCTCCCCACCGCTAGTCTGGGTTGCCAGGCAGCCTGCCCCCACTCCTCCATCACCATGTGCAGCATGAAGTGGACTCCAGCCCTGCGCGCCCCCTCCTACGGCTTGTTTGTTTGCGTCTCTTCAGCCTGCAGACCAGCTGCCTTCCTTGTGGAGCTCCCCAGCTCCCAGCCCTGCCTGCTACATGCGGTCAGATGCACCTGGGAGGGGTCGGCCCCTGTGAGACGCCGTCTGGCCCTTTGCATCCGGACGCGCGTGGAGACGTGAGGCCAGCCGGCCGACTGGTGGCATCATTGTTGCAGCTGGAGCGGCCGGCCTGGCAGAATCCCGGTGTGCTGGGATATCTTTGTGCTCACCTGCAGCTCCTGGGTCCAGTGTCCTGCCCGGACTACGGGGTTCCGAAATAGCGGGAGCCTGAACCGTTTAGGTGTGGCACCCGCGAGCGTTATTAGCGGACTCAAAAACCTGGGAGGGGGTGTAGCAAGTGTATCTGTTTTGAAAGCATCCGCTGGCGCTCCCCTTGTCGAAAACCTTCCTTGGACTGTCACCGTAATTCCGGTCCCCGTGGCCTGTGTCCCGGAGCAGTGAGTGTCTATTGTTTTGTAGGGTTAGTCCTGGGTGCCATCCCCCGGGCCAGCTGGGCTCCCATCCACTCTCAGGAGGAGGAGTCCTGGAAATGGGGCCATTGGATGGTGTGTGCAGGAGGGAAGAGGAGGTGACCCCACCAGGAGCTCTGGCCCAACTTCCAGCCATGTCCCCGGCTGTCCCCACGGCTGGAGCCCCGTGGATCCTCCCTTTCCTCCAAGGTGGGATCCATGTTATGTCAACGGGGCTTTCCTCCTGTTATCTGACCTTGGAAGCATCCAGTCAGAAAGGCCAGCACCCCCAGACCTGGACCACGGCTGTCATGCACATGGGAACCCCTCGTGAGGACAGCAAGTAGAAGACAAGAGACCATTACCTCACATGGACTTGAAACACCAGCGGCGTCCATCCGCGTTTTGCGCCAGGACAGCAGTCAATTTGGACGTGCCTTCTGGGAGAATGCTTCTCTCCTTTCGAGGTTTTTTTTTTTTTTTTTTCCATTGCATGTTGCAACACCTTAGCTGTTCATTGATTGGTTTCTCATATATGCCTTGACCGCGGGCCTTCAGCAGACTGAGTAACCCCTTGCTGGAGCCAGCAACCTTGGGTTCAAGCTGTTGGGCTTTTGCTCAAACCAGATGAGCCCGTGCTCAAGCTGGCAACCTCGGGGTCTTGAACCTGGGTCCTCTGCATCCCATTTCGATGCTCTATCCACTGCGCCACCGCCTGGTCAGGCTCTCCTTTCGAGGTTTTTAGTGGGATCTTAAAAACGCGGACCCTGCTCAGCAACATACAGGACTCCACTTCCTCTTCAATGGATCTTTCCCGGTGCCTCCTGGGTCAGACCTGGTGCTGCAGAGCCCACACCCTGGCTCCTCTGGGGGCTGCTGGTGGACAGTCATATCTGCATAGTGACCGGTGAGTCATTCATTTGTAAAGTGCCATGTGGTCCTCAACAGCCCTCACAGGACTCCTGTTTGGTAATAAGGCCATTGCTGATGTAATTGATTAAGAGACGTCTGGAGCAGCATGGGCCCTGGTCCAATATGACTCACGTGATGATGAGTCTGTCTATAGCTATATTCGTGTGTCTATTTAGATATATGGACATATATATATATATATATGTGTGTGTGTGTGTGTGTGTGCATTTATTATACTATTCTTTTGATTTTTCCAGTTTAAAAATTTTTTGATTAAAAAAAATGTTGAAAAAAGATGGCAATGTCTGAATCCTACACTTATCCCATGCCATCTGCATCTCTGGGCAATGCCCTTGGAGGTCATCAGTATTTGTTTGTTTTTTAAATCTTTTCGGCTGATTCTGATAAGCAGTCAGTTGGGGACCCACAGCCCCAGGCTCACGCATGTCTCCAGCCTTGTTTCTTACCCCTCCCTCCGTCCCATACGCATCCTCATTGAACCTCTGCTTTCTCGCTGACGCACCAGGACAAGCTCACTTCAGCCTCAGGGCCTTGGCACGTGCTCTGCCCCGGGTCTCAGATGCAGACTGGGCCTCTTTGTGCTGCTCAGGACCCCGCCCGGGTTGCTTTCATTCCCATGAAGCTCCCCCCCATCGGAGCCCCCTGTCCCCGCCTTCCGTTCTCTGCAGGGTCCTTTTCGTACCCTTCTCCCATCACTCATCACCCGGAGGATAGGTTCGGAGTCTGGGAGAGACCCCTCTGTGCTCCAGGCCTGGCCAGGTCTGTGCTGTCGCTACGCCCACGGTATCTTGGGGTGTGTGTGGGGGCTGGCGGCAGGGGGCTTTGTCACTGAGGAAATGCCCATGACGAGGCTCATAAATGAAGTTATAGCGGGCGGGCTGCATCTCTGAGTCCAAGGTGAGCTTGTGACCACACAGGAAGCCCGAACAGTTCTATAAAGACGCCCGTGGTGTATGCAGGTGAGTGGTGAGGGGTGGACCAGTCCTGGACGCGGCGAGGTTCCCGATCCCCCCCGGCATGTGCCTGGGGGGGAAGTCACAGTCGCTGAGGGAGGGATTTGCGAGGCCAGAGCGGGGAGTGCAATGATAGGCGTCCGATTCCAGGAAGCAATCATTTCAACTCTTCTTTGACCTGAGAGAGGGGCGATCAATATCTCTGCTGTCGGTGCCCTGTGAAGGCTTCGCAGCCTTTGCTGGGCCGGTGTCCGCCCCCAGACACTCTTTGATGACTTTTCCTTTTGTTCCCCCACCCCCCTGCAATTAACTCTGTGAGCAAAGACACGAAGACGGGGTCTTATTAAGTCGAGACCAGGAGAGCTCCTTGCACAATGGATGGTTTCCGATCTGACAGGGGGAGGGAAGGCTAACCACGAAAACATGATTTAATTGTGGGGAGGGAGGCGTGAAGGCCACTCCCTGGGGACGCTCCCTCCCTCGAGGGCGGCCGCTGCCACTTACTGAGAGCATTTCTCTTTGGGGAAAGAATGAAAAGTCCCCGGGATCTGGAAGATCGTCCTGCCAAATTCTGGAATCCCAGCCGCCGGGCACGGGGCCTGGTCCTTCGTTCTTGATCAGCCTCCAAACACGCGGGGCGACAGGCTTGTTGCTATGGAAATTGCTACTTTTCTTTCCTGTTGCATAAGGAAAGTTAAAAGAAAAACATTACTTAAAAATAACAAAACAAACAAACAAACAAAAAAAACCCAAAAACCCTGTGACGTTTCCCCTTCCCTTATCCGGCTTCTGTTTGGCTTCTAAAACAACAGGACAGGGGTGCCACTGTCCAAACTGAAGCAAACAGGCAAGGAATTAAAAGAGAAAGGTACCATTTACAAGTCAAGATTCCCCTTTATCCCCCTCTCATCCCGTCCTGGAGAGGGGCTGTCTTAGTTCACCGCTGTCCTCGCTGCCATTCCAGCAGGTGCTTTTCAAACCCTCAGTAGGTGGGTGGGCGCAAGGCAGAGTCATCCCCTGGACGGTGTGAGGGTTGCTGAGATTTATGACTGCCTTGGTCCCGAGGGGCTTCTGTGAAGCAGCTATCCGAAGGGGGAGGCTGGCTTCTCTGCTGAGGATGCAGGCTCCCTCCCCTGGACACCCCTCTACCCCTGCTATGACAGGTGAGCCCCCACGAGGCTGCCTCTGCCCAGAAACATCTTCCCGTAGGGCCTGGAGTGCGGGGGCTGGCATGGGAAGGACCCACCCATCCTGAGCGCCCGCCCAGCATTCACCGAGTCTAGTCTCCCTCTCCGGGGACATTGTCCCTTCTCATGGGATAGTCTGGAATAAGAATGAACTCTCCCTAAGGGAGGACGGGATGGTGTAAAAGCACCCCCTGGGGAGCTCCCACTGGCTTCCGGAATGTTCTGTCTGCAGACACAGCCAAGCCCCTATTTGCAGCACAATGCCAGGGAAGACCACAGAGCACTAAAAAGACCATGGTAATTGAGTCCTAATGGACGTGAGACAATTCATCTCAGTCCCTGTCAAAGCCCCAACAGCTTTACAACACTGTTTCCTGTGTATCTGTTTTCCCCACACGCACGCTGGGCACAGCAAGGAGGAAGGGAGGGCTGTGTGGAGTAGTCAGCAGAATGACCCACAGTGTCGCTTGGGTCCCAAAAATTTGCCTTCTCAGATGGGTGAAGGTGACCTTGCTTTCATTTTTCTTTTTCTTTTTTAATTAAGTGAGAGGTGTGTGGGGGTTGCAGACAGACATACTCTCACATGGGCTCCAACAGGAATCCACCTGGCAAGCCCCCTAGGGGATGATGCTCTGCCCATCTGGGGCCACTGCTCCATTGCTCAGCAACTGAGCTACTTTTAGCACCTGAGGGGGAGGCCATGGAGCCATCCTCAGTGCTCGGAGCCAACTTGCTCAGACCAATCGAGCCATGGCTGCGGGAAGGAAAGAGAGAGAGGGGAGGGGGTGGAGAAGCAGATGATCACTTCTATATGCCCTGACCGGGAATCAAACCAGGGACTTCCACATGCCAGGCCGACACTCTACCATTGAGCCACTGGCCAGGGCCAGGTTACCCTGCTTTTTACAGGTGCCATACACAACTCCACCCTCTGTCTGGCCCAAACTGTCACCAACTCTAGAGAAATCAGTCTCTCTGGCAGGGACCCATGGGGACACCCCAGCTCAGTCCTTCTGAGGATATCCTTGGCTGAGTTTGGGTGTCAGAACAAAATTCCAGATCCCAGGCCATGACAGATACATATAGACCCACCAACCTTTGGGAGCCACCAATGGCTGCAGACAGACAATGGGTCTCCATGCAGATGTAAGGTGCTCGTGGGCCAGCAGGAGGCAGAGCACCCACCTTCTAGGAGGAAGCCAGGCACCTGATGCTGGGGACCACACCCCCAGGAACACCGGTGTTCTCAGATCCTAAGACGCCCACTCTTCCATTTTCCCGAAGGTGTCGACATTTCTCTACCTGGTGCATTTAATCTACTCTTTATCACATGTCACCTACTGGGCTCTGCAGTCACTGTGAGAGACAGCAACTTCCTCAGTGCTGGATGTCAATGAACCCTGCAGCCTCCTGAGCTCTGAGCCCTTTCTGTCCCTGAGTGCTTTGCGTCCACTATTGTATTAGGTGTGGGGCCTGAGCTTGGGGTAATTCCGATCCTTCTGAGCCATTTTGAGCCCTTGCTTAACCAGGGACATGGAGCGCAAAAGGGCCTTCAAGGGGCACGCCAAGTGAGCATCAGAGTCGGCAACGTGACAATTGCTTTCTTGTTACTGATGAAAATGGTGGGAGGGCTTTCATTTTAACAAATGGGGCTCCAGACGGTCAGAATTGCTGGGGGGTGGCGATGGCAGACCTTGCTATGTGCAGGGCCACTGTCCAAATGCACCCCATGGGTGGGACGATCTCACTACACCCCAGAAAGGCCCTGAGATGTAGGTATTATTATCAGAATCCTTATTATGGTGGTTGTTGTTCCTGTTACTGTTTCCTGATGTTGCAGAGATGGAATGGAGGCATCAAAAGCCAAGTGGCTTGCCTGACCTGTGGTGGTGCAGTGGGATAAAGCGTCGACCTGGAAGACTGAGGTTGCCGGTTCGAAACCTTTGGCTAGCCTGGTCAAGGCACATATGGGAGTCGATGCTTCCTGCTCCTCCCCCTTCTCTCTCTCTCTCTCTTTCTCTCTCACTCCTCTCTCTCTAAAAATCAATAAATAAAATTTAAAAAATTAAAAAGCCAAGTGGCTCTTCCAAAGTCACATGACTCGTTGTCGACGTAGGTGGGAACTGAACCCCCCAAGATGTAGCTGAAGAATGAAGTGGGTGTAGCAGCAGCTTTTGTCCACCATAAAACCACCTGGAAATCAGTGGCTTAGAACCAACACTGTGTCTTTGGCTTGCGATTCTGAGGGTGTCCTTAAGCTGGGTGGTTCCTCCGAGCTCGGCTGTCTCCCCATGGTGTCTGAGAGGAACTGTCAGTCAAGCCTGCGTTTCTGCCTCTGGGGGTTGGGGGTCTGTCGAATGACAGTGCCTCTTGGGAACACGTGTGTCTCATCGTCCACCAGGCTGGCTTGGGCTTGTCCAAAGGGCTCTCTCCCAGGAAGGACGGTACAGGGAAACTAGATCCAGATCCGGTCTTGAAATCCATCCAATATGACTTCCTCTTGGCCACAAAAAAAAGAAAAAAATAAAGAAAGAAAAGAAAAGAAAAGAATGCCAAAACCACTCCAGGTTCAAAAAATGTGGAAACAGACGGCACCACCTCGTGGGAGAGGCTTCACAGTCACATGGCGGAGGGACCCACTGCCCGGGAGGAAAGAGCCATGCATATGAACGTGAACGTGTAGCCTTCAGTTCTCCCGTGTTAACCCATCCATCAGAACATTACTTAGCATCTGGTGTAGGGTCTGGTGCCCAGTGACGATGTGTTTTGTTGGACCGGTGTAATATGGTAAATACTAACCCATTTTAATTCCGGATCTGGTTTTCTCTTAAAAAATAAGAAGGTCTGAAAACGAAGCCCACTCTTTGTCCTCCAACTGTTAGGAGCCAGCTTATGGCCGCTTTGCGGGAAGGAAGGGGAACTTTTGTTCTCTGCTCCACTCCCCCCCCCCCCTTTTGCCCCTGTATTTTCCCTCCAGGACCTCCCAGCAGAGCCTTCCTGGCTTCCGTAACATGCTCCCCTGACCGTGGGAGGCATGCCCCCTGAGCTCCTGCAGTAGAGACTCGGTCGCTGTGTGGGCTCCGGTCTCAGCTTCATCCAGTTAATTGTGTTAACCTGCGCTCCGCTGCCAGAAACAGACCAGACCACTACTTATTAGTCTAGGCTTTGGGTCTGTTTACAGTTTATTAGGATGATTCGTCCATTTGGACTGAAGCCAAGAGGAAACCTCATTCCCGTTGGATGTTATCGCGAACCCATGATGGGGGGCGGGAACCGCCGGTTCTGCAGGGATGGGGTGCGTGGAGACGCTCTCTTGTCCGGGCTGGGCTCTGCGCGTGTTACAGGGCACCTGTCGGAGAACGAGGTAAGCCCCGTCGTGTCCCCAATAAAAGCACCGATTCTGTGACAGGTGTCCTCTTTGCCATGCGGCGAGTCAAGTGGATAAAGGGGCAGGTCTCTGGTCAGGTGACCGGGGGTTCCTTGTGGAAATGCTTTGCCATGAGGCTGAGGCATAGGTGACACACACAGGCAAGAAGGGGGCGACCTCCTGAAAACAAGAAATGACTTTGAGGGTTTGGGGGCCCCAAATTCTACAAGCGAATTTCTAAAAGTAACCCCAGACTGTGAGGGCATGGGGCTGTGCTCTCTAGAGCACATGGCTGGTAGGACCTTGGATGAGGATGGAAACGGTCCAGGTGTGGGCTATGCGGCAGAATAGCCTCTCGCCGTAGCTGGTGACCAAGCACCTAGGTGTGACTGGTGAGATGGAGACACAGAGTTTTGAGTTCTGTTTTGTTTTCATTTTATTTTCCTTGCTGTAGCCGCATGTGGCTCATGGCTACCATACCGGACAGCATGGAGCGTTCGAGAGAAGGCTGATCTTACACCCTGGCTCTGGTGCTCCCAGTCTAGAATAAATAGTAATAGCGTGAACCCTGCCCCTTTTATTGGGTGGAGCCTCACCAAGGATGAAGCATTGAAATTAGCCCGGTTCTCAGCGCTATGCCCCCCCAGCTCCTTGGCAGAGGGGGTCGGCCTTCAATGACCGTGACATGAAGGTGCAAGGGCTACAGAAAGCCCAATGTTCAGGTGGATAATTCTTTCTGAAGCTGCGGTCAGTACGGCACAGGCCGCATGCCCACGTTTAGTTACTCACTCTTTGGACACCCATCCTTTCTTTTACTAAATTATAATTCATTTTCACGTGTCTAAGAAAACTATAATTACCTTCTCGAACCCCTCATGTCATCAATAAGAACTGAAGCTCAACATTTTGAAGAGATCAGATCAAATCCATTTCCAGAGAAAAAGCAGTGTGAACGCAATGGGTCAATCTTCAAGTACGGCAAAGGTTGCCGTGTTGCTCAGGAAATAACAGAAATTTAAGAAATGCTGATGGCCCTGGCTGTTTGGCTCAATGGTAGAGCATCGGTCTGGCTTGTGGATGTCCCAGGTTCGACTCCTAGTCAGGGCACACAGGAGAAGTGCCCATCTTCTTCTCTACCCCTCCCCCTCGCTTCTTTCTCTGTCTCTCTCTCTCTGTTTGTCTCTTCCCCTTCCACAGCTATGGCTTGAATAGTTCGAGCAAGTTGACCCCAGGTGCTGAGTATGGCTTCATGACCTCTGCCTCAGGCACTAACATAGCTTGGTTGCTGAGCAACAGAGCAGTGTCCCCAGATAGGAAGTGCATTGCCCCCTAGTGGGCTTGCTGGCTAGATCCGAGTTGGGGTACATGTGGGAGTCTGTCTCTGCCTCCTTGCCTCTCACTGAACAATAATAATTTTTTTTAAAAAAAGAAAAATGCTGACGACATGGACATACTTGGTGCTCTGATAATTGTAAATGTCTTTTTTTTTCTTTCTTTTTTTTTGACAGATGCACATGTCTGAAAACATAGCATCTTGTCCTTCAAACCTTTGTGCAGCTGAGTGAACCTCTTCCCCCACCCTTGTTTCATTGGGCTTCTCTTGTTTTTATTTGGAAGTCAGCCGAAGGCATGAATATTCATGACACTGTTAAACAAGATTTTTATTGAAAACAAAAATGGTTCTGAAGTTTTCCATTTGCGGCTCTTTAGTCGGAGGGTAAAAAGCCCCATTGAAACATCCTATCGGGGATTTTGGTTATTTGCCATTTACTTTTGCGAAGAATGTAGGGGTTTTTTTGGGGGTGGGGGCTACTGAGATCTTATCCTCTTTGGGAGAAAAAAAGAAAGCAAAAGCATTGTTTTAAAAAGTACTATATTTCTGTAATTCCATTTTCTATCTGCGAGTATCCTAGGAAGAGACAGGGTAAGATGATTCATGGAAAGGGGTTGAATTTTTTTTTTTTTCAGGTTGCTCTAAGTAAGAAAAAAAAAAAAGGAGCAGCCATCAGGGCTAAAAACATGCCTTTGACTTCTCTCGGGCTCCCTGTGCCTTCTGATTCCTAGAAAATTGATCCTCGGCTTCGTTTTAATTTGTGTGGGTCTCCGCCTGCCACCCTCAGCAGGGAAGCAGGGGGAGGATGGGGGGACCGCCTATTTCTTGGGCTTGATTAATCAGGCATTTTTTCCTTCTTCCTCGTGCATTCCGGTGGGTCAGGGCTACGCATTTGTCACTGGAACCTATTGTTACTTGGCAGAAAATAAATACCCCATCCAAAATGTATCGCCAGACCCCGGGGAATGGGAAGGGTCAGCGAGTGGCTCATGTTGGGTCTGTGCAAACAGTATTGATTTATGGAAAAGAAATCCCCCCCCCCCAGAGTATTTGTAATCAAAGAAGTTTATTCCTGATTGGCTGGCGTGGGGGGGGGGGGGGTGAGCCGAGGTGAGTTGAAGGCTTGGAACCGCAAGGCATTCCTGGATTCATCCACTTCTGCAGCTCATGTTTATGAAGCACCTACTAAGTGCAGTCCTTACACGCAGAGAGCAGGGTTCTAGCGGGACTTACCTATGGTGGGCAGGCAGGCAGTTATCAGGCAATGAGTAATGATAACTTAAGAGCATGGTGACACGTGCAAAGAATGAACATTAACACCCAAATTAATCTTTCTGTGGCATCCTTTGACATGTCTTATTATCCAGAAATGATTTGAGAAAGATGAGGAGGACAGAGAGCAGAGGTGTGAGCGGTTTGCGCAGGGCCACTTCAGGCCACGTTCCGGATGGCGGTCTGTGCAGTGCCCATCGTTTCGGGAGCGGGGGTGGGGGGTGGGGGTGGTCAATAACTTTAAATGGTGGTGATCGCGTATTTCGTCATCGTGGTCGCCTTCCGTTTTTATCCAGTGAGGCAAGGTTTCCATTCGTGATAGTAACATCAAGTTGCATTTTCCAGTAAGTGCACAAGTTAAAAAAAAAAAAAAAGAGGGCAAGTTGTTGTAGAGGAAACTATTCAACAAATCCAGGAACTTTTTGTATGTGGCCATGAGAACACGTGTGATGAGCACATGCACAAGTTGTGAGCCAGCTGCACGCCTTCTTGTCCAAAAATAATTCCCAAGGCGAGAAATGCAAGGCGAGACCTCATTGACACCTTCGTCGTTGCCGTGTGGCCGAGGGTCGATGCTGAGGAGGCTGTCCTGTCTGAGTTTCCAACTGCTGCTCAGTGTCCCACCCCAAACTCACGATACCCTGGGCAGGTGAGACAGGGCAGAGCCAGGACGCTGGTGTCGGCCTCGTGCCTTGTAGGCTGGGCTTCCTCGTGCAGCTGTGATCTGGGCTGCAGCTCGGAGGTGGCCTCACCCCACTGCTCTCTCCTTGTCCCCCTCGTCCCCCCTCAGCTTCTGGAGTCTCTCTCCTTCCAGTGGTCTCTCCAAGCGCCATTACTGAGCAACTTGCATGACTGCTCGGGACTTCAAGAGAACACGGGTAGAAGCTGCCAGGCTCCAAGCCAAGCCAAGCCACTGGGCCAGCCTCTGGCATCCGGGAGAGGCAACGGTGGACTCTTGGTGGGAGGAGTTACAGAAGGGATGAGTGTGGTGGCCGCAGCATCCGTGCTTGGTACTCTTTACCTCCATGCACGCTCTGTAGGGGAAGCAGATGGGAGGCAAGTACTTTAGGAAGCATACAGGGAAAGTGAGTGAGTGTGGCCGGGTGCACAGCACAGGGCAGCCCTCGGGGGGGGGGGGAGCTGCTTTGGAAGATGAGGAGGAGGAGGAGGAGAAAGAGGAGGAGGAGGAGGAGGAGGAGGAAGAGGAAGAGGGTAGGCTAGTTGGCTGTATCTGGAAAATGAAGAGAGATGAGAAGTTTGGCCTGGCATGATTTAACGCCCAGTACTTAAATTTGATAAAAATCCCAGTATGGGAGAGACTGCTTTGAAAAAGTAAGGGAGAATGTGTAGACATTCTTCCTGAAGAAAGAGAAACAAATGAATAAGTGAAAATGATCTTGCTTTGGGGGGGGGGGAAGGGGGAGGCGGGGTCCCTTTTACTTGAAAGAAAGACTTAGGGTGTGTTTGCCCCAGTGCATTTTCCCACTGTCTAGATCAAGAAGGAAGTAGACAGGGCAACTGAATCTCAGGTGCAAACTCCTCACCAAGGTGTCTGAGAAACTCCTAAGCGCGTTTGCACATTGAATAATGATACAAATGACGATCGTTTGTCGTGTCCTTGTTCCACGCAGGGCGCTGTGTTATCACTTTGCTTTGGGTTGAATTAACTCGCGGGAGGTTCCCGCAGGGAGTGTCTCAAACCGGTAGACAACACCCTGCAGGTTGCTTCCCAGTACCGGTTTCCTTCGTCGTGATGGAGCCCTGATCTGGTTCAGGGTCACATAGTCACAACTTCCTCCCCATCCGTGTGCCTCGCCTCAGGGTTGTGGATTTCCCCCCACCCCCAGCTCCGGAAGCTGATGGGATTGGTTTTCTGGTTACTGTTATTGTATATTAATGGCCCTGAGCCCTGGCTGGGTAGCTCAGGTGGTTAAAGCATCCTCCCGATAAGCCAAGTTTGTGTTCACGCCCCCGGGGACCGTGCTGAGTAGCAGGCGGCAGAGGATCCCGTGTGGGGTTCTGGCTGCGTCCCGCTGCCACTCGGTGCACGGCAAACACGGTGATAAAACTACGCTTCGACCCCATCTATAATACCATGGGGAAATGTGTGTCCTCTCTTCTTATGTGAGTCCCGACATCCTAGCTCAGCTTTGCCTCTCGACCTGACCGGCAGGGGCTGAGATGTTTACGGTCCGGCTGTTGACAGGGGAAGTTCACCAGGCCCTCCCCGCGAGCACGTGAGGGTCTAGGGGGTCGGATGTTACACAGAGAGCAGGTGGGCCCAGACAGCAAGAAAGGAACCCAGAACGTTCTACCTTGCCCTGCAGAGCAAATTGGCTCAAGAAACTGGGGAGAGACAGGGCATCCTTTGTATTCTCATCCCCCATGGACAACATGGATCATAAAACCAGCAATTGGCTGAGAAATCCCAAACTGAGTTACTGCGCAAATGGTATTCCAGTGTCTCCTGGCTTCCCGGCGTGGGCTGGGTCCTTCGGACACAGGAAGTAAGAGGAAGTGAGGGGTCCCAGCTTCTCTGCACCAGGCGGCTGAGTGTGTCCCCTTTTAAAACTGGGCTCCAGACAGGGAGCGGCTGGAGTGGCCTGCCTCCCACGGAGGTAGAGCAGGCACGGTGTAAACTGTTTCCTGAATCCTCGTACTCTCAAACCCCACAAAAATGAGCTGTGAGAGATAGAAACTTGAGGCTGTGTAAATGAAACCTTAAAAAAAAAAAAAAAAGAAAGGAATCCTTTGTTGTGTCAGTGCTCCCCTCCCCCTCCTGGACCGTGACTTCGGAGTGTCAGGAAAATCTGCATTGGGGGTGTACTTCACGCGGGATGGCGATAGGGTGCGTCTTAGGTGTGATCGTGGCCAGAAGCAAGGAGCCTGCGGTAAATAAATCACGGCTGTCAAACCCAATTAAGGGCGTTTGTGGTGACTCGATCCACCGTCTGGATGCAGGGCCAGGCCCAGCCCAGACTTCCCGCACGGAAGAGCGAATTTCAGACACAGCACAGAGTTGAGGTCCTGGGTGTCCCCTGCATACTTGTGAGTCAGCCCACACTTTTGTCAGAAGCTCATGGGCCCTCTTGTCACTCTGGTCATGGACACCCCCCATCCCGCGCCCGCTCTGGGTCTCCTCTGCCGTCGGGGGGTCTTGGGTTCCTGCCGCCCAAGGTTTGCACAGCATGGCGTGTCCTGGGCGGATGGCCTTGCTGGGAACTTCCCGCAGAAAGGGGAAGGCAGGCCGGGTTCGTCCCCAGCCTCTGATAACGTGTCCGCATCCAGCAAGCAATTCCTTCCCTTCGGAAATGCGTCACTGGAGAGAGGAGGGCACCTGTCACATGTCTTGCACATCCCTGTCCTGTGTTTTGAGAGACAGTTAGTGAAGGCATGTTGGGGGCAGGCGGGGTGGGGTGGATAACAATGACATAGTTCTCTGGGTGCTCTTGTCAGTGACCCAAATTAAAAAACCGTTTATCTCCTCGGCAAGTTCTACCTCTGCAAGTTTGCCTCCTGGCAGCTGTTCATGAGGAGGGGAGAGGGCAGAGGCGGCTGGCATTCTAAAATCTCCCCCCTGGGTGCTCTGACTCTCCTCGTTCAGGGGCCAGAGCGGGCACATGGGTGGCTCTGAGAGGGGGTGGTGAATAGAGAGGGGCGGTGTGGGCTGCAGACACCCCAGGAGCGAAACGCGTTCCCCCCAAAGCCATTTCAAAGTGCTGTGAATATTTAAAAATCCTCTGTAGGTCATGCATGTCCGCTTCCTCCCCCCGTCCCCCCAAAAAAGAGGAGGAAGAAAGAAAAACTGGAGGTGTGGGGAAAAAGATTTGGCATGACTCTGTCCCTGGAAGTGTAGCTCGATATACTATGATTGACAAGACAGGAACAGAGATCTCCGTGCACATCGAGGGCCGTGCCTCTGGTGATGGATGATCACTTCTGATTGATATGATCACCAATTTGATCATCATCTCGGTGGTCTGACCACTCCACATCTATGGCCACGTTTTAAAGAGTACCGGTAATCGTCAGCTCGAACTGCTTGTTCAGGCGCAGGAGGAGGTTGGTGACAGCACGAGACAGAGATGAAACTGGGCTTGTTCACGTCGACATCTGTACAGCAGGGGAGGTGGCACTGTCGCCTGTCCCAGCTGCTGTCACAAACCCTGCCACCATCACCCCCACCCTACCGGGAGTCTGCTGCCAGTGCCTTGGCAAGCCTCAGACTAAGGTGACCAACTTTTTTACAATGAAAAGAAAGACAAAAATACATTAAAAAAACAATATTGTCAATAAAAGAAACATTTTATTCATTGCAACAATAATATACCATAATATGATAAATGCATAATAAAAAACATTTGTAATATTTTATATTGTAATTATGCTTACATGCCTATTAATTTTTAATAATAATTGTAAGAAAAAAGTACTCATTTAGATACAAATACGTCATATCACATGCAATGGATTGACTCTGCATCGATCGAATACGGACTTTTACAGATGAGTCTTCTAATCTCAGAAAGGAGGACATGTAGGAGGACCCGAGGGAGGATGGAACTTATAAAAGGACTGTCCTCCCTAAAGGAGGACGATTGGTCACCTTACTCAGACAGGTATGTTTGAGTGGTGTCTTCCCTAATTGCTTTGTTTGGAGAATTAAAAAAAAAAAAAAAAAGAGGCCACAGGCCGGCAGGAACAAGGGGAGAAGGGCAGCTGCTTGAGCATTTCTGGGCCTTACCAGCAGGAAATCCATGTTCTTAATAAAAACGCCATGTTGTCCTGTCTCAGGGAGAGCGAACAATTATGGGGATTCTGATGATAATGTGATAATGGTGGTTCTGGCTTGGGCTATTGCTTAAATGATTGAATTAAATCAGTTGATATTTTAACAAGGTGAGTAATCAGAGGCTGGTTGTTATGGATAGTTGCAAGCCCACGGGCTCAGTTTTGTTTATTTTTCCCTTTCTTTCCAGTTGTTGTTGTGACTCTGGGGACTAGAACAGAGCAGTTCCCTGCTGGCCCCTGAGGCTCATGAGCAGGGTCAGGCCCAACCCTGGGGACCTGAGCAACCAGAGTCCCCTCCAGGAGTGGGCGAGCGTGGCCAGCAAGCATGGAACGTGTTGGGGGGGGGGTTCTGCCAGAATGATTCTCAGGTTTCTGCAAAAAGGCCTGGCATCAGGAGAGAGCAGGCTGGGAAATCGGGATGGTGCTGTCCCCATGTGCGTCCCCTGATTGGCCTCCTTAGAGGGGGGCAAGCCTCCGCTCACCCCAGCCCTGCACGTCTCTCCCACCTCCACAGCAGTGCACATGCATCTGTACATCCATTCGTGGATCCACCCACCGTGATGTATCCTGGGGCTTACCTACCGATGGAGGGGTGGGCTGGGGGTCTGGGGGTCACCCAAAGATGGGAGTCCTTGTCTATGATGACATGTGCAAAGGAAACCAGGCAAGGTGTTGCTCAGTGGTAGAGGGAGGGAGGGTCCTGCTCTGCAGAGGGTCTGAGCCGGCAGGGATGGACATATCAGACGCTAATGATGCTCGTCAGTGTAGGTGGGGAGGAGGATGGGTACACCTGTTCAGTGAGCACTGGGGGGGGAGCAGGGTGCCGGTGCTTGTTAGGCAAAGGGAGAGCAGTTCAGATGAAGGACCAGCTTTGGGGCAACAAGGAGGATGGTCAGTTCGAGGCACTGCCTGCAGCCCGGGTGATGGTGAACTTGGTGAGGCAGGCGTGGAGGGGGCCAGGGGCTTGGACCTTCTCAGGGGAGCCCAGGGAAGCCATTGAGTGGGGGAGGGACTCTCTGACTGTCACAGGGGAGAGCCAATGGGGAGGGATTGGTAAAGAGACATTTTCCAAAATGCACTTATTTTTAGTGGTACATGAAGATTTCTATCTATATAATTAGGTATTTAGTTGTAAGTGCATTAGGAAGAGAAAAATACTAGCACATAAACATTCTGCATTTGCACAGATACGGTTACTTAAGACAAACCTGTTAAAATACTGAATAACAGGAGACAAAGTATGGTTCCCACAAAAATCATGAAAATACTCCAAAGACAAAGTATGGAAAATGGACTTTATTTTTCCTTTGGTTTCCTCTCTTGCCCTCTAATACTACGGTTTCTTAGGTCACAGAGAATTAGATCCGGCCTTGGTAGGCAGCCTAGCATCTTAGTTGACACTAGATTCCTCATAGGGGACACAAAAAATAAAAAAATCGCTGACCGTAGTTTCTTAACACGAGGAGACGGGACTAGGTCTCTCTGACTTCCCGATTCTGTCTCGGCAGCTGAAGCCAAGTAAGCAACAATTCTAGCATCTCAGAAAACAGAGATTCCCTTTAACAGGGTTTCTCATCCACGTTTTACTACACACAGAAATACATCTTAAATGAGGATGAAAACACCAATCCAATGGTGGCATACAAAACAGATACTATCTTGCAACATGCATTCTTCTGTAGCATTTGTATGTGAGTGTCTGTGTATCTTACGCAGACACACACATACATATGGATACTTCCATCTGAAACAAAGTTTCACAAGACCATCCTTACTGTTGCCTGCCAGGAAAACAGTTTTTCCTTGACATCCAGTCCTCCTTTGTTACTTTAGAGAAGCTACATGACACCACCACCCTTATTCGAAACCTTCAGCGGCTTGCCACTCTCTTTGAAAAGCTCCCGACGTGAACATTTTTTGTCTTCTGAAAAGCTGGAGCGGCGCGTGTGGGCAAGACGCCAGATTGGCTGGTGGCCACTCATGTCATTTTTGCCGGGTGACCGGGAGGGGAAGAACCGCCCCAGGCAGAGAAAGTGGCTTGCTGAGTTGCTGCTCTGTCCTCCTAGTTGTGACGGACGATCTCATACCCACCGATGAACGCGGGTGGAGGAGATGTGCCCGCTGGCCGCCTCCTTTCTCAATTTCTTGTGCTCCTGGGACCTGGTTCAGTCCAACCTCATTGATTTCTCCTTGGTTCCTTAGCTTGGGCTGGTCTGGGGGTGTTAAATAAAGCCTCTTCTAATGGCTTGTTAATCACCTGCTTCTCTGGTACCTGCTGGTCTTGATGAGCCGATTATCCAGCCGTTGCTAATTTGGAAGGAAATTGTGCAGGACCGCAGAAGGAAGAAGAAAGGGGCCCGATACCGTGACCAGTGCCATCGCCAAAGCTGAGCACAGACCAGCCACGCAAGAGCCAGCCAGATCCGGATCAGAGCCCACTGATCCCGTGAGTCACACACACACCCGGCGGAGCACCTGGGAGTCACCACAGACCCTGTTGGGCTGAATTTCCTGGGCGGCAGGCACAGCACGCGTTCAAATTTGGATGGGCCCCCTTAAGTCAGACGGGCCGACCTTCCAGGGGCCAAACGGTAAATACATTATATCCTCGCAAGCCTGGAGGTCTTTGCTACCACGGCCCATTCTGCCGTCAGATTGCGCGGGCAGCCGTAGGCCATACAGAAACCGATGAGCGCATTGCACTCCAATAAAACTTTATTTACAAAGACAACCAGCACGCTGGGTCTGGGCCAGGGGCCGTGGTTTGTCAGCTCCTGCCTTCAGTTGTACATCTTCTCCGCGGCCACGTTTTCCCGTGAGAGGCTTTGCCACAAGCGTCTTGGAACCAGGGCTTTAGGGCCTCAGCGCTGCTGGCTGTTTGGGCCGGGTCCCGTCTGTGGTGAGCGCTGCCTTGTGCATGCCCGGGTATTCAGCAACATCCCTGACCTCTGCCCGCTAAAGGCCAGTGTGGACATAACCGGCCATGTTTTCTCCAGACACTGGAGTCTTCGGGGGAGGGGGACAAGATCGCCCTCTGTCAAGAACTCCTGCTGTAAGTCCCTGCGTTATTGCCTTTGGTCCTGCTGTGTTTTGTGAGGTCAGTCCCTTGAGCCATGGTATCACGGTGCCCACTTCAGCTTGGGGATCTGGGAGTGTAGGTCGCCCCTGGGTGGGACTTATAGGAGCAGCCCTGAGGGTGGTCTGAATCTCAGTGTTCCCTCTTCTGAGCAAAGTGAGAGGGGGCGGCCAGGCCTTTCTCCTGACTCTGGGCTTCACTGTGAAGAAGCGATAAAAACATGTAAGGTAAGGGTTGTACATGTTACCTTTACCGGACAGATTTAAAAGGGGAGAAAGGGCCCTGGCTGGTCGGTTCAGTGGTAGAGCGTTGGCCTGGTGTGTGGAAGTCCCGGCTTCGATTCCCGGCCAGGGCACACAGGAGAAGTACCCATCTGCTTCTTCATCCTTCCCCCTCTCCTTTCTCTCTGTCTCTCTTTCCCTCCAGCAGCCAAGGCTCCATTGGAGCAAAGTTGGCCCAGGTGCTGAGGATGGCTCCATGGCCTCCGCCTCAGGCACTAGAATAGCTCCAGCCACCGCAGAACAACGCCCCAGATGGGCAGAGCATCACCCCCTGGTGGGCATGCCGGGTGGATCCCAGTCAGGCGCATGCGGGAGTCTCTCTCTCTGCCCCCCACTTCTCACTTCAGAAAAATACAAAAAGAAAAAAAAAGGTGAGGGAAGGCATTAAGGGAGAGAAGGGGCCTGGCATGGCGCTCCACATGCCCGCACAGATGCTGGTGCCAGGTTGCCCTCAGTGTCCTCCTGAACCCCCCATGACCTGGCTGTGTGAGCGTGAGCCAGCTGCCTGGCCTCTCTGTGCCTCAGTCTTCTTGTCTGTAAAGCAGGAATGATGTCCATCCATACCTGAGAGGGCTGCACTGAACTCCAAAGGAACTGACATCTCCAACGGCTTAGATGGTGTCCGGCCGCAAACCGACCCTGCCTGTCCAGTAGCGTCCACAGAATAAAAGCTGATGGCCCGGAGGACAGGCTGGCATCGATGGGCATCCCTGAGCGAGGAAATGTGGGGCCATTTGGTCAGGTGTAGAAAGCAGGGTCCCCAGTGCCCTGAAGCCAAACCAGGCTGGGGGGTTTGGGGGTGACGCTGATGAAATGATCACTGCCCACCCGCTGCTGGGACGTGACCTAACAGATTTGCACACAGGTCCCCTGGGAAAGGTGCTGGTGTGTCCGAGGCCAGCGACAGATGCGGACTGTCCAGGACGAGGGTGGGACCCGGCGCCTTTATTCGCACACTTCAGGGCCGGTTGGCGACTCTGGCGTCCTCCGGGGTGGCACCTCAGCGCCTTCGCGGGCAGTAGGCACGGGCAGTGAGGTCTCTGTTTCGCCTACCTTCCATTCTTCACCTGTTAATGTCATGTGGCTCGGGGTAAGGCCAGCTTTGACAGCTCTTCCCCCACGTTCAAACAGAGAACCCGGGTGCAGCAGAGCAGCTAACCGCCTGGATGACATCAAAGCAGGTCCCCTGCACGCTGTCCCCCCTGTGTTTGTGGTCAGCGTCTCAGCTCGGCTGTGGACTTCAAGCAGAGATGGTGTCCGCTGCGAGATCAGGAGCATCTGTGGCTGACCCGTGGGCTGGGAACTGACCCAGTGAGCATCACAGGGTCGGCTTTGACCTTCATCTCAAAGCCCGTTTGACTGTTCAGGCTGCTGTCACCGAATGCGACAGGCCAGGGGGCTCACACCACCAGTGTTGATGTTTCACAGTTCCGGGGGCTGGCAGTCCACGGTCATGGTGCCCGCAGATCCCGCGTCTTGTGAGGACCTGCTTCCTGGTTCACCGCTGCCACCTGTTCTCTGTGTCCTTGTGCCGTGAAGCGGGCAAGGGAGCTCGCGGCGGTCCCTTTCCTAAGGGCACTGATCCCATCTCTGAGGGTCCCACCCTCATGACCTCATCACCTCCCTGTGTCCCCACATCCTGATACCATTGCCTTGGAGGTTAGGTTTCTACATAAAAAGTTTTTGGGGGTGGGGGACACACAAACACTCAATTGACAGCTTCCTCGGTTCACCCAGGAGCAGATCCATCAAGCCCCGTTGAATATGTGACCTTGAAAACAATTTCTGGGCTATAAACATATCTTATTTTTAGGAGGGGCGGGGGTTCATCCTTCCACCAGCTATAGGTCGTGTGTCATCTTGAAAATTGCGAACACTCTTTGTCACAACTGACTCGAGTGACAGCTCAGATCCAGTCCACTGTTTCTTTGCATTGGGGGGTCTTCCATCCTCAACATCTCAAACAGCGAGCAGCGGGGTCATCAGCTGGGAGGGCCGCAGCCTCTCCTACAGGGCTTTCCTGGCCCAGGTGAGGAAACACAGATGACTGGGTCCCTCCTCCTCCCCAATGAACGTCTGATCTCGTAAGTCCAGGGTAAGGACCTGGGAGTTTGCATTGTGAAACTGTTTCCAGGTGACACCGATCCTGCTGGTCCAGGGACCCCCCCTCCCCCTTGAGATCCACTGGCCTAATAGCTTTTCTGCAGGAAGGAACTCAAGCATTCCGAGTCCACAGTTGGCCGGTGGTCGTGTCCCTGGATATACCTCCGTCTCCCCCCGCTGTGGCTTGCTGCCTTTGGCCCACTCCAGGACGCTCTGAGAAAGCATCACCCTGGGCTCTGGCCAGTTAGCTCAGTCCGTTAAGAACATCGTCCCAAAACAATAAGGTTGTGGATTCAAGTCCCCAATCAGGGCATACACATGGGAAGCAACCAAAAAATGCACGACAGAGTGAAACAACAAATCCTTCCCTTCGCCCTGCTCTCTCTCTCCATTCTTCCTTCTGTTTTTCTAAGAAAAAAGATAATCAATAAAAATTAAGCCCTGGCCTGACCAGGCGGTGGCGCAATGGATAGAATGTCAGACTGGGATGCGGAGGACCCAGGTTCAAGATCCCAAGCTCGCCAGCTTGAGCGTGGGCTCATCTAGTTTGAGCAAAGCTCACCAGCTTGAACCCAAAGTCGCTGGCTCGAGCAAGGGGTTACTCCATCTGCTAAAGGCCCATGGTCAAGGCACATAGGAGAAAGCAATCAATGAACAACTAAGGTGTTGCAACGAAAAACTAATGATTGATGCTTCTCATCTCTCTGTTCCTGTCTGTCTGTCCCTGTCTATTCCTCTCTCTGACTCTCTGTTTCTGTAAAAAAAAAAAATTTTTTTTTTAAATAGCTTGGTTGGTTGGAGCCTAGTCCGGGACAACAGAGGTTGCTGGTTCGATTCCCCAGTCAGGGCACATAAAAGAGCTTGATGTTTCTGTCTCTAGCTCTTCCTGCCTCTCAAAAAAAAAAAAAAAAAAAAAAAAAAAAAAAGCATCACCCTGAATCACTCCCTCTGTGGTCCATAAGGGTCACTCGGCTAGCGGCCAGATGGGACAACTTCAATGGAGTTGCAATTCGTTTTGCAGCAAAGCTGCAGAAAAGAAGGCCTTCTGAAAATTCAAACACATTTTCTTAAGTAAGATTACAGCGACCACAGCGGCCCTATTTTGATATTTGTTTGTTGTAGTCATTAGAATGCCCAGTGAGAAAGCTCGTTGGAGTGGAGAGAAGTCTGACATCGGGAGAGGAAATTACAGAATGTAGCCAGCCGGTTTGGGGCGCGCCATGCAATGCCTTCTTTTTGTTGTGGATTCCAGAATTATGACGAGGTCTCTCCTTTGAGCAGTGGTCTGTTGAAAACCTCACAGCAGCAAGCTACACAAATTGGTGGCGAACAGTAAATCTTTGAAGTAACCCGCCCCAGATTTTTTTTTTCTTTTTTTTTTTTTAAGGGCAACGTGGTTTAGACGACGGGTGATCTTCGGAGTGTAGGGTTTTCTGTGTGTGAACGATTGTGAGACCACACTGGCTTCAGAAACGTCCTCCGCTCAGGACAATGGGCTACCCGGCGACTTCTGCTGTGTCAGGGCCCCGGAGAGCCACAATGAGGCTGCGTGGAATGGAGCAGAGGGGAGGAAAGGAGGGAAGGATATGGTCTCAATTCTGCAGATCAGCTGCGGGGAATCGGGCACAGCGGGGTCTCCATCCCACGAGACCCTTTCCGGCAGGTGGAGAAAGCGGCTCCCTCAGTCAAGGACAAGGGGTGCAGGCAGTCAAACAGCCCACCCCCACTCCCGCCCACCCCATCCACCATTTCTCGGGTGTCCACCAAGTTACTCGCTGTATCTTTATATATGTGTGTGTGTGTGTGTGTGTGTGTGTGTATGTAAATATGTATATATATGTGTGTGTGTATATATATATGTATATGTATGTATGTGTGTATATAGAGATATATAAATGACTCAGGCTTGGACACAGAAGGCCACCAACTCTGTTTATTTCTATTCTGTTCCCATTTATGCGAAATGTCCAGAATAGTCAAATCCGCAGGGACAGCGGCAGACGTGTGGCTGCAGGTGCTGGGGGGAGGAATGGGCAGGGACGGCTGAAGGACACAGTTGCATCTGGGATGCGACAGAAACATCTAGGAGGAGCGGGCGGCAATGGCTGCATGACGCTGTGACGACAGTGCTCCACCCTGAATGCTCTTTAAAATGGAAAGTTGTACGGTGCTTGAATTTTAGCTCTGTGTAAAAAGAAGAGGTCTCAGGTGGATGGATGGTCATCCTGCAGACGGCTTCCGGCCGCGGAGGACAAAATGCAGACGGGAGAGGGTGGACGGCACGGTCAGATCCAATCCCATTGGCATTGTCACAGGTCTTTTAAGTGGCTCTCCTAAACCTCGCCGTTGTCGATGACGGGCGCAGCAAGCGGCGTGGGAACGCAAGCACGCGGTGGCCCTCGCTGTATCCCCGAAGCCCCTCTGTTCCCGCTCTCTTCCTGGTCGTCCATGTGGCTCGGGCGCCAGCAGGAACGGCTGCCCCACTGGTGACTCTTGCTCTATCACTAGATCCGGGCACTGACTTGGAGCACCTTCTGGAGCTCGGGCAGCGTCCCCTTCCCCATCGGTCCCAGGAAACCCGCGGTCTGTTCTGACGACCTGTGACTGGCACAGGACTGCCCGGAAGGCCTCTGTTGTGGGTCCGTGAACTTGTAACTGAGACAGCCAGGTCTCTTGTCTGTCCCCTCCCCCAGATACAGATCCCACATTGCCAGGACAGGACGTCCTCCTTGGCCGTCTTTAGAAAAGGATTCAGGAGCGCTCAGGGTGGCAGAGGGGGTGGGACAATTGGGGAG
Source organism: Saccopteryx leptura (assembly GCF_036850995.1). Taxonomy (NCBI): domain Eukaryota; kingdom Metazoa; phylum Chordata; class Mammalia; order Chiroptera; family Emballonuridae; genus Saccopteryx; species Saccopteryx leptura. Next base: position 249,788,132 of record NC_089504.1, read on the forward strand.
AGGGCCTCACACCTCAGCATTTGTCGCAGGCAGAGGGGAAGCAAGGCCACAGGCGGAGGCATGGGGACTTGGGGAGGCTGTGACAGAGAGGGGAGGGATGGAGGACAGTGTGTCGCTCCCCCGCCTCACAGCCACCTCCGGCCTCCACCGGAGCGTGTGCTGACCACACCCTAAAACTGCATAGGAACATCCGCCCGTCTGATCCGATGTTGGCAGTGATGGGAGATACATTTGGAATTGGGGAAAGAAACAAACGGAATTTGCTGAAAACCTCTATTGCCCTTGATAAAATTTAAGGAGCTCTTTAGAGTTCAAGGAGCCCAGATTCTCAGTCAAGCTGCACTGTGCAGACCCTCGGGTGGGGGGGGGGGGCTTTATAAAAAGTATTTGTGTGTCTTCCCCTCCCTGGACCCCTGGATTCCTGAGCTGTGGGAATGGGGCCCCGACGACAGCAGTTCCCATAAACGGGCTGTGCAGCCAGAGTTGAGAAATAGTTGATATTTTTGGTTTCCAGTGATAATCCCTAAGTAGAAATTACCACCGTTTCCACAACCCATAGCACAGAGTTCTCAATTACCCATGTAAATGCCGGACGTCCACTAAAACCTCACTCTTGCTTTGACCTAGAATATAGCACCATTATTTTCTCTACAAAATTAGCTTCCTGTGTGGGGTTGGCTTAAGTTTAAAGTCAGTTGGTATATCAGTTAGCTACTGCTGTGTAACAAAACACCCCCCCATGAAAAAAAATTTTTTTAAACCATGGTGGCTTAAAATAGGGTTTATTTGTTTTTGTCTTTGTTTTTTTCTCTCTCTCTATGTTGAAGGTTGGTTGGGCTGGGTATTTTGTTCACCTCGCTGCTGATCTTGTCTGGTCTTTCTGACACATGAGCTGGACAGAAACATTCTGTGTTGTAAATTGCTCGGCCTCCTCCTGGGGCCAGCACGCTAGCTGGGGCATGGCTTTCTCATGGAAAAAGCAGAACTCAGCCAAGCGAGCCAAAGCCTCCATGGCTCCTGAAGACCAAGGCTGGGGGACCTGGTTCACCGTCACATCTACCTTGTCCGGTTAGAGTAAAGCACATTCAGGCAGAGTTCAGAAGTGAAACATGGGCAAGCAGCCACTCCCCCACCTGCCTCACATCAGGGAGACAGGAAGGGACACACAATCGAGGCAAGTATACCATGTTACGTATAATGCTACGTGTACCATCCTGCAGAGGGACAGGGATGAGGCTGTTTAGAAGGGATGTAAGTGGGTGTCGGTCACACGGTCATGGGAACTGAGATGGGACTACATGCTCCCAGCAACAGGTCAGTTTTGTTTTTTTGTTTTTTTTTCTGAAGTGAGAAGCAGGGAGGCAGTCAGACAGACTCCCACATGTGCCTGACCAGGGTCTACCAGGCATGCCCACCAGGGGCGATGCTCTGCCCATCTGGGGCATTGCTCCATTGTGGCCGGAGCCATTTTAGCACCTGAGGCAGAGGCCATGGAGCTGTCCTCAGCACCCGAGCCAACTTTGCTCCAATGGAGTCTTGGCTGTGGGAGGGGAAGAGAGAGATAGAGAGAAAGGAGAGGGGGAGGGGTGGAGAAGCAGATGGGTGCTTCTCCTGTGTGCCCTGGCCAGAATCGAACCCGGGACTTCCACACACTGGGCCAATGGTCTACTGCTGAACTCACTTCCCAGGTATTTGGACGGCTCCACCGCCCTGAGTGCAGGAGCCGCAGGGTGCATGAGCAGCCCTGCTCAAGGTAGTTGGGCTCCATAGGCTCCGCCGAAACTCAAGCAGGTGAGGCGTCCCTCAGAGGAAAGTAGGTCAGTGCATCATTTTCTTGAAAAAGCCCACACACAGGGCCCCGCGCGGACGGACGCTTAATGAGTGCTCAGCCGCAGTCATTACGTCCGGGTTTCCATCCTCGGTTTAGCCGCCGGCTGCTTATGAAAAACCACTGTTTTGTTTTGTTTCTTTTTCTTTTTTTTTCTCCTCCATCTCTAAACACTTCTGGTTCTTAAAGGAAATAAATAAGTAAGTAATCTGTGTGGCAGACGTGCAAGGGCTCACTTCCATCCCTTTTAATGCCAGGAGTCCTGGGAGGCTTAACAAAGGGGGAAAAGCCAGGTGACCCCTTTCCAGGGAGTGCCAGGGAAGCCTCCGTTCCCCCTGTGTGGGGACCCAGAGAGCCCTCAGCTGTTTTGTCTGCAGGTGCCCCCCACACAAGCCTTTGTCCCCACAGGTGAATGGATGATTCAGCTCTGAAAGATGCAGCAGTTTACCTTTCTTTCTTTCTTTCTTTCTTTCTTTCTTTCTTTCTTTCTTTCTTTCTTTCTTTCTTTCTTTCTCTTTCTTTCTTTCTTTCTTTCTCTCTCTCTCTCTCTCTCTCTCTCTCTTTCTTTCTTTCTTTCTTTTTTTCTTCCTTCCTTCCTTCCTTCCCTCCTTCCCTCCCTCCCTCCCTCCTTTCCCTTCCCTTTCCTCCCTCCCTCCCTCCCTCCCTTCCATCTTTCTTTTTTTTGCAAGGAGAGGGAGAGAGCACGAGAGATAGGGACAGACAAACAGGAAGGGAGAGAGATGTGAAGAATCAATTATTCGTTGTGGCACCTTAGTTGTTCATTGATTGCTTTCTCATATGTGCCTTGACCATGGGGCTACAGCAGACCAAAAGACCCCTTGCTCAAGCCGGTGACCCCATGCTCAAGCCATATAAGCCTGCAGTCAAGCAGGTGACCTCGGGGTTTTGAACCTGGGTTCTGAGCCTCCAGGGCTGACACTCTATCCACTGCACCACCACCTGGTCAGGCTGGCATTTCATTCTTCAGGGCAACCAGTTCCCATCTCAGAGCTCACGGGAGGGTGATGAGACCAAGCCCCTACGTTCTTTGTCTCCAAATGGCAGTGTTCAGGCTGGGACTCCGGAGCCTCTTTGATTCCTTTTGCCCACCTGTGAGCCTCAATGAGGACTCAGACACACCTGTTCACTTACTCATGTCAACACAGCACGCCCAACCCATGCGGCGAGGAGAGCGTAGGGTTGGCTGGGCACTGGCGAGCTTGGGAACAGGGACAACTCTTTCCCTGCGCCATTGTGTGTGCGGGTGGAGTCTCACGGTAAGAAGCTGAGATAAAGATCTTGGGAAGGCTGGCTGATCACGGCGTCCCACGGGGAGATCCAGATGGCCCCATGCCTCGATGTCTGGTGGCGTGGCCGGTCGGTTGAGAAGCGGGGTTGCAAAAGGGTGGCCCGGCAGCTGATCTGGCTGGTTGCCTGTTTTCATAAAGCCCATTGAGTGAAGGAGGGTGTTTACATTTCTGAATGATCGAAAAGAGAAAATATTTGGTGACAAGTTTGAAAAATGAGACAAAATGCGAATTTCAGCGTCTAGAAATAAAGTTTAATTGGAGCACAGCCAAGCTGGCTTGTTCTACATCGGCCGAGACTGCCTTTACGCTTTGGCGGCAGAATGAAGCAGCCACACGGGCCGCAGGGCTGCAGGGACCTGAGATACTCACTCCCTGGCCCTTTGCAGTTCACGTTCGCCGTGCCCAGGCTGAGAGCATGAACGCGGGACCAGGCTTGCAAGGACGGGTCCCCGCTCCGCTGCTCATGGGCAGTGTGACCGAGAGTGAGTTTCTGCACCCCGAAGTGCCTCAGTTTCCCCTTCTAGACAACGGGAGTGATGGCGAAGACGATAACCACATTCTCCTCATGTGGACGTTGTGAGAATGCAGAGAACTCATATGTGTTCAGTCATCAAAACTGCACCTCCCCGCGCGAAAAAGATACTTTTGGTGGTGACGGAAGCTATGCCAGGACAAACCCCTGGTGGGGAAGAGTCAGAACGAAACCTCCTCTTTGACCTTTCTGCTAGAATTCATGGACCGTAGAGCCTCCCCCCACCCCAGCTGATTGGGTACAGCTGTGCTTCTATTATCATTCTATTTGGACTCTCCTGGCCCACTCTGTCTTTCTTCTCTAGGAATCTCAAGCTAAGATAGACTATGAGAAGCATCTAAGCTTGGACTAGAAATCTGAAAGGAGCCCTGGGAGGTTGGCTCAGCGGTAGAGCATCAGCCTGGCGTGTGGATGTCCTGGGTTGGATTCCCAGCCAGGGCACACGGGAGAAGTGCCCATCTGCTTCTCCACCCCTCCCCCTTCTCTCTCTCACTCTCTCTCTCTCTTCTGCTTCCGCAGCCATGGCTCAATTGGTTCAAGCACATCAGCCTTGGGCGCTGAGGATGGCTCCATGGAGCCTCCACCTCAGGTACTAAAAATAGCTTAGTTGTGAGCATGGCCCCAGGTGGCTAGAGCATCGGCCCCAGACAGGGGTTGCTGGGTGGATCCCAGTCAGGGCACATGCAGAAGTCTGTCTCTCTATCTCCCCTCCTCTCACTTGGAAAAGAAGAAAAATAAGTGAATAAAAAAAGAAATCTGAAATAGTTAGACACATTCGGTGTTTTGGTCAGTTACCATGAAAATGCAAGGTGGTAACAGTGTCCCCTCCCCGAATGATAGTAACCCCCACATGAGCTGGGGAATTGGGTAGGACCGGCCCCCCTGACTCAGGCCCTAGACCTGGTGAGTCTCAAACTGGGACTTTTCCTGTGATGCCCAGATTGAAAAGAGAGAACACCCTCTCTCCTTTGAGGGCCTTTCCTAAGAGCTGAATTTGAGGAACTCCCAGGTACCCTCATAGTACCGTTTAGGGTACAGAGGATGACGGTGGATCTAAACAGCCCCCAGACACCGTTCCTCATGGTGCCAGGCCGGGCAAGGAAGACGTACAGTGCCCAAGGGAGAAAATCAACATGAAGGACATTTGACACGCTGGATTCACACTGTTTGTGCAAGAGGGATGTGGACTCGTTGGCCATCTCCCTGCCGTCACCCCTCCGGAAGAATTCAGCTCTCCGAAGTGGGCTTGTGAGTGGATCCCACCTGTCGACGCCCAGAAGAGGACAGGTAAGTTCATGACAGTAAAAACAAAGGTCCTAAGTGATCCAAGCCGTCCGTTCCCGGTGATGATCTGGTCCAGTGCCTGTTGTCTCCACTCTTGATGTTGTTCCCAGCCATCGTTTCCAAATGGTGGAAGTTCTGCAGGACACCCTGCTCACCTCTCTTCCCGAATGACTCTGGTTCAGAGTCCTGGGGTCGGCCACCGGAGCTCGGCTCTGCTGGAAATCTTTACACCGCAGGCATTAACACCGCACAGCAGGGTGTGAGCAGTTCCCACCCTTCTTCCAAAAGCCGGTTGTTAATCATTATGGGGCACAACGCTGGGTGGAGTCATCCTGGTCCCCACAGTCCCTCTTCAAAGGCAGAGGCCCTGAGAGAAATGACGTTTCAGGCTGCCTTCACCATTTATGTCTCCGTGTGAGGGATTTTATCAGGTCGGAGACCTGGCTGAGGTTCTGAACGTGGGAGGAGCAGGAAGAAATGGGAGGAGGGAGTGAGGGGGATAGAGGAGGTGAGTGGTTGGCAGGTTGGGGGGGTGGCACATGGGCACTGAGATCGTCCAGGGGCAGCTGACCCCGCAGGTCATGTTCACATCTAGACCTTCCTCCGTCTCGGCCTTCTGAGCCCTCTCCCTCTCTGACCCCTTCCTGCCAGGAGTTCCTCCTTCTCACTGTGATAGTCCTAATGCGGAGGGTACACTTCCTCTCCCCAAATATTAAAAGGGCTGTTATAGAGGGCAGAAAACAGCCATTGGAAGAAATTCCTAAGGGGGGGAGAGAGTTCAGTTCAACTGCAGAAAGACGTTTCCCGCAGCAAGGGGTGAACTTGCAAGAAGCAGGTTTCTCTTAAAATAAACGCCACAGTCCCAGCAGAGCCCCTCGGCCATCTGGAGGGGACACTGGAGAAAGGACCTGGGCTTCCAGATGAGGTTGAACTAAGGTCCCCTTCTTCCTGTGAGATAGTGGCTCTCAGTGGGGAAAGGGGGGGGGGGCGATGCTCCTCCCCCAGGGGAATTTTAAAATGTCTGGAGGCATCTTTGGTTGTCCCAGTGCGGGGAGATGCTACGAAAGTCCTACAATGCACAGGACACCCCCCCACACAGCAGAGACTCACCCATCCCCCACGTTAGTCGTGTGCAGGCTGAGAAGCCTTCTCTCCGATGTCATGAGCCCCCCTGTTCTTAATAAGATGACACCGAAGAGTTCCGGGTTCCAATGTTCCCATTTCTGCACCATCAGGCAGAGTCCTATTCATGCGTGTAATGACAGGGACAGCAATAGGTCGCCCCTTCCCACGTCCTTCTGGCTTTGAGTTCCACCCACGTGTCACGTTAGAGCAGTTACGTGTATTTATAGCATGGAATGCCTCGAGGTTCTTAGGTGTCGAGGCAAAAAATAAAATAAAATAAAATGGCCTCTCCATTGATACACAGGGTTTCTTATTTGGGAGGCAGATGGGCACAGGTAGGTCGATTTCATTTTATAAACGGCACGTCACGGAGACATCTCCGCTGCCCACCCAGCTACATCTTCTAGACCTGGTAGACTGCCAGGTTGGCCTTTGTCGACACAGTTGCTTGTGGCACTTTCCACAGTAAGATGTCAAAGTATCGCTGTTGAGAAGATCCTTGTCACCTTTGTCTGGAGCCCTGGGGAACGTGGTCCAGCTTTGAGAAGAGGCCGTGTTATTGGGGCGGTCTGGTCTTCCCATCGCCCAAGACAGCCACCCTGCTGAGTTAGGCGCAATCTGGGCAGAACTCCTACAGCACCAGTGTAAGAAAAGCAATTAAGGGACACACAGAATCGGACATCGCAGATGGAAATGAATTGGGTGGAAATTGACCGGGCATGTGTCGGCATGCTACGAGGCCCCGCGCCGTCCCGGCCCACGAACGAGGCGCCTCCCCTCTCAAATGTTCATCCGAATGCACTCCACACCCCTGCCTCGCAGAAACCGGGGGTCAGTGTGACTTTGAAAAGACTTACGCCTCCTGGAAGAACTCTTGTTTCCTTGACAACATTTTCCTTCTTCATTTCTGCCTTGCCTCTTGATGTTTTCACCGTCTTTGAAGGGACAGTGACAAGTAAAGTACACCTACACCGTGGGAAGGGAGGTGTTGCTAGGGAGGGCCCCTGGGCGCTTGGGTGGTCCGGGGGAGGCTCTGACTCCGCTGTATCTCACCATCGCTGTAGCGCCGAACTATACTTGCTAAAATAATTGCGGCGTCTCCAGGATGTATTTTCAACTTCTTTACATGCACGTGCGTGAGCGCGCACACACACCATTCAGTACTTCCAGTGAGTGTGAAATCTAAGAAAGACACACAATTATCAAGGAATCGCAACACCCCCAACCTTGTGACTTTCTATTCATCTAGAAGAAGCTCGCTGCCTAACCCAGCTGACGGCAACAGGGAAGAAATGGGAACAAGGATGTTCTGAAAATGCAGGCGGCACCGGCCCAGGGCATCTTCTGGGCTGCTGTCTGCGCTCCGAGCTGGGACTTCATGCCTGGTTCACTGGTTCCCTGCAGGGACAGTGTGTCCAGCATGGAGCCTGTCTGGGTTCCACGGAGCTCGGTGACGTTGGCCCCCTTCTCTCTCCTACCCGTCCTCCCGGTTCCAGTCGGTCGGCTTCCAGCCACCCTTTCAATGACGTTTGTCTTTCTCCCTGCTCTGACCTTCTTCGCCATGTTGGTCTAACTCAAATGGAAGATCAAATCTAACCATTTCTTAGCAAGTTTGCATCAACTATCCAAGAATGACCTACTTTTGTCTCTCTCTCTGGATTTGCAATCGTCTGTTTTTTTTTTAAAAAGAAACAGGCACATGGATGAACAGTAAAATGCATAGGTCTTAAGTGCCTTGTTTCACCGGTTTTAACAACTGCCAGTCAGGGTGCCGAACTTTCCCATCTCCCTAGAAAGTTCTCCTCTGCCTCTTCGATGTTGCACCCCGCCCTCCTCCTGCAGAAGTCATCAGAGTGAGTCGGGTTCCTGTCCCGTAGGGTCAGCGTTGCCTGTTCTAGAGTTCTGTCCCCGTGGGGTCTCCCTCCACGCAGTGTTGAGATCCCCCGTGTGGTATGAATCAGGACTTCATTCCTTCTTGCTGCTTCCTGGTGGAACCTATCCACAGGCTTGGCTTCGAGCTCCCCTGCCAGGCTCAGCCTGGAGCAGCACGTGCACCCGCGGCCGTCCCCTGGCTGACCGTCCCCAGTGAAAGCCAACGGGACGTGAGTCCTGGCGCCATGTCAGTGACTTGCTCTTTGGCGAGCATCCTGGTACGCTTCCTAAGGGTTGCAGGTCCTGAAGAAGCTTTCCTGAAACCGCTCCGGACCTCTTTATGTTGTTTTCTACGTGCACCTGGACCAGCTCCAGGTGTGCTTGACCCTGACCTTGACCCTGACCTCGACCCTGTCCTCCATGCCTCATCTGTGAGCTCATTCTTGTCGCTTAGACTCATCACTTATTCATGTTGTGTCTGCCAGACCTTTTCTTGGCTCCTTCTCAAGGGCTTTGGCTTGTACCGGCATCACCGGCTCTGAAGTGTCCTCTGCCAGTCCACTCTACCCTAGTGTCCTCCGTGGGCTGCCTGCCCGTGATGTTTTTTCTTAGCTTGACTGATCCCCTCTAAGGGATGTTTCCAGTGGATTCTTTCAGACCGTGGTTCTCAATCCTTCTCATTCATCCTTATGGTCTTTGGGCAACTTGCTAGGATGTATAAGTTCTCTAAGGGTCGAACGTTTTCGTGACGTTTTAATTTTCATTACGTGACCCCCTTACATAACTCTGTACTCTGCATAGAAGCAGAACCCTTTGTATGCATTGCTGACAGCTGTCTATGCAACTGAACCTGGGCGTTCCTGCGAATTCTGTCCTACATTGTGCTGGGTGTCCCAGCCAAGGCAAGTGGGCAGGAAAAATAAATAACAGGCTTCCGGACTGGAAAGGAAGGAGCAAAACTATCGCTGTGTGCAGATGGCATCATGGAGCATACAGACGCCCCTGAGAAACCAACCAAAAAAGCAGTTAGAACCAATAACACATGTCAGCAAGGTTTCAGGATCTAAGGTCAATATCAGAAGTGGATTTCTATATCCCAGCAATGAGCATCTGAAGATAAAATGAAGGAAACGGCTCCACTTATGATAGCCTACAAAGGAACAAAATACTTAGAAATAAATTTATAACAAAAAGAAGGCAAGACTTGTACCCCGGGAACTACAGAAATAGGGTTGAAAGAAATACCAGAATGCCCAAAGAGGTAGAAAGTCATTTTGTGTTCCGGGATTGGAAGACTTAACGATTGTTAAGATGTTCTTGCTCCCCAAATTAATCTGTAAATCTAGGGCAATTTCTGTCAAATCCTTACAGTCCTCCTGGCTGCAGAAAATTTTTAAGCTGATTCTAAAATTAATATGGGAATGCAAGGGGAACAGAATAGCCAAAACATTAAAAACAAGAAGAAGGAGAAGAAGAAGAACTAATTTGGAGGGTTCACACCTCCTGATTTCAAAACCTTACTCCAAAGCTGCTGTGAGATTTGTAACATAGAGACCACGTTCCTGGCACAAAGACAGACTTTCAGATCAATGGAAGCAAAGGAAGTCCAGGAATAAACCCAGAGATTTATGTTCCAATTGATTTCCACAGAGAGGCCCAGACCATTCAATGGGGGGAAACAATGGTCTCTCCACAAATGGTGCCGGGCGACTGGTTACCTTCGGCCAAAAGAACCCTTTCTCATCAGGGACGCCAATGGCATCCATTGTGATGGTTAACTTGGTGTGTCAGCCTGAGTTGGGCTGAGGGCTGCCCAGGTGACCGGGGAAATATTATTTCTGGGTACATCTGCGAGGAGATGAGCATTTGAATGGGAGAACCAAGTAACAAAGATGGGCCCCCACCCATGTGCACGGGCACCCTCCTGTCTGCCAGGCACTCGGAGAGCTGAAAGGTGGAGGAAGGGAGAATGCTCTCTCTCTCTTCTTGAGCCGAGACTGTCATCTTCTCTTGCTGTCAGACATCAGCGCTCCCTCCGGGTTCTCTGGTGTTTGGACGCCAGGAATGATTACCAGCACCTCTACCTGCCTGCTCTTTGGACCAGACTGAGACCCACCCCACCCCCCAGGCTCTCCTGGGTCACCAGGTTGCAGACAGAAGACCTGAGGCTGTCTCAGCCTCCCTCATCACCTCATCACAGGAAACTAGTCCTACGAGAAACGTCCTCTTGCATGTTGATCTCTAGCCTCTTGGTTCTGCGTCTCTGAGACCCCTGAGAATACACCAGCAGAGAGCGCCCTCCCCGATCACCCCGCACTTGTGAGGGAGTGCTCCGTGGCTCCCCGCCTACGCAGGAGGCTGCCTCCTTTGGAATACACCTTCCCATCCGCGCAGTTCTCCTGCGTGTCTCTCGCTCGGTCCCACTTAACCAGTTCGTGGGCACTGGAGAAGGACATGTCCGTCACACACTGGAATAACAGCCCGCCGTCCACGACCTTCAGCATTGCTGTGACGTGACTGGTGAAACATGGCCGGTTATTCAGGTTCTCGGGAGCGACGGCATCGAGCCGGACGGTCCCCTTAACTCTTGGGGCCTTGCTGCTCACACTTTCCGCCATGAAATAAGCATTTCTTCTCGAGGGAGTGAAGAGAAGTTCAGGCTGTCAGGGACCTCGACAAGGCAGAGTTGCTCGCGTAGGGGGTGAGGCACGGTCTCCGCCCGAGGCTTTCAGCCTTTACCCAGCCGGCCCAGTCTGGTGGGCAGTGTTTAGAGCAGGAGTCCCCAAACTTTTTACACAGGGGGGGCAGTTCACTGTCCCTCAGACTGTTGGAGGGCCAGACTATAAAAAAAACTGTGAACAAATCCCTACATACACTGCACATATCTTATTTTAAAGTAAAAAAACAAAACGGAAACAAATACAATATTTAAAATAGAGAACAAGTAAATTTAAATCAACAAACTGACCAGTATTTCAATGGGAACTATGCTCCTCTCACTGACCACCAATGAAAGAGGTGCCCCTTCCAGAAGTGCAGCGGGGGCCGGATAAATGGCCTCGGGGGGCCGCATGCGGCCCGCGGGCCGTAGTTTGGGGACCCCTGGTTTAGAGCGAGGAGAGTACGCTCTTTTTGTGATTCATAACCATGAGGAGGAGCCCAGCGTGCCGGCCAGGAGCAGGTGGGTTGAGGTCTTGTTGGGGACGGTCTGTATCTGCTCCTCATCCCTGGCTGCGTCTCACACCCTGCAGGCCAACAACATTCATCTTTCGTCCCCCAAAGGAGCCAGTCCCCAGCTCAAGGTGTGGGGTGTGTTTCGGTTTCCCTCGGGACGCACCAACAGGAGAAAACAAGGAGCGGGTTCTCCATGACTAAGAAACAACTGCAAGATTCCGCCTTCACGGGACGTGGGCACAGGAGGGACACTGGGCTGGGCTGACTGGGGAGGGCACAGAAGCCCGTGTGAGTCTTCACCCTCACAGTAATCGAGGCGTGGTCACCCGAGGCCAGTGCCTGCAGGAGAGACTGCGACACCTGTTGTTTCCCGCCTGGCTTCCAGCCCCTTCTCCTGAAAACGCCCCTCCCCACGGATGCTGGGGACATCCACCCTCTCCCACGCCCTGAGACGCGGGTGCTGTCCTCACCACCAGGAGGAGAGTTGTCCAGGCAACGGGGCCTGTTCCTGTTGGCCACTACGTTTGCTTCTGCCGGGCACGTGCCCTAGACCAGAGCTGACGGAGCCTCCCCGGCGGCTGCTTTGCAGGTGTCGCTGTGAGCCAGGTGTCTCAGGGAGACTCTTCTTGGGGACTCTGGCTAGGGGTTCTAGCAACTGGGGTTAGGACCTGGTGGCTGTCACTTTGCCACTTAGGAAGATGGGGTTCTGAAATGAGGCCAGTTGGAGGGGAAGCAGCCCTGTAAGAGAGACAGCGACAGAGAGAAAGAGAGACAGAGTCAGTCCAGGTCCTGATGACCCGACGGACACCTGGATGAATTTAAAACATGTTTGCTTTTTCCTACTTTCCACTGTTTTTCGTTTTGTTTTGTTTTATTTTATTTTATCTTTTTCCTTAAATCCATCTGTGTTGGGCTTCTGATATTTACGACCAAAATAATTCCCAGCCGACGCAGGGCGCCCTCCACCCTGGGTGACCCTCTCTGGTTCCATTTTTGGTTTTTTTATCCCATTTACTGCATGTCTCACCTGGAGACCTCCCTGCACCTGAGAGATGTGGGACCCGACTGCAGAGGAAGGTGATAATGAGATTTCGGGGCCGGGAGAGAGGAGAGACGGAAACCCTGGCGGCTGAGTGGGCGTCAGAACAGGCTGCCACTTCTCTCTGAGACCACAGCGTCCCCGTGGCCTCATCACGTGGATGCCGAGCGAGAGGACAGGATTCCTCCCAAGGCTCCGCCGTGCACGCCCTCCCCTCAGACCGCCCCTCACAGACTGCTCCAGCGACGTCAGGGAGGAGGCTTAGAACAGTCTTTGACTCTGACACATGTGACGGGGAGCGGCCGCACAGGGACACCCGCTCCACCCCTCCTGCTGAGTGACCAGACCCTTCCAATGTTGCACGGACGTGTGTGGAAAGGTGCGAACCTAGTCTCCCGCCCACCAGTTCGTCCTAAAGGGAACAAGCTCGCCGTGGAGCCTGATTCCAAGGAGGAAGGGCTCCCCAGGCTGAGTTTCCCTGTGGGCGCTCCTGTGTAATGATGATGAAGACTGGCTGTGGGTGGGGGCAGCAAGGAGCAAAGGGGAGCGTAGGTAACAGGGGAGGGACCAGTTATGAAGGAGCTCCACCCAGCGGGGTCTTTGGCGTCCGAGTCAGTCGGCTCTGCAGAGGCTGCAGAGTGAGGGAGCCTTGGGGGTCATGGGCGGGGGCTCTGGACACCCAGACACAGGTCCTGGGACTCCCTGGCTCTGATCCCAGGCACACTACCCCAGGCTCCCCAATCCCAGGGTCCTGAGGGGAGTCACTCGCAGACAGAGAAGCTCAGACAGGGTGACACGGGGCCCTCAGGGCCTCGAGCCGCGCCTTGGTTCCCATTCAGCCGTGTCCCGCGATCAGACACCGTGCTTGTCCCACCTGGTGTACAAGCCAGGCTGGTCCTCACACGGGGGCTCACCCCACCCCAGACGGGCCATTCTCCTCCACGCTGCCCCCTGCGTCCGGGCACTCCACAAGCGTTTCAGTCGGGAAGGCGCCTCCTGCACGTTCCGGGTCGCAGTCGGTGGGCAGCCACCATGAGGCTCCCCGCTGCGTTCCGAGTCCGGGAAGCCAGGGTCCTGCCGGGTGGCCAGAGGGGAGTAAGCCAGATGCTCTTAGGTTCTCTGGAGCGCTTCCCCGAGCAGAGCAGGGCTGGAAGACCCTGCAGGGCGCTGAGGGTGGGCGTGGGGTGCTCGCGGAGCCTTCCTCACGCCAGCTGCCAGGAGAACGCGGCCTTCTCCTAATGACGGCCACACTCACTGCTCATTTCTCCTCAGACTGGGGGGTGCCTGGGCCCTCTGCCCCACGTCCCCCTGACCCATCTGCGGCCACTCTGCGTTCCGTCAGTGCCCATTGCTGCTGGTTGGCCATCACTCCCTTCTGGGTCCGCTGCAGAACCCCTCCCCCAACAAGCCGACGGCCAGGGAAGTGGTCTTGTGGATCCTGAACGCTGTGGAAAATAAATAAATCAGGACACTGGTTGTCTCTGGGGGAGGGGAGAGGATATCAACCGGGATGGGGCATGAGGGAACTCTCTGGGGTGATTGATGGGCATGTTCTTCACCCTGGGAGCAGATAAAGGCTCACAGGTGGGCGCCCCATGTAACCGCTGCTGTTGGAGCATCGCACTGCGTGTAAATTTAACCTCAAAAGAAAAAAAAAGGACCTACCTTAAAAAAAATAGTGCGTGAACTCAAGGGAGTCGTTTGCACGCTCAAGTGTTTCAGGATGAACTTCACCAGGACACTCGGAAATGCACCCCAAAATAAGGTTGGTCAACAGGTGGTAAGAGCATCCGTGGGCAGATGGGTATACGATGGTGTATAGTGAATGGTAGAGTCTCAGCAGGCGGGCGCGACACTGCCCCATCCTTTTAACATCTGTGTGCATCGGAAGTTTCCGTGATAAAATCTGGGGGCGCAGGGAAGGACACTCACGTCGGCCTGGCAGAGCTGTTGTGGGCGCCATGCTTCACGGTTGACCGGCAGCCGGGTCCTTCCAACGGTAAAGGCAGTTCTGTGGGAATGGGATTTGGACCTCGGAGTCTGGGTGAGCCGGATTGGAGCTATTCATGCAAAGCTTCCTGTCCGCGCCCCCAGCAGACACAAAAGGGGGAGCACTCGCTCCCCAGTAAGCGCAACCTCAAAGACCACAGTAAACCTGTAAGCTGGGTCCTGGGGATTAGGTTTCCCTGGAGAACATTGACATGCAGGTAGCAGAAGCCTTTCGCCCCCGGGGGGAAGGCATGGTTAAGCTCTGGCCTCGTCTCCGTTATGAGAGTCGACATCCTAACACGGCACCAGCAAATGCCTGCCGAAGGCTCCGAAGCCCGGTCCTGCCCTTTCCGGACCCCCGGTGGATCAAGCTTTGTGTTTTCCAGGCCGCCGGCTTATGTGTGCAGAAAATGAAATAATGTGATAGCGAGGAATGGAATGGCACTGACTTGGAGAGATCCCGGGCATGTACTCCAGGAGTCTTTTATTTTGGTCCAGACTCACTTTGTAATTAAACCGCGCCTGTTGCCCATGAGAGCTCAGACAGGAAGGAAGAGGGAGGGAGGAAAGGCCCACTGGGGTCCGTGTTTGCAGGCTTCGGGCCGTCCCCTGGGTGGTCTCGTACCCTGCCGTTCCCGCATGGTGGCGGGGCGCCCTGGCCTTGGGGAAATAGAGGTGTTGCCATTCCGAAGGGCACACGTCCCTGGGTGGACAGGGCTGGACCTAAGGCATCGTGTTGAGTCATTGCTGGTACGCCAGCTCCTCTTTTTGGCGGAATTAAAAGCATACATCATTATGTTTTAATTATGCAAATGTTACGCAGCAATACCTTGTATAAAACTTTCCTTTTTTTTTTTTTTTGAAACATTACGTATAAAAGTAGTATCTCTTCTCATCTGCAGCTTCCATCTAGATCCCTGGCCTCAGTTCCTCAAAGTGACCATTGGGTATATGTGTGTGTGTGTGTGTGTGTGTGTGTGTGTGTGTGTGTCACACGCTTGTGAAGCCAGAACCTAGAGGCAGAAGATACCCTGGTTTGAAATCCAGCTTAAATATTTATAAAGCCCTGTGACCCTGAGCCACTGACCCGACCTCCTGGGCCTCAAAGAATAATTGAGGCGATAATTACGGAGATTTTCACCCTGTATCCTGTGGGATTCCTTCCACCTACCCTGCCGCTCTGTGTGTGTTGTGTGCACACATTTACAGGACTCAGACGTGTGCTTGGCACGTAGGGGGCAGGCGGAAGCGTTACCTGTGATTCTACATTGTGTACCTGCCATACCGAAATCGCTGCAATGCCAGGATTGTTTTAACGTGACGCGGTGTTTTGCATCACCGTCTGTGACTGGGGCTTTCTCCGCACCAGTCCTGGAGGACATTCCCCAGCGGCACGCATCCTGGTCTCTGCTTCATGGTGGCAGGGAATCCATGGTGTAGACACACGCCCGTCATTCAGCCATTTTCCTATGGAGAGTGTGACTGGGTTTTATCATCCAACCTGCGAACATCTCAGAGCGAAAGGATGTCCTACTAGTAATAATAACTCCGAGACTGCTGTCCCGGGAGGACCGCAGATGTGACCCCAGCTGTTCCTCTCCCCATCAATGTGGCATTGAACACCACACACGCATACGTGGGTCCTTGTGCCCATGTGTGTCCCTGCACGAAATCTGTGAGCTCCGGCGTCAGAGGTAAACTGGTTTTCTCTTAAACAGACACTGCTCGGTGGTTGTTGATCCCACCTCTCAACTCCTGTATCACGGGGATGGGCGTCCCTGTATCTTACACCTTCAACAACCCTCGCTTTCCGTTTGTCCTTGTTTGAAGGGTGGAGATGGTACCCCGTGTTGGTTCTGATGTCATTTCCCTACACTGGTTAGCATAGCAACCTTTTCTTTCCCCACAATTATGTGAGGCAGTCCCATTTGACCCAGTTAAACCCCTTGCCTAAGGTCCTCCAGCTCAGCTGTGTGCTACACTGTTGCATGGCTCCACCCTCAAGGTAAAGATTGCTACAGGAATAATCCATTTGAGACTGTGTTTTCATTAACCTAACCTAAACAATAATTTGTGAATTAGGAGAACACAAACCTATTCACTTAAATTCTGTGACGTATCAGGTTAGACCACGACCTTCTGAGGCAGGTTTTGGGGTAGATGGGTTTCTCCTCTCATTTTCTTTTCTTTTCCTCCCTTTCTTCCTCCCTTTCTTCCCTCCTTCCCTCCTTCCTTCCCTCCCTCCCTCTCTCCCTCTCTTTCTTCCTTCTTTATTTCATTCTTTCCTTCCTTTCTTTTTTTTTTTTCTTTTTCTTTTTTTTAATTTTCTGAAGCTGGAAACGGGGAGAGACAGTCAGACAGACTCCCGCATGCGCCCGACCGGGATCCACCAGGCACGCCCACCAGGGGCGACGCTCTGACCACCAGGGGGCGATGCTCTGCCCCTCCGGGGCGTCGCTCTGCTGCGACCAGAGCCACTCTAGCGCCTGGGGCAGAGGCCAAGGAGCCATCCCCAGCGCCCGGGGCCATCTTTGCTCCAATGGAGCCTTGGCTGCGGGAGGGGAAGAGAGAGACAGAGAGGAAGGAGGGGGTGGGGGTGGAGAAGCAAATGGGCGCTTCTCCTGTGTGCCCTGGCCGGGAATCGAACCCGCATCCCCCACATGCCAGGCCGACGCTCTACCGCTGAGCCAACCGGCCAGGGCCTTCCTTCCTTTCTTACAGAAAGGCACATGTGGGAACATCCCCAGTAGGGAATATGTCAGCTCTCTATAAACCTGTGGGCTTAGCCGGTCAACATAGCTGTCCCCTCACCCCAAGGGGACGGGCTGTTGGTCACAGCTTCCAGCGAAACCTTCCTTCTCCTTCCTTCCTTCCTTCTCCTCCTTCTCTGTCCAGAGGACCCGGTGAATATGGGGCCATCCTTCCTTGCAGAGCAGGGTTTAAGTCTGTCCTTCCCTTCTATTTGTCCACGGGAGCAATGGCTGTCGCCTTACTGGCAAGGAGCCCCCAGGATAATCGGCGAGGCAGACACTTGAGGGAATGGATTCGATGCCCAGTAGCCATCGTCTCTTCCTCATGGCCGATGGCCGTCTGAGGCGGTGTGGATGGCAGGGGATCTCTGGAGGATGAATCCCGGTTAGTCTAATTCCAGGCTTCTTTGGCTTCTGGTCCTTCTCCCAATTCCCCTTCCAGCCAGGGCGCCCCGTGAGCTGTCAGGGGAGGTCTTCTGGTGTGTTTCAAGGGACAGACTCCTTTGGAGGGAAAGCCTCTTGCCACTGTGCACAGTCCTAACTTCTTTTCCGGCTTGTGATAGTAGCCAAGGACCACGATGCTGAGACCTATGGCAACTGTCTTGAAAACAAGGAGAGAAAACCCAAGGGTATCGTGGAGACATCCTCCCCGTAGCAGCCAGCCTGCCCGCATCTTGTTCTTTGAGACACTTGCGTGGTTTGCTTTCTTAAGTAGTTCTTACACCAGCTCTTTGTAGCCCAAAGCATTCCTCACCCAGGGACTCCGGTCTGCTCCCTGTCGGTGAGGGTCGACAGGTGACCCAAAGTTTGCCCGTGTCTTCCCAAGATGAGTAACTTCTTTCAGTGCAAGAACGAAGGAGGTGGAATTAAGGACAAAGGACAGATGAGTTCCTGGGGCACCAGAGGGTCGAGAGAGGGGTGCCACGAAGGGCTGCCCCCCACCCCCGAGGGCCTGGTGCTGTCCTCTCACCCTCAGCTGCTCATTAGGAAGGAGTTTTCCCTTCCTCGCTGGGAAAGGAGAGCGCCTGAGTCTCGGGGCTCCTTCAGGGACCGGTTAGGAGGTCCGCGTCAGGAAATATCGATGGGCCAGCCACTGAGAAGGCTTCTTCCTCCTCCTGGGGCTCCCCCTGGGCCGGCCATCGCGTCTGCCCAGGAAGGCGCGGATCCCCGCAAAGGGGTTACTGCAGGAGCCATCACGGACCTGATGGACTGGCCCTTTTGCCCTTTCTGGGTTTTATTATCGATATATTCTTTATACTGGTGGTTCTTGACTGCAGAGTGGTCTGGTTGCCTGTGAAGTGAGGGTGACGTGTGTGTGTGTGTGTGTGTGTGTGTATGACCCCCAAAGGGTTTTCTTACCCTAGTGGGGAAGCGTGGCTTCAATATATTGAAGCCAAGCCCAGACTGGTGGACCGACCCCGGAGTCGGACCACGCGGATCAAACGCTGGCTCCGCGGCTGAGCCCCCAAGTGACCCTGAACGAGTTTCTCTGCCTTCCCGAGTCTCCGCTTTGACACTTGTTCAGGAAAGGAGCAGATTATCGGACCTACTCCGTGGAATTGTCAGAAGGGTTTATTTTTTTGTTTCTTTTTTTTTTTTTTCTAAGTTGTACTTAAGAGCTATTTTAGGTGTACAGCCACATGAGAGGGGAGCACAGCCATGCCCCCCCCACGTACCCTGTCCTCAGACATGCACAGCCTCCCCACTCTGTCAACCTCCCCCGGAGTCTGTAGCCGGATGTCAGGATCCAGTCTGTGCTGGACTCGCTGTGGGTCTGGGCAAAAGTATGATGTCACCTGCCCATCCGTGCTGTGTCACACAGAGGATTCTCACTGCCCGGAACGCCGTCTATGCTCTGCAGATGCACCCCATCCCCCAACCTCCCCGTCCCCCGGCAACCCCTCATCTTTGTCTCCAAGGTTCTGCCTTTTCCAGGATGTCATAGAGTTGGAAGCCTACAGCGTGTGGCCTTTTCACATTGGCGTCTTTCCCTTGTTAACATGCACTTAAGGTTCATCCACATCTTTTTGTGGATTGATGGCTTTTTTTTTTTTGCACTGAGTAGTATTCCGTTGTCAGACAGACCACAGTTTATTCATCCATCACCTGCCAAAGGATGTCCGGGTGGCTTCCAAGTCTTGTTTAACGGCGGATAAACATCCACACGCAGGTCTGTGGGTGGACATTGGTTTTCAACACCTCTGGGTCAATACCAAGGAGCACGATGGCCGGGTCACCGGGTAGGTCTGCGTTTGGCATTGCAGGCGAGCACCCACTGGTCTCCCTACAGTGGCTGAACCTACCTGCTTCCCACCAGCAAGGAAGGAGCGTTCCCCCTGCTCCACATCCTCGCCCGTGCTGGGGTCACGCGGCCCGGCCTGCAAGGTACGCTGTGATAGCTCGTCGTCCTCTTAATTCGTGTTTCTCTGACGGGACCCTGGAAACACTTCGCCAGAGCCTGACCAGAACGGGAAATGTTTGTGTGTTGGCTGGGTGTTGCTTTTGGACATTCTCGTGAGCAGAGCACAGCACACCTCCGAAGACTCTCGTAAATAAGGATGCAAGGGGGAAAAAATGCTTTTGTTGCCTTGTTAGCGGGTGTCCAGACACAGCCCGGTGAGTCTCGCCTCAGGAAACCGCTGCCACCCTGCGCCGCGGCCCCTGTGGACAATCGTGCCCGGGCCGCCACCTCGACGCCCCTCCTGGTGATTCATGCTCCCGTACCTAAGTGCGCGCCGTGCCAGCACACTCTCTGGGACGGACAAGGTGTGTGTGTGCAGACTCCTCGCCGTCTGCACGGGTGGGGTCACCGCAGGACCATCTCAGAGCCACAGAGCGTTCGGGGAGCAACATGGCTCACCAACACCGACTTCCGCTCACATAGCATTCCCCCATGTAGGGTCGGTCTACTAAGTTCCCTTCTCACAGAAACATGAGGACACTGGTCATGTTGGATGGGGACCCTCCCTCACAGCCTCGCTTTAACCTGATGGCCCATGTAAAGACCGTATGTCCGTGGAAGGTCACATTCTGAGACCCTGGGGGTTAGGAGCGCAACATGTGAGTGTGGCGGGAAGTATAGTTCATCCCGGATGGGCAGCTAATTTTATGTATGTGTATATATATATATTTTTTTCTTTTTCTTTTGTGTATATTCTGAGGGTCAGACTCGGCCTTTCCCAGACCAGAGGCCAGGCAGTGGGTGTCACATCCCTCCCGCATCCCTCCTCAGGGCACCTGGATGCTTATATAGTCCAGCAAGAACCAGAAGCTCGCTGGCTTTGAGAAGAGAGCACGCCACCTGGGGATGACAGCTGACCCGGGGACAGATGGCCTGGCGGCTGGCGATCAGGCACCCTGTGCTCCAAATTTGTAGCGAGCATTGATTTTCCTTAAGGAGCATTTAATCATGCCCGCGTTATACCTGAGTCAAGCACAGCTTGAAAAGGGTAAGGGCGAGGATAGCTGGGGGTTTTAACCCCTGAACAACTGAATAGCAGTCTCAATGATACGTGTCCTGTGTAGAGGCATGTGCCCGCTCAGGTGCACCCCCCAGGACTGGGCTGGAGGCGCCCGAGGCTGGCCGACAAGTGGGTCCTGTGTTGACACAGCCCAGCATCCAGCACAGTGGCTGCCGGGGATGGTGGGTGCCCAGCGTCCACCTGGTTAATACAAATGACAGTGTCCACCATCGTCACCCCAAGAACCAGCCACAGCAGTCCCGCAAATGAGGGGGCACTGGACTGAGACCGTGCCCCCTCACCCCCACTGACTGATGATGAACAAGAGCTGAGGTCAAATGAGGGGCTTACCCAAGGTCACAGAGCTCATCACCGGCCTGCCACATCGCCAGCCAGCACCCTGAAGGCTCATCCTCTCTCTTTGCATAACTTCTCTTCCTGGAACCCACATTCTGGGAACACCCCTAGACCTTCTCCAGGAAGACACCCCGTTAGCAATGCCAGCCTTTGAAAACCTACGCCTTTTTTTCACGGCTCACTGTCCTGTCTGTCTGCACAGCGGATGCCAGCCACTGCCCCCGCCACCGAGAGCCCACGTGTTGGTGTGAGTGATTGACTGGAAGGGACAACCTGCCCCGCTGGTGGAAGCTGGACTCTCTCTCGAGTCCAAACGCAGCAGAACCCAGCTTCAAGCCGGGTCCTAGTCACGAGCTTTAATTACGGGCAGTGCGGGTTGAAGGTGTCCATACGGTGAGACCCCTGCAGGTTAGGGCAGATGGAGGGTTCCCCTGTCTCCTTGTGGGCAAGAGGCAAGTGTATTTAGCAAATCATTGTAACGTAAGCCTTGGAGGATGGGTACAAAGGACATGTGCCTGCTGCCACTGACCCACCCCTGTTGTGCTGGGGGAACCTACTGAATGCCCCACATTTTTATTTTTTTATTTTTCTGAAGAGAGAAGTGGAGAGGCAGTCAGACAGACTTCCACTGGATCCACCTGGCATGCCCACCAGGGGGCGATGCTTTGCCCATCTGGGGCGTTGCTTCGTTGCAGCTGGAGCCATTCTAGTACCTGAGGCAGAGGCCATGGAGCCATCCTCAGTGCCCGGGCAAACTTTGCTACAATGGAGCCTTGGCTGTGGGAGGGGAAGAGAGAGATAGAGAGAAAGGAGAGGGGGAAGGGTGGAGAAGCAGACGGGCGCTTCTCCTGTGTGCCCTGGCTGAGAATCTGAGTGCCCCACTTTTGAAAGGCGGACATGTGGTCACCACTTCCCACGTCCTTGGTTCCCTCTGGGGATGGCTGGCTGATAGTGTTGGCTCAGCTCTGTGTGGCCTTTTAACTACTCACGGGATTTACCTCCTCCACTCTGGAATGGTAGCAGTGCAGGGGTGTGAGTGTGAGCGGGTGTGTGTGTGTGTGTGTGTGTGTGATGTCCTATCCGTGGTCGGCAAACTCATTAGTCAACATAGCCAAATATCAACAGTACAACGATTGAAATTTCTTTTGAGAGCCAAATTTTTTAAACTTAAACTATGTAGGTAGGTACATTCCTTATTGAGGTAGCACCCACACGTGGTATTTTGTGGAAGAGCCACACACAAGGGGCCAAAGAGCCACATGTGGCTTGCGAGCTGCAGTTTGCCGACCAGGGTCCTAACTGGTACCTTCCTAAGCTAGCGCTTGGCGTGTAATTTAAGGTCTCACACAGTTCTGCAGGGTGTTCATTGACAAATATATACCTAAAGTCTCAAAGTGACCATACGACAGCGAGAGGGCACAGGGCAGGGGTGGTCGGGGCTGAGTGTCGGGCAGAGCATGGGCGTGACCCTTCAGGGTAACAGAGGCGTTGTCAGTGTGGTGATGGAAGTGGTTCCATATTCTGACCATGGATGATGGTGCCTCCAGTCTACACATGTGATAGAAGTCCAATAGAACTACAGAGAGAAAGAGAGAGAGAGAACGTGCATGTGAAAACAGGTGAAATCTAGGTAAGGTTTGTGCCCAAGGTCACAGCATTGTGTCCAATGCCAATGCCCCGATTTTGACCACGTTCTATTTGTGAGTGTGTAAGATCTGTCACTGGGGGAGCATGGGGGAGGGGAATGAGAATGCTACATATGTATTGATATATACACATTTTTTTTGCAACGTCTTATTCATCTTAAACTATTGAGCTATTTTAAAATTAGTTGTTTGTTTTGTTTTAAACACTGCAGCTCTGTTCCCTTCCTCTGCCTTTCCTACCCATGCAGAGTCAGAATTGTCACCTTTTCTGCTGTCATATCCGTCACGCTAAGTGACACAGTGAGGCTGAGACAAGGCCTCCTTTTTTTTTTTTTTTTTTTTTTTTGGCCATAACTATAAATTTCCCACCAGGAAGGACAAGGATATAAAACATCTCTCCCTCTGTCCCACCCCCCCGGCCCCCACGTGCCTTTCCTCTGTCTCCCATCCTCCCAACATGATGATCCTATCTCGTCTCCATTACCTTCCGGCGAGTAAAACGTTGCAGGCCTGTGCACCAGTCGTGGTACGGCCAAGAGTATTCCGTGATGACTCCCTTCCCTTTCCTGCATCATGGTCTCTCGTCATTGTCAGAACCAAAAACTGACTGGGGTTATTCTTTCTTTCTTCATTTCTGCGTGTAGTTCGCGCTTACGTGTTCCCACACTCTTCGCTGATTATCTACATCTCCTCTCAAAACGTTCATTCACATCGAAGTGACTGGGGAATCTCCGGTTTCCTCAGACGCCCGTGGCAAAGGGCATTCTCGGTGCTGGTGGTCCGCAGTCATCCTGGGTTTCCCGCCCTCCCCATCGGCCGTCTCGTCGCCGTGAGCCTGCCGTCCTTCTCTGTTTTGTGGGTGACCTTGTCTCTCATGCCTCATGGCTTCTTTCTAGGTTTTCTCCTTGTAAGGTGGGTGGCCGTGGCCGTGGCCGGGCCAGTTCCCGTTGGATTCGGGCAAACAGTAAAGGAAACGTGGAGCTGGAGAATGGTGGGCCATTCTGTTATTAGAGTCTTGCAATGGCAGACGAGCAAACAGGCAGGAAAAACCGCTTGCCTCTCTCTCTCAGAACTCACAAGCAAACAGGCTCGCAGTGGGTGGTAGGGGAGGGCCCTTTCCCTTCAAACAATAGCAGAAAATGGCCCCTCCCAATGGCAGCAAGCAATCCACAATCTACAGTCGGCATTCCTGAGGGCGATCACCTGCAGCCTTACATAGACTGTACACACAGGTGCTGCCCCGCGCTCATGCACCAATCAGGCAAAGTACCAGCGAGCAAGCCTAACACATTGTTTTCCCAACACTCCCTCGTTTGACCAGGCACGTCTTCCGGTAGCTTCCTGAGCAAGGCTGTAGGAGGTGCATGTTAGGAGAGCTTGCGTACCTCTTCATAATTAGGCTTGGAGACCGTTTCCCCTTTGAGCTCTGCAGACATTTTTCATTGTCTGCTGGTCCCCCGAGTGGCCGCTGTGACTTCTGGGTCCGTTCTGACCCCTGGTCCTTTCTCCTACATAGCAGTCACGTCCTCCATGGCCCCAGGGTCCAGCCACGCCTTGGTGAGGATTGGTACCCTGTGTCCGTCTGGGTCCCTGGATATATAAACGTAAAGAAACGAACAAGAAGCCAACAGGCGCAGCTGCAGGGGTGCGGGCGCACCTGGCAAGGCCAGCCACTAACCCTGTGCTCTCTCTCGCCTGTCTCCCTCCTGCAGAGCAAAGGTGAAGAAGGGTGTCAACATCTTGAGTGCCCGCGCCAGCGAGCCTCGGCAGTGGGACGTCAAGCAGGAGCTGGGGAACGGCGGGAAACACGCCACCACCACTGTGGTGTGCCAGCGCCTGGGTCCGGGCGCTCGCAACAGGTAAGCGCCAGCTCCCTCTGCGGGCGTCTGGCTGGGGTCCCTCACGCCCAGGCTCCACCCACAAGGCTTGAGGAACACTCACTGACGCTGTCACTTAGCGGAGCTGCCGAGCCCTCGGCCCTTGCGTCCAGGACAGCAGCATGGTCATGTCGTCCCAGCCGGAGAGCAGGGTGCAATTCTGAATGAAGGTCTGTTGTCTGCGCCTTGGGGCCCAGACAAGTTAGCAAGGTTGTGCTCTGCTGGGCCGCGGCTTACGTGGCCGCTTCACCTACACGCGTGTCCTGGGGCCGTGTTATTCCCCTGGGGCCCTACCTCAGTGACCAGAGGCAGCTTGCTTACCAATGTGCACAGGGCTGGACTCGGTCCTCAGTGGGGCGGGGTTTAGAGACAGGAGGTGACAATTGGTGGCAGTAATGAGCAAGGACCTGCCATCGGAGAGTCGCTCCAGACATCTGGACTTTAAAATGATGGCTTTGCGCTGGCCGGATAGCTCGTTTGGTTGGAGCATCATCCGGAAGCGCAGAGGTTAGAGGTTCAGTCCCCAGTCAGGGCACATACAGGAGCAGATCGGTGTTCCTGTCTCTCTCTTTCCCTCTCTCTTTCTCTCTCTCTCTCCCTCTCTCTCTCTCTCCCTCTCTCTCTCTCTCCCCCTTCCTCTCTCTCTACGGTCAATAAGGGAAGCATTTAAAAAATTAATAAAATTTTTAAAAATGATTGCTTCCTGTGTATAACAGCAACGGCATGCCCATGTTAGAATATTAGGGAAACAGTTGCACAGGGCACGTATGATAATGAACTGTAGTAATCTCGCTGCCACTCGAGGGTCAGCCACTGCTGACACGTGGGGTCATTCTCTCCCCGTCTTTTATCCATAGATGTCGTCTGTATCTAGAGAATGTGGATTTGTTTATTTTGCAAATTTGGTATCATACTCCATTTAGAGATTTTAAAATTCTCCTGCATATATTTGGCTTCTGTGGAAAATATCTTCTCCTGACATTTTGATATTCCCCCCAAAAAATGTTGGTGGCTGTATACTATTTGATCCTTTAGGTTTCCCCTTAAATAGTCCCAGAGAGGCTGTCTGTGACCCCTGACACTGATCGCTTTGTCTCACTTTCTCTCTAGAACTCACCCATGCAGAATGACCTTGTCTGCTTTCTCTCTGTCTCTCCCCCACAAGAACCTGGGCTCTGTGAGGGAAGGCAGGGCTGTGCCCACCTCTTCATCCTGCATTCTTTCATAGACCCGTTCCTGGCATAGGGCGGGGGCTGGAATACTTGCAGAGTGAATAGGCAACTACATAGCATGCTGGGTGGCGTTCTGTCTGCGGTTTACAGGGGAAGGGTCAGCACCAGGGGGCCTGTGCCCAGGGTCTGAGGGGTGGTTACCGCGTGACCAAGTCAATGGATGGTGCTGGTTCAGATGCACCAAGTGGAGTGTGGTGCCCACCGGGCAGGTGAAGGAGGGAGCTTGGAGGGTCTGCATGTGCCAGGACACAGGTGTCCCGGGAGCCGAGGCCAGAGCCCCGGGATTTGGACAGGCCGTGCAAATGGAAAACAACCCCCCCCTTCCCCTGGCTGCTTCCCCACACAGCTGCCCTCCCCCCAATTTCCTTTGCTGCATAGCTGTGACACGTTGTCCCCCACTATGGGATTCATCTGTGCCAGGGAGGGTGGCACTACACCCTGCTGGACTCACAGACATTTTCTTACGAGGCCGTCCCAGTTGGTAAGGACTCCACCCCTTTGCCCGCGCCCAGAACCTGGGAGTCACAAACACATGCCCTCTAGTCCAGCCTGCAGTCTCATGCTGCCACCTGGGACTCAGAGACCTGCAGGGAGCCAGGAGGCTTTCCCCAAAAACAGCTTGGGAGCTAAGGAGCCTTGGGCTGTTGTGTTCTGTGCACCTATTAACCCCCCCCCCCCCGGGAGGAGCCCTCCCACGACCTAAGTCTGATCGGAGCACCTCAGAGTGAGAACCAGCATCCCTGTGTTTGTGCTCAGGAATCAGGACTATGTTCCAGTGCTAACTTGGTAAAGCCACCCTTAGGGCTTGTAAGACTGGTATGGACGCCAGCCTCGCACCGTCATCCACAGTCCCTTTAAAACAATGGAAAATGATGAAGTAAATTCATCGAGAAGTATTCGTGGCAACACCAGCAACTGCCCTGACAGCAGGTGTGGCACTGGGAACTCACCGGGAGGGGGCGCGTCACTTAGGATGTGGTTTGCAACCTGTCACTCATCAGAAGCCCAGGTTCCTTCTCTTTTTTTGCTCTGACTGCCAGAGGGCTGCCCCTGTTCCTGTGACCCGAGATGGGCACAACTGCTCAGCAGCCCCAGTGGCGGGCAGATAGATGGGGGCAGGGAGGCGAGGGCCGTGGGGGCCAGGCCACGGAGAAGTGTCTTTGTCTTTCAATGAGAAACCTTGGAAATATTTCAGGCAGGATGGTGGCACCCTCCTATTTGTGTAAACAAAATTTCTGGTGACTGTGTTAAACACAGATGGGGAGGCTAGTGTCCAACCAGATACTGGGAGCAAGTTAGACTAACGCCATAGCCTGGAATGAGGGTGGCGGGTCCCAGGTACCTGCCACCACTCTTCTTCCACGGGCCTCCACAAGACCGGAGACCTTGCCGCCTCCCTGCTTGAATACCCTCCACTCTGCCTGGCACCAAGCATTGTGAAGATGGCCACACTCCCTCACTTAGCAACATGCTGAAGGGTTTTGTTCGGGAGGAAACACAGTTACCCTTATTAGGAAATGTAAAAAAAAAAAAAGAGAGAGAGAGAGAGTTTGGAAAAGAGGCAGCCTCTTAGCACAGAGAGATTATTCTAATAACTTTAAATGAGTCCTCTGACCCTCACTTAGTGCTGCTCTCCAAGACATGGTGACAGGTGACTCCGTGGGCTGTCCTCCGTGCCTTTCCCGGGTAACCTAATAACGTTTTCCTTTCCATTTTCCACATCACATTAATTCTTCATAAGTGGCCCTTATTATTCCTAACTTGTCCCAGCTCAAGCGCAGTATTTTTCTCACCAGTGGTGTGTAAACCAGGCCAGCTAAATGGAAGGGACGTGCCATCCATCACGCCGGTAATGTTCCACCTTGGGGAGGAAGCGCGGACGCTGACGCCAGGCAGGAAGGCGCGGCCCCCTCATCCTTCTTGGGCTCCCACTCCCGCCTTCCTGCACAGGGGGGCAGACAAACGCAGTCAGTCTCTGGGGACCACAGTGGTCGCCAGGCAGGTGTGCACTGCCTTGGACAGGAGGGTCAGCTGCTATGACAGAGACCCCCCCCCCGTGCTCCCACCACCATAGTCACTGATTCAGCAAGAAGGGTGTTGATTTCTGTTTAGTTTAATGTCTGAGTCCATGAGACAGACTCACCGTGCAGAGGCAGGGGGCTCGGATGCCCTTCAATTTGTCATCCACCACCCAAAGGTGCTGCTGTGGTCAACGCAGGCCAAGATGGCTTTTCACCAGCATAAATTCCAGCCTGTAAAGAGGGACCAGGGGCACACGGAGAGTGGCCTCTGCGGTTCTAAGGCAGGGCCTGCAGGTTGCACGTGTCCCTCCGACTCCCATCCCATAGACAGGACGTGCACCCCCACGGCCACACCGAGCTGCAAGGGAAGCTGGGCAGTGTCATCTTCCAGCCTGATTCGTCGGGTCCCAATCTGGAAGGCCGTCACCGAAGACAGGGACAGCGTGTACTCTCTGACACGTGTAAGAATTTGAAAGTGTCAGAGCACAAAGGGGACAGGAACACCAACCGAAGGGGAGGAGCCAGGAGACCAGGAGTGGGGAGGCTCTGATGTGGAAGAATAATTCAGTCATCAGATGTCACAGTCTGAGTCTTGAAGGTCTCTGGAGCCCAGTCTGGTGGGACTTTCCCCTGGCAGGGAGGAGAGGGCTCCAGGGAAGAGGGCAGAACCCGGAGGGGTTTTTTAAAATGTTTCAAACACATGAGCAGGAACCAAGAGGGCACAGGCTGGCTGGCCAGCATGACGGGGAGGGCTGAAGATTTAAGGTCACCATTGCCCTGGGGCAAGACCTTTCCTTGGCTCCCTGCAGTAATGGCAGTAATGATACGGTCGTCAGATACCCGACCTTGTAGAGCAGCTGCCCTGCGGCGGGCACCGAGCCGTGTGCTGTTTTCAGAGCAAGGCTGTGCCGGGTCCCTGGCTCTGTCTCACCTTAAAAAATTACTTTTCGGGCCTCTGATTTCTCGTCTGTGAATTGGGGATGTGGTGGGACTGTGGTCGGGAATGAACAGCAATTTAATTGTAGCCATGCTGGCACTGTCGTGATTACTTTGTGCAATGTTACACTAGACAATTGTTGCCCTCAGTGATACTGTATCATGCTTATTATTTCCAGCAGCCTTGCTAAGGAGTTGGTAAGGAAGGCGCCAGGCAAGACTGCAGTTCTCCTGAGCCCACCGAGAGGCCAGCCTCCTGCCCAGCAGTGCCCTATGGCCCCCCTCCCCAAAACTGGCGGCTGTCCTATTCCAACTTCGCTCTGCTGACCTCTGGTTCCCGTAATCTGGGTATTATTAGTCCCATTCATAGAAGAACTAGGTTACACATAACAAAGTGGTTGAGGGAGAAGAAGGACCTGCCATTTGAAATCAACTCTGTTACTTATGTGCTGTGCAACATTGGGGAAGATACTTAACTTCTCTGAGCCCCCATTGCCTTATCTCTAAAATGAAGGTTGTATTTCCCATCTCATGAGATTTGCCCTCAAGAGCAAACGAGTCCTCGTGCATAGCTGGTGCTGGCCCTCCACGGGAGTGGTGTTTCTAGGGAAGCCAAAGGGGTGCACGTCGGTTCCTAAAGCACGCAGATCAAGAGGCAGCACGTTCCCTGGTGGAGGAGGGAGGATTGTGGGAGGCGCCGCTGGGAGGAAAAACAAAATGCACCGTTTCCCTTTTCCGTTCATACCACCAGCTTTTCTTGTGCTGACAACACCAGGACAGAGCTCGTGGAGAAGGAAGGGGTCACACGGCCCGACAGGTAATTGCCGACATCAGGACAGTCGGCAAACATCTGTTGAGGACGATAAGATTCAAGGGACTCCATTTTCTTTCTTTCTTCCCTCCCCGCCCCCCAATGAAAACTTAGTTGCGCCGGGCTGGGATTAATTTTTCATTGTCTCCCATTCAACAAGGATTGCTTACACGGCGGCCTCAAACAGAACCTTGACTGCGTGGCGTCTTGTGCCAAGTTCGTGAAAGACAGAAAGAGAGAGAGAATGTGAACTAAAATTGGAGACTGGCACCAGAGGCCCCGCTGCCCGGTTTCTGCCCTCCGAGCCCCCCCAGGGTTCTTCCGTTCTTAGCCACGTTCTCCTCTGACCCGTTTCTGTGTCCTGGGAGCACGCTGTTAACATGAGACCAGGAATGGGGGGATGGTGAAGAACCAACTCTGGCCAGGTCAGGAATATGAAAAAAAACCTCATCAGCTGGTGTGAATGCGGCTGGGGGTGACTCTCTCCCCCGTAAAGCCACTTAGCACTGAAGAGGAGTGGGAAGGGAAAAGAAAGAAAATGTGAGGACAGACAGATGGACACACATGCACACAGCACAGCCGCCGCATTGAGAAAAGACACAGGCGTGTTTGGATGTTCTGCCGGGCTACCGCCGTTCGGGCTGGGGTGCGGCTGCACAGGGCCATCGAGGACCCCGTCTCCTTCCTTCCTGTTCTGCAGTCTTTGGCATGCGGTCCCCTTCCTCACACCCTCAAGAGTGCAGCCATGCGTCTGGGTACCCTCCTTGTGCTCCAGGTAGCACAAACGGGGGAAGGCGTGCGGCCAATGCAATAGGTAAAGGCCGGCCAGGTCTGTCTCTTTTGGTCAGAAAAGCAATCACCTCCTTGTGAGCTGTGACATAGAGGACAGACACTTAAGGAAGTTCCTATCTCGCATAGCCCTCCCTTTTGTCACACACACTTCCTTACCTCGTCCTTTTCTTCGAGGGTGCACAGCTCTGTATGTCAGAAGGTAGTGTTATTATCTATGGAGTGATAATGTTGACCAGCTTCTACATTTCTTTTTAGGTGAGAGGAGGGGAGATAGTGAGGCAGATTCCCATGTGCGCCCTGACCAAGGTCCATCCGGCAACCCCATCTGGGCCGATGCTCCAGTACCAAGCTATTTTTAGCACCTGAGGCTGATGTACTCAGACCAACTGTGCTATCCTCAGCACCTGGGGCCACACTTGAACCAATTGAGCCACTGGCTGCGGGAGGGGAAAAGAGAGACAGAGGAAGGAGAGGGGTAGGGTTGGAGAAGCAGATGGGTGCTTCTCCTGTGTGCCCTGACTGGGAATCAAACCCAAGACTTCCACACACCAGGCCAATGCTCTATCCACTGAGCCTCTGGCCAGGGCCGTCCAGCTTCTACTTTGTAACAGGATAATTTTCCAAAACAATAGAAAGAACAAATTCATGACTTTCTTACAAATATGAAAGGAACGTGCATCAGAAATGTCAGTCCCCCGATGATTAATGAGGGAACCTGAAAAGCGTTACAACCACACCGTTCCAAGGAGCGTTTAGAAAGCAGAGACGTATGTAGGCCATGAAATAAATGTACACGTAGGTGAAAAACTTCTTCCACTTGGACGAGGAGAGAAATCAATTGTCCCTGTGCTGGGCATAATTTATTTGCATCAAGAAATATGTACATGGCTACCATTGATCTACAACTTACTGAGTTGTAAAACAAGTTAAACATGATGAGAACACGACCCCCACAGAATCAGACAATAGGAACAATGCATTCTTTTTTTTCCCTTTTTCTTTTTTTTTTGGGGGGGGGGTTCTTTTAACTTTTTTCTTTTATTTTTTTCTGTCCTTTTTATTTCTTCTCTTTTAAACTTTTTTTTTTTTTGTATTTTTCTGATGCTGGAAACGGGGAGAGACAATGAGACAGACTCGCACATGCGCCCGACCGGGATCCACCCGGCACGCCCACCAGGGGCGACACTCTGCCCACCAGGGGGCGATGCTCTGCCCCTCCGGGGCGTCGCTCTGCCGAGACCAGAGCCACTCTAGCGCCTGGGGCAGAGGCCAAGGAGCCATCCCATCCCCAGCGCCCGGGCCATCTTTGCTCCAATGGAGCCTTGGCTGCGGGAGGGGAAGAGAGAGACAGAGAGGAAGGAGGGGGGGTGGAGAAGCAAATGGGCGCTTCTCCTATGTGCCCTGGCCGGGAATCAAACCCAGGTCCCCCGCACGCCAGGCCGCCGCTCTACCGCTGAGCCAACCGGCCAGGGCCATCTTTTAAACTTTTTTGTTATTTTTTTTTCTGTTATTTTTCTTTCAGAAGGAGATGCTCTAAACATGCTTTTTTTTTTTTTCATTGAAGACACTCAGTAGCCCTATGGTCTGTTTGTCTTTGCAAGAGTTCCCTACACTATGTGGCCACCAAATTACCAGAGGCTGAAACCTACCATTCCTGATGTCACACGGCCCTGCGATGTCATTCAGGGTTGGGACTTACCCTGCAGAATCAGCCATGTCTCTGTGTTGGAGAGGGTGAGGTCAGAGCCCTCTCTCCTGATGTCCCTGAAATGGCTCAGAGCAAACAGCAGTGCTCCACTGACTGGGGACAAGGGTCAGGTCTGTAGGGCGTGGTGCTGGTGCTCAGTGAATTCAAACAGCCCGTCTGACAGCGACACGTTCTCCTAGTTTGATGGTTCCTGTCACCGAGCCCTGGTCCCTCAGGTAGACTCACCTCTGATCTGTGCGTCAGGCGGGTGACAAGGGGTTAGCACTCTCTCTCTGGCATTCACAGTAGTGCCGTGCTTCTGGGCTTTCTACTTGCTGGAAATGGTGTTAAACACCCAGCACCCCTTACCTGCCACGTGAGTCCTCAGAAACAGCGACCCCTGTCCGACGTGGGAGGACACTGTGACTGGGGAGGCAGAGCAGCTCACCCAGGACCCCCCAGCTAGTGGGCCGCCCAGTTCTGAAGGCTGGTGGGCCGATTCCGGGATCTAAGCCTTTGCGGAGATCCCTGTTAATGCGTCGATGATGAGGAAATAGATTTTTCCATTGTGCCAGGAGAAGGCTGGTCAGAGCTCTTGAAAGGGGCCTTTGAAAACTAGCCTCTCTTGTGCCTTTTGTTTCTCAGACAATTCCCTATTAAGATGTAGTTCACATACTATCAAACGCACCCTTTTAAAGTGTAAGATTCTTTTAGGGCATGACAGATGTGTACAGCCCTCCCGGGACCTAATTCTAGAACGTGTTCATCACCCCAAAAAGAAATCCCAACTCAGTCTCCTGTCCTCTTCACCCCCAGCCCAGCCCCTGGCTGCCGCTAATCTACTTAGTCTCTGTGGATTTGCCTGGTCGGGGTGTTTCACATCAATGGACTCACATAGCACGTGGCCTTTGTGTCTGGCTTCTCAGTCAGCGTCATGATCTCAAAGTTTATCCGTGTTGTATCGGGGTCAGTGCTCCATTCCTTTCCATGGCTGAGTCACAGTCCACTGTAAGGACAGGCCACATGGACCTTTGCAACTCCACCCCCCAACCCCTCGCCAGCTACATTGAGGGATAATGGCAGATAAAATCGAGTATACTTAAAGTATATGATGTAATGATTTTGATACATGCATGTATTATGAAATGATTTCCACAATCAAGTTCATTAACTCAGCTGTCATCTCCTCATGATTATCTTGTGTGTGTGTGTGTGTGTGTGTGTGTGTGTGTGTGTGTGTGTGTGTATGAATGATGAAGGCCTGCTCTTAGCAAACTTCCATTATATGGCTCTAGCCGGTTGGCTCAGTGGTAGAGAGTTGGCCCAATGTGTGGATGTCCCAGGTTCAATTCCCGGTCAGGGTACACAGGAAAAGTGACCATCTGCTTCTCCACCCCCTTCCCTTCCCTTCTTTCTCTCTCTCTTCCCCCTCCTGCAGCCATGGCTCGATTGGAGCAAGTAGGCCCGGGCACTGAGGATGGCTCCATGGCCTCTGCCTCAGGTGCTAAGTATATAGCTCTGATGCTGAACAATGGAGCGACGCCCCAGATGGACAGAACATTGCCCCCTAGTGGGCTTTCCTGGTCCATCCCAGTTAGGGTACATGTGCAAGTCTGTCTCTGCCTCCCTCTTCTCAATAAATGGATAAATAAATAAAACTTTCATTGTATAAGACAGCAGTATTAACTATAGCCACCATGCTGTATATGATATCCTCAGAACCCATCCATGTTATAACTGGAAGTCTGTGCCCCTGGGCCTGCATTCCCACCCCCGCCACCAACGGCCCTTGGTTATCACCATTCTACTTTGTTTCTGTGAGTTCAACTTTTTTTAAAAAGGTTTTATGTACAAGTGATACCAGAGGCTATATTTGTCTATCTCCATCTGGCTACCTTCACTTAGTATCACATCTTCCAAGTTCATCCCCATGTGGCCAATAGCTGGCTTTCCTCCTTTTTATGGCTGAGTAATATTCCATTGTCTGTATGTATAGGACATTTTCCTTATTCATTCATCCACATGGACCTTTGCCCTTAATCCCATTCTTTTCTGCCTCTTGTCACTGTTGGGAGAAAAATTGGCAAATTAAAGTTTGGAGTACACCGCCATTTATACCCCAAGCCTGTGGCCCTGGCTCAGCGTGGAACAGGAGAGTCTGGGAGACGGGAAGAATGCCTTCCCTGAGCGGTGGCATCTCCCTCCGGGGCTCCCTGGACACCATCGCTGTGCTTCTGGGACATACACACGGAGGTCTTGCATGAGCCCTGTCCCCAAGTCTGGGGACAGTCCTGTAGACGAGTCGGCCCACAGAGGACTGGACCTGCCTGTGGACACAGGCACACTCCTCCGCTCTCTATGCTGGCCTTGCCCTCCTGAAGTGGCCTTTGAGCCTTTCAGAGGTTTATGACCCCGTCCTGAGGTCACAAAGCGAGCAGTGGCCTCGGGGTTCCACCTCACGGCCAGGCGGATGCCTGGAAATGCCACCTTCCTCGTGGCTGACCTGAGACGCCTCTGTTTTGACTTCAGGTGCCCATGGCGCGGTCCCCTAACTGCCACCATGACGTCTTCTCCTATCCACGGGACATACATACCATTACTGTTTGGTCTGTGTCTTACATTGAAGTCAACTCATCTTTTTTCTTTTTTCTTTTTTTCTACCTAAATCAACTTATTTCAAGAGGAAACTTTCTATCATTCCTAAATCTGAAAAGCCCGGTATCCGCTGCCACAAATAAGAGGCAAACATAACAATAAATACAATCAAATTTCTGGCCGGGGGCCCACCACGCTCCACTCGGGTGGAGCCTATTGATCCTAGGGGCCTTCCCCCTCCTTTCTGAATGCCCCAAGAGAGCTTCCGTCTTAATCCTTGTCTTCTGTAGGAACAGAAGGATGCATTTGAAATTGGAATGTAGGTCATGCCTCGAAGCTAGCAAGCTGCCTGCCTCCTGCCTCCCAACCCCCGAGAGTCCCACTTAAAATCACCCCAAGAGCCCCCTGCGACGTGCCCTCCTCACACATGGGGTGAGCCGATGGTGGGGTCTGGCCCCGGCGTCCCAGGCCTCGTCCAAAGGACACTGTCGGGTGGCTTCTCCTCTTCCTCCGTAGCCGGCCCTCTGCTTCCCTCAGCAGCGAGGGAGGCGGCGGCCAGTCCTGTGAACAAACCTGCCCTGTACGTGGGCACTGAGGCCCCTCACCGCCGTCTGCTTCCGGCGCCGAGGGAGGGAACACCCTTCTCTGCCTTTGCCCGGGGCTCGTGGCATCTGCGGCGAGTGGGCCTTCACCGTTCCCCTGACGTTCCTTTGAAGAGGACGTTTCTCATCCCTGCAGTTAGGAAAAATCTCCCGGCTCCTTGGATCGGAACCTCGGCTCCTTGGATCGGAACCTCTTTCCCGGTCTTCAAAGCGCACAGTCCGCCGCCCTAACGATCAGCCGGGACACAAGATGCCATGGAGACCCGGCCGCACGTCCTGGATCCGGCAGCTGGTGTCAGTTTCCCCGACGCCTCATCTTGTCCCCGACCCATGTTCACTCGTGGGTCCTGGTGCGGGGCCATCCGCCTGGAGCCAAGTCCTAAAGGGACGAGGTTGGGAGGGGACGGAGAAAGCAGCTGTTCATGTTCTAGTCGTGGGGAGGGATCGCCGCGGGCCTGGTGCCCTTGAGAAAAGGCTGAGGAGTGTGGACCTGGCAGCGGACGGGGTGCAGCTACGTTCAGTTTTCAGACCGGAACCCATGGCTTCCCCTCCGCGTCTCCCTTCCGCGTCTTCCAGGCAGACGCCGCCTCCTGACAACGGAGCCCACAGGGAGCTAGACAACAGAAAGGGAGGAAAGCGAAGGGGCCCCCAGTTTCAGGGAGTGCAGGGCTTCATTGGGGACACCAACATATACAAAGAACGTTGGAAATGTGTACAGCCCAGGTAGCAGGCCCGGGGTTGTATCGAGACTGCGAATGAGAGAAACTGCCTGTCGGAACATAGCAGGGACTCCCTGCGGACAGGGTAAAGCGCCAACGAGGCAATAAAGGTGCTGGCGAGCTTGAGGGAAGACGCTTCGCAGTAGGGAAAGGCTTATTAAGACAGGTGTAGGGGGGACACAGTCTCTCTCTCTCTCTCTCTCTCTCTCTCTCTCTCTCACACACACACACACACACACACACACACACACGTGCCTCCCCCACGCAGGGCCGTGAGTGGCACAGACTCTCTGAAAAGAATCTGGGACTTGCTATTCAATGTGTAATTGTTTGATTCCTAAGAGGCAAGGGTTCTACTTCCTATGGTTACAGAAAACTCACAGAGAGGCACCAATACTTCATTCCTGGTGGCATCATTTATAAGAGGAGGAGGAACCACCGAAAACATCAATAGGGAAATGGCTAATTAAATTCGTACACCCCACTGGCTTCCCTCCCTCTGTGAGCTAGCACCCCTAAGTATAAATCTTTTTTTTTTTTGAGCATGCAGTTCTATCATGTACAATTTTATCAGGTGACTCAAGAAGCGTCTGTGTGCTGGTATATAGACTAGGAGCCCTATACATAAATAAAACATTTTTGAAAATGGAGAAAGTAAAACTCCCGGGGAGATAGTTCAGGAACGAGGTGCTAGGTGTCTCTTTTGCAGGAGGTGAGGGGTTTAGTAGAAAGCATCTCACACAAAAAGAGGAGAAATCTGAGCTGAGCCCTGGGGGTGGAACAGTGTCCGCCACACGCCAGGGTTCTGTCCAGAGGAACAGCCTACAGGACGTGTCGCCCTCCGTGGGAAGGCTGTTTGGTCCTATCCCCTTGGACAGTGCTGGGCACGGGGAAGAGTTCGACCAGGGAGGGCTCAATTTGTGCCCGTTTGTGCTTCTTAATCCCTTCACCCTTGTCATCCAGCCCCCGAACACGGCTGGCGTTTGTCAGCCATCAGTCTGCTGTCTGTATCTACGAGTCTGTTTCTGTTTTGTTTATTTCATGCTTTAGGTCCCACATAACAGTAAAATCATATGGTGTTCACGTTTCTCTGTCTGACTTACTTCACTTAGCACAGTACCCTCTTCCATCCCTGCTGTTGCAAACAGCAAGATTTCATTCTTTTTTTTATGACTGGGTAATACTGCGTCGTATAGCTGTACTGCCTCTTCCAGATCCACCCGTGTGTTAGTGAGCTCTTGGGTGGCTCCCGTCACTCTGCTATTGTAAATAACGCTGCCGTGAACATGGGAGATGGCTCTGTCATTCTGAATTAGTGGTTCCGGTCTCTTCAGAGAAATACCTGGAATGTAGTTTTCCATAACTGTTTTTCTTCTGCATGTGATACGTCTGTGATTCTGGTCAGTCCCAGTGACTGGGTCTGGGAGGTCCGGGGTGCCCATGGACAGCGGGCACACAGTGCTGGCTGCTGTCATGGGCAGCTCAGTTTGGGTGAGG
The DNA here is from genome assembly GCF_036850995.1 of Saccopteryx leptura. NCBI lineage: Eukaryota > Metazoa > Chordata > Mammalia > Chiroptera > Emballonuridae > Saccopteryx > Saccopteryx leptura. Next base: position 249,825,268 of record NC_089504.1, read on the forward strand.
GCTGGGGGCCTCGCTTCTCCCGCACCCCCCAGGGCCTCTCACGGCTGGGTGGGGCTTCCCCCACAGGTCTCAGGGCAGTGGGGGGATGCCTCTCCTCCCCCAGCAGAAAGCAGAAGCCTCTTCATCTTTTTTTTTTTTAAATCACTTTAACTCAGGTTTGATTAACACGGAAAAACCTGTACCTAGTTAATGTGTACAACTCAGGGAGTTTAGGGATAAGGACACGAAACCATAAAACTGTCACCAGCCCTCAAGATCATTTCTGCCGCACTCTCTCCGGCAAAAACCATCACAGGGCCAGCCTAGATTCCAGGGCAGCTGGTTCATGGGGGAGGGGGACGGGGGGCTGAAATGTGAGCCACCCACAGGCCGTCCTCGTGTTTGTAGCCGAGAGATAGACTGGTCACATTTTGGAACCCTGAGTCCTTGAAATAACCACAGATGTGGGGACCACATACTCTAGGACGCTCCTGTTAACATCGCCACCTGATGCAATCTCTTTGGACAGAAGTTCAGCACTAGGAATTATTAAACGCCCCAAACTTACGGCCCCGCCGATCCCCTCTGTGAGAACCTCTCCTGCAGTCGGTTCGCACCCACACACAGACATTCATCACGGTACCGTCTGTAATAGACCGGCAACGACTGGTCGAGTAACTCCAGACACTTCCATTAAATGGAATAGTATATAGCCATTTAAAATGAGTTATCTCCGTATCCACCGATCTGGAAAGCTCCGTAAGAAGTATTGCTAAGAAAAAGAAAAAAAATGGCCTGGCTCTGAGCAGTGACTGTGTGTGGGGCACGCTAACACTTGAAGTTAAAAATATGAAGAGATGCTCCAGCATATCCAATTTCACGCATGAACCTCGAGGACATTATGCTCAGCGAAATAAGGTGGGTACCACAGGACGCATACCGTGTGGTGCCACTCCCGTGAGGTCCCAAGAACTGTCAAATTCATGGAGACAAAAAGTGGATGTTGTAGGTGTCGGGGGCTGGGGGGGGATGGTGGTGAGCGCTTAATGGGGACGGAGTTTAAATGACACAAGATGAAAAGAGTTCTGGAAACGGGCGGACCGTGGTGATAGTTGCATAACAGAGCACGCACATGCTTCACCCTGGTCAGGGTGGCCTGTGTTATGTTATGTGTCTTTGACTCCAATTAAAAATCAAACAAAGGGAGGTGTTTGTAAATGGATGTAAATGGATATCAGATCTCAGGAAAGCTATGTAGATGTGAGGGGATTTGAGAATGGAAAGGCCAGAGGTGGGAGAGAAACTTTGTTTCTACCAGATCCTTTTTTGTAGCATTTGAATTTTGTGACCGTGTGTGCCGCATTGCAAAGTATCTTTCTCCAGGTAAAAATAAATAAATAAATAAATAAAAGAAAAGGCAAATAATGACAGCAGCCGAATATACTTCAACAGCATATGTTATAAATATATCATGCACGCTTATATGTAATTTATACCACATACTGATATCGATGCATTGTTTGTATATAGTGTGTGTTTTAAAGGCCTAGCTAGTAGGATATATTTAGCAACCCCTGACCTACTTTGCAAGACCAGAATCCAGCTCTGTTGTGGTTAAAAGGATTATTAGCTACAGGGAGAAATGCGATCAGGCTTGTATTTTTCCACTATTACATAAGCCAATAAAACCACCCAACTACCGTCGCCTTTACTGGAATATCCCCTAATAATGTGTGAGACTCTCCCCCTCCATCTTCCTGGGGGATTCTCCCCTGCCCACCCCACCCCCTTTCTCTTTCTCTTAAGAGAAACAATCATGCCGCTTGTGTCAAGAGCATTGTGGCAAATATTAAACAGGAATTACAGGAAATGAGAGGAAGGTGTTTCTCCCACATGTAAAATAAGGCCGATCTGAAGGCATCTGATGGTGAACCGAGAGGAAGACCCCCAGCAGGCAGCTCGCAGTGTTGATGGTCACGTGTCCTTGTCTCCATCTTAAGGTCATCTCGGAAGCCACGTTTGGGTCACGTCCCAGCGGCCTGTCCACAGCACCTGTAACCTTGGCATCTCTGAGAGCGTGCTGGGCAACTGCTTGTCCCCTGTGGGTGCAGAGACATGGGGCGGGGGGAGGGGGTGGACAGCAGGGTTGTGCCAGAGACCTGGTGACCCCAAGGTCAAGTCTCTGTTCTTCATTTCACTCCTTCAGGACAAGGCTAACAGACACTTTATGCCTCCGGAGGAGGAAGACGGAGAACGGAGGTGGCATTTCTCAGTGCCACCACATTCCAAGAGCATTTCTCTCGTGGTGGTAACATTTGCAATGTGGGCATTGGCAACGGTGACCATTGCTGGCCACCTAAATCGCAAAAGTGGCCCTCCCAACGTCTCTCATGCGATGACTTTATTTGTACGCTGCCCACAGTGACACCAAATCACTGAGTCTCTTTTCTTAGGGACCATTTAACATGTGGGTCCCAGCTGTGTCATTTGTCACCATCAGGCATGGAGGAGTCTGGGATCAAGTGTCTTTTTGTCTCAGGCCTGGCTTTGTAGTGGGGCACACAGTCATGATGTCTCTTGAAGTCTCATGCTTATCTGTGCCCTTTCCTACAAGGAGAAAGCTTTTCTCTCTCTCTCTCTCTCTCTCTCTCTCTCTCTCTCTCTCTCTCTCCCTCCCTCCCTCCCTCTTTTGTCTTTTTCCTTCTCTGTCTTCAAATTAAGCCAAGAGAAGGTCTCTACCCTCAGCTGAGCAGGAAGCTGCTGCTTTTCATTTTCAAGCCAATTCCATGAGGGACGTGATGTCACTGTCATCTTGCAGACCTCTGCGTGGAGACAGCATCACACAATTGGCACATGGAACTCGAGTTTCTACCTGGATGTGCCTGTCGCCTACATGGGGGGCTGGAGTCGAGCAGATCGGGTTCTAGTCCGGGTTTATGGGTTCTGTCCTCACTCCCTCTGGGTGAGCGTGCGGAGGGTTACACGACAAGATCGACGTGAGGGCCGTGTGAACCCCTGTAGACAAACCCCAACCCGCTGCATGTGCACCATAAACACAGGCTCATGGCTCTTGCCCTACTTAAATCACCGGTTTCCAATGCATTGGACAGTCATGGAGATGGGAACATGTTAAGGTGGTTGAGGCAAACCATTTTTCACACACACACCCCTCCACACACTCCACTGAGGGCGTTTGGACTCCCATCACTCTGTGGAGCATTGTGTGCCTGCCCACAGAACTGTGCAGAGTGCAGGCTGCTGTGTTAGGAGTTGGGGGGCCGGGGAAGGACTGAACCCCCAGTTGAGGAAACAAGAGAGGGACAAAGACCTCCAGCCAGGAGAGCCTCCTCCTCCCTCTCCAGGCTCCATGGGGCCTCTCTGTGATTTGAGTGTAGTCATCTGCGGAGATTAGCACTGAGCTACCCGCACGGTTTTGCCCAGACACCCAGCTGGGTCCCCACAACTTGAGACGCCCCTCTGTGGTTATGGTCCAGCCACCGTCCCCGGAACAGGCAGGCACCCAGGGCCAGCTCCTGTGTTAAGGGCTGCACATCTGTTGCTAACAGTCGTCACTGTCATTACCCTCGTGGGTCTGTCTTCCGTGTGTCTTCCCACGTCCCGTCCTGGCCCAGCGCACACAGATTAGAAGGGAGGCTCCGTGAGGAACATGCTCTTGGTTTGGTTGCTGCTGAAGGCACTCGGTAGCTGTTATTTGAAAGAGGTGCTTGTGGCTGAGCAAAGGCAGGTCAGGAGAGACTCCCTGTACCGCGCCGAGGGACTTGGAGCCTCTCCCCGCCCCCAGCAGGGCTGGGCATCTGCGGAGGAAGGGCCAGCGGGCACGGCCCTTGGCAACCCTTTAGCCCAGGAGGACCCGGGGCCTGCGACTGTTTTCGCACCAAGGTCGGGTTTCCATTTCCAGGCTGAGCACACGATTCTCCCACCCCCTCCGCCCTGCGCCCGGGGAGCCCGCCGAGATGACTTGCCTCCAAGATGAAATTGCATTCTTGAAACTGATTTCTCAGAGGGTCCGGTTCATTTTGGCATCTTCACTCTCTCTTCCGGCAGCTTCTGAGACCACCTGAAAATGACTTTTTCCCAGAATTGGGGGTCCCCTTGGATCGCCTCAGCTAAGTAGTTCGGGCTTCAGTGTCTTTGATGGGAAACACCTTCCTACTCGCACCCCGCCCCCCATCCTGGCAGCTCTGCGGAGACCAGGTTCAGTGGTCAATGCGCCCTCCACATCTGCGCACGACCAGGGCGCCTGGCCAGCCCGCGTTCCTCTCAGGAGTGGTCAGCGAGGGCCCACGATACACACTGCTCCCTGGGGAACAGAGCAGGGAAAGACTATTTCGATCCTCCATGGGGTTTTTTTCCCCATCCACGACATGTTCCCCTGATACCAGACTCCCCCGCCGGGTCTGAGGATGGCGCCCAGGGCAGATGTTGGTTCGCACATCTGTCGGCCTGTCCAGCGCAGCGCCCCTTGCTGTTAGGACACAGGAAAGCATTCTGAGATGAAAGGGTTCAATGTCGCTTCCAGGTTCTTCGAGGAAGGCCGGGGCGGCTCCCCGAAGCGCTGTCGAAAGATGTGGGATCAGTGCTGCTGCGTCCAGAGGGTTACAGCATAACGCCGAGGAGGGCCTGGTCATTTACCCGACACTCCTTTTACAAAAAGGGGAAACTGAGGCCTGGCAGGGCAGGGCAAGGGAAACCAGCTGTGTGGGCAGGGGCTGTTGGTTGCAAAGCAGGAGAAACCGAGTCTGCATCACTTCAGCCAAAGACAGCATGTGACCAGAGGAGGTCACAGAATGGCAAGGGCGGGAGGGGAGACTGCAGAGGGGTTGGGAACCACTGAAATACCCAGGACAGGCAGTGATGTCGGTAGCAGGGTCCAGAGCACAGCCCAGCTTGGCCGTGCCTTCCTGTCTCTCTTCTTTGCAATGCTTGTTGGCCAAGCCCCAGTGGGGCACATCCACCTGGCCAGCCACGTTGGCCACATGGAAAAATGAAAAAAGAAAAAAAAAAGAAAGAAATCAAGGACTCAGCCACTTCATCCTTAAAGTGAGGTGTAACTGCCGGATATGAACCTCTCCTCGCCGCTCGCCCCACTCTGGACTCGTGTTACACTCAGTGGCTGTCAGGAAACACCCACTCCCTTGGGGCTCTCGCCCTTTCTAGATTCCTGACCCAGGGGGCTGTCACACTGGGCTGCCTCATGTGTGGGTCCCCTGGTGGCAGGAAGCAGGGCTGGAGGCATCTGTGTTCCCCCCTGCTGGGTGCACTGGGCAGCCCCATCAGGCTGAGCCTTCGCCACTCGTGAGCCTCGCCGCTGGAGTCCACCCGTCCGGTCACATGCTCCGTCATCACGGTGGCCCCGGCCGCTGGCCTTCCTGAAGACTTCGCCCTCTCAGAGGGAGGTGGCTCTCTTCAGCTCGTCTGTTTTCCATTCAGGATGCTTTCAGCTTTTCCAACTCACGTTTCCATTCAGGAAACACTGCGCTTAAAGTGTTTCTTCAACGGGAGATGCCAGGTGCCGCGAAGGCACTTAGTTGAGTGCAGAGGGAAGGGTTTGGCAGGACAGTTGGCCCCGGGCCTGCGGCTGGGACAACAAAGGGCCTCTGGAGACCGAAAGGAAGGCTTGCAAGGACAAGCTGGGCCTGTCTCTCACTGCCTCTCGTCGCCCTATTGAGCAGGGACTGATGGCAAATGATGGATTCCCGAAGAATTACTGTACATCTCCATTACAACAGTTCACCTGCAGGAGGGAGTTTCCGAGAAGAAGAATTTTTCTTTGGCTTTTTCTTCACCTTTTCTTCCGCTGACTTCCACTTCCTCCAATCAGCTGAACCCCTTGGATGTGACCTCCTGGGAGGTGGCCAATGGGTGTTGCCAGGGCGGGACAACAGGTATGTTGACAGGATGGCCGACCAGCACAAAGAACAAGGCTCCCTCACGTGGTGAAGCTGGGGCTACCCCGGAGGAGTGTGTGCGTGTTCACTCCACGGAAAACTTGCTCACCTACCCCTGCATCACCAGGCAGGGCGGATGCAACAGAGACTGGGACAGACAGTTTCTCATCTCAAGATGCTGGCATATTGCCTGACCAGGTGATGGTGCAGTGGACAGAGCATTGACCTGGGATGCTGAAGACCCAGGTTCAAAACCCCAACATATCTGGCTTGAGTGTGAGGTCAAAGATGTGATCGCATGGTCGCTGGCTCGAGCAAGGGGTCACTGGCTCAGCCAGAGCCCCACAGTCAAAGCACGTATGAGAAGCAGTCAACAAACAACTAAAGTGCCACAACAATGAACTGATGCTTCTCATCTCTCTTCCTTCCTGTTTGTCCCTCCCCACCCTTAAAAAAAAAGGCTTACATCTTGGTGGTGGGGAAGACAGAAAAATGAACCGAGGAAACCAAACAATATCTCCATTCGCGATCAGGGAAATAAGGAATAAACTCTAGCAATGAGATTGTTTTTGGAGTGTGGGTACTGGGGAGGGTCTACTTGAGTTGGTGTTCAAGGGGTCACAGGTGTTGGCTGCTTGCTCAGTGACAAGATGGAGCCAGCCAGGCAGAGAGCAGCAGAGGGAACAGGAAGTGCAAAGTGGGGATGAGTTGGGCATGCCTGTAGGGCAGACGCCACTGGAGGGACAGGGTGTGTCCCAGGAAAGGACTCCAGATGGTACTCTAACTGTGAGAGGAAGCCAGGGACGCTCCTAAGGATGTAGTGACCTTGTGAGTTAGGTATTATTAAGACACCTCTGGCTCCTGGGCAGAGAAGAGATTTTAGAGAGACAAGTGTAGAATCTTGGAGAAAAGGCAACACCACGGTCCGGAAGAAAGATGAAGGTATCCCCGGAAGCTTTAGCAGAAAAAGGAAAAAAAAAAAGGGAAAAAGACCAGACATCCACGACCATCACAGAGCAGTTGAATCTTAAGGGAAGAGAGGAAAGGTGTTTTCTAAAGAGCACTGGTGTTTGTTAATAGCTCAGCAAGTAACTGGATCATGCAGCTGCATTTGACGACATTAATGGGGGGGGGGAGCAAAGATTGAAACTCCTCCGGAAGGGGATGCTATGACCCCTGTTGCAGAGAGAAGTGGGAGGGCAAGAACGAGGCTGCTCTTCCAACTCCGGTGGAACCCCTCCCCGTCTGCTTGGAAAACGCCGCAGAGGGGAACCGGGACGAGAGCACAGCCTCTCCAGGATCTGTGGCATCTGCAATCACCCTGGTCTGGCTCCTCCTCGCTGTGTCTTTTGCGAAACAAATGGGGGACCTGCAGAAGGTGTGTGGGGACTTCTCGTGATGAATTGTCACTCACTGGGGGCACGGAGCATTCATCTCTGTGTCGCCGGCATCAAATGACAGCCCCTGGCACCAATGGGGAGCCCTGGAAAATGCTGGATGGATGGATGGATGGATGGGTAACCGGGCCAAGGGTTTGGGTGCTGAGTAGGGCACACCTTCCATTTCAAAAGTACAACTTTCCCTTCTCCCCCTCCCCCCACGGTCCTTCGTCTCCGCAGCAGGTGCTGCCGCCGAGACCCTCCACTCATCAATTACAGACATTCGCCATACGCAACGCTTTTGCATAGTTAATTCAGCCTCTTCATTATGTATTTAGTGGAACGCAGCAGGCATCAAATTCAATAGCGAGCGCTGGAGTGGGTCCAGGGGCTGTCTCCTGCGATACTCGGAGAATGCGGAGTTTCAGCCGGGGGTCCTCGGAGCGTGTCCCTCCTGGACGGCCTCCAGTGGGCTCCGCTCTGCGCATCTCTCTTGGAACGAGTTCAGCCCTTCTGGAAGGGCTGATAGCTTCCAGGGACGCCAAGTCCAGGCCCCTTCTCCTTCCTTCGGTGGAAATTAATATTAACTTGGCTGGTGGAAGGGAAGGGAAGGGCGCGTCTCAGGGAACTGGGCTCCTGGAGCAGTTACTCATTCATTCGACAATCGCCAGGTATGTATCGAGCGCCTTTTATGGGTCCGTGCTGTGTGATGTGCCATCCTCCCCCCAGAGATATAATGGTGAGCAAAAGCATGTCGCACTCTCAGGGAACTTGCTTCGGAGGCGGAGGCTGCGGCGGCCGGTGGCCACCTGACGCATATACCCGCACCCTGTGTGGTGTGCTGATGGAGATGAAGCAGCCCGGCGCGCCGTGGGTGCAGCCAGGTGCACGCAGCTCACAGGTGTGCCGCGGAATGTCCTCGGAAGGGCACTGCGGCCGGGGAGGCGGGCTGTCTCCGCGTCACACCTGGGCGGCCTGAGAGGAATAAACTGGAGAGGAGATGGTGGGGAGGACAAGACATTCCTGGGGGCGGGACTCCGTAGTGTCAGGATTGGAATGATGGCTCAGGGCGGTCACTCGATAAACACGTTACACCACCATCCACTTCCGCTAAGAGATGCAGTGGGTGTCTGTCCTGTTGACGAACCCCCGTGTGCCAACAGGAGACACGACTCCATTCCGTTATCTGTCCTTCTGCCTGGTAGCGGTGGAGTTTATCGATAACGCGTTGATTCCAAGTTTGCAAAAGCATTTCAAGCTGACATGCAGGTGGCTCGGTGGCTCCGGCCCCGCCTGACTTTCCTAGAGACTGATCCAGGTGGGAAGGGTCATGATGGTATTGGGGGGGGGGGCGCTGAGGTCTTCAGATAGTCTCTCTTGTGGCGTCATCCGGAAGGATGGTGGGTGCTACCTCGTGTTGGGCGTGGGCGCTGTTCGCCGCTGACATCTATGAGGTTTCTGTGTTCCCCCCCTGGTCTCCGAGGGACAGTCCCTGATTTCCGTGATGCCCCGTTGCATGTCCCCTGTGTGGAAGACCAAGTCCAGGCCAGGGTTTGTCTCAGTTCTCTCACTTGGGTGACGTGAGGAACCTCTCTTGGGGACTTGAAAATCCACTCCTTCCCCTGTCTACTCAGGCCCTGGGGGGCCGGGGGTGGAGTGAGCCTCTCAGGTCCCCCTGTTCCCGGCACCCCAAGCTGATTCTGCTCTTCCTGGGCCGTAGCCTGGCAAAGTGCAGAGGCGACTCTAGGGTCACTTAGGACAAGAGTAGAAGAGTCCGATCAGCCAGAGCCTGCATTGTTTAACTGTTGCTGTGTGACCAACTGTCCCAGGCGTACCGTCTCCAAATAACTATCATTTCTCACAATAGATAGGGATGTTCTGGGCAAGTCCTCTGTTGCTCTTTCGTGGAGTTAAATGTACCCAGTGCATCAGCTTGTGGCCAGGACAGACAGTCCTCTCTCCCCCAACACAGTCCTGCCTCAGACATCTTCACGGCCACCCAGACGTGAAGGGATGGGTGGACCCAGGGCTTTCCCCCTGGTGGAGGGACCCCCGAGGCAGTGCTGGGGCGTCCACCACCGTGGATGCGAAGCCCCCGCTGGGCATTGTATGGGACCTCCATGCCTCTCCCGTCCGGCCCTCAAAGGCCCTCTTGGCAACTCTGCTTCCCCAGAGTGTGACCTAATTTAGCTAAAATGTCAGATCCTTGAGAATTAACGTATCGCACACCCCTGGTGTGTTAGGGCAGGACCTGGGGAGGTTGGGCGAGGTCTTGATTTTCCCTGCCTGCTGTGTTCAGGCAGACCCCAGGACACGTGGCTTCGGAAGGACAAAGGTATGCACGTCCCAGCTGGTTACTGAACAGCAGAAATAACTGTAGCAATAAGAGCAACCACCTGGTGGAGAGCTGCTATGATAAACACGCGGTTCTGCGTGTGTTATACCATTTTCCCTTCAAACAGCCTCAGGGGGTTAACACTGTCACAGAGGTGGAGTTAGTGGTTCTACAACATCGCTATCTGTCACAGTCACCTGAGGAGTCCAGGTCCCACTCTAGACCTATGACAGTAAGATCCGGGGGGTGGGACCCAGAAGTCAGAATTGTGTACAGCTCTCCACTGAATAACTCCAGCTTGTCACCAAGGCTGAGAGCGACTGCATTAAGTAACTTGCGCCCAAGGTCATCCCCTCGCAACACTACATGTGAAATTCGGACGTCCACCCAAGTGCATGCCTGATTTCAGGGCCGATGGTGGTGACACCCACCCAATAGGATTGCTGCATAGACACAAAGAAGAAAAGAAAGTCATGATAATTTCAGAGGGACCTGCTTGGTGATCACATCAAGAGAGCCCTTTTGTGGAGAGCAGTGACTCTTGGCCTTGGGTGATTAAAATCACCCAAGCCTTAAAACCACTAAAGTCTGAGAAGAACCACTGCCTGAGATCCGACGCCGTGGGGTCAGGATAGACACGGGGGGTGATCATTCTCCTTCCTATCACCCTGGGCGCTTGGCACACTTAGCCAAGGCTGCGAGCCCCACCTTTCCAGGGCGGGCCGGTGGATGCAAGTCACCTTTAGACCAAGATCAGGGGCACCAGCTCGATTTGCAGTAAAGGACTCTCTTGCTTCATTCTTCCTCATGTACCTGCTCCTATAAAATTGTAGGCTTTGGGGACCGGAATAGAGAGAAGGGAGAATTTTTTTTTAAGTCCAAACTCACAGGCTAAACCCAAGTGTCCCTGGAAACAGGACGACTTTCAAAGATCCCCCGTCACTGAATTCTGTCCTTTCTTGCTAACTGCAGAGACCGGGAGGATAGAGGTGACTCTGTCAATAACAGCCCAGACCCGTGCTCCCCTCCTGGACAGATTGGATTCAGCTGTGTTGTGTCACGTCAGCCTCTCAGAGATTCCCCAGTCAGCACTGCATGGGATTAGTGATGCCGAGAAACGGGGTCGGCAGAGAAGTCGTGCTGGTGTCCGCGGGGGTGCCCTGCCTGGAGCTGGTTTGTCCTGGGTGTCCCTGGCTCAACCTCCTTCTCCCCATCTCCTTCTCCCCATGCTCCCTAGTCATGCGGAGGCGTCTGTGAAATTCTCCCTGTTGTCGTTGGAGCAAAGGGGTTTCCTGTTGTTGCTCCCGGGCAGGGCGCCCCGCCTGCTTCAGTACCATGGAGAGCTCTCGGGGGGTCACAGGTGTCAGTCTCCCTTTCTTCTGCAGGTGGGACGCTGTCAGCAGCGAGAGCGACTTTGGAGCTGAAATCCCTTACCTACTCTAGTGGGGGGAGGGGAGGGAAGTCCTTGTGGCTTCTTAACAACCCCCCCCCCCCCCGACTCAATTTTCTTACAAGATAAAAAGTTCAAGAGCTAAGAGGTTTGGGTCATTGGATTTCAAAAAGTCCAAAATTTATTGTGACTATTGAGGAGGGGGGTGTTTGCTTTTCAGTAATAGCTTTTTAAAAAACAAAAAACTAATTTTGAAAAAAAAGCGTTTCAAGGGTTACAGCAATACCTCGATGCTATTGATCTAGCAAGTGGTGGTGCGGGGCGTTCTCCACAGTCACGAGAGGGTTCCAGTTCGTCTCTTTATCACGCCAACCACGTCAGGAGCCTTATGTCAGCTGGCACGGGGACCTCTGGGTCCCTGCTGGGCACAGTCTGAGCAATGATTCAGTTGACCCAGAGATGATGGGAGGCACTGACCGCAGACGAAATTGCAAGCCTGTCTCTTCTTTCCTTAGTGCCCGTCTGCTGGCATAATGCACTGGGCTCTGGGTCCAGGGACGGTGCGGAGTAACAAACCTGCATGTGTCCCCATTCACAGGGCCGCCTGGCCTCAGCCTCTCTGTCGTGGCTTCTGCCCAGGGAGCCCCAGCACCCGGAGAGGATGTGCCAGAGTGTGCGGGGTGGGGGGATGGTTTCTGGAAATGGAGTTGAATGGGTCTCCTGCTCTGGAATCACCGCACGCTCCAGACCGCCCTCCTCTCCCCCCCAAGGCTGACAGTTCTCTCACGAGCTTGCGCAGACCAGGGCTCAGAGTTCCAGACACGGGACCTATTTTCTTTCCCGAAGGAGCACCCGGCATCCGACAAATCATGATGTTTCTGGGCCGCACGTCTGGCCAGAGAACGGAAGGACGATCCGTGGGCCCAGGGCTTCGGTTGGTGTGGTGACTCCGCCGTTACCTCCTGCCGCAGCCGCCGAGCAGAGCGCAGGGTGATGGGCTGAGGAATCGTCTCTGGTTGCGGAACGCGCCCCGGAGTGTGAGCGGGTGCACCCTTAACAGATTGTGCCCCGCCCCCCACCCCACTCACCAAGGGTACCACCAACACTCAGGGCACAGTTTTTAAGCATATACGGTGTCTCTTTCTTTATATGCTGTGGAAAACCACCTAAATTTCCCCTGGAAACCCATGACCTTCCCAGTGGCTGCCAGCTGAGATATTATAGCTGTTGACCCACCACTTACAACAACACTTGACATCTAGGGGAGCAGTGGAGGCCCCTTGGCCTGGCCTCAAGATCTCACCAGGACCCTGGATCACCCCTACAGTCCCTGCTGTACACCTGGACAGTCCTGCCTCCCTGTCTCACCAATTTCGATTCTTTCAATTCAGTAGCTCCAGAGACCTTCTTCCGTGTCCTCTTCTCTGACTTCCTCAGCAAACTGGCTGACTTTTTCCTTTTTTTCTTTTTTGTAAAGATCTCAATGATCCATAACTCAGGCTCTACAAGCTGTCCCTTACCTGACACGGTCACTCAGCCAGGCTCTCGCGACGCAGAAGCAGCCAGAGACAAAGTTCGGACAAGTGGGCAGGGCCAGGTCCCACAGGAGTGGCTCTGACTGACTAGCTGCAAGGTAGCCCGGCAATGTTGTTTTTCTGCTTCTCTGCCTCCGTAGGATAAGCTAAGGAGGGGTTGAAGGACGTTGAGGGAGCTACCAAAAGCATCATTGGCCGCATGTAACAGAATTGAACTTAAAGGGGGTCCACTTAACTCAAAGTCCACACAGGTGCGGACATCGAGGTTGAGTCCGACTCGATCATCTCCTTTTCTGAAGAGCTAGTGAACATCAATCCAAGAGAGTCATCAGCACGATGTGCACTGGTGGGTGCTGCTCCATCCCAGCGGCCCAGGTTCCTCGCTTGTAGTCGGTGCCATGTCACAGGTGCTGTCCTCAATGAGATGTGTTCTTTGTCCTTATACTCCGGTAGCCATGCTGGCCGAGAGGGCCAGCCAGAAGGGGGCAGGGAGGGGGGAGAGGGAGAAGGGTCCTTCCGCTGGGCAGAGTCAGCTGACGGCCATTTGCTTTGGTCCTCTCGCAGAAGCAGCGGTCTGCTCAACGAGGTCGTGCAGGTGAGCTTCGAGATCGCCAGCTTCAGTAGCCTCTCGGGGACGCAGCCCATCGCCTGGCAGGTGGAGTACCCGCGGAGGGGGGCCACGGACATTGCTGTGTCTGAGGTCTTCATCAGCCAGAAGGACCTGGTTGCCATCGTCCCCTTGGCCATGGTAAGGTTTCTGTGACCGTGTCTTCAGCTGACTGTGTCCCTGTCTCCTTCCTGTCATCCCCAAGATGTTTGCTGCCATTGTTTTATGGGGTATTTACATGAAAACACTTCTATTCCCCCCCTCATCCCCGCCCTGGAAGTCCAGGCTTTCTCTTTATGCTGGGTTGTTTTGGGGTTTTTTTTGTATTTTTTCTGAAGTTAGAAGCACGGAGGCAGAGAGACAGGCTCCCGCATGCGCCCAACCTGGATCCACCATGCCCATCAGGGGGCGATGCTCTGCCCATCTGGGGTGTTGCTCTGTTGCATCCAGAGCCATTCTAGCGCCTGAGGCAGAGGCCATGGAGCCATCCTCAGTGCCCGGGGCCAATTTTGCTCCAATGGAGCCTTGACTGTGGGAAGGGAAGAGAGAGACAGAGAGGAAGGAGAGGGGGAGGGGTGGAGAAGCAGATGGGCGCTTCTCCTGTGTGCCCTGGCCGGGAATCAAACCCGGGACCCCCAAACGCCAGGCCGACACTCTGCCGCTGAGCCAAGTGGCCAGGGCTCTTTAGGCTGTTTTTATACCCACTTCACGACATTTGCCATAGTCCATACCAAGTTTGTTTACTTACTTTTTCTTCTCTGTGTCTATGTGTTATAAGGAAACTTGAGGTTACTATGTATGTGAGTCAGGATAGGCAAGCTTCGAGGCTGCAACAATCAACCTCAACATCTCCCGTGCCTCATACAACATTGTTAGTCTTCTCCTGTCATGTGGCGTAGGTGGTACGCCTGTTCCGTGCAGCCCCTCTGAGGATACATAATCATCCTGTGGCTCTGACATCTGGAGCCTTCCTCATCACCATGACAGAGGGATGGGGGGGTGTAGAGTCACATGCAGAGTCTCCTAGACGCTGACCTGGGAATGACGGGCAGCACTTTCCCGCACACGCCTCGTAGGTGGGAAGGAACCCCAGAGCCCGTCAGATTTGGAGAGGGCTGGGGAGCAGGTGCAGAAGAGTGGGGTGGATGCCGTGGTCTCTGCCTCGCCGCCTCATAAATCCACGCGGCTGGTAACAGCTAGCACACGAGACGAGCACAGGGTCCACCGACTTGTGCGGCTGTGCCTGAGCAAAGAAGGAAGAGTAAGAGGCTGGGTCGTAACTTCACCCGTGGTCACTGACCTGCAGCTGCCTTGCCCGGGACCACCCTCCAGGGCCATGCCTACGTTTGTGCAGAGGATAAGACCCCCCTACACATACACACACACACACACACACACACTGGGAGACACAAAGAAAACGGACTTTCAGAGGCACATGAAGAGTGTTCTGAAGTGTGTCTGCATGTCTTGGCCAGAATTCCCCCTCACCCACATGGAGCCTTCATGACTATTCTAAACTAACTTCTCTTCAGCTTTGGAATGAGCAGGCTTCATTACACCAGGGGGAGAACTGGACCAGGTAGGTGTTTGGAGGTTACATGTGACAGAAAACCTACCCCAAACCAGCTTCGGAATGATGAGAATTCACTGGGTTGCGTGGCTCCAGGTCCAGGGTTGGCACTGGCTTCGTCGACACCTGATCAGGACTCTGTCGCTGGGACCCCGTGTTACTCCCTCCCCCGGCTTCCTTCTCAAATGACTCATGATGCCCACGTGGCTGCCAGTGCTCCTGCCAAAGGCGTCAAGCTTCAAGCCTGTGAAGAGCTCCTGGTTCGTTTCCAAAAACCCCAGCAAAGGTCCCATGGCCACTCACTGCTCTTGCTTGGGTGGGATGCCTTCTGCCCAAAGCAGTCACTGTGGCAAGGAGGTTAGAGCCCCCACCCCCAGAGGGGAGGACAGACTGGAGCAGAGGCTGTCAGTGCCCTGTCCTGAGCTCACCTTCCCACTTCAGTGCACGCCTGCCACCTTCTCCCACCTTAAGCACCGGCGTCCTTTTCCCGGAGAGATTGTCTTGCCTTCAAAGCCACGTGCTCCTACCCCCCTCAGGCTTCCTGGGCAACGTGGCCCTGTCCCTGTGTATGGGCAGGAGAGCTCCATGCCCTGCAAACATCTCCATCCCTTTGACCCACTCCCTGCGCCCACATTAGGCTGGGGGAGGGCCCAGGGGAGGGGGGTCTGGTTGACTTGACAGAGAGCTGTCCAGGGCAGCCCGTGGGCAGCTCTAACTACAAGAGAAGGGACAGCGTTCAGTCCAATGAAGAAATTCATTTCTTTATTGTCATAAGAAAAAAAGTACAGCCAACCCTTAAATAGCATGGGAGTTGGGGGTCATGCCAACCCCTGGGCCGACGAAAACCCATGTATAACTTAGACTTTCCAAAAACTTAACCACTGCTAGCCTACTGTTGAGTGAAGCCTTACCGATCACATAAATGGTCAATTGTCACCTGTTTTGTATATTGTATACCAAATTATATTATATATAGTATATGGTATGTAATATACCATAGTCTTACAATAAAGTATGCTAGAGAAAAGAAAATGTTAAGAAAACCGTAAGAAAGAGAAAATACATCCATAGTATTTATTGAAAAAAACTCGTACAGAAGCAGCCCTGCAGTGCAATCCTGAGTCATTCAAGGGTCACCCGTATTACATCACAGGTGCAACCCCACAATCAGAGGCCAGGCACGGAGCTCCCTATGGTGACCATGGTGGGTGCAGGGGGCCGGTCCTCTTTTAGAGGGTAAAGGGGCCGCAGAATCTGTTCAACCTCACGCTGAGTTCTTACAATGTGCGGACTCTGTGGGTATTTATCCTCGGTCCTCAGAAATTAGCAATAAACAGGCAAGTCTTGCCCTCAAGGGGCTTCCCCTCGGGATGGGGCTGGGCGGCAGACAGGTGAATGTCTACTGAGCTAGACCAGGTCGTGATAGGATGCAGCTGGGAGGACAGATAGCACCGGGCATGGAGGGGTGGAGGGGTGGGAGTCGTTTCTGGTTCTGTCTCTCGGACTTTCTCACTGGAGTTGATCTTTAAATAAAAAAGCTAAATGTTATGCCTAGCCTAGAGAAGGCAGGTGCAGCTGGTGGCCCTTTGCCCCAGGACTGACTGGCTGACTGACTTAGTCCCAGATTGAATTTCCTGGGAGACGGTGAGATGTACCTGGAGTTTTGAAGCATTTCAATGATAATGTTTTTTGTTTTTGTTTTTTGCCTTTGCACATTCAAGATGAAATCATTTCCCCTGGTCCCTGAAACATGGTGGGAACTTAGGTTTGGTTTGTTGTTGTTTTTTTCCTTTCTTATATAATATAAAGCTTTTAAATTTTCTAGAAGGCATCCATATCTCCCTGCATAAAATCAAATTTAAAATAAAGTGGCTATCACGAAAGGGCTGTTTAGAGGAGAGATTGCTACTTGTTCTCTCCAGTCTACAAAATAATGACGCTAATCCTCACCTCTCCGGAGTGTCACGGAGATTCATTATGGTTCGAGAGATCCCTGGAGCCCCCCTACTCCCACATAAATTATGCAGCAAGACAGGGTTTTCGGATTCTGGCTCCTGGGTGGGGGGGGGGCGGTAAATTGATTAACCAGTGGAGGTACCAGCGGTGATCGGACAGAATCTTCTATAGTGGCTTGAATTATGTCCCTCCCCCACAAAAAAGATACATTGATGTCCTAACTCCGTGTTCTATTCTACCCCACCCTCCCTACCCCTCCCGTCCCCCGCCCCCATGCGTAAAAATGTGATTTGGAAGTAGGGTCTTTGCAAATGTGATTCGGTGAAGATGAGGTTCTCAACCCAAGGGCGGGAGGGGATGCGGAAAACTCTGCCTGAGGATGGTGGCTGGCAGGGCGGAGCGTCTGCAGGCCCAGGAATGCAGAGGGCGGCCAGCCACCCTGGATGTCTAGCGGGAGGCGGGGAGGGGTGTCCTGAGGATGGTGGCTGGCGGAGCGGAGCGTCTGCAGGCCCAGGAATGCAGAGGGCGGCCAGCCACCCTGGATGTCTAGCGGGAGGCGGGGAGGGGTGTCCCCCACACCGTCAGAGGGAGTATGGCCCTGCTGACACCCTGATTTGGGACGTCAGCCCGCAGAATCAGGAGAGAATGCCGTCTAGTCGAGGGTGCTTTATTGCACCAGCCGGGGACGCTAACGCATCCCTCCCGCTGGCTGCCCGTCTGGTCCTCTCTGGGTTCCAGCGACTGGGCGGCCTTCTCTGGCCCCTGGGCTCCCAGCTGGGGCGGGTGTCTGCATGAGACACCATCTCGCTGTGTCTCGTGACCCCGCCCACAGTCTGTCCATAGCCTTTGTTACACACCCTAAATCTGGGTCCCCTGGGAGCGGGCCATCCGTTTCCAGCCCGGACGCCTAGCGCTACTGAGGGCCACACCATGTGCTCCCTCTCAGCTGTCCTGCCCAGAGGACCCGCCATGATTATCCCCCGGAAACAGACATGATTGGGAAATGGTTGACCCCCAGAGGTGTCTTTTTCCCCCGCTCACTTCGTAGACACTGACTGTGAAGGACAAGAGGTTCGGGGTCTGCTGGGGTTCCTGTTCCCCGTGTTGGGTCTTCTGACCAGCATCCTCGGCGACTTTTCCGCATCCTTTGCCATGCTGAAGTCGGAGCTGCTGGCTGGGGGAGCTGAGCTGCATGAGCAGGGCCCGTGCCCCCCCCCAGAGAGGCTCGTGGCCGTGTGTCAGTCTGTGAGTGATGGATGACTAAGCGCCGCTCTGGGGTCCACGGGGAAGCCCACTGGTGACGTCCTCTGGGTTCTAGAGACGCGAGGCCGGCATTCCAGAGTGCTTGGGGAGCTCTCCTCTGAAGGGGGCTAGAGAATATTGTTTTTAGGAGAAAATGGAAAAATTACATGTAATTGTTTTTCAGACACGTTCTCCCCACCCCCCTGTCCCTAGGCTCCTTCACCAAATTGAGGATTTTACATCCGTAATTCGGGGGGGGGGGGGGGCGGGGGGCGTGGCAACGCGCTTCTGCTCGGTGAGAAAGTAGCAACGCGGGCAGAACGAGGGTATCCTTCTATCAGCTGTGGATTAACTTGGGGATTAAATTTTTAAAATAACCCTTCCTCCGAACAACCGGCACAGACTTCTGTCTACAAAGCACATCCGTGCCACCCCAGGAAGTAGTTCTGACCCGGCGGCTATGTTTCCAGGGCGACCCACCCGTTACCCAGTGAGCGACGCCCAACCCGGCTGCTGGCCGCAGAGTCGACGCTCAGAAAACGGGGGGTGATGAACACATCATCGGCTTTACCAGCGTCATGGTCAGAACCTGGGTTTCCCCGTCAGTAAAGGAAGGAGTGGGTCCAGTGATGGCCCAGGTCCACTCTGCATCCCTACTGTCCACTGTTTGACTGACTTGACTTAGAAAATTAAAAAAAAAAAACCTGTTCTCATTTTAAGGATTATATAACTGTATTGGGGTTGAGGTGGAGATGGACCACATATCAATGAGATACAAAATGGGGAGGGCAGTGCGTATATTTTTTTGAATTAAGTGTTTTGAGTTTCTTCGGATCTCTTCCCAGAAGTGGGGTCATCTGCTGGATCAAAAGGCAGTTCCACTTTTAATTTCCGGAGGACCCTCCCCACCACTTCCCACAGTCGGCTGCGCCAGTCTGCATTCCCACCCGCCGTGCGCACGGGGGTTCCCTGTTCTCCACACCCCCTGCCAGCCCTTGCTGTTTGTTGATTTTCTGATGAAAGCCGTTGGGGCAGGTGTGAAGCAATGATCTCATTGTGGCTTTGATTTGCCGTTGCTCTGTTGATGCGTGACATTGAGCACCTCGTCCTACGCTGATGGGCCATCTGGATGTCCCTTCCACACACACACACTTTGGAGATGTGTCTGTCCAGGCCCCCTGCCTGTTTTCAACTGTCTGAATTCCCTCACCGGTGTCAGCGACATGAGGCAGGGACCTCCGCCAGGAGCATGGAGGACAAGCCTGGCACGCAGCAGGTGCTCAGTAAGGAGCCGTTGAGTGAAGGACAACTCACCACCTCTGTCTTCCGCCCTCACATGTGAGCTCCTTGGGGTGAGGGACTGCTGTCTGTCCTATCGTCTGATCCCTGGTGCTCAGACTGTCCCTGCCAGGCAGAAACCGCTTCGTGGTGCCTGGTGCATCACTGTGTCCAGCGTGCCGGGACACACGCACACGTTTCACCGCGCCATAGGCTTGGTGGTGCCCACGCTAGCAATACGTGGCTGTCCACCTTTATTCCGCGGCCCATGACTATCCGCGTGTGAAACACATGAGCACCTCAATCTGTGAATGACTTTATCACTCCTTTTAAGGAATTGTCACTTGAGAGGGAACAAAGGAACTATTTTGGGGGGTAAAAAGAACTATTTTGGGGGGGGAGAAAATCAGAGCGCATGTGTCTGGGTGGATGTAGTGGACACCCTGGAGCCAGCTCAGTCTCCCTGACACATATGAAGTGCGTTAGAGCCTCAGTCACTCACTCTTCCCATGAACATCGAATTTAAGTGTCCCACTTTTGTTGATAAACCTTAAGAATTAAAAAAGCAAGTTGTGGCCCTGGCTGGTTGACTCAGCAGTAGAGCGTCAGCCGGCGTGTGGAAGTCCTAGGTTCAATTCCTGGCCAGGGCACACAGGAGAAGCGCCCATCTGCTTCTCCACCCTTCTCCTTCTCCTTCCTCTCTGTCTCTCTCTACCCTCCCACAGCCAAGGCTCCATTGGAGAAAAGTTGGCCCCAGGTGCTGAAGACAGCTTCATGGCCTCCTCAGGCACTAGAATGGCTCTGGCCACAATGGAGCAACGCAGCAGATGGGCAGAACATTGCCCCATGGTGGGCATGCCGGGTGGATCCCGGTCGAGCACATGCGGGAGTCTGTCTGTCTGCCGCCCTGCTTCTTACTTTGGAAAAATACAAAAAAAAAAAAAAAAAAGCCAGTTTTAGACTGAAAGGGGAGGGTGGAGCACACTCTTGGGGGGGGGGGGTTCTCGCACCTGAGCGTGGTGAGTGTCACCTGGAGGGCTGTGGAGTAGTGAAGAGATGGGGCTGGACTTAAGAACCAATGTCCTCTCTCTCAGGAGAGAGGCTGTGACAACCTGCTGCTTCTTCTGGCCCACCCTCCCAAGGATCATCTTCCTGCAGATTAGAGAGAGAGACCCTGGCATGTGTCCCCCGCAACTCCCCTGTCGGGGAGACCGACTGTGTCTGCGAGGAAACGCGGAGCCCCAGGGCAGCGTGCCGCCTGCCCAAACTTACCAGCAAGTCCTCCTCCCGAGTCACCGGGGAAGGGACGCTGTCGACACCACATTGCTTTTCCCTTGGGTCCTTTTCCTTTCTCCCTCGTTGGGGGTTTCAGCGCCACACCGAGGCACTTGATCGTGCTTGGAGTGTGCCAGGGTCTCTATCGTGACTGTCACACTTGTCTGGAAATTCTCAGTGTGCTCCCTTCGGAGGGGAAGGGAGAGGGCAGGATTTAGTAGACAGCCAGGGTAGCAGCATTTGTAATTCCTTTCCTGGCCCCCTGCCGGGCGGCCGTGTCCCCCACCCCCCCACTCCTCCTTGGTTGATGGACGCGGGGCCAGTGCGCCTCTCGCCCATGAAACTGGTAAGTGGCCGGTTACCCAGAGCCAGGACCTTCAAACCCCTCTCCGCAGCCAGCCCTCACACTCCCTCACGGACGCGTCCCCGTCTCTTCTCAGACACCGCCGTGCCTCTAAATAACAAATTTTCTGAGACACTGTATTGTGTCCCGTAATGGGAAGAAAAACGGGGGCAGAATCATTTTTCGAATGTTCACAGAACCCCTGCTGGGCCCAAGCTCAAGTCCCCGTGCACTAAGAAAAAAAAATCTTGAAAGCAAAAAATGAAAGGGAATTGTTAATGAAATTTCATTTTCAAGAACCTTAGGTGGGTGCAGATTTGAATGAGAATTAATCTCGGTGTTTTGCTTTATAAATTAATATAAGAACGGTGAGAAGAAATGAGATTTTTCTTTTTGGGGGACAGTGGGGGGAGCCTCCGTTTGGATTTTGTCATGCAGTTTAAAAAGGTCGGAATCAGCACATTCATTTATTTCCTTGAAAAGTGTTTTCTCTTGACTCTCAAACAGGCACGTGGACAGGGCAGGGGGAGGGGAGTTCCAGGTTTCCCTGGGAGGGGCCCCCCGTGGCCAGGATCCCACAAACCCCAGAAACAGATGTCCGCTGACGGGAAGCACCCTGCAGCAAAGTGACGGCTGGCCGTGTAGGGTTACAGGGAAAATTCTGAGAGCCGTGGGCCGCGGAGAATTCTGTCTGAGTCCGGAGAGAACCTCGGACTCGTGAATCACGTCATGCCGCGGTTGTGCCCCAAACCCTGTCCTGGCGGAATTCCCCGTTGCGCAGGCATCGTGAGGATGTGGATAGCTGAGGACCAGTGACCTGAGTGGAGCGCCTTGTACCTTCAAGCAGCCCCAGAAGGAAGGTGCAGCCACACCTCCTGACCCCCCAGCGCCCTACTGCCCTCACGGACCTTCCTGACTTTTGTCATTCTTCCCCTTGGCAGGGCAGCGAGCCCTGTTGTTTCTGTCAACAATGATTTGTCTCACCTGCCATCCTTTAATATATTTTCTTTAACTTTTCAATTGCAGTTGACATACATTATTATTCTATTAGGTTCAGTTGTGCAACATAGTGATTAAAACATTTATCTACCTTATGAAGTGATCACCCCGGTAAGTCTAGTATCATCTGTCTTTTTATTTTATTTATTTTTTTGTATTTTTCTGAAGTAAGAAGCAGTAGGTAGAGAGACAGACTCCCTCATGCGCCCGACCAGAATCTGCCCGGCATGCCCACCAGGGGGCGATGCTCTATCCATCTGGGGTGTTGCTCCGTTGCAATTGGAGCCATTCTAGTGCCTGAGGCGGAGGTCATGGAGCCATCCTCAGTGCCCAGGCCAACTTTGTTCCAATGGAGCCTTGGCTGCGGGAGGGGAAGAGAGAGACAGAGAGGAAGGAGGGGGGGAGGGGTGGAGAAGCAGATGGGCACTTCTGTGTGCCCTGGCCGGGAATCAAACCCAGGACTTCCACACATTAGGCCGACGCTCTACCGCTGAGCCAACCGGCCAGGGCCTCCTCTGCCCTTTATTTAAAAATGTATAAAGGTGTAACAAGACACACCGAACACCCTGTGTGTGTTTAATGTGCACAGTCCTGTGAGTGGAACCATCACCCCAAAGTTTTCCTGTGTCCCCGGTGGTTCTGTTTTGGGTGTTCTTTGCGATAAGAATCATTGATGTGAAACCCATTGTTGTAGCGTATTTTGAGCCGCACTGTGACTTCCAGGCACAGGGTCCTACCGCAGCTGTCTAGCACTCACCTCATCCAGCCTGAACTGAAACTGGGTCCCCGTTGACTAGCAGGGCCCTGCTCCCCTCCCCACTGCCCCTGGCAACCACCAGCAGCCTCCGCTCTGCTTCTGTGAGCCTGACTCTTTTAGGTTCCCTGTAAGAGTGATCGTGTGGCATCTGTCCTCCTGTGACTGACTTCACTGAGCGTCACGTCCTCCGGGTCCACCCATGTTGCTGCAGACGGCAGAACTCCCATCTTTCTTTGAGGCTGAGTCGTAGTTCGGTGTACGCTCCACCACCTCTTCCTTGCCTGTCCATCCGTCTCTGGGCAAGTGGGTTATCTCCGGGTCTTAGCTCCTGTGGCTAATGCTGCTATGAACAAGGGAGCATGGAGAGCTGTCGGAGACCCTGCCTTCAGTTTTTTGGGATAAATGCCCAGAATTGGGATGGCTGCATCAACTGATTATTACGTTTTTAATTTTTTGAGGTCCTCTCATTCTCCTCCAGGTCATTTTCCCTTCCCCCACTCCGCAACAACAGGGACAAACATGCTTTAGAGTGCTTCCTGCATGCTCAGCGTGTTATAGACAGGATCTCCTGAAGTCATGTCAGGAGTCTCCTCAGGTGGGAATAATGGCTCCCACTTCACAGACGAGAAGGCTGAGGCTCAGAGAGGTGAAACCACTCACCTGAGAGCACACAGCGACCTCAGTCTGTGTGACATCAGTCTCCCCTGCAACTGCGCTGGAAGCCGAGAGACCCACTGAGTAGTGGGTCCGTAGTGACTGTGGTCTGAGGCATCTTTTGTAATGGCAACCCTTTCTGGGTCATTCTTGCTCTCCCGTTTTTCAGAAGTTCCCCTTGTCCCCTCTTCCGCCATACCCTCCCGCTTCTGGGAATCACGACAGATAAAATGCGGTCTCTCCCGGGGCCAGCCTCCCAGTCGTATCTCACAGTTGGCAGGGTGGAAATTCCCAGGACAGAATGTTCCGGTGAATTCACTGTGACCGTCTGCCTTTTTGTGACCTGCTTTCTCCGCAGGCTTCTGCATCAATGTAGGCAGTCTGGGACTTCCAGTCAATGTAGGCAGTCTGGGACTTCCAGTGTCAGCAAACTGAAGACTCGCCGCACTGTTGGTGTTGGTTTTAATGGGGCTTGTTCGTAAAATGCATTCCCTGTAGAGTGGCACCATGGGAAATGGAGGGGTGCCTTCAGTTTCTGCAAAAGCTCCAGAAGTTTCTGCTTGCACAGGGGAGTTCTCACTTTGGTGTGTGTGGGGGGGGGGAGGGTTGTCCCCATTTCTGCATAGAGGTCAGGCGATGGACTTCACTGGGTGCCTTTCCTAGTTCTACAAGTGGCCAAAGGTTAGATAGCGGTTCATAACAGTCTTCCCTGATGTGTGCTCAGCACTCCACAGTTTATAAAACACTTTCCCGCATCTGGTCCTGTTTTGTGTTTCTCGGTGCCGGTCACGGGAAATCTTCCTTAGAGGCAAACACCATCATCCCCCAAATGCGACTGTGTGATGCTGAGGAACGTAGGAGACAAAACTAGCAAGAATTTTTGGAAATTAGAGCTGCCCCATTTGGTGAATCTGTGAAGCTAGAGTTTGCTGACTCTGGAACGCACAGAGATTCATTTCCGCGATGATAATAAACGTTGACTGAGTGCTTGGCGCTGTGCTATGCGCTTTGTGCTCATTATTTCATTGCAGGTCACAGCAGCTGCCTCAGCGGTGTCTGAGCTTGAGTTGTCCTCGCGTTAGAGCTGACATGCCCGTGGTGACACAGTTCAGCAGTGGTACAAATGGACCGTATCTACCTCCAGAGTCTGTCGTCTTCACTTCACACCTTATATTGGGAAATATCCATAGTAAGAGGGTATAGAGGAAATGGATGATGATGAAGATGGTGATGATGGTGGTGATGGTGATGGTGATGATGGTGATGGTGATGATGGTATGGTAATGATGATGTGCTAATGATGATGATGATGGTGGGGATGGTGGTGATGGTGATGATGATGATGTGGTAATGATGATGATGGTGGTGATGATGATGGTGGGGATGGTGGTGATGGTATGGTAATGATGATGTGGTAATGATGATGATGGTGGTGATGATGATGGTGGGGATGGTGGGGATGATGATGATGATGTTGGTGATGATGGTGATGATGATGGTAGTGGTGATGTTGATGGTGGTGGTGATGATAGTGATGGTGATGATGGTGATGGTGATGGGGATGGTGGGGATGGTGGTGGTGATGATGATGATAATGGTGTTAATAATGGTGGTGGTGATGGTCATGGCAATAGTGATAATATCATCTCTGAGAAGAGCCCCAAATCAGATCTGATGAGTGAGGAAGTTGGAGCAATAGACTGGTGCCTCTAAATCAAAAGCAGGTATCTGCTGAACAGCATCATATTTAGATACTTTAAGTGGGTGAATGATGTGGCATGTGAGTTGTAACTGAAACAACTATCTAAACGAAAGTGCTGTGGCCCAGCTCAGTTCCACACACACACACTGTGCTCCTTTGCTGAGATGGGGCTGATGGGAGGAAGAGAAACCCAGAAGGGCCTCTGGGAGAGGCTGACAATTCCTGGTGGGAATGCAGACTCCCAGGCTTGAGTCCTGACACCCACGTTTCATCTCCAGCCTACCCAGCATGATGGGACCCCTGTCACACAGCCTCTTCCAGCATCCGGACCTTTACCTACGCCATCGTCCCCACCGGAACATGTCCTCCACCGTCCTCCTCACTGACTGAGCCGTTCCCAGCATCTCCTTCAATTACAACAAAAATGCAATCATTGCAGACATATTCTTCCAGGGTCCCTGTGAGATGTGTACTTAATGGATCGAATCCCCACCCCACCCCCCAAAAAAAGATCTTTCCAAGTTCTACGCCTGGTCACTGTGAATGTGACCTCATTCAGAAATGGAGTCTTTGCAGGTGTGGTTAGGCAAAGATCAAGATGAGGTCGTCCTGCAGTAGGGTGGACCCTACATCCAAGAGTGTATCCCTAGGAGATGGAAAAGGAGACACAGTGAGCCCCACGTGAAGGCGGAGGCCGAGGCTGAGTGGTGTGGTCACAAGCCAAGAAATGCCAGGGACATGGCCACTGCTCGAAGCTGGGAGAGATGGGAAGGCCCCTCCCGTGGAGCCTTCAGAGGGAGCCACGCCCAGTCCACACCTGGACATTGGACTTCTGCCTGCAGAGCGGTGAGAGAAAGAATGTATTTCTGTTGTCTAAGCTGCCCAGTTGGGGATGATTTCTGATAGTAGCCACCGAGAACTAAGACCAGAGTGGTGCTATTCTTGTGCTGTTCATCTGCAGCCCCACCCCCACCCCTGGGACCGCTGGACAGAGACGGGGGGAGGGGGGGGGTTGGTTGGTTGGTGAGCGTTCCACATGCAGGGTCCGCCGACGGTTGGATCCACCGAAAGCTGCTCCTGTCCTTCTGTTTTCTTCACTCACTGACCCTGAGACAACTCTTCCCCTTGACTTTGTCAGGAAAACCGTGGAGGTAACAGACGCGTCCTCTTCCCCATAATCAAGTCAAAGGAAGAGGCCAGCGTCTCCCTCCTCCCCAGGCTCGACTCCATCCAGCATGTCAGGAACTCCATGCGGGACAAGGGATTTGACGACCGGCTTGCTGCTCAGCCTTCTCTCCATTAAATCTGCAACGCCGGCCACAGCAGAGGAAACTGGAAACATTTTCCACTCGTTTGCAAAAGGTTTGCATTCATCTGAGAGGTCAGCCCCAGGGGCAGTGGGGAACTGCGTGGCCGCGGCCATCTGGGGGTCATCCTTTGATGTGGACCTCACGTGCCAGGGGAATCTCCCGACTCCTGGGCAGACACTCATTAACCTGCAGGCGGAGGTGATGAGGCCACGGCTGAGGAACTTGGTCACGCGGGGTAGAGAGACGCCACCCCGCCAACAGCCGCAGAGCACGCCTCCGCTGCCCTAAAATCTCATTATTCAGACGCTGTGTTTGCCAGTGTCGACAAGAGGCAGATTTCTTTTTATTCTGAAACCTCAATTTTACAAGGAAATCTGACATGGTGAAATGTGCAACCCTCCTAATTATATGCATGTTGATAATTAATTAAAATGGTCGTTGGCATAAATCATTGTGATGTTTTGTTACATCAACCTGCTTCCAACGACCCTTGTTACTGTCTTCTGTTTTTCTTTTTTTTTTTCTTTTTTTTTTTTTTTGTTGCTGATGAGCCAACACGCCTTCTTGCCATCCTATTATATGGTTCTGTTCAAATTCTCTTAACATCAAGATGAAATCCGATGTGAGGGTAATGCCTCGATGAGTTTGAGCCAAGGCTTACCCCAGTAATTGATTTAAACCTGGAATGCTGGGAGAATTAAAATACTGGGCCTCGCCAGTCATGGGGAAGTGCGAGTTAAAGCCGGTGCCGTTACGCCTCGCTCACCAGGGTTGCCCAACAGAGAGAGGACAAGAGAGCCGTCACGGATCACTGTGGGTATGGGGACCTGCCTGAATCGGCGGCGTGAATGTGACTCAGTTGTAGGCACCAGCGTGGCCATTTATCAAGACCGTTAACTATACTCCGTCCACAATGCAGCCAGGTTTGTGGTGAAATGAAAATGCCTGCCCACCTGGGGACTGGTTGACCAGTTGTGCAAGGTTATTCATCATCGCCAAAAACTAGAACCGTCTGGATAGTCCTGAGTGGGCAAAGGAGTCAAGAAATTGAGAGACAGCCAGAACATAGAAGACTATTGCACAGTTTAAAAAAAGGAAAGAAAGAAAAATTACAATACATCAAAATACCGGGGCGAAGGAAGCCAGGCACTCAAACGCGAACTAGCGTCAGGAACCCAAGGATGACACCTCTTACAAGGCTAAACAGCAGACGCAGAAAGCTGATCGAATCAGCCATTGCCTGGGGCCCCCGGGGAGGAACCAAGGTGAATTGCAGATGTCACGATAGGGAACTTTGGGTGACAAAATAAACAGGTTCTAACCCTGGGGGCTGATAACAGTTCTACAACCACACCTATGAAGTCGCTCCAATCCATCAAACTCAATAGTTAAACCGGTTGAATTTTATAGTGTGTGTATTTATCTCAAAAGTGCCCCAGAACAGTCAGCACTGGGGTTTTTTGGGAAGGGAGGAGCGGGGGAGGTGTTTACTCCCCTCTAGTCTGATCGGGGGTGAGGCTGTGGCCTGTGTTGGTTCAGAAAACATAGCAACAGATCCCAGTCTCCCTGTGCCCGGATGTTGCGTGTTGCCCATCTCTGCCACAAGGGGGCAGTATCGTCCATCACCTGCGTGGTAGATGGTCCATTTTCCAGGTATCATTTTGGCCAAGTAGGATTCATTGCAGGGGGAGGGGGGCGGGGGGGGGATGGAGTTGAGTAGATTTGGGCAAGCAGTGTCAAAGGGAAGCATGAGCCCTCTGTGCCAACAACCAGAGTGGAATGAATTGGGCACCGGGCTGCAGGAAGTGCCCGGCCTTCATTCACTTGCCTCTCCCTGACCAGATGCAGACCAGCTTGGGCTGCCCAGACCTCACCGTGGTGCATGCCCTATCCCCCAGCCTGACCCACTGATGCACCCCAGATCCTACAGCTAGGTCCCCGCTTTGCTCGAGTTGCCCAGAGTCCACGTCTGTGCTCAGGACCCGAAACCCCGCTTGATGAAGGCTCTCTGTGAGATTGGGTGGGCACCAAGAAAGTCCACCTCCCAAATGCTCTCCCCTGTCGGCCCAAAGCTGCTGGCTCCCAGGGTTCCCCACTGGTGGCTCAGCCTCTGAGTTAGTGTCCCCCCTTTCCGTGTGGTGGTTCTGAAAAGCCAGGGCCCCTGTTAGGGTCGCTTACTTAATTCATTCATGATGCTGGAATGGGAGTGTGTTTACCAGAGGGTTCTCTTGTGTCTGGGGTGGGGGTGGGGGTGCCAGGCCTGGCTTCTCTGGGTGACATGCGGGCCTAGGGACTCACACATCTCAGAGGCGTTTGTCACAGTCACACAAAGCTCGGCACAGGTCGGCCTGCACGCAGATTGGACTCACGCTGTCCTGCCCCACTAGCTGGTCCCACCGGGGAGACAGGGAGAGCAGACAGCTGGCAGACGCACTCTGACCCGTGTCTGTCTTCCCAGAAGGGACACGTATGGTTGGCACTCATGTTCCATTGGCCACGGAGGTCCTGAGATACGTGTTCTTCCCAGAGGCTCGGGAAGGAGAGAAAGGAGCCCTGGGTCTGGGTGCGCACCTAAAATGTGACCACGCAGCAGACTCCACGGGCCACCTCTGTCCCTCCCTCAGGGTGCTGGGGCCGGCTCTGCCCTCGGGGTGGGCCTCTGAAACACCCTCCTTTCATGGCGGAAGCGTTCGTACAACCCACATGATGTGGGAGCCGTAAAGACAGAGGGACCCTACAGCGTGTGGAGGATTCAAGGCCATCCAGGGTGTGCCGAGCCATCCAGGGTGTGGCAAGGGCAGCCTTGCAGTTAGTGAGGAAAACAGTACCATCATTAATGAACAGTAACACGGGGATAAACGCTGGTGTTTCCTGTACTCACACCTCCCGCCTCCCTTTGCCCCGCCCTGGGCTTCTCAATGGTGTCTGCTCTCCAGGAGGTTGCAGACCGGGTGGCATTTCTCTGGGAACCGAATGCCACATAGCTCAAACCCTCCCAAAGAACGATCCCTGGTAGTAACTCAGTCACGAGGCTTCCGGGGGCGGGGGCGGGGGGGGGGGGATGGAGACGCCTGGCCGCCTTCAGTTGAATTCCTCGCTTGATGTAAATGAGCATTTTGGAATAGCATCTCCATCTTGTATTAGGACTGACTTGACGGGTGAGTGAGGCCCGGCTGGGCTGTGGCAGACACCCTGGTTTGCACGCCAAGCAAATTGGCAGTAAATGAAAGGGAGTTGAGTTTCCCCCCAGTCCTGACAGAGCCCAGAGTGATGGGCCTGTTAGCGCGAGCCGGCCGCGCTGTTCGCACGCGTCCCCCGGGGATGGAGGCAAATTTGCTCAGTACCTTTGGAGAGGAGTTGCCACTCCCAGGATTGATCTGCTAAATGGTTTACTGTGGTGCGGCTGTCTCTCCTGGGTAATGGTGGCGGGGGCAGCAGCGGAGGCGGGAGGGAAGGGGATGGAGCTCGTGTCTAACGACAGGAGGGGGAGGCGGTGAGCAGAGCCTTGCGTGCTGGGAACCCCGCGGTCCTGGGCGTCTGGAGGTCACTTCTGCAAGACCAGCTAGCTGCCTCTGTGTGCTGACCATCCGGGCGCCCCCGTGAAGATGCCCGTGAGGGTCCCAGGAAAAGTCAGTTCTGCACCCAAGACCTATGTAATTGTACTGACCAATGTCAACCCAGTAAAACTTAATTTTACAAAAGTAGGAAGAAAAAGTCATTGCTGGGCCACTTCTGCCAGGAGATTTAGGGTGTTATCCTGGATACCCACACTCAGGGTGCCCAGGGCAGAACCTCAATTGTGACCTTTCCTTCCATAGACAGTCAGTGCAACCAGGAAGAATGGTCAAGTGCTCTACCTATACTAGAATGCCACAGGCTCCAACCAATCAGAACAGACCAGAGGCGGAACACTGACCAAGCAGGAAGCATGCTGGCTGCACCTGTGAAGGCGCCGCCCATCAGCTCAGATGTGCAGAAGACAAACCATGGCTCATGCTCCCTGATTTCTGCCCTCACCTCTCATTCCATCAGGCCCGTGAAAGACAAGTCCATCTCAGCCCTTCTGGGGTTTCTACCCCGCTGTGCATTTTTGTCACAGCTCCTGGCTCTCCTGCTTCCCCAGACCAATGCCGCAACACTGAGGACAATTTGGGTCCCAGGTCCTGAACCACACGGGATGCCCTTGGCCTCCATCGTTCCTGGACTGTGGCCTCTGGGCACCTGCAGCTGTCTCTCTGCCAAGGCCACGCCTCATCCCCAAGGCTGGTGCTTTCCGGCAATGACTCCTCCGGGAACCTGATGGCATTCCCAAGGGAAGCAGGCTAAGACGTCCCTTCTACCCAATTCAAAGGCGCGTCGCAAATCTCTCATTCCCTCCCCTGAATACATTTGAACCTTAAACTACAAAGACATGAGACAGTTTCTGTTGTTTGCATCTGTTCTCCGTAAACTTGAGAGCATCTCTCATGAGCAGTCACTGCCCCAGGACTGGGGATGGAGGCGTAAATAAGATAGACACGATGTCTTCTGTCTCGGGGCGGGGGAGAGGGGGAGGCTGAGATCTCCCCCAAGGCCGACATGAAATATATAACGTCTCACGAGGAACCGGCACTCTGCAGAGCACAGCCCAGGACAGGGATGGGGAGTGATAGGTGTGGGAGGTAACATATGAATTGACCCCAGGGAGGTGGGAATGGAGGGAAAAGCGTTCCAGGCAGAAGGAACAGAATGTGCAAAGACTCCATCACGGTGGCTGCAAAAAGCACATGGAGGTGGAAGGAAGAAGGAGAGGACACCAGGTGTTCCCTCTGAGTGGGGAGGGAACCAGAAGAAAGTTTGGGCAGAGCAGGGTCATGGTTACATTAAGGTTGTAAGGGGCTCACACTTGCCTGCTGTGTGGAGGGGACACTCTGAAGGAAGACCCAGCCGTGTCGGTTAGATACTGCTTCCCAGCCCCGTGGTCCTCCGTATGTCAAAGGGGTCCCTTGTCAGCTGTGGGTGGGGTGTGGTCGGTGCCAGCAGCAAGCTGTACACACACATCACACACAAGGACCCTCTCCGCCTCCCCCAAAACGGGACGCGAGACCAGTCAGCCTGACAGCTCCCCCTTGATCCGTGCTTTCAACATTGCAAACGACACAAGTCCCAACAAAGCACGCCTGTGCTAATTAAGGGTCGGCCGTGAGGGGTCGCTCATTGACATGCAGCTGGGGAGGTGGCTCACAGACGAGGCTGTGATGGACCAGACGCCGTCTAGGAACGTCCGGGGCTCGGGACACGGCGTGCTGAGAGGCACAAGAAGCTGCATTCACGGAAGAAAGAGGAGCCGTCACAGCCAGCCTGCACATGGAGAGAGAACGAGGGGGGGGGCAGGGACAGGACGCCAGGCTGGTGGTCGGCATCCATGCTCCCTGGCCCCCGAGCTGGGGCAGCACCAACCTCGCTGCCCCTCCTGCTGAACGAAACGTAGCCTCCCACTACCCAGAGGCCAGGGGAGTTTCAGGATTGTATCGTATTAGATCGCAGCGGGCTGGGTCACTTTGGAAGGAGAGGGATTCCTAAACCCTTGAGGTTATTCAAACTTTTTCAGTGCAGAGGAATCTAAGAAAGATCATTCATTCTTAGGGAAGAATCTATGTAAGTAGATGGTTCTAGAAAGGAATTTTGGCATTCCTCTCTCCTGGGTATACCCACCAGAGACATCAAAATGTCCATACACATACACACACAGACACACGCGCAAACACACGCACACACACTCACACACAACTTGTCCTTAAATGTTCCTAGCAGCAGCCAAAAAGTGGCCAGATAGCAATCCAAATATCTGTCTGTGGATGAATGGATGCACACAATGTGGTCCATCTATAATACACTGGAATATGACGCAGAATTGAAAAGGAAAGAGGGACCAACACCTGCTACCATGTGGACACACCTTGAGGACGTGACCCTGAGTGAGGGAAGCCAGACACAAAGGGCCACAGAGTGTCCGATTCCGATCCTATGAAACGTTCCCAACAGGCACCTCCATAGAGACAGAAAGCAGATTGGTTGCCTAGGCTGGGGAGAGGGGGCGTGAGAGGGTGACGACTCACAGATAGGGGTTGTGTTTGGGGGGATGATGAAAATGTTTTGAAGCCAAGTAGACATGTGGTTGCCCTCGCTGGCTGTCCTGTGCAACACGGTTGGATGGGACAGCACGTGGCTTAACAGCTGTTTTCTCTTCTTGAAGAGCTTCCCTGAGACATGCACTAGGTCAGGGATCGGGAACTTATGGCTCGCGAGCCAGATGTGGCTCTTTTGATGGCTGCATCTGGCTCCCAGACAAATCTTTAATTAAAAAAATAGTAACGTTAAAAATATAAAACACTCTCATGTATTACAATCCATTCATTTCCTACCACTCATGTTCATGGTTGCGGGTGACTGGAGCCAATCACAGCTGTCCTCCGGGACAACACCAAATTTTTATTGGATAATGTGTAATGTACACAGGTTGTTGTATGGCTCTCACGAAATTACATTTTAAAATATGTGGCGTTCATGGCTCTCTCAGCCAAAAAGTTTCCCGACCCCTGCCCTAGGTGCATTTGCCTCTTTAAAGTTCACGTGCAGCATGCAGAGGGCTGCGGCTGTCAGATCAGATCATGTGTGGTGACTCAGCGTGGGGCTCCATCGCTGCTCCCCTCCCACCTCCCCCACCTGAGCCGCTGTGGATCCTGAAGCTTCTTAAACTTTCGGGGACGCCTTCCCCTGCCCCGTGAATCGGGGAGACTCGAAGTACCTGTCTCATCGGAGCATGGAAAGAGGAAACAAGTCGGTCCATGCAGAGACGCCGGGGGACAGCACGCAGTGCTTACAGAGACTCACGATCTGAAGGTGGGGAGGTGGCCTGGTGGTGGAGTTGGTCCTGTCGCCACCTGATGACGGTGCTGGCCGCCTAAGTTCAGTGTCAGCTCAGAGAGGTTGTTCTGCGTAAACAAAGGTGCTCACACCCCGGATGGAGAGCTCAGTTGGTTAGAGCATCATTCCGAAGCACAGAGGTTGCCGGTTCAATCCCCAGTCAGGGCACATACAGAAACAGGTCTATGTTCCTCTCTCTCTTTCTCCCTGCCTCTCTAAAATCAGTCAATAAAAAAGTTTTTTTAAGGAAAAGAAAGGAATTCATGTCGGAGGTCTTGGCTGTCAGGGGATTGTGGAGGATTCAAATACACTTCCCCTGGGCCTCAGTTTCTCTCACATCAACCCTTTCTACTCTGCCACACCGAAGATCCAACGTGGCAATAAGTCACGTGAACGTTTTCTGCACAGGATGAAGAGGCAGCCTTTATCTGGTTTAATTCTGCATCGTCGTCCCCCTACCCCCGCCAAAAAAATAAATAAATTGAGTTTAACCCTCAATACCTTTGAACGAGACCTTATTTGGAAATAGAGCCGTTGCAGATTGCATCAGTGTAAGATGAGATCATCAGGGTGGGCCCTCATCCAATACGGCTGGTGTGTCCTTAGGAAGAAGACGGGCATTTGGACACAGGCGCGCACAGAGAAGAAAAGGCCGTGAGGTGACTGTGGCAGAACCAGAGCAATGTCTCTACAGGGCAAGGGACGCCAAGGGCGGCAGCCACCACCCGAAACTACAAGAGGGATGGGGCGGTTTTCCCGGACAGCTTTCAGGGGGAGCATGGCTCCTCTCACATCTCCATGGCAGACTTCTGGTTCCAGAACTGCACAGGAATCGATTTCTGTGTGCGGTGAGCTTCCCGGTCTGTGGTGCTTTCCAAGGCTCCAGAGAAGGAAGGGACAGAAACTATCGATGACTGCGCTCATCTCATCGCGGGCGTGCGAGCTTGCCCTCTGACAGACGCCTCGCCCACGCCCCCGTCAACCCCAGCCACAGTGATGCATTATGGTCGGCCCCTGGGACCCCTGAGCGGGCTAGCGAACCCCAGGTGCACCCTGCATGCACGCTGCTCCCAGAACGCCGGATTTCTCTGCTTTTTGCGTGGACCCTCATTGGCCCACAACTCCCTGGGCGCTAGGACGTCTGGGGGTGGGGATCTCAAAGAGACCACAGAGGAGGATGTGGGACCTAGGGTGAGCGCAGGAAGGAGGCCCTGCGGGTTGTTGGTGCGGGTCTTTTCTCCGGCCCCCTGTCATGTCAGGACCGGAAAGGCGCCCTGAGGGTCGTGCTCCTCCTCTGGTCATCCCCCTCACTCCTCCACACCTGGGTCCTCACGGCTCCTGCAGAACCCAAAGCGATTACAACCAGGAAGTGCCAGGGGTGTCCGCTTCCATGTCTCCGTTCCCTGTGCATTTTCCCAACCCCAGCATCGTCCTGAGCATTTTTAAATTAATCCTACCAAAAATTAAAATCAAACAAACAAAAAACCCACGTGGAGCTCTTGGGGACCCTTTCATCAGGAAACATCAAAGGAGGGAGCGGTGTGGATGGATACAGGGCGGATGCACCCACTGCCAACCCGTGACAAGGTCCCCTCCCCTCTCTCCGATGAGGCAGGTTGTCAGGCCAGACCGAGCCCTGCCTGAAGCTGGCTGTCTGGACGCAGCCCAGCCCAGTTCCAGGGGGAGGGGCTTTCAAGAGACCACCCCACTGTGCGTGCGGGCGCACTCGTGTGTGTGTGTGTGTGTGTGTGTGTGTGTGTGTGTGTGTGTGTACGTGTACACACATAGTGCATTCTTAATCGCAGGATTATGGAATCATAATCTGTTAGATGAAACCTAACAGCGTCAGCTTGTTAATCAGACAGCACTTCCTGGGGCTCACCTGAAGCCACAGCCCTCCCATCAAGCACCCTTGCCAACCAGCATACGGATGGGCCTCCGGAAGCCCCAGCCTCATTGTAACCAGCATGCCCGGAATTTGGGAAATGGCACGCCCCCTAGGAGTCGTTTTTCTGCTGCTACAAATTAGGCTGAATCTTCATCCTCTGCCTCTCTCTGCTGCCAGCCTTGCCTCACAGGAGCCCCCGCTACACCATCATCCAAGAACACAGGGTGGCGACTGTTCCTCGCTGTCCCCAAATGCAGTTACAAGACTGAAAATGGTGCACGCTCCTGTAAGAAGTGTCAGTCTTCGTCCGCCATCTCCGGTGTGCAAAGAAAGAGCCACACTAGCTGGCCTTAGGTGTGCCAGAGTATAACAGAAAACCCTCCGGCCAGTAGCTGAAACATGGAGGAGGTTCTTCTCATGAATATAAGGGAACCCCCAACCACCCCTTAGTCATCAGAGGATTATTTAGGCTTCTCCTGTCTTTCTGCTTTCAAGTTTGCCTCATGATCCAAGATGGCTGCTGGTGCTCCAGCCATTGTATCTGTATTCCAGGCAGCCAGAAGAGGAAAAAAGAAAAAAGGACAAAAAGAATATCCCCACAAAGTCCAGCTCCCGTGAAGCAGATTTCCTAAAGGGCTGCACAATATTTCTGCTTATAGTTGGACTAGAACGATAGTCATCAGATTTTCAACATCAGAATCCTAGAGAGAGTGTTAAAGGTGAATGGACCCCCACCTCCCTCCTTGCTGACTCAGGAGGTTTGGAGTAAAACCCACCCAAGAATCTGCATTTCTGACCAGTTCCCGTGTGATGCTGCTGCTTCCGGTCCAGACACCCCACTTTGAGAACCACTGTCTTAAATCCTAGTCCCATCATCACACGTAGCTGCAAGGGAGTCTAAGACGTTTAGTCTTTTAGCTGGGTCCTCCTCCCAACCCCTTCCCCCCACTCATGGCTCCATTACTAAGGAAATGATGTGTACTCCATAGTCAGTGGCAACTAGCTGCTTTTAGCTACAATATCTTAAGTCTTTATTTTCTCCAAACCCAATTGATTTTGGAGACCCCCCCCCCCGCCTTTTCTGAGCCACATCTGGATTCAGAGATCTTTGTTGTTCTGCGTAAGTACGGAACAGCCACCTTCTCTTGACTCTTCAGAGGTGCCGTCCGGAAACCGGTCCGGAAACCGGACATGTGTCTCTCTGTCTTAGAATCGAAAGAGCTTCCTCCCAGGGGAGGGAGCTTTCTGCTCAAAAGGGAGGGGTGTCAGGGACCCCCGTTCTCTCTCTTGATTTCGGCCAAGACGCTTTGTCAATGTGTGAACCTTCTCCCCCTCTTGGGAATTTGGGGTCTGCTTGCCTCCTGTTCTTCCCTCCTCCAAAGATCCCCACTTGGAACTGGTTTCCAGGCTTGAGAGGGAGATAAAGACAGTGAAACCACAAGGGGAAGCCAATGGTATGTTCATATCTCAAAATGTCATCCTGCAAAGCAGACCTGGCCGGGGTCTGGCAGTGAGAATTGGAGGGGAGCTCCTTTTCATTGCTTCAGGAAGGGGCCTTTATCACCCCCCTGGAAGGCCGGCCCTATACCCCAAATTCTCGGAGGGCCAGCACCACCCACACACCCCCTCGCTCCACAGCCTGGGGTTCAGCCTCTAGATTCGCTTCCCCGGGAGTCCTGCTGCTAGATCCTCCTGATCGAATAGGAAGTTTAATTAAATGACTTCTCCATTGACTTCCAAGCGATGCCACATTAGCTCCCAAATTAGTGACAGTTGAGTGCTCAACCTTCTGCGGGCCAAGAGGAGTGGCCTGGTGACATAGGACATTGAAATTCAGAGCCGTGACTCTTGGACTCTGTTTTCCGGGATGAAGGACAACGGGGCTAGTGTGAATGGAGTAACGAGGGCCTTTCCATAGGTCCTCTCGTCAAATTCCCAGGGTGACCCTGGCGGAGAGTGGGGCCGCCCATTTTGCAGATGGGAAAACCAAGCCCAGAGAGGACAGGACCTGGGAGACCCCACAGCAGTGTGTTGGGGCAAGACAGACTCACGGAGGCCCCCGGGACCTCAGCCCCGGGATGCCAGCTGCCGGGCTCTCTCTTCCCGGTTTCACCAACGAGACCTTCGTTCGATCTCCTGTGAGCCCGCCCAGTGAGCCAGGGTCCCATCCCAGATGTCCTCCTTCCAACCCCGTGGTATGTTTTCCTGACCTACTGTGCTGCTCTGGCCATTACAGAAGGAATGATTGTGATGTGTCTCCTCGTCTACCTTCCCTCATGGAGCAGACATTCTGGAATGTTCTCTACCACGCTGAAGTCTGGAAGGGCCCATTGTAGAGGCTTTTTACTATTCAAGTGTCATATTGTCATATTCACCCTCCTAGGGATAGCATGTGTGCAGTGACCCAAAGGTGGTCACAGCATGAAAGTACCCAATTCAAATACCCCTTCCTGTCTGACTCGAGCCCCTCTGCTTCGGGGTGCAAAGCCCCAAGGCCTCCCCCACCCCCCGCCCCATACAATGCAAACCTCTCCAAGTGTAGCAAAGGGCTCCGGTGTCTGTGCTGAACAGTGAGTCAGAGGAGGTGACAACTGAGGAAGAGACAGCCTGTAGGGACCACAGTGGGAGTCAGCACCTGTCGGGTGCTCTACAGCGGAGACGGAGAGTGACCCAAATGCCAAAGGGTGACGGGAGGCCCTTGGGGACGCATGGAGAGAGCCCCATTGGTTTGGGGAAACAATCTTCTTGCCTTAAAACGCACCGTTCTAAGGTCCGTATCGAATGGTTCTTGGTATATTTACAAGGTGGTTGTGCAGCCACCACCAGTAGTATCTAATCCCTGCACGTTTTCATCGTCCCCGAAGAGAAAGCTCCTAATCCTTGAAGCGGTCTCCACCCCTATTTCCCTGTCCCCCAGCCCCTGGCCACCTCTAACTGGTCTGTGTTTCGTCTCTGCGGTTTTGTCCACTCTGGACGTTTTCTATAAATGGAATCGGACACCATGTGGCCTCTGCGTCTGGCCTCTCTCACTCGGCGTTGTGTAATTGGGGTTCATCAATGTAGTGGGGGTCAACACTCTGTCCCTTTTCATGGCTGCGTCATATTCCACTGTGGGCACAGAGTGCATTTCCACACTCGTCTCCTCTCCTCGTGAGAGCCCTCGGGCAGGTGTCCCGTCCCCTTGGCTGGTCGGACTTGTCCCACGCCATCTCAGTCCCTTCTCACCCCTCTGACTCTGTGACGCTCCAGAAGTAATTCTGTGCTCTTTCTTTATTTAAAAATTAGAAGTACAACATGTTTGAAACACAGACCAGGGCAAAACCAATTTACATTTAGGAGGGCGAGTCGAATCGCAGAGTGTGTTTTCCCCGGAGCCACGGGCTTTGCTCAAATTGGAAAGGACACTGATTTAAAGGGCCTGACTCTATTGATTCTTCAGCAAAACAGAGCCGTGCTCCAGTTTGTCACGGAACGGGGGAGAAGGAACAGGAAAGGCGGAGAGAAACCGTTTAGACACACGGAGCTCCGAGGGACGACTGTGCGCCTCGGTTGCGTTCTGCAGGCTCCCTCCGAGCCGGCGTGGCGGGGGCTGAGGGGGCTGCCACCCCTGTGCCCTCACACCGAGGGCCGCCTCCGCCCTTGTGAGCAGGGGCTAGTCACTGGGATGGGGAGCGGCTCACGGCTCGGGGGTCCGGAGGTGGGCAGCAAGCCTGTGTGCCTCCCTCAGGGCCTGCCCCCGCGGAGGTAAAGACAGGCGGTGTCTGCCCTCTGCCTGGCCTGCTCACACATCCTTCCTGGTCCGGCTGGGGTTGCAGCCAGTTTCCAAAGTCAATAAATATAGTGTGACACATTTAAGTTGCGTGCTGGTCATGTCACTGTGAATTTGACTCCAATGAAAGGGACTTGGGAGGAGCGGCCAGCTCATAGAACCTGTGTCTGCTGTGTGAGGATCTTGCACATATGCACGCACGCACACACATGCACACACACACATTTAACTTCCCAGGAAGGCTGCCTTCCACCCGACACACATCCCCTGCGAGTCCTTAGGATGCAGCATCCCACCTCTGCCGTCAGACTGGGCTCCTGTGTCTGTGTCTGATCCGTGGCCGGGTTGTCACTGTGGTTGCTGCTCCTGTGATGTTTGCTCTTGTCTGCAGTCTCATCACCGGGCCCAGAATACAGGGAAAGCCGGAAAGTACATTCCAGCCCAAACACGGCTCACTCAGGGGATCAGAGGATGAGGTGGGAGTTCCTTCCTTTCCGACCTCTCAGACGTACCACGCGGCTGAGAGAGGGGGCCACGGTCCCTCCTCCATGGCTCAACCCCAGGTTCCGGACCTGGGCCACACCTGCTGTTTTTCCTCCTCTCTCTGGGCCCAGAGTCCCTGCCGCTGCCCTCCAGGTCCTGAAGGATAACATTCTCCGAACACACCCATACCGGCTGCCCTCCTAGCATCTCCCCTATGTGTTGTCATGACAACAGAATCTCTCCTCTTTTCCCCACGGTACCAAACAGCCTGTCTCAGGTCCTCTTTCCAATGTCACGTCCAGGGTTACGCTCGAATACTGCGTTCGTCGGCTTGGGCTGCCGTCACTGACCACCACCCACCGGGGACTTAAACAGCAGGACTCCCATTTCCCGCATCCTGGAGGCTGGACCATCCGAGGTCCTGGCGTTGACAGGGGCATTTTCTCCCTCAGCCTCTGTCCTCGGACGGCTGAGTTACACAAGGCGACCGTCCTGTCTGGCTGCGGCCAGCGTGAGCTGGACGTCGGCCCCTGGTTAATGAACGCGTCCTAACGCAGCATGGGGTGGCCGGCTTGCTCACGCCCCCCACCCTGTCGTTTGCTCTATCTGCATAAACGGGGGCTTGTCGCTCTGGGTCGCTGCTCTGTAATGCTGGGTGCACAGCCAGAAGCCATAAAGTGGCACCTGGTGACTCTTTATGGCTGTCTAAGAGTTGATAGCTGGCAAGGTGGTGTGGCCCCGCCAGCCCCCTCCTTTGTAAAAAGGAAAGAGGTGAAGATCTCCAGGGTGAGCTGGGGTCAGGGTTGCATGGAGTTTGATGGTGCTGCTCAGAGAGGAATACAGGGTCCCAGGGTCCCAGCGCCTGTGGGTGATGCACAGTCACCAAAACTGTGGGTGGGGAAAGTGATTTTTTTTTTTTTTTTTTACAGAGCCAGAGAGAGAGTCAGAGAGAGGGATAAACAGGGACAGACAGACAGGAATGGAGAGAGATGAGAAGCATCAATCATTAGTTTTTCGTTGAGACACCTTAATTGTTCATTGATTGCTTTCTCATATGTGCCTTGACCAGGGGCTACAGCAGACTGAGTAACCTTTTGCTCAAGCCAGCGACCTTGGGTCCAAGAGGGTGAGCTTTGCTCAAACCAGATGAGCCCGTGCTCAAGCTGGCGACCTCGGGGTCTCGAACCTGGATCCTCCGCATCTCAATCCGATGCTCTATCCACTGCGCCACTACCTGGTCAGGCGGGAAAGTGATTTTTAAATACAGGGGACCATATCCCATGTCCTCAGCTGGTTTATCCTGGGGACCAATGGTCCTGTCACTGCATTCTCTGTGCCAGAAAGAGATATTGTTCAGTGAAAAATAGCTATGGTCCAACCATCCTTAATCTTTATGCTCATTCAGTGTAAGTCTAGGAGGTGTTAGGTAGAGGAGGGTGTGTGTGAGAGAGAGAGAGACAGAGACAGAGAGAAGGAGAGGGAGAAGGACATGGAGAGAGAGATTGCTACCACCACTCGAAAGCTAATCACCATTAATCCATGAGGGAGTTTGGGGCTTAATGAAGCCATTAGCCAAAGGCCATTCTGCGGGAGAAAGTGGGAAGACTGAACTTGGAGCGCATTATCTGTAATGAACCTGAGAACGGACTTGGACTTGGGGGATTTCCGTGGTATTCTTAGCATCCATAATGGCCAACGGGCGAGCAGGAACCGCGGCCCCCACTGCCGGAGCCCCGCGTACTGGGCGTCTGGTGAGATCGGAGGTTTATTTCACTCCTGGCTGAGGGCGTCCACCTCGGAGAGAGGATGACACTCTCCCCGTCACCGACACCTCTTCCTGCTGAACTCCTGCTGAATGGCAGAAGGTCGTTCTGTGTCCACGGTTGCTGCCCTGGAGGAAGAACTTAGAAAGCCTCTCTCATTGTCTCTCCCACTTCCAAGTTGAGCAGTGTTTCTGGAGAGGGACTTTGGGAGACATCTGCCCAAAGGGAAAAGGTGCCCGCAGACGTCCCCCAAGCCGCCCCCTCTGGCCAGAAAGAGAAGGATTTCAAAAGTGCATGCGGGTGGTGCCTACCCTCTCCAAAGAGGAGGTATTCTCTTTAGCACTTTGCAAATCACAGCATGCGTGGGAGAGGTGACACTAAGCCCTCAGCCTGACGTCCGTAGGGACAGGACACACCACCATCCCCATGGCTGCAGTCGAGCGGGCCCCCGTGGGCAATAATGGAAGCTAGCTCGGTTTGCTTAAAAATTTGCCTAAAATTATGAAGCCCTGGTTGTCTGGTGTCCCTTGCCAAGGCGTAGTGACCACGGGCATCCGGGGACACAGCTTCCCTGATTCTTGCTGCTGCTGTTGGATGGACATCTGACTGTTCTTTCTCCCAACATCTGTTCTGTCTTTTTCCTTTTTCCCCATAAGAGTCAGTCCTGGCAGGCACGTCGGTGACAGGGGTCCTCTCCTCCCCGGGGAAGGGACTGACACAGAACTCAAATGAGACCGACCGGGTTCTCCCTGCAGAGAATGTAAATGTTCAGCTGCGTGACTCAGGGGCAGGCGTGGTTGAAGGATTCTCTCCAGAGGGACAGCCCACCCTCCCCTGTGAGGAGAACCCTGGAAGCTGGTCTGGGTCCCACCTTTCCGAGGCTGCCGTCAGCTTTTGCATCGATCCTGTGAGCTGCCCAGGACCTGTCCACCCAGCACCCACCTCAGCTTTCTGGTGCGGCTGAAACAAGTTGACATGTGTATTCTGTTACAGTTCCAGAAGGCAGAGGTCAGACATGAATCATACGGAGCTGCCATTAAGGTGTCAGAGGGCCGTGTCTCTT
This sequence comes from Saccopteryx leptura, assembly GCF_036850995.1. NCBI lineage: Eukaryota > Metazoa > Chordata > Mammalia > Chiroptera > Emballonuridae > Saccopteryx > Saccopteryx leptura. Next base: position 249,867,360 of record NC_089504.1, read on the forward strand.
CTAGGGGACCTGAAGACAGCCTCTCCCTTTTCTGGCTTCTAGATGCCACCCACGTCTCTGGGCACGTGATGGCATCACTCTGAACTTGCCCGCCATCACCACATCGCCGTCTCTCTCTCTCTCTGACCGTGGCTGCCTCTTCTAAGAGGCCGTGGCTGCCTCTTCTAAGAACTCTGTGGTTACACTGGGTCCACCCCAGGTAATCCAGGATAATTTTCCCACCTCCAGATCCTTAATCACAACTATCACAACTACAAAGTCCCTCTTACCATGCAAGGGGACACAGTCACAGGCTCCAGAGATTGGGACCTGGGCTATTGGTGGGCAGGGCGATATTCAGCCGACTTGCTCACACCACGGTCAGCTTCTGTTGCTCGCAGCCCAAACCTCACTGATGTCATCCCTTCTTCTGGGCCTCAGCAATAGAGAGAAAAATAAAGAAATATTTTTTGGCTGTTATTGTGGGAAACCGGGAAGGTTTTGATCCTAAACAAACCAAACGTGGATTGCTCCGCATTCTTGGGAAACGGTCCCAAAGAACGGCCCTTTCGCCGTAGTTCCTAAGGTAAGGGCTGTGGCGTCTTGTCTGGATGCCAAGGCGAAGGTTTCCTTGTAGAGTTCGACAGAATAACTCCCTTGACCCTGGTGCGTCTGGTTCTTCCGGCAGGACACGGAACTTCTGAACACGGCCGTCCTCACGGGGAAGGTGGTGGCCCTGCCCATCAAGGTGGTGTCCGTGGAGGAGAACAACGCCGTGACCGACATCTCGGAGTCCGTCGAGTGCAAGTCCGCAGACGAGGACGTCATCAAGGTGAGTGGCTCTTTGACCGCTGGGACTGAGCTGAGGGGAGCGTCCAACCCCTGGGCACCCGATCACTAAGGAAGGTAAGCCCCGGGGGAAATCAGAGGCGAAACAGTTCGGCTCACGCACCTCACGCTCCCTAACATTCTCTTTATTTTAACATCTGGACGATCCAGTTTGCACTAAGTGTGTGTTGGGCCCTAGGTCCAACCCTCGATGCCTCCAGGGGCCAAGGCACAGGTGACTTTCGTGGGTGAGGTCATAAATCAGACGCGCCGTGTCCTAGAAGGGCAGCCAGTACTCAAATAACGGCCAGTCGTAGCCAGAAAACAATGTGAGTCCAGGGCCGCTCTGAAGAGAAGTTAAAAATTTGGGTGAATGTCACCTTGTTTTTCAGCACTGGTGAACGATTATAAATGGTAGGTTTTTTTTAATGGGCAAATGATTAAGAATACATCTGCCGTATAGGTCTGTTTCACTGGGGCAGCCGTGGAAACCGCTGTTCTGTAGGGCACAGGAGGACCCAGGGGCCGAACGCAGCCCACTGGCTGCTGGCTCAGGAGAGATTTATTGGGACCCGAGGACTCCTGTCTATTTCCATGTCGTGTGTGGTCACAACAGGGGAGTTCCGCAGTTGCAATGGACACCCCACAGCCCATGAGTCTGAAACATTCGTGTTTTTCCCTTTATGAGAGAAAGTGTCTGCCTAGAGCAGTGGTCGGCAAACTTATTAGTCAACAGAGCCAAATATCAACAGTGCAATGATTGAAATTTATTTTGAGAGCCAAATTTTTTAAATTTAAACTATATAGGTAGGTACATTCCTTATCGAGGTAGTGCCTGCACGTGGTATTTGGTGGAAGAGCCACACTCAAGGGACCAAAGAGCGCATGTAGCTCGCGAGCTGCAGTTTGCCGACCAGGGACCTAGAGAAATCCCCGCACCTGGTCCACGTTGTCCTCCTGTGTGGCCTGTCTCACCAGCACCCACCGTATTACACAAGGATCTAAGACCGCATGAGACCTTTTCTAAGCCAGAAATGAAGCGTTTAGTCCTTATGTCTTCATTGATAATCCCAGAAAACACCCCCCCCAAAAAAAGCATTAAATGCCCAAGAAACTATCCAGAGAAAGTCTTTGTCCCTCGAATGGACCCTGACCGATAGCCACTCAGAGACTTCTCTCTGGTGCCCAAGACTCCGTGTCGAGAACCTGACAATCTGTCAAGGATGGTGGGAAAACCCTCCCCTGCCAACCCCGTCTCCAGCACAGACAAGGGGCAGCCCAGCACTGCTTTGTCCTCTGCACCCCCTGCCTGCCACCTTCACCGGGCCACCTTCACATGGTCGAAATTATGACAACAGCCTGCCAGCAGGTGGCAGTAAAGCATCCTGGCAACAGCCGGCTGTGTCTCCAGGGAGGGACGGATTTTCCTAACTCACCGCATAGTGATTCACGGACTAATGAGTGGTGGCCTAGAACCCAAACTGCTTCACAGAAAACGAGGAGGGAGTTCGGGGTGAAGGACTAGACCACACTCTCCCAACAGAAACAAAGCACAGAGGCTAGGTGGAATTTGAACTTCTCCAGCAGGTCACATTCAAGAAAAATAAAATACAAAAGAGACAGGTGAATCTGTTAAGAGTGCATTGTGATTAAGCCATTGTATTCAGATACTGTTTCAACATGTAGCCAGTGTCAAAATAGTTACTGTAATAGTTGATATTTTGGCCACAGTCATTCAATTTTTACTTGATTGATTATTAGAGAGAAGGAGGAAGGGAAACGGAGAGAGAAAAACATCCGTTTATTGTCCCACTTTATTTTGCATTCATTGGTTGATTCTTGTATGTGCCCGGACCAGAGATTGAAAACACAACCTTAGTGTATTGGGTTGCATCAAGGATGTGCTGGACCCTGGGTCCAACCCCAAGCGCCTACGGTAGCCAAGCAATGCTCTAACCAATGGAGCTACCCGGCCAGAGCTGGGCACTATCTTTCAGACCCTGCGGGCATCTTAGACTTGGAACACCTGGTCCACAGCTTTCCCGGTTCAAGTCCAGCAGAAATGAGACGCTACTCAGAATCCTGGACTTGCTGTCATTGGTCCAGCCTGAGACGAGTGACCATTGCTGGACTGATCCCTGTGGTCCGGGCAGTGTGGCGCATTGTGGCTCCATCCGACCATGCACGTAGCTGATGTCAAGACCTGTTGGAGCACGTGGGCTGGGCAGGACCCCCCCCCAAAAAAAAAAACATATTTTAAAACCCATTACAGCAAAGAAGATGAGTAGATAGATGTTGGGGCAACAAAAAATAACAAATGTCTCCTGTAGCTGAGCTGGGACTCAGATGCATCAAAACATCCAGTTGAGTATCCTCCATATGTACAACTTTCATCTGTTAGCGGTACCACCCTAAAGTTGTCTCAAAAAATTAAAGGATTTTTCTTTTCCTTCAAATAAAAATTGATGTTGCTCTAATGTTCCTTTTTGTAATACATGCTGAGACCATGGAGACGGGGCTCTGTCTCGTGGTGAGGCTGGCTATTGAGCGTAATTATCGGAGACACGCTTTTTAAAAAGAGAAAGAAGAGTTATAGTTGAATGAATTTCTCATCTTTGAGTGGGTTGGAGTGGCAAGAGGTCACAAGAAGAAGAGGACAGTACCACCAGCCTCAAGGACATTTTTATTCATTTTGTTCTTTTTTTTTTTTTTTTAATTTAGTGAGAGGAGGGGAGGCAGAGACAGACTCCTGCATGCACCCAACCGGGATCCACCTGGCATGTCCACCAGGGGGTGATGCTCTGCCCATCTGGGGTGTTGCTCTCTTGCAGCTGGAGCCATTCTAGCGCCTGAGGCAGAGGCCATGGAGCTGTCCTCAGTGCCTAGGCCAACTTTGCTCCAATGGAGCCTTGGCTGCAGGAGGGGAAGAGAGAGACAGAGAGGAAGGAGAGGGGGAGGGGTGGAGAAGCAGATGGGCGCTTCTCCTGTGTGCCCTGGCCGGGAATCGAACCCAGGACTTCCACACACTGGGCCAACTGGCCAGGACTATTCATTCTTTTTTTAACTTAAAAAAATAGAAGAGCTGAAATAAGTTTTCACCAATTAAATGTTGAAAGGTCATATTTAACAAGCATGGCTAGAGTCAGATAAGTGCTTTCGAATCCAATTCCAGCTCCTCCAAGCTGTATGTCTTTGGGCAAGTGGTTCAACCTCTCTGTCCACCCCTGAGGGGAATGGGAAACAGAGCTCACCCACAGTAAAAAAATGAGCAAGGAATTAAAAACACTTCAATCAACGCAGAGGCGGTAGGCTCCATGGCTGAGCCCTGGAGTCAAATGTCCGTGTTTCAGTCCTGACTGCCTGCCTCCCAGCTGTAGGACCCCGTACAAATTTCACCACCTCCCTTGTTCCCTCAACTCCTCATTTGAAATACGGATGTGATAGAAACAAAAAAAGTAGCTCATTCACCAGTCATGGTTTGCGTTCGGTAGGATCATCCTCGTGACCATCCAGGAGGACCCGGTGGACTGCACCCCCGCGGCGAACGTTTGCTGTTGTTAGGAAGCGTGCAGTCACCCGGGAGGTCCGTCCTGTGTGTGCACCACGGGGAGGTCCTGTGAGGCGGGCAGCCCCCAGCGCCGGCCCCTGACATGGGGAGCGTGTTCGGATGACCCATACCTGGGCCCCTTCTCTCCACCAAGGCCGATGGTTGTGGTTGCCTCGGCAACACTGCCCGGAGGATGTTGAGATCATTTCTGGCCACTTAGTTCTCTGTCGAGAGTCCCACCTACTGTTGGCCCGTTGTTGGCAAGAAGAAATCACCTGCCCAGCCACCTCCCGGGGGCTCCTAGTGGCCCCTGCAGCCTGCCCCGCCCGCCCCCACCCCACCCCGCGGGAGGATAGCTCAGGCCCACTCCTGACAGGGCAGGGTTCACTTTGCGTCCTGTCTGCCTGGAACATCGGGCAACACTAAAAATGAAGAGAACGGTGAGAAAATAAATCAGTCGATGCTGACACTTGGCTACGGTGAGCGGTGAGAGGTGGGAAGCCGGGGGAAAGCCGACGTGGGAGGCAGCCTGCCGAGCTGTGCAGGCCGCTGAGGGCCTGCTTGTCGTCACTCTGGGGACAGCTGCCGTCTTCGGTCCCTCTCAGTGGGGCCCCCAAACCCTCCAGCCTGGTGTCGGACACCAGCAAGATGCCAAGGTAGAAAACTCACATGCTTTCGGGGCTCAGGCTGGTAATGAAACTGAATGCGGTGTTTTTCCAATGCTCATTTGATGTTTTAAAAACACCCTGCAGGGCGGATGTGACCCTGGGACCACCAGTTCACAAGCTGCGACTCCCTCATTCATCTTTCAACATAGTTTTCTTGAGCACCTGCTATGTGCTTGGTTTTTGTCACCGGGGATACGACCCTGAGCAAAATAGCTCAATTCCATGATTACGGTCTAGAGATAAGAGAGTAAAGAATAACCAGAATAAATGGATAAAACGGATAGGGTGTTGCAGTAACTCATACAGCCAGAAGGGGGGTGGGGAGGTCTGGGGAGTTGCGACTTAAGTAGAAATGTCAGAAGGCCCTCTGGTGTTGGTGTTTGAGTAAACACCAGGAAGGCCTAGTGGGGGAGAGTGAGAAGGTGGGGACCCCGCGTCACCGACAGAACACGAGGCGGCCAGGCTGGCTGTGTTAGAGCCTTCCTAAGTGTAGGTTCACAGACCAGGACGCACACTTGGGGGCAGAAGCCGTGGAAACCTGGTGCTTCTGTCTCTGAGCTTAATTTCTCTTTCCAGCCATGGTCTCCTAAGTGGCAAGAAAGTAAAAATATATATATATAAAAAAAAAATGCCACAGCAGGAGTGATTTCTGAACATGTTACATTTGAGATGCTCATTAGAGCTCGGAGCGGAGATGTTGGATAAGCAGTTGGGTATCTGAAGGTTGGATCTGTGAGCACAAAGATGGGATGTGAAGTGTCCTAACCAACAATTACAATAATGAGAGGGAGACGCTGTGTTCCGAGTGTCTGTGTCCCCACCACATTCTTATGATGAGATTCTATCTCCCAAGGGGATGGGAGGAGGTGGGATTTGGGGAGGTGAGGGGGCCATGAGGGTGGAGCCCTTGTGAATGGGATCAGTGCCCTCAGAAAAGGGACCCCAGGGAGCTCCCTTATCCCTTCCATGATGGAGGACACAGCGAGAGGGTGTCATCTGCAAACCAGGAAGTAGGTCTTCATGAGACACAGGCTCTGCCAGCACCTTGATCTTGGACTTTCAGCCTCTAGAACTGTGAGAAGTAAATGTTTGTTGCGTGAGCCACCTGGTCTGTCGTGTTCTGTTATATAGCGGTCCCAAGCCAACGGGGACAGGATGTATAAGTTGCCACGGAAACAGCATGCAGCAGAAGGAGCCATTGCATAATTTCAAGGCGTGAGTCTCCAGCTGTGATCCCCGCATCCCCCGGGACCTGGTTGGAAGTGCCCAGGAGGGGCCCCACCCACAGCTGCTCCACCTGAGACTCTGGGGTGGGCTCAGCGGTCTGTGTGGATGAGGTCTCCATGAAGCTCACTCAGGTCTGAGAACCGGCTCAGCTGACACGAGTCACAACAGCTGGCCAGCAGGTGCCTCTGTCCCCCTCATGGACAGTGTGATGTCCTCTCCCCCAGGAGGCAGGTGATGTCCTCAGGAAGTCTCCAAAGACTGCATGACAACACAAGATGTCAGCTGATTGTGTGCTGCTCACCCGGAATCCACATGGCCACCCGCGTGTCCCCCTCCCCAGACATCAGTGACCACCACGTGTTCAGCCCACACGACTTCAACAGCCGAGTCAGCAGAGGCCAGAGGTTGGTTCTCTGCATGGGCAGCCCGCCCACGACGAAGGCTGGGAAGGGTTTTCAGAAACAAACCTGGGGGACTGGAAAGACCCCTGCGGGCGAGCCAGCTCGCGGTGTGACTCCGCGGTTCCCACGCCAGCCACTTGAGGGGATGATTGACGTGTCCTGGGACTTCCCCAGACATTTATGTCTCCTTCAGGGATAGCGGGGACCGTGGCTTCTCTCGCGCCGCCACGCCATGCCCTCCACTTGCCTCTTTGTTATTTATATGTTCGGGAGCAGCGGGCTCCCCTCCCACCAGAGCTCAGAGAGGTAATAAATGGGGAGAGTCAATGGTCTGTGAATTACAACATTGATTAAGGAAGTGATCACTGATATAACTCTTGCCCGGCTATTATGCTAATGCCTGCCCAAAGCCCGGATGGTGTTTATATGCTAATGACAGGTGCGGGACAGGGACGCAAATTGGTTTCCACCCTTCATCGGTATGTAAACGTTTCTAAACCACTCTTGACCGTGAGTGAGAAGATCGGCCTGTGTGTTCCCCTCCCAACCGCTCCCGGCAGGGTCCCTAGCAGATGGGAGAATACACGGAGCCCGGCCCTCCCAGCTGCCCCTCCATACACAAGTGCGAGAGGAAGATAAAAATTGCGCCCGGGATAGCCATCGTCGTTCCTGGAAGGCGGGGGGGAGCGTGGGAGACCAGAGGAGTTCATGGCTCAGCAGCGGATGTTATTTAACCGAGGGCACAGACGAGGGGTTTGGACAAGAGACAGAGAAGCAAATTGGCAATTACAGCTGAGTGTTGGGAAGCGCTGTGTGTGTGAAGGCTCCGTGAATGGCTTTATTAACTCAGAAACATTTCCACAAAACTGGGTGACGTGCGTTTCCAGAGCAAGGATTAACTTTCTGCCTAGGCTCCAAGGAGTCCGTGACACACACACCCCAAAAAAGGTTAGGAGACATGGCTTGAGTGCTTTCTAGAAGCTTTCATAGGAACTTCTTGTGTTTCCACTGCTCTTGGCTCCATCTTACCTCAGTCTGTCACCACATGTCCCCTTACCCCAAGGTTCCTGTTTGGTTGTTTTAAAGTGAGCATGCCCGTGAAAAAGGGTGTGTTTATCCATCCATCCATCCATCATCTATTCATTTATTCATCCATTCATCATTGACCTATTCATCTATCTACCCACTCATTCACCTACCCATCCATCCATTCACCTATCCATCAATCTATTTATCCATCATCCATTCATCCAGTCATAATATCTATCCATCATCCAGCCATCCATCTATCCATCCATCCATCCATTCATCCATCATCCATTCATTTATCTTTCCATTCATCCATTCACCATCCATCCATCCATCCACCCATCCATCCACCATCCATTATCCATCCATCCATCATTTATCTATCCATCTATTCATCCATCATCCATCCATCCATCCATCCACCATCCATCCATCCATCCACCATCCATCCATCCATCCATCCATCCACCATCCATCCATCCATCCATCATCCATCCATCCATCCATCAATCATCCATCCATCCATCTATCATCCATCCATCCATCATCCATTCATTTATCCTTCTATTCATCCATTCACCATTCATTCACCCATCCACCCACCATCATCCATTCACCATCATCCATCCATCTATCCATCCATCCATCAATCATCCATTTATCTATCCATCATCCATTCATTTAACCTTTCATTCACCATCCATCCATCCATTCATCCATCCACCATCATCCATCCACCATCATCCATTCATCCATCCCTCCATCATCCATCCATCCATCCATCATCCATTCATTTATCCTTCCATTCATCCATTCACCATTCATCCGTCCATCCATCACCATCATCCTTTCACCATCATCCATCCATCTATCCATCCATCCATCCATCCCTTCAGTATCCATTTTGCTGAGCTCCTCCTGAGCAGCTGGTGTGAGGAACCAAGACATCAAAGATGAACCAGGCATCCCTCTTGCCTTTAAGGATCTCACAGTTTGGCAGTTGATATGGGCCCATGAGGAGGGGGATCAGTGTAAATCACATCTTCTAAACTTGGTTATGCCTCTGTTAAGCAGCGTGCTTTGAAGGCAACAAGAATGCATAGACAGACAGTCTCCAGGCCCTGTGAATTCCTCCTCCATCCCCTCTCTGTCTCCACAGGTGTCCGACCGGTGTGACTATGTCTTTGTCAACGGCAAGGAGATGAAAGGCAGGGTGGACGCGGTGGTGAACTTCACCTACCAGCACCTGAGCGCGCCACTGCACGTCACCGTGTGGGCGCCCCGGCTGCCACTGCACATCGAGGTCTCAGACACCGAGCTGAGTCAAATCAAAGGCTGGAGGGTCCCCATCGTGACCAGTAAGAGGTGAGCCAGGGCCGGGAGCCGCACTGGAGAGAGCATGACCACAGATTTGTTTCTCCGTCTCCCCGTTAAAGGAGGCAGTGTGGGGCCTGGCGCACAGTAGGCGCTGCTAGTATCATGGGGAGGAGAACAGGCCAGGAGAACACGACCAGGCAAGGAGGCTATCGAATGGCAGGGTCAGCAGCAGACCTGGCCACCTGCCACCTGCACGGGGGCTTGGGATGGACTGACCTCTGAATGTGCCCCCTGAAACAATGAGACAGAAGTCACATATTTTCCTAGCCCCCCCCCCCAATCTCAGGGGAACTTACGTTTTGGGTTATTTTCTCTTTAAGTGAAACGGGATCTCTTTTTCTGTGGTTTTGAACTCTATAAGCATGAACAGCTCTATGCTTATGAAATTATTTGTGTAAAATGTAGTTGCATATATACTGGACTATGGTGACCATTTGCTCACACACACACACACACGCACAAACACAAAAGACTTTCATTTATTCTGTGTGACTCTGCTTGTTATATATAGGAGTTTGGAGTCCTGTGTGCCCAGCTCCATGGCCGCTCGTTAGACACGCAAAAGTTACAACAGAGTTCCCAGTTTTCTGCCTGGAATCCCCTGTCCTTAACGATCAGGGCTATTTCTCTAGCTGGGTCCCAGTCGCCAGCATCTTCGTGCTCAGGTCTAAGCGCCTCTGGGAGGGGAACTGGCCAGCAGATGCTGAATCCCTCTCTGCGAGGAGCAACATGGCCCAGCTCGAGTGGGGGGGGGGCATGCATCCAGCCAGTATTTCAGACCACTCAGTGGTCACGAGTGGCCAGGAGGTGGCACAATCGGGAGTGGTGGGCTGCACACCCCAACCCTGCAACTTGGCAGCTGTGTGCTCTTGGGCACGCTGCCAATAACCCCACCCCACCCCGCCGCCCCCATGCCTCGGGTTTCTCACCTGGAGCGTGAGAATAAGTACACTGCTCACAAAAAGTAGAGGATATTTTACAGCTTCATATTCATGTTGAAATATCCTCTCATTTTGGTGAGCAGTATATTTAGTGTGTTGTCTCATCATCTTATGAGACGGAAGAGAGTTTATCTGCGTGGAGCTTGGAAGGGTGCATCTCCAGTGTGTAGTACGGCTCTGTCCCACCAAATATTCTAGACACATGCTGTTCGCTATGGTTGCCACTGGTCCATGTGGTTACGGAGTGATGGAGAAACTTAATTTCTTCATGTATTCAATTTGTATCCATTGAAGTTACAGTGTAGGCCCTGGCTGGCTGCCTCAGTGGTAAAGCGTCAGCCTGGCGTGTGGAGGTCCTGGGTTCGATTCCCAGCCAGGACACAGAGGAGATGCTCTCATCTGCTTCTCCACCCCTCCCCCTCTCCTTTCTCTCTATCTCTCTGTTCACCTCCCACAGCCAAGGCTCCATGGGAGAAGCGTTTGCCTGGTCGCTGAGGATGGCTCCATGGCTTCCACCTCAGGTGCTAGAATGGCTCCTGTTGCAGCAGAGCAACACCCCAGATGGGCAGAGCATCGCCCCCTGGTGGGCATGCCGGGTGGATCCCAGTCAGGCGCATGTGGGAGTCTGTCTGCCTCCTTACTTCTCACTTCAGAAAAATACAAAAAAATAAGAAATAAAAGATAAGAAGGAGGCATCTGACGCCCTGCGTGGCCCCATGCCTCCACCGGAATGCTGTCCGCTGGAGGCGGAGCCCGTTCCACAGGCCTGAGCGCACCCCACCTCTTTCCCACAGGCCCACGCGAGAGAGCGAGGACGAGGACGAGGAGGAGCGGCGAGGCCGCGGCTGTGCCCTGCAGTACCAGCACGCCACGGTGCGCGTCCTCACCCAGTTCGTGTCCGAGGGCGCCGGCCCGTGGGCACAGCCGAGCCTTCTGCTGGGTCCCGACTGGCACGCGGACATCACACACTTGGTGGCAGACTTCATGAAGCTGGAGGAGCCCCACGTGGCCACGCTGCGGGACAGCAGGGTCCTGGTCGGGCGGGAGGCCGGGATGACCACCCTCCAGGTAGGAAGCGGGGCTCGGGAGGTTGGCGTGTCTGACGCGGAGCCCTGTGGGCGCTGGGGAGGCTGGCAAGGTGGGCGGGGCTTTGTGGCCAGTTCCTTGTCCCCATGACGGTGTCTATGGACAGCAGACGGTGAGCCTCGGCCAGCTCTTCGAGTTCCAATCTCCTTCTGAAAGGAATGGAGACAGTGGTGGCACTTAGCTCCCTGTGGGACCCTCTCCCTTCAGCATCCTTCATGCCCACACTTCCCAGGACTCCCCCACCCCACCCTGGACCCTCCTCCTTAGCACCCACCTCGCTCCGTGCTCTTAGAAATGCCCTCCCCATCCCTCCCCTATGCCCGGCCCCTCCGGTGTCCAGGGGAAAATGCCTCTCTCCTCCCTTCTTTCTGTAAATCACTATCATTCCACCGTTTATTCATTCAACAAACTCCCTTCAAACTCCTCCTGCCTCTGGTGCTCAAGGGAGCATCTAGAACAGTGGTGTTTCAGGACAGACAATAAAGGACCTAGGAGGGGGGTCTTTTCCACAAGCCCTCAGTTCCCACCTTGTCCCTTCCTCCTGTTTGGCATGTCATTCTGCATCCTTGCGTGAGCACCAGACGGGGAAGTGGCTGTCCCTGTCCATCACTGCCCCCGGGATGTCTGCAGTCCAGCGCCGGGCGTGTGCTGTCAGGCAGGAAGTGAGATTGCAGCAGAGGACCATGCTGCTGGGGTGTGCAGGAGGCCCACCCCAGAGGACTGGTCATCCAGTACCCCCGGTGACTTCCATGGGTCACTTAGAATGTGACTCGGGCGGCCCTCTTGGGTCCGCCAGCAGGATGGATTGTGCCTTGGACAAGCCTGTCTCGTCTCAAGAGAGGGGCCGTTTCCTTTCAAAAACAAGATGGATTTTAATACTTATTTCAAGTCTTCTAATAGCTAGAAGTATAAAATGTCCCAGGGAGGGGTGACTTCAATCCTTACAAAGGCACCACCTGGGCTGGCTGGCGTGCCGGGTAAGGAAGGTGCTCCTCCCTGCCTTCTGGGACTCTGGCCTGTGTGGGACAAAGGGATGTGTCCAGGGAGGGTCCCAACCGTGGACACGGCTATGACAGACTTGCCTGGTGTCCTGCCCGTCCCTCAGGTGCTATCCCCGCTGTCGGACTCCATCCTGGCAGAGAAGACGATAACCGTGTTAGAGGACAAGGTGTCGCTGACGGACTTGGCCATCCAGCTCGTGGCCGGGCTGTCCGTCACCCTCCACCCTGGCGCGCAGAGCGGCAAGGCCGTCACGGCTGTGGCCACGGCAGAGGAGCTGCTGCGGACCCCCAAACAGGTGGGAGCCCAGCGGCCGGGGGCGAGAGGAGCAGGCCGCTCACTGGGCCTGGGCCCGCAGAGAAGGAGGGAGAAGGGGACGGGGTGGCTGAACCTCGTCCGGGATCGCAGGCCGGCTCATGGCCCGCAGAGGCGCTGGTCTGACCCACCCTGATGCGGGACAGACTGGCCACATTGTCCGAGGGGAGGGGTGCTTGCTCCAGTGGAGTGAAGACATACCCCAGTGCACAGGGTGTGCTAAGGACCTGCGTGTGTCACAACCTGCCCCACCTGGCGGCTTAGGGCAGCACCCACCTGTTCCCTCCCCATCTGCAGCTCGTGGGAGGGGCGTCCCCAGCGGGCTCAGGGTCTCCCAGGCTGAGCGAGTCGGTGGTCTGGGCTCTCAGCCGGACGCTCACACGCTCATTCATCCTGTCGGCAGAATCCTCTCCTCATGGTTGTGACTGCGGCACCCGTGTCTTTGCTGGCTGCGATCGGGAGCCTGTGTCAGCATCCTGAGCTCGCCTCTGTTCCTTCTCACTGCCCTGCCCGCTCGCCTCATCTTCACACCCAGCATTGGTGTGGGGTGGGGGCTGGGTGTCTTCCCATCATTAAGCCTGACCCCTCCTCTGCAGCCAGCCCGCCAGAGGAGCCCCGCATTCGCCAAGGCCTGTCTGATGTCACCACCTTCCCCCCCCCCCCGCACTCCCCTCCCCCATAACCTGGGCCCATCGCCTTCCCTGTGCCAGGGCATGATATAACCATGGGGCCATGCTCCAGGTGCCCAGGGTTAGGGGGTTAGGGTGGGTCGTTCCAGGCTCACGTGCTGAGAGCATGGGCCACGGGGACCTGTGTGGCATTCGTACCTGTGTCCAGCCCACGTGACTCGGAGGCAGGGAGTCAGCAGGGTGCTCCCTGGTTTAGAGACAGCAGAGAGCGCAGAGCTGGGAGGGAAGTGGGGAGACAGAGCGGAAGGCGGGGGGCTGCTTGCTGAGAGTGGGTAATTCCTGAGGGGACGATGGGCGTTGCCACCTCCCTGGCGTGGGCCAAGGCTGCCTGTCCCCATCCGGCTTCACCGCCTGGCTGTCTGATCCCAGTGCTGACACGGGGGCTGGGGGAGTTTATGGATGCTGCTCACCCAATGTGCAGACGTGACCCCTTGGCAGGATGTGGCTCTAAGTCACCCCTGGGCACATGGTCTGTGAAGTCCTGCAGAATCTCTCCTCTTTGGGGAAATGTGTTGGCTCCCCCCTCCCCTGCCCCCCTTGAGAAGACACCGTCGTCCATCCTCGCCACAGTCCACTACTGGGAGGACACTGAGTGTCGGTCATGCAGGGGGGCTGACGGGGACAGGGTGCCGCACACCCGGGGGGCTCCAAGGGCTTCATTCAGACCCTCTGTCATTGGGGGCGGAAGGGGGAGGCTTGCTTTTAGGCTCAGTCCTTCCTGCGTCTCGAGTCTGTGAAGAAAAAATTAATTTAAGATGAGACATCAGCCAAGACGCACTTGCAGACCACCCGAGCAACATGTTTTGTGGTGGCCCTTGGGGTGGGGAAGGCTGGTGCCTTGCTCTTGAGAGTTTCAACTTTGAAATGCAAATTCCGAGGGATTCGCAAGCAGGAGACTATGAGGACGGGACCATTGGCTTTTTCTGCCCCCCCCCCCAGCCCCAGGGCCTCATCTGTTCTAAAAGAAGTGGGGAGAGAACAAGGAAAGGAACCCAGCGTGAATGCCCGTGATTTAGGCATCGGAAGGGGATGGATGAGTTCGGTTGTGTATCAGCTGGTCGATGGGGGCAGAGGAGGCAGACAGGAAGCAGCATGACTCAGCCAGAGTGTCTGTTGTAGCTTCGGTTTCTCCAGAACCCAAAGCTGGGGTGAGAAATCACGTGCCAGGACGTTGTTTGGAGGGTGAAGGGGACCCCGGGGTGGGCCAGATGGGCGGGGAAGGCGGCGTGGCGCAGGAAGCAGGCGCCGATGGCGATGACGATGCTCCCTTGGAGAAAGCATGGTCCCAGCTCAGCCACCACTGGGACTCCAGAGCTGAGGCTGCTGGGAGAACACTCAGCCAGGATAGGAAAGGCAAGACCATCCTTGTCCCGGAGCGGCAGGGACGCTGGGAGCTTGCATATGGACGTGAAGAGAGACACAGACCTAAATATAACTCCGCTCGGAGGGTCCTCTGTGGAGAGTGGCCCCTGCAGGTGTTAATTACTCAGCAGGGCTGGCTAGGAGCTTGGCCACATGGGTTCCAGGGGCCGGAGAATGCCCTCGAGCCACAGCAAACAAACAGCACACACACAGCTGGCAGACTCACAGCTGATGGTGCAGCAAGCCGTCCTGGGAGGGAAGCTGGCAGCAGTAGCCGTGGGTGCTGCCCCATCTCTGGGTCTTGTGCAAGCCTCCTCACCTGCTACAGGCACCCTGTTCTGTCCAAGGTGTCCATGACAAGTGAGAAAGACCTAACTTGGGTGACCTAAGCAGATAGCAGGATTTAGCAGTCCATGACCGGACATTGCCATCTTCCATGGGTCGAACTGTGTCAGCAGAAACCTCCATTTTTTTGTGTGTTTGATTTAAGTGAGAAGAGGGGAGATAGACAGACATCATGCATGTGCCCGGACTGGGTTCCACCCAGCATTCCCTCCCGCCATGGCTGATGCTCGAATACCAAGCTATTTTTAGCACCTGAGACTGACATGCTCGGATCAACCAAGCTATCATCCGCACCAGGGACTGATGCTCAAACCAATCAAGCCGCTGGTTGAAAGAGGGGGAAAGGAAGTAAAGGGGGAAGGGTGGAAAAGCAGATGGTTGCTTCTCCTGTGTGCCCTAACTGGGAATCGAACCCAGGACTTCCACACACCAGGCCGACGCTCTACCACTGAGCCAACCAGCCAAGGCCAGAAAACCCTCATTTTTCTTGCTGACATTTTCTCTCAACTCTGGAGAATATCTAGGCTGGATCTCTTTGAACATTGACTCCCCCCACCCCCCAACCCCCCAACCCACACCCCACCCACCCCATATGTTTTCCTTCTGGAGCGTCTAACAAAAAATCACGTGGTCAGCCTCCTTCTCTTCTTTCAACCTTCGTTTCCTATTTTTCTTTTTAATCCTGTGATTGAGTTTTGGCTGACTCTCTTGGCTCTGTCACCCGGCACACAAATTCTCTCCTCAAACGTGTAATCCGCGGTTCAAAGGGCCCGGGGGGGGGGGGGGGGGACTGATTTCAGCTGGCGTACTTGTCCTCTTCCTGGAGCTCCGTGTGCTTCCTCCGCAGCTCCCGGTTTGTGTTTCGCCCCGTCCCTCTCTTTCCCTCTGGTTCCACATCTCCCCATTTCCCTTTGTTGTATTTTGTGGCCATTTCAGGTGGTTGGATTTCTTGTTCTCTTCTGTCAAATCCTCGGTCCGCCGATATCAGTGGGAAGTCTTGACGGGGCCTCCCTGGAGGTAGAGCCCCCCTCGAGGTAGGGACTGTAGCTATGTCCTTTTATCACGCACACCCGGTGAGCTGTGGTCCCTCTGCTTCATTTTGTTGCCATGGCGTTCCTGGGTAGGGGAAGCCAGTGGACACAGGGAAACCTCTCAGGGCAGAGGCTGGTGCCCGGGAAGCACACGGAAGTCTCGGCTGTCCGCCCCCTTTGCGGGACACCAAAGGTAGCCTCGTCCTAATGCGTGCGCCCTGTGTCTTCTTATGTGGCAAAGACGGCTTTGCAGATGTGATTAAGGCCAAGATGGAGAAGTGCCCGTGGATTACCCAGATGACGGATGTGCCATACCAGGCTCAGGGTCATCACGGGGGTCATTACACAAGGGTCGCGGGCGCGGCCACCGGAGCAGGAGGAGGCATGAGTATCTGGCCGCGTGCTCCGTGACGCTCAGTGATAATAAGCCCACGGACCCGAGTCTCGGTTAGGGGTTCATGGGGTTTCCCTGCTGCGGATTCTGTGGGCACTGCCGCTGTCCGTCCACACTGGCTCTGGTTTAAATGATAGTGATTCTCTAATTTGTGCCGTGAACTGGCATGGCTAGTAATTCCAGGTCCTGAGTGGGAACGGCAGAGAATTAAGAAAACAGACTTAAAGAGGAAAAGGATGGGTTTGAGAGGTCTCTTTGCATTGCAGAGATAGCTTACAAAAGGCAGGCGAGTCTCCATCCCCTAACCTGCTTTATTTATAGGGCAAAGTGAGGTCATTAGCAAATCAAAGAGATCATTAAAACAAAGTCACATTTCCAAGGCATCCCAAGAATTCTCCCAGGTGCAGAAATCCCCACCATACATAATATCTTAACTTCACAAAACAAAGGATAAAAAGGAAATTGCCTCCAGTCTTTCCTAGGGACTTGGTGGATAGGACAAGTATAAACAATCCAGCACCACAGCTAACATGGAGGTGTGGAAAAAAATAGCCTTTAGCAACTTCACTAAGCAAGTGAGGTGGGGGGTTCTGGGCAGACTGTCAGCTTTCTGCCTGTTCCCTACATCTGTCCCCCAAAAATCTAAACCACAAAGACCCTGTCTGCTTGGGGTTCCTAACAGATTTGATGTAAAACCTAAATGTTTTCTCCCCAGATTTTTCAGCCGTTGAGTCTGGGTCTTGAGTCCTGCCCCGACCCCCCATTTTGGGGGGTTCAGTTCGAGGAGGGAGCAGGGAAGGTCCAAAGAGCTGAGGTGATGACCCCACCCGGGCCCTCTAACTGGCTGTCTCTCCGCAGGAGGCCGTGGTCAGCACTTGGCTCCAGTTCAGCGACGGCTCAGTGACGCCCCTGGACATCTACGACACCGAGGACTTCACGCTGACCGCCACCTCCCTGGACGAGGCCGTGGTGTCGGTGCCCCAGGCCCGCTCCCCCGGGCAGCCCGTCGTGGTGGCCGAAGGGGAGGGCCAGGGGCCGCTGGTCCGCGTAGACCTGACCATCGCGGAGACCTGCCAGAAGTCCAAACGCAAGAGCGTCCTGGCCGTGGGCATGGGCAATGTCAGGGTCAAGTTTGGCCAGAACGACGTGGACTCGGGCCCCGGCAGAGACCACGACGATGGTGAGGGCCAGATCAAGAACCACGCCAGCGACCGGCGGCCGAAGGGCGGGGACTTGCCCGGGGGCAGCCCATCGCTGGAGCGTGAGGAGGGGGCCCTCCGCAGGGGCGGCCCCACGGCCAAGTCACTGCTGGACAACAAGGCAGCCAAGAACAGCCGGCTGGACGGGGGGCGGCTGCCTGCGGAGGGTCAGCTGCAGAACATCCCCCTGGACTTCAGCAACTTCCCAGCGCAGGTGGACCTCCCGCAGGCCGGGGCCGGGCCGGGGGACGGCGGCCCGGTGCCCACGGCCCGCGGCCTGAGCGACCTGCAGATCGGCATGTACGCCCTGCTGGGCGTCTTCTGCCTGGCCATCCTGGTCTTCCTGATCAACTGCGCCACCTTCGCCCTCAAGTTCCGGCACAAGCAGGCGCCCCCGGAGGGCCAGGCTTCCATGACACACGCGCACGACTGGGTGTGGCTGGGCACCGAGGCCGAGCTCCTGGAGAACGTGGGCGAGGGGTCACCGCCGCCCGATGAGCGCACGACCGTCCTGGACCGCAGCCCGGGGGGCTGTGAGGACAGCAGCCACCTCCTGCTCAATGGCGGTGGCGCCCAGCGGCCCACGCAGGGCCAGGGGCACCGGCCGGGGAGGGACCAGAAGCACGAGCCCCTGCACTCGCCCACCTCCAAGAGGAAGAAGGTCAAATTCACCACCTTCACCACCATCCCCCCCGACGACAGCTGCCCCACCGTGAACTCCATCCTCGGCGGCCAGGACGAGGACATCAAGTGGGTGTGTCAGGACCTGGACGTGGGCGCCCCCAAAGAACTCAGAAACTATCTGGAGAAATTTCAGGACAAAGTGTAGGCCCCTCTGGCCACAGGGCCCCGTGCCTGGCCCCCTCCTCCCTTCCAGAGTAGACCCTGGGGCGGGATCCTGGGAGGGCAGGTGGGCGTCACCACGGGTTGGACAGGGACACGCTGGGGGGGACCCTCCTAAACCCATTGGACGCTTTGAAGCCATGAAGAGGTGTGGGTTTTGTTTTTAAATTTGTAATCAAAGGGTTTTCAGCAGTTGGTGAGGGCAGATTTTCTACAGTCAGCGGAAGGGACCCTGGGAGCTCAGCTGACTGTGACCCTGAACTCGTGGCAGGCCAGATGACGGAAGCTATTTTACATGTCCAAGTCCAACCCAGTCAAGCTACCAAAAATGATTTGTTAAAAAAAAAATGCAAAAAGATAAATAAAAAAAGACAGAAATAATCACCTGTTTATATTTCTAATAGAGGAACAATAAGATAAACCTTCTTTAGGGCCCTCGTAGGGGCGTTTCCATGTAAGTTCAGCGTCACCTTTCCTGAGGATTGTCCACGTGGGCTGGGGAGGCCATATGCCGGAATGTTGGTCACGTCTGGGGACAGACCTGAGGATCTCTACATCTTGACTTGCTCATCTTGTCTTTTTCTGTATTTCCTTTCTCCCCATATTTTTTTTTCTTTTTGTGTCCCAGACTTCCACTTGATTTCTATTTCGTGTTTATTTCTGAGGATCAAATGGCATATTCTTCCCAAATTAAACGTGAATCCTATTCTTAGTCATTAAGTAGAGTCTTAGAAATGATGTCCCTTTGTTCATTCATTCTTGGAGTGAGTTGGCCGCCTTCCTGTATGTCTGCAGCCTTGTTGATGTTTGCTGGGCATCTCCGCTTAGCGTTCTCAGAGGTATTTGGGGGTCCCCACCCACCACTGTGACCATCACAGACCCCCAGGGACAAAGCTGCCGCATGGGATGTTGTCAGAGGCTATTCAACACAGTGGGCAGCCAGCAGCATGAGCCCAGCTGGGCCCCCCCAACCACCACCCCTCAACCATGTCGTCACTGACATTGTGTGGAGCCTCTTCCATCAGGGAAGGTTGGGTCAAAGCCCCAAGCGAAAGACCACCCCACTCCCCAGGGTGGTCCACATCACCTCGTGGGGCGGCTCTATCAGGAGACTTACTGACGTTGAGACATGAACAAAGATAAGAAATTAGGGGAGTGTTTTTAAGTTGTTTTTCTGACTTTATTAAGCGGGGCAAATCAGCACAAATTGAAAAGGTAAAAAATATATATATCATATATATATCTATGCTAGATTGCCAATCAACTGTGTTTTTTAACAGCCTAACTGTGTAACAGCACATTGCGAAATACATTCATCCAAAGAGCTCGTCCACGGTGGAGCAGACACTACATGGCCAAGCTGCCCCTTCGCGACACTGGCTCCACCTATCGCGGCCTCCGCTCG
Organism: Saccopteryx leptura; assembly: GCF_036850995.1. Lineage (NCBI taxonomy): Eukaryota > Metazoa > Chordata > Mammalia > Chiroptera > Emballonuridae > Saccopteryx > Saccopteryx leptura. Next base: position 249,887,025 of record NC_089504.1, read on the forward strand.
GACACCCAGGATGTCCCTGGGATGCGTCTTGGTTTTATTTTTGTAACCGCTAAAATCATTAGCTAAGACAGGGTCCTTGAAGCCTCGTGACCTTAGCTGGACCCCTCCAAAAAAAGATATTTTTAGCACATATTAGAGGTGAAAAAAGATATTTCTAGCACATATTAGAGGTGGAAAAAGATATTTCTAGCACATATTAGAGGTGGAAAGAGGGCGCTATTTATTTATACCTGTGATGTTCATTGTCATTAAAATGCTTTTGTGGCTCGACCGGTCCGTGTCTTGTGGGGTGTGTCTTATTTCACGTGCGCCTAGTTTCCCTCCCCGACAAATGTACACCTCGCTGAAGAGGTGACCTGCCTACGAGGCCGATCTTGTTCCCCCCCCCCCCACGCAGATCCGGGGTGATGCCCAACAAGGACACTCTCAACCCCCTGGCCGCCATCCACCACGACCCAGATCATGCTCGGATGCGCAGGACGGCTGATCAAAAGCAGTTCGGTGAGCTGGGGCCTGTGACCCTGAAAATAAAAGGCCCACAGTGAGAGGCGACAACCATGTATTTGAGATTAAAAGAAAGAAGAAGAAGACTAGCTATCCGGGAAGCACTGATTCAGGCGGAAGCCCAGGCAGCATTCCAGTGAGGAGAAGGAGGTGACAGGTGTTGATGAGAAAGGGGAGGGGAAGGTTCCATCCAGAGAGGGAAGGTGCTGCTGGTGCCGAGCAGGTAACACAGTACCACTAACTCGAAACAGTGTCACCAGTTCAATAGTTACAGTATCTGCTTTCTAGTCATCTTTGCACAGCTCTTTGGGACACACTGTTGCCCTAGGCCCCACACAAACAAACGTTACTTTGTCCTGTTTTCCCATCCCACAGTTTTAGGTGTAAGGACATGCAGAGGGCAGCTCTGACTCCAATTTAAAGTGGTTCCATTTATATTATGTTTTATAGGCAAAAAAAAAAAAGGTGAGGGACATTTCTAACCAGTTCCTGGGTTGTGTCCGACACTGCAGATCTGCGACCCACACCTGAGGAACTCCCCATCTCCATTGAAGAGAAGCCATGGCTGTGAGTGGAAAAATGCATGGACCTCTCACCTGGGGAATAGGTTCAGTTTTATTTTTATGGCTTTTGTGTTTGTTGTTATTCTTCGAGGTTTTGGTGGTACAGGTGTTGCTGCTGGTTCGTCGGGAAAAGGGAATTTTTGTGGTCAAAGACAAGATGGTGATACTTTAAAAAACAAACAAACAGCTTTATTGAGATATAATTTACAGATGGTAAAATTGACCCGTGTAATGTGTTCAGTTCCATGGCTGTTGGTATATTTACACAGTTGGGTAGCCCTCATTCCATCAATTTTAGAAAATGTTCTCCCAAAAGGTTCATTCCTGTTAGACTCACTCCCCATTTTCCCTCAGATTCCAGCCACAGGCAACCACCTACTCCCTCTGTCTCCGTGGCTCTGCCCAGAGGTGCTGACATCTGTATCCTTACGGGAGACCCTCCTGAAGGTCCCCCACGTGGTAGGGTAACCCCACGACATCATCCAGGAGCCTTCCTCTCATGAGGTGCTGCTGGGGTCCGTGTGAGGTGCCTGTCCCCTGCTCTCCCCTCCCCGTGGGCACAATACGGCTGCACAGGCACAGCGAGATGACCCAGCCTGCAAGGCCCTTTGTGCAAAACCATGTCTGCCCCGAAATCTCGCCCCCCTATCCAGCGAGCTCATATACTTCTTACAAGATTCAGGCTCTAAGTAAGGGGGGAAGGGAACATGGTGGGATGCTCTATTTCTGCCCTGGGTTAAACTATAAACACTCCACCTGCTGGCTGGCCGGCCTCGAGCAGATACATCCCTCAGTGGTCCACTCTGGCCAGCGGAGCTACCTTGGTTCTGTCACCTGAGGCCACGAGGACAGTTGAAGTCCTCCTCCTCCCTTGGCCATTGTTGTCAGGGAGAGTATACCCTTTAGTTATTCACTGAAACAATCGTCTTGTGGGGTGGGGGGTACCTGAACCCCTACCCCTTATTACAGACCAGGAAACAGGCTCAGGGCATCTGTCTCAAGGTCACGGCTAGGAAGTCACAGGGTCAGGATTCAATGCCATGCTTGCGTCTCCAAAGACTGTGGTCTCAGTTATGACACTAATACACGCGTTTCATCTATTTTCTTGCGTTTTTTTTTTTAAAGTAATGAAACCAACAAGACAAGCAATTCAGGTTTATTGCACAAGAGCTGGAAAATGAGGAAAGTGGAAGAAACCAAGGGGGGGCGGGGCCCTTGAGCCCCTCTTCCGAGATAAAAATGAAGAACTCTTCTTATATATCCTTCACTCTTTGTTTTTAATGGCGCACATTTTTTTCCCACGGTCGCATCCCTATTTTGAAAGGATACCGTTATAAATATGACTTTTAAGTTATTTTTCCAATTTTAAAAGCCCATGAGCACTGTAAAAAAATTATTAAAATGACCAAATTCACCTCTGTCGGCGCCTGGGTGACGTCCCTCCAGGTCTTGGCCTTCGGGTTTCCTTCTCCTCCGTAGCTGGGGTCAAAGTGTCCACCCCAGTTTGTAAGCACAGGAAGGCTCCTTGACAGATGATGTTGGGGAGGCCATGGGGGCTGAACCCTCTGGAGGTGCATGAGGGGCCCCCACGGGGACGGGCGGGGAGGGGTTCAACCCAGCCCGGTCTCTGCTCCTCGGGATTCGTCTACCCAGAGGACAGTTACGTTGGTCGCACTAGTTACAGCAAGAGCAACGTCTGCTTACCAAGCGAGGGCCCCTGGGCTGAACCTCCCAACAGGAGGCTGCAGGGACCACCGCTCCCATGGGCAGGAGGAGCAGGGAAGGCGAAGGGGAGGGTCAGGTGCCAGGGGACAGACCCCTGCGGCCAGCCCGGTCCGTGCCTGGCGGTGGAGGGTTCGCTCCCATCCACCAAATGCTGCCACCACCGATGCCGACAGCCCCGGGGCGTGAAGTACAGGTCACAGTGGCCACTGAGCGGCTGTGAGCAGATCCGTGTCTGACGCTTACCCTCAGTGTTCTCAGCTGTGGTATGGGGACAAGGTCTAACTGCAGCTTTCCTGGGAAGATGGACCCACTGAGCAGGGCCCCAATGCCGGGCCCAGAGCCTGGCTCTTTGCAGTGACCCAGCAGAGAGTGTGATGTGGCCTCCGCACAGAGGACTCCCCCATTCTTCTTTATGGCTCTGTGAGGCGGGCCCCCGGAAGGGCAGGCCCATCTGCGGGCCGCAGTGTTCTCTGCGGGTCTGTGCTCCCGTTGTCTCTGTCTCCAGCCGGGCAGGCAGAGACAGGGCTGAGTACTGAGGGCGGTGTCAGCCAGCGCCTGGCTGGCAGGGGCGATAACGTGAGCCTGTCTGCCACGCAGTCCCCCTTCGCCGGGGCCACACACCGTCAGTGAGCATTCCTGTTCCACACACGATCCCAGTCTGCGCCCCCTTGGCCCGGTCTGTAAACTCTGAATCTCTTGATCCATCAAGAAGAGCTTTTTCCATCAAAATGACAATTTTCTGCATCTCCCTTGTGAAGAAAATCATGCTTTTTTGGAAACCTGCTTTCCCCGTCGATATCACTGGCGGCTTTGACTTATTTTTTTCCCTTTTTCTGAGAGTGATTCACCTGGCAACGGCTTTGGTGGTTTTCTACGAGCCTGCCACGTTCTGTGGGACCGAGCTCCGGCGACAGGCAGATGATGCCAGGTCCCATGTCAAGGAGGGCCTGAGCAGACCAGTTCAGTGGCCCAGCTGGGGACAGAGGCCTCCACAAGCAGGGGGACCAGACCACAGCCCACAGGGGGGAGCATGAGTTCCCTTACACCTGGGCAAGGTGAGTCTCAATGGGTGACCTTCGCCACAGGGACCAGAAACACCACCGTCGCGCTCCACTCCCCTCGCAGAGGGGGGCCTTTTTATCATCAGAAAGAAGAGATAGGATGTCTCATTTTGAAGGATGACGGGCCATGGGTGCCCACATCCCGTGCGGCAGGAGCACATAAAAATTTTTGAGCAGTGAAAGTGAGTAACGTGAGGTCTGCCTACAATGAAATAACTTTATTTTATTTTATTTTATTTTATTTTAATGATAAAGCAGTCTGGTTTGAGGTCACAGAGAGATGTTACCCTTTGGGAGGGCCAGGTATTTATTTATTTTTGTGACAGAGACAGAGAGAGGGTCAGATAGGGACAGACAGACAGGAAGGGAGAAAGACAAGAAGCATCAGTTTTTCGTTGTGACACCTTAGTTGTTCATTGATTCCTTTCTCATATGTGCCTTGACCGTGGGCCTTCAGCAGACCAAGTAACCCCTTGCTCGAGCCAGCAACCTTGGGTCCAAGCTGGTGAGCTTTGCTCAAACCAGATGAGCCCGCGCTCAATCTGGCGACCTCGGGGTCTCGAACCTGGGTCCTCCGTGTCCCAGTCCAATGTTCTATCCACGGTGCCACTGCCTGTTCAGGGTTTTTTCCTTTGGTCCAGGACGACAGACTCGCTGTGGGCGTGGCAGTCATTGGAGGACCTGAAGCTGGGATTGGGGAGTGACTCCACAGATGAGAACGTCCCTAAATTCACATGTCCCTGGGATTATTTCCTGAGGCCATGGCCCCAAGATGGCAACTTAGTGGATGTGTACACACACACTCACATGAACCTCACAATCATGGCCCCCCCACACACAAAGATGCACACGCACGGACACACAGCCCCCGCCCACCTGCACCCCGTCCGGCTCTGCCCCAGCCTCTGCGACCACAAACTACCGTCCCCTCTGTCCGTGGATCCAACCACTCTGGATATTTCAGACATGGAATCACACAGTATGTCGAAACAGGGTCCCAACACCTCCAAGGACATTCAGAGAAGAGTTGTATCCAGCAAAGGGACTCACATTTAGGGCCCCTCCATAGTCACCCACTCCAAGTGGCTTGAACAATAGAAAGCTATTCGGCCCTGGCTGCTTGGCTCAGTGGTAGAGCATCGGACCGGTGTGTGGATGTCTCAGGTTCGATTCCTGGCCAGGGCACACAGGAGAAGTGCCCATCTGTTTTCTCCACTCTTATGCCTCTCCCTTCTCTCTCTCTCTCTTTCTCTCCCTCTCTCTCTCTCTCTCTCTCTCTCTCTCTATCTCTCCTCCTCCTCCCCTCCTGCAGCCATGGCTCAACTGGAGCAAATTAGCCTCAGGGAACTGAGGATGGCTCCATGGTCTCTGCCTCAGGCGTTAGAATGGCTCCTGTTGCGACACAGCAAGGGCCCAAATGGGCAGAGTATTGCCTCCTGGTGGGCATGCTGGGTGGATCCCAGTTGGGGCGCATGCGGGAGTCTGTCTCTGCCACGCCTCCTCTCACTGAATTTTTTTTAAAAAAGAGTATTCCTGCCTGATCAGGTGGTGGCGCAGTGGATAGAGCATCCGCTTGGGATGCTGAAGACCCAAATTCAAAATTCCTGAGTGTGGGATCACAGACATGACCCCATGGTCACTGGTTTGAGCCCAGGGTCACCTGGTTGAGCAAGGGGTCAGAGAAAGCAATCAATAAACAACTAAGGAGCCGCAACAAAGAATTGATGCTTCTCATCTCTCTCCCTTCCTGTCTGCCTGCCTCGTCTGTCTCACTCTCTTGCAAAAAAAGAAAGAAAAAAGAAAAGAAAAATGTATTCCTGCCTATCACAGAAGACCCAAGATTGGGATGGTTAAAAGTTTCTGACTCGAAACCTCAACAGCACCACGAGGGATCCGGTCCGGCGTCCTGCTCAGCCGCTCACAGTGCAGGCGTTTTTCTTGGCGAGGTCCCCTTCAGGGACTCCAGATGGCAGCCAAGGCCTTGGGGCGCCGCTGACGTGCACAACAACCCATGACGGGAGACACCATTCCTGGGCAGCATTCTTAACAAAAGCCAGCGTTTTCCGCATACCTACAAGCCTCCTGACTTGCCCTTCCATTGCCTGGAGTGGTTTTATATTCTCAGCCCTGTTGACCCCAACGGGATTCTCCTGCCCGGTCCAGGGTAGGCGTCCGGCTCCATGCAGAGCTGGGCTCCAACCCAGAAACAACAGGGTTCCTCTGACAAGCAGGGAGGCCGGTGGCTGTGGCGGAGGCTCTCTCCGCACCTGAGGCAGGGACAGGGGCCGGGCTGGGCTGTGAGGGGTGAGATGCACCATGGAGGAGGCACCCTTGGAGAAAGGACCGTTTCCTCGCTGCCTCAGCTGCGGCTTTTTATGGCTAAAGGCGCCTGAGCCCGCCCCCATGGCCCGTGCGACCCCGTCCGCCCTCTGCCCAGCCTTCGAAGCTGCGTGTTGTGCTCAGCATTTTGCCCCTTTGACAAACGTAAGTCCCCGCACGGTGACACTTCCTTATCTCTCAGCATCCTCTGCGAGGCTGGGGGAGGACGCGAGTCAGACTGAATTTTCCCTCAGCCTCGAGCTTCACCTGAGCCGCCACCGGCTCCCAGGGAGGGAAATCGATGGAGAGGTAATTAAGGATCACGTCGCATCGAGGAAATAATTATGGGGGGGGGGTGCAGAACCGCACAGCAGTTCTTAGAAGTGGCGCTTGGCTTGCCCGGTGGCTCGTCAGGAGCAAAGAGGGGAGGGTTCCCCTGTGGGCAGGCAGGGGGAGGAGCGCTCTCACAGGGCAGCACAGGAGCTCACGTGGCCACAGAAGTGTGAGTCTTCCAGAAACAGGACAGGGCCTTCCTCTGTGGGCAGCAGGTCTCATGACATCGCTTGCTGTACACGAGGGGGGCGGGGGGGTTGGACGCAGAAATCTCTGACGTGGGTGGGCAACTGCCTGCCCGAGGCTAAGTGGATTTCACCTGGGCTCCAGAGTGCAGCTGAGCCCCCTTGTCCTTCACAGAGAAGGTTAAACATTGGCCCAAATCCTGTTTGAGGACCGTCAAAAGTTGATCCTTCATTTCGGCTGGTTCCTCACCCGTTGGTCCCCAACGCCCGGGCACTTCCCGCTGCCCGGCTTTAGAGGGGGCTGCTTGGCCCTCCGGTGCCATGGCGTTTGCATTTGCAAAATGAGCTCAGGAGGCCTAGATGAGATCATGCACGTCAGGTGATTTAAACTCTTATGTAAAGCCACTGGAATGGGAAGGAAGGGCTAGCCTCCGGGAGCCACAGGCAGCGGCCTGTGTGACAAAGGAGCCCTTCGACCCAAGGACATCTCTCTTTCTGCTGTCTTCTCTCTCCTCCCGGGAGCTTCCTTAGTCTAGAGTGATTGGGGAAGAAAAGAAAATTCTCAAGGTGGTTTAAGTTTCCAGAGTCCATATTTAGATAAGACCCAAACCAGACAAGAATAACCCAGCAACAAGGTCTCAGCTGCTGTGGGAGAAGCAGGGGGCTTCCCTCCCATGATTCTTGGAGCAGCTTAGAGGCAGCTGAGCCCTTCAGGCAAGGGCCTGGCCTCACATTCTGCCTTTACAATAAAAAAATAAAAGTGAATGCCAAGTGCTGGCACCAAAGACAGGCAGTAGAAAACTGCTGAGACTCATGAGGATTAGTGTCTTCCTTTTCGAGAGTCTGTTTCCCCAGCATGTATGTGGCTTTGCCTTGGCCTCTGGCCTGGGTTCAAGGATGAGCATGTGGTCTGAGTGGACCACATGCCAGAAAATCTCAGGCTCCTGCAGGGGGCGCCTGACAGAAAGATGCTCTCCTTTCCCACTACACGTGGAGTTGGAGGATGTGTGCAGAGCCAGGTTGCCACCTTGCCAATCCGTGGAGGGTGTGTAAGATGCCAACAGAAAGACAACCCTGCAAGAAACGGGGTCCTAAACTATTCCAAGAAAGCCCTGAATTTAGCCGAGCTTGAGGAAAGCCAGGTTTTGTGGGGCCTGGAATGGAAGGGTGCCAGACAAGGGGGTCTAGGGATCAGAGCGGAGACGTCCCTCAAACCTGCAACGCAAAACCCTACTTGGACGTTGAGTCAAGCAAACAAAGCATGGAAATGAGAAAATACATAAAACATTTATGAGTCAGTTGTCAGTTTGAATCACTACTGGGTCTTTGATGATGATATTATGAAGCTACTATTAATTTTTTAGGTTGTCATAATGGTGTTGGGAGGTGGTTGTTGTTTTTTTTTTTTTTCACAGCCCTTATTGTTTTGAGATAACGTATAAAATATTTATGGATAATGTGACAAAACGTCTGGGATTTGTTACAAAATAATGTGTGTGTGTGGAGGAGGTAGGGGATGTTATAAGGGAAACAATGTTAACCATTAATGATCACAGCTAAGCCTGTTTGGAGTTGGGGGGGGGGGTATCTTAAATATACATTATGTTTGAGAATTTCCTTAAGAAAGAATTTAAACAATTAGTAGCTACTTCGCTATTTAAATACCGTATTTCCCCGAAAATAAAACAGTGTCTTATATTAATTTTCGCTAGGTCTTATTTTCAGGGGATGTCTTATTTTTCCATGAACAAGAATTCACATTTATTGTTGAACAAAAAAATCAACATTTATTAATATACTGTAGTCATGTCATCACAAACATCAGCATAACCAACCAAACTCTGAATTCCATCAAGAATTTCTTGTGACTCTATTTCCATGTAAAACAATCTACCCTGTTTCCCTGAAAATAAGACAGTGTCTTGTATTAATTTTTGCTCCTAAAGACGCACTAGGTCTTATTTTCAGGGGAGGCCGTATATTTGTAAGCTTGAAAAAAAAATTGCGCTAGGTCTTATTTTGGGGGGATGTCTCATTTTCGGGGAAAAGTTAGTCTCTTCCGAGGTACCGCTGCAGCAGGTGAATTTACGTCACACTGAGGAGGAACACATCTCTGTCACATCCAATAACTGCTCTCCTAAATTAATTCTGCGTCCCCATTGTGCACACCCCACAGAGCAGCCAGGTGGCCGAAACCCCAGTCCTTGGGAAACAGGCAGTGACCACCCAAGGCTGCCAGGAGCCCCAGGGTGGCCTAGAAACCGACCACCCCCAAGGCCAACCTCAGGATGATGGCAGTTTCCCTGACACCTTAATGTCAACCTTCCGCCCTGGAGGGCCCCCCAGTGGAGTGCTAGCTGGATTCTTGAGCCGTCCAAACTGTGTTTGGAAATGTCTGCGTTGGGGTTTCCTGTGCTGTGTGGCACAGGGACTAGACAGAGCTCCAGGTCTAAAAGCTATATTTCTATACATTCCTGGTATGGAGCGGTGAGGGGGGGCGGAATAGGAAAAGCCACCCACGCCGAGTGAACTTTCCATTCCAGTGCCACTGTTCAATCTGATGTTGGGACAGCCAAGCCTTTGAAGAACTAGAAGCTTGGGCCCATTCGCCAAAGTGCCCTGCAAGGCACCAAACTGCGTGTGGCAAACCCTTGAGATGCAGGTTGCATTCTGTCCAAAATCTGAAGGAAATGTGCATCAGAGCGCAGATTTTAGCTCTGAAAGCTTCTGGCAGATTGAGATTATTTGGCTGCGGGTGGGGGGGGGGGGGCAGGAAAACAGGAGGACATTGAAGTTTATTTCTGCAGAGGCATGGGGGGAACGGAGCTTTTAAATCGCTGGCTTTTAAATGGCAGGGAGAACAGGAGAGCATCAGTGAGGGAGGCCGTGCTGGTGCCCCGCCGGGTCCTAACGTCCCGGGACGGGCTTTAGTAAGCAGGGGTAACGTTTCGCATCCAGTGGATACAGACAGCTGGTGGTCACTTCCCTGAGTCCAGGGATGTTCTACTTTGGCGTTCGGGCTGTGAGTCCTGGACCACATGCACATGGAATCGGGGGACGTAACCACACTTGCTTTTTGGTGCCGCGTCTCACAGTTTGGGGGGGGGGGGCGGGGCCTGAAGGTCCCAGGATTATGGGAGAGCTCTGCAGGCTTCCTAACTTGGTTTCCTTAAAAAAAAAAAAAAAGAAAGAACTACTTTTGCTCATGTCCACATGGTACCACCCAGCAAATGTATGCAGTAATGCAAAGTGTAAAAATTCATGTCTGTATCTGTTGACAAATTTTCACATCAATGGCTGTTCACACTGCTGGACCCGGAGGGAACGAGTGGAGTGTTTTGAACCGAACACATGTGGAAGGTGTTTGATTGACTACAGACTTCTCCTGTGCCAACATGCTGGGGCCTCAGGCAAGTGGCTTCACCATTCTGGAATTCTGACTGCCGGTCAGCCACAGTCCCCAAAGACACCCACACCCAAACCCCCTGGACCTGGGACCACAGTGCCCACCTGGCGAAGGATCCACTTGGCTACATGGCTACCTTCCAGATGCAGATCTGATCCAGCTGACCAGGACCCAAAGCCATCAGAGAGCCCAGCAGAGGGAAGGCAGTTCTTGTCCTGTCTGTACCACCTGGGGGCCCAGGACCTAAGCTCAGTCACTCCCCACACGTCCCCGACTTGTCGCCTGTGGCATCTGCAGCCGTGGTAGCGTGAGGCAGACCAGGTGTACAGGACGGCACAGGGCAGGGCGGCTTCCCCTCCCAAGCTCATGCCAGTTCTCCGTTCTGCTGGCCAGCTACACATCACGCAGCTTCTTCCCCTTCCTTCTTCCTATCTTTATTACTTTCCATTTATTTAATGTCATATGTAGCTCAACACAGCGTGTCTCATACATTATTTCCTGCAAAGGTCCCCGTTCCCCAAAGGGCAAGGCATTTGCAATGGATGTTTTAAAGCTTGGGCTCAATGGCTGCCTCCGACGCAGAAGTGCCCATCAAGTTATCAGGGCTGTTTTAATAACAGCAAGTCACACCGCTGGTGATTACGGGGCACGTGGCTCCGCTCTAATGGGTTCTGGTGTTCCAGGGACTGAGCTGCTTTGCGCCACGTGGAACAATTTAAGAGTATTAAAGAGCCTCCGTGTCTTATGACCTAGAATTTAGAAGTGATCAGGGTTTTGTATGGGCCCATTGTAATTTTGAAAGGACTCGCTGTTGTGAAGTTTGCAGTGTTTATATATAGAGGGTAATGCTTCCTCCTCCTTTGACCAAGAAGGGGTCGTCTCCACCTCTGGGTGTTATGGGGCAAGATGCCCCAGCAGCCAGCCTGCCCCCCTCCCCCGATGTGGAACCTTCCGGCAAGTTAAGCAGGACATGTGGACAGCAGCTGAACTCATAAGTCATGACAGCAGGCTTCACAGGTCTCTGCTGAAACCAGAATGGAAGCTCAGTCTTACCAAATCTCAGGTGTCTGAGATGTCTGCGGGAACAGGTGGAAAGGCAGGGCTCCGCCCCGCCTACCTTCCATGCAGAGCGTGGGTCTGAGGGTCTTCCGATGGGGTGTCCCAATGTGGCCCTCGGGGGTCACTAGACATAGGTCAGAGATGCACCCAGGCCCTCAGGATGGGCACACGGTTCTGACCTGTCTCCCACAACCATTCAGTGTATTTATTTATTTATTTATTTGATTACTGCCGAGTCCCCCAGAATGAAGGCAGCTGGTCCCGACCTCAGTTCAGGGGGTGGGGACGAGACCACTCCATCCCTTTGCCTGCCCCCCCTTCAGCTCACTTCCTACATTTCCCTTCAGGACCCGATGCTTGTCCAGCTCTGTACCCGGACGAGTCCCATGGGCAGCCCCTCCCAGCCCCCAGCCTGAGGACAGACACCCAGGTAAGGGAGGGGTGGCCAGGCAGGGTGCTGGGCGGCAGTGCCACAGCCTGCATAAGGGGAGGGGGCTAAGGACTCCCCTCACCCCTCCGCCCCCTCCCCTGGCTAACTCTCCCAGAGATGTACTTGCTCAGCTTGGAGTTAGTTTTCAGTTGCATTATATAGTCTGAAGACATAGGCTTTATCTCAGAGGAATGTATGTCCACAAACAGTGCTTTTTAGCCTTTTGTATTTTATTTTTAATGCAAACCCCTACCTCCAGCCCCTCTCAGAAGCGGGGCTACACTCAGGGCACCCGTCTTCAGTCTGGCTGAACCCCACCAGTCAAGCAAAATTCCCTTGTCTTTTTCTGTTATTTTTCTATATATATATATATATATATATATATATATATATATATATATATATATATGTATATATATATATATTTTTTTTTTTTTTTTTTTTTTTTTTACAGAGACAGAGTCAAAGAGAGGGATAGACAGGGACAGACAGGAATGGAAAAAGATGAGAAGCATCAATCATTAGTTTTTTGTTGCGCGTTGCAACACCTTAGTTGTTCATTGATTGCTTTCTCATATGTGCCTTGACCGCGGGCCTTCAGCAGACCGAGTAACCTCTTGCTCGAGCCAGCGACCTTGGGTCCAAGCTGGTGAGCTTTTGCTCAAACCAGATGAGCCCGCGCTCAAGTTGGCGAGCTCGGGGTCTCGAACCTGGGTCCTCCGCATCCCAGTCCGATGCTCTATCCACTGCGCCACCGCCTGGTCAGGCTCTATACTTTAATTTTTTAAGTAATACAAAGAACTGGGGTTTCCTTGTTTGTTTTCCCCAAATCTGATACCACATTTTAACACAGGGCAGGCTCCGGAGCCACCACCACCCTGGAACATCGGAGCGCCGTCTCAGGACCTGCTCACTCAGGAAACATCACGCCTGGAACATAACAGCCCACGGACCCTTGTGACCGCCTTATGAAACAACATCTAAATGGCAGTTGTGCACAAACAACACAGAGAACTCATCAGCGGGTCTCAAATCCGAGGTGTGTTTAATAATATGCTCGTACCAAAAATACAGTGACAAAGAAAACTTGTAACAAAACGAGAACCCCACACGTACATAAAATTAACTATACAAACGCTGATGACCAGACAGTTTAAGCTCACAGTAAAAACTTCTCATTACTTTTCTTACATTAATTTTGTTCCAAAGAACATTTTCCGGACAGCCCCACGGTACCTGAAATGAAATCATACAGGACCTGCTGGGCAAGGTTTCAAACAGTCCTTATGTTTTGGAGCTTGAGACAGGACACATAGACTTAACTATGTATTGACTTACGTTCTTAATAAAAAAAGAAAGCGGTGCCGACAGTTAAAGTAAGGACGTCTAAAACAGCAGATAAATACACTCAGTGCCGGCCAGCACCAGTGGCAAGAGAGGCAGCTTACAGAAGAGACCGTGACCCTGACACATCTTTGCAGCATCTGACCACGTTTCTCTTCAAAATAATCCTCCCATTCTTCAATCTAAGTAGGTGTTTATTAATGAAAAGAAATGAAAGACACCAGTGAGATGATGGTGTTTGTTTACAACAGGAAGACGCCAGGAGAATGCGCAGTGGCTGGGGCACCGCTGGCCCCACACAGCCTTGTTCACAGGTCTCCACCCGGGGGCATGTCCCATAACGGGAGGTGAGCCGCAGGAAGGCACGCGCCCAATGGTCTGGGCAAGAGGAGGAAGACACCGGTCCAGGTGTCACGAAGGAGCAGGGGCCGGACATTCCAGGAGGTCAGGACCCCGCCTCACAGCACGCAGGCCGGCTCTCCACGAAGGTCAGTGCAGGGACCCCGGGGGCTGCGGGCTCAGGCCCTCCTGCTGGCGGGGGCGGGTGTCCCGTGAGCCCGCACCCGCTGCCGCTCGAACCGCACAGACACGACGAGGAAGAGCAGCAGGGTGGCGCCCTGGATGGCGGCCAGGAGGAAGAAGTAGTAGTTGAGGTGGCAGCCATTGATGTTGCCTGGGGGGAGAGGGAGAGCGTGTGAGCTGCACCCAGGGGGACAGTCTGTTAAACTCAGTTCCTACAAGGTCAGGGCCTTCTAACTGCAGTCATAGAAGTACCATACACCTGTCATTCACAACACACAGGCATCTGCCCTCAAAACCACCACAGAAGGTGGGGGGGTGGGGATAGCTCCATGTGCCAGAGGCCCCGCCCCCAATCGTCATCATCTCGCCCGCACCATGAGGCTGTGTCCCCAGAGCACAGTGACACAGCCTTTGTGCACATCCTCAGACCTCAGGAGTGGAGCCTGAGAAGGTAAAGGAGCTGAGACTCCCCCCCACTCCCTGCACAGAAAGTATGTGTGGGGGGTTAGCCAACGCCTCCCTGTGCTCCGCCCAGAAACAGGTCCATGAGTCTCCTTCCAGGCTGGCTGCAGACCCTGACACACCCCCCCCCCCAGGTCTTCCAGGAGGGCCCCTGCACCCCCAGGGAGGCTGGCGGCAGAGCTGATATCTGAGGAAGGGTGTGGGGACAGCCAGGGAGCAGCTGTGTCCCACCACGCCCTGCAGGGGCGGGGCCCTGTATAATGTGTGTGTACACACAGGGGCGGGGCCCTGTATAACGTGTGTGTGGATGCCCACAGAGCATGGGGTGCAGCCCCAGGGGAAGAGAGCGAGAACCCGCTTCCCAGGAGCCAGGTAAGAGCCCATGAACCTGGAAACAGCCGCCCGTCTGGGTGACTGCTGGGTGCCTAGGACGCCACCTACCGGAATCAGCTCTGAAACCCGCTGTGGCTGATCGGGGGTGATGTTTGTTTATTAACAAGGGACAACTTAGGACCTGTCTCTTTCATGGCAGAAAATGGACATGAACTGTAAGGAGATAAACCACAAACCCAGGCGAACACAGGGACACCTGAGTGTGGACACGCAAGCCAAGAGGCTGCTGGGGGCGGGTCCCCCGGGAACGTGCAGGACTTGAGGCCAGGCTGTGGCCGAGGCGGCCGGAACAGTAGTGGGGCTTCTCAGGGACGTGACACGTGTGCGCTGCCTCACATGGCTCCCAGAGCCACCTGCACACACCACATGCTCACTCTCAGCACAGCCTGAACACCGGGCTGGTGCCCTCACCCGCTGAGCCAGGAGGACCAACTTACCAAAGTCCGTGTGGTTGCTCATCCAGCCGATGGCCGTCACTGACACCAACGCCAGCAGGCCCGAGCCCACGAAGGACCCGACACCCGAGAAGAAGAAGAACAAGCCCATGACGGCGCTCTGCATTGACTTGGGCGCTGCTGCGTAGGCAAACTCCAGACCTGGGGTGAAGGGGGGGGCGTCTGTGAGGGGCCGGCCACGTGCAGGAAGCCATGGCCGCTCCCTACGGGGGTGTGGTCAGCAGGCCCCTCCCAACGGGGGGCGCAGCCAACAATTCTGGAGCCCACGCTGCCAGTGGGTGCTTTTTCTCCTAGTCACACAGAGTCCCAAAAAACACAGCGACCAGAGAGCCAGGTCCCTGCCCTCAGCCCTCCAGGGCCAACGGTCAGCGCGTGTTGGCCCGTCCTGTGAAGAGAAGGGCTGAGGAGCAGTAGTTTCCTACAGTCTCAGCTACGGGAGCCTGAAGAGAAGGTGCGTGCGTGCGTGCAGATGGAGCGTCTAGCTAAGCATCTACCTCACAGGCGACCCAGTTCACAGCGTCCCGCAGACAGCGGCCGCCCACGGAGGCCGGCAGCATCCTGCATGGGAAGGGCCCTCCCAGGTCCTGGGCGGTCTGCCTGTAAGCGGACACGGGTCGCTCCCCCACCCACCACCTGTCTGCCACGGACACTCACTCCTCGCCCCTCCCCCCCACCCAAGAAAGGCCTGCCAGACCCACTGGTCCCACCAGGCTGGGTCCTCACAGGGAGGGAGACAGCAGCCGGTAAGGACACATCTGTGAACCCAGACTGCTTCCCTATGTGGAAGCCACAGCTCAGGCCGATGGGGACTGCTATGCACCCTCAGGCTGGGTGCCAGGGTTCTCTCTGCCTTCCTCCTGTGGCCCCAAGGGTGGCAATGGGCTGGGGAGCTGTTTTCACAGTTACTATGCCCTTCTTGCCCATTCTGCCCTCCTGGGGCCCCACCTGTACCTGCGATACTGGCAAAGATCTCGCTGATACCGATCAGCACATACTGGGGCAGCTGCCACCACACCGGCAGGTCAGCGGCGAAGTACACGACCTTCCCGATTGTCTGGTTGATGGTCTTCTCCTTCACCAGGTCCAGCCTCTTGCTCTCTAGGATCCCTGGAACACACAGGGCGGTTAGTGGGCGCGTTCTCTAACGCCTGGTGTTAAACTAAACCATGTTGCTATGAGCTATTCACAAGTCGTGCCGGAAACTGCACAACAGGCTTGGTCCCTAGCCCTGAAGACACTGTGTGCAGCCAGACTCCCCGGGACCGCTGCCTAAGGCACATCAGCCTGTCTAGTCACTGTGCCCTACACCCGAAACTAACGTCATCTGTATGTCAGCTGCAACCAAAAATTAAAAAGTGACCTAAAATGAAAGGACGATGCCCGGCGACACAGTTCCCAGAGGCCCCACAGAAGGGGGTGGCAGGCTGGGCTCCTCCGCAGGCGTGACGCACAGGCCTCCGCACACGCCTGTGAGCTCACCCAAACCCCCAAGTACCTTGACGGCTCACCTACCAGCATTCTGTCCCTTTCAGAAAGGAGGAGAGCTACACGGCCCAGTGACAGGATAACGCACAGACACATCAGTAGGGAACAGAGACTCTGTCCCGTGCAATGAGGGGTGTGAACCAACCCAGCGGTCTGTGCTAGTCGCTATAGTGACGACAGCTAACGACAAGGTTTGTTTCATTGTAGAGAGGCTGTAACCCTAACACCAAAGTTCATCTCAAAGTCACTCCTTGCCTGTCAAGTGTGACAGAGACAGGAAATCAGCCAGGACAGAAATGGCTGCTCTTTACAAAACCAAAAATAAGCCATCGAAATGTTAAAGTGACAGTTTATAGGACCAAGTTCTTAGGTTAACAACGTCAAGTTTTGTTTCGGAGAATTCTAACTGTTGACCAGGCGGTGGCGCAGTGGATAGAGCATCGGACTGGGATGCAGAGGACCCAGGTTCAAGACCCCCGAGGTCGCCAGCTTGAGCGCGGGCTCATCTGGTTTGAGCAAAATTCCACCAGCTTGAGCCCAAGGTCGCTATCTCCAGCAAGGGGTTACTCGGTCTGCTGGAGGCCCACGGTTAAGGCACATATGAGAAAGCAATCAATGAACAACTAAAGTGTTGCAACGCGCAATGAATTCTAACTGCAAGTGAAGTGACGGGCCTGACACTGCGTGTCCACAGAAACGTGTGTGCTCAGAGCCGTGTAAGGAAGACAGGTGTCGGGGAGGGTGGGGGTGTCCACATGCACCACATCCCCATTACACCCGGAGGTGGGTGGCACGCACAGGGCACCGGGAGACAGGCTCCGGAACCTGCTCCACCCTCACCTCGAGCACGCCCAGGCCGAGAGGGAGCGTGCGAACCAGAGATGGACCCCGCAGGGCACGGGGCGGCATGCCTGCCCACTCACGGCTTGCCACCAACCAGGAAACAAGAAAAAGAAAACTCAAGAAACACAATCACAAAACCCAACGCAATGGAGAGATGTGACTATCCTGACTCCTCGTTGGAAACACAGAAAGTCAAACCGACAAACCGAGTGCCCTGTGCGGAGCCAGCAGCACACACAGCGGGGCCGGTCGGGCGACCCACGCACACTGCACGGGAATGAGGAAGGAAGCGCAGACTCACTCACGGACTATTTCTGTCCCGTGAGTCATTTCTGTAGAACTTCAGAAGTGCATGAGGTACCAGGGACGTTATAAAAAGGAGCGTGAGTGAGGAGAGAGAAAAACAAGCCTGCACAGAGCTGAGGGAGAGGTAAAAGGTCACCAAGCTTCACCTCGAAGGGGTCACGGGCTCGCACGCGCTCCGAGGCAGCTCGCCCCTGTCAGGATGTTCTCCTGTCACGGACATGGACGTGGCATTTGCCCGCGAGGCTCCTCTGGGAAATGTTGCAGCGGAGACCCATGTTCCTGACAGAGAGACGGACACATGCATGGAGGACAGCACCAGATCCACACAGACCTCTCTGAGCAAACGGGGGGGTTTTAGAAAGACTGCACGTGTTCAACAGCAGGAAGTTAATATGGACTAAAACACGAGTAGCCAAGTGGGGAGGGGGGTCATCCTCTCGGAAAGCAAAGTAAGACGCTCAAGCAAAATTCAGCACCCACCTCTGCCAAGAGCAGTTTTCTTACACTTTTCTTACTCAGGCTCCAAGCAGCCCACAGACCCGGGCCCCCGGTGCAGAGGCATGAAAGCAGTGCATGCGCGCAGACACGCAGTCAGACACACACAGACACAGACGCACGCAGTCAGACACATGCCGCCCAGCAGGTGGTCTCAGGGAGGCACACGCTCTCAGTCCTCACAGTCCCAGGAGGCCTGTACACAGCAGGGACTGAACAGCACAGGCTCGCAGCTGCCCTGAGACTCAGAGAGCTATCACCAGCAGGTGCCGAGCAGGACAGGCTAAAGGGAAATGTATTAGTGAATGTAAAAGCTACAAGGCAAACAGTTGCTTTTCTATCAAAATTCTGGTTTGCTGGTGGTTTCCATCCGGGATCAGAGGCCACTCCTTGCCATAGTTATAGTCCTCCCCAGAGCTCACAACAAAGCGTCTGCATGTGACAAAATGTCTATACATGACGGCCGGCGAGCATGGCACAGTCTGTGAGCGGCGCTTCAGTCAAGTTGCGAGGAGCTGATGCTCTGCACCCAGCACCTGGCCTCTGAGCAGAGAAAGCCTCAGAACTCTACACACACAGTGGGTGTTACCCACATCTAGGTCATCAGTTGAGGGGCTGAAACCTCAGCTGGGTAAGAACGCCCAGGTGAGACCACCTATGTGGCTGTGCTCCCCACAGGCAGCGCCGCCCCGCCCGCCGGGCACTCCAGCAGTCACCAGTCTGCCTGTTTCCTGTGCCAACGCATAGAAACCACTGCGACGCCTGCCACAGTGCTCAGTGAGGCCTCCCAGCCTGCCTGGCCGTGAAGGAAACTGAAAGGGAAGTAGGTTAAAGGAAACAAAACGCAG
The DNA here is from genome assembly GCF_036850995.1 of Saccopteryx leptura. Lineage (NCBI taxonomy): Eukaryota > Metazoa > Chordata > Mammalia > Chiroptera > Emballonuridae > Saccopteryx > Saccopteryx leptura. Next base: position 249,905,763 of record NC_089504.1, read on the forward strand.
AACCGACTGGACAACGCCTGGGAGACCAATACATCTCCTTCCCCAGAGAACTGGCTCGCCCCAGCCGGGCCCGTGACCAGGGTCATGGTGCCCAGGACGGCGGCCCAAGCTGTAGAGGAGCCGCTGAGCCCACCGCAGGCACTCGGGGGAAGCCAGACGGACAGACACCATCGCCAACGCAATGGCCGCTCCCCCGACTGCCCTGCTGACCCTGCCCCGCACACCTATCATCCCTCTCTGCCTGTCCGCCGCGCCCAGGCCTGGAGGACAGCGGGGCAACACAGGAGGAGCCGTGTGGACCAACCGCACGTGGATGCAACCTCACCATCATCTACATGACCGCGAGGAAGCATCGCTGTCTGTGAAAACACCCCAACCCCGGGATGCAGACCACTGGAGCCCGGGACGCACTTCTTTACCTCTGCTAAGCGCTCCGCCCCGCGCCCACGGCAGCGGTCAGAGACGGAGGCCGCAGGAGCCATGGTGACCGACAGGCTCCTCGGGGCAGCACCAGGGAACGCCGACTCGGGGCTGTCAGCCTTTCTTGTTATAAAATGAAGCCATTTTACGGGTCAATAGTTTTCAAATATTAATGGAGGAAGAAGTCAAACTAAATTGGAAAGTCAGCAATACCTTGGGGCTTTCTAGCAGAAGACAGTCCAACTTACATCCCAGAATGTAAGTGTTACAGAGATGGCGTGGGCCCTAGAAGGGAGGCCCCATCGGAGCAGGGGAACCTAGGCATCCCTCCTCTTTCTCTTTCTCTTTGTCTCTAGGGCACAGTGCTGGGCCTCGAGCCTGTGTGTGACGAGCTGTCTTCCCAGGAAGTGCCCCTGGCCCTCCACGTGACATGTACAGGGCACAGGAAGCCCAGGATGGACCTGCCCTTCATGTCCCCAAGGGCAAGTCCACGCCTCTGAGGACCCGCCCGGCCAGCACGCTGCAGCAGCAGGCGGGACGCGCCACCTTCCCAAGCGGGTCTCTGGTTTCACACCCAGGGGGACAAGGTCAGACCTTTCAAGAAGCCTGCACTTCACGTAAGGAGGAGAGGAAACGAACATCACACTACGTGTTCTCTGTAAAGCACGCGCTCCCGGCACCCCCCACCCCACCGAGCACGATGAGGCCCTGCACTGTACTCCATCGCCACCACCGCCCGTGCCCATCTGAGTGCAAGGCGATGGAACCGGCTCCTTACCGGCTGCGAAGGCAGAGCACATGACGAAGAACATCCCAACCGCGATCCTCTTCAAGGACGACGGGAGCAGGCCATGTCTCCTCAGGACGGGGTCCACCAGCTTGTCCTTCAGGGGGATGAGCAGCAGGATGAGCACCGCGTCGAACATGGTCAGCCAGGCGGCCGGGAACTGGGCGTGTGGAATGCACGGGACACGTTTACTGCTCTGCCCGGGGAGGGGTCGCCAGGAGATCATGTTTAAACAGGGACAGTCATTTCCACCGCATTTCTACAAAGCCTAACTTCCAGGGAAACAGTCTCAGTTTAGGAGGAGACACTCCTTAATGTGGCGTTAACACTGATCATCAGCTTGAGCTAGTAAATGACAAGTCTCTAAGGTAAGTAAGTAAAAACTCCACTTCAACATGAAAGCTTTCAGCCACGCCCACTGCCGACATCCTTACAGGACCTATGAGGATGGGCAGGAGGTCCGTGTGTCCCCGAGAACCGCTGGCCATTCTCCAGCCACCGTGTGGTCCTCACCGTGTGGGCCGTGGTCGTGATCCTGGAGATCTCCGGAATCCGCAGGTGGAGACTCTGTAAGACATACGTGGTCTGCATCTGTGGTGAGAAGCGGCGTTGTTAGTGGTGCACAGCTCGGCCTCTCCAGACCTGTGGGAGGGCCCCCCGGCTACTCTGCGCTCACACCCGCCGGCTCAGGCTGGAGAACAGACACGGCTACAGTCTGATCACCATGAACAGGTCTGGAGACCGACGTTGAAAAGGAAGTCAAGAGTGATTCAAATGAGAAATCAAAGAATACGGGACCTGGAAACCCAGGACCCACTCAAAACATGTCAATCAGCAAAAAAGAGTCTATAACTAAAAAAAAAAAAAAAAGACTCCGGGATCCTAGAAATTCATGGGAAAGCAACCTTGGACCCTTGAGGAACTCAGTGACGGCCAGGCCGCCTGTCCAGGGGGAAGGGAAGGGACCTGTTTGCCACCACTCACTTGGAAGTACACTGTCCAGTAAGGTATTAGAGCCAAGAAAACAGGGACAATCTTGACCAGAGCTCTCACGTCGTCCACTTTGTCTTCCGTGAATGGCCCTCCACGAGACATCTTACATGAATCAAACAGACTGTGTTTAGAAGGTTGCTGAAAGACTCCACTGCCTTCACTTTGGGAAATAAAATGCAGGAATTAGTTTTCTTCCAGCCTGGAAATCACGTCTCTGGTCACAACTACAGTCGGGGACAGGGAAGCGTCTGGCTGCGCTGAATCCCTACTCATCCCTGCCTGGGGCTCACTGGCCACTGCCCGCAGCGCGGCTTGCACCCAGGGCCATCGGGCCAAGCGCGGCTGCACTGCGGCTACTGCCATCACCCTGCGTGCTGGCAGCTCCAGCCAGCGGTCCATCTACCTGTGTGGAGAAAGCTGGTGGTGAGATCGGCTCCCCCACGGGGTCCATATTTGAAAGAGAACTGTACTCGGTTGTCTGGATTTTTAATTTATCAAACGTTGACCGGAGAGCCGACCCCAAGGGGCTAATGGAACCGTGCAGGCTGACCACGGCAGTCGCTGCTGCCTGTGCGAGGAGCTCTACTCCGTGGGGCAGCTGCCACCTCTGAATTCAAAGGAGAGCTGAGAGGCGGGGGCAGTGCTCGTGGTAATGGTGAACCGGCCATGGCACCTGGTGGCAGGTGAGGTCAAGTCTCGGTCCTCAGCCCTGCCCACCCCACGAGGCACAGGGTCCTCTCGCTGGCCACTGCACAGTGGAGCTGGGCACAGAGGACTGGGCGCAGGGGACAAAGCTGACCCGGGACAGGGTCTGGGTCCTGGGCAGGACACCGAATGCCCACTGCTCTAGCCCGTGGGCGACACTCCCCACTCAGCTGTGCTGGCTGGTCAGCACTGGGACCCCGGGTCCCGCTTGTGTCCTAACAGCTCCGCTCACTCTGGGCCTGTTTCATTGTTCATAAAATGACTGGATCCCGTGGCTGGCAATGACACCTCTTCTAGCCCCAAAACACTCTAATGTAGGAGCATACTCAAGGTCCTTAGGGGTCAAATAGAAAAAAAATTGTTTTAATTGCAGTGTCCTTTAAAGCCAGAAATACCAGGAGACATTTAGTCACCACTAGGCCTGCCTCCAATTTGGGGACTTGAACATCAACGGTAGACACCTGCTTTCGAGTCTGTAAACCGCTGTACCATTACCTGGGTTAGCGCTACTTAAAATCAGTTTTGTCTGATAATGTTGCCATTTCAAATCCCACAGTCAGAGAAGAGAACACCAGAACAGTGAAAACTGTAATTTAACATTTCAGCCCAATTCTGGACAGAGAAACTCAGTTTTATCAAGTGCCTACAATACGTCCAGTCCCATTTTAGTTGGGCGCTGGAGATACATGAATAAATTAAAAAGGTATTATTCCTAATCCCTGTTCTAATTTGGGAGGGGGGGTGATGAAAAGAAATTTAAAGTCCTTTTGTACCTCATATGAGTACTATCAATGACTTACTATGTCACACGCCCTGGGTGCTTCTCTGAACAAGTTAAATGTCAAATAGCAAGTCCATTTCCTCACAAAGAACCGTTCACACAGATCACTAGTTACATGACTGTTCTACAGCATTAAAGTATTTTGAAACCTGCTCAATCAATATACACCTAGAACTTGACCTACCTAGTTCATACACACTGCTAGTGCGTTACTTTGCAGCACACAAGGTCTGACACAGAGCCAGGGACACAGACAAGCAGCAGCACAGCGCCTGGGGGCTCCTGACGTCTGCGAGCTGCCCACACGGGCATGCTCTCCAGGGGTGGGGGGAGGGGCGTCCATCTGCAGGACTCTACTACGAGGTTGGAGCTCAAAATGGTCCAGGGCCTGTCCCCTCTGGTCTGACAGGCTCAACAGCTTTCTCATCTGAAATCAGCACAAGATCATCTTCAAAACACAGTCAGCTTGGACCAGAAGGAAACCGGACAGAGCCTGACAACATGAGCGCTGTCAACAAGGGAACGCAACCGATGCTGTGCCTCCCGAGGCCCTGAACACAGCCTCCGCGGGTGCGTCCCCCCCTGTGCTCACCGCAGGCCGGCGCCCAGCTGTCAGCGGGGCCCAGCTCAGCCTGCCCGGTGCTCACCGCGGGCCGGCGCCCAGCTGTCAGCGGGGCCCAGCTCAGCCTGCCCGGTGCTCACCGCGGGCCGGCGCCCAGCTGACAGTGGGGCCCAGCTCAGCCTGCCCGGTGCTCACCGCGGGCCGGCGCCCAGCTGACAGCGGGGCCCAGCTCAGCCTGCCCGGTGCTCACCGCGGGCCGGCGCCCAGCTGACAGTGGGGCCCAGCTCAGCCTGCCCGGTGCTCACCGCGGGCCAGCGCCCAGCTGTCAGCGGGGCCCAGCTCAGCCTGCCCGGTGCTCACCGCGGGCCGGCGCCCAGCTGACAGCGGGGCCCAGCTCAGCCTGCCCGGTGCTCACCGCGGGCCGGCGCCCAGCTGACAACGGGGCCCAGCTCAGCCTGCCCGGTGCTCACCGCGGGCCGGCGCCCAGCTGTCAGCGGGGCCCAGCTCAGCCTGCCCGGTGCTCACCGCGGGCCGGCGCCCAGCTGACAACGGGGCCCAGCTCAGCCTGCCCGGTGCTCACCGCGGGCCGGCGCCCAGCTGTCAGCGGGGCCCAGCTCAGCCTGCCCGGTGCTCACCGCGGGCCGGCGCCCAGCTGACAACGGGGCCCAGCTCAGCCTGCCCGGTGCTCACCGCGGGCCGGCGCCCAGCTGACAGTGGGGCCCAGCTCAGCCTGCCCGGTGCTCACCGCGGGCCGGCGCCCAGCTGACAGCGGGGCCCAGCTCAGCCTGCCCGGTGCTCACCGCGGGCCGGCGCCCAGCTGACAGCGGGGCCCAGCTCAGCCTGCCCGGTGCTCACCGCGGGCCGGCGCCCAGCTGTCAGCGGGGCCCAGCTCAGCCTGCCCGGTGCTCACCGCGGGCCGGCGCCCAGCTGACAACGGGGCCCAGCTCAGCCTGCCCGGTGCTCACCGCGGGCCGGCGCCCAGCTGACAGTGGGGCCCAGCTCAGCCTGCCCGGTGCTCACCGCGGGCCGGCGCCCAGCTGACAGCGGGGCCCAGCTCAGCCTGCCCAGCCACACATGTCCTACAACACAGGTCCCTCTCCTGCACAAAAAAGGAAATACAGGCTCTGCAAGGTCATTAATTAACCTGCCCAAGGTCACAGAGCTGGGCCCTGCGCACGAGGACTGGGGAGTCTGAGAACCCGCTAGTCCTGTGGTCGGCAAACTCATTAGTCAACAGAGTCAGATATCAAAAGTACAATTGAAATTTCTTTTGATAGCCAAAATTTTTTTTTTCTTTCTTTTTCTGAAGCTGGAAACGGGGAGAGACAGTCAGACAGATTCCCGCATGCGCCAGACCGGGATCCAACCGGCACGCCCACCAGGGGCAATGCTCTGCCCACAGTGGGCGATGCTCTGCCCCTCCGAGGGGTCGCTCTGCCGCGACCAGAGCCACTCTAGCACCTGGGCAGAGGCCAAGGAGCCATCCCCAGCGCCCGGGCCATCTTTGCTCCAATGGAGCCTTGGCTGCGGGAGGGGAAGAGAGAGACAGAGAGGAAGGAGGGGGAGGGTGGAGAAGCAAATGGGCGCTTCTCCTATGTGCCCTGGCCGGGAATTGAACCCGGGTCCCCCGCACGCCAGGCCGACGCTCTACCGCTGAGCCAACCGGCCAGGGCCTGAGAGCCAAATTTTTTAAACTTAAACTATATAAGTAGGAATATTCCTTATCAAGGTAGTGCCTGCACGTGGCATTTTGTGGAAGAGCCACACTCAAGGGGCCAAAGAGCCACATGTGGCTCGCAAGCCACAGTTTGCCGACCAGAGCGTCCATCAACCTTTCTTCAGGATGGTCCCTCTTATCTTAACTGAGCCACAGAAGGCTTCCAGAACAAGGATAAAGGGAAGTCAGACTCCACAGCTCTGTGGCTCGTCTAGCCCAAGCCCGCCTGCCCGGGAGCCACCGTCCTGCTGCAGAACCATCTGTCCCAGACCCCCGGAAACACTCACTGTCCAAGGCTCCTCAAGAGCCTGCAGTCCGTGGGCACACTCAGGATGCTGACCGCACACGAGACGTGGGCCGGCTCTCCGGATGGGCAACAGGAGGGTGGGGCAAGCCCTTGTCGTTTATTTTGTTTCTTTAGAGGCAGAGCCAGTTTAATTATTAAATTTTCTGCAGTGTGGTCCCCAATCTGTGGTCCTGAACTGAGTCGGAACGCCACACGGACCATGAGGGCTGCAGGTCAGCCAGGACGGCCCAGTGGCCAGGGGGAACTCCCACAAGACAGTGGGGACACCCAAGATGTCCAGCAGGACAAAGGGGCAGGGCCACAGAGGCTGTCTCAGTGCAGCTTCAGTCTGCCCCATGGACGGGACACAGGCATGGTCTCAGCTCCAAGGACAGTGGCAGACACGCAGACGCGCCCGAGGAGGCAGATGCGGGTCAGCCTTCAGATCATGCTGCATGGCCATCTCTGGCTCAGGGGATGACCCCCCGCTGACAGAACATTCCCTGCGGGGGCCGCCTAAACAGCCCCCTAAGGGCTCCTCTGGGGAGATGACACATTCTAGACCCTGACCGCATGGTGATAGCACAATGGATAAACCTGTCACAGGTCCCAGAACTGTACACCCAAAATGGGTGCATTTTACCACATGTAAATTATATTTCAGTAACTAATGAAAGGGAAAATTCTGAGATCTCCTCTTGAGGTAAGTTCTGAAATTTTCTTTATGAATCTGCATGGAGGGTAACCGACCGTCTGTCCCATTCTGCCCGGGATCCTGGGACTTCCCCAGGATGTGGGACTTTCAGCTTTAAAATCCCAGTCCGCGGGGCTCTGGGGCTATCCCGGGAAGTCCTGTGCAGACAGGATGAGTCACCCTCCCTGCAGCTCAGGTCTACTTGTCCCTCTGCTGCGAGCGCTGCACTGACCAGGGACAGGGCCCGTGCTGACCCCTCAGTGGTGAGCCAGGGTGAGCAGCAGCAGCTCCCTGTGGCCCGGGGAGCACGGGGCTGTGCCCACACCGGGAGACTGCCTGCTTTCCCGTGAAAATGCATCTCAGAGTCTGTGAAGAGCCTCGTGCGGAGGGTAACTATCCCCAGGAGCCCTGCAGATGTCCGCCCTGCCCACCTCTGTAACCAGGCAGCCGGGACCCCTCCACAGCGGCACCAAGGACGGTCACATGCAGATGACACCCACCTGTCCCTTGCACTGACAGGCAGTCAGAGACAGACACAATGCCACGCAGCCAGGCCCTGCACACAGCAAGCACACACAGGCGTCCGCAGCAGCTGTGACTGCAACGGCCGAGGGTCCCACCTAGAGAGCCCGTGCCGCGGGCAGGGCACTCACCCGCTGTGGTCGCGCTCCCCCGTCCGCTTCTGGGGACGGCAGGAGTAGGCCAGGATCTTGACCACGTCGGTGAAGGCGCTGCCATCGGGGGGCTTGGTGATGAAGACACTCTGCCCGCAGAGGAAGAGCAGGAAGGAGACCCCAATGCAGACAGCAGGGATGGTGTAGCCGCTCACGAAGCTCACGTTCTGCTGGATGTAGGCGATGCCCCCCAGTGAGACGATGGCACCCAGATTAATGCTCCAGTAAAACCAGTTGAAGAACCTTCTTGTGGCTTCCGGGCCTCGATCTTTGACCTGACGGAGAAAAGTGATGTAAAACTGTGCGATGAACTTCAGGGACAAAGCCACGCACCCTATGGTTACCTATGAGAACACACGTGCACTCATAGTTACTGTAGCCACCTCAGCCGCTGAGAAACACAGGACCATCAGTATTTACAGACACACTCAGGGTCCCTTGTGTAAAAAAATAAATAAATAAAAACCCTCTGTGCTCTTAATTACTGCATGTTCAGGGTCATGTTTCTCTTAATTATGCTGAAATCTAACAAATCTTGGAGGCGGTCCCAAATGCCCTCAGTGGACCACCTGCTTGGAGAACACCTGGAGAGACCGACTGTTCCCGAGGCCGGACATAACCACGTCCCGGCAATTTTTGGGTAACAAATGGGAGACTGACTTGGGCAGACCGCGGCCCAGTGCCTCGGAGGCCGGGCGGACAAGCCCGTCACTTCATATTAGTCACATTACATCACCATCCCTGCCCGGCACCGGGGGTAAACAAGGTCTTCATGTGACTGTGGGAAAGAAACCCCGCAGGCTGTGAGCACACAGGAACACAGAAGAGATCAGAGTAGCGGACAGAGGCCCACAGGCGGCTAACTTGGAAAACTCCCGAGAATGCACAACAGTGCAATGTTTTTCCCTTAAAAAAAATACAGTTTGCTGTCTTTATTGGTAAAACAAGCTTCTTTCTCTTCTTCCAGGTCAGTGTTTCAAGTCCTCAGCCCATCCATGAAGAATGGCAGGGACCCCTGAGCAAGGTCGGGCGCTGGGAGCAAACATGGGCTGGAATGCGTACGTCAAGGTCAGACAGTTGCACTACAGCTGCTGCTGTCTCTCAAGTCAGCCCAGGCCCTCCTGACCCCCTGTCCCCCACCACCCACCGCCCACCGCCCCTCGCAGGTATTTCTCAGAGGCTCTGTACTGGAGACAGGGACCTCAACAATACAAACAGCTTTCCTCAGAATGAGAAGGGCTGGAGATGACAAAATGACCTGTCCTGTTTTGTCCTTTAGGGCGGCCTGGCAGGCTTCCTGCCCGGACAGACCACGTCCGCTCCCTTCCCCAAGCAGCCAGTACCTGGGGGCGGGGGTGCAGCTCTGAAATGCCCCCAGCCAGTACCACCATTCTGGGGGCCAGACACCAGCCAGTACCTGGCGTGGGCACTGACTTCTCCCTTCTGCGTGTTTTGCACTAAGATGTGACTCACATAAAAACTCCCAACTCTGGAACGTACAGCCAAGTAGTACGCATATATCCGCGTCACGGCCCCATCCCCGCCGCCCAACACCACATTCTCATCCCAAGCCCAAGTCCCTCTATAGTCACCAGGCACCCCCCCCCAAGACCCCCTTCTGGCCCCTGGCCACCCCTCGTCCACTTCTAGTCTTCACGGTCTGCCTGTTCTGAGCACTGCACGTGAGTGGGTCACATACATGGTGTGGCCTTTGTGTCTGGCTTCTCTCACTCAGCCTCACACTCTCACGGTTCACCCACATTCGAACAGCTCCCACCCCTTCTCATGGCTGAGTAACGTTCCATTGTGTGGATGAACTACACTTGCTTTATCCATCTATCAGCAGACAGCTAGCTTCCTAACTTTGTACTAAAAACAATTTACAAACTGATAGAGAAGCTGATAGAACGTTAGACATACACTTCTATATACTTTCCCTTGAGTCCCTAGTTCTCTTCCTACATGCAAATGAAATACTCTCAGGCATATGTATTAAAAGTAGCAGCAGCATTCTATTTCCTCCCCAAAGATCTCATCACGAATCCCCTAAGATCAGCCCATCCTTTCTCATGACCGCCATTACCATCGTCATACCTAACAAACTGAAAAGCAACACAATTTTATCTAGTATGCAGTCAACAATCAAATTACCCCATTGTCCAAAAGAAAAAAAAAGTACTTGAAAAAATAACTGGGATCTAATCCCGAGCACACGTGGCATCCGGTGTCAAGCCTCTCGAGATCCCTGAATCTAGTGTGTGGCCCTCTGTTCCACGATGGTGTCATGTTTGAACACATTTCTTTATAATGCCCCCATTTAATTACACATCAAAAGAGTGCAAACTCTGACATGCATGCTAGATGACCTCTAGAGGGCCATTTCTTCAAGAAAACACATTCATTCCCCATCTGTCATCTACAGGGGACACTAACTGAGCTCAGACTGCCTGGGTCCAAACTGCTGTGTGGCCCTGGATAGGTCAAACCCTCTGTTTCGTGTAAAAACGGCACAATGTTAGTATGTAAATTGTCAGGAGAGTTGCATACAATAGTGTAGGAGGAGCCCTCAGTGCAGCAAGGGACATACAGGATGGCACCCCAAGGCCACAGCCACAAGCCTGGGGCCTCAAGAGCCAGCCCTGCACCAGTAGTTGTGACTATCACCCCAACATCACTCTGAGGTACCGCCTCACTGTAAACAGAGAGGTTTCATGGGGAAGGTTAAAGCTCAGATCTAAAGCACAGCTCTGGAATCCTGACTCGGTCACACCAGCTGTGTCACTGAGCAAAGGGGTTAACCGCTCACAGCTCAGTTCCCCATCTGTAAAATGGGCACAGTAACGGCAGAGGGGCTGTGTAGACACTCAGCACAAGGCCTGGTACAGAGTGAGCCCTCAGTAATTATCACCCATTCCAGGGTTATTTAGTAAAAAATGCTAGGAGCTCTTTTCCCTACGGCTCTGTAACTAACAATCCTAACCCCACCAACTTCAGGCCAGGTCCCTCCCTCAACAGGCCCTTGTAAAGACAGCTTCCAGCTGTCACTAATTCCCACACAACTAGTCTCAACAACAGGTGTCTGTGAGCCTTTCCTGAAGGGTCACAGGGCAGCACTATCTCAGGTTCTGAGAGACATTCAGCCTGTGCCCATATCATAGTCCCGACAAAACAGGAGTGGGCAGGACTGTTCCCACACAGCTTTATTTATGGAGACTGAGGTCTTGATTTTCGTGTAACTCTCCCTACCACAAAACACTCATTTTTCCTCCCAACCACTAGAGCCCAGAACCCATTCTTATTCTTAGCTCCAGAAAGAGGAAGTAGCCCAGATTTGGTTGGCAGGCTGCAGAGAGGCCAAATCTCTTAGAAACCGGCAAATCACATCAGATCACTCCCCTGGGGAAAAACGCAGACAGACTTCCTACTTGAACACAGACCTAAAACTCTTTGACCAAGCTTTTTACAGGACCACCCTTCCGCTCGCCTTTCACGTATGCATTTATTTCCTTATCTATTTTCAGAAACACATTTGACAGGTAACCTTGTATAATAAGTTTCACGGCCAGAAGCGCTAATTTGATACATTTCTGTTTCCATGCACGTGAGGGCTACTGTAGCCACAACAGCCCCGACACGGACTTCCTACTTTCTTCCCAGGGCCTTTGCATTTGCCCCTGCCTTGTCCGGACAGCTCCTTGATTCTGCCGGTCACCGCTCCAGCGGCACATAGGCACCATGGAGGAGTCACCCCCATACCTGAAGCCACCTCGCCTTCACGCCCAGTGGCCCTTTCTTAGGAAGGAGATCCCTTCTTGTTTGCAGCCATCCCTCCGCGCTCCCCCCCCCCTTTCCGCGGCCGGGCCCGACACCTGCGCTCACCTGGTCAGCGCCAAAAGGCGTGATGTTGGCCTTGACCGCACCCACGCCCAGGCCGACCACGGCCAGAGCCCCGAGCGCGGCGGGCGCGCAGTAGCGGTCGGAAGCGTCGGCGCAGGCCGGCGCCGAGCAGTTGCGGCCGCGCGTGGGGCGTGGGGCCCCGCAGAGCGCGGTGCGCGTGGCGGGCGCGGCCAGAAGCGGGAAGGCCAACATGCCCAGCAGGTAGAGCGCCAGGCTGAGCAGGATGGCGCGCGCCCGGCCGAGCCGCGCGTCGGCCAGCCAGCCGCCGAACGGCGACACCAGGTAGGTCAGGCCCATGAAGAGCAGCAGCGCCTGGCTGGCCTGCGCGCCCTCCCAGCCGAACGGCTGCCCGTTCAGGAACAGCACCAAGTTGGCCGTGACGCCGTAGAAGGCGGCGCGCTCCAGCAGCTCCGTCAGCAGCACCGCGGCGCACGCCAGCCGCCGGCCCTCGAACGCCGGCCGCCGGGCGGCGGCCCCCAGCAGCGGCACCCGCTCCTCCGCGCGCCCTCCCGCGTCCTCCATGTCCCCGCCAGCCCAGCCGTTCCGGAGCTCCGCCGCTCTCGGCCGGACTGCGGCCGGCGCCCTTCTCGCGAGACTGGAACGCGCCGATCGTCTCGGCCCACCCTCGAATGTTCACATTGGTCGGCCTCGCCGCGCGCGCAGTACGCCGGGAACTTCCGGTGCCGCCCCCGGAAATTTGTCGGAGTGGAGCCCTCACGTCGTCGGTGCAGTAAAAGGGCGGCGGCGTTCCTGGAGACGGAGACCTTCAAGCGACGCCTGAGCGGGGCACTGCGAGGTCCCCCAGCCCCTCCGGTGCAGACCCAGACTGCTTGCGCCTTCCCGCCACGCTAGCGTGCTAAAGCCGCCGCTGCCCCCTGCGCCCCTCCTGTCCGAGGCCAGGAGGAGTCTGCCCGCCGGCACGCAGACACGTAGGAAGGTACCCGGCCTCTGCTCCCTTGGGATGTCAGTTCCGCCCCAGCTCCTCGGTTGTCACAACCGAAACTGTCCCGGGACCACCCCACGTGTCCTTTGGGCAGCAGAGTCGACCCCACTGAGAACCATTGTCCTAGAACAAGCTGGGCTCAGAACTTGCCCTCTGTCACGTGGCCAGCATCGGGCCTTCCTCCAGCTCTCAGCTGGGACATGCTGCCTCCTTAGAAGCATTTCACGACCCAGCCCATTACCCTGCTTTCGTTCCCTCCAGTCCCTGACATGTCTCCCCAGCTTGTCTGTGGTCCCCACAAGCCCAGGGGGCAGGATCCCTCTGTCTCTCGTTCATCGCCATGCCCCCTGGTGCCCACAACAGTGCCTGGCCCCTGGTGGAGTGACTGTTAGAGGTCTCCGGGGTTGTCTGTCTTGATAGAAATGTCCTAAAATGGAATGGGATCATAGTTTGTACAACTCTGAAGGGACTAGAAATCATCGAATTGAACACTTTAAATGGATGAACTGTAGTATGTGAATTACATGTCAGTAAGGCTGTTGCCCCCCAAAAAGTAAGTTAATAGTTAAAAATTAGGAGGTTTCACGCATAAATATGGATGCCTTGCTGTTTAAAATATACACTAGGTCTCTGGCAACATTGGGGTTTCATTGGCCGCCTGTTACATGAGTGACCAGCTCCCTTCACCACCTGAACCCCACCTCCAGTGTGTGCACCTTTTTATACAGTCTTCACAGGTCACAGTCACACACTGCTGGACCTCCGACCTGCTGGGCAAACCTATGTGGCAGGAGCATCCCTGGGCCTTACAAAGGTCTGGCAGCTTCCACTTCTGTGCCTTTAAGATCTCCAAACCACCACGTAGGAACCCCAGCTACCTTGCTGCAAAGGTCCCTTGGTAAGGGACAGTCAGCAACTACATGGGGAGGAGTCCCCTTGCTCCAGTGCCCCAGCAGATTAAAGCCACACAAATAACCATGGGCAGGATGGGCAGAAAAGAAAAGTGCCCCACTGAGCCTCAAGCCAGATCGCAGAATCGTAAACAAGTCAAATAGTGGTTATTTTAAACCAGTAAGTTCTGGGGAGGTTTGCTAGCCAGCATCGGATAATGGGAACACATCTGCCTTCCCCCTATAGCCACTGTCTGCTGACAGCAGGTAGCAGCCGCTGTAGATGGGTACGCACTTTATAATTTACCTAAATCCTCCCCCCTTCCTGTCTTGTTTGTCTCAGAATAGAGAAATCACTCTCTCCATCTGCAGTGTCCAGTACAGTAGCCTCCAGCCACCTTTGACTGTTTGAACTTACATTAGTTCAAATTTAATAAAATGAAGAAATTCTGTCCCTCAGTCCCACCAGGCACATCTCAAGAGCTCAGCTGGCACTGGTGACTAGTGACTCCCTTATGGATTCCACCACTGCAAAAAGTTCTGTCGGAAAACCCTGCTGTACGCCAATGGGCAGTGGGCACAACTGAGTCCTTGTCCCACATCCACACCCTCCTTCTTCCAAACAGAATCCCTGTTCCACTCAGGTGTTTAGTAACTATTTGTTCTCACCATATCCTGCTCCCCACCAGTTACCCACATAGCTCAGAAGAAACCAATTTCACTTCACCTTCCATTCAGGGTCTGACTAGTCAAAACCCATGCTGGTCTTTCTTGCCTCTTAACAATGACCATCTAGGGTATGACATTCCCTTGGGACCTGTGAGAAGACAAGTGACATAAATTGGACCCATTAGGCTAAAGGGAAGGACTCATCCCAGGACTGCAGGAGAGATACCATTGTCCACACGGGGCACAAAGCCAGAAGCCTAGAGCCCTTCATCACTTCCTGCAGCTGTTTCCTGGCCGTGAGACAGACCGGTTTAGCATGTGCCACCTGGGTGCTTGGCACAGCGGAGGATCGGGGAGGAGCTAGATAATAAACTTAGGTTGTTTAAACCACTGTGTTGGATTTTCTGTTACTTGTAGTGAAAAGCCAGCTACTGTGTTTCTACCAAAAAGTAGGAAAGTAAAAGATGGAATGGGGAAGGCAACTGGGTTTTTTTTTTTCTTTTTCTTTTTTTCTCAAACCTGGGCTTTCTGCTCGGCCCCTGTAACCAAGGAGTCAGCAACCTCTGTATGAAGCCCCAGTGAACAGCTAAGCACTTAGTATGAGTGGACTCTCGCCACCTTGGTGGGTATACTTGTGCCTGGAAGTGATTGTATGAGTCCCTCCTGTGTACCCAACATCATCAAATAAATAAATGACCTCACTTGCACAGCAGGTATGCAAAGGATGGGCAACATTGCCTTACAAAGTACAGTTTTGGGGGTGGTCTGTCTCAGGAGCCCCTCTGAGAAGGAAGACCTCACTGCCCTGCCCAAATGCCTGAGGTGGGAACTGAAATTGGACATGCAGGCCTTGCTCTAAAATGCAGGCCCTTTCCTTGTCCGCCACCACCCTGTCCCCTGTGCCCTGCTCAGGGCAGAGTTTAGAGAGGGTGATGTTGTGAACTCAGAGGCCGCCTGAGACCGAGGATGTTTTGGGGGCTGTCAGACTTCTCTGCCATTTCACATCTGCGGCTCTCACCTCTTGCCATCCCATCTGCTGATTCAGTCTCCGCTTCCTCAAAGTGCTGGGGTGCAGGCCACCGTCTTGGACGGTACGCCCTCCCTACATCACCCACCCACCCGCCACTTTGAACACCACTCCCCACGCCGTGGGGAGCTCAGTGGCAGCACCCATGGCTTCTGCTTTTCCGGTTCCCAGTTCCCTGAAGAACTCAGGCCACGGCATACATCAACAGCAGCGGCATTACAGGCTCAGGCTGTGCCACTGAGCTGTTGCCTCTTCAGGAATGGAGACTTGTCCTAAGTTCTGTAGACTTCATGGAGCCCCTGTTGCTACACTCCTGCCTGGCTACAGATAATAAGCTAGGTAGAAGCAAAAATATATCTAAAGAATGAAGAGCCAGCCAAAGCAGTGGGACCTCATGTTCTTGAGCCCAGAGCACAGCCCCATGGACCTGCCTCCGTGGGAGCTAATTTGGCTCCGGGAGTGACTTGCAGTTTAGTTTCACAGAGGATGTGAGAGCGTGCGGCCAGGACGATGGCTTTGGACTTGGCCTTTTTTTTTTTAAAAGCTCCCATTGTGTTTGACCCTTGTGAGTAACCACCTCTCACTTCTTGAATTCTTTCCCTACTGTGTTTTAAGGACCCACAAAGACCTCTGAGAGAGTTGGGTGTCTGTCGACAGAGAGGGAGGTGGGGTTGGGGAGAGTAAGTGAAAGAAAGAGGACTTCTGCTTCCTCCTCTTTGAAGAAGTGAGGATGTTGACAGATGTAGGACTAAACCTCACCGTTCTCTTTCAAACCACCCACTTTGCTAACCGCTTACAAACATCTGAACCCATTTTGCGATCATGAAATGGTAACTGGTAGTTACAAGTGTATTTGATTTTTTTTTTTTTTTTTTTTTTTTTTTTTTTTTTTTTTTTTTTTTTTTTACATCGGGACTTACAGAGAAGCTCAGTGGAGGGGGGTACAAAGAATGAGAGCTGAAGTCCATGCATAATATAATTCGGTGTGTTATAACAAGGGCATCTTCAATCCACAGGGAGAAGACTGGAGGAGACAGTTCCCCTGGAGCAGGCATGTCCACAAACACCGAGAGAGGATATCAGCAGATATAAGATCTTAGGGGGGTGCTTTTCTAACCTAACGCAAAAGCCGTCAAGGAGAAGTTTATTGATTTAATTTAATTACATAAAGTCTTAACACTAGTTTCTATATGAAATAATTTCAGTTAACAGCAAACTAAATATATATATGTATGAAATAAAAAGGACAAAAGTTGACATCCTTATTGGTAAAGCATTTTTAGGAATCTTATGAAATGAATTCATTTCGTAAACATTGGATGTTTAGCCAGTGGTTTAACATCCAATAAGTATATTGTCAGTGAGTGTCCAGGTTGTTGAGGCCAGTTGTCCCTTGGTCCTCCTCCGCACCAGGATTTTTTTATTTATTTATTTTTTATTTATTTGGTTGATCAATGCTCCTGTGGTTCAGGTAGGACTGGCTGGTCAACCAGGCTAGGAGTCTTCACGTGACCTTGGCCTGTCCAATCGGCAGTAGTCAGCTATGGATTTACAGTGACTGGCTAAATGTGGGCACCCGAGCCAGTTTGGTCCATGACTTATTCTGGAGTGACCAGGCGAAAAACAATTTCTTTTCTGCTGGATTTTTCATCATAAAGACATCACAGGGCCCACCAGGCAAACCCTAGAGTTAACAACCCAGAGAAGGCAGAGATAAACAGAAATGCCTTGTTGCAAAGTAAGATTTTCTAGGTTTTGGATCTGATTGTGGATTAAAGTAACTTTTTTTTTCTTTTGCCCCATGGACATTTTATTTGTGCATTCATGGATTCTCTTTCTGATTAGGCAATGTGACTTTCTTTTTGGAACTGGAAAAGTCCCAATTTCTACAAGCAGTACACACATATACGTGCATGCACACACACACGTGCAGAGAAACGAAAAAAGATGAATGCCCTTCATGAAAAAACAAACAACTATTCAAAGGAGACCAGAAATTTAAAAATGCAAAGCTAGGGGACATATTTTGTCACTTGAACTAAAAAAAAAAACAAAAAAACCCCAATGTTGACAAAGTTCTGGGAAATGAGTGTGCTCTGAAGTGGTCAGTGAAAAGTGAACCGGTATAGCTTTTCAGCAGGGCAAAGAGTCCTTGTATCAAAACTACATTTGGCCACAGGTGGTGCAATTCCACTTCTAGGGATCTGAGCATGTGCACAGAGACTAGGCCAGAAAATGTCCATTAGGATGTTTCTGAAAGTAACAAAAAGACTGCACACAGCAAAGATGTACAATTAGAGAGCACAGATGACCTACACTAGGATACTCTGTAGCGAATCAAATGGTATTATAGAAGCAAGATTCTGGAGTGGAAAAGTATGTGTGATAGGATTAGATTTCTAAAACTGTGTAACAAATTACCACAACTCCAGTGACTTGTGCAACATCCGCAAATCAGCTCACAGGTCTGTAGGTCCCAAGTAGGCCTGCCTGGCTGACCTGGTTCTCTGCACTCAGAGTCTCACCGAGCTGAGACCTCCCCTGGGGTCCTTCCAGGCCCTGTGGTTGTGGGGCGTCTAGTTCTTTAAGGCTGGGAACTGAGGTGTCCATTCCCCACTGGCTGCCAGCTGGGAGCTGCCCTCAGCCCCTGGAACCTGTCAATGTCCCTTGCCACACAGCCCAGTCAGCAATGGAGAATCGCTCTAACATCAAATCTCCACTACGCATTCATTGATTGACTTTCCAACCTCAGAAAATGCCCGGTCCACCATTATCGGGCTGAGACTCGCCTGCATAATCTCCCTGTATTAAGTGCAACTCATTTGGGAATGTAATCACATCTGTAAACTCCCTTCCCAGCATCCCCTGGGTAGGTGTTTGACTGGATAACAGAGAAGGCCTCAAACAGGGAGCAGGATGTCCTGGGGGCCGGGGTAGAATTTTACCCACTGCAATTATTAAGTAAAAAAACAACAACAAAAACCAGCCAATTACAAAAAGAGAGAGAGAGAGAGAGAGAAAGAGAGAGAGAGAGAGAGAGAGAGAGAGAGAATGTTCCTATTTTTGTAACAACGACAAACAAAAAAGACAAAAATCAACAACAAAAAACACTGTGTCCATACAACTGTGCCAAAGAAATACGGTAAAATGCACACTGTGTTCTTCTGTCCCAGTTTTCGCGTCTGTAAGTCAGTGACAAAGTCCCACCTAGGATGGGTGACTGATCCTGCAGAACTGTGTAGAGCGTGTAGGCTGTTGCCAGTTGCATGGCGGGCACCCAGCAAACGCGACTATTTGTCAAGTGTGGGAAAACTTTAAACCAGAGTATCAATGATGCTTTTCTCCTGGGCCGTGGGATGCTGTGTAATTTTAAAATTCTGTTTTGCTCATCCGTAGGTGGATTAAACGTATATTTAGGTACACAATAAATGGATAATGTACAGGGGTAAATACGGGCTTCTGTCATGGAAGGGTTTTACTAGAGGCAGTGAAAACAGCCTCCCTTTTGCAAACCTTCCCTGTGCCAAGAATCGGGACCTGTGTCTCTTGTGTGATCAGAAATCTGGATGGAGCCTGCTGGCTGCTCCAGACGCGCTCAGTGCTGTCCCACTGGGAGGAGATGACATCCCTGGAGTGTGCGTTCCTGTGCTGAGAAGTTAAGAACCCTTCCGGACAGCAGTGGGCACCCAAGGCCAGAGGCTGGCCGTCCTGCCAAAACCTCAAAGTGTAAATCACCTAGTTCTGGGGAACTTCCTCATGCTCGTTAAGCCACCCGAGAAGGAACTAAGAACTAGCTATTTTCAGACCAAAAGGTTTTTCTTTTTTTTTTTTTATTTCTTTTGTATTGGGCCACTTTTAAGAGCTGTCTGTCAAAGCCAGGAAAAGGAAACAGAATCAGGACTTCTAAACCACAGTTCTGCATGTACCTCCTTTTTATGAGGAGACAGCATGTCCTACCCCCCCCCCCCCCACACACACACCCACACAGCATTTGCAGTTCTCATTGCTACAGGCAGCGATGATGGTGCAAAGACTGAAGAACAAGGGAGGACAGGGCCTCACACTGGAATGCCCTGAAGGCAAAAGAAAAGGTTGAAAAGGGTATCATCAGATGCTGATGTTTATCACAGAGCCATTCCTAAAGTCTGCCTGTTTTCAGCACCTCTCAGGTGAGGACCTGTCACTTTAACACAGGGCAGGTAATGCAGTCTGTGTTCTCCCTGGTGCTAGAAAATCATCTGAGCAAACACAGTGATCAAAAAGGGAAGGCAGGTTTTGCTTCAGGTGTATTTTACTACCCTGTAGGCTAAGATGCGTCTGGAAAATCTCAGCTGCCTACAACCCAACTCCTTCTGGTCCCCCCCACCATGATCTCAACATTATCCCCTAATAACACATTTGCCTTTGGACCTTTCATACTACCTACTTTGGGAGGATTAGGAGCCTCATCAAAACAAGCTCACTAATGATGATCCTGTTTAGAGCGGTTCTCACTTTACAAACGGGCCGACAGGAGCCAGGAATGGAGAGGGGAACGGGCCTCAGAAGACAGCTCCGTCACTTACAGGGAACAGGTGCATTTCAGAAAAGTGGGACGACTGAATCAGCCCAGCAAATCCTGTCTAGGCACGGACTGACATCCACTGCAGGCCAGGAATGCAGTCTCCCCAGGGTGCAAACTCAAACGATTTGTAATTTGGCAAACACCTCTGCAGTGTCCTCCTTTCTCTGGACTTTGCCCCTGGCAAGAGGAGGTTAGGCCACAGCCCAGTTGAGGGCGGGGAGGGGCTGACTGCTCTGTGACTTCAAAGCAGAGCAGAATAAGGTCAGTACAGGAGAAGGGACAGACCCTAGGACAAGGAGGGGAGGTAGGGGACAGTCCCAGAGAAGGCGATGACATACAGCCATATTGGAACTGGATCTCTTCAGTGGGTTTAATGAGCCTCCCCCTCCCAGAAAAAGATAGGTCCACATCCTGGTTCCTAGCACCTGTCATCTGTGAGGAACTATTATTTTATGCAGGTGGCCATGTGACCAGGTTAAGGGACTGGTTTAGATGGTAGTGATGGTCACGTGGCCCATACGATAAAGGCATAAGGGCTGTGTGACATTCAGAGGAGCCCAGAAAATGAAATGCACCCCTTTGGGCTCACTTCCTTCCTGCCACCTGGAATGTGGGTTGAGGAGTGGGGCTTCAGCAGCCACGCTGCACCTGGAGGCCACCTTGGGAACCGAGGCCCAACACCAGGAGGCTGGAGTAGAAAGAGAGAAGCCCTGGTGCCCAGTGACCTTGGAGCTAAGAAAGAAACTTCCAATTCCTTAAAGCCCCGGAGGCTGTAGGCGATAGCCAATCAGCAACGTCCTTCTTTGCCTCCGCCTTTTCTGTACAAATCTCTCGCCTCCGCTCCCACTGGCGGGGCCCTCCTAACAACCGCTGCAGTTCGGTGCTGCCCCCTGGAAATTGATTTTTGCTCAACCTTTACGTTTTTAATGTGCCTCAGTTTACCATTTAACACATCTGAAGGGGGCAGGGGCTTCTTAGTGCTGATAACTGGGGGAGTGATGGTGACTGGCACTCACCCCTCGTACTGAGGGTACCTACAGAGACTGGGACCCGCTGACCTCTGGGCCGCATGGGAGCAGCCCGCAGCCACTCCTCATCCTCGTGTGTGTGGTCACCATGGGAAGGGACCCAAAGTCACCGCTGGTGCTTGTCCACGAGAGCAGACCCACAGGCACGCCTGGTCCCCTAGGACCCCATGGGAGGGACCGAGGGGCTCCTGGTCCCGGTCGCACGTCCCTGCTCCCCATCGCCCAGCAGGCGCCCCCTCGCGGCCCCGCGCGCCCCGAGACCCCCGGCGCAGGAACCGGCGAGCGCGGGCGCGGCTTCGGGAGTGCGGGCGGGACTAACCGAGTCCCGCCATCCCCGCCCGGGTCCGCGTCCCGTCCCCGCCCCCGGGCTCGGGCCGGGTCGAGGCAGGACGGTCGATGGCCCGGCGGCGGCAGCATGCGGCTCCTGTTCCTGGCGGTGCTGCGGCCGCACACGGGAAACGCGGTCACGGCCCAGCGTGTCCGGTAGGTGCGGCGGCGCGCGGGACTCTCGGCGTGGCTCCCCCGCGATCCGCGCGCGCAAACGGTCGGCCGGTGGCGGGGGGGTCCTGTGGGGGGGCGCGGAGGGCTGGAGAGGGGCGCGGGGTGCAGTCCAGGGCTCAGCCCAGGTCCCCGGCCCCTTCTGGGCGCGGAGGTCCTAACGCGCCCCGGACCCGGCTCGGGACCGCCGGGACTCGCGCAGGGGCGGCTCGCGGGCACCCCACGCCGACCTTCGCGTGACTGCCCTGCCGGGGGGCTTTTGTTCACTGTGAGCGCCCTGGCTTTGGGGACACAGCGACGAAAACCCTAGTCGAGTCCTCCTGACGCTTACCTTTCCGCGGGGACAGAAGAGATAGACTAAAAACGCACGGACCCGTGCGGTGACATGTGTACAATACGACGGGGGCGAGGGCGCGCGTGCGCAGGTGCCGCTTCAGGCCGCGCGCCGGGGAGCCGGCCTGCCTAGGCGGCGGCGTGTGCGCAGAATCCCCAGGGTGACCAGGGACCTGGTCGGAGCGGGGCCGGGCGGGGGTGTCAGCAGGAACACAGACCTCCTTTGTCCTTGGGGTCTGCTCTGCACCAGTGTCCTGGGTGCTGCTGGCCCAAGTGACCCTCCCTCGTCCCGCGCTTGGGTCCTTCCCTGTCCTCATCGTCTCCATCTTCCTGGCTGGCTATCTTCTTCCTTGTATTTTATCCCTTTTAATTTAGTTTTTAAATTAAAAAAAATTATTTTTCAATTCTAGTTGACGTTCAGTTTTGTCCTATTAGTTTCGGGTGTAGGGCATCACGGTCAGTTGTCTGGTTGTCTCCTGCACACTTTTTTCTGCAATTATCTTGTTATCAGTTTCCTTGTTTTCTCTTCTCTCTGAAATGAGCACCCCCCCCCTGGGGGGGGGCACATGAAAGCTGGTACCTGAACCATGAGAGAAGCTCTCTCTTTCTCTCTCTCTCTTTTTCTTTAACAAACTGACTTGCTCTGTGAAATTTCTCAATTTACTTCCCCCTTGGGTGCCTGCTTCCTGGTCGTTAAAACGATCAGACGAGGCCATCCGCCCCCTTCTCGGCCCTTCTGCTCAGAACCCTTCCTCCTCCCGAGGATGCTGAGAGAGAGGGACCAGTACCGTTTCCTGAAGTTCTCAACTGGGTTTGTACAGTGAGGGTTTTTATGGTGCGAAATGCCCTTAAGCCCGATGCAGGGGCAGTGCCCTCACTTATGGGGCATCTTCAGCCAGGAGGAGCCGCTGTGCCCTCGACGCTCATGAGGCACATCCCAGTGGGTAGGGGGCACTGCAGGGCGGACCAGAATAAAAGAGGCGATTTCAGAATTTCAGAGAGTGCTGGTGACATTCGGACTAGGACCTCAGTGACAAAAAGGAAGCAGCCACTCAGAGATCTGGGGCGATGGACTAGAATGATTTCTGGAGACCCAAGTGCTAGAAGTGAGGTCAGAGAGAGAGAGAGAGAGAGAGAGAGATGGCAGGTCCAGCTGAACCTGTGTCCCTGGTAGGGATGGGTCAGGGGCGTGGGGGGGGGGCTGTAACAACCCCAGGAGCCTGTACCTGTGTCCCTGCTGCTCACCAGCCTCAAGCAGAAGTTTGCAGGGCTGGGCGTCAGTGTGGGGTTCAGCCAGGGACTTCTAATTCCCCGAGGCTGCACACACTTCTCGAGGAACCTACGATCCTGACCATCCTCCGTGAACCATGAAGCAGGCAAACTGGTCCAAGTCATTTCCAAAGAGTGAAGATCACAATTAAAAGCAGCTCTGGCGAGTTTCAAAATAGGGTCAGAAACCAGGAGAACGAAGCTCACTCCCCATGTGGTGGAGAAATGCAGCACACAAGTCGTGGATGTAAAATATATACAATATATATATAAATATATATAAGTATAAATATAAATATATATATATAAATATATATATATATATATATATATATATATATATATTCCCCCCCACAGAGTTGCTTTAGTGATTAGGTGACCGGGGTATCCATGGATTCAAACGGGTTTTCCTGTTGTGCTAAAATAGGGCAGGTCCTCGGAAACCGTGAGAGAATCTCCTAACAGGTGACTGCCCAAGGGTAAACAGAGGCTGTAAAGTCTAGAGCAGCAAGTTTCAACAGGAGAGGTGTGTAAAACCTGCAGCACTTGACTATTTAGCCAGGGGCACTGACCTCTTTTCCCTTAGATTCTCAAATTAAAAAAAAAAAAAAATTTTAATGACAATACCCAACATAACAATAGCCGTCTGGCGTGAATGCATCAAAATGATACCAATTATTTTTATTTTTTTGGCCAGGTTGACAAAAAATACATTTTTGGGGGTGTGCCACATACTTTTAGGAATTAGTTGATGTGTGTCATGAGATGACACAGCTTGGAAATGGCTGGTCCAGAGGAACAGGGCCCGTGGGTGGTGAGGGGGACTGCGCTGAATGGGGCAGGGACCCTCTGTCCACAAACCCCAAGATCTTTCCTTTCCGGCTGTTTCCTGGAAAGATTTTTTTTTCTCTGTTCTAAACCAAACTGTCAGACACTCTCTGGACTCCGGGTTCCCAGGCTCTTGTCTGCAGAGCTCCCCACAGGCACATGGTGGGATGTAGCAGAGGTTTCTGCCGCCCACGTCCATCGGGAGTTCTGGGGGCCTGTGCAACCCACAGATGTGCGCGCTGGCCACAGGATGAACTTGGGTGCCACGTCGCTGAGAGCTGAACTCTGTGTTGTGGGTGGTGACGGCCAGTTCTCATTGTCCACCTGGGACACGGTGTGCACAAGTGTTTTTATTTAATGGGAAACACTTCGGATAAAGTTAGCAAACAGAAGCCCAGGTGGCAATGAAGTGGGTGGGAGGGCGGGGGAGGCAGGAGGCAGACCCGGTCTGCGCCCAGGGTGCCCCACCCTCCCTGCTGTCGTGGCTCGGACACTTTGGGGGTTGCCAACATTTGGGGGGGAAAAGCCTGCCGGAATGGTTTTTCAGTTTTCCCTGGAGCACTCTGGGAAAATCCATTCCCCTTCCCTGAGCAATAGTTTTTGGAAGTCACCTTTTGTTTTTGTTCAGAAAGTCTTTATGATTGAGCATCTCCAGTGGGTGCAGGGATGCCCAGGGATGGGGGGGGGTGGTTAACACCACCCTCCCAGAGCACAAAGCTGCTCAGCGTTGGCACCTAAAGAAGCTGTCCCAGTGGTATTAGCCCCTCCGTAACGTTCTTTCCCATGTGCCCTCTGCCTAAATCCCTGAGTGTCCCCGTCGCTGCTCAGAGTGCCATGCACCTATCCCCAGTCTTGGGGGTGGACCTGTCAGCTCCTGCCAATCAGAACAGCCCACCCGTCTGCACAGACCCCCCACCCCCACCCCTCAACCAGCATTTGTCTCCACGGGAGACAAGCGTGGACATACAGTCACAGGTTCTTTGGACATCACTGAGCCAGCCTGGGGGGGGGGGGTAGGAGCTGCAGCCAGGACCTGTGATGGCTTTCCAAAGAGCTTGCCGCAACAGGCGGATTTTATATAAACTAGCTGTAAGTGCTCTAAGTGGCGTGTCTATCATGGTATGGGAGACTTTCAGCCGCAAGTACCTGAAAAAAACCCAACTCAAATGGAAGGAATGTAATGGGGTGTGCTATTAAAAGTCTGTGGGTGGGCCCTGGTTGGTTGGCTCAGCGGTAGAGTGTCGGTCTGGTGTGTGGAAGTCCCTGGTTCGATTCCCGGCCAGGGCACACAGGAGAAGCGCCCATCTGCTTCTCCACCCTTCCCCCTCTCCTTTTTCTCTGTCTCTCTCTTCTCCTGCAGCCAGGGCTCCATTGGAGCAGGGTTTGCCTCGGGCGCTGAGGATGGCTCCACGGCCTCCGCCTCAGGTGCTAGAATGGCTCTGATTGCAGCGGAGCAACACCCCAGATGGGCAGAGCATCACCCCCTAGTGGGCATGCCGGGTGGATCCCGGTTGGGCGCATGCAGGAGTCTGTCTCTCTGCCTCTCTGCTTCTCATTTCAGAAAAAGACAAAAAAAAAAAGAAAAAAAAAAGAAAAAAAGTCTGTGTGTGGGCAGGCTTCCGGCTTGCATGGCAGCTGAGATGGTACTGGCAGCAGTTAGTCTCCAGCTAGTTCTTGGGTCCCCATCCCATCCTGGCTGGCAGTTCCCTGCCAGGACCTCCCCACCCTGCATGCGTCCGAGGTCAGGCCCAGCGAGGAAGAGGGAGTCTGAGCCTCTAGGAGAGCAACCCCAGGTCCCAGAGTTGCATGGGAGGCAGGCTGAGGGGTGGGGGTGGGGGTGGGAGTGCAGACGGGTGGGCTGTTCTGATTGGCAGGAGCTGACAGGTCCAACCCCGGGTCTGGGGATAGGTGCATGGCACTCTGAGCAGCGACGGGGACACTCAGGGATTTAGGCAGAGGGCACATGGGAAAGAACGTTACGGAGGGGCTAATACCACTGGGACAGCTGGGCTAATTCTTAACAAAGCCAAGGCAAAATGTAGACCAGAGGAACCGTGGAAGATTGAAGGGGTTATCAGTGTTGTTGACACTGAAGGGGTTTCATCTCACGGGAACCTCATCCCTTTACTGTGACTTTTTCCTCAATCCAAGCCAGCTTGCTTCGGTCCAAGAGCGCTATGACTCACTTGCCTCATTTCCACCCGATCTCTCCAACTTGACACATTCTGCACACCACTCCCCATAATCAGTTAAGCCCTCAGGACATGTAGGGACTGGTCAGCCTCAAACTGTCTTAAAGAGCAAATCCTGGGTCTGTTGATCCAGTGAACAGGGTTTCACTTCAACTAGAGACAACAGGCTGACCTCAGCTATGTTCCAACACCAGACCCATAAAGCTGGAACGACCCTGCCCTCCACACCCTCACAAAACCAGCCGAGGGAACGCCACTCCACGGCTGACTGTGAGACCTGATGCCATGATGAACTACTTCCAACCCTGGCCTCAAACCAGTCAGCCGAGCACAGGACCCCAACACCCTTAGTCACCGTGACAGATGACTTCCTCCCTATAGAACCTGTCCCTGAGAGGGACCAGGCAGCCAGGTCTCAGCATGTTAGATGACCCGTGTCTCTGGGCTTGGCTCCATTCCCTTAAATAAACTTTTACTGTCTGGGCTGCGAACTCCTGTTCGTGTTTTATTGGGCTTTGATGTGCGTGTTCAAATGAACCCATTTAGTCAGTAACAGGAACAAGGGATACTGTTGGCAGGCGAGAATGAATATTGGGAAGTTTCCCATAGACATCAAAGGACTTGGTGTCTTCTGGTAAATTTGCAGAACAGCGACAGAGAAATGTGTCTGCAGGGGGCTGAGCGTCTAGAGTTGAACGGGCCCTAAGCGAGCCCCCCACCCTCCGTACAGTATGAACATCCTGTGAGCACACATGCCATTTAAAATGTCCCCAGTCACCACGTGAAACAAAGCATAGAGAAACAGATACTGTTCATTTAGGTAATATATTCCCTTTACCTCAGTACTTCCAGATAGTTTTGGATGTCATCAGGATAAAAAAAATCGTTAATGTGGTGTGTGTGCGTTTTACACATGGCTTGCACCCATGCAGACCAGTTGCATTTCAAGGGCTCCATTGGCACCGTTTACCTTATTGGGCAACGTGGGATTCCCCCCACCCCACCCCCACAGGTGGGACCTTTCTCTCCAGTTGGTTTCGGGCTCATCTGGTCCACAGATTTTTTTTGTTTTGTTTTGTTTCTTTGTATTTTTCTGAAGTGAGAAGCAGGGAGGCAGAGACAGACTCCTGCATGCGACCAACCAGGATCCACCTGGCATGCCCACAGGGGGTGATGCTCTGCCCATCTGGGGCGTTGCTCTTTTGCAACAAGAGCCATTCTAGCACCTGAGGTGGAGGCCATGGAGCCATCCTCAGCACTCGGGTTAACTTTGCTCCAGTGGAGCCTTGGCTGTGGGAGGAGAAGAGAGAGACAGAGAGAAAGGAGAGGGGGAAGGGGGAAGAAGCAAATAGTGCCTCTCCTGTGTGCCCTGGCCGGGAATCAAACCTGGGACTTCCACACACTGGGCTGATGCTCTACTGCTGAGCCAACCAGCCAGGGCCTGAGTTTCACCTCGCCCTCTCCAATTCATTCACCCTGTCAGTCCGAGCTCTGCCGGCATTTGAGTTTGAGACACACCCCGTTCTAGTCCCTTGGCCTGTTTGGTCCATGATCCTTTTGCCTTCTTTAAAAAAAGATAGTGATTTCATTGCAATCTTCTCTCATGCAGGAATGTCTTTAGAACGCTGATTAAAAAGTAAATGGAAAATAAAAAAAGTAGACAAAAGCACGTTCCCAGAGACGCTCTCCAATGCATCATCGTCCCCTCACTCCATCCCCAGATGGGCCTGAGGGTCCATGTTCTCTGTCCTCTCTAGTCTGCCCACCCAGGCAGGGCTCGGGGCTGGTGCGGGCGTCCCCGCAGGATAACGATACCTGCGTTCTTTCATGTATCAGCAAATTATTGAAATGTTGTCCAGAGGACGATGTCTTACTGTCCGACACAGCCAGTGTCCCCACTCCAAAGGGGACAGTGAGCACAGCCCCGTAACCCCCCCTCCTGTTGGGCTGTCGGCGACGACGTTGCCAGCCTGCTGGTCGGTGCCAAACCCCAAGAGGCGGCCCTCCCAGAGTGGGACGACCATCAGGAATACTGGATTCCTGTGTCCTGTCAGAATCAGGCAGGGGTCTTAGTGAGAAGTAAGGTGCCTAAAGACAAACTTAGGAAAGGGTGTCACCCATCAGGAAGGGACAGGAAGAAAAAGTTAGAATCGGGGCAGCAAAGAAGGAGTCTTCTGGTAAAGCAGGTTCCGCTGACCATGGCCACCGGGCACCTGTCCTCGAGGCTGCGGACACTCCCTGAATTAGCCCACGTCCTGCTGGCTTTGGCCTTTGCCACAGTGAGGCATCTGAGGCTGGTGGTGGCGAGTGGCTGTTGTCCTTGTCCATGAGCCTCATCCTGCAGCTCAGGTGGGTGGCCTCTATGCCACGATCCAGATGTTAACCTCTTTCTAAATCGTCTTTTTGATTTGAAGTCGTAACCACGGCCGTGACCTGTGACGCATGAACGTCTCCACACACCTCTTCCTTTCTCTGTTTTCCATGTAGGGACCATCTGGAAGCCGCCGGTCACGTGTGCCTTCTGAAAGATGCCTTTGACTTTGACGGCCCGTCGGAAGTCGCTGGGCTCATCCGGGCCGAGGCCCTGGAGGCAGCACTGGCCCTCCACCTGTACAGGGCGGGCCGGCTCTTGCAAGGTAACTTGCTTCCTCCTGGGGACCCTGACAACCAGGGGCACCCACGCTGTCCCGAAAACGTGTGTGAAAACAGCTCGTCCTGTTCAGCCGGTTCCCGGCGGGAAGGGGACTTGGCCCCCTTTCTGGGTGCTTTCTCTTCCCGAGCAATTTCCTAGAACGCTCTCCCTGTGCTCGCTGAGACCGGGTCCCCATGCAAGCTGCTCTTCCTGCCTGAGGAGAATTCTCCCGGGCCTTTTTGGGGTGTGTCTTTCTTAGCTCAAAGGATCATTTGCAGAGGTGAAAAATAGGCTCTTTGGTGGAAATATAGAATGGGCACCTGTGAAAGAATTCATTCGACTGACTGACGCAGGCGGGGACTTCGAAGCCGCGAAAGCCGGGTTTAAGAGTGTTAGATGGGCTGGAAGTTTAAAGGACGATCTCATAAAGAGTATTAGGGTTGGGTTGCTACATGAGCTACAGAACTGATTTGTGCCCAGTGGGGTGACAACCTGTAAGCTCCAGGCTCTCTCTTCTACTGGGGTGTAAGGGTTCTCCCAGGAAACCTGAAAAGATATAGTCAGACACGCAAGAGATTTAATCTAGGGATGGGGTCCATGTGGCACACGGGTCATGATGTCCCATGATGTGCCTTCTGCAAGCTGCAGACTTCGGAGAGCCGGTTGGACCAGCTCATTCCGAGTGAAAGCCTGAGAACCAGGGGCTGACCGTCTAAGCCCTGGTCTGAGAAACAGGACTACCGACAGCCACTGTCCAAGGACAGAGGCCACGAACGTCCCAGCGAAGCGGGGAGACTGAATCAGCCCTTCTTCCTCCACCACTTGTGTGGTCAGCCCTCCGTGGGTTTCATGATGCCCACCCACACAGGTGAGGGGGTCAGTCTGCCGATGCAAACGCCAGCTTCTCCCAGAGACGCCTCCGCAGAGGCACCGGGAGTGTCTTACCAGCTCTCTGGGTGTCCCTGAGCCCGGTCTGGTGACACATTAACACTGACCATCAGAACTGCACAGAAACGGTCGGCAAACCAACCTGACACAAAACGTGTTTGAGGCAACATCGCAGAGCGTGAGGCCTTGGTTTCCCATAGAGATATCAAACAGCAGGAACTGCTCTTAGAAAATGAACTCCCTCTCTCTCGCATTTTCACCAAAACAGACTTTTCCTGCTAATTTCCTTAGCCTCCCTTAGGAGCCTTTTTTTTAGAGGAAGGCTGAAATGGATCTCCTGGGCTAAAATCAAGACATGGGAGGGGCTGGCGGCATCTCGTGGGAGAGGTTCCTGCGGTGAAACCCTTTCCTGACCGTTCACAGCTGGGGAGGCGCCCACAGTACCTGGGATGGAGCCCTTCCTCACATTGCTGCGTGCTGACCTCCTCGTCCCCTCTCTCTCTCTGCACATCTGAGGACCCCGTGATCACACGGGGCCATCTTTACCCAGTCTCCTCCACTGTAAAGTTAGCTGATTAGCAACCTCAGTTCCACCTGCCTCAGTTTCCCTTTCCCCTGTTAACATAGTCATAGCTTCTGAGGATTCGGATACGGACGTCCTTGGGGGCCACGGTTCTATCTGCTAGAGACTCTGCTCTGGTCCCCAAAGATGCATGTTTGTTCCACATGCCAAGAACCATTCACGTTCTCTCAGCACCCCCGCCGTCGAACCCTCACTGTGGGGCGGGAATTGTCTGTACTGGGCTATTCTCCGCATGGATTGCTGGAAAGGTCCTGCACCTCCATAGTAAGAAAGACCGACAGTATGCAATATTATAGAGCAAGCACTCCATTTCTCTCTTGTCCCAGATCGGTGGTCCTCCAGGGCCCTTCTCCAGAGGCACGGACAGGCAGTGTCTGTGTGTGTGTCTGTGTCCTTGCACAGACATTGTGTGCATCTAGAAATGTAGGTTTATCCTGTTTGCACACACACTGTGTTGACCCCCAGGCCCTTGATTTCTTTCACGGGAGAGTAGATTTTGTCAGTCTTTGCCTATGAGTGTTAATATGTATATGTGGGTGCGTGTGCACACAAACACACACACACGCCTCGTTAACAGTATCCGAGTTGTTGCTTGTCTTCTACTATTTCTGGCGGCCTTGCGGTGCCCGTGCGTGTCACTGTTGGGCGTCGTAGCTGGACACTGAGTTCTTAGCTGTGAAATTCCAAGGTGAGAGCCACCACACCAGAGAAAGAAGATACAACCTGCGAAGTTGCAGAGGGACAAAAACAACTCGGGGGCTGATGGGAGGGGGGACAAGGCTCTCTCCACTTAAATACTGAAACTCTGGAGATGTGGCCCCTTGGAGGCAGCCCAGCAGGACCACCATGGGACCCGGTCTGTCGACGGCCTTGCAGGCCAGCGTCTGCTTTGAAATTTTCAGCTGAGCTTTGGAAGTCTTGGAGGGAGTCTCTTGACAAACTCCGCTCCCCCTGCCCGTTTCACGTGACCCGTGCAGGGTATGTGGCATCTGCGCCTGCAGCAGCGGGACTCCCTCAGCAGCAGTCTTTTCCTGCCGTTAACCCTGATCGTCCCAGCCTGACCAGGTGGTAGCGCAGTGGATAGAGCGTTGGCCTGGGATGCAGAGGACCCAGGTTCGAAACCCCAAGGTTGCTGGCTTGAGCAAGGGGACACTCGCTCTGCTGTACCCCTCCCATCAAGGCACATATGAGAAAGCAATCAATGAACAACTAAGGAGCCACAATGAAGAACTGATGCTTATATATCTCCCTTCCTGTCTGTCTGTCCCTATCTGTCCCTCTCTCTGTCTCTCTCACAAAACAAACAAACAAACAAACAAAAAACCCCTACGGTCCCCGGTTGACTTGTTTCCTAGGTGTGATAAGTGTGGCTGGCCAGGTGGCAGGGAGCCACATTGTGCCCAAGTTCCAATGTGGAGCAAATTGATTTCACACGGCCAGCATCTCCCGTGAGCAGTCCCCATGTTGTGTTTCTCCCGGTCATACCTATCTCAGCCTTCAGGGGAGGCGGGCAAAACTGAACTCGCAACACATCCCAGTCCCCATGTCCCGGGAATGTGGGCTTCCCAGGTCCTTGCTTTGGGATGGACTGGTGAAGGCTGTTTTCTTGGGCCACCCCCTCCTGTGTTAACTGTCTGACTTTTGCAGGTCACGGGATCCCTTTTGGCATCATCTTCGGTGGAACTGATTTAAATGAAGACATTAGCCAGGGAGAAAAGAAACAAGTGATGGGGAAAGTCCTGGAAGAAGCCAGGTAGGACCTGAGAGTTTCAAGGTGTTCAACCTTTCACCCTTTTGGGGGGAATTTGTAAGAACACAAAGACCGGGGAAGCAGGTAGTTTGGGAGTATTGCCTCTTACCATACAGAGTCAAACTTTTTCTTTCTTTCTCCTCATTTTAATTTCACTTGGCACATTTAAAAAAAAATTTGTTTTGCCCTGACTAGTACTTGTCAACAAGTTAACTGCAGCCGAATAATTCTTCAGCCACAGTTCCCCTGAACAGACATTCTTGGGGCATTCTGCAAGGCTGGAGAGACAGGGCTCTGGCTCTTTAAGACACAAGAGCACCTATAAACCCTAACTTGACTGGCACACAGGTTAGGGGCAACTCTGCATCAGGTTTGCCCAAATACAATGTTTCTTCTTCTTCTTCTTTTCCAAGTAAGAGGAGTAAAGATAGAGAGACAGACTTCCACATGCAACCTGATTGGTATCCACCAAGCATCCCCCATCTGGGGCCGATGCTCTGGCCATCTGAGGGCATGCTCACAACCAAGCTATTTTTAGCACCTGAGGTGGAGGCTCCACAGAGCCATCCTCAGCAGCCAGGGCTGATGTGCTCAAATCAATCAAGCCATGGCTGTGGGAGGAGGAGGAGAGAGAGAGAGAGACAGAGAAAGAGAGAGAGAAGGGGCAGGGGTGGAGAAGCAGATGATCACCTTCCCTGTGTGCCCTGACTGGGAATTGAACCCAGGATATCTATGTGCCAGGCTGATGCTCTACCGCTAAGCCAACCAACCAGGGCCTCATTTTTGATGTGGTTCTCATCCCTACAGATGTCTGAACTATATAAAAACCATTAGTGAGATGGGCCACCAACTAGGTTTCTCAGTAGGGTCACTGTAGGCATTTGAGGCAGGACAGTTCATTGCTGGGGGCTGTCCCGCACATCCCTGACCCTGGACTCTACCTGCCAGGGGCTGCCAGCAATCTAACACACCTGCACACATTTATAGCCCCCGAGATGGGGGTGATTGTTGCCCTGAACACACATGTGGAGATATAACTTTTTTAAAATGGAGAGTACATCGTGTGTATGTGTGTGTGTGTCAAACAGAGGCATTAGCAACGTTGGGCTCACCTTGAAAGGTAATCTGTCACAGTAGGTTTTCCTGATGCTGTTGTTAAACCCTCAAAATATATGACCTTTGGCCTGACCTGTGGTGGCGCAGTGGATAAAGCGTCGACCTGGAAATGCTGAGGTTGCTGGTTCGAAACCCTGGGCTTGTCTGGTCAAGGCACATATGGGAGTTGATGCTTCCAGCTCCTCCCCTCCTTCTCTCTCTCTGTCTCTCCCTCTCTCTCTCTGTCTCTCCCTCTCCTCTAAAATGAATAAATAAAAAATTAAAAAAAAAAAAAAACCCAGTTCACAGTTGTACACCCATTAAAAAAAAATTGTTACTTTAAAAAAAAAAAAAAATATATATATATGACCTTTGGATCCATGCACTTTTGTAAGGTACTGTCTTTTAGAAGAAAAATAATTCTGCTTGGGAGCAACAATATCTGGCAAATTTATCTTACGTGATTATTGTTAGCATTATTCATTGCATTGTTGCTAAAACACACATTGATTCCTATATGGGGGGGTATCGATTGGGGTGAGTGGGCAGGGAAGTTGCAGGAATCATCGATTTCTCATCCGACACAACATGGCACACTTTTCATTCAAAAAGAGTACCCCAAATGTGTCTAGCTTTAGAATGAGTGTTTCACGTGTAATGAAATACTAGCAGAAAAAAATTTATTTATATTTTTCCCTGTAAGATATATTTTAAAACCTTTTTTTGTATTTTAAACTTTTTTTCCTATATAGTATTACTATTCAAACTCATTTTAGAATTTGTTTTTTGTCTTATTTGTATTATAATAAGTATTTGGGCCTGATCAGGCGGTGGTGCAGTAGATAGAGCATTGGACTGGGATGCGGAGGACCCAGGTTTGAGACCCTGAGGTCGTCAGCTTGAACGCAGGCTCATCTGGTTTGAGCAAGGCTCACCAGCTTGAGCCCAAGGTCACTGGCTTGAGCAAGGGGTCACTGGCTCTGCTGTAGCCCCCCAGTCAAGGCACATATGATAAATCAATCAATGAACAACTAAGGTGCTGCAACGAAAAACTGATGCTTCTCATCTCTCTTTCTTCTTGCCTGTCTGTCCCTATCTGTCCTTCTCTCTGTCTCTGTCACACACACACACACACACACACACACACACACACACACAAAATAATAATAATAATAATAATAATAATAATAATAATAATAAGTATTTGAGTATTTGATTGTTAGATTACAAGGAACAAAACCCTATAGGGAGCATTTAAAATTTGTGGATATTGTTCTGTGGGGGGTCATGAAGGGAGAACCTAATATGGCCAGGCAAGCGAGCAAAAGGTGGCTTGTATGAAGCACAGTGCCTGAGGGGTAGGGCCACAGAGAGGACATGTGTAGCACACGGCAGCCGTGTGACCTGCTGTTCTGCAGATCAGACAGATGCATCATGGGTCGTTTCTCATGGTTTGGAGATACCATGTCTTCAAAGACGGTTTTGACAAACAGTCACCTGTCAGAGCAAGCACGTGTTTTGATATGGAAATATTTTAGCCCAGGTGCAAGGGTTA
Source organism: Saccopteryx leptura (assembly GCF_036850995.1). Lineage (NCBI taxonomy): Eukaryota > Metazoa > Chordata > Mammalia > Chiroptera > Emballonuridae > Saccopteryx > Saccopteryx leptura. Next base: position 249,940,023 of record NC_089504.1, read on the forward strand.
GTTTGATATCTTTCATAAGAAATGTTGGATGTTCTGTATCTCCCTGGGTTCTTTAGGCTGGAAACAACCTCCCAGAATGTGGTGTGTGAGAGGGGAGTGAGGATCCCCTTGTGAGGACCACAGAGAGAACGCGGACCAGGCAAGGTTCTGGCTTCCCGCCTGCGTCTGGCTCTGTGGCGCTCTCCCGCTCCTCTGACCGGGCATGGGGCACTACGGCCAACAGGAAGTCCTGACCTCCATGTACATTTCTCTCTTGCACATGCTGTTCCAGCGTGGGAAAGGATGTGGTACCCAGGGACCTTGAGGGACAAAGGTGGACCACACCTTTGTTCCTCCTCTGTCACCATTTGGCCCGGGAGCCGTGTTCCAGCCATGCTAACTGAACCTGCCCTCACCATCTCCGTTCTCTCCGCATTCCCCTAGGTTTGCTGTTGCGTTCACAGAGTCCATGAAGGCCGCCGCCTGTCTGCAGTGGGTAGGTGTCTGGGTGCTTTCTGTTATGGCTCCGGTTGTGCTGGGGCGATGGGGGGAGATGCAGAATTGAAGGACAAGAGGGCGCCTGATGGGAACTGACCATGTCCCCGCCCACGCTGCCTGTCACAGCCAGCATCGGGGGTCATGTTCCCTGCGTGTCGGTGTTTTTTATTTTGTGTGGAGACTCTTAAATCCCCATGGATGTTTTTGTGTGGTTGTTGAACAGCCAGGACAGCACAGTCACTGATGCTTTTCACGTTTTTGTCTGTTTTCTTCTTATGAGCTCAGAAGGGGGGGTTGGCGGGCAGTAGATCAACGTGGCAGCAACATCCTGTGCATGGAGAACAGTCTCTTCGGGGGCAGGTGTGGTTCCCTAGTTGAGGATTTCATCTGAAAAGCTTTAGGAAGTTCGGGACTTTGGAACTGCACACATGAACCCATTGCTGGCCTTCCTATTTGTGACAACTCGGGGGGGGCAGGTGCCCTGAGCTGGTGATGAGCGTGAGAAGGCTCAGCAGAGCTGGGACCCGCAGAACGAGAGCCAAAGCTGCCCTGAGGGTTACCTCCTCCAACAGCCCCTAAGCAAGGAGGCTTCCCTCCCCAGTGGGGAGACAGGCGCTGGGTGAGTCAGTCCCCGCGTGCTGGCCCCGTGCGGGTCCCTTTGCCAGTGTGTCCGCTGTGCATGGCACTCATGCCCTCTCCGTTTGTACGCATTCTTTCTGGAGCATAATTTCACAAGTTGTGCCCATTCTTCATGGAATTTCTATCTGTGACACTGCTGCTTCGGGACGAGGACAGACAGACGGCAGGCTTCGGTGCAGCTGGCGGCAGCTGGCCATCCCGCTGCGAAGCCGGAGGTGCTGCTCCCGCACCCAAACGCCTCCCAGGCGCAGCGCTGGGGTTTGCCTTTCTTAGCACTGTGTAACGGCCTGTGAATTTGAGCATGAAAAATGGATATGTTCCCGGCACCTGGAGTTACCTGTTTGCCAACCTCCCTGCCTTCTTAGGGTCCTTGGCTACTGGTGGTCCTCAGCGTGGGGTCCCTGGGGCCCTTGCAGGGCCTTCACAAGGTCTCAGCTGTCCCCACACTGATGCTAAGACACGTCTTGCCTCTCTCACCATTCAGAAGAGCAGTGACAAGGACGACTGCTACATCCCTGGTGCTTCTGAAGTCCCCAGGGCAAAGGCTTGTCCCTAACAACCAGCCACCCACATGGAGCTAGCAAAAAAAATACACTTAAGAATCTCAACAATTACTAATTTCAAGAAACATTAACCTTTGATTACATCCCTAAAAACGCCCTGTGTGCGGAAACAGGAAGATGCAGCAAAAGGTTGCTGCGTTCCGGATGGATTGGGACGATTCCCTGCAGAACAGGCCTCACGGTGATGGTTGGTGTGGCGACGGTAGTAGCTACTTTTTAACATGACTTTTTTTTTAATCTGAAAGGATAACTGCCTGGCTGTGGCTATTCAGACGTGGGCGGGCGTTTGGCGGACAGTTTCTTTAAAAATGACTGAGCAGAGCCCATCACTTGGAGAAAAACAGCGGCAAGTCTCTGTTGCCCGTGGTAACATGTGAATTGCCGAGCAGAAATGAGAGCTTCTGGAAGATTGACAGCTTCCCCTCAAGAAGACTTTTCTAGTGAGAGAGCGTGTTAACAAATGTGATTTTTTGGTTGTTGTTGTTGCTTAGATGTTGTGTAATAAAATGTTCCGATATTTGGAACATCACCCAGGGAACCAGCACCTAAGACCGCCTAAGACCCAGCTTCCGGGACCAATGGAGCTAAAGACATTTGACTCTTACGTTACTGATCCGATACAATGTCCATGGAATGTTGCCAACCAGGGGAGCTCACCCAAGTTTGTTGCCCAGAGTTCCTCTTGGGGCCTCATTACCTGGGCTTGATTGATGGGGTAACCAACTGCCCACCTGGTGGGGCTCAGGGTCTGTCTGATAGGACTGGACCTAGAGTTGCCACCCACGATCACATGGTTGGTCCTCCAAGACGGCGGTTGTGGCTAGCCCCTCCTTGAACAAAGACGGGGCCTCCGGTATCACACAGGTCACTGCCCGGAAGCCACCGGCTTTCTGTCCAGACCCACCGGGACCTTGACACACCCACACTATCCGGAATCTTATGGAAATGTAAGCAATCTGTAAATGATGAGCTATTTCGCATTCTTTGCTACTGGATCTGTGAAATCCTGTGTGCATTCTACCCTGACGGCACCTCTTTGCTCAGACCAGCCTCCTGTCAGACGCTCCACACGCCCGGGAGGCATTGGCTGCCTTGCTGGACTGCACCTGTTCCAGGATTGCTGTGAGGCTAACGGCCACGCGCCAGGGCAGAGCTTGGTTTGCAAGCTCAGGGGGGGAGTGACATCCCTGTGAGAGAGCTTTGAAGACGTGATTTGGGAGGCTGCGTTCATGATCACCGATCCATCTCTGGCCAAATGTGTAAATATACGCTTGATTGAATTTCAAAAAAAAAAAAGAAAGAAAGGATGGCTTTATTTTTATCTCTTGAATTTGAAACGCCTCTGTTAGGCTCAGGTCTTTATTACATATAATTATTTTTTTTGAGTTGTTTATATCAGACTTAATTAGGTATCTCGCCTACTTCGTTAAGGGCGCAGTCCCAGCAGGCCCCTTGCCAGATCTGTGCACGGTATGGTTAATGCTTGTTATGCAAGTTCAGTCTTGGCCGTGTTTGGGGGTGTGCGATGCTATATAGACTGGATATGGCCTTCCTTGGTGCCCGATTTACTGCACGGGCCAGTCTATGACACAGACTTTGTGGAAAAATATAAGTCTGGATAGAATTTGGATTTCTTGTCCCTGGCCGGTTGGCTCAGCAGTAGAGCGTCAGCCCAGTGTATGGAAGTCCTGGGTTCAATTCCCGGCCAGGGCACACAGGAGAAGCACCCATCTGCTTCCTTTCCTTTCTCTTTGTCTCTTTCTTCCCCTTCCGCAGCCAAGGCTCCACTGGAGCAAAGCTGGCCCGGGTGCTCAGGATGGCTCCATGGCCTCTGCCTCAGGTGCTAGAATGACTCTGGTTGCAACAGAGCAACGGCCCAGATAAGCAGAGCATCGCCCCCTGGTGGGCATGCTCAGTGGATCCCGGTCACGCACATGCGGGAGTCTGTTTGCCTCTCCCCTACTTCTCACTTCGGAAAAATACAAAAAGAAAATAAAGAAAAAAGAATTCAGATTTCTTGCCAGAGTCGATGCAACAGACACAGAAGACACATTTGGGCACTTCTAGGTCTGGCCCAAATGTCTAATGCTTTCTCTGAATCCAGCACATGGAACTATTTCACCAGCAAATTGAGAATCGATTCCGTGCACAGGAAAGGCTCTATCCTCTGCAGAGGCGATTTAAAATGTTTCCATGGGATCCAAACCCCCCATGGGCCCATGAAAAAATGAACTGCACCGTCTACATGCTTTTCCTACTAAGAACCCCAAGGAGAGGGCCTTATCTACATTCAAATATTTGTTTATACACTATTTTTAGAAAACCTGCAGTTCTAGTAAATGGTGCTGGATGACAAAACAGTATTTCTTACGTACCCTTTGCCTAGGTCAGCGCTGACCCCGGCATCCTGGTGTAGTTACTTTTTAGTGACTTGTTTTTTTGTTTGTTACATTTGGAAATTTTGTGTCACCACTTTCTGGGTCTTAATGTACCTCTCTTGCCTTGGCATTGGCTAAAGAAAAACAACGCAGTGCCCCAGAGGAGCCGTTGCTGGCGCGTCCTCGTGTGAATTTTGGTAGCTTTTCTACTAACCTAGTAACTGCAGAGCTCTAACCTCATACTGTGCCTCACATAGGGACTCCTTTCTTGGTGCTCCTTACTGTCTAGATGCTGTATTTTTAGTGGGCTCGCCCCCATTGACAGCAGAGGTAACCCTGTGTTCTTGTAGAGTGACTAGTCCGCGAGCCAGGCTGTATTGGTGACCGTTTGTGGTGTTTTCCAAGAGGATTTTTTTTAACGACCTTCATTTTATTTCTAAAAAGCAGTTGTCACGGATGACTGACATTCATTTGTTTTCTTTCTTCTCTCTTTTCAAAAGCCGCAGGCTGAGGGTAAGATCTATGTGCAGAGTCAAGGTAAGAATTCTTAAATGTATTTGAAAACCTATCTGTCCTTAACTTTTAGTGACATGCACTGGAATGCTTATGGACTCCCTAATAGGAGAGCTAAGGTTTACTCAGAAACAGCCCATAGGATGGATACTCTTGTATGATTTTCTAACCTCACGATATAAATAGAAGAAGATTGTATTGATGCAAATGATGTAACACTGTGACCAGCAGAGGTACAACACAGTCCATCCGAATGCTCACAACAGGAAGAAGCTGGGTTTCTCTGGCTGAGTTGCACTGAGCCGGGGGACCCGGGACGTCCCTTCCCGAAACCCTCGGGGTCACCTTCATGCAGCTAGCAAGCAACTGTCCCGCGTGCTATAGGCCAGGGAGAGAGCCGTGCCAAAGAAGAACACAGCGCTGAGGTTGGAGCAGGTGCCGAAGCCAAGGTCACAGGGTCAAGCCCCACTAGGAGTTTTCCGGGGTGCTGATCGCCAGGGTTGCACGCGGCTCCATGTTGCCCAACTTGGCAGCACATGGAATGGTCCTCGTGTAAGCGTGCTGGCGGTCTCAGTGACATGTGTAGCAGCAGAAGCACTTATCACATAAACCCTTTCTCAGAGACCCCGCTCAAGAAAGACGCGCTGACTCACAGAGGCATTAGGAAGTGTCAGGGCAGGAGGGCATGGCACCTCCCTGTCCTCCACTGGGGCCCAAATTACAGCCCAGGAGAACATTAGCCGGGCAGTCTTTGAGAGGCAGCATGTACTGTTTGAACGCAGCCTCTGCCGCCGACACAGGTTTTGAACGTGTTTAAGTGCTCTGAGCCTCCGTTTCCAGCAGCGAGCTCTGAGTCAGGGTGCCCAGGGTCCCGTGGAATCCACAGCCCCGGGGGCCTGGGCCCAGGGCACCCGCGGAGCGCGCACTGGGGACTCAGCTGTAGAGGCGCGTTGCAGACAACTTAATTGGCATTTCACGAAGTGTCCGAGTATTTCCGCTCTCAGGATAATCTTTGGGTAGGTACAAGACGTCAGACAGAGAGAGGCAAATACTGGAGGATTTCAATGACACGTGGAATCAAAAAAGACAAAATTGGATGAACAAACAAAACAGAGATGGACTCACAGACGCAGAGATCAGACTGAGCGTTGTCCCGTGGGGGGGGGGGGGGCTGGGTGGAAAAGGGAAGGGATGGAGAAGGACGCGTTGGTAGCTACAGAATAGTCACGGGATGTCAAGTCCAGCACAGGGAGTAATAATAATAGTGTCGTAACTGTGCATGGGGCCAGGTGGGCTCTAGTCTTATGGGGGGGGGGTGTCATTTCATAAGTTATATAAATGTCTAGCCATTACGCAGTACACCTGAAACTAATGTAATATTGTACAGCTGTTAATTTAAAAAAAGATTATTTTTTTTAAAAAGCTGGTAAATGTCGCAGCTGGAGTTTTTGTATATCTTAAAATGTTCCTTTTCCCCAAGAATCTTAAGCGTGAATATGTCTCAGGAAATGACTCAGGTGGCAGGCAGTCATGTAGGATTGGGAGAAGGCTCAGTTTAGGAATTTTAAATAAAGACATCATTTTCTACCTGAGGGCTAGGGCTTCCTTCTGACGCTTTAGAAAGCCGTTCCCCACACGCACGTTTAAGGAAGCAAGCTTTCTGAGGCCAGACATGGGTGGTGGGGGTCTCATTTTAAACCTCGTGTGCGGCGGCGGGTGGGGGGCATTAACGGGAGATCTCTGAGTGGCTGGCTGCAAAGGGACCAAGTGTGACCACAGTTGAAATGTCAGCACAAGCTTGAACACACCCCTTTTTTCTCTTTCCTTTGGCCCAGGGATCGCAACAGCGCCCAATGCTTCCTTTGACTGGGGCGCCTTCCTTCAGCGTGCAGGTAGGAGGGGTCCCTGGGAGGGGTTGGGCGGACGTGTTGTCTCGCCATGTTCCCGTGGTGTGGGGAGAGGGGCTGTCAAGTCCTCGACACCCATTGGACGAGGCAGGACCAGGGATGGCGGTGACACAAACCGAAACCAGCCGTGAGGAGGACTGACCTGGTTTCTTCCCGTTCTTGGAGAGCCCCCTGCGCAATCTCTTGATATTTGACCAGTTAGACACACAGCAAATGATCGCTGGGGGAAAGAAATGGGAAAATGGAGATGAGATACACAAACCAAAATTAAAGCCTTTTGAAATCTCAGCACTTAAAAGGAGCCTGCTATGGCTGTGTGGATGTGACCTTTCTCAGCTGTTTGCATATATAGAGTTTTTATGTCTTTATATGTAATATGGATATGATTTATTGTTATAGCTACTCTCTATTATATCTTTATCTTTGAAATCATTCCAGGTAAAAATATTTAGAATGCAATCAATTATAGTTTTTATAATACATACAATTATACTTTTATAAAAGAGGAAGTTATAAGATGAAATTTATAATGACACTTAATATGTACTTCTATTTAATCTATAATCATCTTTATTTGGGGGGGGGATTTTATGATTTTGATGCAATTATACGTGTTTTTGAATTTCGCCCTGAACGGTTTTTGCCAGCGTACAGAAAAGCACCGGGTATGTTTCTGTTGCATCCCACGGTCTGTACACTTGTCTATGGGTTCTGATTCCATCATGCTTTTTACTTTCCTTATAGTACTATTATTTTGATTTCCGTAAAGTTATTCATCCCGTCCCTTCTGTTGGGCATGTAGGTTTATTGCCATTTTCTGACAAGCAGCCACGAAGGAGCTGTGACTTCAGTCTTCCTGAGTGCGCCCGTTGTTTTCTGAGGAGCGGTCCCTCGGACTAGCACGGAGGGGCAAGGCTGGCGCTGGGTCAGAGGCCTCGCCACCTCACAGAATCGCGCCCTGGGGTTCTGTGAGATGCACAGCCATCCGCGATGCCCTGCGGGGCCCTCTCCCCTAATGTGGTGGGACTAAGACCATCTCCCCTTTGTATTTTTTTGTGTGTGGTCACAATGTTCAAACAAACAAACAAGTCTGTGCACTCTCTTTACGTGCAGACTGTTTAGCTGTCCACAAATGAGGCCTGTCGGGGTACACCCTTTGGGATTGTGAGCACCTCACAGGCCTGCCAACCCCGTAATTCTGGTAATGGCCTGAGAACAACTAAAATGACATCCCCACATGCAATCAAACACTTATGAACTCAGCCCTGGCTGTTTGGCTCAGTGGTAGAGCATCAGCCCGGTGTGTGGATGTCCCAGGGTCGATTCCAGGTCAGGGCACACAGGAGAAGTGCCCATCTGCTTCTCCCCCACTCTCCCTCCCTCACAGCCATGGCTTGATCAGTTCAAGCACATTGGCCCTGGACACTGAGGATGGCTCCGTGGAGCCCCTGCCTCAGGTGCTAAAAATAGCTCCATTGCAAGCATGACCCAAGGTAGGCAGAGCATCGGCCCCAGATGGGGTTGCTGGGTAGATCCCATTCAGGGTGCATGTGGGAGTCTGTCTCTCTATCTCTCCTCTTCTCACTTGGAAAAAAAGAAGAAAAAAAGAAAACCTACAAACTCGTTTTCTTGAACCTGGAATGTTTCCCTGGAGGCGACAAGGCAGGGCTGCTATCAGTGAGGGGAGTTCAAGTTGCATGTCCCACCGGGAACTTCAGAGAAGGACCCTAAAATGCAAAGTCAGCGTCCCGCCATCAGACACACGAAGACACCCAAGCCTCTCTTTGCTCCAAAGACATCAAACCAGACCTCCGCCACATGCTGCACTGCCAGAGTCAGGTTCCCCTGAGGAATAAAACACATCCTGGCGTTTTATCAGAAATAAGGTCCGAAGTGCCTTCACCCATCTCAGAGCGGAACTGCTCTCAGCATCACGGATGAGCCCGGGCCGATCCGTCGCTTTGTCACATTGAGGAGCACGTGCCATCCCTCAGAGCCGCGGGCCCGGCTTAAATGGGCCGTGGAACGGTTACTCCATCTTCCGTCTGTCACGGGACACGGTGGCGGCAGCAGAACTGAGATTCATAACGTCCGAAGCACAGGATTTGTTATCGAGGGCGGCGGTGTCATGGGCTTTGCCACTGAGTGATTCATGGAACAGCCAGGAGACTGAAAATATGTCTCAGGAAACGTATTCCTCCGAGACCAGCTTGGTCTCGTGCACCCTCTTATCATAATGTGTGCAATTAAACCTCACAAGTGTGCAGAGGAGAGGCAGGCACGGGGCGGTGCGGGTGTGGCCGCGGGGGCTGGCTGCGTCGGAGGCTGGCTTCAGGGTACGATGTGCTACATCAGGAGTAGTCAACCTTTTTATACCTACTGCCCACTTTTGTATCTCTGTTAGTAGTAAAATTTTCTAACCGCCCACCGGTTCCACAGTAATGGTGATTTATAAAGTAGGGAAGTAACTTTACTTTATAAAATTTATAAAGCAGAGTTACAGCAAGTTAAAGCATATAATAATAATTACCAAGTACTTTATGTCGGATTTTTGCTAAGTTTGGTAGAATAAATCTTTATAAAACAACTTACTATAGTTAAATCTATCTTTTTATTTCTACTTTGGTTGCTCTGCTACCGCCCACCATGAAAGCTGGAACGCCCCCTAGTGAGCGGTAGGGACCAGGTTGACTACCACTGGTCTAGATGAACGGACATCTTGGGGTTTTGCGATCGGGCATCTGCTCTCGTTGGTGCGGTCGTTCCTCTTTGTCCGTGTTTCAGTCCAGAGATGGACATCCGATGGCCCCCATCACCCACCCTCCAGCCTCCCTGGACCTCCGGAACCCTCGAGGCCAACAGCTGCAACGTGCCACTTTTCACACTGAGCTTCCAAAGGTGACAACGTAAGAGTCAGCAGGTCTGATGCAGACTCTTCAGCCATCAAACACGCAGCATCTGAACTCTCAGGACCTGCTAACCTTGACGTCACCCCGCAGAACGCTCCCTGCCAGGAGGGGCAGGTGCGGGTCGGCCGCTGAGGTTTATGGCTTGCTTCTTGACTATCCGAGGTCAGTTTTGGTTTTCCTTTCAGAGTGTTGCCGGTTCTCTGAGCCCCAACTAATGATGAAGTCTCCTTAGTTTAGAACATTAAACTATTTTGTGGGGGTTTTTTTGGCTAACCAGATTCCACATTCTAACAGATCACCGAGGAACAGACAGACAGGGACAAAGAAGGGTTAAGTGCACCCATCGCTGTGGATTTTCACACGGTTGTTACACAGCTATTCTGGTCGGATGATATACGTTTTGGCCTCACATGGGTTACATGGTCTTTGAGGTTTTCTGTGCATTTCCACATACGTCTTAAATGTTGCTGGACTCCGTGACCCACGGTTTCAGCTTTTCAATGCCCATGGCCAAGACGTTTTCAGTATCTGTCACCTTGTGGGTCAACAAACCCCAAAGCTATGAAATGTAAAACTTGTCCTGGCCACACCTTTTTTTTTCGTCTCCTGTTTCCCATTTTACTTGTATTTCTGTTTCTCTTGTTTATCTAACACACTCTGTCTTTTTAAAGTCTGTTTGTTTTTTCTTTTCTTTTTAATGTTATTTATTTATTTATTTACTTATGTTTGTTTGTTTTTCTATATGGAGATGCTACTCTCACTGCATGATGTGGGCGGCAGGTGTCTCTCCACGGGGCTAGTCTCCGGAGAGGCTGCTAGTCTGCCCTAAGAAAATGAGTGTCACGGGCCCTGCCTGTGCCTTCTCGGGACCTCCGCCCAGTGTTCCACCTGAAAGTCACCATGTCAAATGCGCACTCATCTGAAGTCCTTACGTTTTATTCTCCTTATAGCAACAGGTGAATAAATAAACAGCTACTGAGGAGAGGAGAGGAGAGGAGAGGCGTGGGATGTGGCTTCACATGGGTGGGTGTGTGTTCAGGAGGCAGCCGGTGAGTCACCGAGACGACGGGGCTCAGTGCCAAACCGTGAGACTGACGCATTTGATTTTTTGAGATAAACGCTCTCTAGGAAATGAATGGTAAAGACACCCTGATGCGTTCATCGGGGAGTGAAGGGTCCATACCTTGACTCACATTGGTGGGAAAGCAGAGATGAAGAAAAAAAGAGTTCAGTTTTAAAACACAAGGTCACTAAAACACCCACTGCAAAATGGGGGCGGGACCTCCCTGCCCTTCAAACCTCCACGGCCCGGAGTGTTTCAGCTCTTTGTCAGAATCTAAGGAGGACAGCAGCCCCTGCCCTGCAGCCAGAGCCACCAGGGGCCTGGGATGGAGTCGGAGTTCCTGTGAGTCCGTCTACACATTCTGGAGATCAGTGTCGTCAATGGCTGGTCTCTCTCTCCAGGATGGCGTTCCGTTCCTCGGGGTCCTGGGGTGCAGGAGGTGGGTGGCTGGGGGGCCACGTTTTCTGCATCTACCTAAGGCGATCAGGGCTTCTGATCCTGCTGGTCCAAGTCACTAAGGTGTCAAATTAAAAAAAAAAGTAAAGGAACAAAATCGGTTTCCAGCATCTATACTTGTCGTGTGGCCAAAATAAAGAAGGAGATGGCGTCTTTTTTTCCTGGGCATCCAAATAGGTTCTTAGAGGAGTGCTTCTTTGCATGCCATCTCTGGAGGTCGTCTGTGTGTGTTAGTTCGGTTTTTTAGATTTTTATTTCAATTCAGTATTTCCTTTTTTCCTCTTCTTACACATGTGATGCTGTATCCTTCTCGGTGTAGACACACAGCCACCAGCACTGGGCTCAGATTTCCTTCCTCAGTGAAAGTAAGCGGGTGTCCCCTGAGTCTCTACATGCAGTGGTGATCTATGTCCTCTTGTATTATAATTAACGTCAGTTTTGAGGGGGTGCTATAATTTCTGTCCTCGCCGAACTTCCCCTGGCTGGTTACAGTGTCCCCGCCTGGTTCTTGTCTGGTCCCACCTGACCTCCCTCTCTTTAAAGGTATTCTTCAACTTTAATCATTTATTTATTGATGATAAATGATGATCACCCCTGCCACTCCCCGACCTGATATTCAAATGCCTGACCTCAACTTGTTCTGATCCCAAGTTCACACTCCGCACCCCGCCTCCAGCTTCAGCTTTGGGTCACACAGGGACTCACAGAAGTGTGTATTTCTGAGATGAGTTTCGGGTGACTCAGAATAGTGGGGGAAATATTTAATAAAAAACCCACCTCTGTGCCCCTCAGTGAAGTTGCCCACAGTCGATTCAGGGATGGTGATGAGGTCTGGAGGCTTCCCTGAGAGGGACCGTGGAGCGCAGCCTGCCAGGAGCGGTCTCCTCCAGAGCTGGTTGTGAATCAGGATGATTGCTTAGCTTTTGTGATCGTGTTAAAGTGGAGTCACTGCGTCTTAACTACGCTCAGGCTAATTATATTCTTATTCAAGACATATCAAAGCGCAGGATGGATGGAACTGTTTGCAGTAAGTAATGGAGGAATGAGATGAGTGAACGAATGAAAACCTTTTACTTGTCTGATTTCTATAGGTTTTCAGATGATGAAGGCTTAGGGCCTGCTTGTGTTAATCATATTAATAATTTCTATTGAATCAATGATCTATGTCTGCATAGCCAAGTCCCCCCCACCCCAATCCCAACATATAGTGCCTTAAAACCACCATCGGGCAATTTATCTTGGTCTCATGGGAGTTTGGACGGGGATACAAAGGTAGAGGGGTGGGGACAGCCGGCGGGATGAGACATCAGAGCCGGTGGCTTCTGAACCACGGCTGCCGTGTGGTGAGGCCGCGTCCTCGCCGCCGCCGCCACCCTGAACTCTTGCGTTGCAGGGATTAGCCGCGGCGCCCACGGTGTGCATGTGTTTCTCCTGATATGCGGGCTCAGACACGTCAAAGACCCTCTCTACCTGGTGGATGCCTTCTCAGGTACGTGAGTGACCCTGTGTGAGGAACTGCACCCAGGTTCCTGTCCCTGCCTCGCTCTCGCTGGGGTCTGGAGTTTAACCTTCTCGTTCTCTGTACGTCAGCAGAGCCCTCTCTAGGATGTTACTTTGGAAAAACCAGGGAAGGAACAGGGTGTGTAGTGATTTTAGTGTTCTCCGCTTTCCCACGCTCTCAGCTTCTGAGGAAGGCATCAAGAACGGCCAGTAACTCTCAGGCTAGAATAATTTTACCTGAAAATGCTTTGTGCGTGTCAGTTTGCGTGATGCGTTTGGAGTTTTGTCGCTTAAGTTCATCTATGTGCTCTTCAGGATATCACTGAGTTTTTGGTGGCCTATTCATATTGATCCAGATAAATTGGATATCTGGATAACGTATCATGTTCTAGAACAATAATATTTACCTAAAAGCAAAAATACAAACAAACAAAAAACACAACAAAACAAAGCCAACTCTTTGCATTTTAAATGCATATCATTTAAATCGACCGGTGTGAAGGAAAGCAAAATAGGAAATAATTTATGTTACCGTGTAAACGGTATTATGCGTCACATTTTCAGCTATGACTTCAAACCATTGAAAACTATTTTATTTTTTTCTCTTTTTTTTTTTCTTCCCAAGAATGGCACCAGGAGGAGGAGCCCAGCACCTACCTGGTGATTGTAGGTCCGGAAGTAAGTTGACCTGCTGTGAGCACTAACCTTATCTCTGTTGTCCCTGCTCTTTTCTTTTTTAATGTATTTTTCTAAAATTAGTTTACCTAACTCTTCTCACCATATCAGTTTGCTCCTTTTAAGTAAGTAAAGTCAATAAGTAAAGTAAGTAAGCAAAGCTTTTTAAAAAATGAACACCAGACCCTGGTTATAAAAGATGAGGCTTTTGACATCTTTCCAATGGGTTTGTTGCCACGAAGGAGACGGTTTATGTCCTGTGGAGGCACGGAGGGGCCGCACGGAGGGCCACACAAGGCAAAGCCGCACAGAGAGCGAGGGTCAGTCTGATCGCGCGGAAGATGAGTGCTGTCTGTTTGCGGTCCAGGTCGGTGGCTTTCGACCGCCTGACCGCCAGAAATTTCGTGCCGGCCCATGAAAGAGTTAACCACCCTGCTGTTGTATGAGGATTATAGACTCTTCCTTTAACACTAAATTGAGTTGGCTTTCCAGAAGGTTTATGAGCCGCTGCCCAGGTGGTGGGCAGATAAGACAAATAAAAGTGGTGCAAATGGCCAGAGTTTGGGACAAAGTTCCCGGATGGGTGGCAAGGGCAGCCCTGTCAGTCTGCTTGGGTGGTCCCGGAGCGCAAAGTAATGCTACCGTGAGTGGGGAAAAGGCAGCCAGGAAAGGGGCCCTGGGACGGAGGGAGCTGGACCTCCTGCCCGGCGCTGTGACAATAGGATGGCGACCTGACCATCACCGGTCCTCCAGTTCGCTGCCACAAACCGTTAGCAGCTCTAAAGCTCTCCTCCCAGGAGGCCCTCCACTTTGTCATAACAACCTTGGGAGGAAGGGGGGAAATGCATCTTGTAGTGCCAAATTTGCCACTTAGTGAGCCGGTAGCAAGCCCTGGCGCTGTGCCCGGTCACGCTCAGCCCCGAGCCTCCCCCGGGTTTGCTCACGTCTCCTGCACTCACGCGTGAGGCCACGCCGTCCGGGTCCACACCTGTCCACACTGACGCAGCATCTCTCTGCCCCTACCCCCACCCCCAACGGCCTGCAGGCAGAGGCCAGGGCATTGGAACTGCCCGATTTAGTCTCTCAGGGTCCATTGGTGGCTCATCAACAAGAGAGTCAGTGTTCACCGTTCGGAAGGTCACGATGCCAGCGTGGTCAGGCGAGGGACCTCTGCCTGGTCACAGGCTTCTCAGCATCTCCTCCCACCACCACACGGGTGAGGGAGTGCTGTGGGGTCCTTCCATCAGGGCACTATCCCGTCCAAGACACCTGTCTCCACCCTCACAACCGTGTCGCCTCTCAAAGGCCCCGCCTGCTAACAACATCTCCTTTGGGGACTAGCATTGCAACACATGAATTTTGGAGGGGGGTGTGGAATACACATTCAGACCGTAGCATGCTGGAGTTTGCAGCCAGTGCTCTGGGAGGGGAAGGGAAGCCCTTGTTTTCCAAAAGCCCTGTATGCCTATGTCTGTGGTGTGAAGGCTTCCACCACGGCGGCAGAAGGGGTTCAGGTTGGCAGGAGATGTCACAGAACGGTCTGTGTGTGTGTGTGTCTGTGTGTGTGTGTGCATGCGTGTGCATGCGTGTTCCCTGAACCCACTCCCTTTGTAAGACCAGAGCAGCGGATGTTTCCTCAGCGACACCATCTCCCCAGATCCCATTCTGACTCGGATGTGACCCTGACAGGTCAACCTCAACTGACCACTCTGTTTCGACTGGCTCTTCCAGTTCTCATGACCAGATTTCAAACACCTACCCACTTCCAGAATTAAGGTCTCCGTGCACCATCACTTGAGGACACAGACCTGGCGGCAGACTGAAACGGTTGCGCGCTTGAACGTGAGCCTTCCCTACATGACGCAGGTTAACGTGCTGATAATTTGGATAATGGATCTGAGGAGCGGGTCAGAGGTCAAACTGTGTGACACAGAAAGAGCCACATTTTAATGACCACCTTACATCACGTGCGATTATTTTTGACATCCGACATGAGGACATGTTCCTTGGGTACATGCCTTTGCGAACGGCGTGGCTTGGTGAGGGGATAAACTATATAAATTATACATTTTCGGCTATAGTGTTTCTAGGTCAGCTGTGTGTCCTCTCACTGCAGAATCTCATTGACTTGGTTCATTACTATGTCTTGAAAAAAAAGCGTGGTCTGTCATTAGGAGATAATTGTGGCACAGGACAGTGCAAGTCCTCGGCTATTTCTCTCCATGGAGGGACCCCAACGATGAAGGAACCGGACGGGTCAGTCGGTGCCCCTGAGCTGCAAGCATCACACCAACTTCTGCAAATGAGCTTTATCAGGAGAGCACACGGCCACTACGAGCATTGCCAAGGAGGCGGAAGGCCAGCCCTGACTTGGGCAGGAACCAAGAAGTCCAGGAGGCCACAAGCTGTAGGCAGGGACGCCTCGTCCGAGGCACTGCGCCTGGGAAACCGACCCCACCTGCCTTTGTGTCTCAGGACCATTCCGTTCAAGGTCCACAGGCCAGGTGCCCGATTCCACTTCCGGCAGACCATACCCCGTGGGAAGAGGCAAGGAAGAGCCCCACGGAAGCGGGGTGCTGTGGCGGAAAGGATGACATCGATGCCAAAGTGTCTGAGAAAAAACAGATGTTCATGATGTCTGCAGATTACCTATTTGTTTTACTAAAGACCAAGCAAAAGAGATGAATGCTTTTATAGGTCTGTGGGTGGGAAGACGATAGCCTGGTATTTGGACTCTGCTGCTTTCTCTTCAGGGGAACGGAAAGAATCCTCTTTAACAGTGAAAACTGTGTTCAGACGGCAAAGATGCAGTAAGATAGCCCCTCTCTGTGGATCCCTGTATGACAACTTTGGTGCACAACTGAAATCGTCAGCCAGATTTTTGAATGCTGAGGTTGGTTTTTTTTTTGTATTTTTTCTGAAGTGAGAAGCAGGGAAGCAGACAGACTCCCGCATGTGCCCGACCAGGATCCACCCGGCATGCCCACCAGGGGGCGATGCTCTGCCCATCTGGGCCGTTGCTCTGTTGCAACCAGAGCCATTCTGGCGCCTGAGGTGGAGGCCACGGAGTCATCCTCAGCACCAGGGCCAACTTTGGCTGTGGGAGGGGAAGAGAGAGACAGAGAGGAAGGAGAGAGAGAAGGGTAGAGAAGCAGATGGGCACTTCTCCTGTGTGCCCTGGCCGGGAATTGAACCCAGGACTTCCACATGCCAGGCCGATACTCTACCGCTGAGCCAACCGGCCAGGGCCCCTAGGTTTTTCTTTTTTTACTTCTTCGTTCATAAACATGAACAACATGCGTATTGTTATATATGTATACATATATGTATATAGTATGTATATGTATTAGTTACATGTGCATATATACATAGTATACATGTGTGTATACCTGTAAAAGCTTTATTGCCTTCCTGTCTCAGTTTGTCCTGAACTACTCACTGGGTGCCCCTGTGGACGCGTCCCAGTGAACAGGATGGATTTTTCTTTTTGAATAGCATGGCTCACCTTTGTAATCGGCATTTCTCTACTCTTCCAGTCATTTGGACAACAGCGGAGTGGCATTCTTAAGTGGCTTAGAACAATGTGCTGCATGTGTCTTACCTTTTAGATGCCACACTTCTGTTTATTTTGTGGGCACGTCACTACGCTGCCTCTTGGTCCCACACAGAGAGTCACCAGAATCATTCAATGCCACCAAGCCGCTGGCAAGTTAGTTAACACCCTTGGACCCAAATGGCATCCTTGGCATCCTGCAGAGGGGTAGGTCTGCATGGTCGTGTAGTAGCATGGCTGCATACTCGCTGGGTGTGGGGGTCCCCCCTCTCTGTACCTCAGCCTCCCCATCTGTAAAGTGGACGTGGCAAAGGAAATGCTCCCGGCCTCCTGGTCTATTGTGGATCCTTGGGCCGTGCCTCCAACCGTGCTGGCTCGTGGGCACCATCGTCCGGGTCTCTCCCGCCGGTGTTTCCCTGTTTTAGCTGCAGGAAGGATGGAGTCTGGCTTTGGTCTTCGCTTAAAGCTTCTTGGATCGCTCGGTTCACTCGTGTCAGCACATGGTCAGTCTTGGCTTGGAAGAAGGGGGGAGGCCCTTGGGAGACAGATTTTTCTGGTGCTTTCTGATAAGGAGCGTGGCGTGAACACTGGGTGCGAGTGTGACGGCTTAATGAGTTTCCTCGATGACTTCTCATACCAGAGATTATTCTCCTGAAGCCCGGGCGTGGGAACAGTCTGCTCTTAGCTAGGAAACCAATACGCTTCGGAGGAGGCGGGAACGAGAATTCTCTTTGCTGCTCACTATGCTTCGGCTTTTTAAAATTTCATAGCATGGCACTTTCATTACGTAAAAATAGCCAGCCTTCTCTCTCTTTTTTCCCTTATCTTGTCTTTTTGTTCCACTTGGCTTCACTAAGAGATTTGAAAATGAACCGATGTGGAAGGGGAATCCTGAAAAGTTAATGAAGTTTTTACTCTTCACTTGAAAGGGCTTACTTACCTGTAGGTAAGTTTTACAGTATGAGATACGGCAGTGGTCCTATAACATTTGTTTTTTTCTTTTTCTACTCCTGGATAAATGACCTTTACTTAAATAGTTCATCACAAGGGCAAGAGCAAGCTCATTAAATGAACGAGAGTCATTTCTACCTGAAAACGATCATAAGTCAACTAGGAATTCGAAAATGAACACATGGAGCCAGAAGAAGGCTTGCATTGGACTGTTGACTTTTCCGTGTTACGATGCTCGGGGTATAACGTGATTCAGTTGTTGAGGATCGTTTGAACAAAAAGAATCAGAACTGGGTGGTGAAAGGGTCAGATGGAGATCATTTACTTAGCAAATATCACAGAGTGTAGAGCCATGTACAAGGCGCTGGGCATGCCGTGGGAGGGACATGGAGACCGTAAGGAGGCATAAAAAGACAGGTGACAGAAAGGGAGGCCTGTATTTAGTGGGACATGGTAGAAAATTGGGGGAGGAGGTGTTACTCGTGGTTTGGATGATGGGCAAGTCTCTCAGATGGGGAGCATTTATCCGTTCCTTGGGGTGGGGGGAGAAGTAAGTTTTAGAGACAGAGGGTGGCCTTCCTGGTGGAGAGGATGGTATAGATATACACTTAGGAGAAAAGCGGGTAAGAGAAGGTACAGGTAGGAGAGAGCAGTAAGTGAATAGGTAAGCGGGCAGGTATCCCATAATCCACACTGGCTTCTAATGAGCTGTTGGATACAAGTTCTGAGTGGAAACCAGGGAGGCAGTAAAGCTCGTATTTAACAGTTTGGTCTCCAGAGACGGGCTGCCTGAATGTGAACTCTGCGTGAACCTGGCTAAGTGGCACCGGCTCCCTGAGCCTCAGCATCTTCTTGGCCCAGAGTGGAGATGACTTCAACGGGCTGTCAGCAAGAAATGAGGTTATGCGTGTGTAGGACTTAGCACAGGTTAGGCAAAAGTAAGCAGCAAATAAATACAAAAGTAAGCAGCAAATAAATATTGACCATTCACAACAATAATAATAAACAATAAACCATGCACCGCCATAAGGTTTTTTCTTTAAAGAACTTACTAGTCTCAAGATCATTGTTGGTGCCAATTCAATGCCCACCAGAACCCCCAATTTGGGGTGTAGTGAAGAAAAACACCTTATGCATGCAGAAAGCTTGAATGCAAAACAGCATGGCTATGAGATGGCCCTGTGCCTCTCCACCAAGACATCTTGGGGGTTTCATCTTCAGTGTTTTTGGTGTCAGCCAGGAAAACACAGTCCTTGGTTCTCAGTGGAAACAGCAATTGTAGTGAGTTGGAGGAGAGCTGACTTATACAGGCTGAAGTCCCCCACCCCTGGACCCTGATTGGTCCATCCTCATGCAAATGAGGACTCCCAATCCTCTCAGTAGGATTGGTCAGAATGGAGCCACTCCAATTGGTCTGTGAAGAAGCTGATGGGGGGGGGGGGGAAAGAGAGAGAGAGAGAGAGAGAGAGAGAGAGAGAGAGAGAGAGAGAGAGAGCTGCACAGCTCTGATTGGCTGGGAGAAGTCGCAGTCCTATTGGTTGAAAGAGGATTCCAGGGCTGCCTTTATAAGGAAGGGCTGGCTCAGATGGCAGGGACACCGTGCAGGCAGGAGCTCAATGTGGGCTTCTCCGCGGAGTGCAGTTTGCATCAGAGGGCCCTGTGCAGAAATGACTGCAAGGTTGTTTTTAAGTTTGAGCCCAGTTAGCCACCAGGAGCCCTTCTGGGGAGGGTTCTTCTTTCTCGGGTCCACGCCAGGAATAGAGCTGTGCTTGCAGCCTCCAGGTGTCTTTGGATCCCCTGAAAGCAGCCCCTGCTCACCTGCTCCACCAGGGGACAACAGGATAAGCTAGGAGGAGGCCGCCACACCACCATGGTCCCACAGGGGTGACTGCTCACCGGCGACATTTTATCCACGGGGTTCAGGAGGTCCCCGAGTACATGATTTCCACTGGAAAAATCTGAGGCAGAAATGACGTATTGGAAACGTTTCCATTTTCCATTGTATGTGAGTTTTCAGTACGAAAGCGGAGCCTTAAGGTGTTAAAGCATGCGTGTCGGAACATCTCAGCGGTCAGCCTGCAGCAGTGGATTTTTGTAACAGTTATAAATAAGCCTGTAACATTTTTTCTGGACAATGCTAGAATTTTGATCTTCTTAAAGCAGGTAAATTTCTCATCGAAGGCAACTCAGTGGCGTTTGCAAGCCTTTCTGTCCCGTGGTAGAGTCTGTCCATTCCCCGCACTTTCTGAGCTGTCTTACATGCAGGTACCTGTTTTTAATGGCGTCCGTCTTCTGTGCTCTTCTTGTAAGTTTGTTATTAAAAACATTAAACTAAAAAAAAAATCCTATCTAGGAGTAGTTTCCGGTTTTCTTATGGACCCGAAGTTGCTGTCTCAGCCTTCAAAGTGACCTCAGAGATGTAAATGAGCTTCGGATGCCTAGATGCTTGGGCTCCATCTCGGTCACGCCAATGGTCTGAAGGGGTTCAGGTTCAACCCGCGCACGTCCACACACACACACACACTCACACACACACACACACACTCACACACTCGGAGATGTGAAGTTTCTGGAAGGCAGAATGGTTTCATTTAGCATGATAAACTGTAGGGATATTGTCATATTCGTTACACCGATGGACTGGGTTTGTAATTTCTAATACCTCCTGGAAATGCGTGAAAGAGAACAGAAATCCAGTCTGCTTTCACTCCTGGTTCATCGGGAGTCACAGGAAGAGGGATGTGTTCCAATGTGTGTACACAATGTTTCAAACGTGTGGTTACACTTGCATCCGCTTAAGAGCATTCTGTCAGTTCTTTTTAAATTGTATTCATTGTTAATAACACCAGGGGGGCCAGCGCGGGGGGGCGAATCCAGCCTCTTGGTTGTTTCCGCTGGAGTTTGCAGTTGGGTGAACAAGAAGTGATAAGTCTATACAGCAGCCTCATCCTAACTAGGCCTGTGGGGCCCCCATGACAGCCGATAAAGTGTCCCGAAGATCCTCTGGGTGCCCAGCAGGTGGACACACCTCAGAGGAGGTCACTGTGAATAAATGGTACGGTGGTTTGGTTTGTGGCTGAGAAGATGGTGCATTGAGAAGCGTGGCTGTGTCCTGGGGCGTGTGTGTGCACGTGGGCGAAGCCGAGAGACATGTCAGTGCACGTGTGTGCACCTGCGACCCTCGTTCTCGCCCTTTCCGGCAGGGTTGCATCGTCAGCCATTTTCTTCTGCTACCCGTGCAGAAGTTGCCGTGTCAGGTGCGTGCAGTTCTTAGCACTGAATGCATTTGGACAAATTTGATCCCCCCTCCAGGAGCTGTTAACGTTTCTCATTTTACAGAAGGGAAACTGAGGCCCAGAGCAGCCCGTGGGGATCTGACCCTGGTGCGTCTTATCTCCGGAGCCCCTA
This sequence comes from Saccopteryx leptura, assembly GCF_036850995.1. Taxonomy (NCBI): domain Eukaryota; kingdom Metazoa; phylum Chordata; class Mammalia; order Chiroptera; family Emballonuridae; genus Saccopteryx; species Saccopteryx leptura. The sequence continues at coordinate 249,961,015 of NC_089504.1, forward strand.
CCCAGTCTGGCCGCCTGTCTCTCTGGCCTCTGTCCCTGTGTACACATGAATCTGCTTAAATAAACGTGTAGAATAACAAATATCAGTACAGCGGGTCAGCTTGAAAATGTTGCTAGTTGATTTTTCCATCAATTCTGTAAATGTATGAATCCCCAGGGATGAAATGAGTCAAAACGCAGTCCCAAAGGACATATTCCCCTCCCCCTAGATGTGAGGCAGAGTAAGTATCAAGACTATCAGGTTGTGTGTGGTGAACAAGTTGCCTTTGGCCTTTTAAAAAGTTTAGGTATGATTCATATGCCATAAAAACTACCATGTTGAAAATATATAATCCAATGATTTTCAGTAGATGCACTAAGTTTGCAACCATCACCACTATCTGTCCTAGGACACTTTAATCACCCCCCAAGACCCCCCGTACCTCTTAACAGTCGCTCTCCCCCCTTCTCTCCACACCCCAGGCTCTGGCAACCGGAAAAAAATATCTACCTTTTTCTCCACGGAGTTGCCTTATTCTGGACATTTTATATAAATGGAGTCATATGGTACCAGGCCTTCTGCGCCTGGCTTCCTCTCCCTCAGAATCACGTGCTCAAGGTCCATCCGCCTTGAGGCTGTGTTCCTTTTCCGTGGCTGAGTAATAGTCCACCAGGTACATGCACCACGTTTTGTTTATCCACTCCTCAGCTGATGGACCTGCCCTGGGCTTTACATCTGTGTGTCCGGGAAAGGCTTCGTTAGAAAAATACAATTTTAGCTCTGTCATATGCTCCGTCTTCAATCTACTAAGGGTTCCCACCCACTGGGCCCTGGAGGCGTAAGGACAGACTCCATCCACCCTAACGGACTTTCCACTGGGGCGGTGTCAGGTCGCCCCGCGGCTGTGAGTGCCTCTCTTTCCTGGCCTGCAGTGGTGGGAGGAGTTGGCTGTGCCCGGGGTGCCCCCAGACTCTGGTCTTACAGCCCAGAGAGCAGACAGGCGTCTCCTCTCACGCCCCCGTCCTCCTCGTTGTCAGCATGGGCCAGCTGGCCCCGGGGGGTCTTTTCAGTTGGGCTTGTTTTCCTTTCTGAGCCGTCAGGTGTGGGGCTGGAGCTGGGAGGTAGTTCTGTGACAGAGGCTCGTTCCCGTCTCTGCCTACAGCCTGTCTTTGTCTCTCTGCAGGTTGACCCGGTGTTCACAATGGAAGTCAAAGCCAAAGTGGAGAGGTGAGCTCAGGCTGCGAGCAGGGGCTCCACGGAGTGGGGTTGGTGGTGGGGAGAGCCCAGTGGCCGGGACGTTGTTCCGGTTCCCCCGTGTTTGTGCAGCAACGTCCCTGTCCCGGGCTCCGCTCCCAGCGCGTTACAAGTGACTCCCCCTTTGAGCCTTCTGGTGGTCCTGTGCCACCCGGGCACTGTGAAGTCCCACGCACAAGCCAGGAAACAGATATGCCGGGAGCAGAACGGGCGCCCTGGGAAGCCGCACAAACCACATACTTGAAAAGATGTCCAGCCTCGCAGGTCCCGGGAGGTGCCCGTGAAGACCACTTGGAGAGGACAGTGTTCACGGGACATCGGCAAACACTGAAAAGACTAACCCTATCCAGGCTTTGGGGGAGTGGAGGGACGTGGCACCCCCCTCATCCTCAGCTGGTGAGGGTGAGAATCACTACCACCTCTGTGGAGACCCCTTCGTTGGAGTCTTTGTTATAAATGGCATGAATCTGGCCATAGCAGGGACCCACCCACACTGGCTTGAACACTCGGGCTTCACTGCTCCATAAACAACCTGAGGTAGTTGGTCTGGGACCAATAAGACTCAAGGACTTGGGCTCTTGTCTCTCTTTAAAAATTATTTTTTGAATAAAAGGGTTCAAGTATTAGAAAAGGCTGATTTTTTTTTTCTTACAGAGTCAAGAGGGAGGGATAGATAGGGACAGACAGACAGGAACAGAGAGAGATGAGAAGCATCAATCATCAGTTCTTTGTTGCGACACCTTAGCTGTTCATTGATTGCTTTCTCATATGTGCCCTAACTGCGGGCCTTCAGCAGACTGAGTAACCCCTGCTGGAGCCAGTGACCTTGGGTTCAAGCTGGTGAGCTCTTGCTCAAACCAGATGAGCCCGCGCTCAAGCTGGCGACCTCGGGGTCTCGAACCTGGGTCCTCCGCATCCCAGTCTGATGCTCTATCCACTGCGCCACCGCCTGGTCAGGCAGAAAAGGATGATTTTTTTTGAAACCTACAGAAAATAATGACAGAACACTTAACCTCTGACACCAGGGTCTGAGAAGCACGTGTCTGGTTCGTGGCAGGTATTCTAACCGATGACGGACGTGTTCGCAAGGCCGCCTCCCCCCACTGCTAGGGGTTGAAACAGAGGAGATTCTCAGCCCCCAACACTGCTTTTTGTGTCGAACCCTTGATCAGTAAAGCTCACCCTTTATTCCTGCAAAATTACCAACACCCAGCCCTCCCACAAGACCCCCCTGCCCCCCGCCAGCAGAAATGCTTCCCTGCTGCCTGTGGTCTGTTTCAGGGCCGCGGGGGTGCGGCTGCTCCCCGAGATGCCCCAGGAGGACCTCCACGCCGTCATCCAGAACTGCTTCGCGCTGGTCAACACCTCCGTCTCCGAAGGCATGTCCGCGGCCATCCTGGAGGTAACGGTCTCCCTGGGGCCCACGGGTGCGCTTTGCTCCTTATTGATGGATGGGGGTGGCGGCTTCTCCACCACATCCTGCGCATCTCAAAGCCTGCAAGAAGCACCATGGCCTTCCCTTGGGAGCTCAGAAGTTGGTGTTCAGTCCCACCTGGGGCCGGAAAAAAGGTCGTCCCACCTCCCATTGCTGTTCCCTGCCTGCTGCGCAGTAAGGTCGACCCAGGACGGTGTGGCCTCTGACCACCTCCTTTTCCCGCTTTCTTCTTCTTTCCAGCATGGCCCATCATTCCAGAATTAGCAGCTACGAAAGGGTTTGGAGGGGAGTATAGATGCAGATAGAGGAGGCAAGTAAGAGGTGCCCAGTCTCTCAAACTCGCTTAGTCTCCTTTGGCCAAACACACAGGTCCGGGCAGCACCCTCGGCCATTGCCCAGTTACCCGTGTTTCTCAGGCAGGGACTCTCGCATAAAAAGCCACTGCAGGCCATGCCGCAGCTGGACAGTGTCCGCTCGTCTGTAGGGGAACCGAGCCGCCGCTCAGCCCCTCTGCCACCCTGGGATGTTCTAGGTGATGGGTGTCTCACCCAAATATCCTCACTGCTCCATGCTGGTTACCAGAGGTGATCACCAGAGTGTATGACAAACACAAAAGGCTTTTCTTTTGTCTTATTCTGTTGTTAGTCCGTCGCACTCGGATTCCTTTTGAAGGGGGATCTTCGCGAGGGCTGGCGGGATTTTCCCCAGATCACAGGCTGCGACAGGTGTGACGTGTCCCGCGGTTCCCAGCTCAGGCATCGCGTACAGCAGGCGTGGCATGGGGACAGATTGGTTAGCACGCAATATACCTGGTGGAGGGGAGACAACGTGCCGTCCCCTGGTCCTCCGGTCTGTGAACCGGCCTTGCGTTTTCCTCCCCACTCCACGGGAGACCCAGACCGCTGCTCTTCCTGAGTCACAAGGGTTGGTAACACCCATGTCTTCCTTCGGACACTGGTTGGAATGACTGAGTTTACTGGCTAATCATACAAATCTTAGTGTTTCAAGAACATGATCACTAAACCAGAAAAAAAAAAAAGAATAGTGCTTCCTAAGTTTAAGACATGACCAATGTTGTATGCCTGATGTTTTAATGTGGCTTCATTTTAAAAAGCCCCAAAGAAACAAACCAAACAGTCGAGGGCGGGGGAGCAGCTACACCCCCGCTGCGCCCGTGACCCGGGCTGGGATGTCCTTGGAGCACGTCCGTGGATTGTAACACGTTGATCTCCAGCCAGATGTCAGCACCTCCACCGATGCTCTGCGATTAGCGTGCATCCTCTCTGGTTTAACACTGGCTTCCATGGCTGTGGTTGCAGCCCCACAGGTTACAGATTAGCTTTGAAACTGTTCATCGCGTCGGAGCCGGGCCCTGAGCTTTTGCTGAATTGCTCCTTCCCCCGTAAACATACATCCCCTCAAGCCCCCCTAGCTTTTTAAAGGGGGGGTAAAACAGGACCCAGGAATGATTTTACAACCAGTGCACATGGCAATTCAGGGCAGACGGACCGCGGTCAAATCAGCGTTTGCCATTCTGACGGCATCAGGGTGTGGACGTAGGGTTCCTTTGCAAAACTCCCAACTGCCCTTTGGGCTGAGGGTCTTGCTTGGATGGACTTGGTTTCAGAAGAGTGTCAAGGGGACATTTCATTAGGATCCAGCCAGACACCTGTTTGGTCAGTCACAGAATCAGGGGTGTCACTTTGGAGGGGAGGGACCCTCTGAGCTCTCAGAACTGAGTCTGCTTTCTCACGGGGCACAGAAAGGTCCCATTTGCGAACACAGAAACTCCAGAAATCAAACTTTAGCCGGATGCACACTCCTGCCACTTATGTGCTTCAAGTTTGGGGTAATGGTGGAGTTGAAGCCGGTGGAGGTTTAAATGAAGGGAATTCCAAAAAAAGTATTTTCTTTGGGTCTTCCTCATTAGGCGGTCTCCACCCCACCCTACAACACACATGCTCACACACATACACATGTGTACTCATATATTCCACATACATGCACACACATGCATGCATGCACACTGTAGCATGAACAGGCTTTCTGGGAGGGGCCAGAGGTCCAGTTACCATGAGGAATTAATTGCACAGATGGGTTCTTCGGGACAGAGCTGCACTTAAAAGGACCGCCCACCATCTCCTCTTTCCGTCCCGCAGGCAATGGACCTGGAGGTTCCAGTGCTGGCCAGGAACATCCCCGGGAACGCTGCCGTGGTCCAGCATGGAGTCACGGGACTGCTGTTTTCTGATCCTCAGGTAGAGGGGAGTCACACCCCAGGTTCCGCTTGTCGGGATGGTTTCCATGTGCATTTCCCTCGGGGTCTGTGATGTGGTGGTGTCGTCAGCTCCCAGTGTCCCCATCACGAGCAGGGCCCCGGATGATGCAGTGTCGGCCGGAAGAAACCTGGGGACTTGTGGGAAATAGGTGACCTGAGGTCCCTGCTGGTCCTGCTGCCCCTGAGCAGCGTGACCTTGAGACTGTCACCCCACCTGCATATGCTCAGATTTCTGATTGTGACAACAAGCGGTATCATAGACAGCCCCGCATTTCTAGAGCATGTGCTCACGTTCAGAGCTCTGCCACACTGATCACTCGTAATCAAGTGTTCAGAACTGAACGGAGTCGGCAGAGTACTAGTTAAGGTCAATGCAGAGCACAGCGGGCGCAGTGGCTGTACCCAGCGACATCTCGGGCTCACGTGTGTGGTAGCACCTCCCAGAACGTGGGAAGGGTTCCCATCTGCAAGGTGCCCAGGTTCTGAGGATGCACCCTCGGGTGTCCGCCTGCCCTTGAACCCCCCAGGGACCGTGTACAGGGCATGTGGCCATGGCCTGAGTCTCCAAGCTCTGTTTCCTCCCCCAGACAAGTGTTGCAAATTGTAACTCCTGCTCAGAGGTCCTGACGTGGGCTGATTCACACGGGCAGAGCCTGGACGCCCATCGTCACCAAAGGGTGAACACGCACCTTAGGCCTGACTTTTGTTCTTTAAGTCTGTAGGTTTAAAAATTAGGTTTCACTCACCATGGTCTTTATGAATACACAGGTTGCATTCAGACATACGGGGATCTAGATGTAAAAATTGGAGTCAACTCACGTCTTTGACAATTCGGTTTCTCAAAGTTCCTGTAGCAGAGGTTGAATCCCAGGTCTTTTGCTTTCTCTTAAAATAATCACGGCCCACCTCTTTCTCCACCTGCTTATCATAGAGCCGCAACCAGCTCGCTGTGTGTGTGTGTGTGTGTGTGTGTGTATGTGTACACACAGGCAGTGGTCAGTCACTGGTCAGTCCTCTGGGATGCCCTGGCTCACATGGGAAACAGACTACAAAGGACAAAAGTTAGGGCCCAGGGCTTCTCTATACTGTGGTCCTTTTGATAGTTCCTTTTGATTGTGACTCCTAAAGCCACAACAACGCAAGGACATGCAGAGTCTGTGGTAGCTACTTGTCGATTCTCCAAACAAAGGCTTACTGCGTTGAACCAACATGTTGGATCTCGCGAAGTCAGCACGCTAGCCCGAGCTTTAGGTCAGAGAATATTTATTTGTCTTCACCCTGGCAAAGTGATTTTACTCTCATCTCCCCGGACACGCCGTCTATTTATTTTATGCGGCTCAATTTCAGAGCCTGGTAGCTCTACCGGGGACTGTCTGAGCCCTAGTCACTTATACCTGGGAGCATCGGGCTGAACACCGGCAAGAGGGCCACGTGGGTGTCCCCACCTCACGGAGCTTCTTGTGCGGCACGATTCCTTCTACTAGCAAATAGCGTCCTGTCCCTGTGATGACCAGGTCACCTGTGCCGGTGACTGTCCTCCTGAGGCCTCGGACACAGTCCCACTGGATGCACCGCTAAAGTCACAGATGATTTTAATTTCAATGTTAATATTAGTTTTTAAAAGGATGCTTTAAAAAAAAAAAGAATGCTTTGGGTTTCACAAGGGGTCAGGGGCTGCGTTTTATTTATTTATTTAATTATTTATTTAATTATTATTTTTTTGTATTTTTCCAAAGCTGGAAACGGGAAGACAGTCAGACAGACTCCCGCATGCATCCGACCGGGATCCACCCGGCATGCCCACCAGGGGGTGATGCTCTGCCCATCTGGGGCGTCACTCTGTTGCGACCAGAGCCACTCTAGCGCCTGAGGCAGAGGCCATAGAGCCATCCCCAGGGCCCGGGCCATCTTTGCTCCAATGGAGCCTCGGCTGCAGGAGGGGAAGAGAGAGACAGAGAGGAAGGAGAGGGGGAGGGGTGGAGAAGCAGATGGGCGCCTCTCCTGTGTGCCCTGGCCGGGAATCGAACCTGGGACTTCCGCACGCCAGGCCGACACTCTACCACTGAGCCAACCGGCCAGGGCCAGGGCCTATGTTTTAAACACACTTCCAGAAAGTGTAGCTTTGTTTGATTTTCTCCGTTGTTGCGATCAGACCCGACCAAACGCCAGGTGAGAGCTGTTGCCTCAGAAACAAACAGGCATCTTACAGAAGTTGGTGACAGGGTTCTATCCATCTCGACAGAGGCACTCAGGTGGAATGGACCGGGTCGGTAACCAAGTGGTTGGTTGCCACAGTTTGCAAGACTTGTCTTAAAAGGGTGGATGCTGGGTTCCGCCCTGGCAGCCCCACCTGGTTCGGCGCCTGGTACCGAGCGTGGGCGGATGACAGCCATTTGCATCTTGATGAGGGGGAACCTGGCAGCAGAAGAAGTTTGCTTAGGGGAGCTTCTCAAATGCAAACAACATCTGTGGGACTTTTACCAAAATGATGACTGAAAATATTCAGCTGTGATAGGAGCCAGATCATCTCTTCTCTACACCTCACCTGGCAGGGACTGGGGATGGACCTTAGGAAACTCTTTCCCTGGCCCTGGCCAGTTGGCTCAGTGGTAGAGTGTCGGCCTGGCGTTTGGACATCCCGGGTTCAATTTCTGGTCAGGGCACACAGGAAAAGCGGCCATCTGCTTCTCCACCCTTCCCCTTCTTCTTCCTCTCTCTTTCTTCCCCTCCTGCAGCCAAGGCTCCACTGGAGCAAAATTGTCCCGGGCGCTGAGGACGGCTCCATGGCTTTCACCTCAGGCACTAGAATGGCTCTGGTTGCAATGGAGCAATGCCCCACATGGGCTGAGCATTGCCCCCTAGTGGGTATGCCAAGTGGGTCCCAGTCGGGTGCATGTGGGAGTCTGTCTCTCTGCCTCCCCACTTCTCACTAAATAAAAAAAAACCCCAAAACAAAACCCACATTAACTTAAAAAACCCTTTCCCAATCTGCTAAACACTGAGTTGTTGTTGTTTTTTACTACAACAATCCCACTGTTTTTCTTTTTAAAAGGAAAAGAACTGAACTGGTTTATGGCCCCGTGTTACAGCTTCAGAATTCAACTCCGTTTGGCATTTAATAGAAACAGAGCACACTGTGTGCTATCTCAGGGAAAGGCTTTTAAAGTTTGGCTCAAGCTAATTTTGCAGGGAGGCTCTGTTTGTCTTTTAAATGGGCACAGGAAAAAAGAAATAAATTTCAGGATGATGATGATGGTGATGATGATGATCGTGATGGTGACAGTGATGGTGATGCTGATGTTGATGGTGATGATGGTGACAATAGCTACCATTTCTCAGGTGCATATTGTATCTCAGGCACTGTTCTTAGCGTTCTGCATGAATTCCCACGTTTATTAAAGTTTGTTTCTTTTTCCTTCAATGGTAATGATGTTGGTAGTCAATCGACAATTTAGTATTTGGAAACCGCGAGGCATGCTGGAGCACTAACTACACCCTCTGGACTCCAGGTCGGGTGGAGCTGTGCCGAGAGCCTGAGCTTTGTACCTGATCTGAGTGACTCCGGGCACATTGCTCATGCCTGTGCCCGTTCCGTTATCTGTAGCAGGGAGGTGACCGTGCCCGGGTGTGGGGGACAGCTGAGAGGAGGCACATGTGGGGGTCTCAGACGAGGGCCATTTATTCCAAAGCCAGTGGTATTCACACTGCCCTTCAGAGCCTGGGAGTGTGCACACCGCCGCCAGCGTGTCTGTGCTGGACTCGTGCTGGGCACAGGCGAGAGGCAGGCAGGGGCTGACAGCCAGGGGCTCCCCGCCGGCTCGCTCTGCGCCGCTCCCCCCTTAGGGAACTGGGCGCGTGGTTGGCTCGTGTCATACAAATCATCATTTCTCTGTTTCTTAACTTAATTTGTATTATTATTGTTTTTAAATTTTCACTCTTTAACCAAACATCTGCAATTAGCCGAAGTAAAACCAGCCATGACATGCACACGCCCACTCCGCACCCCCTGAAGTTAAACGCGTGGATGTTGGCGGCTCCCAGAGTTTGGGGGACAGCCATGTCGGCCCCCAGGACACGCTGGGCCAACGTGTGCAAGCTAAACCGGAAGTCGATCCGACATCTATTTGTGTGGATTTGTAAATAGGCAACCTTATTGTATATTGTGCAAAGACAGGGTACTTTGGAGAGTGAAGGGGGTATTATTCTGCATTCTCACCGCAAGACCGCTGGCTTCTGAGGTCAGTGTGCCCCCACCAGCCGCGCGGGTGCGGTCTTAGTCCAGAAGGAGAAATCACAGCACTTCAGCGGTGACTCTCACTCTCCAACAACGAGACTGTCCTTTTTCTTGAGAGAGAAAGTCAGGGAGAGGAAGAGAGAGAGAGAAAGAGAATGAGAGAGAGAGAGAGAGAGAGGCAATCACCAAACTGCTCCTGTATGTGCCCTGACCAGGGATCAAATCAGCAACCTCCATGCTCCAGGACAATGCTCTAACCAATCAATGAGCTATCTGACCATGGCTTAATTTTTTTATTGTTTGATTGACTTTTAGAAAGACAGATAGAGCAAGGGAGAGAGAGGGGAGTGGGAAGAGAAGCATTCATTTGTTGTTCCACTAAATTGTGCATTCATGGGTTGCTTCCCATGTGTGCCCTGCCCGGGGATCGAACCTGCAACCTTGTCATTTCGGGAGGACGCTCTAACCGACTGAGCCAACGGGCCAGGGCCGTGACTATCCTTTCCCTGATGCTGAGAGGCCCAGCCCCTCAGCCAGGGCCAACGGCCCAGGGGTTCCTGTCCTCACCCACCTCTCACTTGTTTTATTTAAGTCTGGATTTTGTTTTTATCCCCCCCCCCCCATCTTCCACGTGGAGAGAAAATGCAGCATTTCATCACAACCTTCCCCAGACGCCATCATTCACGATTGTACAGCAGAACGGTCATCGATTCCATAGAAACCCCAAGCAGGGGGTTGGGTTTCCACCAGAGTCTCTGCGTCACATAAATCACAGCGGTTAGGGGCCGTCACGCAACAACGTGCCCGACTCGCGAGCCTCTCCGGTCATTTTCACGAGAATGTGTTTCAGTGACCAGATGGGAACAGATAGGCTATCTTTTTTTTTTTTTTTAATTAAAGAAAGAGAACACCAATTTACTCTAAAGTAGACACAATTCCTAAAAGCACAACTCCGCCTTCCCCCGAACATGGCTGTTTCTGCAGCTGGCTATCAGAGGCACCCAACGTTTAATTAACAGTAGTTTTGAGGATACAGAGATGCTCCCCTTAAGCAGCGAGGCATGGTGCATTAATCTCAGACATGGCTGCGTCTCTGGAATTCACACGAGCTCCACTCTGCATCCTTTGTATTAGCTCGTTTAATCCTCCCCGTACCCTACCGGGCAGTTAGTTCTGTTCTCGTCCCCAATTGAACGACCAGGACACAGGCACAGAGAGGCAGAGACACACACTCGCAATCAAAGCGTCTGGGCTCTGGAACCCTGCTCCTGACCTGGGCGCAAGCAGGGCAGGTACAGGCTGCGCGCCCCTCCCGTCTCTACACGCCCTTGAACCACCCAGATGATTCTCATTCTTTCCAGCCAGGAAGGGCTTGGTGCTTTCATCATGGGTCTGTGAGCAGCAGGAGATGCTCACAGTCAGGGAGATGCCTTAAATGCTGTGATGGGAGGGGAGGGAAGAAAAGCCTGGAAAGTCCCATCCCCATGCCTCCCTTCTCCCGTGTCTGGGCGGGGCTGACCTAGCAACCCAGGGCCGTTGCTCCTTCGGCGGTGCTAAGTACAGGGCTCTGACAGGTCAGCCTGCTGGCCCATGGCTGTACCACTAGGTTCTGTCAGAACTCTCTGTACACCCAGCTCCAACTCGGAAGCCACGACAGCAGATGACATCCATCATTTGGAGCCACGCTCTGTAACCAGAAAAGAGGGGGCCCCCGGCGTAATGACAACCAGCCTGGGCCAGCACAGTGCTGGGTCATGCGGAGGGGCTCAAACCAGGGAGGAAACCATGACTCAGAGTCTGTGTCAGGAAAAGACAGCAGTCGGGGAGGAAGGAGGGGAGGCCAAACCAAAGACTGACACTGATCCCCGGGGTTCAGCTCAGCGTGTCCGTGTTTCTGTATACGATGTCTTACCCATCCCAATGTCCGCATGAACTCGCCTCCCTCCCCAAGGCCGTCTGTCTCTGCAGGGGGAGGGGAGGCGGGTGCAGAGAGACGGGGGCCGGGGACAGACCCCCTTCACCACTTGTTCACATCTGCGTGCCCCTCCCTCCTATGCAGGACTTTGTCCAGCTGGCCCAGGGACTGCTCCGGGACCCTGCGCTCAGGGGAGCGATGGTGGCCCACGGGAGGGAGTACGTGCAAACGCGCCACTCATGGAGGGCGGAGAGAGACACCTACCAGAGCCTCATCCGGACGCTGGAGCAGGGCGCTGACCAGCAGGACCCGCTAACCCGTGCCTCCCCTTAAAGCATCCGACGGGCACCGAGGTCAAGGCCCCCTGTCTGGACAGTGCGAGGAGAGGCCAGGAGAGGCAGGACCCTGGCATGGGAGGACGGCCCCGTCTGACTCTGGCGGGAGCAGACCCCTGCGGACACCCAGCGTTCGCTTCCGCCCCGTCCCGCGAGGCTGCTGGGCTTACAGTGCTGGCCATCCGAAGGCTGTCCCGTGTCCCTGGGTGAATGACATCCTAGACACCTGACTCCACTGTGCCTCACATTGCCAAGTTATGTCTCTGTGTCAACACACACACACACACACACACACACACACACACACGCCTTGTGCACCCGGGGGACGGGCATGTTTTTAAGGGAATAAAGTGTGTCACCATCACTTGTACACAAATACGGCTCTTTTGTTCATAATAGTGAGCCCCCACCCCACCCCTAGTCTCCACACTTTAAAAGGAGACACGGACACATGTGCATCTACAGAAGGAGGTTTAACACAATCAGCATTCTGATACCTGAGCAGAGGTGTAAAAGATGCTGTTCTATCAACGTTCTCGATGGCTTCTATTTCCTGCTCAGTTAACTTTACGTGGACACATTTTGTAGTGTTCCCACTTTGCTGATACACAGGTTGGGATGATTTAAAGAGTCAATTTCCAGGTAGGAGAGACCGCATCCTTCACACACGGGAGGTGGGGGTGCGCAGGGACTGGGGCTCAGCGCGACGAGGCCGCACGCCTCTCCCGCAGCCTCCCAGGGAAGCTCACGCAGGTGACAGATGACCTTCCCTGTCTGAGCGGCTCGCCACGCACCCCGAGGTTCACGGAAGTGGACCCTGTAGGATGTCCGTGCAAATGGGCAAGTGTGGCCCAGTGGGCGCCTTGTGGACCCAGCAGACTGGCAATGTGCTGCTGTCTGGTCTTGGCATTGGGGGCCGCACTCACCTGCCGCGCCCCCCCCCCGGCATCCCCGTAAGCCTGGATGGGGGGGGAGTCTGTGTAGGGATGCACTGGAGTCCACCCAAGCAGAGGAGTCGGGACCCAAACCCCGCATGAACGTGACTGACAGGGCGACTCAATCCCAACAGTTTCTCAGAGGAAGACCTCGCCCGAGCAGCTACAAGTAATGTCCGAGGCCATCTTCATGTAGAGTCGTAGAGAGGAGAGCAGCTTCCGGGGCCGACGAGTATTACATGAAAGGTGTGTCTCTGTGTGTGTGGGTAGGGGTTGTCGGCGAAAAGGAATGATGTCATCTTTATCTGTGGCTGCACTCGTAATGTCTAGAGATTCGTTTTACAAACTGCTTCTTTCCAGCAGTCGGCAAACTCATTAGTCCACAGAGCCAAATATCAACAGTACAACGATTGAAATTTCTTTTGAGAGCCAAAATTTTAAACTTAAACTACATAGGTAGGTACATTCCTTATCAAGGTAGTGCCCGCACGTGGTATTTTGTGGAAGAGCCACACTCAAGGGGCCAAAGAGCCGCATGTGGCTCACGAGCCGCAGTTTGCCGACCACTGTATTAGACTCATAACTGGTCCTTAACTATCCAGGCCAAAGAGAGGCGTCTTTCCAAAGCTTGCATAATTCTGGCTGAATTTCAAAAGCTCTCTCTGCCTAGGAACAAGAACGTGAACGCTGCCCGCCTGCCAGTGTCCGCGAGGCTGGGCATCCCTCTGCACACCGCAGAGCCTTGGCGGTGCATCCCTCTGCGCACCGCAGAGCCTTGGGGTACATCCCTCTGCGCACCGCAGAGCCTTGGCGGTGCATCCCTCTGCGCACCGCAGAGCCTTGGGGTGCATCCCTCTGCGCACCGCAGAGCCTTGGGGTACATCCCTCTGCGCACCGCAGAGCCTTGGCGGTGCATCCCTCTGCGCACCGCAGAGCCTTGGGGTGCATCCCTCTGCGCACCGCAGAGCCTTGGGGTGCATCCCTCTGCGCACCGCAGAGCCTTGGCGGGGCTGGCATCACACTGCGTCTGAAATGCATTTTCTTGGTTAGCATCTGATAGGAACTCATGGCAGTATCTTCCCCACATCAGAAAGGTCAACGACAGAACATAGGCAAGACGCTGGAGCCCGTGGGGCCAGGCGACACCCCGGGAAGGGCTTTGTGACTCGGTGTTTGGTGCAAATTCCCCATCTTAGAAATGACCGAAGAACCGCAGATTCAGTCCAGAGACGCTCAGTTCTGTTAGCTAAAACTGCTTCCTCTCTACGCCCCACCACCACCCCTATCTCAATGCTCTTAGAGGCTCAGCGGGCAGATAAGCAACTGTGATACCCAAGGTGGTCAGAAAAAGCAGCCGCCTTGATGAGTTAAAAGGCTGCCATCGGTCGGTAACAGTGACGTTAATTGAGCACGCTGTGCGCCCGGCTCTGTGCTCAGCGCTTAGTGAGGGAGAGAGCTGTGAACATTCCCCGAGGCCTGTGCACGGGGCTTTCTGCAAATGACCTGTCTCCCTTCCACACGTGATTTCCCCATGGACCTGTGCTGCAGCCTGACAGACACCACACAAATTCCCAGTCTCTGTCTCACCTGCAATCAGCTGACCAGTGTTGCCGCTGGTCAGTCACAACAAGATGCTGGTTAACCGAACCTTGTGCAAACTCTTCTCCTTCCCCAGAACTGCATCCAGCCCGCCCATTATAGCCCCCGAGCACAGGCCAGGCACAGGGCGGACTTCTGAGAAGTGAGGTCCTCCATCAAACACCCCCGGGGGCGTTTGGGCCACAGAGACATAGGAGGAAAAGCCCTCAAATGGGCCTCGCCAAGCAAACATCACTCAACAACCCTCCTCTTCCATCAGGGTCTCATGTACTCACCTCCCCACAGTTTGGGCCCCTGGGAGCTCAAACCGCTAACCCCTTGTCTTATTACATCTCCATGATTGCATCCCTCTTGTTGAAATGGTCTGTATGTCTCCAGGTGTGACCACCACTTGGGGTTTTTATTTCTTTTCTCCAAAGCCCCCATGTGCACAAGAAACAGACACATTCCCTTCTGGCCACCCGCCTTTTGTCTGTTTGATGCTCACGGCCTCAGGCCCTGCACCTGAGGTCCAGGAAGAACTTCTCTCCCTCCCATCCTAACCATCTGTTTTTACATCACATTTATTTTGAATGAGTTCTGCGCTTCCGAGTCCCCGTTACTGTTGGATAAGTAGTCCAGGGCCAACACCGTGAAGACTTTATTCTTTTTAGAATATATATATATTTAAAGTTGCCTGGAGATAGCTATTCTTTGGATCAACCCCATACACTACAACACTGCCTTTCTATGAAATTTTTTCTCCCCTATTATTTGGTGGCAGAATAACAGGCCAATATATATATTAACCAATAAGCATTTTCTGCATGTGCACACAGTTACACACACACACACACACACACACACACACCCACACACACACACACATACACGACTCTTTGTGGAAGGCAGACATTTCTGAGCTGACTGTGTCCAGGGAGCAGAGAGGGGCCACGCCATGACGGAATTCAGACGAGATCATGTCGAGTGAAATCCTCGGCTTTGACTTTCTGAGGAGCTTTTGAATTTCATGAGAGACAACAACAGTCTTGAAAAATCAAAGCTTTTGAATCACAAAGCAGGGGCTTTGAGAGAGAAAGGTTTTCACACGCACAATGCAAGGTCGAGATGGTGTGTCGTAGGAAGCCAAGTCCCCTCACCCCACCTGGGGCATGGGAGGCGTTCCCCTGGGCTTGAGTGATCAGACAGGAGAGAGACCAGAGAGGAGTGCCGGTTCCTGGCTGGGGGCTGAGGGGAGGCCTGCCCCTGGATGCAGGTGGACGTTTGTGTGCCAGGGAGGGAGAACTCGCCAGGTGCCGGCCCTGGCGGCTCCTGCACCTCGTTTGACCTTCCTGCCTCCAACATGATGAGAAAATAATTGCAGGGGCTGAAGCCCCCCGGCTTGTGGTGTCCTGCTGTAGCAACCTGGGAGACCGGTCTTCTTTTCGGTCTCCTAAAAGGGACCCTCACTCCTCTTCGGCTGCAGGGCTCTGCTCTAACCCAGGCTGATCGCACCGCGAGCCCTTCACCTGAATCCCATTTGCAAAGATGCCTGTTGGGACAAGGTCACCCTCTGAGGTTCCGGGGGGTTGGCCATCTCTCTGGGAGACCCGATTCAACCTACTATGGGGCACAGGGCATTTATAGCTCAGAGCACGCCCCTCCTTCCGTGTTTGTTGTCTGGATGAGTGTGTGTGTGTGCGTGTGTGCGTGCGTGTGTGCGTGCGTGTGCGTGCGTGTGTGTGCGTGTGTGTGTGCGCGTGTGTGTGCGTGTGTGTGTGTGTGGTGCCCCCTGGAGGTAGGCGATGCACACACTGTCCTTTGTGGGTCATGGCTAACCCAGAGCTTTTCCAGGATAGGAGGCTCTATTAAAACCGGGGTCAGGGGGAGGAGTTGGGGCATTTTAGGTCAAATCCTGATGAAATTAGTCTGAGCCCTTGCTCTCGGCCCCATGGAATCAAAAGGTAGGTCCTTGAGGCAGAAGGGAGGCATCCCAACAGCTGCTTAAAAACTCAAGCACTTTAAAAATCCTTAGACTCTCAGAGGCTGCTCATGGGAGTGTGACCAGGACGGATGGATGGACGCTCCCGGGGTCTGTCTGGCAATTTACCTATAGAGCCGAGACCACGGTGTCTCACAGAGAGAACCCCACATGGGCCTACACCATGCCTCCGGCACAGTGCTGTGTGTACCGCGTCTGCGAATCCTTCACAGTCGTGTGACTGTGTCTCAACTGTACTTAATGAGTCGATTGCAAGGTATGAATTAGAATAATGTATAAATATTTACAACTTCAGATGGATTTATAAGGGTATACATAAAATTAAAATTAGATTTATAAAAAAAAAAAGTAGCGCTGTGTGAATTCACTCTTCTGTGGAATCTAAAATAAGAAAAACAAAAAAAAAAGGTGAATAAATGAAACAACGCAGAACCAGGTCCACAGACAATAAGCTGACGGTTGCCAAACAGTAAAAAAAAAGAGAGAAAGATTTACGTTGAAGGCACATCATTCGCTGTGCTAATGATAATGGTGATGGCACGGAGCCGTGTGCAGCCCGATGGCATTTTAGAAATAATTAAGGAACTGAAGCAGGACGAGTCCTTGATCCCAACTCGCCCCTCCCCCCGGCCCAGTGACTGTGCCCAGCTCCAACATGAGCACTCACATGTTTCTGAGACGAGCTAGCTGGGGACGGGGTCTTTCCCTCTCTTCTTCTGGGCATCTTACTGGGACCATCTCTTAAAAAAAAAAGTCTTGCCTGACTAAGAGGTGGCACAGTGGATAGAGCGTCCACCTAGGACTCTGGTCCCAGGTTCAGAACCCCTAGGTCACCAGCTTGAGTGTGGGATCATAGACATGACCCCATGTTTGCTGGCTTGAGCCCAAAGGTCACTGGCTTGAAGCCCAAGGTCACTGGCTTAAGCAAGAGGTTACTCACTCTGCTGTAGCCCCCAGTCAAGACACATGAGAAAGCAATCAATGAACTACTAAGATGCTGCAACGAAGAATTGATGCTTCTCATCTCTCTCTCCCTTCCTGTCTATCCTGTTCTGTTTCTCTTGTGCGCGCGCGCGCACACACACACACATACACAGCCACATGTCTTGAACTCTTCATCAAAAGCTAAACCCATGTTTTGTTCACGTATTTCACGGGCTTCAGGATGAAGGCTCTACTATGGTCTCCTTGGAAGTCGTTCATGGAACAGTCGCAGAGCAAAGTCTGACTTAAAAATCAGGTCCCACTCTGACGGCAGGGCCACAGCCCTCAAAGCCCATGTGTTCCTGGTATTTCCTGCCCAGACATCCACCCGCAATGGCTTCATAGGGGGATTCGCCGTCACTTGACAGTTGAGTTCGGCACGCTGTGGAAAAGGATTGGTAACGGCCAGCATGCTTCTTTATTTTATTTTATTTTTTGTATTTTTCTGAAGTTAGAAGTGGGGAGGTAGTCAGACAGACTCCGCATGTGCCCGACCGAGATCCACCCGGCAAGCCCACCAGGGGCGACGCTCTGCCCATCTGGGGCATTGCTCTGTTGCAACTGGAACCATTCTAGTGCCTGAGGTGGAGGCCATGGAGCCGTCCTCAGCGCCCGGGCCAACTTTGCTCCAATGGAGCCTTGGCTGCTGGGGAAGAGGGAGACAGAAAGGAAGGAGAGGGGGAGGGGTGGAGAAGCAGATGGGAGCTTCTCCTGTGTGCCCTGGCCGGGAATCGAACCCGGGACTTCCACACACCGGGCCAATGCTCTACCACTGAGCCAACTGGCCAGGGCCACAGTGTACTTCTTAACCCAATGGCTCCCCACTGCCCTATGACGGTCAGTCATCAGCCATAGAGACCCACCCTCCTGGGTGAAACCCTGACATTTGTTAACGGCTGAGCTTAGGACATTCACTACAGATGTCTGGGGCTCCTTCTTCAGTTCTAAGGTGACCTGGAATGATCAGAAGACTGAAAGGCCAGCCCGGGAGTGTCAAATTAGCCAAGTGCGCATGAAGTCTGAGATGCCGGAGCTCCCCGTTCCCTGTACTATTCAATAACCTAGTGATGAGGATTTAAAAATCTCCGAAGATGAGGTTTTATTTTTCCTGGTGGATGAGACATGGATGGGGAACTATTTTGGAAAAAAGAACACAGCTTTCTTTCTCTGGGAGCCACTCGTCACTCAAAGCAACTCAAAAGCACATAACTAATCGCTCCCCTGTAATTGGAATCTGAAGTGGCGTCCACCTCCGGACTTTCTCGTCCTGCGTCCAACAGAGCCTCCATTGGTGAGCAGGGGCACCCAAAGTCAAGGCTATGGTTTGGAGAAAACCTTTTTGGTTCCTCTTTTTCACCCATAACATTTCCATGGTAAAAAACAAACAAAAAAAATCGGGGCAGTTTGTCAAGGGCTTGTCACGCGCGATGGAGGCATCCACCTGGAAACCGGCTATTTGATGCCTCGGTGGGAGCTGAGGATTTTTCACAAAGTTGTCTGGTGTAATTTTGTGATTCTGGGAAGGGGTCCCCTGTCTCTGGTTGCTCTGGGTCGGATGGAAGCCCATCGCCGGTGTGGTGACAGTTCTATGTGCCCTTATGCCCTGATTTGGGCAGCGTGCTCTGAAGATCCGGTACCTACCACCCCCTCTGTCCTTGGTTGACCGAGTAGTATGTCTTGTCACAGCTTCTTCCTTCACAGTGGACATGGGTTGTCATCCCCAGGCCCACTCTACACGTCAGGCGGCAGTCCACCCTGAGCTCTCCAGGGTGGCCTTAGGAGGGACTCGTTCACTGACCACCTGTTTGCTCAATGCATCTCTGCTGAGCTCTTGCTAAGGCCCAGACCCCAACCCAAGCTCTGCCCACCTCTTCATGGGGTTCTGTGCCGGCACCCAGGCACATACATGTGGCTCTGACGGGTCCTGCGGAGGGACAGCAGTCACTGCTGTCCACGTCCCATTGGCTAATGCAAGTCAGCAGTTACGTCTGATGTCAGTGGGGCATGTCTGTGAGGCTGCCACAGAGACCCGTCTCATGGACAGAGAAGGAGTGAATTTTTAAGAAGATTATTTTTTATTTATTGACTTTCAGAGAGAGAGGAAGGGAGAGAGGGAGAGAGCGTGAGAAACATCAATCTGTTTTTCCACTTATTTATGCATCATTGGTTGATTCTTGTATGTGCCCTGACCAGGGATCGAACCTGCAACCTTGGCGCGTTGGGATGATGCTTTAACCAACAGAGCTGGCCACCCATGGCAAGAGTGGAAATCTCCCACAGGCTCTCTGCAAACCTTCATCCAAAACCTTTGGTGCTCAATGAACTTTAAGATTTAGACATTTTCACATTCTGCACACAGACCCTCAGACACACACAATCTATCTCCACTTATCTCTATACCTACCCATCCATCACTGACCTACCTATCAGTACATATACTACATTCTCCCTCCTCCCTCTAATCTAGAGTAAATAAATACATTACACATTTGTATTTACTATGATGAAATAACATATAATATTACTATATATATATATATCTCCCATGTATAAGAAAGACACATAGAAATAATAGATTATTCAAAGGGGGAGGAGAGAGGTGACCTAATACACACAGCAGGTTGTGATCACTATCACAAACACACAGCAACAGAGCTCAAAAATGTGAGCTCCCTGCCTCTGCACCTTTATTTGAAAAAAAAACAAAATAAAATAGCCCAAATTACTGTCTGCTCCTTGCACTAAAGAACTCTGATGGAAAGAAACAGAGTCAACACCATTGTTTTTTTTTTTTTAGAAGTTTCCTTTTATTTCCTTAATTTTTAAAATTGTGGTAAGATACGCATCATATAGTATCATGTAACAGCTTCATGAGTGCACCACTCAGTGGGATTCAGTGGTCACCGTGGGTGGGACCTTCACTGTCCTCGCCCCCGAAACTGTCTCCATTCGGTCATAAACCCCTCCCCCTCCTTCCTGCAGCCCGTGTCTTGGGTCTCCGTGAATGTGCCTGTTGTCGGTCTCACGTAGAAATGGGACCATGCAGTATCTGTCCTCCTATATTCTAGATGGTTCCACTAATCATAATGTTTTCAAGACCTGCCTGTGTTGCAGCATATGTTATAACATCCCGCCTTTTCCATGGCTGAGTAATATTCCACTCTAGGAGTATTATACATGTGTTGCTCATCTGTTCATCTGGTGACGGGTGCTTGGGTTGTCCTCATCCCTGGGCGGTGGTGAGGTGTGCTGGTGACAGCTGGAGTCTCTGGGTTCAACCTGCAGAGCCGTTACTGCCCCCCCTCCCCCTCCCCAAACGCACCCGCACACCTCATCCCGACCTCCAGGTGGGGAGCGGGCTCACACCACACTTCCTGTTTCTCTCACACTGTTGTCTTTTGCTCTGAACAAGTATTGGGTGGGCTGCATTGAACGGTCTCTACTTTACCACAAGGGTTTTCTAAACCATTCATTTTTCATCAAAACCCTTTCATCATCGCTGGGAAATGATTGGCTCCTCTATAACGGGCGCCGCCCACTGCCTTTCCAACCCTAGTGAGGATCTACTGCTCCCACCGGCCCCCTCTCCCACGCCTGCCGAGTCAGGACAGCCGGTCCCATTGAACCGCATCAGACATAATGGATTAAAATTGCTTGTCCCTAGAAATACGTTTGCACTCACCGAGGTCCTAAAGTATGTTAACTTAAAGCAATTTCTCCTGCAGGGATGTCTGACACCCAGCTGCCTATCCGGATGGAGGGGAGAATAATTCAAGTTTGAGGACACGGTGGGATAAGGAACCCCCTTACCACCATGCTTGGCCTTCCCCTCCCAGCCTCTCCTTCCTTCCCTGGTCCAATGCTCCTGCTGCTTTGCCAGGGCCCTGGGGACCCTGCAAGGGAAGCGGTTTGTCACAGCTCCTCTCTGTCCCAACAACCAGAGAGTCTACTCAAAGGCCATTTTTGCTTTTGAGAGGTGACATTTTTCTTTCTTTTTTTTTAAGTGGGAGGAGGAGAGGTAGAGAGACAGACTCCCACATGCTTCCTGACCAGGACCCAGTCAGCAACCCTATCTAGGGCCGATGCTCGAACACTGAACCATTTTTAGCACCTGAGACTGATGCCTGAATCAACTGAGCTATCCTCAGCCCCCGGGCCAGGCACGAAGAAAGAGGGAAGGAGAAGAGGGAGGGGTGGAGAAGCAGATGATCTCTTCTCCTGTGTGTCCTGACGGGGATTGAATCTGCTCTCGCACACATGCTGTCTGGCAGAAGGTTCTCCTTTCTGTAAGTCCGTGTTCCCT
Organism: Saccopteryx leptura; assembly: GCF_036850995.1. NCBI lineage: Eukaryota > Metazoa > Chordata > Mammalia > Chiroptera > Emballonuridae > Saccopteryx > Saccopteryx leptura. The sequence continues at coordinate 249,982,247 of NC_089504.1, forward strand.
TCCAGTTCTCAGAGCTGGCAGTCACCCCCTGAGACAAGGCAGCATCCCACACTGCCACCCAGCTCTCTCTCAGCGTTAGCCACAAGGACAGACAAGTGTGTGTCTGCCTCCTGGATGGAGCAGCCAGCAGTTGTAGGCAGGCCCCCTCCTCAAAGTCAACTCATAACAAAAACCCCCACCTCAACGCCCAGCCCCCATCACCCCCTAGGTCCCCATGGTGCTCCGGGCATAGGGGCCAGCCAGTGGCTCAGGGCCAAACAATCACGAGGGTCCTGTCGCTGCATAGGGGGTTTCTGGTCCCCACCACCACCCAGCAGAGAGTCCCTTGGGACACAGGAGCGGCCCTCAGAGCAGCTGGAATGAGAACGCGTCCTCGCTGCGGCTGGGCAGGGAGCTCTCTGTCAACATGGGGCTTCCCCATGGTCCCTGACGGGGCCGCCAAATGAATTTCTCCCTGTTCTGTAAGACGGGGGCGGGAGGACCCACCGAGACTAACTTGCCTTTGCACCGAGCCCTTTGCCAAGCCTCTCTGTAGCAATGAGCCCACAGACAGGTGTTTTCTTCGCAGGTGTGTCCAGGTGAGGAGCCCACAGGAGCCGTGGTCACTCAGTGCTGCTGAGAGACGGGGGGCTCTCGGATTCTGCCCCAGCACCGAGCGGGGAGGGGAGCGCTTGGCCCCATCAACCATTCTAAAGCATTGTAAGAGCTCTGCCATGTTAGGACCCATTTCTGGACGGCCCCCTCGTGCAGTGGGAGATGCTTGTGCGTCGTTGCCCGAGGGCGCCGGGGGAGCAGCGCCAGGGAACTGCGGTGAGGGTCCAGGGGCCGGACTTCAGCTTGTCAAACATCCAGGACGCTGTGTTTCTTCAAGCGTGAATGCCACCTGGAACGTGACGGAAGCTTCCTAAGTGGGTCCTGTCCATCACCCTGGACAGGACTGGCCCTGTCTACGGTGGGATGGGCAGGTCTCCCCAAAGTCATGTCCACCTAGAACCTCAGAATGTGACCAAGTAAAGGAGTAGGGTCTTTGCAGACACGAATAGCTAAGAATCTTGGGATAAAACTATCTTCAGTTTTTTTTTGGGGGGGGGGCCCTAAATCCAATGACGAGTGTCCCTGTAAGCAGAGCAGAGGATGGAGCGGCCACCAGGGGAGGAGGCCATGTGAATATGGAGGCAGAGACTGGAGTGATGAGGCCACAAGCCAAGGGACAGCTCCCCTGGACTGCACCCACAGGGGAAACGGAGAGCCCCTGCCCAGCGTGAATCCGGGATGCTGTTTGCAGAGGACGAATACCAAAACAGCCAAACAACATCGGACCACCACACCCTGTTGGACTGACCCTCTCTTGATGGGCACAGTGGCTGCATTCAAAACATCCATCACTCGTCCGAACGCTGACCAGCCGGAGAGGAAGAGGCCGGAAGCTGGCGGCAAACCCCAGCCCCTCTGTGGGCAGTGACGGTCCCGCACTGACAGAGTGTTTTCGTGCCTTGAAGCCGGAGCCGGGACAGACTGGCTGGCTGGCCTCCTGTGCCCGCTGTCCTCCTTCTTTCTGTTGTCTCCGGGTAATTTCGGAACCAGCGTGTGTCGTGTGATGAGTGCCGGGTCGAGAATTCTGACACTGTCATCTCAGCATGTCTCCGACGGGGGGCCCCACTGTTTCCTCTGGGGTCTCAGCTTTCCTGTTTGTACAACTGAGGCTATGGCCCTTTCCATCTCAGCGGGAATTCAACGTCAGCTTCTCAAGATGCTGTCGGCCGCCCGCCGTCTCGGCCTCGGCTTGGAGTGACAAGGGCGTGGACGGTACTCAGCGACGCTCCCCTGGTCCCCGGCTATCCCTTGGTCTAAGCAGCGAGGATGCCTGGATTGCAGGTGGCTGGCTGTCACAGGCCGGAAGCCACACATGCGTGCACGCCCTGGGCTGCCAGCCCGCCTCCGAGACACCAACCCCCTCTAGCACAAACCAACACAGCGGAACGGCCGCCAGCCTCTTCCCTCATCCCGGGGAACAACAGCTTCATCGCCGGACCATTTAGATACCAAACGCCGTGTTTTCAGCTCACGAAATGCCGCATGCTGGTGGGCTCCTCAGAGGGAAGAAGGGGAGAGGCTCCCCCCCGCCCCCAATCTATAAATTGTGCTGTCATTTCTGTTCCTTCCCAAGGAGACCGTGTTCGCTGTCTGTGCGGTGCATTATCTGTGTGAGGCAGGCGCTGGCCCGGGGAGAGGATGACAAAGGCCTCCGAGCGAGTCTGATGGAGCAGCACCACGCGTTGTGCGACAATAAACAAAGTGGGTGACCCCAGCGTGCCTCCCCGGTGCCTTTTCACTGTGGTGACCATGGTGTGGACGCCATACTGGGAGGCCGTTCTGGCAGAGGGCTGGGTCTGAAGGCGCACACACGGGAAGAGGGGAACAACAGGCAGCCTCGGCCGCCACATCTAAGTCCAGTGGTCCCTGAGCCCAGGGGCTGGGAAGAAGGGGCGAGGAGGGGAGCAAAAAGGACAGTCCTTTCCTGCCCAAGTTTTTGCTTAGGTGCCATCAGCCAGCAGAACGTACAGGCTCTTGGGTTTTAACTCCCGTGGGTCTGTTGAGGGACGACCAGTGGGCACGGTTGTCGAGGGAATAACGCTGCCCAGAGGTCAGTGGCCCCACTGTGCGGGGTTCTTGTAGTCTGGTGACTGTCCAATCCCAGGAGGTCTGGGTCTCCGCTGGGCACGGTGGACTGAGATTCTCCCTCCTGCGGCTAGGGGGCAGCCGGCCTTGGCCCATAGCACTCTTCCTGCAGGAATTTTGATTTTTGAGCAAGAGGGAGGGAGGGAGTGGTGAGACGCAGGGGCCGTCAGAAGTCATGCCTGTGACCACTACAGGGGCAGCTCCTTTCCTGACGTTTTGAAGCCATCACAGATCCTCTGGGCCCCTCACATTTTCCCGATCGTGGGTCCATTTTGATCGCCGGCGACCCAGAAACCCAACCAGCACCCACGTGGTTCTTGGAAGAGGAAGGCGTTTATCCCGCCTCATGGGGAGAGAGATGTCATGTCTTACACGCCCCAGGACCGGACACCTGGAGGCACAGCTGAACAATGGTCTTGAGCCCTGGCCGCGCATGGGCCAGGGGCTGTCCCCGGTGGTTTGGACTCGTCCACCCAGTGTTGACAGCAAAGAGCTGGCCCGTCACGATGCCCGTTTCCCAGATCGGCACCGGGGCAGACCCGATACGTGACTGGCATGCTCAGGGCTGGAGCGGACGGGCCAGCGGGGAACCTGGGTCGTCGGACTTGAGTCGTTGGCTTTTTCTATCTGCTACCCACACTTGCCGCCACCAGGACGGACACTATGTCTGCAGGTCGTGACCGTCTCTTGCTGCGTGGCCACAAGAAGAGGGAGTTTGGGTTCCTTCTGTGCAGGGCAGACGCCGTCCTACCCACAGCTCCACTGGGCATGCACATCCCTTTGTCATTTTTATATAACCTGTGTATCACAGAGCAAAATGCCTCCAGTTTACTCAAAATGGCTGTGAGATTTGGAGGCTGGGGCTTCCCCCAAAGTTGTCTTTGGGATCAGGAGAGGTGGTTTGGGGCAGCTTCTGAGTGACGCAGCTGGGAACTGGGGACTCAGAAGTTTGGGAAGCTCCACCCGGGGCCTCCCGCCATCTGGGGCAGGCAGAGCACCCCTGTGCTGTTGTCCTCGGCTTGACTGTCACCCTGCCCCAGGTGTCTCCGGTGTCTGGGACCCCGACGGCACCAGCAGCCTCTACTGTGGGCAGGACCCGTTCTCCAGAAGCTGGTCCGGGCTTGTGGGTCTGGAGGTGGAAAGTTCCAGAGAGGGAGCAGGGAGAGGGGCTCTTGACACCCAGAGGTGCACCTGACCCCGGGCCCCTGCCTGCCAGCGTCGCACGGAGCTGACGGCTGGACAGGGCTGAACCCCTGATGTCCCACCCCGCCGCGGGGTGTGCTGCTCTTTGAGAAAGTTCCCTGTCCAGCTCTGACCTTGGGACACTGCCCCGGCACACACAGGGGGCGCCAAACACGAAGGGACGGTTATGGATCAGACCACGGAGGAGGCAGCCCGACCGGGAGTCGTAAATGCTTATTAACGGCTGGGAAGGGGCCGCAGCTGGGGTTTCTGGCGCAGAGAGAAAGGGCACAGATTGACGCTAAAGGACTGGAGTATAAAACCTTCTCGTTGGACGTCTGATCCCTGAGGCTGGATGTGTATCAGAATTAAGGGCGGGGGGTGGGGAGCTTTCAAACACACATGGACTCCTACCATCGCTTCTCGGCCGTCTGGCCAAGGTAAGTGTCAAAGTACAGGACCCCCGGGCCTTGCCCTGCAACCAGCTAGAAACTTTTTGGGGGTGGGTCCTGTATTTTGTGAACAGCTCTCCAGGTGGATGGTAGAACCACTGACTCCCACGCCCCCACCTCCATGGCAGATGGACCAACCTGCGGTGTTTATGATGGTGACCAGCTGTTCTCTGAGTGCTAAGGTGGCCAGCCAGCGAGCACACTCCCCCCCACCTCCTACCACCCCCGCACTGTGTTCTCACTGCCCCCTCCCCCGCACTCCGTGTGACGTCACGAAGGGCAGGACCTTGCCGTGAATATGGCGCCCGCTGGAATCTGGCAGAGCACTGATCTGGACCAGAGACTGCCAGACCCAAAGCCTCCACATTCTGTGACCTGGGCTATGGCGGCTCAGACCCCCTGACCCGGGGCCCGTGGGCATTACTGCAGCCCTGGAAGGTGTGCAGCCCTGGAAGGTGTGTTCTGCCCTCGAAAAGGGAGTGACAGGCATGGTGACTGTCTCACAGCCTCAACCCAATCGAGGGTCCGGCTCTGCGGAATACAGAATAAGTACATGCAAAACTGTGGGTGCCTGTGTATACACACGTGTATGTGCATGTTGTGTGTGTGAATATGTGTGTGTGTACATCCACCCGGGGCCCCCAACAGATACCACAGTGCATGGATGCTCACGTCCCTTGGATAAGCGGGCATAGTGTTCGTCTGTGACTGGTGTTTTCCTGGGGGCTCTGGCGGGCTGTGCCGACACAATGCCTAACTTCTGGGCTCAGTGGCATGCTTGGAGCATGGTGGATTCAAGGTCTGCTTTTTGAAACTCACTAAGTTTTTTTTTTGTTTTAATGTTTGCAATGCAGGCTTGGGTAAACTCGTAGATGCAAAACCTACAGAAACAGAGCACCGACTCCATATGCATGTCTCATACACAGATACACACACACACAGATACACACACACACAGATACACACACACACAGATACACACACACTCTCACACACACACTCATGAGTAACTAAGACCACAGGCCTCCCTTGCCCCAGGAGATGCCATGGGACAGGCTTGCAGATGGGTGCTGTGTCCGGGCCCATGGTGGACTGCCCCCCATCCCCAGAATCTGTTCCTGTCCTCCTTTTGGGAGAACAGGTGGACCCTGTCGTCCTAACAGAAAGACCAGATTCAGCAGCTACCATGGGTCATTCAGGCGAGAATCTGACCCATGGAATCTCGCTGAAACCAGAACTCCCTGGAAGGCCGCTGGGACCTTGCAGAGTCACTGGGGGGTCTGCAGATGAGCGGAGGGCAGGAAAGCTTTGGGGACCGGAATGCGGAAGCTGGAGGAAGGGTCCCAACCAGGAGTGCAGTGGTCACTAGCCCCCCCGTGGACTGGGTATGGGTCACCTGCTTCTGCCTTGGTGAAAGCCTGTGTGAGAGTCAGCGGCCTGAGAGGGCATGTCTGTCCGGCTCCCCTGCCTGGGCCGTGAGGCTGGGCTGGCCGGGACCCAGCAGGGGCAGGAAGGTCAGCGTCGGGGAGTCTCCGCGCCGCCTTTCACTTCTGGGCGGAGGGCCAGCCTCCTGCCTTTCCTGAGCCACCGAGAAAGCACACGACAAAGTGGTGCCTCCCAAGGACCAGGGCCTCCCCAGGAAGGGTGCGTGGATGCTCACGGGGACCCAACGGTCAGCCACTGGCCTGGGAGTCAGGAGGAGTGGAAGGCTCGGCCCCCAAGGTGCCGCTTGCTTGGCCAGTGGGTCTGAAAAAATCCCTTCAACTTTTTGGGTGTGGGGATCAGTGTTTCTAATGGACTGGAGCCTCTGGTGACCCACCTCCCGCAACACAGAGCGCCCGGAGGCAATCAGCTGGGTGTGGGGTGTGATTAAAGTGCCCCTGGTAATAGATTGCTCTCCTCGCTGTGATCCATATATTGACACACGTGCCTCGGGCGACGCGCCTGTCCAATTATGCATCAACACGTGGAAAACTCTAATTGCTCGCATCGACCCTGTCTGCTCTTTGCGGGGCATCGAGATGGACTGGGAATTGTTCCCAACACCTGCGTGTATTTTCACGGAGCTCAAATGTGGGAGGAAAACAGGATAGTCTCGTGTGCAGGGAACAGGCCGTCCAGGGGTCGAGGCAGCCACGGGATCTCAGCTCCCAGGGCACCCCGCCCGCCCGAATGGGAACCCCTGAGGCTTAGGCATCTGGTCAGCATGTGCCAGCTGACGCAACCCAGCTGACCCCTGGCAGGTCCAGGCCCCTGCTCCAGGGCAGTCCATCCCGTCCTTCCTGTGGAGGGGCGGCCACGGCTCGTGTGGACGCTGGGTGAGCTGTCCTGCTCTACCCATGTCTGGGACGTTCGCCCAAATTCCCATGGGGACCGTCCCTCCTGCAACGTCAGCTGTGTGGTCAGGAGGGATGCCTCCAACGCACTGCTAGGGAGGTGGGCCCAGGGCCAGATGTCCATTATCCCCTGGTGATGCAGTGACCAGTTCAAAGACAGCCACCTAGCTAACATCAGATCGATAACTCGTTTCTGGCTTTCTGTTGGAACTACTGGGAAAGATGTGACCCCTGTCCTTGTGGTGTCTTGAACTGCTGGGAATCATCTGTCCACGTGGGGAGGACCACATCCGTAGCTACTTGGAGGGAACATGCCACTGAACTTCAGGGTGGGCTGGGAGGTGTACCGAGCACGAACGAGGTCATTGCCACAACCTTAACATGACCAGACATGTCCCATGTATTGGGGGCGGGGCAGGGAGAAAGAGAGCCCCTCCCTTTTCCGGGGGATATGAAAAAGCCAGGGACGTGCCACTGTCTCTGGAGATGCTGACGGCATGCGGTCGGCAGAGTTCCGACTGCAGAGCAGAGCTGCGTACAAGGGAGGTTCGTCCGGGGAGAAGGTGGACGTTTAATGCACAGCCTGCTTCTCTGGGAGGGCTGGGCCGTGGCAGTGGACATGAGGTCTCTACGGGATGAGACAAAGACCCCCTTCTATGAGTCCCTGGAGGGCACGGATGATACCCAACGTATTGCCATCTCTCTTCAAGTGACCACATGTGAAGACTAGGCTACTGGCCCAGAGAAGATGCTGGAATAACATCCACGGGGTGGAGCAATTAGATTATATAAGATGTCCCCTGGCAGCTAACAGGTGGGTTCCTACTAGATGGTGCTTACTTTAGTAGAACATGTCTTCATCACCCACACTCTGTAAGTCATTGTATATATCTGTTTGTCTGCCCATCCGTCCATCCATCCATCCACCATCCATCTATCCATCCACCCATCCATCCACCATCCATCCACCATCCATCTTTCATCCATCCATCATCCATCTACCATCCATCCATCCACCCACCCATCCATCCATTCACCATCCATCCATCCATCCATTCACCATCCATCCATCCACCCACCCATCCATCCATCATCCATCCATTCACCATCCATCCATCCATCCATCAACCATCCATCCATTCACCCACCCATTCATCCACCCTCTATCTATCATCTATCTATATCTATCTATCTATCTATCTATCTATCTATCTATCTATCTATCTATCTATCTATCATCTATCATCTATCTATCTACCATTCATCCATCATCCATCCACCATCCATTCACCTAAAGAAATGCTCACTGATGGCTGCTCCTTGCCCGGCATGGTGCTATTCAGAATACACAGCAGAGAACACATAGAACTGGGTCCTTACACTTCAGAACCTACATTCTACAAGGGAAGACACCCCACAGGCAAGAAGGCAAACAGCCACAAAGACCCGCAAAGGTTCCGAGAGCCATGAAGAGGATGAGACGGGGTGACAGGAGGGGCAGGACAAACACGTGAAGAGACATGTGACTCAACACCTGAGTGACAAGGTGGCATCATACCTGTGACATTTTGGGAGGAAAGAGTTCCGGGAAGAAGCGACAAGGGCAAAAGCTTGAGGTGGGGATGCGCTTGTTCTGTTAGAGGGAGAGACGAGGGAAAGCAGGGAGGCTGGGGACCAGCAGGGGGGAAGAGAGGTGGGGGCCCCGGAGGCGTCCCACAGGGTGTTCAGGGTCTCATTCTAGTATTTATGTGCATCTAGTGGAGGGTCAGAAGCTGGGCGGTGACATGACCTGAATTATGTGCTTAGAAGATCACCCTCTTCATCTTCACTCGGCAGACGTGGACTGTCTACTCTAGACCCCATCAGACGGCGGTGGGCGCTCTGTGTGCAGGCAGAGCAAGAGAGAGGGCAGACGCTCTGAAAGTCACAAGATAATCGTGGCCAGGATGCTGCCGTCCATTAGCATAAAGGGCGGTTCGGACTGGACACCAGGGAAAGACCTCCGTGAGGAATCCACAGTCTGGCTGTCTGACACAGGACAGTTCTGGGGGACTCTCTCATGGGGACCAGCCAGAGCATGATGAACCCCACAGGTTATCTGTGGAGGGGGCTCATGACTGCCTCTTAGGAGGTGAGAAGCAGGGTAGTTAATTCATAGTAACGAGCTCTGCCAGAGGGAAACCGGAAAGGTTCATGTGCACAACCAGGGTGTCCTGCATGGAAGGGTCATCTGTTAAGTGGATGTGACGGTGGTGAGGCGAGGTTTTGCAGAGCATCACGTCCTTGGCAGCCCAGTGCCCAGCTGGTCCTCATAGCGGCTGGCTGCCCCAAACCTCCTGGCCAGAGGCTGCTGTCTTGTGTTTCACTGTGTCCCCCAAATTCCCCCGTGGAAGTCCTCATCCCCAAGACTACCTGTGGCCTGACCTGTAAATGGGCTTTGGCAGATGTTACCAGTTAAGACTGGGTTAGTGCGGGCCCCATCCGATATGCCTGGTGCTCATGTAACAGGGGGACGTTTGGACACAGACACACACACACCATGTGGAAAACACCATGAAAGCAGAAGTCAGGGGGAAGGGTCTACAAGCCCAGGAGCTGGGGACAGGTTTGCTCTCGCAGCCCCAGAGGGAGCCAGCCCTGCCTGCCTGATCCAGGACTTCCAGCCTCTAATTGGAGAGAAGGCAAATTTCTGTTGCTTACACCCCCAGAATGTGGAGGACCTGTTCAGGTCGCCTGGGGAAAGGGAGGGCGCAGGTGGTCAGGGGTGGTCATAGCACAGGTCCCAAGGGGGAGCCATGGCCTCCCCTGGGTGGGGCACTGATGAGCCCACTTCCTGTTGGCCTTAGGTGATGAGTGGGTAGCCCCGGGGCTGGAGGGGCGCGCGGGTGGCAGAAAGGAGGAGGTGGGACAGGTGTGAGAGACCAAGCAGCAGCACGGAGTTTATTCATGTCGGAGACACCCTGTGGGGACAGCAGGCCACCAGCCATCGTGTCATTTCTTTCTCCAGCTCTGGACACACAGGTCACACGACAACTGGTGGCATCTTACGCTGTGTTCTGTGGGTAACGACACACTGCTTTTTCTGAGGAGACACGCAGGGGACAGTCCCCCTTCCAGAAAGCAATAACCTCGTCCCTAACTGTCGTGAGAAACGCACACCTCCCTCCGCCTATGACTGTGTGCCCTGCGTTCGAGGAGACACCCGTCCAGGGAGAGTTATTTCCCTGACGTAAGAGAAACGGAATTGACCATCTGGGTGAGGCGGGGCCGCGGCCCTGTGGGGAATGCGTGTCCTTCCTGGAGGGGATGGTGGGGTGTGAGCCCCATTTTGCCAGAACATCTGAATTCTTGAGAGACGACAGACGCCCAGATTTTGTTTTTTAAGGTGAAATGGGCAACGTCCTAAGTGGTGACCCGGCTTCTGTCCTCTGACCAGTGTTGCTGTCCTGGGTAAAACTCACGGTGACCTGAAGTGCCTTTCATTGCTGTCATCCCTCACCCCCCACTGCCACCACCGTTGCCCAGAAGCAAGGGGGTGGAGCGAGCGGGCTGGGTCTGTCCTCATGCCTGTCTCACCTCCCCCACACAGCAGGTGCCCAGTGGACACCCCTCAGTAGACGGGACACTGCGTGCACCCACATGAGGGTTTCACACGGTGGCCCTGTCCTGTGGCATCATCTCGAGGCCACACGGGATTATGAGAGGGACAGACGAGCAACCCTTTGAAGCTGGCCCAGGGTCACATGGCCGCGGACGCGCCACAGGACGTTGACACCTGAGCATGTGGGAGACCCCAGGAAAGGAAGGAGCAGTCCCACCGGCCGCAGCCCTAAGGGAGGCTGGGGGCGCGCCGGCCATGGGGGCCGCTCGCCGCCATTAGTCAGCGGCTTCTAGCACAGCCCGCCCGTGTGATTTATGTGCAAGCCCTTCCGGGTCCTGCAGGAGAGACACGGGAGAGCAGTCTGTCACCGCCACTCGCCGCGCAGCACGGCGGTACACGGCGTAGGAGTGTAATTGGATTGTGCCAGGTCCTTAAATCTGGATTCCCATTGACCAAAGCTGCAGCGTGGGGACAGCCGTCTGTGATTGACGCCGGCCCCTCGGAGGGTGGGGGTCAGCGCGTGGAAAGACAGAGGACGGCTGTAAACACCCCGCAGGCAGATGCTATATTTACAGCCGGCGGGCGTATAAATGTAGGTGACACCCTCACCACACCGTGCTCGTGGATGGACGGGGTGGCGGCGGCCGCAGCAGGACATGGAACAGCCTGCAGGTAAGGACTGAAGAAGCAGGGGATGGGTGTCACCAACGGGGGTGACAGTTTCATCACCCACGCAGGCAGGGTCAGTGAGCTTGGGGACAGCGGCTGGTGACTTCCGGCACGGCAGCGCAGTCTCAGAATGAGAGGGACACGGCCCGGCTGCAGGGTGGTGCTCAGGTTAGTGTGTAGACGGCGGGACTCACCCCTGTAGACAGAGTCAGCCAGGGGGACACAGGTGGGGACGGAGACATAGACAGGAACACGAGGAGAGACAGAGGAAGCCAAGATGCAGAGAGACGGCAGGACTGGGACAGAGAATTCAAGAACAGACGGAGAAAGTGACCTGGGGCCACATGGCATGGTCTCAGGGCTCCCAGCCCCAACACCTGCATCTGCAGACAGGAGTGTCACCCGGGGCTAAGAGCCGCCCTCTCTCCCTCCACCTACATTTTAAGGCTTTGCCCCTGGGGACGTTAGAGGTTTGAGAAACCTGGCAGGACGGACCAGAACCACAAGTTCGCAGAACCCGTGCCCCGGCTCTCCGAGGTCAGGACCCGTACATTCTGCCCAAAGTCAGGGGGACAGGCTCCCTGAGCGACCACCCCATACACACCCACTGTCCCCACTCCCCTTCCCCTGCACGTGCCCCACGGACACCGTTTGTCTCAACAGCCTCGGACAGGAGACCCGAAGTCGCTGTCCACATGCGTGACAGAACTGCTCCCTCTTAGGGAAGGGGGGACTGAGCGGGACTCGGGGTTGCATTCCTTGTGACGGCTGTTTACCCTCAAGGACTGCCCGGTGGGGCTTCCTGGTGACCATCCCCTGGGAGGTGACACAAGACACTGCCCCCACTGCCCACAAGTGACCAACGACCTTCAGAGAGGGGGCAATGCGGGGGAGGGGGTTTACAGATTTGAACTTGGCAACTTGATTAAAAATCAAAACAACAAAAAAACCTCAGTTCTTTGAACCTGAGAGAACGCTGGGCCCGAACCCCCAGTTCACAGACAGGGGAGGCTCTAACGTCTCAGACGGTGCTGCCTGCTTGTTCTAGGCACCGGTTACCAAGGTCTGGTGGCCTGTGTGTCCTTGTGAGCAACCACCTGGATCTGTGGACCAGCCGGCCGGGTCTGGCCGAGTCTTCAGGAGGTAAGAACGCGCCGTCACGCCTCCCAGGGAGACCAGCGACCCCGCACGGCCTGTGATGGTGCTCACGGTCCAGCGACGTGCTCCCCACTGGTCTGCCTCCCCTTGACCAGGGTCAGCCTCCTTCCTCCCCATCATCCAGTGCTGCCCTTGCTGGCGGGGCCGCGTGGAACCCCCCACCCCCAGCACCCAGGTGTTCTGACCACACGGGGGAGGGATGGCTTTCTCCCGGGGCCTCGCAGACGCTCAGACATTCAGAACCTGTTTTCCTTCCAAGTTTCGAAAATCTTGCCACGTGGGGTTGAAGGCCTCACCCTGACACTGGACGCCGGAAAGGCCGTGTCCACTCAGGCTCCTTTTCTGGGGCGCCGCTGAGAACGTACGTCCCCGTGTCTTGTCTGTTACTTGTTACTTCACCCCTCCCCCGGGGCTGCCTGGCTTACACGCTCTCCTGCAGCCCCTCTGCGCAGCCGCGCGGGTCCGGGCCCTCCCCCGGGTCCAGGTCTGGGCAGACCCAGTTCTCGTGCTCCCCGCTGCCCAAGGCCGCGGGGCGCAAGGCGGGGCCCCGGTCCTCCAGGGAGAGGGTGGTGAAGGTGGTGAATGTCACCCTCTTCCTCTTGGAGGTGGGGGACGCGGGCGGCTCGTTCGTGGGGTCCCTCCTGGTGGCAGCGACCGCGGGCCCCGTGGGTGTGAACAGCGGCCCGTTGAGGCCACTCGGGGAGTTCGTGCCAAGGAGATACTTGCTCTCTTCGAAGTCCAGGCCCCTGTCGATGACCGTGACATGCTGCTCGTCCTGGGGGGACGCGAAGTTGATGTGGTTCTCCAAGAGCTCTGTCCGGTGGCTCAGCCCCACCCAGTCGTGGGCGTGGCTCAGCCCCTCCTGCTCGGCGAAGGGCGCCCGCTTGTGCCTGTACTTCCAGGCGAAGGCCGCGCAGTTGACCAGGAAGACCAGGATGGCCAGGCAGAAGACGCCCAGCAGGGCGTACATGCCGATCTCCAGGTCGCTCAGCCCCCGGGCCGCCTGCGCCAGGTCCTCCGCGCCCGCGTCCTTGTCCCCACTGCCGCCGGGCAGGTCCGCCGGGGCCGGGAAGCCAGTGAGGTTAACGGGGATGGCGCGCAGGCGGCTGACGTCGTCCGAGGGGCCGCCCTGGCCGAGACTCCTCTGGAGGATCGACCTCTCTGTGGTGGCCCCCCACGCGCCCATGACGTCCGTGACACCCACCGAGGAGCTGCTGAAGGCCTGTCCGTCGTGGCCGCCCCGCTCCTGCGAGGGCCTTCTGGGTCTCCTGTCGCTGGCGCTGTTCTCCAGGTGGGCCCCCGCCCCCGTCTGCCCGCTGTCGCTGGCGTTGGGGCTGGCGTCGCTCTGGCCGAACCGCACCTTGATGGTGGCCGTCCCCACGGCGAGCACGCTCTTGCGCTTGGACTTCTGGCAGGACTCGCTGATGACCATTTCCACCTTCACCAGGGCGCCCTGCCCCTCGGACTCTGCGGCGATCACCGGCCACTTGAGGCCGGAGTCTTGGTGGATGGAGACCACCTTCTCGTCCAGGGAGGTGACCATCAGGGAGAAGTCTTTCCCGTCGTAAATGTCCAAGGGGGTGACGGAGCCATCACTGAACTGGACCCAGCAACTGATGGCGGCTTCCTGTTGAGTAAAATAAGGTCGTCAGGTTGGGCCCCGAGTCTTAGGGACACAGACAGGGTGGAGAGGATCACACGATGAGGACTAAGGAAAGCGGTCAAGCCGTGTGGAGATAAGAGGTGAGTGGTGCTCAGGGTGGGAAAGAAAATAAATCACAGGAAACAGCGCCGGAACGCAGGGACGCAGCACCAGGGACAGACGCCCCGTGGTGTGGCTGCCGGCACCCCACCCCGGGGAGGAGGCCATGGGTCCTGCAGGCAGTCAAGGACGAGGTCTGCCCAGGAATAAGTTACATGTCACGGGAATCAGCGGTTGGCGGGATCACTTACAAGAGTTACACGCTTAAACAAGAGTGTTTTCTGCATCTCCTTTACGGTGCTTGTGTGCCCAGGCTGCGTGCGTCACTCAGCATGCAGACCAAGGTCCCCCGAGCCAGACAAGGTCACTCTGAGGCGCCACCTGGCCCTGCCTATCCTGGCTCCGTGGAGGTGGGCGGGGCACCAGCTGCAGACTCCGCGTTAAACCAGCCGGATGGGACACCACTGACTGTCTGGAGGCTGCCTCTCCCACCCGCTGGTGGCCACACCCGGCCGGGGAACACTGGGCAGCCCAGCACTGCGTCTGTCTGCTCTCCTGACTGTCCCTTTGTTGTGTCAGAGCCACTTTCCTCGGGACCAGTGTGAGCAGGGTACTCCCAGCACAGGGGCGACTCCCGAGTCCACTGCCGGCCGGAGAGTGTAGAGGTCGTGCCAGCGTGCTTGGGAGCCGGCTGGCAGCCCGTGCCCCCCAGGCCCCAGCTCCAGCCCCCCAGGAATCCCAGCTCACGTCCCCTGAGGAACCACTGCTCACGGCACTGTCCCCCACCCTCTGGCATCGCATTGAAAGCTTGGCGGCCCCCGACGCATGAGGCCCTGCATGTGTCCTGGCGGAAAGGCAGACCTGGTGAATCTGAGTCACCACTAGTGGCCTCGCCGGTTGTCCACTTCACTGGTCCACACCGAGCCTCCCATGCACGTCTACCAGACAGAGGGGCCGAGGCCGGGCTGTCCACTTCACTGGCCCACACCGAGCCTCCCATGCACGTCTACCAGAGGGGCCTCGCCGGGCTGTCCACTTCACTGGCCCACACCGAGCCTCCCATGCACGTCTACCAGAGGGGCCTCGCCGGGCTGTCCACTTCACTGGTCCACACCGAGCCTCCCATGCACGTCTACCAGAGGGGCCTCGCCGGGCTGTCCACTTCACTGGCCCACACCGAGCCTCCCATGCACGTCTACCAGAGGGGCCGAGGCCGGGCTCCGAGGCTGAGGGCAGTGAGCCGGCACAGCCCTCCCTGCGCGCCTGGCCTGATGCTGAGCAGGACCACGTGACACGGCTACAGCGCGTGGAGGCCGAGCATGCTCACTTTCCACTTCTCCATGTGGGGGGGGGGCGGGGAAACAAGAGGCACAGCAGCCCCCTCTTCCCGAGCCCCATCCCAGGTGGAGAAACACCTGGGGGTGACCCCGCTCTTTCGTGAGACCCTCCCCACTCCCGGTCAGCGTCTCCACACAACAAATAACCAAATCTAACATGTGACCTCACCTGGGCTGTGACCCTGCTCAATGCAGGACCCCCGGCGAGGGGCGCGACCCCACCCTGTGTGCCCACCTCCCGCAGGACCTGCCTGATGCGCACCCGCCCTGCGGTGTCCTGACCTCTGTACCTGTTTGGGCCTCTGCAGGAGCTCCTGGGCCACCGCAGTGGCGAAGATGGCCCTGTTGCTCCCAGGGCTGAGCTGCAGCGAGAGAGACAGCCCCGTCACCAGCTGGACCCCGAGGTCAGTAATGGTCACCTTCTCGTCCAGTACGGTGATGGTCTTCTCAGCCAGGATGGCGTCTGACAGCGGTGACAGGATCTGGAAACAGAACTGACACAGTGAAGAAAAGCCCCCTGTGGTCCCAGAAGTCAACCCAGCAGCGTGAAGGCAGTCCCGTGTGGGGGATAGAGCCGGGACACACAGACACGGCACTTTTATTTTCCAAAGTGAGAAGTGGGGGGCAGCAGTCATATAGACTCCTGCATGCGCCTGACCAGGATCCACCCGGCATGCCCACCAGGGGGCGATGCTCTGCCCATCTGGGGTGTTGCTCCATTGCAACCAGAGTCATTCTAGCGCCTGAGGCAGAGGCCACAGAGCCATCCTCAGTGCCCGGGCCAACTTTGCTCCAATGGAGCCTTGGCTGTGGGAGGGGAAGAGAGAGACAGAGAGGAAGGAGAGGGGGAGGGGTGGAGAAGCAGATAGGTGTTTCTCCTGTGTGCCCTGGCTGGGAATCAAACCCAGGACTTCCACACGCCGGGCCCATGCTCTACCACTGAGCCAACCGGCCAGGGCCAGAAAAGGCACTTTCTGACCTCCGGTTCCGGGAGGTGTAGCTTGCCTGTGAAAACTTATTGTGATTTTTAAATAACAGCAAGATGGTGTCTAAGAGGGGACAGGTGGAACCTCTTCTGTCCCCCTCCTTCCCCTCCCCTTCCCTTCCCACTGCATGACAATGGCACCTGCCTTCTGTCCTGGGGAGGAAGGGTGAACATCTCCCTCATTTAAGTACTAACAGGATGCTTCTTCCATGAGATGACTTATCTCTACTAGTATTCAGTGAAGTTGGGTTTAAAATCACTTATTTACTTAAATACTTTGTTAAAAATTTCATATCATCAAAGACCAATGGTCCCAGCACACTAGTTACACACGGATGCATTTCTTTCTCACACCTCCTGCCAGTGTGGGGCTGAAGGGAGACCGCAGGTCCGCGGAGACTATGGGGGCCCCGGTGGGGCCACCCCGGGCAGCGGTACGCAGCCTGCACCTTCAGGATTCTCCTTTCTGCCAAGGACAGCGTGACGAGCGGAGGTCGAGCTCCACGTTCACGTCGGACCCCGAGGGGGACACCCCACTCCTGAACAGCGTCTGTGGATTCTCTTCCCGCTCTGCCCCACCCCGCCCGGCATGAAGAGCTGCTCCCTGCAGAGCCTGAACCCTCCGCAGAAACAAGCCCCCTCTTCTTCTCGCCTGCGTCCTGGACACAGGTCTGTTAGAGGTGCTGGTGACATTGATGAAGACGTCTTCTGTCAAGATGATGTATGTCTTTCTGACGCTGGTTGTCAAGCTCCATGTTTCTATCCAGACACCATTCTCCAGGTTCTAGGTCTGGCAGTCATGACACGAGCGGCAGGGAGCCCGCAATGCGGGTCCCCAGAAGACGGCGGACACACCGATTTATACTCCAGGAGGATTTGTGGGAATAAGGAGAAGGGAGGAACTCAGGCTCAGGAAGAGATGGCCCCCCAGGAAGGTGAGGAAGCCGGCCCTGCTCCCCTCCCTGACAGCCAGCTTGTGAAGCCTGTGTCATCTCTGTGTGCTAGACTGTCACTCAGAGTGACCCCTGAAGGCCAGGGGCTCATTGGCCTCAGCTCAGCCTACACATCGGTGGCAGGAACGTAGGTCTTTGAACGTGTCAGTCAAGTGTGGCTCTCATCTACGGGACGGCTATTTTGGTTGGACGTAAATAATATTTTTAATGGCATCCATGGCCGTGTTTACCCCTCTGGGGACGTCTTACCTGAATGGTGGTCATCCCGAGCTCCTGGCCAACCAGGACCTGCCCGCTGCGCAGCTCGGCAATCCTGGGCTCCTCCACCTGCATGAAGTCGTTCACCAGCTCCGTGATGTCCACCTGCCAGTCCGAGCCCAGCAGGTGGGCCAGAGGACGCCCAGGGGCCGCTGACTCCGCCACAAACTGAGTCAGGACGCGCACCATGGCGTGCTGGTACTGGAGGGCACAGCCCCGCGCCTTCCTCTCATCCTCCTCCTCTTCCTCGCTGTCCCGAGCTGGCCTGGCAAAGGGCCAATTCAGTTTAGCGGACACTGACTTGTCGAGCTAGCGGTCAGGGGCCGTGTGTGTGTGTGTGTGTGTGTGTGTGTGTGTGTGTGTGTGTTGGGTGTGTGGTGACCTTCTCCCATTGCATAGTGATAGCAAAAGTCGCAGTGCCATGCCCACGGCTGGGGTTTACAGACTGAGCTCCCTCTGGCTCTGATGGAGTGGGCGCCATGTGGCAAGCAGCCCACGGAGAGGCCCACATGATTACAGCCTGAGTGTGCCCACCGCCCGCGAGGAACGGGGCCCTCAGCTCATGCTCTGGGAGGGGCTGAGACCTGCTTGGGGACAGACACTGGTTGTCCCCTCAACGTGTGATGACAGCTCCACCATGGTCTCAGTAGAACGAGGGCTACTCCTCTCTGTCCTGTGGCCACACGTGGGCTGGACAGCTGGAGGGCTACACCAGGGCCAGGCTCAGTGGCCTTTGTGAGTGAGCCTCGCCCCCACGGCCAGCCCTCAGCAGCACTGCCCCCCCCAACCCCCCATCTCCACACCGCAGCCCAGGGCGACTGAGGGACCCTGCTTCCAGCTCACATGGGACCCATGCCTGCGTCCTTGGGCCACCGTCCCCCGCTTACAGGGGTGGGCGTCCAAGGGAAGGGCTGTGACAGTTTCCCCTGAGAGGAGTCCCAGCTCTCCCCCTGCCCCCGCTGAGCATGCAGATGCGGGGTTCCCTCCCCTGGTGCTGCGCACGCCCCCCTGTTTCCTCTACAGGTCACCTGCATGAGCATCCTTAGCATGGGCACTCAGGGTGACCGTCTCCCAGCTCTACCTCGGTCTGCCCAGGACATTCGTGTGGGGGCCCAATGGACGGTGGGGACCTTTTGTTCTATCGTCACCATCAGAGCACTCTGGTGATGAGTGTCAGATGTCACCTCTCCGAGGCAAAGTGAGCTCAGAGCTCCTGCATGGGGGAGGCGAGCTGCCTTCCCACCATCGGCCCCCTTTCTCCTGGGGCTGACCCATGGGCGCAGGCAGGGCTGACCACTCTGCCCACCCTTGGACACCAGCCAGGGGTTGTGGCCAACGTCCAGCCAGACAACCATGCATTCTGTCCCTGGCTGCAGTGCCCGGACCGGCGACGGGCACACTAGGGAAGACGGGACGCGACCCTGGGACTCTGGCCGGACTCTGGGGAGATAGTGGGGTTGCCGAGAAGACGGCGTGTCGGTCTTGGACCCCACACGACAAGCCTGACGGAGGGCGAGGCCACCACAGAGCAGCAGTGCCGAGATCTGGGGACTCGCGGCCCGTGGAAGATGTCCGAGCGTCTGGGTGCGGCCATGCCTTGTGCATCCCGCCCGCCCACGTCTGCCACGCCTCTGACAGGGCCCGCCCAGCATGCCCACCCACCTGCGGTCGGGGACAATGGGCACCCGCCAGCCCTTGATCTGATTGAGCTCGGCGTCTGAGACCTCGATGTGCAGCGGCAGCCGGGGCGCCCACACGGTGACGTGCAGCGGCGCGCTCAGGTGCTGGTAGGTGAAGTTCACCACCGCGTCCACCCTGCCCTTCATCTCCTTGCCGTTGACAAAGACATAGTCGCACCGGTCAGACACCTGTGGGGCCAGAGAGTTAGGAGATCTGTAGCCCAAGGAATAAGGTGCCGGAGGGGGAAGGGGCAGTGGCCTGGCCGCTGCGGTCACTCTCGTGAGGACTAAGTCCTGGCATGGCCGGGCGGAACTCCCTCCCGGAAACCCCGGAGGGGTGCAGCTCGCTGAAGCTGATGTCTGAACCCCAGAGCCGGGAGAATAAGAGTGCGTTGTTAACGTCACCAGGGGAGCACTAGGTCTGTCAGCTGGACAAGCAGTGAGGGACCAGCAGAGCGGGGACGGGTGGTGGGGGAGGGGTGTCCCGTCCACCGAGCAGGTGACCCGTGCCAGGACAGTGGCCGAGCACTGCATGTGTGGTCTCAGAACTCACGACAACGCAGGAGGCGGAGCTATTACATCCCCACTTCACAAGATCACCGGGAACCCTGGGACATTGAGGGATGGGTCCCAGGGACACAGGGCTGGGGGCAGCAGAGGGCAGCCCCCACCCCAGTCCCCACCCACTGCCGCCACCCTCTCCTGAGTCCTTGGTGTCTTTCCTCTTAGCCAGGACACCCCTGGCAACAAGGGGAGGGAGTGAGGAAAGAAAAGCGGAAGTTTCTAGGCCGCCCCAACACCCTGAGCACATCTTCACGAAGGCCCTTTATCTCCACACGAGGCAGCAGGGACCTTGGGCACCGATGGTACTGGGACGGTCAATGACTGAAAGGGACGCGGCCTGGGCATTTGTGGGGCGGATGGGCGGTCCCCCTGGCTCCCTGCCTCAGTGCACGGAGGATGTGGCCTTCAGTCCTTAATCCTGGGGTGTTCTCGCGCACGTCTTCAGTTCATGGTGAGGCAGGCTGAATCGTCACAGGCGCTGGTGTGTGTGGAGGGGCATGTCCCCTGCCGTGAGATCCTGGAGGGGCGGTTCTCCCCGAAAGATCCCCCAGAACACCATGGTCTCAGCTCCCAGGGTCTCACCTCACAAACCCTGCTCCCGTGGTGCCCAGGACTGGCTGCCCGTCACTGGGAAGCCACGCTCGTCCCCCAGGGGCAGTCTAGGCACCCACACATCCCAGGCCGCAGGGACAGTGAGATGTGTTCCCACGGGAGCTGGCGGGGCGGAACGTCCCCCTCTGGGCCCATGACCGAGTCCTCCTCCACCCTGGCTACTACGTCCACTTGAGAGTTAAACGCTCCAACCAGCCGAGGAATGAACCAGGAAACGCAGGGTCTCTGGGAGACAGGCCCGGCCCCTCTCGTCGGAACACATCTCTCTGTACGTGCCGGGGGTGGGGTGGGGTGGGGTGGGGTGGGGGTTTATGAAGGACTGTGTGCCGGTGTCGGCGAGTCGGGAGCAGCGATCCATTAAAGCTCCCAGGCGCCTCGCGTGATCCCGGAGCGGGCCGCCGCTAGTATTTCTGACTCTGATGTGCAGAGCTGGGCACTTACGTGAATTTAATGCCATTTCCTTCTCTCTGCTTAAATGCGGAGTGGGCATAAATCTTATTTAAAGATCACCGACGTTCACGGGGAAATTTACGTTCTTCTCATGTTTTTTCTCTTCCCCTTTTTCCAAAGAGGCCAGCGCTGAAGATATTAAAATCCTACTCCCTCACATCCCGCCCCCAGTTTAAATTCGGCCTAAAGGGATATTTGCATCTGTTTCTCAAACTGGGTATCACCTTTTTAAAATTAGTTTTTATCCTGGACTGAACGGCAAATCACACGAATAACAGGTGGCAACAAGAGAAGGGGGCACTCACGTGTGCCCGGCGTCTGCTGCGCACAGAGCCCAGCCCGGCGCCTGGCGGCTTCCTCTCTCGAGTCCTCGCCCCAGGTCCGCGGGGCAGGACTGCTACCCCATTTTCCAGATGACAAACTGAGGCACGGAGTCCCGCCGCCACAGGGGAAGCGTCGCACTGACGAATGGGAGCCGGCTTTCCCTACCACGGTGGCATCTGCTAACTCTTTCGCCAAAGGCAAGTGTTGCGTGGCAATATGGAGGAGGAGGCACCATGGCGGGGCCTGCGGCCAACGCTCCGGGCCCGCAGACACGCTCAGTGCGCGGAGGGTCTGCGAACAGTCACGGATGTGAGAAAGACAAGGGAAGGGACCAGGATGGTCTGGGGGCAATTGTTCTCGCAGCTGAACCGAGCCATCCAGACAGGACTGGATGCCCAGCAGTGGAAAAAATGCCTTTGGTGACAATATGGCCAGACCCTTGTGCCACTTACCAGGTCATCAGCACATGCCCACGTGAGTATCTATGTATACACTCACATGCACGCACACATGACTGTAAATGCGTGCACTCACATGAGCATGCAGGTGTCCTCACAGAGATCCAGACTCCAGTGCGTTCTGCTGACGCCGGAGTCGGAAGGCACCTGTTCTTGGACAAAAGCAAGCATCCACCTGCAAGAAAGTCCCTGAAGAAGTTGCCCATCCCTCCCAGGCCCAGGCCCAGCAGACTCAAAGTGCTCAGTGAAACGTGAAAAATCATGGAAACGCAATCACCCAGCAACATGGAGGGCTTGATGCTTCAATCACTTCCGGTTCTAATTTTCTGAATTCAGAGTGGAGACCGGGAGACCACGATCTTGCGTTCTAATTAATTCCTGCTTGCAGCCCACGGTCATTGCTCTTGGAAAACTTTCAACGAAATAACTAAAATTAAAAGCAAATATTTTCTTAGTACTTCCACCCTTCTGCAGGGGGACAAACACGGAACTCTGAGCCTGGCTTCGCTGCAATTGAGCTATCCCACATCGCCGACATCAAGGTCGCGAGGATTTGTCGGCACAAAGCAATTAACCTCTGTTGACAAAAGAGTTGAATTCTACGTGTTATCCCACGCTTGACTGCTGCTTTTATTTTTTATTTTTTGGGGACGAGTAATATATAAAAAGCCTTTTTAAAGCGAAGAAACGCTGGTGTCATCAATTGTTTTAAAAAGAAAAACATTTTCCCTTGCAATGTGTTTACCAGGCGTGTTTGTAAAACAACAGAAACATATACGCACATATGTAATATATGTGGTATACATAAAATAGACAACGACGTGATATAAATGATACACACTATGTAGAGATGTGCCCCATGCAGACAATGGTGTCCAAGTGAGACGGATTCCCTGTCCCCAGGGGGCGCACGGCGCAGGCTGCAGTCTCCCAGCCACTCAGGGATAGGCGCGTGGTGCCAGCAGGCCCGTCGCAGCTGGGGGAGCGGTGGGCACACAGGCCTCTCCTCTGCGGTTACGAGGCTGGGAGGACGGACTTGCAGCTGCTGGAGACTCTCCCTGCCACCTCAGTGGGGAGCCTTCCCGAGCAAGCAGCTGGCACAGGGGCGCAGAGCCAAGGGATGGAGAGACGTAGATTCTTAGGAACATTCCTTGTGCCCCTGGATCCAGCCGTACCTGAAGCTCATAGGATTTCAAAGTTATAGGAACCAATACAGTATTTGTTTGTATGTGAGTGTGTGTGTATGTGTGTGTTTGTAAACAAATTTGAGTTGGGTTTTTGTCACTTGCAAAGACACAGGTTCTGAAAACCCAAATTCCTGACAACATAAGCATGGGACACAGAACGTCCTCCACCCAGTCTTGGACTGTTTGTTCTCCTCAAGGACAAGGAACGGTGTTGGGGGCAGAGGGCGGGCGGCTGATTGCTCTCCTTCTGCCCAGCTTGTGACTCGGGACTGTCTCTTTTCTCTCCTCACGTCAGCATGCTCTCAGCTCACCATCGTTCCTCTCCCTGACCTGACCAGGGGTCAGAAAGAATTCAGAGCCTTTCTTCTTCTCCAGGCGTTGTTCCAAAGACCTTGTATACATTATCTAATAGAAGCCACCGACTGATGGATGAGATAATTTACATGACCATTTCCATGTGATGGTTAGGGGGAAGGAGATGTCGGCCAATGTTACCGGTGGGCGGCGGGCGGCACTCTGCCTCCGGTGTCTGTGTTCCTTGCTGTCGTATCACTCTGCCAGGGAAGAATTGTGCTATTAAACTTTACAAGGCACGTTCCCAGGGACTGAGGGAGACCCTGGGACTCAGCAGGTCAGCCGAGGTTGTCGATGGGTGAGAGCCTGATATTTGGAGACAGACATACTGGGTTCAGGGCCCCTCCTTACTACTAGATGTTGGGCACTAAAGCAAAGACCTAGATGATCCCTCTAATGGCTGTATCTTTGACTGTCCTGCATCTTCTGAGAGAGAGCTCATCCCAGCTTCACAGGGGGCACGTCTTCAACGGGACCAATTGCATGTGGCCACAGCATGTGCCCAGGGGTGTGCCCCAGCCCAAGCTATGCCGCTCAGAGTCCAGACGGATGTTTTGATTCAACTTGAAGTCTGCAAAGAGACATCTTTCATCCTCTCTAATGGTGAGGACAGGTGGGAAGAGTCACTGGAACTGCCTGGGGCAATGGCTCCCATGGGCACGGGAACTGCTTGTTGGATGTGGGAGGAAATAGTGGGAACACAGCTGGAAGGAGCAGACAGGAGGAAAAGAGCACTGAGGACAGAGCCATGGTCTTTTCTCAGTTCTCAGACCTGGCCAGTTTCAGGGAGTAGGGCTCAGTTATGTGGTAGACTGTCCCTGGATTTGCATGTGTCTAGTGTTTTCTCATGATTAAGTGGAGGCTGAATGTTTTAGGGAACAGTACCACAGAGAGGATGTGCCTTTCTCAGCATATTGTGTCAGGGGCACATGAGGACTACTTTGAAATCTATTTGAAAAGCCCATGGCTTCCATTTTTAAGTCCTAAATAACAACCAATCATCATCATCACCGTCATCATCATCATCATCACCACCATCATCATCACCATCATTACCACCACCATCAACATCACCACATCACCATCATCATCATCACCATAATCACCATCATCACCACCATCACCACCACCATCCCCACCATCATCATTACCATCATCATCACCATCATTACCACCACCATCAACATCACCACATCACCATCATCATCATCACCATAATCACCATCATCACCACCATCACCACCACCATCCCCACCATCATCATTACCATCATAATCACCATCACCATCATTATCACCATCATCACCATCATCATCACCACCATTACCGCCACCACCATCACCACCATCATCACCATCATCACTGTCACCATCACCACATCACCATCATCACTGCCATCACCATCATCACCATCATCATCGTCACCATCATCACCATCACAGTCACCATCATCACAATCACCATCACCACCATCACCACCAGCATCATCACCATCATCACCATCACTACCATCTTCATCACCATCATCACCACCATTACCATCATCATCAGTATCATCATCACCATCACCACCATCATAATTACCTCTCATGATTGCCAACCATGTGTTGTATAAATTACTTCATATTCATTGGCTCATTGACTCCCATGAAAGTGTTATATGACAGGCACTAATGCTACCATCATTGACCAAGTGAGAAATTGAGTCAGGGAGACTAGGAGAGCCTAAGACCAAGTGAACTTGAATCCAAGTCTTAGTGGCTGCATAGTCCATCTTGCAGCTCACTTTGTAGGAAGTTCACCCTTTCTTGCCCCTATGGTGTTCTGTGCCGTAATGTGTCTCTTTCTCCAAAGTCCCATTAGGTGGTTTGGACAATGGGAAATGTGCTGACATGTTCTGGGGATGTTTTAATTTCCTGATACAGTCTTGGTCCCTTCCTGCCTCATTCTTTCTCCTGCCTGGAATGTAGACCTGTGGCTGGAGGTGTGGCAGCCATTTTTCAACCATGAGGCAACAGACAGGAGCAAGAAAACTGACCTGATAAAGATGGTGCTGCAGAAAGGAAGAAAAGAGCCTGGCTCCCTGTCACCATCGCTGGGCAGCGACAACAGACCTGGACTTCTTGTCACAAGCCACACGTCGGGATTTGTTTCTGTTGCTGTCATTAGGTACCTGTCATTTCCAGCCATTTCCAAACTGTTCTGTAAATGTTTTGGTTTAATTTGGGGGGGGGGGGTCACAAACTCAGATGGCTATAGAGTGCGAACAACACAAATAAATTAGTTAGGTGTGACCTGGAAAGCTCCCTTCCTCCCGGGCAGGTCACCATACCCGAATAAAAGGGTCAGCACTGCCACATATCCCATTTTGTAACAAGAGGCTGTAAATCTTATTTTTAATGTACATGCTAAAGTGGATCAATTCCAGAATTGTCTATCTCAGCCCCGTAAGCAAAAACCTTAAGGCCAAACCCAACCTGTGTCCCAGCTGCACATGACCCAAGGACCTTGAATTTGCAACCTCTGGCCTAGAATAACAAGCTGACTTCCTGATATATTGGGGGGATGGAGAAGAGGGGAAATGGGGGAGGGCAGACTGGGACTTTGACCTTTGAACCGGCAATTAAAAAAAAGCAGCAAGAACATTTTGACAAATCTTGCCTTCTCACACTGCCGTCGTCCATCACCCTAGAGGCCGGAGCTGGTGAGCCCATTTCTCCAGGCTCTGCTCGCTGTGCCTCTGATTGCAACACCCACGCCAGCGACCCGCCTCCCTCTGTTGACAAATGGCTGCCCTGGAAGAACACATCAAATCCTCCCCTCGCCCAAACTCTGCAACATTTTTTTCTTTTCCAATATTACTTGGACCATGCAGTGAGCCAGAAGGATGAGTCCTTGTTTAGTTAGGAAAACAGAGAAGGGGGGGGGAATAAATCCCCCAAGGTCCGCAGCAGAACGTGTGATGTTGCCTGCAGGAAATGGTGGGCTGCCTCCCTGACTCGCAAATTATTTCTCTTTCTAGTGGAGTTTCAAGCTCCAAAGAAGGATGTGTGAGCGCACGCACGTGTGCATGAGTGTGTGTCAGGAGGTATGAAGGCTTTTCCATTGCTTTCGCACACAGAGGCTGCTCGAGACGTGTTTGTGGAACAGAGGGAGTGAACCATCCCAAAGAACGCTGCAGGAAATACGTCCTTTTCCTCTGCTCTTCTCGTCCGGGTTCCCAAAAACCACTGAGCTTTTGGCAAAGGGTAAAAGCAGTAGCACTCTCTGTTGAATAGGAGTGGAGAGAGTGGGCAGCCTTGTCTTGTTCTTGATTTTAGAGAAAAAGTTTTCCATTTTCTGCCATTTAATATGATGTTAGCTGATGGTTTGTCATAAATGGCTTTTTATTACATTGAGATATTTTCCTTCTATACCCATTTTGTTGAGTGTTTTAAACCTAAAATGATGTTGTATTTTATCAAATGCCTTTTCTGCATCTATTGATAGGATCGTGTGGTTTTGTTCTTAGTTTTGTTGATGTGGTGTACGACGTTAATCATGTTATGTATGTTGAGCCATACTTGTGCACCTCCATGTTCATCGCAGCATTGTTCACGGTCGCCAAGACATGGAAATAACTGAAAAAGCCCTTCAATAGAGGACTGGATAAAGAATATGTGGCACATATATATGATGGAATACTACTCAGCCATAAGAAATAATGACATAGGATCACTTACGACAACGTGGATGGACCTTGACAACATTATAGTGAGTGAAATAAGTAAATCAGAAAAAACTAAGAACTGTATAATTTCATACATAGGTGGGACACAAAATTGAGACTCATGGACATAGATAAGAATAAAGTGATTACCAAGGGGGAGGGGGAGGGAGGAGAGGGAGGGGGTAGGGGGAGGGGAGGGGCATAAAGAAAACCAAATAAAAGGTGACGGAAGACGATTTGACTTTGGGTGATGGGTGTACAACATAATCGAATGTCAAAATGATCTGGAGATGTTTTCTTTAAATCTTTGTTCTCTAGTTGACCAATGTTGCCCTGTTAAAATTAATTGTCTAAGTAAATTTTTAAAAAAAGTAAGATCCACAGTCACAGAGGTCACATGACGACCTCTGAGTTCACAGAAAAGTGTGAAGTCGCGGTGGTTCTTGGAAAAAATGCATTTTCTCTTTTTTAAAAAGAAATGAAGGTAGGCACCATAGGAAATCTTCAACTTCATCTATGTGTCGTAAAGATGGTTTCTTGGAAAGAAAAATGCCCACCACAGGGAGGACGGGTTTTCCAAAGACTCATCGTTGCCGGCTTCTCCTGCACCGAGCTGCTGACGTAGGCACGTGTGGGGCTGGCCACCTCTGAGCTTGTCATGCAGAACTGGTTGCCACTCCTCTTACCCACCACGTTCAGTCTGTTGCTCTCTTCTGTTCACCTCACAGCACCCCGAACGACTCAGCCCCCACTTAGAATGCAGAACCAGTCGGGGAGGTGACTTGGTCTATTTTTTGTTTGTTTATCTCTGCACTTCCAGCATCTAGAGGTGGGTCTGACTCAGAGAGAGAGGCATCGAGACGTAATGAATGAGTGAATGACGTTCCTGCCACAAGCCGTCTCAGGCTTCTATGTAAACCATTTTCATGGCACTTTTTTTTTTTTTTTTTTTGCCACATGTCTAAATGCTACTTACTATTACGTTTTTATTTTACAAAAATGTCCTTAACCTTCTTCTAGGCAAAATATTTCCCGTGTCGATGTTTACTCATATTTTCTAATGTAGTAAACGAAGTACACCATCTCGTTTCAGGAACATCTGTCACGGGCCATCTGGAGTCCTACACGCTCCGCGCTGCGGTATGGCCCGCACACAACATCGGGACGCTGCGCTGGACCACAGCCAGTGCTTAATTGGGTCCACAGCAGCCTGTGTGCCTCGTGACTAATTGCAGAGTGTCCAGGCCACTTCCTCATTGGGGCTGGCTCCTCCCAGGTCAGGGGCGAGGCGGCCGCTCCCGAATACTCCCACCATATGCAAACCAGGCAGAAATAAAGAATGGTGAGGTCTGAGGCTGGTGGAGAAGACCCTCGAAGCAGTAACTAATTCACCAGCAGACGTGGGGGCATGGATTTCGGCATGGGGAGCCAGGAAATAAGCCGGTGTTTGTTGATCTACAGATGAACACGCCGCCATGCCTCCCGACGTCTGCAGAACGGACCATGTTTTAAGACAAACTGCTTCGGAGATGGAGGACAGGAGCTTCCATGCTTCCGGATGTCTTTCTGATATTGTGCCTGAAAGTCGTCAGGCACAAGATGTTTCCTGATGATAATGCTATTTCTCGTACAGGTTCCAACACCTTTGTCTATCTTTCTGTCCAAAGCCTGGCTTTTTCTCACCAAAGACTTCCAGCCCAGGGGACTGTCCACTCACGAGTGGGTGATCTTTTAACACCTGCCATTTCTGACTCTCCGGCCCCATTAAAGCAACCTTCTTCTGGGATCTCTATCTGCACCTCTCTCTTTCCGTGTCTCAACTTCCTCTCGGGTTCTTTTCTTCTTGATAATATCATTTTCTTTACACTTATGAACCAGGACGTAAACATGCTCAACTATTGTTATGAACGCCCGTCATGCCCGATGCATGGACTGCGTCTCTGAGGAGGGACACTCCCTTCTATGTAATGGATGGTCCCCGCCTCATGAGAGGCTCAGCTGTTTGACAGACCGCACGCACCGAGGAGGTGGTGACAGCATGTCATTCCTCCGCGGGGTTTCCACACGTTGCGGAGAAAGGCCAGGCTGTCTCCATGACGCCTGGGGTCTGCAGTAATTTAAATGTTGGTTCTATTTCCATATAAGCAGATAAGGATGCACTTGGCCTGGCTGTACGACCAGCTGTCCAGAGCAGGAATTAGGCACCTGAATGTGCGATGTCTGTTTTCAAGGCAGAGCTGCACTGTGGTGATGCGGTAGCCAGGCATGGTTCCCTTCGGGCACGGAGAGCTCCACGTTGTGTATGTCACATTCCTGACCTGTCTCACGAGCTTTTCAAACGAGGATGTCTGAGGATGTTTTCCAGAAGCGTGTCAAGTGCGATACCTGTGAACTAACGGGCTGCTTCCTCCGTTTACACATTGTATCACTGTCCTAACACAACGACGCTTTGTCTCCCTACCTTCTTTGAGTTAGGAAGGACCCTTAGCTTTCCACACCTGTGGCTGTCACGTCTGAGAACCTTCTACAACCTTTATGTGGACTGAGTCTCATGCGGGAGTCAGGGCGCAGAGTCCACACCACCCTTGCTGACTCCCCAGGGTGGTGGCGTGTGGCGTCTGGATGCTGCCTAGGTGACCCTGGTGTGGATGCATGACCGGGCGAGGCCGCCCCAGGGGACGGAAGGCGGGCTGCTTTGCTCCATGTCCGCAGCTTTACGTGTTCCTCTTATCATAACAATCGCCTTTCCAGACACAGCTAGCATCCCCTTTGACCAAACACCTGGGCGCCGCGGCCTGGCCTAACTAACCTGTCACGTTTGCCGTCAAGGAAGGAAACTTGATCTCCCAGCGGCTAGGTTCCTTTCTGCAAGGGACCCAGTCTCCCCAAAGCCCAGGGGCTGAGACAGCCGTCATTCTCTTCTTGTGACCATGGGCTGGCTGGGCCCCCATGGGGGTTCCTCACGGGGCTGCAGGCAGGTGGCAGAGGGCTCTGTGGGGACGGCTGGGAAACGGGGGGCCTCCCCCTGCCTCCATGGGGCTGAGTCAGGCCGAACACCTAGAGCATGTGGTCCAGGGGCAAGCCCATCTGGTGTACCTCTGTGATTAGTCTCTCATTGGTCACACCTGCCGCATGGCCGAGGCCCTTGTGGGAGGGGACCACATGAGGGTGTCATACCAGGAGTGGCATCCAGCGTGACCATCCACCACAGAAGTCAGCATTAGGCCCAGGTCAGTCTGACAGGGCTCTGGGTCCCTGAAAGGTCTGTCCCCATGCATCACGGTGGCTGAAGGCACATCTCTGGTCCTCACCAGTGTCTGACCATGACCCCCGCGGGCCTGGCGGTGTCCCACCCCCGTGACCTGTGGCTGACCTGCCGGAGAGGCCTGGCTGGGAACACATCCATCTGGGTGCATTTCTTGTGAGAAATGCTGCCCAGGGACTCAAGAGCCCAGCGAGGGGTCCGTGATGGGATCCGGGACCACCCTGATTCTCTGGTGCTCTGGGACCTCTGTGCCCGCAGTGGGAAGCCTGCCCTCACGGTTTCATGGGGGCGGGCGCTCAGCTTGGACTTTGTCTTGGGCACAAACACTCACTGCCCTTCCTGGTCCTGTCTCTCATTCAGGATCAGAGGCCTCCCCCCAGCCTGGGGAGAAAGGCAGCAGAACACCTGTCCCTCACCCTAAAATGAAGGTCAGCACTCCGTGTCAACCTCTTATGAGACAGAAACCTTCAAGGGTGGACGCTGAGGGACAATGACCACGAAACAGCCCTTCTGGACATGTCTAATCTCCAGCTCCGGTTCTACGTGGACATCTTTGCCAGCCTCTTGTTCCTGTATTGATTTCAACCCTGTAGACAAGGACAATGGGACGTACTGCTCAGCGGGCACTTAGCACCTACGGCTGTCTCCATTCATGAGGCTTCCTGGTGGGAGCGGGGGTTGGGAGCCCAGCAGGTGACACGCAACATGCTCGGACGCATCCAGGCTGCTAGACCAACGGTCCTGGAAAACCTGACCGTTCGGATGACTGCTTTCAAAGAACGATACAGAGAATCCATGCCAATCACACGCAACCTGTGAGTGACACGCCGTGCCTAATGGCCTGGGACGTGCGTGGGTTTACGACAGTGTAGCGCATGTATAATATTTCACGGCAGAGAGCGCCCACGGTCGATATGCTTTCCTTGTGTATGTAAAGCTGCATTCATAGTCACAGAACTGTGAGTCAAGTAAGTAATTCCCATCACAGGAACGGAGGGGACCAGTGAGGCCCCCCTGTGGGCAGTTCCATAGAGTGCTGAGTGGTCCCACACTGCGTCCGGCCACCCTGCCATCCTGGGCGTCTGCCTGCTGCCTCTGCCATCAGAGCTCTGACTCTGGGGTGGGCGGTGGTCCCGGGACAAAGGGGGTTCCCCTGTTGACCAGTGGCTGGGTGAGGAAACTCCGAGCCCCAGCCCCACGCACCCCCCCCCAGTGTGTGTGGTTTCCAATCTCGTTTGTCTTCCACTTAAAAAGAGGAAGAGAGACCTGAGGAAGGAAGGACTCCAGGAGGCGCGAGTAAGGGGTGAGTGGACGAGCGCTGCTGCTCGTGCCCTGACTCACGGATAGTTTCGCAGGTTGGCGGGGCGGATGGAGACAGATTTCTGTTCTCTGTCCCCTGGCAGGTGGTGTAACCCAAAGCTGGGTGTCACAGGACACGCTACACCTCCAGGATGTGCCACGGTCACTTTGTGCTATAAAATCTTCCTGGGGAGTGGCCACACACCTGCCAGTCTGGGTTCCGACCCCCCCACCCGCCCCTCCCGGCCTCCATCAGGGTGCGGGTCCCTGCGTCCCACCACAACCCGCCCAGGGGCTGGAAGATGCCACCAGCACCTGGCAGACACACAAGGTCAGGAGCACCCAGACCAGGCCCTCCTCTGGGCAGGGCAGGAAGATGGTAGAGGGGGTTCTGGGGGACACAGATGTCCCAGCCGGTTGACGGGCATGGTGCTAGCACAAGAGAGGGTTTCGGTGGGGACAGGGAGGTGCCCACTTGCCTTGATGACGTCTTCATCAGATGATCTGCACTGTACTGACGTCAGCAGGTCGGTCACGGTGCCGTCCTCCTCCACGGAGACCACCTTCACCGGAACGGCCACCATCTTCCCCGTGAGGATGGCCGTGTTCAGGATCTCTACCTCCTGGAAGACCAAGCACACCGACCATCACATCCCTCCCGGCGCATTGGTCTTCCCAGCCCCCCGCACACAGCCTGGCCTCTTCTCAGGCTCAGCGAGCCACTGCTCTGCACCAGCCAAGGGGTCACGGTGGCCAAGGGATGACGTGCCATCCCCCGGACTTCCGCAAGGGGACGGTATGGGCAGGGTGTCGCACGGGGAGGGTGCAGGAGCCACCGCATCGTGCACGTGGCCCTCGACAAGCCCCGCAGTGTGCCAGGACCTGCTTCGACTGCTTTATACACGTCTGCTTGTTAGTTCCCATAGCATCCCGCCATGCCCGCCACACAGACGGCACTAGAGGTGTCGTAATGTGCCCAAGGTCACACAGCTCCTGGCCCCTGGGCCAGCCTGCCAACTGGTCTGAGCTCATATAAGCTGTTTCGGACTTAAGTGGCCAACCACTGGCCAGAGGAGCAGGGCAGCCCCCACGGAGCTCAGCATAGCAGCCCCTGTGGGATATGAGGGCGTGTCTAGCCTGTGGCCCACCCATCTGCGCTCTCCCGGGCTACTTCTGGGGCCTGGCCTCTGCAGCATTGGCCATGCGCTCACGGCTCCAGGTCCCTTGAGGCAGCGTAGAAACATGCAAGCCCAGAAATGTTAGGGTCACCATTGCTCGTTCACACACAACTGGCACTCTTTGCCAACATCTGCCCTGCAGGCTGAGGAGGGCGCACGCTCCAGGTTCTGCGGCTGCGAGAAGGGAGGGTGCCGCTGGCCTGGCTGCCCAAGTCACCATGTGGGGCGAGTGGCCTGCTGACCTTCACAGGGCATGCAGCCGGGGTGGTGAGCACGCATTCCTCGTCATGGAGCAATGAGGCTCTGGGGCTGTTTGTTACTGCGCTATAACCTGACCTACGCTGACTGACACACATCACCTGCCAACTTCAGTTTCAAAATCAGACAGTCATTGGATTCTGGAGTGTGCCCTGAGCCTGACTCAGCATGTCCTCCCCAGGCGGGGTGGCTGGCCCTTTGCCTCCTGGTCATAGCCCTGGTTTCCACTGTCCTGAACCTGGGCGGTCCCGGCCTCCATCAGTGTGGACAGCCCACATCTCTGCGGCCATGCTGTTCCTCAGTGTGACTCCTAAATATTCTTGATGAGTTCCCCAGCACAGATCAATAACCTAACAGAATAATGAGTCCTCACCCTCCCCTTGGCTTCCCATTTGGCCGAACTCTGTCCTTCTAATACCCCAGCCTGCACCCCCAGGAAGTGACAAGCCTTTCCCAACCCGGGGATGGTGGTAGTGCCATTCTTGGTCACCGCATATTACACGGAAGAGCTATGGAGGCCCACAGAGATGCCACATCTCATTAGCAAGAATGCCACATGCCTCTTTTAACAAGCGGTGGAGTCCCAGCATCTGCACTGTGAACACACTGAGCAACCAGCCCGGGTTTGCAAGCCCGTCGCCCCCAGGAGGAATGGCTGGGGTGCTGTGTCGACCACTACTGCATTTTAGCAGCCTTCTGAGGTTCAGTGAAGCCGCTCCTCTACCCATGGGGACGCGGGGGGACGTCACACGGCAGAGTCCCCGGGAGTCGGAACGCCTCTTGGAACCACCGAACACAAGCTGGTGCGCGCAGCTTTCTTCCTTTCCGCTTGAGCTTAAAAACCCAATCGAGGCTATACG
This sequence comes from Saccopteryx leptura, assembly GCF_036850995.1. Taxonomy (NCBI): domain Eukaryota; kingdom Metazoa; phylum Chordata; class Mammalia; order Chiroptera; family Emballonuridae; genus Saccopteryx; species Saccopteryx leptura. Next base: position 250,015,756 of record NC_089504.1, read on the forward strand.
GCCTCACTCCCAAAATGTGCATTTGTGGAAGGGTTCATCGTAAATGCCACACAAGGTCATCCCAGCTCAGGCCCACCATGGAGCGGGCCCCCCCCACCCGAGTGTGAGGGGTCTGGCTTTCTGTCAGCTCCCAGAACATGACAGGTAACCAGCGTGACTGCGGTCTCACACTGCTGCAGAGAGGACGAGCCAGAGATGAAAAACTGTGTCTGTTTACAGCTTAGTATAGATACTATGTAACGCTATTGTATCACCTAACTACATAGTCTCTTATGGTCACCAAGTATCTATAATAAGCTATAAAATAAGCGTCAGTGTGGCGAGTGCTGGCTCTGAACCCCCCTTCCTCTACCTACTAGCTTTGCGGCTCCAGGCGGACTAGTGACTGTACCATGCCTCAGTTTCCCCATCTGCACAATGGGGACCGTAAAGGCCTCCATGTTATCAGGATGAAGTGAGGGTTTGCATATGTGACAGACACTCAGAACCCTGGCTGGCACGTGGTAGGTACACCCTGTTCGCGTTGTTAGGATCACCCGGTGTCCCCGACCGCCAGACCCCCAGCCGGCCAGGTCAGTCACCTGTGAAGGGAACTGAGGGCGGAGTATAGGCTGAGGGACCTGGGCCAAGCTTTACGCAGCTGGGTGACCTTGGGCACACTGGGCAAGCTGGGGGGGGGGCAGCAGGGTCCTCATCTTAGACGGTCAAATGAGATACAGGAGCATCCACGCAAGGCTCTGGGTACAGGAAGCCGGGGTGCAAACCACTGCCCAACCGCGCGGCCCTGCAGGTTACATCTGCTCCCTGTGCCGGTTCCCCTCCCCCGGGAGCCCAGGCTGGGTTTCCGAGCACATCTAGCTCAGAGCGTTCCTGAGAAGACTGAGCGAGCTGACGCACATGGCGCGGCGCGGCAGGCCTGGCACGATCCGTTTCCATCGGGCTGGTTATTATTAGTAGTAGCGTCATACAGGCAGTGACTTATACGAAGTCAATATGGTCTAAGCAAAAGAAAAAAAAGAAAAGCCAGAGAGAGGAGGAGAGGAAGGACGAAGATGGGGAGGAGAGGAGGTGTGTCCCCTCCCCTCCGTACCCTGCAGAGTGAGCGTGCAGGGGTGGGGGGAGGAGGCTCGCGTGGGACGGGAGGTGCTGGCCCCTCAATGGCCCCGGGCACTGTGATGTTGCAGATAAACTTCCCCCACTGGGCGCAGGGGCAGAAGCCAACGCCGTGCCGCGGTGCCCCACGCGGAAGGAAACCTGGTGGCTTGAAGATGGGGACACAGGCTCTCATGGCAGCAGAGGGTGATGCTGACTGTGTGCTGTTCTCACCACCTGTGCTCACTCGGGACCTGACCCCTGAGTGAACCGGGCTCCGGGGCCGTGGGCGAGGTTTAGCCAACACCGCTTTGCAGGAAGACGGAAACCCCGGTTTGCGTGTCTCCTGATTTTTCGAGAGAAGCGAGAATAGGTATTTTTTTAGGAAGCATCTGGTGGTTTTTATGTGTGGCTCACCGTCCGTGAGAACCACGGCCGAGCCTGAGCAGAATGTGTCTTAGACCGCACTGACCGTGGGCTCCAACCTGGGACCTCTATCCTGGCGGATAATTGTCCCAGTAGTGAGGCCCTATCTGGACATAACGGGGGGGGGGAGGGGTGAACTCTGGTCTCATTGACGTCACGCCCCAGCGAGGCAGTGCTCTCCCGGGACCCGAGTTCCTTTCTGCGGGCGAGGCGACCTCCTGGAGCCACCGAGCCCGGTGTGGTCTGGCATAACTAATTTCAGATCTTATTTACTGTCAAGTTACAGAATTAAGAAGCTAAGTGACAGCTGTTTAATTAATTCCTTAAGCTGATTAGACAGCAACACAGAAATCCGCTTGGCAGGGGGGACGCCACCGCGTGGGGAGAACCTAGGGCCATGCTCGTTTTTGTTTTTTTAATTTATTTATTTTCCATTGTAATATTTAAAATGTAGGAAGCAGTTAAGCCTGCTAGCCAAGCATCCCTGACACCCCTCAGGAAGTGGTCAGACACGGACTTTTATCACACTAACCGCAGCGCAGGGTTTAGATCTGCTAAGCGAACGAGCATTAGGGGAGGGGTTCGGATTAACCTTCGGTCCCCACGTCACCGGCTTGTGCTGCCTCCTCCCCATCGATGAGACAAAGTCACTTGACAAGTGAAAGGCTCTAACCCTAGTTTATCCTTAAGCTGAGGGTGTTGAGAGGGGAATTCCCGAGGAAGAGAGGAAGCCGCAAGGCCGCCTGACGCGAAGCGCCCGTCTGGGCAGGACGCCATAGCGCTGCAGACAGCGCGCCGAGAGACGGGTTTCCCTTCTGTTCCAGGGCTGGGCTGGGCGACCCTGGGCGACACGGCACAGACAGAAGACACGGCCAGGGGCCTCATGGGCAGACAGAGAGGCTCACCTAACATGTGAGCTATCACTGGCCCCAAGTTTAAGCGACGGCACGTAACTAAACTTCTTAAAAATGGAGGTTAGGCATTAATTGTGGCTGTTTAAAAAGCTACTTTTCAATTGCGGTTGATATAACACAACTGTATTAGTTCCAGGTGACTAGACATTCGTTGAGCACCCACTGGACACCTGTTAGCTATTACAGCATTACTAATGGTGTTTATTCCCTGTGCCGGGCTGTGCGTCCCCGTGACCGAGTGGAGAGCTGGGACCTTGTACGTCCCCCTTCTTGTCACCTTAGTCCCCGTCCCTCTGACCCCTCCCCCACTCAGCCTGTACTCCGTGGCTTGGCGTCTACGTCTGGGTGAGATTATTTACAAGAGCCAAGATGTGGACATCAGCCAGTGTCCCCTGCTGGACGCCTGGACACAGAAAACATGGTCCTATGTACCATGGAGGACAACGTGGCCAGACAGGAAGAGGAATGGAAACCTGACCGTTTGCGGCGGCGTGGATGGACCCTCCAGGGCAGTAGGCTCAGTGACACAGGTCAGTCAGGGACAGACCCGAGTTTACCTTCTGAACTGAGGTTCAGGGGGACGTCTGTGGTAGGCTAGGGGGGGACAGGACGGGGCATCCAGATCGCTGTGTGGATGAGTTCAGCTCTTGCTCAAGGTATGGAGGATCTTGCTGTATTATTAGTATTGTTATTATCGGACCCGCATACAGTGTGCAATCCATGAGCTCACAATACAGTCACCAGAATTGTGAAACCATCACCCCATTGACTTTAGGATATTTCATCACCTCATGAAGAAGCCCTCCGCTCTGCTGCTGCTCCCACTGGCTCCTCCGAACACCACCCATGTCAGCCCGGGGCAGTCTCTCGTCTCCGCTCTGTCCTTGTGGGTTTCCCAGGAACCGAATCACACAACACACGGCCTTCAGTGCCCGGCTTCTCTCAGGAAGCACGGTGCTGCCAGGCCCCACAGGGCACGGTGTGTGCCACCCTTCCCTCCCCCCGGGGCCGAACAGCCTTGCTCACGGCCGAGAGGCTCCACGTTTTCCGTTCTGCGAATTCAAGTTTTCTGGTGCCGCTCGAGTTCAAGTGTGGGAAGCAGGGCTCTGTGGACGGACTGGCCCCTGACGAGGCTGGGCTTGGACTGCGCGGATGTAAGTCATCGTACAGATGGGGAGAGAAGCAAAACTCTGGGGAGTCTCAACCAATCAAGTCAGGCGGTTCCAGAGCACGTTCCGGGGATGGGGAGCAGTGACCACTGTCCATTCCAGAGTCCAGTCCTCCAGCAGGCAGAGGGGCCCCAGGAGGTCTGACCTGGAATCCCTTACAGCTAGTGCTCGACTGACGACCACGATTGGTTCCGACAGACCGAGTGTAACACGATTTGGTCGTAAGTTGAGTAGGCTATATGTACCCGTACTGTGAAATGATATTATAAAAATCTTTAAGTCATATTTTATCATAATTTTCTTTCATTATTGTTATATATCATAATTTTTTTTGTTCATTTTATGCCATTTGTATCATCCCTACACCATTTTGTTTCTTATTTTTACATTCGTCAGGTTTAAGTAAAACACTTTCCTTCTTGGCAGGCTGAGGCGTAGACAAAGACAATTTCCTCTTGGTAGACATCTTGGGAGGGGTTTGATGAAAAATATCCAAGACACAAAACACAAATTGCTGTACCGAGTCTGGGATGACAGTTGAAGTGGTGCACGCGGAGATGGTAGTGCTGCCGGAAGCTGGTCCGCACTGTCGTGCGCCCAGCTGGGCAACGCTTGCGCTGCCAGACGCGGAGCAGTCGTGGTTAGCGATTGTGGTCGTAAAGTCGAATGGTCGTAAGTTGTATAGGTCGTAAGTCGATCAATACCTGTACTTAGAAGCTTCCAGATGGCAAGGCCTGTGCCGTTCCAGGTCTGCTGTGACAGGACGCAGACCCTGCCCGGTCCCCGTGGCTGAAACGGAAGGCACGCGTCTGCATCAGAAACAGACCCAGGGCTCGCTGGGCCGTCTCTGACAAGTGACGGGGGCAGAAGTGCCGTGAGCGCGCTCAGTGTGTGTCATGGACTGGCCACCGTGGACGCTGACAGCGGCTCTTCCTACCAACATGCGCCTCCCGACCACCAGGCTGCGGCACTCGGCTGGAGGAGTCGAGTCCTGTCTGTGGTCAGGGTCCTCTTCATGTCCTGTGTTTGCTCGTTCAAACGGGGAGAGTTTCTGCCTGTGCCTCTGACGACAGGGCCTCACCCTTCCCCGTGCTACAGAAGGAGGCACGTCACGTCAAAGGGGCAGAGCTGTGCACAGGCTGGGAGAGGTCCAGAGGTTTCCCGGAACGTGAAAGTGAGAAATTAATTCCACTGGTATGGAACGGACACACAAAATGAACCAACATCAGAGGGCCGCTCCCGGACATCCCTGGAGCGAGGTGGGTGGACCAAGAAGTGGGTGTGATTTAGGGTCCCAGTCCCCCCAAGAGGGGTTGCAAGAGGTGCTGAGCCCCAGTCCCTTCCTGACTGGTCCCCTGTGAGACCTCAGCATTCAGGGGACGGGGGCAGGCCTGGGGCCATGTTCTCATTATCTATGTGGATGATGTGTCCGCATGATGGGCCCAGAGCCGGGAGAGTGCAGCATCATGCAGAGGCCGACCCCAGAATACATGATGTGTTTTTTCTCTCTTCCACCAGACAACTTCTTAATTATGTTGTCCTCAGGCTAATGCAAAAGTGAGTCTGTATGCCTCGGGTTCACATTAATTAGGAAGAGGGAGGGATGCAATTAAGATTACTCTGGGAGGCGGGGAACATCTACCTGGGGTTTTAGGGTGGCCTCAGCCGTCCACGGTTGACTGCGGCCCCAGCACGCACGGGCCTTGAGTGTGCTCTGCGGGGGTGACGGTGCCACCTCTCAGAGGACAAAGTCGATCCTCCCAGCCAAAGCCTTCCTGTCTCCACCTCCTCTCGGGATCCAGGGCCCCATGTTTCTGTGCGTTTTAGGCCTGCTGGCCGGTGAAGGCGGAGCTCAGTCCTCGCTGAGTCAGGTGGGTCAGGCTCACGCAAGTGTGGCGAGAAGGGGGACACGGAGCCCACAGTTCTCCATCAGAAAGTTCCGTGCTCAGCGGGCAGGTCCCTGTGGACACTTCTGTCTTCCATGTCCACTGCCCGGAATCGGGAAATCTCGTTTTCTCCATAGAGCTCAAGGTGAACAATGAGTCGCACATTTAAAGTGGCCAAACCTGATGGGATGTACATAGTCTAGTGCAGAGCAGAAATGTGTGTGTGGTGGGGGGTCTCATGGGCCGGGGTCCCGCCCTGTGTCTGCCTTGAGTCCTCGCCCCTGTTCTCTCTGTTGTTATTAATCAAGGTGGACGTTGCCCCTGCTGTGCGGCTGAGAGAACATCTGCCTCTGATTAGCTCAGCTGGTCGGAAGGTGGTGCAGATGAGTTCAAGGGCGCGGGTCAATCCCCACCTGGGTGGAGGTTTGCTCAACATCAGCAGGCTCAGATAGTGACCCTGATCTCGGCCAACAAGCTACGTGCTTGTGGGAGGCAAGGTGGACGTTTCAGAGCCACACCAGCTTGTCTTCCCGAGGCTCCGTCATGCCTGAGGCCGGGTCCAGGGCTGTGGCTCTGAGCCAAGGCGGGAGGTGGTCCTTCAGAAGAGTGGACGGGATGCCAAGGTGGGGGCCGGCCGCTGCCAGCTGGGCCAGGTCTCTGGGGGTGGGGCCTGTCACCAGTCCCGTTCTGCACCTTCACAGGGGTTCCAACCCCTGGTGAGAACTTCGCCACATGTCAGAGGTGCTCAGGGAGATCAGACACTGCGGGTGCTGAGTTCCGCACAGAGACTTGGACTGGGAGGAGCAGTCTGGACTCGGGAGGGGCGAGCTGCTCCCCTGGGCAGCCAAGGCTGAGGGTTACTGCGCGTTCCCTTTGTCCACGAAGGGTGGTCGCTTCCCTGAGTGACGCAGAAGGGCCCCATGCTGCTGGACCTGAAAGTCACAGGCACAGACCAGTGTCACCCCAGTGATATGGCTCTACAGGCGGACGGCAGACTAGTGCGAGAATGGGGTTCGCTGCATGGCATTGAAGGGTTTTACAACCGTGTGACGGGCCATAAACAGAGGTCAGGTTAGGGCACGTGGACAGACAACACTCAGGAAGAACCACGTGAGCGCGGGCAGCAGTCTGGTCCAGAGACCCCTGCTGCCGTGCCAGAGAGGCAGGGTGCCCAGGCCAGACCCCCACAGAGCTCCTGTTCAGGGTCACCTCCTCTGACCGCCAGCCACCCTCCAAGCCCCACCGGACACCCTCCTCTTCACCGTTGTAATACAGTCAGCAGTGACCTCATTTCTGTTTATTTACCTCTAACATTTAATTGATTAAATAAAATATTATTGATGCAATTAATAATTTTACTGGAGCCCTGGCCAGTGGGTTCAGCGGCAGAGCATCAGCCCGGCATGTGGATGTCTCAGGTTTGATTCCCGGCCAGGGCACACAGGAGAAGCACCCATCTGCTTCTCCACTCTTCCCCCTCTACTTTCTCTCTGTCTCTCTTTTCCCCTCCTGCAGCCAAGGCTCCACTGAAGCAAAGTTGGCCCGGGAGCTGAGGATGGCTCCATGGCCTCCGCCTCAGGCACTAAGAAGAGCTCAGTTGCTGAGCAATGGAGCAATGCTCCAGATGGGCAGAGCATCGCTCCCTGGTGGGCTTGCCAGGTGGATCCTGGTTTGGGGTGCATGCAGGAGTCTCTCTCTGCCTCTCCTCCAACCTCTGAATAATAACAAAAAGAAAGTACCTCATCTTTTAGGGCTTGCCAGGGGGGAGTTGGCGTGGACACACCAACCTGTGCTCAGGAAAACAAACCCGGGATTGACTTCGGCTTCCCAGCCTCGAGCCCTGAAAACTGCACAGCTTCTCCATCACCTGATTTCTAACGACCCACACAGTCTGGTCCTCCCCTGCCCCAGCCACAGAATCGGCCTTTCTCTGCGGCCTCCTGTCCACAATGGAGCCCATTTCATGACACTCCCTGTGTCCTCCCGACCTCTGTGAAATCCCTGGGGGCACCCGCGGGATCACCAATGCATCAAGGGCGCCGACAGCCGCCACTTCTTATGCTAATTGGGTAGGTTTTTAATAACAGATAGAAATATAAGTGCTGCTATTGTGGGCGAGCAGAACGATCTCTCTCACAAAGGCGATCGATCCATGTGGGTGGAGGCCATTACGGTAAAAGCCCTCTGAAAAGGATCTATCTGTGTAGCCGGGGCCGCTACGGCTCAGGCAGTCGTTCAAGTCCATTAAACGCGCTCCGTAATTAGTTGGCCAAAGAAATCTCATTAGACGTACATTAAATGTGTATTTAAGCCATATTTGAGACACTTCATTAAAGGGCGACACAGTGAGCTCTACTGCCTAACTTCAATGAAAAATAATTCTACTCAAATTAAAACTTAAATTTATGGCCACTCTTCCTCTTTCTCTGAGAACAGAACATTGTCTAGAATCATTGTTATGTTTTCTTTTCCTGCCTCCACAGAAGACCAGTGCCAGCCACGCTCTGTATCTCATAACTGCTTTGTCTAGGCATAACTTCCATAAAATAAATTCAGCTATCTTAAATGTATAATTCAGTGAGCTTGCATACATTTACACAATGGTGCCAACGTCACCGCCATCCAGGTTGAGAGTGTCCCACCGGCCTGGGAAGGGGGCAACGCGGTCCCCACTCCCTCCCCAAGATTCCCAGTGTCAGCCCCGCCCCATCACCACCCTGCTGGGATGGGGCCAGGTGTGCTGTGCTCCAGTGTTGGGATGTGTTGTGTGGGTCACTGTCCACAACGGGGGGCACTGGGCTGCACGTTTCTTTCCCTTGCTGTCTCTGTGTAGCCATAGCGTCCTGGCCTCACAAAGTAAATTGTGAAGTTGTTTCACATTTTGAAAGAGGTCGTGTCGGTTGGTATTCATTTAAAAAAACAAAACTAAACACCTTGTCTCGCCATCGGCCACGCAGATCAGAAGTCCACAAGTCGCTTTGGGGCTGGGCGTGCACACCAGCGAAATGACCACTACTGACGTGATGCGTGCACCTGCGAGCGTCATCACCAGACACGTGCACCTGCCAGTCCCAGATCTCCCGTGGCCCCTGGCCATCCTAACTCCCCAGCCCCGCCCTACTCCAGCCCGCCTCCCAGCAAGCACCCATCTGCTTTCCCTCACCACAGGTTAGCGTGTCCTTTCCCACGTTTTTATACAAACGGAACCATTTAGTATGTACGTACCGTTGTTACATGAAACAGAGTTTGGGAATCCTGTATTGAGCGTTGAACTATGTCACCCAGAGTGCTGAGCATGGGACCTTATTTGTACACGTGATCCAGTTCAGACGAGGTCCTGCTGGGTTAGAGCAGGCCCTAATCCAATGACCGGTACCCTTCTATGAACAGGGAACTCTGGACAGAGACAAGGAGAAGGTCATGTGACCGCAAAGGCAGAGACCGCATGCCAAGGACTGAGGCAGCCAGGAAGGACCATCCCGGCAGCCCCAGAGAAGTTCGGCCCTGCAGGCCGTTGGGAACCCAGACTCCTCCCTCTCATCTGTGAGACTCTCTGCTGTCTGAAGCCACTGACCTAGGGACCAGCCCCAGCAGCCCCAGGACACTGGTTCTCTCTGCCCAGAGCAGTGAGATTTTAGTCCCTGGAATCACACTCAGGTCTCCCGGGCACACCCCTCTCGGTATGTTAACCACTGGTCCGCTCTCAGGGAGGACCAGGAAGCCCTGGCTCCCTGGCTCAGCAACGAGCAACGTCTGCCTCCCGTCCACGCCCGTGGACATCCGCTTGCTTGCGTTAATATGATGAAAGTTGAGTTTGCTCTACTGTAGCATGTTTGGAGACGAACTACTAGCACAAAGAAAACGGGAGTAAACAGCAAGCCTGCTGCCCGGGCGGACCGCTGCGGGCATTCTGTGTCTCCTCTAGGACTTTCCCCAGTATGCTTGCAATTTGTTGGTTTTATGTAGAAACTGACCCCCTGGCGTTGCGCTCTTGTCCTGTGGCTGCCTGTCAACCCTCCCCCCTATTCCATTGCTGATGTAAATTTATTCCATCTGCGTCCTTAGTCTCAGCAAATGGCTTCGCCCTGTCCCCCAGGGCGGCAGTAATTAGGATGCTCGAGTAGACATTCCGTTACCAACGAACTGAGCAACCGGACAACACGCTGTCAGAAAACCTTCCTTGAGTGAATTAAGATTGTAGAATTGTTCCAAATCAGAATGTATCAACCTAGATGATGCACTGCTTCCAAATCACGGTGTCAGGTAACAGAGGGACGAGGGAGGGTGTGAGAACCCGCACGCAGAATGGCTTCCATATTGGGGATTAGACAATAAATAAAAAGGGCCCTGGCCGGATAGCTCGGTTGGTTAGAGCAGTGGTCCCCAACCCCCAGGCCGCGGACCAGTACCGGTCCGTGGGCCATTTGGTACCGGTCCGCAGAGAAAGAATAAATAACTTACATTATTTCCGTTTTATTTATATTTAAGTCTGAACAATGTTTTACTTTTTAAAAATGACCAGATTTCCTCTGTTACATCCGTCTAAGACTCACTCTTGACACTTGTCTCGGTCACGTGATACATTTATCCATCCCACCCTAAAGGCCGGTCTGTGAAAATATTTTCTGACATTAAACTGGTCTGTGGCCCAAAAAAGGTTGGGGACCACTGGGTTAACGCATCGTCCCGAAGCACAGAGGTTGCTGGTTTGATCCCTGGTCAGGGACACATATAGGAACAGCTCAATGTTCCTGTCTCTCTCTCCCTTTCCCTCTAAAACTAGTACAATAAACATGTAAATAAGTAAGTCAATAAATAAAAAGCTGTGAGATTTTTGTGTGTAGAATTCTCCCGAAGTCATTGCTACGTTTTTAGGGGTCCAGGTGCTGGGTACCGTTTCTAAGAGACCGCAAACTCAGGACGGGCATCCCTAAGCCAATGATCTTGCCCCAAAGCTTGGTTTTCCTGCCTCAGGGAAGGGCACCTGTTCTACCCGGCCACTCAGGTTGCCACCCTGGGAGGTTGTCAGCCATGTCTTTCCCTTCCTGCCCACCCAGCACTGTGTGCTGCCCGCTCTACCTCTGACCCCCAGCCCGCCCCTTCTCCTCGCAGCACTGTCTCTGCCCCGACCCCCACACACCGTCATCCAAGCTGCCCTTTCCCCGGCCTGGGTTCTGGAGGCAGAAGGGCTCACTCACAGGCCCACCCACCATGAAACCCCAATCAGTCATCTGTCCACTGAGCTCCAGCCCTGCCCCAGGAGAGCCCTTCCTACCTCCGGGCACCTGCCTCCCTGCCCGCCCCTGCCTCGGATGACAATGAGCTCCAATGCTTTCCTCTGTTCGTAAAGCAGCAACACCTCCCTGGACACTGCCCCGAGGCCCTCGTGGGTACAGCCCTCTGCTGGTACACCCGTTCCCCACCCACCACGTGGTGGTGCTGCTCCCGCATCGCTGGACGGAGGTCCCTCCTGTGCCGGCACCCCCCCCTGAACACTGTCCCCTCCAATCCCCCGGGTACCCCCTCCAGCCCCTGCAGACCACCAACTCAGCACCGGTTCCTGGGAGGAGACCCTTCTTCTAACAGCCCAGCCTCCTGCCGCAGTCCCTTCCTCCACGACCCTTGTCGCAGACGCGATGTCGTTTCCACCTGTCCTTACGTGACTAAGAGCTCTCCCCCTCACCAATCTGTGCTGCTCGAGGGCAGAGACTAAGCATGCTCTGTGCCCATCTTGCCCCTGGCCCGTGGCGGGGCGCTCCGCAAACAGCAGAGGACGGAGAATGTGAGCTGAGGGGAGGACGCGTGGGAGGGACCCACCATGTGAAAGGGACAGAGAGTAACTTCTCCCTCTGACTGATCCAGCATCCCGTCCTCCCCATTCGCCGCAGGTGACCCTTCCAATGACGCTGCTTCAACCAGGAGAGCCTCAGTGTCACAAGCCCGACATTCTGGGCAAAACGTTTCCATATGCAGAGCGTGTATGGAATGTCTGTAAGTGTGTGTGTGTGGGGGGGGGGGGCAGGGTCCACGGTCACGTCCATTTCTCCGTCACACCTTTGGCTGTAGAGTCGGATTCCGCTTGCCAGCTGTGAAGCCACACAAAGTCTCTTTTGCTTGGTTTGTCATTTCCCAACCGACCTGCGACTTTCAGTCTTTCTGGGCCCTTGTATTTTCTGCGTATGCGTATGTTTAATAATAAAACATGTACAGCTGGGGGGGGGGTACGTAATTTTTAAGTTCGGGCTGATGATTTCAGTCCCTGAAGTGCAGAGTTGAATCCATTTTTGTTGGCTCGCATTACCTGCTACCCAGATACCTGAATTCATTTCTTTTCGCAATTTCTGTGTCTCATGCTTATTCGCCAAGTCCCTCTGACGTTTGCCTTATTTTTTGTTTCTTCTCTTCTTGCCTTTTGTGTCTTGTAATTGGCTATTTTCTCCACTTCTGTTGTCCGAAGTTACTCATTTTTTTCTCTCTCTTATTTTCAGTAATTACCCCAGGGATTTTATGTTGAATGCAGTCTACTGATGAGTTCTTCAGTCATGTTACGAGGCAGCTATGGAATGCCAGACCCTGGGACTGTGCACAGGAAAAGAACTCCATTGGGCACAGGAAGTCCAGCAAGGGAGGCGCTGTTTCCCGACAGAGTCCGTGGGCACCGGGCTGCCTTCCCCGCCTCCTGTCTGTGGAAGACGCTGCCCATGGATTCTGCAGATCTCGGCTCAGATTCGTAACTCCGCTCCAAATCCGTGGGTTGATTTAGCCTCCAGCACAGCACGCAGAGCAAGGCAAACACACGAGCACACACATGCATGTACGTGCACACGCACACGTCTGTGCCACCTCCAATCATAACAGATAATCTACAGTACAGACCAGCTGTGCTTTTCAGACATGCAGTTTTCCATCTTTTCGTTGAGAACCGTCTCACCGCTCTGCCTGACAGCAACTGCATCTGGTTCAGCTTCATAGACGAGAACGCCGGACATCAGCACTTGGGAGGGCTGGACCGAAGATTTAGGAACAAACCCGGGACTCTCTTCCGCAGGGCGCGCACTGGCAAAGCCTGGTCTGCATGCATTTGCACACAGGGTACAGCCTGGTTCCTGCCCGCGGTGCATGTGTTGTGGCATGTGTGTGGGTTACAAGGCTCGGGTGTGATGCTCACCTTGTCCTACACTCCGCATACAGAGGCAGCCGCTCTGAACGGGCAGGGTTTTGCCAGCCAGAGTTGACTGGCTGGAAGGAGTCTGGCCTCTGGCTGGTCTCCTTGCTCACGTGGGGCACCCTCTCCCGTTATTTTGTGGGTCCCCCTGTTATCAGCAGAGGAGGCTTGATTGATTTTAATCCTTGTAAAGGTGAGTTGAATGCAGAGTACATTAGATTCCTTAATGGGGTTTTCTTTAGCATGAATGAGAAATGTAAAATGTCAATATCAAAGGGCAGGTTGTTCTTGATTAATTTTCCTCTGATGGCTTTCGCTAACCGCCGATAGGATACATCTTCGGTAATGACTTCTATGACTACTGTGTCTTGGAATTGAACAGACCGCTGGTGCTCACACGGGCAGATTTTTTTTTGCAGAGTAAACAGGGCGGACACCTGGCTTAGGTTCCCCTCTGGAATCTGAATGCCCCCCGCTGGGGCCAAAGCGCTGGGAGCTCCAGTCCCTTTTCCCTGGCAAGGACAGGGACAGCCAAGAGCGGTGCAGGGACCACTGCCCACCAGATAGAGTATACACATCTCACCTATCTGCAGACAATCAGAGTGCAGCGTGGGGACACTGGAAAAGGGCCGGAATGAACCAGAAACTTGGGAAATGAAGAGGGTGCATTTAGAAATATTTGTTTATTATGCCAGGAAATCAAAAATGAGGGCCACTGAATAGCTCTTTCAAGCTTGGAATAGTATTCCATTATCCAGATGGACTACAGCTTATTTATCTACTGGAGAACGTGTTAGCTGCTTCCAATTTGGGGGCCGTTACGCATAAAACTGTAGTTGGCCTTGGAAATGCAGAGGTTAGGTAGGGGTGCCAACCCCCCCCCATGCAACCAAAAATTTGTGTATAATTTTTGACTCCCTCAAAACTTAGATGCCCTCTGATATGCACCCAGGGTGGGTTCAGGGCTCCCTGCAGATATCAAAATCCGCAGATGCTCAAGTCCCCTAAATTAAATGTATATAGTCGGCCAGCTGCATTCACAGACTCCCACCATGAATAGAAAACAGTACAGGTATTCAGTGAGAAAACCCCCACAGGTAGGTGGACCTGCAGCAGCTCAAACCCGTGTTGTTCAAAGGGCAATGGTACCATCAGTGTTTGCATTTAGCCAATTTTTAAAAGTGCATCAGAACATTTTGTGGACTAAAAAAGAGTTCTGCAACTCCGGAGATTTCTAGGGCCAGCTGATAAAGGAACAACATTTGTTCGCCATAGTTTAGGGGGTTGTGGTGTGGGGTCTGACGGTGGATGGTGGCCACGGACGGGACGTGGCTGGGCCAGCTGGCGGTGAATGGCACAAGCAGGAGAAAACTAACACAGGATAGAACAAGACGTGAGAACTGACAGCCCCAGAAGCCAGACCTGGCGCGCCTGTGCGTCGTTTAGCCTGCCTGATGTTAAAAAAAAAAAAAAAGGAATGACTTGTGAGCCTCTAAATATCAGGAAGTTTCAGCAAGAATACAGAATTCTGGCTTTCATCGGAAAACAGGCACATCTGCTGAGCCTGGGCGTGGCCCTGGCACGCCACCACTGGATCAAGCTGAGGCGGCTGCTCCTCAGGCAGAAAGGGGCTCTGCTGGCCTGTCATCGTCCCCCTCGGGCCAGCCCTCCACACCCACACAGACGGTACCACATCCAGGAGAGGTCACCTAAAGTGACGGCTGGGAGCACCGCTTGTTGTTTTAGGGGAAGGGGCGGGAAGGGTGTCTTCTCTCCTTCCCATCACGGGAAGTTAGCTGCATCTTGGAAGGCGAGACCGACACCGACTGAGAGAGATGGGGTGAGGGCTCGACCAGGTCACAGGTGGAACTGAACTTAACGGGGCCAGGTTTCCGTGACCAGGACCTGCTTCCTGTGTGACACCAACTCCACTGCCATTGAGGGACCTGACATTTTTGTGGAACAGGAGGACCTTACACGGTTCAGGGTACATTCTCTGCGCCTGCAACCAGTTGTGCTGCTTGTTAAACTGGCATCGAAGACACGAAAACGCTACACGTGATAATAGAGATTTTCAAATGAGCCTGTCCTCCTCCCTAATTGAAAAGGTAGTTTCAAAACCTTCTTGGTAGCTTGCTTGCTTTCCTCTCAGTGTTGTATCAGTGAATGGACTCGAGCTCAATGTCTGGAAGCCACCGTGCAGATGTTCTTTGGAAAGTGTACACGTCACCCTCCATTTACATTTCGCCAACCCTTCCGGTCCGGGGTTTGCGCAGAGGTTTTGTTCTCTGCGTTTCCAGCCCCAGAGCGTGGGTAGGGAGGCCCGTGTTTGCAGAAGGCAAAGCACAGGGATGGATATTTTAAAATGACGACATTCCGAAGGATGTCTGGGCCAGAAGTCAGCCCTCTCCCCACCTGGCATTCAGACTCTCCACACACAGAACTGCTGTCAGCCTCCTAAAATAAGACTGAAATAGCTCACACTCCGGGCTTAGCAATGGAATGGCATTCTCCAGCATCCCGGTGACCACCAAGTCTAAACCGTGGAGGGGCTGTCGCCGCTGCTGTATTGCTCTGTGGCTTCTCGTCCCTCTTCGCAGAGACAGGAAGCCGAATTTTAGTGCATATCCCCCTGTAGGATCCACAGGGCTGTGGAACGAAGGACAGGTGCACCACCGCTTAGACCAACTGATGCCATGACCAGGGCGTCCGTCCTTCCTCCCTCTGTGAGGTCAAGGTAAGGGGCCGACTAGCTGGACCATCATCGTGGGGTGGGAGGCAGCCATCCTTCTGGGGCCGTTCCTCCTGATGAAACTTGAGAGACTAGGAAGCTCAGGTGTTTCGAGGCAACAAAGCTCCCAGCCAGCAATTATATCTTAATAGATATGTAAGGCTTCCCTGATCAGATATTTACATACCCGTGACATTAAACTTGAGTCAAATCTATAATTATTTGCTATCTTGATATCATCTTGTTGAATTTCCCCCAAGTCTGTTTGTAAAGACAGGCAAAGTCTTTTTTACATCAAGTGGAAACCGCCTAATTGAACTTGACTGCGATCTGAGACTTCACGAAGCTTGTTGAGGGACCCGCGTTGGGGGAAATGTTTGCTGAAGGACGGCGCTGGCTCACCTCATGCTGGAAACTGTGTCACCGACAGCCGATATCCCCATCAACTTCATGGTAATGAGCTCATCCTACCCTGTGATCTCACACCAATCGATGCGACGATCGTGCAAGGACACTGTGAATACTCAATATGATAAACAGCGAGGGCACCCTCCTCACAGAATCCACCCTGCTCGGGAATGAAGATGGCTCGTCGTGCCGCAGCGTGGGCGTCCCTGCATGCGCCCGCTGAGAACCACACTAGCTGCTGGTCCCCACCACACGTGGGCTTAGGTTCTAATGGGGTCGAGGCTGACTTTTCACTAAGACGCCTGTTCTAACATCCTTTGCAAATGAGGTCAGGGGTTCTGCTAGCTGCTGAAAGGCAAGAGGTGGTGACACGGTCACCTGCCCAGGTGAGTGCCTGCCTACAGTGGGCCCACGTCAGGAGACATTTATGTTCTACACTGACAGGATGAGCGGGTCCGAGCCCCTCTGGCTCCTGTATCTGAAATTTACAAACACTCAGAAGTTTGGAAAATTGTTCGGAAAAACGAAAAGAGGAGTTGGGACACATAACAGTTCTGCCTGATGGAGAGAGAGATGGACAAGGGCAGAGTCTCCTGCAGAGACAGAGCACAGGGCACAGCGGGGGCCTCCCACCTGAGGTGCAGCGGTGCCTTCCCTGGGCAGGGGGACCCTGAAAGCCCAAAGGTGACTTCTTCCCTTGGGGCTTTTTGGTGACAGCATCGGGGAAACAACAGGTGTGAAGCCAGGCAGGTGAGACCACAGGCCGCCCCCTAGACAGGTGCCAGACTCCTGTGCCTTGCCCGCAAACCGTCTCCGAGCCCCAGCTCACGCGGCCCAGATGCTGGCGCAGCGGTGGCCTGACCTGGCTGACCGCTGAGGACAGGACAGGCCGGTCCCCACTCGAAGTCCAAGTACTGTGAACTCATTCACACCTCTGCAGGACCTCACAGACCGGCAAAGGGAGACCAAGGTTAATTTTTCTACCAAACCCTGAAAAATGGGGCTTTGGGAAAGTAATTGAGTTATAGCAAAACAAAGAAATAAATATTTCTTGATTAAGTGAGCCTGCCCACTGAGATTTCCACCCTCGGGAGTCGGACACGTGCTGATGAGCAGTGGAGGCCTCAGGTCTCCCGCAGGTGTGAGCTTTATTGTGTTGTGTCGGAACGTGGCTCCTTGCCAGTGGTGGGTGTGGCCAAGGAGCACCCAGTTCAGGACACAGGGGGTTGGGGGTGTCAGCTGGATGTGCCCTGGTGCTGTAGGGGAGGGGTGTGCCCTTTTGTTTTCAAGTAGGAGGGACCTACTTGCACACAAACTGAAAGGCTCCCAACTGAGCGCTGTGTACCGGATCTGTGATCCCACCCACAGTGATCATTATAAAGACACTGTTGTGAACAGTTTATTTCCTACTTGAGCTGTTGGAATTCGAGGACGGAAGTCAGTAGGCAATGGAAAAGCTCAAAATACGACAGGAACGTGCAGTCCTACAGAAGTGTGCAGACTTGGGGTTTTTCTTGGCTGAGGCTCCAAGGGGCTCATGCAGCGACGACAAGGTCACTGTAATTGTTACCCTGGGAACTGAAGGCACACGCCCCCCTGGCCCATGTGGGGATTTATGGAAAACCCTCAAATGAGAAAGCTGCACAATGGAGGTGGAATCAAAATTGAGGTGAGTTTATAAACTGTGCCTGTGCTACTGGGCATCTCTCCAGAGTTAGGGGCGTCAATACCGGGCTCTGCCACTGACTGGACCTGGGACTTTTGGACAAATTAATCTCCATAAGCCTCAGATCCCTCAGTAATGGAATGGGAATGGATGAGTCTCCACACTGCACAGATGGGGTGAGAACTAAACGGGGTCAGGCCTGTGAAGGGCTCCCTGCCGTGCTGGGAGCTTGGACTACTGGGGGAATGTGGTTCTGATTTTCCTAAGAGAGGCATGTGCCTGTCAAGACAAGACTCTGAGACCATGTCGGGAATGGGTACCTGCCCGGAACGCTGTGGGTCTCTTTTCTCATTCTCCCCCACCATCTCCACCTGCTCACACGCGTCCAACAGGCTACGGTCCAGCCCCACCCGGATTCTTGCCTCTCACCCTGCACTCTCCAGGCGACAGGGTCCGGCTTCCTTGTGACCAGAGGCCACATGAGACCCCGCAGATGCTGGAACTGCAGGGGACAGGTGCTGCTTCCTGCACCTGGCATGTTTTGGGCCAGGCTGGGTGCAGTGTTCACACTGTGTCACCTGCGGGCACCCACCCAGTTTCTCTGTTGCATGGCTCTCAGTGACATAGTGTCAGGTTTAAAGCGCAGTGAGAGTCAGCAAAGAAAACACGAGGTACCCCATTGAATGCAGAAAAACAGTGAAAAAGTTGTTAGTATATGTAAGTGTGCCATGAATGTTGTACGGAACGTATTGATAAAAATTATACCTTATCTGTATTTTTGTCTGGCGATCTACACATCCTCAGCCCCCACTTATCCCTCACTCTGCCCTCTAAGGCATCCCATCTCCATTTTGGGCTCAGTGGCGTTGGACAGCAAAACAGACACAGCATTTCAGACCTGACATGCTCCCACACACACCTGGAAGGGAGAGGGAAAGAATGAAACTCTGTCTCAGAAGCACCAGCAAACGCCCCCTCTGTCTCATTGGTTCTGGATGACTTCAATACCCATGCAGGAACCAATCGCCTCCTTGGGGGTGGAGCCTACTTCACCACGCCCTTGGATGGAGCCTATTTTGCCAGCCACTGGGTGGAGCCTATTTTGCCCTGCCCTGGGGGTGGAACCTATTCGCCAGGCCCTAGGTGGGGCCTATTGAGTGGCTTCTGTCAATCCAACAACATGGTGCTGCAGGAGAGAGGCCACATGGCTGTTACCAGGGAGGCGACAGTGTTTGCAGGATTCTTGTAGAAAGAAGGCAGGTGCCAGGTGCCAAATAAAACAAGTCCCCATCTTGAGGAACTCTTCTCGGACTCATCCCTCCCTGTGCTCCTGTGTAACATCAGCGGGGAACTCCCACACTGTAATGCCCAGGCAGAGACCCACCCTGGGGCTCCTGGCCTCCTACCTCACCTGGCAGGTCACCTTTCCACACTCCACACACCAGAGTCACCTGGGAAGAACGTTTTTTTCTGGGGTAATAGACTCTAGATACAGGGTCACCTGCTGGCCACAGAGGGCAGTTCTGGTGAAATCTGCTCACCTTCTCTGCTCAGGGTGCTCGGACAACCACATGTGAACAAACCCTCCCTCCTCAGCCTCATCCAGGTGAGAACGTGTGCCTCAGACGGGTAGTCACAGCTCTGTGCCCTTCCGAGAGCAGGCGTGGGTCTGAGGACAGACATGGAGCCTGTGCAGGGCCAACAAAGCAGAATTTCACTGGGGTTTCCAGAAGTGCCACTGAATTTGAACCTCTAAGGATGTGGACATGAACCTGAGCTGCAATAGGCTCCACCCCCAAGATGTGGCGATTGGTTCCTCAGTGGGTATTGAAGCCATTCAAACCCGGGGGCGGGGGGGGGTGGTACAGAGCTGGGAATAAAGGTTGTCCAAAGGGACTGAGAGACGGAGGGTCCTGGGACCCGGATGGGCTCCTCCGGAAGCTGGCATTCCCTGGGTGGTTCTAGCACACATCATTTACTGGAGATATAGAGTTACAGCATACTTTTTTTTATTTTTTTGTGCCTGAGCCACTTTGGGCCAGGTTACCTACTTCATGAAATGAAGATCATCTTAACTGACGCAGCAGAGAGACCATTCTGCACAGCCCTCACTGTTTAAACAGGACGCTCCCCCCAACCCCCAGATACATGGGTTTGACTTACTGACTCTAATCCCTTTTGGCTGGCTAAGCCCCGGCAAGTCATTTAAACTCAGAGCGTCAGTATCCTCATTTATAAAGCCGGGCCGGATCCCACACAGTTTACGGGGTTGTTTTAAGGATTAAGTGAGATCATCTGTGTAAATCAGATTGTACACATGTGACCCTCAGCCAGAACACTCCATCAACATCATTAATCGCACTTGAAGCCACAAGCATGCACATTTGTAAGAGGGTGACGCTGCTCTTGATCTTGTCAGCAGAAATGGAAAAGGCACGTTCTCCGCCTTGAGGCTGCTTGGCCTCAGATCAAGGGAAACACTGTTCCGAGTATGGACAGGCTCCTGGACCCCCGGGGGAGAAATAATTTTAGACTGATGAAGTTATGCTACTGACCTGATTTATCTCCGAGTGACATCTGCAAGGGGAAGAGGAATGACCTGGGCCATGTGTTCATTTTGTCCTTTCTGCCAAAAGACAACCATTTTGCTGGTGAGCCACGTGAAACCCGTTGCCTGCGTTGTGCGCGTTTGTTCTGTCCTGTAAGAGCTATCAGTGCCCATGGTGCACCAAGCACTTGTCCTGGGCTTGAACAGCTTTGGACAAAGAACTCCTCATGAGCGAAAAGGGCCGGAAGTACGCAAACAAATGCAGCCACCAGATACGTTCTGATAGCAAGTGCTGTGAGGTCAACAGGCAGGGAGACAGGATGCGTGCCCTAGGTCCAGGTTCCTAGAGGCAGAGCGTCAGAAAGCGGTGTGGGCGTGCGTGATGTACCAAAGGACACGCTTCAGGAAACACCTACCAGGAAAGGGGGGAAGAGGTGAGCTGCCTGGCCGCAGGGGGAGCCGGCTTTGGCCGACCCTCACAGGCATCTGGAGTGTGAGTCCCACAGCCTGGCTGTCCACTGCTCAGCCAACATCAGCTGGCTGCTGGCCCTGGGCCACCCTCAGGAGGGGGGACTAGGTCTAAGGGTCAGAGCTGCCTGGGGCAGGGGCTAGTCTATGTTTTCATGTGGGATACAGAACCCAGCACTGTGTTAGAGAGTGTGCTGGGACAACAGGGCTTCAGTTACTGCCACTTGGTGACCAAGTGGGGTGACACTCAGGTCCTCTGGAAGGCAAGGCGGTGATCCAGTCCAGGGGCAGGAAAGGACGCGAGGAAGGTGGTGTCCCGGCCCCGGGGCGGGGCAGGAAAGGAGGAGACGGTAGTGACCCCGCCCAGGGGCGGGAAGAATGCGGGTGTAGGGAGCTTGACCACGTATGACTCTCACAGGCTCTGTCTTTTGAGTCGCCGTGTGTCACAACCTGGCCGCCACAGTGCGGGTCCCGCGTGCCGATCGGTGTGCCCTGCTCCTGCCGCTGTTCCCACTTTCCTCCTCCGGTGACGATTCATCATCCGTGTCTCTGTCAGGGAGGTGAGTGCTGTCATGTGTCGCTGGTTCCTGTAAGGGAGGCTGTGTGCTTCCAGCTCGGGTCCAGAAAGCCAGCCCCCGCCGGTCGGGTCCGGTTGCCATAGAAACGCCGAGAACACTGGGTACCACCTGAGTTTCGGGTCTCAGACTGAGGAGTCAAAGATGACTCCTGGAAAAAAACGGAGGCGGTAAGACAATGTATTCAGACACTGGTTGCATCACCAGGCACGATGGCACTGGTGTGCCCAAACCCCTGTCACTCAGTGCCGTAGAAACAGTGCCCAGAGACACACCTGCTGGAGCCACGTCCAGTTGAGTTTCCATCAGGCGACGGAACAAAGTGTGATATGTATCTGCAGGGTCTCCAGGGCCTCTTTGGGACGGCACCTCACCCATCATGGTCGGAACCCTACTGTTGGTGGGAGGTCTGAGCGGGTGTGTGTCATGAGGCTAGGTGTTGAGTGGGAAAAACAGGTGCTTTCTGTTTCACGCGACAAGGGGGCTTCTCATGCGTTCAGCTAACGAAAGGCTGAGGCACTTTTCAGACAAGTGCTCACGCTGGGGCTGGTCATGTGTCACAATATTAGCATCTCTGGAGCCTATCACGGGTGATCACAGTCACGGAGAGGTTTCAAGGCCCCGCAGAAATGGCGGCTGCTGGGCCTCTCAAGGTGCCTCTGGGCTCTGTGTTCCAACTGGCGAGGCGTATTTTTTCCATCCGTGCGGTTCCCGTGACAGCCGCCTCAGAAGCTTTCTTGGGAAGAGCGAGAGCAGAAAGAATGCATTGCTTATCATGCCACAGACAGGCACACAAAGGGTGTCTCTCTCCACCTTCCCTTCTTTCTTGACTGCATTTTCCCTAAAGCAATTTCTTTTAAGTAAGGTTTGTGAAGCTGTTTCAGGGGGGGGAAAAAAAAGAGTGGGCCATGATTTGTGGGGATTGAGCGAGGTTTTCAGGCAGGAAGACACCTAGACACCAGCCGGGAGGCCAGAAACGGTCCTTTCACTGGGGCCTCTCAGGGACACTTGTGCTCAGCTTGGGACGGCAGCGCCAACGCAGACAGATCCCTTTCCAGGGATGCTCATGGCTCACCTCACAGTGCTCCTTGGAAGAAGACCGTGGAAGGAGTTTTATTCTGCAAAGTGGAGGTCCTAGAATGTCCGCGGTGACATACCAGGAAGAAAACAACACTTGCCTGTTATTGCAAATATGGTCCTTTGAGCACCGGTGCGGCACCCCCTGGAATGTTCTAGACATGCAGAGGCAGGCCCTCCCCTCTCTGACCGACTCAACTGGAGTCTTCATCTTACTCAGACCGCCAGGTGCTTTGTAGGCACATCGGAGCCGAGATGGAGCTGTCGGTGGTCAGGGGGGCGGGTCGTCTGTGACCCTTGACTGGTGCTGGGACCTCTGCCCACTCCCAAGATGAGGTCAATAAAACCACGATCCACTGTTAACTCCCAACTGGGAATTCCAGGCTTTACCGATGGGGCTCCCTGGGGTTGTCCACAAATGGGCTAGTTCTTTGCTCCTGAGGCAGAGTCTTGTCATGATTTCTAAGTCGGGACTCCCAGTGCCTTTATTTCACCGGCTGTGTGAACTGTAGCCCCAATTCAGACACACCTGCACCTGCCACAGTGGAGAAAACATTGTCTCTGGTGTGAGCCCACAGTTGTAGAATAAAGAGAATGCATTTAAGTGACCCGATTTCCCCTAAAAAAATGGGGAGCTGGACATGACTGTTAAAAGGACTTGTATGCTTCTCTGCTCCCCACCTGTCCACCCCATGGGGACACATCCTCTCAAAGCTGCGGAGTCTTCAAGATGAAGAAAGCCAGGCAGTGTCTACACCCATCAAAGTCGTCCTGTTGGAACCGTGAGGTCCTGGCTCCTGGGCGGATCGGGCGAGGGAGGTCTGAGTGATGGCGTCACACGCAGGGAGACGCACACAGCCCCCTCCTCCGTTCCTGGCTGTGGTGTGAGACCTTCCGGAGCTGCTGTCGGTTTGGTGCTGCTGTGTGCGACTCGCCCACTGTCCTTCAACCACCACCAACCCACTCCTGTCTTTTCTTTCTTTAAACAAAGAATGAGAAGATGTTCTGGAACTGTTTGTTTTCTAACGTGGTTATTTTTACAGTTACTCTGTCGTAACAGTAACAGCAATAAAAGTGATACAAGGAATCTTTAAAATATAATTATGCCATTAAAAAGTGGAGTCTGGCCTGACCAGGTGATGGCGCAGTGGATAGAGCGTCGGACTGGAATGAGGAGGACCCAGGTTCGAGACCCCAAGGTCTCCAGCTTGAGCGCAGGCTCATCTGGTTTGAGCAAAGCTTACCAGCTTGGACCCAAGGTCGCTGGCTCGAGCAAGGGGTTACTCGGTCTGCTGAAGGCCCACGGTCAAGGCACATATGAGAAAGCAATCAATGAACAACTAAGGTGTCGCAACAAAAACTAATGATTGATGCTTCTCATCTCTCTCCATTCCTGTCTGTCTGTCCCTATCTCTCTCTCTCTCTCTCTCTCTCTCTCTCTCTCTGTCTTTGTAAAAAAAAAACCAAAACACAAAACAGTAGAGTCTGTACAAAGCAGAGCAGGAAGCACCTAGCAGAGGTAAGAACACAGAAAGAGCCCACATCATGGAGGCTGTGCCGGGACCCCTGACCCTGGGGGCCATGCTGCCCTGCTTGGAGCACAGAGGGGCCGACTCACTTCCTGATCCAGGCTGAACACACAGACCATGAGCTCAGAAACCCCCACCTGGCGCTGAGTTACACAGAAGAGATCACTCAAGGTGCACGGCAGGCAGGCAGCTACAACAGCACATGGCAGGGGATGGGAGAACAATATTCAAGGTCAGAAAGCCCTGTTCCCTCAGCAACCCTCTCCCAGCCTCTCCCAGGCCCCAGGTCCCTTGCGAGTCCCATGAAAGCCACACCTGAGATGGGGAACTTCCCTGCCCAGGGGAGAAGCCGTCTACAAGGGTGTGTGAGCCCAGCCAGCCAAGAGTAGGATTTTCCAGAATCTGTCCACTTCGGGAAAAACTATCTTAAATAACTCACTGATCCATCTCCTGTGGAGATTTCTCTTTGAACTGTCGCCCAAAGATAAAATGTGTGCCACCAGAGGCACTATTTTGCTAAAGAGGAGCTTTTATGGAGCACGCCGTTATCAGTGGCTCTGGAAGCTGAATCGTCACTGTGGACAGCGTGCACGGGTTTTTTTCACTGTTTTTTTTCTTTTTTTCAGACAGCTTCTGAGGACTGGGATAAAGCTATGAAAAGGATGGTACTTACAGAACCAGGGGTTTATGGGATTTGCCCGTTATTTGCACCCCCTCGTTTGTCAGCAGCACTGCGATCTGCTCTTTGTGCAGAATTATCTCCTGACCGCAATCCCAGCAAGTTATCCAAATCCGCCGCTCGGCCCAAGCCTTGCAGGAGGGTGACAGGCTGGTCAGTGCCGGGCACGCAGCCCTGCACGGAAGGGGCATTCCGTGTGTTTCCCCAGCCCCAGACAGGGGGCTACACGGGTGAACCGTGACCCATTCACCCCCATCATTTCCAACCACGCCTAAGTGCTTGTTGCTTAAAAACTGCAGTAACAGGGTCCCCCCACGTCCAGGTCTCCTGCCAACCTTCCCAGCATCACCACACCCACGCCGTCTGTCTGAGGCATGGTCCCGAGAACAACCGCCCGGGCCAACCTGACGCGCTGTCTCACACTGCGCCCAGAGCTGTGGGGAGATTGGGCCGTGTGTCGCCATGTCATCGCAGTTCCTGTGACCGAGTCTCAGGGAGTCTGTGCCTGGTGCTCTCCGTGACTGTCGACGTCCACTGCCTGAGACGGCCTGACAGGAGCTCCAGCCCAAGGCGCCGTGGAGGGGACGGCAGCTTGGACCCAGGGTCGGGGCTCCAAGGCGAGGACAGATCAGCATGGAGGGGGCTGATAGCACCAAGGGAACTGCCAGGTCTTTGCGCAGGGACGGCACGGGAAGACGTGAACATGCACGACACAGACCTTCGGAAACGAGCCCGGCTCTCTCGCTTTCTTAGGTCTTCCTGGCCAGAGGGAACCGGGTCTGCGTGGCTGGGAGGCTCTTGGGAAGGAGAGGTTATTCCTCTCTGTCTCCAGACCCAGCTCTTAGAGGTCTCCCATGTCCAATCAGAGATCAATATTTTAAAATATCTGCTATTTAAAACGTTCTATTTGATTAGAGATCTACCACAGATTATCACAAGAAATTTCAACATTAAATTTGCCAGGGAAAAGAAAGAATGTGGTCTCAACTGTTGTAAATTGATGAATGCTTGTAAAGAATGATAAAAGTTTTTTTTATTAATCACTTGTTCATTAATGCTGATTATGAAGAATTTGAGTGGCTCATTAAAAATGATCTGATATGGCCGTTTTCAGCATAAAAGTTATGCTCAGGCACGCAAGCTCAAGTTTCTCATTAAAAATGTACAAGATTGGATTTGGAAGTTATAAACAAATAGAGTTACTAACATTCTTTCTTAATTGCTTGTGTGATGTGCCTCTGACCAGAACCATGTAAAATGAAGATAATACACCACTTCTTTGGGGACCCCTCTAGATGCTTTGTGGTCCCCAGAAGGCCCCCAAGCTGGGCAGTCTGTCAGGAGGACAAAGCGTGGGCAGTGTTGGCCACAGGGTGACCCCGCAGGTGGGAACCCCTCTCCTCAGACCGTCTTCAACAGCTCCAGTCTCTGCTGAAGGGCATGTCCAGGACTTCTCACCAAGGGTCAGCTTTCTGGTGGACACCCGTCCCTTTGCAGTGGGACAATCTGAGCGAGAGTGGCAGATCAGGGAGCTGAGGGACAGGTGGGGCAGGAGGGAGGGCTTGGGGTAAACGGTGGGTCCTCCTCAAGACAGACCCGCCGAGTCCTGACCCCACACCCCCAAGCTCTCGACTGCAGGGAACATACCGCCCAGTCAGTCTCCCGAGCTCCCTGTGGCCTTTGTGAACGCAATGTTCTGGCTAATGGCTGACATCCCATTGCAGGGATGGACCCTGTGCTGGGGGGACGGGTGTCACTCCTCGGCCTGCGCAGTGCCCAGTAGCAGCGCTCCCCTGGGCCAGAGAGGCCAGGAGGTCAGTGGAAACCTCGGGAGGAATTCTCTGAGAAAGGGGAGGGGTGGAGCGAGAACAACTGCCCTCCAGGCCGGGCTTCCCGCCCTCACCTGCTCCAGCCTCTGACCAGGGTCCCAGCACGTCTGGCTTCAGCAGGAGAGGGGGAAACTCCTGACTTTCTGGGGTCAGGAGGCATCCACCTGCCTCCGGGCTCTTCCTCGGAAACGCGAGACCACCGCCGTTTGAATAAGCAGCCTGCGGCATGGAGGACTTCCGGGGCCTTGGGCTCTGGGAGGAGGAGAGAGAACTTGCTTTAGAAAGCATCCTGCTTCCTCTCTTCACAGAGGTCTTCTCTGGGCTCCTGACAGCCGCCCCGCACTGCCAGAGGCCACGGGAACACGGAGAAACCTGCAGAGGACGGGAGGGGTGTCAGGGACACTGACACTAGCCAACTCTGGACAGCACTGCTCAGATGTCACTGTCACCGCTCCTGGTGGTGGATCAGAGCTCTTGCAAAATGCCTGGGTGGGGCCAGAGAGGTGGCAGGAGGGCGCACAGGTCCCACGGACCCCTGCAGAACGTGGGATCCGACGGAGACGCTCATCCGAGCTTCAGCTGAGGGCTGCCAAGCAGGGTTCTTGCACGTGTGACGGTTTCTAGTTCACCCTCAGCTCTATATAAAACGTGATGTAAAACTCATCAGTAAAACTGAAACGTCGTTTTAATCCCTGAGGGCACCCTGGCTGTCCCCTTCAGCAGCTGGTGGGTGATGTGCGCTCCAGCCGGACACTGGAGTGTTATTCAACCAACGAGAGACCAGCGACCCAGCCACAGAAAGACACGGGGGGAACTCAGATGCACGTTAAGTAAAAGACGCCGACCCACCAAGGCTTCACACTGTGCGATTCCAACCGTGCGACCTCCGGGAAAAGGCCAGAGTGGAGAGAGCAGAAAGACCAAGGTTGTCTGGCGAGAGGGGAAGGGAGGGACCAGCAGGGAGAGGGCACGGAGGACGTTCAGGGCACTGAGATACTCTGTGGGAAGCTGCCACAGTGGACACAAGTCATTACCCATTTGTCCAAATGCATGGACGCTGCCACACCCTAGGGACGGTGACCTGTCCGTGGAGGTCTGTCACATGTAGTGAATGCACCCTCTGGTGGGGAATGCTGATGTGGGGGTTCCTGTGTGTGCGTAGGGGCAGGAGGTATGTGGAGAATGTCTGTACCTTCTGCTCAATTTTGCTGTGGACCTAAATCTACTCTAAAAAAAAATAAGGTTAAAAAAAAAAAAAAAAAAGCCCTGTGCAGCCGGGGCACAAACCTAGCTCACGGGACAGCAGTCCGCCATTGCCAGTCGATAGGAAGAAGTCACTGTCATCTAGTCAATGTTTAGGGAAGATACTCCTGAGGATTTTTCTCCAGCAGGGATACGGTCTGCACCTAACAGCGCGGGCACAGCACCCCAGAGACGCCCACCTCGGGAGGAACCCGACGGAATAATA
Organism: Saccopteryx leptura; assembly: GCF_036850995.1. NCBI lineage: Eukaryota > Metazoa > Chordata > Mammalia > Chiroptera > Emballonuridae > Saccopteryx > Saccopteryx leptura. The sequence goes on from NC_089504.1 coordinate 250,043,386, forward strand.
AAGCTGTCACAGAGGGTTCTTCTCTTCGCTCCTTCACTTCCTAGAGAGTGCCCGGCGTGAGGACGCATTACACGTTTAGGAGAGAACTGAACGAGAGTTCTAGAAGGTTGTGAAGCTTCCCTGCTCCAAGCGCAAACTGGGAACAGAAGCCGTAACCACACTCAGTGCTGTTGGAAGACAGCGTCTGAGAATTCCCTGCTAGCTGGACTCTTTAACGTTTGGTTTCCTTCACCTGGATTATTATGTTTTATTTTCTGATAGAAAAGCACATCTCAGAAGACCCTTCAGCAAGGGATTAAATAACGAATCAGAGCGAACCCTGTCAGGGCCGACGGTCGCTGGGAACTCCGTCAACCCTGAAGGCGGAGCTCCTGGTCTCAGGACTGAAAACAGAAGCGTCACACAGAGGGTCTGCTTGCCCCTCCCCGGGCTCCACGGCAGTACATGGAGAGTCCGTCCCAGCAGAGGGGTCAAAGCATGCGCCCGTTTTTATGCGGAGACTTCATGTCCTTCCCTTTCTGAGCGCAGGGCTTTGTGAAGGGCAGAGTCTGGCAACCCCACTGCGCCTGAAGTGGACGTCAGTGCGGCCCTGATTAATTCTCCCGGAGAGCGCGTGCAATCTGGGCTCATAAACGAGACACGTTGCCTTTTCCAGAGAGCTGTGTCCGTCCGGTTTATGAGGAATGGCAGCGCACACAGAAACCAGCCCGGAGACCATGTGAATTTACACATCACCCATTAGTGGGGGGTGGGAGGGGATGGTAACTGAACCACTCACTTTGCAGCACAGAAAACCCCGCTGGCTTCATAAAGGAAAACTATCGTATGTAATGTTCTAATTAAGACCTAATGGCAGGGCTGTATATAGAGGAAAGGGCTGTATATGTGGAATACACAGCATACTAGGGATGTGGACCACTCGTGCCGTCTGGATGAGTTCTTCCAACGCCCTCATCACCCCTCTGATTTACAGGGAGATGTTTCATCACCGGCGTCCATGACAGGTACGGCGGCAGTAATACTCAGGCTCAGGCTCCGGTGTGTAATGCTCGTCACACACACATTTACGTTGGGTCCACGCACGGCTAGCTTAATATTGCAGACACGCTTTAAACCAATATAACCATGTTTACCGTGAAGCCTTAGTTCTGTATTTGTTTTTGCCAGTACAAACAAACAAAACAACGAAAATGAAATGATTAAGTTTTACGACAAACAACGTTCCTGTAGGTCATTTTACTAAAGTCACAAGTAGATGCCCTCCCCGGCGGCAGAACTTGAGAACTCAGAGGAGGCGGGCTCCGGCCAGGCTACTTGGTGGACGGGTACCAACTTCCCAAGGGTGTGACCCTGACTTTTATTGACAGAGAGGTATTGGTTTTGCAAAATCTGGAATAATGTGGCTAGTCTAGATTGCGGACTTACTGAGAACTGGAGAGACATCTTCTCTAGATTGGAGTTCAGTCAGGAGGCAATTGAACTAAAAATAAGTAGAATCCGAGTTCCAGGCACCCCAGCTGGCCCCGAGCCTTTCTGGATCACTCTCCAGGAAAGGCAGCAGTCGGTAAGCCCAGGAAGAGGCCAGAGCCCCAAGGCACCGGGCACCGGTGTCTCGCTGTGGCGATTCAGTAAAATCCAGGAGACAGCAGAACATTTTAAAGCACAAAAACGTCTCAGCAAGGTCATATTTGAAGCCGATCTAATCGTCTCACAGTCCAGCCTAGATGTTTCCAGGTGGCCACGAGCATGGACAGTCTACTGGGCATGTGACCAAGGAGACGGGCTGGGAGGCCCTCACACGGAGTGTTTCTGAGCGACAGACCAGAAGCGGCATCCGGCTAAGAGAATGGAGGGTCTCCGCACACTGAGGAACGAGGTTGCAGGGGCAACAATGTTCCACGTTTGTTATACTGTTTCTTCTTCCTGGACACAAAGAAACAATGTCTCCTTTCCCCTGTCCTGGGACCTGGGGGGAAGGAGGGCTGGCATCCAGGAGTGTGAGCAAGGAAGGATGAATTATTTTGGTTCCAGAGCAGCTAGGAGCCCGGCCTGTGGTGGCACAGTGGATAGAGCATCGACCTGGGATACTGAGGTCTGCCAGTTTGAGACCCTGGGGTTGCCCAATCAAGGCACATACAACAAGCAACCAATGAACAACTAAGGTAAAGCAACTATGAGTCAATACTTTTTGCTCCTCCCCCTTCTCTGTAAAATCAGTCAATAAAACCTTTAACAGCTCCGACAGTGAGAGATTCCGTGTTCCTGAAGCCTTTCTCCTAGTCTTTCCTTCCTCAATTAGTAGCCTGATAATCCAGCTATGGGGTTGCTGCTGCCTCTGCCTGGATAGTAAGAGGCTCAAAGAGCTGGCAACTCCCTACTCTATTCCCACTCAGCACAGGGCTCTGGGCAAGGCTCAGTCAGTCAGAGCTGCTAGCATAATCAGGTGGGGTTTCCACCCACTCAAAGACCTCTGGCTCTGCCACTCTGTCTGGTAACACGGGCGGGCACCCACTCCCGGGGCGCTTGGAGGAAACTCTCGCTCACTATCTGCGCACGCAGACCAGGATATCAGGCCGGCAGTCTTATACTCTGAGTGAAACCCCCACCCACATGGAAAAGTTCCAGCATTGGAATTGGCTCTCGCTCCGTCCCTGTGAGCGGCTTTTGCAAGGCGCTGGGGCGGCCCGAGATTCTGCTTTTGGCCCACACAAAAGCCCCTGACTCTGCCCCTCTGTGGGATAACACGGGCGCGTACTGCCGAGGCACTCGGAGGAATCTCTTGCTCACTATCTGCATGCGCAGACCAGGATATCAGGCCGACTGCCTCATCCTCTGAATGAAACCCCCACCCACATGGAAAATTTCCACCGTTGGAATTAGTTCTCGCTCCCTCCCGTGCGCGGCTTTCCCAGGGCGCTGGGGCTGCCCAGAGATTCTGCTTTCGGCCCACACAAAGGCCCCTGACTCTGCCTCTCTGTGGGATAACACGGGCGCCCACTCCCGGGGCTTTGGAAGGAATCTCTCGCCCACTATCTGTGCGCACCGACCAGGGGATCGGGGAAAATGGCTGCCCCACTTGTCTTTCTTTGTCTGGGTTTGGCGCGAGTGTTAGCTTGTATTGCCCGGGTTGCCACAGGAACAGTTTTTCTTCGGCTTGGATCTCCATGCCACAGCCTGGTTCGGCCGTTTGTGCCACGGCCTGGATCTATTCACCCCCTTTGCCCGCCTCAGTTTCTATATTCTCAGTTCCCAGTGAAAGCCGCCCTGTTTAGGTTAGTGAGGAAGGCGGAGCATTTCTTACTCCCTATTTCCTTCGGGGTTTGGTTATATATTTAGCCAATTTTTCGCTCGACCATACCTTCTGATGTATTGCGAAACATCTGGAGGCTCCAAGGATAGGTTTTTCTGTTTCTGGTTGAAGATCTTGTTGAGTTTTGGGGGAGATTTATCAGTATCGCTTCCTACCCCGCCATTACTCTGACGTCATCTCCAAAACCTTTAACAGCTAAGAGCAAGCATATGCCTCTAGTACCCAGACCTTGGAAGCTAAATCAAGTTCTCTGAGAAAAGAAACCTGAAACCCTTGGAGAAATGGCAAATTCCTGTTGGACAGAATGGGGTGAACCTGGGACCTATGTTGGAGAATTTGCCAATATTATCTCCTTTTTCAAGGAAAGAGATGATAAAGAAATGAATCACTTCTTCGGGGTCACCAGAAGAAAACAGTTCCACTACTAAAGAGAGGTCTGAGGCCAAGGTCAACATAACAAGCCTTCTAGGATTCACCTGACTGCAGATTTCTAAGTTGTTTACTTCCAGTCCACCACTTTAAAAAAAAAAAAGGAATTGGGAATATAATTCATCAATCAAGTACGAGATCCAAGACTGAGTTCCAGAGGTGACTGGTGAGGGTCACAGTGTAGCTGGGAAGATAGGGACTCCATGGACACATGGGATGCCACAGTGGAGACAGGTGTGGAACACAGGCCTGGACGCTCGGGTGCAGACAAGGTCCACGCCCGGGTCTGAGTGGCCCCCGGCAGAGAAGCTGCTGACTGCGGCGAATGGGCACTGAGCATCTTGGCAGAACATTTTTAAAGCACAAAATCAATAACGTCAGAGTGCCCGTGCCGCCCGGACTGTCAGCTTGAGAAATGCTGACTGCAGAGAATCCTGCAGCAGAGGAAATCAGGACTAGAGCGAGACAGGCAAGGTCAGGTGTGTGCGGCCACCTCAGGGAGCTTCTGTCCAGCTTCTGAAGGTGGGCGGCAGCTTGGCCCAGCAGCGTCCTGCGGGCTGAGGACGAGGTGCGAAGAAGGGTCATTGTGAGAATCAGTAGAACAGGTTGGTCTGGAAACACGTGGGTTCCAGGGATTCAATGCACTTTTGGCATAAGCTACATCTTCAAATCGCTTAAGATTTGAAACAGGCCACCTGGGATAAGAGCAAAGACCACCCCACCCCACCCCCAGGACATTTTCCCTAAGCAAATTCAGCAAATTTAGTAAATGCAACTAGGGGACATTCTCAGAGGTCTTATTTAAACTTTGTTTTAAAATGAGCGCTAGGGGTTTGAACATGGCTGTGCGTGTTCATGCAGAAGAATTTCAGAAAGCTTCAAGAATTCAAGAGAAACCTGCAAACATCCCAGAAAGGCTACAACTCGTACAAACAGCAGCCGCTACAAGGCGCGTACTATGTGCCTAACCAGAGGGGGTGCTTGGCAGTGGCCATTGCCCATCCAATCAAAACACAAGTGAGGCTCGCTGATGGCCCCTCCCTTTTAAATGACTGACTGCCTTGCCTGACCTGTGGTGGCGCAGTGGGATAAAGCATCGACCTGGAACACTGAGGTCGTCGGTTCGAAACCTTGGGCTTACTTGGTCAAGGCACATATGGAAGTTGATGCTTCCTGCTCCTCCCCCCCCCTCTCCCCTCTCTCTAAAAATCAATAAAAAATAAAAATTTAAATGACCGACTGCCTTGCTTAGAAATCATAAATTGAATACACTGGCAAAGCAAAAGGGTCCTCCGGAGAGAGCAGAATACCTCTCCCCTCATTCTCGCATTCACTAACACACCAACCAGCGCAGAGCTCTTGGCTGTGAGGCAGACTTATTTATGAAACAGACTACGGAGAAGAAAGAGCAGTCGTAACTCAGCCATTCTTTCCGGGCTGGTCTCCGCTCACGGGGGCGCGGGCCCACGATGGGATGACAATGTCCAGAAAGGTCTTGTCTTCCTGCAGGGGGTAAGTAGCTGATGCTCGGTGGACATGGATTTCTCCGTCTTATGGGTCCTACAGGGGATTGTGTAAGATGCCGGAAGGGAAGCAGCTCTCTTAGGCAGTGCGTGAGGGTCAGAGAGCCTCGGTCTTCAGGATGCTCCGGACAGCCTCAGTTTACCCCTCCATTCAACCCACCCTGCCTCTCTCTGTCACTTGTTAAATCTCCTGAACACACACACACACACTCAAGAGAGAATTACGTCTTGTGTTTATTAATAGCAAAACACAGCATCAATATCATCTTTAAACTGGAGCTCTCCCTCTTTAGGTCCCGTACCAGATGCCCCCCCCCCCCCGCCCTGTCCCGCACATCCCCCCTGGGCCACACAGCCCCCTGTATCACATTCCCTCTGGCTCATTTTGAACACTTACTTGGTTTCTAATGTTCTTTCCGTGGATGTTGGTGATGCTTTTTGTTGCTGTTAAGAGCAGAGGAAATAAACTGTCCAATTACCTCCCTAATTGCTGCTTCGATAATTACGTTATCAGTACTTAGGAACCATGTTATCGCAGTCGCTGTTCTGAAATGCACTTTGGTCTCCACCTCTTCCCTCACGGTGACACAGTCCGAGTGGGGACAGTTCTTCAGCACGTAAGTAGGGTCCTGGCCTGGGAGTTCCTGGCTGAACGCTTCTGCCTACCTGGTAATCCAACCTGCAGTCCAAATTCACCAGCAGCCCCCGCCAGACCATGGGGAGGGGAGCTGGACTTCACACAGGCTCCCTGAGAGCTGACCTTCCGCTTCCCTGCTGTTGGTTTCCATAGCTAGCCCGCGGCCATGAGGGGGTCAAGGGGTCCTACAGGCTGAGCAACAAAAATGTGGAAACAGAGCTCCTATTGGAAAAACAGCACAGGGCGTTTCAAACCACTGAAGGTTAATCAAGGAATCCTAGGAAAAAAGTAAAAGGAAGCTAGATCTCAAAACCCGTAAGAGGGTCGCCCATGAAAGGTAGAGCAGGGTCCCCCCTTCTACCTGGGAGGTTCAGACAAGGCACCTGACTGTGTGGAAAAGTCCCGGCCACAAAGCAGGGTTGCAGATGGAGACCTGACTGCTAAAAGAAACAGACCAAATAGTAAAAAAGGTCTATGCACCAACAATTCTAGAAGAGGTCTAACCTCGGGAGAAAACTGAATTCTGATCTCACAACTGCCAATGATGGCCGGAGGAGGATATGTCGGAGGCGCCCGAGGGCCCCGAGGTTGGTGGTGGTGGGGGGACACAACGGGAGCCGTGTGGCAAGAACTGGGTCTTGAGGAGGAACTCACGGAATCGGTCAGGGTCCCAACAGAAGCAGAAGGGCAGTTTTGGGAAGGTCTGTTCAGAGAGGGGGAGGTGGAGAGACTGTGGAGAATGCGTCCGTCACTGGGAGCCAGCAGTGGCGAGCTGCAGCCAGCCCTGACCCTGGAAAACAGAGACGTCTGCTAGAGAAACACGCCCAGCCTGCTGCGGGACACCGCAGGCAGGACGTATGAGCTCCCGCTCAGGTGGGACGGCCACACCGTCCAGCTGTCCCCAAGCGAGGACAAGCCTGGAAGATGGCACTAGAAGAGGCTGGAGGGGGAGGCAGGTCCCGTCACGCTCCGAGGCCCTCGCGTGCCGTGTTACGCGCGCTGGAGTCTCCTCTAAGAGCGACGGGAAGTCATCGGTGTGTCTTAAGCAGGAGCTAGTGACACCGTGCACTCAGAGAACACCAACAAGGGGCCCGTGGGGATGCCGTGGAGGGAGCTCCATTGCAAACATGAAAAAAATTCACCGGCTGTTTCAACACTTATCACTGCTGATCTTTCAAACAAAATGTCAAGAAGTCTATTAAACGGATGAGGTCAACGGGGCATTATTTCATAGATAAGAGCAGGGAGACACCAAGAGAGACAGTTACCAGAGCAACTGTGAGCAGAGGTGACAGAAACATGGGTTTTCCCTTGTGACTCCCATTCCTTCTCTCCTGTCACCAGGGAAGCTCACAGCCACACACACATGTCCACACCTCCTCACACTTGTGAACCTCGCGCTGGAAAGGCACACTTACCCACTTACGTGGGAGCCCGATGGAGGGAGGCCCGCCTTCCCCACCCACCCGTGTCCCTGCGTGGTGAGTGGCCGCACTTCCTGCTCTCTCCCGGCACAGGGACATGTCTCAACGTCACGCATCCCCCTTTGGAGGCAAGTGCTGGCTCTGCCTGGTCTGGCTGCCCTCCTCATCCGCACTTGCACCTGGTGATTACCAAGTGCGAGGTTTGGATACAGACTCTGCAGCCGCATGACTTTCAGTAGCTCACTGTCTCCACGTGTCAGGACACCTTCCAGGCAGGGAGACAAACAGGTAAAGAATGTCTAATACCAGATGAACCGACAAACCAAAGCCTCACCTGCCGCTGAGCCAAAGAGAATGAAACTGATGCTGAGGGAGCATTGAGTTTTTTTCTTGTGATCGACAAGGAGACAGAGAGAGGGACAGACAGGAAGGGAGATGAAAAACATCAATTCTTTGTTAAGGCACCTTAGTTGTTTATTGATTGCTTTCTCATATGTGCCTTGACGGGGGTGCTACAGCAGAGTGAGTGACCCCTTGCTCAAGACAGCAACTTTGGGCTCAAGCTGGTGAGCCTTGCTCAAACCAGATGAACCCGCTCTCAAGCCAACAACCTTGGAATCTTGAACCTGGGTCTTCCATGTCCCAGTCCAACACTCTATCCACTGTGCCACTGCCTGGTCAGGCAAGAATGTCGAGTCTTTAGGAAAATATAATGAGCGCGTGTTTAGACGTTGGCTTAACATTGTCAAGTCATTCACATATTTGTGATGTTCCCTTTCAACGAGAAGTTCACAGGTTATACAGATAAATATATTTGAAAGCTTTAAATCTTGGCTGAAGCTCGATCTTCAACTTCTAATTATCACCAAACACTTTAATGTGGCTTTTGATGATGAGCTACAGTGGACCCTGTAGTCCTCAGTCTATTAATGACCACAGGCCATGGATAATATCCTAAGACAGGAGTAATCGCTGCACTCAGCCCCAAGACTACATTTCCCAGAATTCCCAGAGATGACTATGTGATTATGTTCTGGCCAATGAGATATAGCACAGGCATTGTGGGAAGCTCCCAGGGGGAGGATTCTTTTTTGGTGCCTTTCTTCATTCCTATGTAAACCTGCAATGCAGACATGAGGGCTGGAGCTTCACTAGCCATTCTGTACCATGAGGTGATGCTGACAATGAAATCAGCTGCATGGAGGGAAGATACGTCCAGGTGGATCCAGGGTCCAGGATATCCAGGTGGCCATGCATTCAACTCAGAGGGTCTCCAAACGTCTCCCGTGTGAGAAAGAGACACATTCCCATTGCTGATGAAGCAGCTGCATTGTGAGGTCTCTATTTCATGTGGCCAAACAAATCCAATCTTGCACAGTGAGCCGATAAATTCTGATTTTCGCATCAAGCAGTCTGATTCCAATTTAAAAATGTCCCAATAGATCCTCCATTTTCATTTTGTGCCTGCCTAACAGGTCAGCAAAGGCTTCTCGTACACAACACAGACCTCGTTACTTACTATTTAAAACCTTATAGGTGTATTGAGTCTTTTTTTTAAAATCTGTACAGGACATTCAATGTTTACTACTTCCTTAATTTCTGGGCAAACTTGAAGAGAAAAAAATATGAGGAAGAAAAAGAAATAATTATTTCACTTTCTTCTGCTGATATCCCCAAATATACAGCTTCTTTCTTGTTGTTGTTGCTAATGGCAACAGTACTTACTATGCAGCTCCTCAGCACTGGGCCCTGTGCCAAAACAGGTTTTGCTTTGAGCCAGTAAATTCTGCATCACCTGGTGAGGTAAAACACCACCATTCTCCCCATTTCATAGATGACAAGACTGGGATGCACAGAGAGGTGCTTACACTGCCCAGGCCCACACGTTTACAAACTCTTTGGTCCTGGACGCAGATGCAGCTCCATCTGCCATGGGCCAGACGCTGGTCTGAGTGCTACAGGGGCAGCGTGAACCTCACAGAGTCAATCCATGACACGTGAGGTTTTAAGAAATCCCGTGGAGAACAGGTGGGTGGCAATAAAGGAAAACAAAGAGAGACCATGCTGTTCATGTGAGAGGAGGGGAGGCAGAGAAGACTCCTGCATGTACCCCGACTGGGATCCACCTGGCAAGCCCACTAGGGGGTGATGCTCTGCCCATCTGGGACCACTGCTCTGTTGCTTGGCAATCGAGCTATTTTAGCTCCTGAGGTGAAGCTATGGAGCCATCCTCAGTGCTTGGGGCCAACTTATTCATTTGAGCCATGGCTGCAGGAGAGGAAGAGAGAGAGAGAGAGAGAGAGATAAGAGGGAGGGGTGGAGAAGCAAATGGGCACTTCTCAAGTGTTCCCTGACCTGGAATCGAACTCAGGACTTTCACACACCAGGCTGATGGTCTACTGCTAAGCCAACTGGCCAAAGCCAATGACAGGACCTTCTATAGACATGACCTTGTCCACACGCTAAGGTGAAATTTCACTGACCCCCAACATGTACACCAGGTCAAGCTGGATGGGATCTCAACATTATGTGGTCCCTGAAACTTGCCACAATTCTGAGTTTGAGGTTAGGAGGCCTCTCCTGAGAGACACGTCAGTTTCACCAGTATAGGGCATGACATGGGTTTGGCCACCGGAGGACATGCCTGGAAAGCCTATGGGTCCTCCATGCCATTACCTCTGAGAGGCGTGCTCACCTTTCGGGAATTCCTGTGGAGAGAGCGGCATTTGAGGAGCAAGCCAGCCTTTAGGAAACCATTCAAATGCCGGGAAATGTTGGCCCCCAAGCACTTGCAACCTGCAAACTACAGTGGTATCTTGAGATATGAATTTAATTCGTTCTGTAACTGAGCTCGTAAGTCAGTCAACTCATATATCAAACTGCCGATACTGGACCCGTGCGCCAACACGCCAACTAGTGGCAGCTTCCCGAATCACGACTCGTATCTCGGAATTTCTCTCGGATCTCAAACAGAAATATGGACTGAGTTGCCGCTCGTATCATAAAAAATTCGTATGTTGGTCTGTTCGTATCTCAAGGTACCACTGTAGTTGCAAACATGCCCTTATGTCAGTTTCCAGTTCTCCTCGCTCTCTGCCACCTCACCTCACTCTCTGGCAGGGGAGTCAACTCCAAAGTTTATGGCTCCCGCCAGCCAGCACACTCTACTGTTGTCTGGTGGGTCCCAGCAGAGAGAAAGGTGATGGGGTTCATCAGAGCAGGGCAGGACACTGAGTCAGATTTAGGAAGAATAAACAGCATGAGCTTGGCCATCTCCCAGAGCTCTGAAAGTCTGGCTTCAAATGTCATAGCGTCAGAGGGCCTTGCTCAGCAGCGGGCCCGACGGTCTCAGGCTTAGTTATGTCCCCTGGGCTGTGGCCTTGACCATGGAGGAGGCAGGCTCAGACTGCGGCCTCCTCAACGGGGTCTGAGGACACTCTCCACGGAGAAGAACTCAGGGAAACACATCCCTGCTCACCACATAAAACACGCTCTCCTGATAAGACGTGACTTTCAACATTATTTTCATATTCAGGGGCCCCCTCCCTCAAGGAGGCCAAGCTTCCTGTAGGACTGGACCATGGAGGGGGGAGCCTGAGACAGTAAGGAAGGGCTCTGTCCATCCCAGACCAGGCACCACAGTGACATGCTGTGGGCTGTGGTTCTGCCCAGCCTGCAGCCAAGACACGTTTACATTTATAAACGGGCGGAGCAGAATGAAAAGAAGTGCGCTATTTGAGGACAGTGTAAATGACATAGAATTGGAATTTCAGCATCCAGAGCGCAGCCAGGCCCTTTGCTTACCTGTCATGGCTGCTCCAAGCTCGGGGATGGCTGAGCATGGACCCAGACAGCATGGCCAGCCAGACTGGAAAATCGACTCCCTGAGTCTCCCAGAAAATAGTTGCCAAAACCCCTGTTTTCAGCCCTGTTTCGGCTCATGCTTCTTTTACAGGACTGAGATTTATATAACAAATTAAGTAGTGCTGACTTTATTATCCTGAAATAAGAACCATAATGAAAACAATTCACCAGTTCACATGCTTAAAAAAATCGATATAATGTCTGAACTGAATTATGAAAGAGAAATAAAAGCAAAGGGTTTATAATAAAATGATATGATTGGGACACATAAATTTGGGGCAGGAACCGCTCTGGAAGACACAGCGGTACATCTCAGAGGTGCCCCCTGACGCGGGAGTGCGTGGACGGGCCCACAGGGCGCGCAGACTGGTTCCGTGCTCCGAGCCGCAGTGCACACATCACCGCCGGTGCTGGAGCCGGTGTGTCTCTGGTGAGACAGGTGACTCACAGGAGCTGGGGCTTCGATAGCCCGGCACAGCCCCTGAGAAGCTGTAACAAACTCTCAGGGGAGCGACTAGGAGACCCTTCTCGTCACCCTCTGTCTGATCTCCATGCAGTGCCTGCCACTGATGGCCCACCCAGAGCCCCTGGGACATGGCAGTCCAAGCAGGCGATCTATACAGGCAAGATTCCAGGGGACAGAGCAGGTGCCGAGGGCTGGAGACCACACGGCTACCATTGCAGGGACAGCACGCCTGCCTCTCAGCCACCCGACCCAAACCTTTAGAGCCGTGCCCTCCAATCCAATAGGCACTGCCACGTGTGGCTAGTCAAATTTAAATGCACTGAGTTATAAAATTCAGTTTCCTCCGTGACAGGAGCTCATGGCCAGAGCCCGCTGACCCGATGTGCTGTGTGTGCTGTATTGGAAGGCTCATGTGACAGGACGTCCATGTTGTCTCAGAGAGCCCGCCGAGCGGTGCTGCCGTCCGGACTCACATCTGGGCTCTCCCCCTCACACCAGCCTCTGTGGTGTTGGCGAGCAGGTCCTGACGCCGCTCTCAGAAAGGACGTCCCCTCACCTTCCGTTTGTTGTCACAATCGGCGCCATCACCTAGTCTGTGTCTCAGCCCTTTCTACCTGGACCACCCAAGCAGCCCTCGCCGGTGGTCTCCCTATTTTCAGGTGGATCTCACATATGTGTTCTCTTGGTATTCAGACTGGCATTTTAAAGAGAGATGACAACATACAAATGGCCAACAGACATGAAAAAATGCCCAATGTCACTCATCATCAGGGAAATATATATTCAAACCGCCGTCAGGTACCACCTCACACCTGTCAGAATGGCTGCCGTCACAATCGATCAACAAACAGGTGCTGGTGAAGGTGTGAACAGGGAACCCTCGCGCACTGCTGGTGGGAAAACGCATGCAGCCACTGTGGGACACAGTATTGCGGTTTCTCAAAAAATTAAAAACAGGACCACCATATGACCTAACAATTCCACTTCTGGAGATCTGTCTAAAAAAACAAACAAACCACATACACAAAAACAGAAACATCGATTTGAAAAGGTATATGTACCCCTATGTTCATTGTGACATTATTTACAACAGCCAAGATCTGGAAGTGACCTAAGTGTCCATCAACAGACAAGTAGATAAAGAAGAGGTGGTACGTTTATACAACAAAATACTACTTGTCCATAAAGAAAGAATAAAATCTTGCCACTTGCGACAGCATGGATGGATCTCGAGGTTATTGTGCTCAGTGACGTGAGTCAGAGAAAGACAAATATTATATGATCTCACTACTATGTGGAATAAGAAATTAAAAAAAACCAAACCAAACCAAACAAAAGGTAACCCCACAAATACAGAGAACTGCAGGTGGCTGCCAGAGGGGAGGGGAGGAGGATGGGAATGAAAACCATGATCGCGAGTCAGATCTGTGAGTGAGGGGCTGTACAGCTGATGCCATGGCTGACGGGCACCAGTGCCCATGCCCGCCTGCTCGACCTCGCTCACCTCTCACTCACGAGTCCCCAGCTGCACGGGACTGTCCCATCTAGTGCACACCCAGCTGGCCCCTTTTGGGCCTGGGCATCCGCGTGTCCTCACGTCTGAAGGGCCGGCTCTTCTTGGATGTGCCCAGGCTGGTCCGTGGCCTCTGTCTCAGCCCAAGAGATGCCCCGGCTCCAAGGTCTCCCTCCGCTGGCTTCTTCCTTCACGACACCGTTTTGATTCCTTCCAAGCACAAATCAGCTCCGAATGGATCCTGGTCAGTGATTTGTGCTTCATCTGCCAGCTGTACCCCCCTCCCGTGTGTGTGTGGGGCTGTGAGCTCTCACACCTCTGCACAAAGGCCGGAGGCCTGCACAAGCTGGGGGCACAGGGCTTCTTGGCGGGGCTGCCTCTCCGCGGTGCCTGCAAAAGGGTCACCTGATGAGACTCTGTCCAGTAGCCCGCCTGTGTGTCTTGCACAGGGCACCTCCAAAGCACTGAGGCTTGCTCTGCAGTCACACTGCATGCAAAGCACCTAGGATCGTTCTGTGGTCACACTGCACGCAAAGTGCAGAGGCTTGCTCCGCTCTGCAGTCACACTGTGCGCAAAGCACCAAGGCTCGGTCCACGGTCACAATGCACGCAAAGCACCGAGCCTCGGTCCACGGTCACACTGCACATCGCCTCTGGGGGGGACAGCTTGTCAGGGAGCAGCAGGGGCGGCAGCGGTGAGACTGGAAGGAAGAGGCCGGGGCTCCTTGCGCGATGAATAATTCATTTCCAGAGGACCTGCCTACTTCAGGAAGGCTCCTCAATTTTTACAAGTGTGCCTTCTTGCATCTGCATATTCTGAAGATCATTTTGCATAATGAACCGATCAACAGCCTCAACCATGTTTCCACAGTCAAGTGAACGGACGGGGGCGGGGGGCGAGCGTAGGCCCCCTGAGCCCATCCGTCCAGCATCCAGTTCCAGCTCGGCTTCTCAGCAGCGCCCCTGGGGACCCTTCCATCAGCCCTATGCCCTCCCGTGTCCGTGCGGTGGGGTAAGAGTCATACCAACCCCAGCGGGTCTCAGTGGGGGTGAGTGTGCTGATACACAGAGGGGGCCCAGGGCCACCCTGGCACCTGGCATGCAGCGAGGACCTGGTGTGGTTACTGTGGGTCTGTGTGGGAGGTGTGCCCGCTTGACAAGCACACACAGCCAGGCCACGCCGCGGAGCAGACGGTTTTCTCGCGGGCCGTTAACTTGCACTTGGCTGAGAAGGTATAAAAACGAAAGCTGTGGTCCGTGGTGGGCTCTGCAGTCTGATGGAACTCTCAGAGCCCCTGAGACAGCAGAGGGAACCATGCACATTATTAGCAGGGCAACACAAGAAAGAAACGCCCCGAAACATCAGAACAACAAAGAGCCATGAAGCTGTACTCATGCCACAGAGGGAAAGGGATTTCATTACGGAAGCCGGGGAAGATGGTTTCCTTCCCTCATTCGGGGGCCTTGCCTCCCATTCGGCTGCCAGGAGGTGACTGGCACAGCGCGCTACCTAACAACACAAGTGACGGGAGAGAAACCACCCTTTGTCACCCGGGCACTCAGACCTGCGTGTCATGCTGCGTAACAGACCGTTCCCGGTGCGTCTGACACAGGCTGGCTCTGTGCCTTTTGCCGGGGCGCAGGCACACAGAGGACACAGACTGACTGCACTGTGGGCAGGAGATAGCACGGCTAGGACAGGCCAGGAGACTGAGGCCTGCAGGTCCCAGGGGGCCAGGGCAGGCCAGGAGACTGAGGCCTGCAGGCCCCAGGGGGCTAGGACAGGCCAGGAGACTGAGGCCTGCAGGTCCCAGGGTAGCACGGCTAGGACAGGCCAGGAGACTGAGGCCTGCAGGTCCCAGGGGGCTAGGACAGGCCAGGAGACTGAGGCCTGCAGGTCCCAGGGTAGCACGGCTAGGACAGGCCAGGAGACTGAGGCCTGTGGGTCCCAGGAGGCTAGGACAGGCCAGGAGACTGAGGCCTGCGGGTCCCAGGGGGCTAGGGCAGGCCAGGAGACTGAGGCCTGCAGGTCCCAGGGGGCTAGGGCAGGCCAGGAGACTGAGGCCTGCAGGCCCCAGGGGGCTAGGACAGGCCAGGAGACTGAGGCCTGCGGGTCCCAGGGTAGCACGGCTAGGACAGGCCAGGAGACTGAGGCCTGCGGGTCCCAGGGGGTAAGGTAGTTGCGGCTGGTGGAAGGAAAGTTCGTTTTACATAAGCAGAGAAGCACATCAGATTCAGGACAGCTTATTCAAAATGCATTTCATCAAAAGTTTTTCTAGAGTAAATTACACGGCTATGCAACTGTGAGTTTTGTCGGCTTGCTTCACAGAGATGGAATATTCTACTGGGTCGCAGGTTTTAGGGGAACCTTGATCAGCAAGACTCAGGAGACGCAAATGGGACACGGAGGGCAGAGGTTACGAAATGGCTCTGCTTTTGTCATCCCAAGAACCACGTAAGAAAAGAATTCCTCACTCAGCCAAGTGAGTGCAGGGCCTGGGACACTGACTGCCCAGCTCCCCCGCGCCGTCTTAGAGGGCCCCGTCCTCCAGGGGGGGCGGGAGGAGAAGGTGTGTGCAGAGACATCGTGGTCAGCCGGGTGGGGCACTGGGCGGCAGCTGCTTCTGTTCCGGAGGAGGGTGTGGACCCGGGAGGGGTTTGAGTGGGGTTCACACTGCAAGGTGGAGAGGGAGGTCTCAGAAGGGACACACATTGACACGCTGAGAGCTCTGTCCTTCCAGACACCTGGGTGTGGCTCTGACCCATGGCTTCTCCCAATGCTGTCATCTCACCAGCAGAATGAGCGAGAGTGACCCCCTCCCCAATTCGCCACCGGGCCTGCTGTGCACAGGGAACGGTAGGGTGGACAGAGGTCACGCCTGGCAGGAAAGAACAAAGGAGAAGCCCTTGTAGAAGGTGGAGCGGGAGGTGGGCGACACAGATGTGTGTGCACCCCCTTTGGTGTCATATGCGAGGAAAACTTGCAAATACGAGAGAGCACAGGGCACACGGCCTCTGTTTTTGCTGAAAAATGCTGTAGGCGTTTCCCCAATCTGCTGGGCAGGGTCCGTCGGCACACACGTCCGTACTCTCGGGACAGCACAGATGCTGCAGATCGTCTCAGTCACCGAGTCACCCGAGGGTGAGCCCTCTGGTTAGCATCAAGTGTAATCCAGACACTGTCCATCCTGATTAACTTTGACCTCAAATCCCACTTCAAGTCTAAGAACTAAAACGTGGTCTCCGAGGACGGAGATACAACCGTGAAGGGGGAGTAGAGCATGGTCCTACTGCCCGCGGGAGAGGGGAGCCCCCACCCCGCACACCCGCAGCAGCAACCATCTTCCCAGCAGGAATGGAAACACTGTTTGTTTTTATTTTGAAACAAAGGAGCCCAAGTTACTACATCTTAAAGAACTGGCTGGTAATTTATCAAATTGATAAACATCAGCACCGTTATCTCTGAATGCTGGTAGAAGCTCCGAACACTTGTCTTCGCCTGAACTCAGGAGGCAGCAATGAGAGGACCATGTTCGGAAGCCGTGAGAAACGGAGGCCGCCCTCGTAACCCCCCTCTCCCCAGGTCCCAACTCTCCTAAGGCACAAAGGCACACGCACACTGCTCTCCACAGTCAGACACGACACGCAGTCGTGGGCGGGCATTGGTTAGATTAGTGGACATGCACACCTCATGACCCTGACCTTCAGACTTCTCTCCCAAAGGACAGACACACAGAAACCTACAAGATAGTGAGGCATCACATCAAGACCAGACAACATAACGCAACGAGACTCCTGTAAATACACACAGGGATTTAAAAAATAAATTTAAAAGAAGCTTTTAAGGCCACAGACTTCAGGGGAAAATAGGCAAATTGTTGAGGCAGGGGGAAAGAAAAAAGTCTTTAGGACAATTAGTCTCGAATGGCAGCGCGGAGCCGTACCCCACCTCGAGCCCTCCCGGAGGTGGCGTTGACATGTCACACGGGGAACGGAGATGCCATGGGTCTCTCGCCCCGGACTGATCTTGGGTCCTTACTAACGGCAGAGGCATAGTGGTCCCAGTTCCCTTTGGCGCTGCTGCTTGCAGACTGTGGTCCTAGCTGCTCGAGTGAGCTGTGCGTGGGCATCTGACTAGTCGGAGATTGTGCAAGGGCACGTGAGGTCGACGTGCTTTTTCTTCTCGGTCACAGTAAGGGAGAGGGGAGGGGTTTCCACTAGCGACCCTATCAATGGATTAAGGGGACCGCGTGAAAATTCAACCCAGCTAGTTCCACGTGCTAACGTACACCATCTCTGAGGGTACCGGGCACAGGATGAACAGAGAACACTCACAGGAAGGTTAGGATCCCCTATACCCCGTGACAGGGAATGGGCGGGGGCAGGACCTCCCGCCGCGGGATGAGAAGGTTCTCGAGCATTCTTACACAGTGCTGCAAACCTATTCCACAGTAGTGAGCTGTATAGTTAAAAGTGGGGAGAGATGGCCAATTTAATCTTATGTTTGGTTTTTTTTTTAACCATAATAAAAAAAAGATTTTGTATGATAAAGTTGAATCCCCAATAGGAAAAGAACATGGGTTAAGAACAAATATAGAAGAAGGAAATGAAAGAAATAATAATGGGACCCCAAAAAGGCAGGGGGTGGGTGGAAGGGGGCAAATTACAGCCACACTGAGATATAACTTGAGCTCAGCGGTCCCACTTGTAAACTTCCGTAGCTCGGGACATCTGGTGGCCGGGAAGGGTGGGCTGCCGGCGGCTCCGCCACAGGCAGGCAGTCCGAAGACTGTTACCCAAAAATACTACATCGCCTGTCTTTTGATCTGCCTCCTTGGTTTGAACTGGTTTCTAAACGTCCAGCTCAGAATCAATCAGAGATGTGTGCAGATTTTTGTGCCAAAACCAACCGTGGGGTATTCCAGAACAGGAAACCTCGTGAGCACTTCAGGTTTGTGTGGTGCTGTCCTGGGGACACCTGGGGAACTGTTCGGGTGGGCCTGAAACTAGAAGTTACTTTTTTCCCCATTATTGTCTTCATTCACACCTCCATCCAACGAAAGTCCCGTCACCTGCCCACTAAAAGCTTCCTCAGACGGTCGTCTCTGTTCTCCTCCGCTGCTGTTCCCGCCGTGCCCAGGGTGGGGCAGGGCAGGGCACAGCCAGTGAACGTGTCCCTCCCTTCTCCAGCTGTAGTACATTTTCAGCCGGACACGTGGTTTCCTGGGACAAAGCTCACCCTGACTCCCTTGCGGCTAGAGGCAGTCACTCGGCTGAGTTCATGGGGTGATGCGGTCTGAGTAAGAAGGGTCCTGTCCTCAAAGGACAAGAGCACTGTCTCCCCCCACCCCCCGCCCAGCTGTTCCTGCCGGCTGCCACATGGATGTGACTGGTATAATTTGGGGTCATGGGGACGGGGTCAGTTTCTTTGGGATGACCCAGTGGGATGACAGTGGGAGGCTTCATCCGGTCCATCTGGAGACACGTGCTAAGCCCTTGGAAGCTGACATCATGCAGGAAGGTTAGGGACATGTCAGTGCTGAGCTCATTAGGTCAGCGTCTGAGGGCACCCGGAGCGCAGCCCCGCCCTCGCTGATGCCCCCACCCAGTCCATTTCCCACACAGTCAGAGGGCTCTTCTATTATTTTATTTTATTTTTTTTAATGGGGCGACATCAATAAATCAGGATACATATATTCAAAGATAACATGTCCAGATTATCTTGTTGTTCAATTATGTTGCATACCCATCACCCAAAGTCAGAGGGCTCTTCTAAACACCACCAGTGCACGGGCCCCCCACAGAGAGCCTTGCAGGGCCTTCCCTTCACGTAAGACCCCCCCCCCAGGGCTGTCATCCCTACCTGGGCTCGAAGCCTCTGTCCTCTCTCTCTCTCTCTGACCATTTCTCCAATTTTTCAAGGGTCTGTGACACTAATGAATACCTGAGTGGGTGCACATACATCACATTCCTTTCCAATTTCTCTCAATGAAGCAACAGAAAGTAAAAATGAAATAAAGTAGCAAACGGTCTATTTCATAAACATTATTCTGCCTAAGAATGACCAACGTTCTTTTACCAATGGTGTCCACAGTGAAACAGAGCCCCTTTCTCTGGCCAGGAGACAGGGCTTCGCCCCCGGTCCCAGAGGAGGACGCAGACCCAGGAGTGCAGACTCAGTGAGCAGACAGGCTTCACCCTGTCTGTCCTTCAGGCCCCAGCCCAGCGAGTGTCTGCCCAGCGCCCAGCACTCCATGCGGGCAGCAGCATGCAGGGGCTGGGGGACCAGGCCAGCCCCCTCCCCTAGGAGAACCGATGTCCTGACAGGCTACTGCTCACACTCTGTACCCAGTGTTTCCTTCCGAGATGGTCACGGAGGCCGACATTGATTGCAGTCAAGGCTCTGGTCCAAGTCTTCTCACCACGACTTTACCAACAAGGCTGTTTCCCCGTGACCAGTGAGGAGCCAGGGCACAGCGGTTGTGCAGCTACCGAGGGGACGCTGACTTAGTTGTTATTCTGCTTCGAGGGAGGATCATGAAAACCAACACAGAATGGAAAATACTCAGGGATGAAGACGAGTGGGCTGTCCGAGCCTCAATTTCCCCATGTGGGATGGAGGAGCAGTGCTGTAAATACTGATCATCACCTTATACTATCTAACCTCCTCTTGTTCCCTGTCATTATACTCTGTTACTCTACTTTAGAATAGGATGATGTCCAGAATCGGCTTATTTGCAGGGGGCGTCACGGTCCTGCTGCCCCCTCCCCTGCCCCCTGGTTCTCACGGACACCTGCCCGCCACATCGGGTCATAGGGCAGAGCCTTCCCCGGCCCAGAACCCTGCAGGACCAGCTCAAGGCAGAAACATTCTTTTTCTTTCTTTTTAAAAAATACTTTATTTATTGATTTTAGAGAGAGAGAAGTAGGGGGGGGGGGGAGCAGGAAGCATCGACTCCCATATATGCCTTGACCAGGCAAGCCCAGGGTTTCGAACCAGCAACCTCAGCGTTCCAGGTCGACGCTTTAGCCACTGCACTGCCACAGGTCAGGTGGCAGGGACACTCTTACCATGGCCAGTGGGATGACGCCGATCAAGTCCTTCTGGCTGACGTAGATCTTGGAGATGCCCAAGTCCGACGTGATGTCTCCTGGGTACTCGACCTGCCACGTGACCAGCTGCGTGGCCGGAGGGTCACTGGGCTCTTCGATCTCCACGTCGACCTGCATGATCTCCTCAGTGGCGCCGTTGGCCCTGGGGAGGAAAGGAAGACAGCGCTGAGGGCCGGGGACGGCACAGGGACTGGCTTACACCACCCCACGAGAGCCTGCAGACCCACAATTCCTGAGGGCATGAATGACTTCCCTTGTGGTCCAGGCACCTGCCTGGCTTGAGACACCAGGCTCAAGCTCCTGGCTGCCGCACCTGCAGGCTGGACTCCTCCCTGGGGCGGGGCATGACTGCTTTTCCTGAATGCTGTCTGCTCCACTCCACCCCCCACTTTCCCTCACGTGGACCCCTTGGTGCACCGATGCTGAGTCTTGTCGCTGGGCAGCGCCTCGCTAAGACGGCAAAGGGACCCTGTGCCCACAGTGATAGCGCCCGAGGCTGCCCACGGTGTATGGGAAGCGAACCGCTCTTTCAGAAAACAAGGGTCAGGTTGGCTCAGACAGACGGACCCCAACCTCCAGGGCCATGGCTCAGGGGTGGGGGGGCTCGAGAAGCAAGACTGACCTGGAGATCCTGCTGGACCCCCCCCCCCCACCTCCCGAGGCCAGAGAAGGGCATTGTTTCCAAAAGAAATAGTATTACTTTCGGATCGCCTTGCACGACCCAGAGTGAGGCACTGACTCTTTTATGGAGCGTCTCTGATGTCCAAGCCCCACTGGAAGGGCTCCTTTTATCTCGGCATGTCCTCCTCACAGGATTCTGGTAAGTACCTATCTCTGGTTCCCACTCTATAGACAAGCAACCAGGCTAAAGGAAGTACACGTGACGTCCAGGTCAACAGCTACTGAGCGCAGGACGCCTGCCCTTGCCACTGTGATCTCTGTCCCGGGGAAGGACAGATATGCTCATGAGCAGTGAAGACAGCTGAAGCCACTTGCCCCATCCTCCCCCAATAAATAACACCAGGCTTATTCAACACCCAGACACCGATGCTTCAAGTAAGTTCTGCACGTGTTGGGACATTTTTGTCACAGACACTTTGAGATTTGCCTGCCTTTGGGGAGTTCTGCCAACTTCTGACGTTCCCTGAGTGTCTGTCAGTCTGAACAGAGCACTAAGAGAAGAAAGCCAACCGTTCTCTGGACAGAAAGACGACCACGCAGAACACGGCCCCTCCAGCACCACCTCAACGCAGTCACTACTGAGACACAGGTCACTGCACCTTCACTGCCTGCATTTTTTCTCCCCCCAGATTGGAAAGCCAGCATGTTATGTTAGATCCTTAAAAGGCACGCTGACGATCAAAGCTCACTCTGCCGCCACCCGCGTGTGCAACGGGCACCCCCCCCCCCGTGCCTGCTTCTGGGCGAGTCAGCGGTGTGCGTGGGGGAGGCAGAGAGTGAGATTCCATTTCCAACTTGGGTGTTCCCAGATGGTGCTCTAAAAAAAATATATGGGCAAAGTGTCTGGAAGCAGAAGTGAGTCCAGGAGAAGGGCGGGCCCGGTGTCTGGACCACCGTGCCCCGAGGAGACCCTGCGAGCCGCGCCCGGCTTGTGTCAGGACATGCAGGCCCCATCTCAGGGTCTGCCGTGAGGGAAGCTCAAGGGACGTGCAGAGTGAGGGGGACACCTGAGGCCACCGGCGGATGTCACATGAAAGATTCGGCGGTGCAAGAGGAAGGAGGGAGGACAGAAGAGGCGAGGCCACGGTTCCGGGGACCGAGCACGGCCAGCGCCACGGCGAGGGCCCCTCCGACCCAGCCAGCGGTCGCCTGAGGCGGCGCTTTTCGAGATCCACATCGGACACAAAGGCAGGCTACCAGATAAAGGGGCCGCTGTCCTCCTCTCCCCTCCCCTCCCCCTTCCTTCTTTCAGATCTCATTTCCAAAATTAAAATAAGGATATTACTCAAATGCATCATTTCTTCTGAGACAGGACCCCAGTATGCAAGTTTTCCATTACTGACGTCTTTTTTTCTAACGTGTTTTTACTTTCATTAGCGTTTTCAGAATAAAAACCTTTCCTGATGAGGTAAAAATATGTATGATTCCCCCGTAATGCATGCACTTGGTAATGAGGTTTTTGTCACCAGAAATGCCTTCTCACAGCATCTGTTTCTACCTTACAGCACTGGGTGCAGGAGCCAGTGTTATTCCTGAAGCTGAGTCACGCTGCGTTTCCTCCTTCAGTCTCTGACCTTCCCTACTCTCCGTCCCACCATTTCCTCCCTCCCTTCCTTTCTTCCTTCTTTCCTAAGATAGTTCTGGGACCCCTGAGCTGAGAGGCAGACGCAGGGACAGAGACTGGGCCAGCCAGAGGGGGTTCTGTACATGTTCCCTTCTCTACACGCAAGGACGTCATTTCTGTAGCTTGGACTTGACTATGATGGAGGTATTTACACCATGGACATTGGCCAGTGCCAATAATCAGGGTCTCCAAATCCCTAAAAAGCAAATGACATGGCTGAAGACCCCTGGTCCTAGAGAATACGGTCTCATGGGGAAGTTGCACACTAACTGAACGATCATGTCAACCAATGTGAATTGTGAACGGTAAGCCTTTCTCTAAGAATAAGACCGTGGTTCCAATGGTAACTTATGCTCATTTACAATGAGACAGGCTGATCCTCTCCCCTCTGAAGCTTCACTCAGAAAAGGCATGTTCCTTCCCAACCCTCCCTCATTCGTCACTGCTTTTATGATGACCCCTCGGTCTCTGGTTTACGTAGATTAACGCTAAGTGATCTGTTAAGAGAGCGGGTATTTCCCTCAGTGAAAGAGGCTCCCAGCAAGTCCAAGTGACAGAGAGATGGGAAGGACGGGGAATCGGGAGACACTGAGGTCTTCACTCAGTAACGGGAGAAAAAAGGCCAAGTTCTGTGTAAAGGGAGTGTCGTGACGTGGTCCAGCTCTGCCCTAAACCGCACCCCCACCCCACCCCCACTGGCAACGAGTCGCCCGCTCGTGAGCCAGGCATCTGTCTGTGGAAGACAAAAGTAGGAGGAAAATAAAGTGATCTCGCTCAGTTCCTCGCCCTGACATTTCCTTACACATATTCACTTGGATCCGGAGACCTGCTTTATTTCTAAATATTTCTTTTTGTTGGGAGTGTTTTACTTGAAAAAGAAGCCAATATGGATGCTTCAGGCACGTTCGCATTCCTGCCAGGGCTGCCGGCTGTTCCGGATTGTGTCCCGTCTGCACGAGCCGGTAATGGGGATGTCGCGGAAGCTCCTGCTCAGCATCTCCCGAGGAACCCCACGCACGACTTGGGTGGGACGCACAGGCTGGAACCGGCTGGAACCGCCGAGGGGGGCAGGCAGCCCAGGCGGCACAGGGTCAGCTCCCGAATGTCTCCGTGTCTCCTCCGTAGGGAGGGGCTGTTCTCCAGGCACCAGCTCTGCAGCAGGCACCTTCCACCTCCGACTGATCGGACAGCTGCGCGTGGGACCACACTTCCCCTCAGGGGAACATCTCGGTGAAATCTGGCAACTCAGTGCTTCTTCTTTGGCTGCTCCCTCATTTTTATTTATTGCTTTTAAGAGAAAACACCCTAAGAGGGACCTGTCCAACCGGATCCCATCTCAGCAGGACAAGTGCGCAGACAGGTCTAGGGAAGGTATCTGGACAGGAATTCTCAGGGTACTGACAAGGGCACTCAGCGCCTCGTTGTGAGGGGTGCTCACGGCTCCCGGGTGATCGATGGCCCACGGGCTGCCTCCAACAGGATAGCGCCTCCTTGAATGGCCACACTGACAGCGAAGCCACCTGTGAAATCCTGGGCGTGTGAAACCGAACGCCGTCAGCTAGACCCCGGCACACAGGGTGGGCACAGCAGAGTTTCTCGATGGAGCCACGATCCTCTGGAGCAGGAAGCTCCCGCATGCGCTTGACAATGCAAACAAGATGACTAATTGATCGTGATGATAATTGCTAACTCCACTAATAGCTTTCTCGGCTCCCAGCTGACATGACAAATCAAAACCCCCTGAGAGGCTCAGGCATTTTATTCTCCTGCGATAAAACATGATTCAAATATGCATCTGGCAAGCCCGGCTAGGAGAGCGCCGCTCCGTGTCTTGAGGCTTAGTGACTGAGCGCCCGGGTGGACGCGCACGCACACGCACCGTCCCGCAGCCTCGGATCAATACCCCACTGTGCTTCAGCCTCCCGGGGCGGCGGTCCGAGGTTGGAGGATTAGTCTGCTGGTGGAGGTTAATAGAATGTCAATTCATTTCTTGGTATAAATGTCAATACATTCAGTGAAGCCCCGTGATTTAAATATAATTAAAGATAAACTTGAAGTCAATGTTGCCTTTTTGGTTCCAAGCATGACAGGTGATGTCACCTAAGTCCCGCAGAGCTGCGGAGAAGGGAGCATTTCATCAGGAAGTTTGTCTTTCTCATCTGAGCGGAGAAAATGGGACGGACTACACCTGCTATATCTCGGGCGCCCAACGGCCACCTGTTTTTAACCGTAACGGATTGAGTCATAGGGCCAGTGGGAACAGGCTCTTGATGAGACACCAGCCACAGACAGTGAACCATCCCGGCTGAGACAACGGACTTGGGGTGGGTTACACCCAGGAGAGGGCCCCGAAGGGGCTACTAGCTAAGGATTTTTAACACTCGATCTCTTTAAGCCTCTGCCTTCTCAGCTATGAAACAGCCAGTAGTTGCAACTCTCTCTCGGGATGGTGGTCAGGCCTCTGAGCACGGTGGACAGACGGGCACTGAGCCACCCCGGTGGCACCCGCCATGCAGCCAACACGGTGCACTTTCCAGTTGTGTCGTGCACGAGCCGTGCGGCCGTGCGGGCCCTTCCAGCCCTGGTGGTGACGATGATGAAGGGAGGTCATTCACGTGAGTACTTAGGTCATTCACTTGCTGCACAAATGCAACGCTTGCGCAGGGCTGTGGGGGAACACCTGGTTAGTGTAAGTTGCAGTGGCGACAGGGTATTGAACCCGAAATAAGTTTGTTTTAGGGCTCATGGGGGCCGTGGTGACGTCAATCGCTAATTCAGCAGAATTAGATCTTTTATTTCTCCTTCTGTAGCACAGGACTCTGACCTCTTCTTCCACCATGGGCCCAAGTTCCAGAACTGAAAAACTGGTGTGTTGATTCTGGAAGATGCATTCATTCAGGGCAGCCCTTAGAGGCGCTGTCCAAGGTTCTGAAGACACAGCAGGGACCCCGACACACACAAGGCCTCTGCTGCATGGCGGGTGCCACCGGGGTGGCTCAGTGCTCATCTGTCCACCGTGCTCAGAGGCCTGACCACCATCCCGAGAGAGAGTTGCAACTACTGGCTGTTTCATAGCTGAGAAGGCAGAGGCTTAAAGAGATCGAGTGTTAAAAATCCTTAGCTAGTAGCTCCTGCAACTTCAGTGAACCAGGGACCTCCATGAAAACAGACTCAGGGTGCAGGCCCCATCTCACCTGACTGGCTAAAGTTGTCTGGGGTGGGGGAATCTGTCATAGGAAACTGGACTATTCCCGCCCTGGTATTTCTTCTGACCACCCTGGTTCTTATTAGGTGCATGAGACTCTGCAGCTCGGGAGTTGAAACTCCGACTCAGCCTGGGTCCTGGGCTCAGAGGTTCTGAGTCCAGTGGTTCAGAGCACAGACTGGGCAGCTGGATTTGAAGAGCACCCCCAGTGATGGCAACATGAGACTGCTCTGAACGGTATTTCTCTCAGGTCATGCAGCGTGTTGGGATCACCGGGGAGCTCTACGAACCGAGGACTGAGCCCTGGGCCCTGAGCCCAGGCGATAATTGTTTTACAAGCTTCTCAGAGATCCTACTAGCGCCAGAGTTAGAGACCATGGGGTGTGAACATTGTAGGTTGGACACGGTGATGCTAGGCTGGAATCAGAATGAAAATGTAATGTTATTGCTTCAGAAATAAGCGGGGAAGTCAGGTCTCGAATGTTTTGGGGGTGGTCAGAAAAAGTGGCACAGGCTGAACTATACTCCCCCCCCCCCACAACATCTATATGTTGAAGTCCTAACCCTAAACCTCAGACTGGGACTCTACTGGGAGGTAGGACCTTTACGAGGTCACAAGAGTGGGTTGTAATCCAGCATGACCACTGTCTTTACAAAGAGAAGAGGTTGGGACATGGGCACACAGATGAAATGCCACATGAAGACAGACAGAGAACATGCCATCCACATGCCAAGGAGAGAGGCCTATGAAGAAACCAGCCCCACTGCGTGCTGGTCTCACACTCCTGCTGGCAGAGCTGTGGGAAAGAATGAATCTGTGCCATGCAAGCCGCCCAATCTGTGCCCCTCTGCTGTGGCGGCCCCAACAAACTAATATCTAAGGCTTCTCTGGGGATGGACATCCCAAATCAGGCCTAATTCAAGAGGCGGACGAGGCCAGGGGAGACCTTAGTGGAGGCCTGGGAGGAGAACACTCAAGGCCAAGGCAAGAGCAAACGCATCGACTGCTGGTCTGCAGGGAGAAATGTTCAAAGCAGCAGCAGCAGCAGCAGAATAAAATGACACATTATTCTTAACTGTTGGGAGGTTGCCAAGGGCATGGCTGCCACATCCCACAGGGTCCCTCCCCTGAGGACCAACAAAGGACATTCCACCAGGGTCTTGTAGTCAAGAGAAACGGCCCCTCTGGAATAACTGGCCTGGTTCCACCTGTGGTTACTTTGAATCTTTCAACTTGATTGTGTCCTTCTGTCTGCTGACCGGTAGAATGTTTAGGAAGACACATCTGGTCCACCTCCTGCAACCATGCGGAGCCTGCTGGTGTGTGTCTGCACGAACCGCAACCTGACTTTGCCATTTTCGTCTCTACTCTCCCTTTGCAGGGTCATCCTTAATTAGCTATCTTTTCTATGGCTCACTCTGGTGAAAAAAAGAAAGAAAGAAAAAAGCCACTGTAAGTCATTTGTGGACTCAATGCCTTTCCTACAAGTGAACTGTGGCCACAGTCCTTTAACACCCCAGGCTGTCCTGGGGTCTGGTCAGCATCTGCTGTCACGGGACAGCGCCCTGGCACATTTGCCAGCACCCCTCTGAACGACACTGAATAATCACTTCAGCTCCTGTCTTCTGGGGTCCATATGAAGACAATCATTTCCTCAAAGCGAAACTTTGGGATATACCAGAGAGCCACCAGTGCCCCATGACGCAAAGGGTGCTTTAATGAAAAGGGGTGGGGACGTGTGAAAGTAAGGACATGCATGCCGCATCCCAGGTGGACACCCCCACAGATGATCAGAGCACTGCACCTTTGTTCGGCTCCTGCCTGGCCCTGCGGGCACTGGCCCCCCACTGTCCTGTGGAGAACCGTAGGCTGGGCTCAGGCTGGACCCTAAAACGCAGGCTGTTATGGTTCTCAGGGGCTCTGGTAGGTCCCATAGGAGCAAACCGGAGGTTCTGGGGGGACCTGATGGAGGAAGCATTTCCGAGGCAGCTGGGAGCGCAGAGATTTGGCTGAAGCAGCAGCAAAGTAAAGAATGGGGTCTCTACACCCTGCTGCCCGTTCTCAGGGCCGTGTGCCCTGCGGTGGAGCTGGCACAGCTCCGGCCAGCTGTCCACAGAGAACACAGGCCCGTGTCCACTTGGCCGCTTGCGAGCTCACTTTCCCGCCGTGGAGGCTCCGTGAGCCGCAGCCGCGCTGGGCGGTTTCAGACGTGGCCCTCACGACCTTGTGCTCGCCGTGCTTTCTCACGGAGACCGGGAAGCCACGGCAGAGTCCAGGCAGCACCAGGGGCAGAGGCCGACAGAGTGAAAGCCCTGTTGTCAGTGCTGCAGAGCGCCTCGTAGAGTGGCGCACCGGCGAGCGCGGAGAGGTGAACTCAATCGCGATGTGCCCACAGCACAGGCGCCTGGAGACGCCTCTGCGCTCCGCCATGCCAGTCACCCGAGGACACGCGCTTAATTCAATCAGCGGATTCCGCGTAATGAGCCTGATTATGGGTAATAAACAGTGAGCACGTGTGATCCTGGGACGGCTTTCATGCTGTTCTGCGCTTTCACGCCCTGGGAACCCTGGTGAGTCCCCTCTCGCCGCCTCCTCTTGCAGGTATCACTCTGCTGTCAATCACACGGGGGGAGGAAGGGGACTTACAGCTGCTTTCTGTTACCTGGATGTTCAGATTCATGGGGCTGCAGAGGTAGGAGGAGCCAGGGTTCCCTGTCCTCTGGTGGCCGCAGGCCGGAGTCCTGAGCCAGGACCCACCTCAGCGAAGAACCTGGGTGTTAATTCAGGAGGAAGCCCACACTTGGAGGTTGCAACCTCTACTCATCACTGACCTACATCACAGGTGGTAACACGAGCTGGGAGTGAACAGAGGTTGTTGCTGTTTCAAGAGGCCAGAAGCCCCGGTTTTCAGGCGAAAGCCTTTAATTGTTCAAACGATGCATTTTAATTTAAAGACACAGTTCAACCACACCTGTGAGACAGATTCCGCCAGGGTGGTGAGATCTGAGTTCTGGTTCATGGAAGGAAGGCCCGTCTCACTCATGTGCAGCCCGCGTGGGTGACCGTGGAGGCGAAGGCCGGTGTCCAGCGGATACAGCAGTGAGTGGAGGAAATGACACCGGCACCGTCCGGCTCTCTATTCATAAGGTCCGTTGTCCCTGGGTCAGCCACGTGTTTAACTGGTCAGACGCAGGTACAGGGGGTGTCCTCCTGGACTTGCCCACCATCGCGGTGCCTGTGTCCGAGGCTGTGGTTGAGAATATGTTCTGGGGTTTTCTGAGATGAATGTGACCCTCTTCCATGGGGACGGCCCCCGCCAGCCTGCAGCACCCGGTGCCCTCTGGAGGGAGCAAGCGCTCGCAGCAGCCTCAGGCTGCCCCTCAGAGGCCCGGCTACATGCAGGACACCTCTCTTTACCTTCACCGGGCAAGTTTTCAAAGCCCTTCCTGAGAGGCCCTGTGTGGCCGCCCTTCAGGAAGACCGATGGGCTCCAGCCGGCTCCCCCTCTCCGGGCGCAGCTCCCACAAACCGCACGGGCTTCCCTCCTGCAGGGAACACCCGTCAGTCAGGAGTGCCACCCCCATACCCGGGGATGCAGGGACGGCGCACAGCAGAGCGACACCTCCCCGCCCCAGGGAACCATCAACACCATCCGGGCTCCGCCCCTGTCTGCCAGGCGACCCGGAAGGACGCATGCCTCGCAGACACACAGCCACATGCTCCCGATGGGACCGTCACTTAGAACCCGCGTTTCCATGAGCAGCCGTCATTCCTCATCACTGCTACCTCTTTAACGAGGCAGAATCACAAATTGAATTAAACGACTCCCGTCCCCGTGGTTTCACAACACTACACATTTTTCAGCATGGAGTCCAGAAGGCGGAGCCATTGATCAAGCTGTGTGAGCGCAGGGTGACGGGCAGAGGAGATGTCACAGAGCTGGCCTCTGAGCCAGAGCTCAGCTGTCACTGCCGACCGGGCTCTGCCCAGGAACATGAAGATGCTGTCCGCCAGCTGCTGCTCCCACAGGGCACTGCTGTGAGAGCCACAAGCTCCACTCCAACCCCGCAGGTCCATCGTGGTCCCCGCCAGGCTGAAATGCCACCTCACAACTCACACGCGGGCACCGGAGCCCAGGTGGCCCATTCAGTCACGGAGACCGTGGGTTAGAGAGGAGTGTGTGCTCTCACCAACCCCTGCTACGGGGCAGCCAGGACTCCCGAGGCCTCTGTCACCCCTGGCAAACAGGGCCAGAGTCCCGAGCCAGGGACAAAAAAGGACCCCTGGCCCTGGGCCGTCCTGGACCTAGAGAGGTCATGGGGTAACCGTCAGGCGGGACCTGGGGAAGGGGGACACAGCAGTGCAGAGAGGGTGACATCGGGCTTGGCGGCTCTGATGTGTCACAGTGTGCACAAGGATGCCACTCACATACTCAGTGATGGTCACAGCATGGTGGCCTGGGTGTGAGCTGCTTACAGGGGCATCCAGGACAGGCAGACCGTGGACAGAAAGTCAGGGCTTCTGTCTGCGGATGGGGTGGGAGTGAAGATTAGCAATTTCTGAGGTGTGACGGAGCATTTTAAAATTGGGTTGTGAGGATGGTCGCCCAACTCTAAATATACTAAAAGCCACTGAACTGTCTATGAAGCAGGTAAACTTTGTGAAAGGTACATGACACGTCTAGACCTGCCAACGGGCTGACACGGCCCACCCACCTCCATCCAGAGAGCCACCTGGGCTGCCGGGCAGGGAAAACTCCTCTCTCTGCAGCTCCCCGGACCCAGCAGAAAACCCCCCGGGTCCCGCTGACTCAGCACCGGTGTTTCACATCTGTGCGATGGGGAGGGAGGGGTCCCATTCCCACTTTTGTGAGGAATTGTTGGGGGAAACAGATGATCTTCGTGCCAAGTCACAAGTACAGTATTCTCGAATGGAGTACCGGCTGTTCTGTTCGAGTGGGAGAGTGACCAACATCTCTGGGGAAAGCATGAGTCACGTCACGCTGGTCATTTAGGATGCAGTCAACAAGGGGAGACAGAGCACGAGGCCTTGCGGTCTGACCGGGCAGACGTCACAAAGCTGGGCGCCCACGTCTCAGTCCCTGAGGACGCCACCCCGTCTGGCCCCAGACTGATGCTTCTCCATCCACGACAGTCCGGAGGTGCCCACTGACCCAGCTGTGCACCTCACTTCTCCGAGCCTGCGGCGAAAGCTGTGCTTTTCGCGAGGCACACCTCTTTACGATGCTGGACCACTCAGCGTACTGGGAGGAACAGGTGACAGGGCTCGAGATTTTCCTCAGCCCCCAGAACAGGTGTTCCGTCAAGGTTCTGGGGCCACTCGGTGTCCCCACACCGTTACCTGATGTGCTCTACACACGTCGCCTCAGCTAAGCCTTAGGCTAACTGCGAGGGGGGTCGAGGTTGCCCACGGCCCACATGAGAAGTGGGGGCCCAGAGCAGAGGTGACGTGCCCCCCCCCCCCGGCTCACACAGGTGCGCACAGGGAGCCGCGCACGGTCCTCTGGCTCTCCGGTCCTTGTCCTCCTCTGCTCCCCTGCCGCCCCTCTCGGGCACCAGGTCATGTTGAAGGGCACACACTGACCCTGCGGGGCCAGCCTGTGAGCGAGCACCCCGGCCGGCACTCCAGGAAGAGCCAGGGAGCGGCAGCGCCCAGTGGAGACCAGGCTGCATTTCTGCAACCCAGAGCCTGCAGAGACAGGACGCCCCGCCACAACCCAGAGCCTGCAGAGACAGGATGCCCCGCCACAACCCAGAGCCTGCAGAGACAGGACGTAGCCACAACCCAGAGCCTGCAGAGACAGGACGCCCCGCCACAACCCAGAGCCTGCAGAGACAGGACGCCCCGCCACAACCCAGAGCCTGCAGAGACAGGACGTAGCCACAACCCAGAGCCTGCAGAGACAGGACGCCCCGCCACAACCCAGAGCCTACAGAGACAGGACGTAGCCACAACCCAGAGCCTGCAGAGACAGGACACCTCGTCACAACCCAGAGCCTGCAGAGACAGGACGCCCCGCCACAACCCAGAGCCTGCAGAGACAGGACGCCCCACCACAACCCAGAGCCTGCAGAGACAGGACGTAGCCACAACCCAGAGCCTGCAGAGACAGGACGTAGCCACAACCCAGAGCCTGCAGAGACAGGACGTAGCCACAACCCAGAGCCTGCAGAGACAGGATGCCCCGCCACAACCCAGAGCCTGCAGAGACAGGACGCCCCGCCACAACCCAGAGCCTGCAGAGACAGGACACCTCGTCACAACCCAGAGCCTGCAGAGACAGGACGCCCCGCCACAACCCAGAGCCTGCAGAGACAGGACGCCCCACCACAACCCAGAGCCTGCAGAGACAGGACGTAGCCACAACCCAGAGCCTGCAGAGACAGGACGCCCCGCCACAACCCAGAGCCTGCAGAGACAGGACGTAGCCACAACCCAGAGCCTGCAGAGACAGGACGTAGCCACAACCCAGAGCCTGCAGAGACAGGACGCCTCGTCACAACCCAGAGCCTGCAGAGACAGGACGTAGCCACAACCCAGAGCCTGCAGAGACAGGACGTAGCCACAACCCAGAGCCTGCAGAGACAGGACGTAGCCACAACCCAGAGCCTGCAGAGACAGGACACCTCGTCACAACCCAGAGCCTGCAGAGACAGGACGCCCCGCCACAACCCAGAGCCTGCAGAGACAGGACGCCCCACCACAACCCAGAGCCTGCAGAGACAGGACGTAGCCACAACCCAGAGCCTGCAGAGACAGGACGTAGCCACAACCCAGAGCCTGCAGAGACAGGACGTAGCCACAACCCAGAGCCTGCAGAGACAGGACGTAGCCACAACCCAGAGCCTGCAGAGACAGGACGTAGCCACAACCCAGAGCCTGCAGAGACAGGACGCCTCGTCACAACCCAGAGCCTGCAGAGACAGGACGTAGCCACAACCCAGAGCCTGCAGAGACAGGACGTAGCCACAACCCAGAGCCTGCAGAGACAGGACGTAGCCACAACCCAGAGCCTACAGAGACAGGACGCCCCGCCACAACCCAGAGCCTGCAGAGACAGGACGTAGCCACAACCCAGAGCCTGCAGAGACAGGACGTAGCCACAACCCAGAGCCTGCAGAGACAGGACGCCTCGTCACAACCCAGAGCCTGCAGAGACAGGACGCCCCGCCACAACCCAGAGCCTGCAGAGACAGGACGCCCCACCACAACCCAGAGCCTGCAGAGACAGGACGTAGCCACAACCCAGAGCCTGCAGAGACAGGACGCCCCGCCACAACCCAGAGCCTGCAGAGACAGGACGTAGCCACAACCCAGAGCCTGCAGAGACAGGACGCCCCGCCACAACCCAGAGCCTGCAGAGACAGGACGCCCCGCCACAACCCAGAGCCTGCAGAGACAGGACGTAGCCACAACCCAGAGCCTGCAGAGACAGGACGCCCCGCCACAAGGTCTCCGGGGAGACACGTGCTGACCGTCAGGGTTCCCACGTCTACACTTCCAGTCGACACACTTCTGGAATTTGCTGCTGTTGTTGTCTGGCTAAATAAAAAAAAAGTGACAAAAAGAGGAAGATGAGGGACTCTGGGGCGTCCCGGCCTCCAGCTGTGGCCGCTGTCCTGGGAGCAGGCCCCGAGGCTTTCCTGAGGACATCAAACATCAGCAGGATGTCTCGGCCTGTGCCGCTGCGGCCTCGCGACATGTTCACTAGGGGACCGAAAGGCTGACCAGCTGGAGCAGCCCCTTGGCGTCCCTCTGGGAAGGTGCCCGGGAGATGGAAGGTCACTGCACATGACGCAGATCTGTGAGACTTCCTTACTTGGGAACTCAATCAGAAATGTTCAATCTCAATGAATCGGCATGGGGCGACCATCCGGTTCACGGCTGGGCGTCCACTCCACTTTGTAACTAATGGGACAGAAAATTCTTTCCTTCCCAGGGGCCGTGGAGCAGAGAGGGTGGCTGGGGCGTCTGGTAGGACAGCCGCCCTCTTGTGACAGTGGGAGACCCGCCCCCAACCCAAGAGCAGAGGGACTGAGGCGTACCTAGAGTCGGCATGTTTCCTATCGTTCACACACACACACACACACACACACACACACATACGATCCAAGGACGTCTCCTCCCCCATCACTGGTTGGGGTTACGTGTCAATCATGGACTAGCAACAAAGATCCACCCAATAGGAACATTTACCAGGACTGCAGCAGGACCTTTTTAAATGCAAACTTGGTGCTAAACACAAATTATTAAAGGACTGCTTTCAATGGTAATTTCCACCTAGAAGATTCTTCAGGTCAACTTGCCACCCAGAGGATGAAGGTCCCGTGGCTGGCAGGACAGTCTCTGCTCCCCAGACTGGTCAGCGAGGCCACAGCTCACACTCCGTGGATAGCAGCACCTGCCAATAGACCCCCACCCCTGGCAGCTCTCTCTTCAGGGAATCTGGGTAACGGAAAGCATTAACCACCCCGGTGCTGTGTGGAGATTACAAGCTAGTGATCAAAGACTCCGTAATCTGGAAAAGTACCACTTCAGAAGACACATACACATCCCCGAGAGAAGGCAGCAGCACAGATGTTAGCAATGGCTGCAGAGCACTGGGGGTGGGGGGAGGCACGCCACAGAGAACACCGTGCTAGTGCACTGACAGGGCCCCTGCCCTGCAGATCATGAGCTCACATTGCTCTTGAGGACGGCATCTGCTGTGACAAGGCCAGCACCCTTGCAACGGGGGACCCTCAGACAACATCAATACACCCTCCTGCACGACCTCTTACAGCCCCTTCCTGAGTCCAGGGACCATCTGTCGTGCACCTGCTACGTGTCTGGTGCACGCTGGAGACGCCGAGAGAGCAGGTCCCGGCTAGGACACAGGGTCAGGAATTTCACAGAACAACCTAAACTCATGACAGCGGTCCCTGCCGTGAGCAAGACAAGTAGTCAGGAGGCCACTGGGTTGAAAGGTGGTCAGGAAAGGCTCCCTGCAGGGGCCACACCACGCACGGACAGGACCATGTGACAAAGCCAGCCCTGTGAATTCAAAGTGAAGCCTGTTCCCCGCTTTCCAAGTAGAGATGACACACATGTGCGTGTTTATGTATCTTATACACCTGCACACATGTGGCCACACACACCACACATGCCACACCGGCCGGCGTGTCCGTGACCTTGCAGGAGGGAGGTAACAAGAGGCTGGTCTGGCCGCTGCAGGGGTTTCAGGCTATGTCCTGCGGAGGGGGACACGGCAGGCAGCACCGGGCTTCCCCCCACCCTGGTGCCCACGCAGGACATGACTCCTGTTCCCAGACTCCAAGCACTCCCCCTCGCCTGTCTCTCTTCTTCCCCCGTGCTGCACAATTGTGACACCCCTCAGGTACAAAGGTCCCCGTCAGATAAAGCACAGTCCCCACCCCCCGCCCCATCAGAGAGAAACAGCTCCCGGGAAATCCAACTTGAAATGAGTCATTCCACATTTCACAATCAACAATGAAAAAACTATTTTTTAAAGGTCTAAAGACTTGAACAATGACGCTGGCATTCCTAAAGTAAGTTTGTTTCATGTCACATCAGCAAAATTTTGGTGATGGCGGCGGCGGCAACTATGGATGGATTCTTAGGGAAAAATTGAACAATAAAACAGAGAATGAGACCAACTCCTTCTCTAATTAATACGATTCATACAGAAGCTAAAAATGCCAGTTTGTTAGCTATAAATATTTAAACCTCAGCCCCGCGCTCCCTGCCACATCTCCCGGGAGAATCCTGGAACCCTCACAAGTCGGACATGGCCCCGCTTCTGTCAGGCTCCCCGCCAGAGGAAGAGGCATATGTTTAGCTTTTACATTTACATTTCATTTCATTAGGAAAAAAAAAAAAACACTATAAAAATAGCTACACAACCTGGTGGAATGACTTGAAATGTCACCAGGAAGAGATGCTAAATTATTAAAATATATGAACGTGTTCCTGAGTTTTTCAAGTTCGGAACCGCTGACCCATCTCAGCGAAACCTGTCCCGGCAGCCAGCTCCGGGGGCGGCCTCCGCCTGCTAGTCCTTTCTTTCCCTCCACGGCGCAGGGTTTATGTCTCCCGTTCCCTCGTCCGCGTCGCCCGTGTACCCTGGGCGCACGTGGGGGTCCTGGCCCCCACCCGCCGAGAAGGGGCTCGGGCTGCTCTCACCAAACACGGATCCCTGTCCCACGTCAGTGCCTCGCAGCCGCAGGTCGCTACACAATTTATTTGCGAGATGCGTCTGCCTTCGCCACGTCTCTTTTATAAAATGTGACGGCAGTTATTCAGCATAATTGGGAGACCCTTTTGTTATTTTCTGGGCGCAGTTAGGATTTTAATGAGCGCAGTACTGCACGTAGAGGTTGATGTGCGGTGGGCCAATCGCGTATCAATACTCGCTTTTTAAAGGACCGCCCGGGAATGCAGAATGCCCTCCGATGACTGCAGTCTTGTTTCGCATCCCTTAGCGGAGTTTGGGGATTTTCTCCTTCTTGGCACCGAACGACTGTTTCTGAGTTTATTGTTTTGTTTCCACACATGGCAGTTTAACACCACGGAGGGAGGACCAGAGCAGAAACAATCGAGTCTGCTCCACGTCACTGGCCCCTAACATTCTGTGTCAGGAATGTGTCTGCGGGTGTGACAATGTCCATGGCACTGTTGACCTCTCTGTGCCTACGAATGTATGGACACGGCTGCGAGCCCACTCGTGACGCACGGGTGACGTCGGTCTTCTGGATGACTCTGTACGTAGGAAGTCATGCCCCGCCACAGCCCACGCAGGTGCGCACACGGATGGGCACTGAGGAGGCGCGCCGACCGCGTCTGATGAAATGGACGTTTCACTGCATCGTCTTGGATGAAATGTAAAAGCTGCCTGTCTTTAGTCACCTCTGTTCCAGTGACAAACATGCCGTGTGAGGGGCACTGTCACCCTCTGGGTGCGGAGACCTTGGTGGGTGACGCACTTGTATGAATTAGGAATGACCACTTCCAGCTATTGGCCAAGCTAACTGGTCACCAATGTTGAAGAGATCAAGCAAAAAAGAACACACCTCCTAGACAGTCAACAGTACGGTGGCTGCTGGACAGAAAGGGGGTGGAGGGGAGGTGGGAGAGGGTCAGGGGGGTCAATGGTGACGGAAGGAGACTCGACCTGGGGTGGTGAACACACAGTGCCATATATGGATGATGTGCTCTAGAGTGGCACCCCTGAAACCTATATAGTCTTACTAATGAATGTCACCCCAACAAGGTCAATAAAATATATAAAAAGGAGAACACTCAAATAATAAAAATCATAACTAGAAAGAGCAATGACATTACTTCCATGTGGACAGCAAAAGGCAAAGTGCCACAACAGGACACCAACTGATCCGAGTGACTCAGTGAGCCCCAGAAGAACACCTACGGGTTGGTGAGACCCCTGGCCAACACGGCACAGACAGTGGTGGCTACACCACTGGTCACCAGGCGACAGACAGCCTGCGTTTCAGGGGGCTGCCCGCTGCCCGCTCAGGAGCCAGGGGGACTGTGTCTCAGGGTGTAGCCGTTCTTGACAAAACCGTAGGGCTGCGTGGGGGAACTGACTGGCGCCTGAAAACGGGGAGCAGCAACCCCAGTTCCAGAGGATTCTTCACCAGGTTCCCCGTCCTCTCCTCCTCGGATCACCTGGCCAGACTGCCTAACGCCCTTCCTTCCAATTAGTGCAAGTCCACGAACCTCCCCGCAAATAGATGAATTGATCCTCCCATTGTCCTGAGATCAGAATATTTCCCCAATTCATTTATCACCAAATGGAACACACACAGGGGTGGGCAAAGGTAGGTTTACAGTCGTGGGTACGTGGACCACACAGTCCATTCTTGTGTTTTCATTAATTGTTATATTATTTCTCATACAGGCAACTGTGAACCCACTTTTGCCCACCATGAAGAAAGATACGTTGATTTAGAAATATTCCTTTCTCCTGCTCACGTTTCACAAAACAATTCTGTACAAACTCGCCCACATCTTTTCACATAGCTGTGCCCATCACACATATCATTTTTAACCACAGTTTCTTGCGTCCCTTCCCGTCTGAGCGCTGCCCTCGGGATGGAAAGGGGAATGGGGAGCCCGCGTCAGACCCGGACGAGTGTGGGGTCCCGGGCTATCATCCTCAGGACTGCCTTTGTGGGGAAACAATCCTCTATCAGGTTCAACTGCGGGAGTCCTGTTTCTTCCAGAGTCAAACAATAGCTGATCAATTCTCTCTGCCGGATAGTCAATCTCTGTATTTTGAAAGTCCATCTAGAACGTAGGCTATGCCATTTCCCACAAATTGGGCATGAAAGTCATCAGGGAGGATGAGGTAACTCTGCACCCTGGAGACACAGGGGCGACATTGGGAACAATGAGATCAATCGGCTCTGCAGCCAGCACCCCCTCTTCCGCCGGCGGCAGCAGGCTTCTGAGGACAACAACACAACGTGCGTCCCCAAGGCTCTGAGCTCCACGAACACTCCCTGCGCGCCAAGCACGTTGCCAAGTGCAAAGGGAATGTGGGGCTCTTACCTCGACCTTGGGGAGGTGAGGCTCTCTCTGTCCTGGGAGACAGACACCCCACAACACGGTGGACGCTGCACCAGAGGTCTAGGACAGCGAGCTATTGAAACACGCAGAAAGGAATAATTGTTCCTTCTGCGAAGCCCTGTGAATTAAGTAGTTGGAACATCTGAGCCGGCCGTGAATTCACAATGTCTCCTAGTCAACAGGCACTAACAGAACACTTTCTGAACAGAATGAGAATGTTGGACCGTAGCTCCAGCCAGAATGCAGCCCACACACGGCCCTGAGTTCCCGAGCCCGAGGCCACTCTATTATGAAGACACATAACCCAGTCGCGGGGTCTGCAAGCTCGTCGGCTGGCTGACTCCCACTCAGTCTGCACTGCAAGGCCTCCAGCACCTCCGTGTACACCCCATGCCTCCTGTTCTCTCTCCCAACGCCACCCCACTTTCTCCTCAGCATCTGTTTGTTACACCTTGAAATTAGGTGTCCGCTTAGTGCTTATTTTTAAAGTCTGTTACCAAATGATATTGGAACGAACGAGTCTCTGGATTCATTCTTCTTCCCCAGAGCCTAGCATGCAGTAGGCACTCAATAATCACACGTGGGAGACTGAGACTGAGCTCCAGAGCTGCTGTGGATTGTGACAGTCATTTCTTAAAAACTTTATTCAGAACTCACCCCTTCCTTTG
This sequence comes from Saccopteryx leptura, assembly GCF_036850995.1. Classification (NCBI taxonomy): domain Eukaryota; kingdom Metazoa; phylum Chordata; class Mammalia; order Chiroptera; family Emballonuridae; genus Saccopteryx; species Saccopteryx leptura. Next base: position 250,082,453 of record NC_089504.1, read on the forward strand.
CACATAGACCATCTGGTTTGATATAGGGAGCATTTCTGATAAGGATATGCCAGGGCAGAAAATAATTCTATCCTCTATCCTAAGAGTTCGAAAACAATCTTTATTTCTTCCTTTTTTTTTTTTTAGGTGAGAGGAGGGGAGATAGACTCCTGCCTGCACCCCGACTGGGATCCACCCGGCAACCCCCGTCTGGGGCCAACACTCAAATCAAGTGAGCTATCCTTAGTGCCTTAGGCTGATGTTTGACCCAATCAAGCCACTGGGTGTGAGAGGAAAAGAGAGAGAAAGGGGGGGGGGAGAAACAAATGGACGCTTCTCCTGTGTACCCTGACTGGGAATCAAACCTGGGACATTCAGAGGTTGGGCCAGTGCTCTACCTGTTGAACCAGCTAGCCAGGGCCTGAAAACGACCTTTTATGAGAAACAAAAGTGAGTGGACACAGAGAGCTAGTCCTTCCTGCAAAAGATGAGATCCATTTCCCAAGTAAAGTCTCTGACTGCACGGAGCTGTGACCCGTGGGGCACCTGCTGAATTAGCTTTAGGGAGTAAAGGTCACTCCTCATTCATGGGGCCCCCTTCTGGGAGGCAGGGTTCATTTCTGTTTGTCTACTTGATGATGCCTCATGATCCGACCACAATGAACCCGTACATTGAAGTTGTAACTGTAAGTTGAAGACCAGCTGGGCAAATTAAGTTTTCATCTTGAAAGGTCACCCTTGGAGCTTGGCAGTGATTCCTGGAGAACTGTGTTAAGAAGGATGGTGTGGCCTGGCCTGGCCTGTGGTGGGGCAGTGGATAAAGAGTCAACCTGGAACTCTGAGGTCACCAGTTCGAAACCCTGGGCTTGCTGATCAAGGCACATATGGGAGTTGATGATTCCTGCTCCTCCCCCTTTTTCTCTCTCTTTTTCTCTCTCTTCTCCAAAATGAATAAATAAAATCTAAAAAAAGAAAAGAAAAAAGGACGGTGTGTCCATGAAAACTCAGGGGAGGGGGAGGGGGAAGGGTGCTGAGGTCAGTGACCAATGCCTGTCACGGGCTCCCCACTCGTGCCTATAGGAGTGCTGTCCAGTTCCAACTGCTCTGAATCAAAGAGCCAAGTGGTCCCCAGGCATGGCCACGCTGCGGATCTGTCACATAAATGGAGAAACAGCACGGGGAACTCTGAGCCAGAGGGCAGCTGCAGCGGCCAGGGGAAAGCTATCTCTTGGCTGGGTTGGCGTGAGCTTTCTCACCTACCCACAGTCCTACGGGAAGTCACATGGACAAGAGCATCCAGGCCAGCCAGGACTGTCCAGCCCCCTCCGCAGGCCACCCTCATTTTAGCCTCCCTCCATCTGAAGCCCAACCCCTAACTACACACTAATGCAGAGTAACTGCGTCCGCAATACCTTTCTGAGCACAGACACATGCCACCAGTATCGACCTACTGAGCAGCGAGCATCTCAGAGCCTTTACGTTTCAATATATAGTCATCACTTGAGGTGCCCGGGGTAGGCGTTTAGCAGACTGTCCCCATCCAGTTAGGAAAATGCCATCCACTCACAGGCTCCATCCCAGCAGCCTGGGCTCTCTGCACATCTGTTCCCACAATCTGAAATGGTCTCGCATTTTATGAGGCATGTTGTTTGGAAATTTATGAGACATCCCTTGAAACGATCATGTGCTCCCTCACTTCTGCTAACCTGGTTACAGGCATCCCGGTGAGGGGGAGATTGGGCATTCCCAGGAGATGTTTCTGAGGGTCGTACCTGATGGGAAAAGGTGCCCTGACACCAAGTGGGTGGGCCAGGGATGCTATGAACCATCCCACAGGGCACAGAACAGCCCCCACTGCTGGAAGAACAAAGAACAATCTCTCCCACGACGCCGACTGACCGTGCTGAGACCCGCGGACAGCTCCTTAGTGCCGGTCCTCAGGGCCTTCTGTCGCCTTCCCAACAAGCTCGGTCCCCAGACAAACTCGACTTGGCCGTAAGTTTAATGCTGGGTTTGAGTTCCTAATATTCTATGTAGGATTTTGGCACCGGTGTTCAATTTTGGCGTGTATGATTTTTGAATTACTGTCAAATTTGGTCATCAGGGTAAAGCTAGACTCAGAGCATAGTTGGGACTATCACCTCCTTTAAAATAGTATATTTAATTACCGAGCAGTCAGACTCCCCCTGTGGCGTGTGTCCCCACGGGTGCTGACAGAGATGCACAGGTGGGTGACTGTCACAACAGTGAAGCCACAGAAGAGCTCAGCCCCTGCCCCGACCCCAAAACAGTCCCCACCCGGTCCTGAACAGATGGTCAAGTAATCCGTCAACTTCTCTGTTTGCATTCTTTTTCTTTTTACTGTATTTTAAAAAATTTTTAAACTTAATTCATGGTTGCTGTAACTATCAAACTCTACAGCAACGCTTAAAAACACTTTCTACTTTTCTCTCCTTGCCACCCCCACCTGGCACGAATGTCAACGTTTTAGCAACTACTTATGAATTTGGGGATCAGAAACTGTCTTGTGTTGAGAGGCAGAAAATGCACATCCGTACGATCGGAATATTTTTGTTGGTGAAAGCCAGCACAGAGAAGACCAGAAGAGCTACACCTGGTGTGGCACAAGGACGTGGACGTCACCTGGCCACACGGGACCAAGCGCCTGTGCGTGGGTGTGGGGGCCGCAGACGGCTCGATGCGAGATCAGCTCTGGGCTTCAGCAGGCACGGAAGAGAGGGGAAGAGGTGGGCGGCAGGTGAGTGTCCCCAGGTCTGGGAAGGCTGCTAGTAAATAAGTGCTTTCACAAACTGTTGTCAAGACAAATGAATTGGTTCAACTTTCTGAAAATTATAATGGGGTGTGTGTCTGTCATAGAAAAATTCACATATGCTTTGACCCATAAATCTCACTTGGAAATTGCTCTACAGAAATCAAACCACCAGTATCTAACGATGTGTACAAAATTACTCATAGGGACAAAAATATTTGGAAGGGGCTATCAATTCTGGTTAAATCAAGTATAGTAAAAACCACTTGGTTGATTTTTATGCAGATATTTTAAAAAGAAAGAACTCAATCTTATAGGTATTCATCTTGAGGAATAAATGAGACGTATCTTAGGTGTGCCTATCCATTTTAAGTCTGAAATGATAGTGTTTGCTAATTTCCTTTCTCCTCTTCTGCATGAAAATGTGCCCTGGAGATCTGAATGCAACCAAGGATGGAAGTGAGCCACAGTGGAGCCGCATGGCCGGCCGCCTGAGGAGTCCTCCCACCGGTGAGGAGGGCACAGTGGAGCCGCATGGCCGGCTGCCTGAGGAGTCCTCCCACCGGCGAGGAGGGCACAGTGGAGCCGCATGGCCGGCCGCCTGAGGAGTCCTCCCACCGGCGAGGAGGGCACAGTGGAGCCGCATGGCCGGCTGCCTGAGGAGTCCTCCCACCGGCGAGGAGGGCACAGTGGAGCCGCATGGCCGGCCGCCTGAGGAGTCCTCCCACCGGTGAGGAGGGCACAGTGGAGCCGCATGGCCGGCTGCCTGAGGAGTCCTCCCACCGGTGAGGAGGGCACAGTGGAGCCGCATGGCTGGCCGCCTGAGGAGTCCTCCCACCGGCGAGGAGCACGGCACCTGCCCTGTGCTGCCACAGGGAGCACGCTGGCCCCTCTAACATTCTGATGACATTCTCATTAGGGCGCCTGGTTCTTCTAGAGTTAGCCTGGAAATGGGTCTCATTCAAGAGCTAAATCTGGCGGACTGGTCCTGGCTGCCCGGAGCCATGTCAGGGCTTGGTGGCAGAGTGTCACAGTTCATTAGCGCTGCCTTCCAAAGTTGGGGGCCAGGGACTGGCAACCGGGAGTCAGCACGTTGCTGACCTAGTTCTAGATGCCATTCAACCCAGACCTTTGGTGGCAGGAAGTGGAAACATGGCATCCGAAAGTGGAAGGAGATAGGACACTAATGGCTGGATACTTCCAAAGCTTCTTTTCCGATAGATACTGACGTCCAATGTTATTTATGGTAAGATCCACTGACCTGCCATAGAAATATGTCACCACTTTTGACAAGGAAAGACCACTGCATCTTAATTTTTAAGAATATATTATTTTTCCAATCAGAACAATTTTTGGCATGAAATTCAATTCATTAAAGCCAGACGGATGATAAGTGTGAAATTCCTTCAATTTAAAATAACCTCATGTGTAGGTCGCCTGGACAGCTTTGGCAGAGAAAATATTTGACATCTTTAGAAAATTTCATAAAAATTTTTCAGCCTTTTAAAAAATTTTCTCTGCAAAGATTTTTTTTTTCTATGAGTATTATAGTTGTTGGGTAATAATGACAAATGAATGATGGTGATAGTGGTAGTGCTAGTGATGGTGGTGATGATAGTGATGATGATGGTGATGATGATGGTGGTGATGATGGTGATGATGGTGATGATGGTGGTGGTGATGGTGGTGGTGATGGTGGTGATGGTGGTGATGATGGTGATGATGGTGGTGATGATGGTGATGATGGTGGTGATGGTGGTGGTGATGGTGGTGATGGTGGTGATGGTGATGATGGTGGCGATGATGGTGGCGATGATGGTGGTGATGATGGTGATGATGATGGTGATGGTGGTGGTGATGGTGGTGGTGATGGTGGTGATGATGGTGGCGATGATGGTGGTGATGATGTTGATGATGGTGGTGATGATGGTGATGATGGTGATGATGATGGTGATGATGATGGTGCCGATGATGGTGGTGATGATGTTGATGATGGTGGCGATGATGGTGATGGTGGTGATGGTGGTGATGATGGTGATGATGGTGGTGATGATGGTGATGATGGTGGTGATGGTGGTGGTGATGATGGTGCCGATGATGGTGGTGATGATGTTGATGATGGTGGCGATGATGGTGATGGTGGTGATGGTGGTGATGATGGTGATGATGGTGGTGATGATGGTGATGATGGTGATGATGATGGTGATGATGATGGTGCCGATGATGGTGGTGATGATGTTGATGATGGTGGCGATGATGGTGATGGTGGTGATGGTGGTGATGATGGTGATGGTGGTGATGGTGGTGGTGATGGTGGTGGTGATGGTGGTGATGATGGTGATGATGGTGGTGATGATGGTGGCGATGATGGTGGTGATGATGTTGATGATGGTGGTGATGATGGTATTGATGGTGGTGATGGTGGTGATGGTGGTGATGATGGTGATGATGGTGGTGATGATGATGGTGGTGGTGCTGGCGGTGATCGTGGTGGTGATGAGGTTATAGAAGTATCTATGTATACATGATTTACTTTCCAAGAAGCTTTCTATAGGTCTTTTTGTGTCCAAGAGGGTCTATGACAAAAAACTTCTATAATCAGGAATTCTGCTGTTTTTCCATGAAGTTTCCCAAAGAGTCATATTTTCCTCCTGAATTGACATCAGAAATATATGTGCTAAGTACTAAGGTGGACTCCCCAGTAAACACTCAGAGTTTCTTGTAGCTCACCACCTCTCCCTCGCCTCAGCCTGATTTTAGCTGAACGCAGGTGTTTTCTGCCCTTACGTGACACACTCTTCAGAGGCTCGTCTCAAGCAAGAAAGAGATCATTGTTTTGAAAATACATTGTTTTTTTTTTAAAAAACAAAAATATTGATGTAAATGTTGAATGGCATTTAATTCAAACATTAGTAATATACATTTTAATTATCTTAATTAAATTTACCAAATTGTGTAACCAACACTACTGATCAATTTGAGGGCATTTTTGTCATCCTTATAAGATCTTTCGTGACCATTTATAATGACGCTCCATCCCTCCTCTGGGGCCTTGGGCCCCTGGCAACCCTTGGTCTCTAAGGACTTACCTGCTTTAGACATTTCGTAGGGGTAGAGTCATGCTGTGGGGAAGGGTCTCCTGTGTCTGCTCCTCCCATTTAGGAGAATGGTTTGGAAGTCCCTCCCCTTGGAAGCAGGGTCCATCCCTTTTGGCTGCTGAGCAGTATACCACTGCGTGGCTATGACACATTGCCCCGATCTGGTCATCAGCTGACAAACATAGATACTTTGTCAATTTTTAACTGTCTTGAATAAATGGTGCTATGGGCCACTCATGTGCAAGTGTTTGTGTGCGCCTGAGACTTCACGTCTCTCGAGGAGCCATCTATCACTGAGGTCACTGGGTCAATGGTGAGTTTATGTTTGACATCTAAAGAACCTGTGAAGCTTCCCGAGGGACTAAGGCCCCGCATTGGGACATCACAGCCAGGCACCTTCGTTATATATCCCATTGCTGACAGGTCTGCATCTAGCCAGGATGAGGATGGGGAAGGAGGAGGGAGGGTGGTGAGAGGTGGGGAGACTGACCAACTGGAGGGGGAGACTTCTCAGGGTCTGGCCGAGTGGATGTGCAAGGCCCCCTTCCCTGGTTCAGGTGTGACGCTGGACACTAAGGAAGCATGTCTGTGTTTAGCTTGACCCCACTCATTTTGACTCCCTGAGCCTCCCAACTTTTGTAAGAAAAAGGGAAAAATTCAGTGTATATTAAACTAAAATTTTTGTTTGTTTCTGAAAGAATGAGAATCTTTCCATTTTTCTACAGGAGGAAAGTAAAACAATGGCTCTTGGAGGACCGCAGGCTGGAGATACTAAGGTTCTGACATTTACTGCGAGAAGCTCTGTCACATTAGTGGCTGTATCAGCCGCGGTGTCGGGCGCCATGTCCCACGGAGCTGACTCAGCCCCCAGCCCTCCTCTCTCTGCCCTGCTGCCTGGCATTCTCAAGTCTTTGTGGGATCAAGGGAAATTTCTGGAACAGTCACTTGAGCATCTATACAAATTTATACATAATAGTAAATGTTGTCATCTACCCGATAAACAAAAACATGAAGTCCACGACGAAAAGGGTGGATACAAGGACAAAAACAAACACAAAAGGGAACAAAGAAGCCACATGTGACGGAATCTGGGGCAAGAATCCCGCTTCCGAGCAGAAGCACGCCTGTGAGCCCCCTGCTTTCAAATTGGGCACTTTCTCCACCTCTGGGGGTGGGACCATTCAGCGCCCAGGTGCGCCTCACAAACAAATCACGACACAATCACATCTTATTAATAGAACACCCAGAGACACCTCTCCTTCAAACACAAAACAAAACAAAAAAACCAGAAACCAAAAGCCTTTGGGGCCCAGGTGTGAAATTTAAATGATGAGAGCAGAAGACAGGAAGATTCCGAATTTGCATTTTTCTATTTTTCAACTTTGTGGTTAATAGGATACATGTTCAAGAATTCTTAACAAGTGTTATTACTTGAATGAGGAGTTTCATTGCTCTGCTCTGACAGAGAGAGTTCAAACAAAAACTCTGATTTTTATTTTATTTTAGCCCTAGGACAAAATCTAGTTTTCCTCGGTAGAGAGACATCGGCCACGGTCCTTGCTGATCTTACTTACTCACGGAGGCTGATAGAAGGCAGTGTTTGGCTTTAGGAGCCATTATTGTTTTTATATAAATGCATAACTTGGACACTTTCTCCAGGGACACGGTATTATTTTACCACCTAGACCTCACTCTGTAAGAATGCAGTTGATGAGAACAATAAATTCTGGGGGTCACTCTTTGGGGGCAGGGCACAGGAGGTCCCCATGGCTTCAGCATTTGCTGCGTATTCTTCAGAATCTGTCCTGGGCATGGTGGTTAAGTCTCCTCGGACATGAATACTTCTCGGAAGCCCCTGGGCAAGCGTGACCATGGCCATGAATCACACCCGACAGCTCACACGCACCGCAGGCCCAAAGCTCTTGAGTTGGTCAGACCAAGTCTCCGGGATTCCCATCTGGGACTCCACCGAAGAACCAAGGATTCCGGGACTGCCGGGTCTGTGGCCGGGGTACGGTGCCGTTCGCGGACACACCTCGTGGATGTGAGCAGGGGAGCCGACTGATGACATCATGCCGCACAGTGATGGGCAGCGCTGAAGAAACAGGGCCCAAGGCGGGACTCAGGAGAGACGGCTGGGACATCTCACGAAAGGGGGCCACTACAGAGCCCCCTCAGCACAAGGGATCCTGGAATTCGGGAGCCTGCTGTCCCCCCAGTGCTTCCTGGGACACACCGAGCGTCACCCTGGAGGCTCTGATCAGCACCGCTGGGTCCACGCCAGCAAAACCCTCTGCCCACCCTTGCTTCCCACCTGCTGAGGTGGTTCTAGGTTTAGAAGGTGTGGGATGGGGGTCTCACGGACAGACCCCCCCCATACAGGAACACTGGGAGGTCTCACTTTCAGCTGCTCCATCTCTGCGGTGTCAGAGGGGGAGGCAGAAGCTGACCGGGCCAGTGTATCACTTGGACCCCATCTCGGCTCTCACTTTAGCTGTGGAGTATGCCCAGAGCCTGCTCTGCCTCAGTGGTCCCTTCTGAAAAACGGTGATGAGAGTCCCCTTCCCACCGGGGGCACCGTGGTGGTTAAACAGTCTCTGTGCAGCCCCAGGTGGCAGGCAGATGCACAGTAAATGTTTGCTGCCTTCGACTCCCGGCCCCTTCTCCACGGCAGGCGGTGGGATGGAAACCCACGGAAAGGAAAAACGTTTTGGGTGTCCCCTCCTTAAAGAGAGCCACTTTCCCAAGGCCATGCTCCCTCCCAGATGAGCAGCCCCCTTGCTCCACAAGCCCTTCCCAGGGGCACAGCGAGGAGCCCCTGCTCACGCATCCTCCTCTCAGGCCCACTTCCTGGGAACCTGGTCAGGGTGCGCCTGCGTCTCCGCTATAGGGTTGTCTGCCTCCCGACCGCCTCCCACACCGTGGGCGCTGCAGAGCCCTGGTGTCCACACGCTCACCCTACTCTGATCTCATCAGAAACCACGCCACGTGCTCTCCGGTCTGATGACAAACACAAGCAGATACAACCAGCGTGGGGAGCAATGACTCATCCCGAGGACTCCACACGCGGGCGTCCTTGGCCTGCTCCTTCCTCCTCCCGCCCCGCCCACTCTGGCCCAGCCTCTGCCCTCTCTCCTCGTCTCTGCTCCCACTGGACCTTCCTCCCGTGGCCCTCACCCCCCCCCCCCCACACACACACCTCCCCAGCTACAGCAAGTGAGCGAGGTTTCTCATTTCCTTTCCTGCTCCCAGCTTCTCTCTCTGGGGCGGGGGGGGGGGCACCTCCCTGTCCCCTGTCCACCGGCTCAGAGCTGCTGCCACTTTACTGCCCAGACCCAGACGTGGGTACTTAACCTGGCTGCCTCCCCCAACTTCCCATTCTCTGCCCACAGCCATTAGTTTCAGTCTGAGCATGTGACCCAGATGATGGCAATAATTTAAGTACCAGAACCTAATTCATTTCCAAACAGACAAGGAAGGAATTGTCTTCCTTACAAAATCCACTGGACCTGAATGGAAGCCTCCAGTTTCCGGAAGTCATACCCCTCACCCCTCCGCTTGAGCCTCTGCCCAGAGACAAGGCAGGGAAAAGACGGGAGAGAGGTGGAGAGATAATGTCATCGCATACACCACTGGGTCCAGCTGCCCCTGAAGCCCCACCCCTGGGGTTTTCAGATTAGGTCAATTAATTGGGTTTCCTCACTTGCAAATCACTTCCTCCAAATAAATCATCACACAGCAAACCCGCAGCACAGCCCATACAGGGCATTCCTACTTTTGGGGGTCACAGACTAGGTTTCCAAGAAGCCGAGTGGGTGGGGCATTTACACGGCTGAAGTTTACGGGGAGCGCTGGGCTAACAGCGCAGGGAGGAAGGGGGTGGGACTGGCGGAGGGAGAAACTGAATCTCAATGCAGTCCCAAATCCCCAGTAGGTCTGGAGCTGGGCTGGGCTTCAGATGGCTCATGCTGAGTCCAGGGCCTGGGCCTTTATAAGACCGTGTCCCCCAGCCACTGGACTCTGGACTCCGCTCAGGGCAAGTCCAGAAGGGCACTCAGGGATGAGGGGCTGGCCGCCGCCCTTCCTAGCAGCTTGCGGGGAGAACCTCACTGCAGGCTGGGGAGATCCGGGTGGTGCACTCGGACACCACACAGCCACCATGGGGGGCAGCAAGACCTCGAGGACACAGAGAAAGGGCTGGCCCTGCAGAGTGCATAGGTGACTTGTCAGAGCTCTAACCCTTGTACCCGTGGGGCTGCAACATCGCTGCTCAGCTCAGCTTGCCAAGGTCCAGGAGACATACCTTAGCTGCCCTGAAGACCCCCACACAGTAATGACTCTCTAGTCCAGCGGTTTTCAACCTGTGTGGGTCACGACCCCGGCGGGGTCGCCTAAAGCCATCGAAAAATACATAATGCATATCAGGTATTTATATTCCGAATCATAACTGTAGCAAAATTACAGTTATGAAGTAGCCACCAAAATTATTTTTTGGTTTGGGGTCACCGCAACATGAGGAACTGTATTGCGGGGTCACGGCATTAGAAAGGTTGAGAACCACTGCTCTAGTCCCTTAGACACAATGTCCCAGATGCCAGAGGTACAGCAGTGACAGAGAGAGACGAGACCCCTGCCCTCCTGCAGAACGACTCATCCAGTCAGCTCACAAAGGAATCTGTCACTAACGGATGGCCAATGTTTTTGATGTTTCTAAATTCTGTCCGGAGCGCTGAGCACCCATGTCCTGGGCATGCACTGCGGTGGACGCAGACGCTGCGAGGACGAGGAGGGATCAAAGCTACGGTCAGCAGACATTCGACTTTTGGTGTTCCTCCCTTTCTCCTGTCACTTGATGGTGGAGAACGCTGCGGTGGTGGTTTCTTCATTGGAAGCCGCGTCGCTTCCTGTCGAATTGGAAGCTGCTCGCCTAGCCCGAGATGGGCTGGCGTTAGCCGTCTTTGGAAAATACATGCGCGCAACACGCAGCGCGCCACAAGTGCACAGCAGCATCCATGCAGGACTTGCCCAACCCTTGCATCAGAGCTGACAGAGGGCCTTCCAAGGCGAGGGGGCCCTGGGGACCGCAGGTGGCCCAGAGCCCTCCACAGACAGGCCACCCGCCGTCTCGGGAGCCTCCTCGCACCCTCCCTGACACGGGCGCAGGGACAATGTGCTTGCGCCCCCAACTTGCTTTTCTAACTCTGCTTCCAAACCTGGCATGCTTCCCGATGTCCTCTTTTCTTTCAGGAGTCATTTTGTTTGTTTGTTTGGTTTTTCTCTCAGAAATCGCCCTGGCGCGGTAGTTTCACTCTTCAGTCTTCTGGAATCTGCTCTCTTTGTGCAGCGGCATGATTGCGCAAACTTAATATTTGGATTAAATTGACTCCCTTGCTTTACTGAAATGCATTTATTTTTGAAAGGAAGCTTTTCAGGACTATGACGCCGTGAATACCGGCGCCGTGAGCAGAAGGCAGCCATCAACAGAACAGGGAGAAATAAAGCAGCGGGCGCACGGGAGACATGCTCCGGGCCCAGGCGTGCCCTCCAGCCATTGGCGCTCGCGTGGCTTTTCACCCGGCTCCCGGCACGCTGTCCTCTCTTCCCGCCACACTAAAGGTCAAGTCCGCGAGGCGCTGCCTCCCGTGCAGGCCGGCTTCCTGCAGGGTGACCGAGCTCCTCGGGTGCTGCCCAGCCAATGGCGCACAGGATGCTGGGAAGGGCCTCATGAGCAAACACCAGGAAACCAGCTAGAGCCCACCAGCTGGCGCAGGGGCCCCGGGAACACGCAGACCTGCATCACCGCACCGCTGCGTCCCTCAGGCATCTCGGCCTCCTGCGCAGTCTCCGCAGCGTGCGTGCCGGGTGGGTTCTTGCAGCATGAGCATTGGCTACAGCTCCACAGAAGCTGGAGTAGATTGCACGGTCGTCAATCCTATAAACCAGTGAAGTGTTCGGAAATCAGGCAGCAGCACACAGACAGCCAAGCAGAGCTACTCGGCTGAAGTAGGTAAAGCTGGAGAAAGAAGCACCCCTACAATGAAGCGGGTTAGGGTGGACTGGTCAACGACGTCCAGCCCCAGAAGCCAATGGCACGGTGTGCCTGCTCTCTGCCCAGCCTGGCCACAGGGAGGTTCTCCTCCTGGGACAGAAATTCAGAGGAAGGGCCGTGGCTGCACGAAGCCAGCAGGAACCCAGGACAAATGCATTCTCCTGGGAGCTGCACCTAGAACATTCCTCTTCTGCATGTCATCAGAAAGACCTGAGGCCTGTGGCTACTAGCAGCGGAGAGAGGCCCGGAAGATGGGACATGGCTGCCTCAGACACAGAGATTATACAGGACAGATCTTGGGGAGAGAAACGGCCATCTGTCCTCAAGACATGCAGGCTAGGACAAATAGCTCATCTCAAATCCCGTGTCCTGGGGGGGGGGGGATGAGATGCTACCCCCAGAGCTGGCGCATTCTTCCTAGACCCTCATTTCCTCCTGGACACCAGGAGAGGCCGTGACAGATGACACGTCCATGCCACCGCATTTGGCCCGGCGCTCAGCCCAGACGAGCATTACTGGATTCTGCCCACACAGGGGCCGTGCATCACAGCGCCTGTCTGGGGGAAAGATGGACGGCGCTCCAACGTGGGAGGAAGGCACGCTCAGTTAATTGGGAGGACAGCCACCAACGGATGCAGGTTTGACAGACTTAGGACCGATGACTTCCGCTTCGCCTTCCTGTCCATTCAGGGAACTTGAACGCTGTCGCCAAAGGGGTGGGTGCTGTGCCACTATCCACGGTGAGGAAGGAGTCCAGGCTGTATCCCTTCCTCCTGCTCTCTGTGCTCGTTTGTTCCTGGAAGGTCACCATGATCAGCACAACTCAGCAATAGCAGCCACCATGGAGGAAAATTAAAGGGTGTTCCAACTGGCACTAACATTATCTTAATGGAAACACACTAAAACATTCCTTTCCAAAATTTGTGTTGTTCTCTTGCTGCTGAGTATTTTTAGAGGAGAGAGAAACTTGTCTATTTTATGTTGTTTTCTTAGTCGCAGTCCCCTGCCTAGTGCAACAGTGTAACCAGAACATAGCACACAGATTCCCCTGTACCTTGCAGGATGCCTCTGTACCCCAACTCTCTGCACGAACTCTGCATGTTACAGAAGCCCATGTGCCTGTTTCTGTCTCCTGGCTTCTGCACCAGGCACTGTTCCGCTTAGACCGCCTGGACTTCCTTCACCGAACCTGCCTCTTATAATTAGATAGGACCCTTTCTAATAATAACAACCCTTTTTTTAAAATCTCAGTTGGTTGCAAAGACCTAAACTAACTGAAATAAAAACAATAATAATTTTAAAGAGGATTTATCCACATGCCAAGAAGAAGTCCAGCAGTGGCTGGTTCCAGAGGTCCAGATCAGGCTGAGGTTCAGCTACGTCCTCTAGTTCAGGGTGTCCAGCTTTGCGGAGGTGCCTGACCGTGAAGCAGCCATCCACCAGACGTGTAGAGTGACTCCTGCGGCTCCTGGCCTGGCTCTCTTCTCCGCGACTCCAGTCCTGCACAAGCTCTAGACACGGCTCGTGGCTTCCCTGCTCGGGCCAGCAATCCAGGATTGGATCCTGGGAACGTCACCCAACAGTCCCAGAATCCAGTCATACCCTGTCTTGTTGACTTGGCGTGGGTGCTGTTCCCACTCTTGAACGAAACCTGTGTGTCACTGCTGTGTGTCTGTGTGTGTGTGTCTCTGTGTATGTGATGTTCTGCTTGCCTTGACCTGTCCTCATGTCCTCCCACAGGCCCGGCGTGCTACCAGACCACCCTTGCCCACTGGACCTGGTGGTGAGAGGGGGGCAGGTTTTCACAGTCGGGGCTGTACTTCTGAAACAGACTGAGCTTATACTATCACGGTCACTGCCCATCAGCACCACGTCGTCCTGTATGACAAGTCCTTCCACAGTCACGACGACGGTCACTGTCCACCTCGTACTCTAAGTGCTCGTACAGCTCGACCCTCCTCAGGCCAGAGCACAGTTCCTGAGGCCGGGCTGCGTCTCTGTGAGCTGTTTCCCGCCGGCACTGACCAGCATGCGTGAGGACTGAGCCTTCCATCGAAGGAGAGTGTGAGCCTTTCTCTTATGGAACAAGAACGTGGCGTTGTCCTAGGACAACTAAGGAGGAGACGTAAGACCGCCGCCGCCACTGAAACACCCTGCAGGGTTCTGGACGTCAGCCTGCAGAGTGGGCCAGAGGGGGAAGCACTCGCCCACAGCCGCTGTGTCCACAGGAGGGCTGATTCTCCCACGAGAGCCTCTGCGTCCTGGGACCAGTGTGTGAGCCCTGAGTCTGAGCCTGCCCTGCGGTCTGCGGCCACAACAATGACACGAGGGACACATGCTGAACTCATGACAGCTTTCTGCCTTTTCTAACAAAGCATCTTCTAAAATGGTCTAATCAGATGCACGTGATGGGGACAACTGCAGAGGAAGATGTGGCATCACACAGAGAGGGACGTGGGTCTTGAAGAACTGATAATGAACTCAGCCCGGGGAGGATCTGAACTCACAGCCCACCAACCAGGAGTCAGCACCCAGTGCAGAGGCACTGGGCTCCACACCCAGTTCACAGGGAGCACCCAGCAGGGGCTGAACGGCCCCCAGAGAAGGTGCCCGAGTCTCACGCAGCAGCTGCTGTGGGAAGACTGGGTCCGGACACAGGAGGGGCTCTCGACTCTGCCCCAGGGTCACCCACACAGGGGGGAGAGACGGCACCCCGCGCAGGGGAGAGAGACGGCACCCGCTCAGGGGAACAGGCAAGGCCCCCGAGTCTGGGATGCTGTGGTTGCTTCTCTCTCTATGTGACAGGAAAGGAAAGCCATTTTTCTCAATTACCAGAGAAGGCCCAAGGCGAGCTCTTGCTGTCTCAGGTTTGGAACATCACTGACTTCCAGAATTAGCACATCGGGGTCCATGCTCAGAGAGTGGCAGCACCAGAAACACCTCTCTCCACATCCCCAAAGGTCTCCAGTGACTTTCCCCTCACCTTGGCACAGGGTGACACTCTGCTTGACCGTGTCCCCGAGCCGTTTACTGGAGCACCTGGAGATGAGGACAGACAGCGTGCTGGCGGCCCTGCTGGATTTCACAAAAGGATCCTTTGTGCCGTCAAAACCCAGAAGGCGTCCACCTTGTCCCGTGACCAGGGTTGGAGCACCTCAGCTACACTGTGTTTCTCGCACACGCGAAGCAATTAGTTGTGTTAACTCAGGCAGGGACCCATGGAAGGTGAACTGAGCACCGGGGACAGGCAGGAGCTGTCCACGGTGCTGACGCCATGTGGGCTTCCGCGGCTGTGGGCGAGACAGACCACACACAGGGTGACTTCCGTGTCAGATGGAAACATGTACATGACAAAGTGAGAACAGCGTAGCCACGGGCATTCTGGAGCACAGCGGAGTGCAAGGCTGCGCCAGGCCAGTGCGCCTGCATTCCTGACCAGTGGGAATGCTTGGGGCTCGGGAAAGAGACGGTGAAATTCCTAAGAGTTCTCAGAGGATTCCTGAAGTCACCGGTTATTCTCAACACAGTTCCAACATTCCTCAGTATTTACTCACAATGATGAATGATGTGTGCTTAATAAGTATTACATCTAGTTGTATTTACAAATAAACAGAGCCTGCCATGAATACTCCAACACCAGGGAACACAGCTAACAGTCTGGAGTACTAGTTAGATAATTTACCTCAGTATTTCCCATCAGGATGAACAGCACTGCATGGAATCAGGTGTGACAATTGCTAATTCAAGGACTGACGCTCCTTCCAAGATGTGTTATGTCTTAATGCACCAGCCGACGGTTGGTATGAAGGACGCTACGGGTGTGAACATGTTACTGCGTTCTCCATCGGCAGTAACGGCTCGCAGTGAGCAGAGGACGGGGCCATCAGTGGACATGAGGACTTGGCTACATACTGCTACAAGCAAGACCGACCGGTGAGATCGGGGGCTTCACTGCTGTGAGCTGCTGCCTCGGTGCCCATCTGGGTCTCGCTCATGATTTCTCTTTGATGTCAGTGAATTCTCCTGAACCAGAACATCTCCATGTGAACTGTTAAGCTTTAATGCTTGTGTAAGAATTGTAAACAATTTCTGCACTGATTTTTCTCAGGATTCAAGATTTGGAAAAACATGAACTAAGGCACCACAACTATGAGTTGATGCTTCTCATCTCTCTCCCTTCCTATCTGTCCCTCTCTCTCACAAAAAAAAAAAAAAAAAAAGATTTGGAGAAACGGATATTCCCCAAGACATGCTGGGAAGAAACTCCTGTGTGGTTATCCAAACTCACACCATCTGAGTGGCAGCACATGCCAGCTCTGTGGCCCAGATGTATTAGCTGACCTCCTGCATGTGACTCCTTTCTCTCATGTGAATGGGCACAGTAAGTGTCACCTGTCACAAGCGTGCAGCAAAATGAAACCCTTTACCGTGGACACAGCAGTCTAAACAGTGTGGTCACAACGGACGTCAGTTCCTATTAAAGAGGATGCAGAGGAGAGTGCTGGGACCACCAGTGAGGACTGGGTGGGGCTCTGTGAGGACCGCCCACCACAGGACACACTTCTCACGTTGCCTTGAGTGTGCTCAGACCCCACATAACGCGAACAGCTGGACCAGGAGGGGGAACACAGGGAGAGCCACTCAGAAAAGGGTTAAGGGTGCTCATACTTCCCACTGGGACACACATGAGCAACCCCAGTTTTGGGTGACCATGGACACAAGACAGACCCAGGTTGCCAAAGATGAGACACAGACTGTAGCTGAGGAACAGGTGTGAGCGCATCACTGGACATGCATGTGCCCAGGGGGTGGGCTGCCCGGATGTGAACTGTGCTGACCCTGGAGAGAAGTTCGTGGGCTCTCTGGTGCATAAGCGGCGTTACGGCAGAGTCGCAGCTTTAATGCTAACCTGCAGAGAGAGGTGGAGGGTGGGGTCCAGTCAACCAGAGCGGTGAGCCATAGAGGGGAGAGAGGCCAGCTGCAGGAGGGGCACAGACGAGAAGGACCAGCACAGAGGCTGGAAGTCCAGACACACTCACCTAGTGGGACCGCAGAGCGGTGCAGCCGCCGTGGAATACAGGATGGAGATCACCCAAAACACTAAAGACACATCCAGCATGTGACCCAGCAAAATCACAAACTCAGAAAGCCACGTGCACCCCTGTGCTCACTGCCATGTTATTTACAACAGCCAAGATGTGGAAGCAACCAGAGTGCCCGCTGATAGACAAGCGGGTAAAGGAATTGCGCGGTACATCTATGAAATGGAATATTACTCAGCCTAAAAAAGATGGAGGTCTTACCATTTGCAACCAGCATGGATGGCCCTAGAAGGTATTATGCTCAGTGACACAAGTCAGACAGAGAAAGACAAGCAACATGTGATTCCACTCTTATGTGGCATATAATAAAAAAAAAGAAGCAAAACAAAGGAACAAACCAAACCAAACAAAAAGACACTCATAAAAACAGAGCTCACACTGACGGCTGCTGGGGAACAGGTGAACAGGTACAGGGAAGGTCAGTAATCTTGTGTTATGTTTACATAATGACGTGTTCACTAGACTTCCTGTGGCAATCATGTCGTGAGGTATAAATGTCAAATTGTATCATACACTTGAAACTAATATGACACTGTATTTCAACTATACGTTTGTTGTTTTTTTTTTAAAAAAGGTATTCTCAAAAAAAAAAAAAAAAAAAAAAAAAAGGAAAAAAAAAGGTATTCTCATCCAAAATGGAAGGTTCTATTCAGGAAGATGGAGCGAGAGCCAGGAGAAGACCCAGAACGGGAACTCTGGGCGCATGGCTGCTGTGACCTCTGACCTGGGCATGCCAGTGGACAGTGGAGAGACAGCAGTCAGAAGCTAGAGAACAGGAGGCGGGGTGTGGCTGAGAAAGCAACCACCACGCTCTGCTATTGCAGCGGCCAGAAGGGGAGAGGGGCGCCTGGTTTGTGCATAACGTGATGAGGGAAGGAAACGGGTCGCTCCTCCGTGTCATGAGAACAGACTGTCCTCTTCAGGGCGTCATATCCACTGGACAGTGGGCGGGGGGGAGCCGGGATGGGGTGGGGTCCTCTACAGATAAAGGAGACTGCTGAGTGACACGGGACTGGCGGAGGCAGACAGGCAGGTGCACACCTGTGCACGCACCTATGCTCATCAAAGATGAGTGGCTCGGCCCTGGCCGGTTGGCTCAGCGGTACAGCGTCGGCCTGGCGTGCGGGGGACCCAGGTTCGATTCCCGGCCAGGGCACATAGGAGAAGCGCCCATTTGCTTCTCCACCCCACCCCCTCCTTCCTCTCTGTCTCTCTCTTCCCCTCCCGCAGCCAAGGCTCCATTGGAGCAAAGATGGCCCGGGCGCTGGGGATGGCTCCTTGGCCTCTGCCCCAGGCGCTAGAGTGGCTCTGGGCGCAGCAGAGCGACGCCCCGGAGGGGCAGAGCATCGCCCCCTGGTGGGCAGAGCGTCGCCCCTGGTGGGCGTGCCGGGTGGATCCTGGTCGGGCGCATGCGGGAGTCTGTCTGACTGTCTCTCCCCGTTTCCAGCTTCAGAAAAAAAAAAAAAAAAAAAAAGAAGATGAGTGGCTCCATTCGGGAAGAGGCACTGTGGGGTAGGCATCCCCGAAACTCCAAGAATGATCTCATCTGACCGTCCCAGACTCTAAAAGGTAAGAGGCATTGCTGTCCGGTGGGACAGGAATAAAACCTCTGAGCAGAGGGAGTAACATGAGTCATCCGAGGCCACAGAGCCAGCAGGCTGTGAGCTGTGCCGGCCCATCCTGAGTGGCATCAAAGCCTGGGTCCTTTCTCCCGAGGGAAGTCCTGGCGGAAGGAAAGGGAGGGGGAACAAGAGACATTCACAAGCAGAGGTAAAGGGCATCTCTGGGGCGAGCTCACTGGGGGGTGGGGGAGCATCTTGTTCTGGAAGTCACTGAATGAGAGACACCAGATAGAAAGGCACGCAGGAAATGCGTTCCTCCTGCAGGAGACACAGACAGACAGACAGACAGACTGAAGGAGGGGCATAGGGAGAAAACCTAACAGAAAGGGCAGGGCTGAATCTGCATCTTACACTGGACAAGGGGTTTTAAATATTGACACGGCATCACAGACCAAAAGATAAAAAGCGTTACAATCAAGTTGTAATTATCATATTTGTATGATGGAAATAGAACGGTGGTTAGGACAGACTTCATGGCTGCCCTTGCAGAGGGAACGATTATGGAAGCTCTGTGTTGAATAAACACTGTTCACCCTACCACCCTCCCGGCCCTCTGACAATTGTGAGGGTCAAAGCATAATACACTCAATTAATTTTACAACGGCACTAAATATTCCTCTTTGTTAAACAGAAATTGCTTGCACAAACAAGTCTCCAGCAATTAGATTTTGGCTACCCTTGGGAAATGGTAATAAAGCATTGTTTTGTCCAATGAACGATTTCAAATTGATTATGAATGCGACTTTGAGAACAGGAGGTCAATGCAAGGGACAGCTAACCGACAGGATGCCAAGCGTTCCACAGAGTGAGGCGTGCCTTCCATCACCATGTGCGTCTGTGTCTTGCACAGGTTTGATGGGAAGGGAGGTCCTGGCAAGTGGACAGGGGGCCTCCCCACCTCTGATTCGGGGAATCCAACCCAGGAATTCTCAGAGCCACAACAAACCTTGGAGATCTCGAACTGACAAACATTTGAAAGTCTCACCATCAGGAATTTGACCCAAGGGGCACACAGACTGAAGCCGAGTTTAACAGACATCGCTCGTCCCCAAGATAGTCCATCAGATGGGTTTGGACAAGGGCTCTGAACCTGGACAGTGCTGCCTGGGATCAGACCCTGGTTCTCCCTCCTGGGAGCCTCTGAACAAGCATGTCGCATAATGTGGTCAAAATGCAGACCACCCCTTAGCTGCACTCCCGCAGTTTAAAAAAACAGGGGTATTCGTAGTATGCATATCCTGGACTAATGTAAACAGTGACCAGCACAATGCAAGTAAACTACTAAGCACGAATCCCGGTGCAGAGAACGCACTCAACAAGTAATAAGAAGTCGTCCTTGCTATTAGTGATATCCTTTTATCATTTTCTGCATGCCCGGCCCAGTAAGATGACAAAGATCGAAGTGTTCAGAGTCATCAGGGGGCTGGTTTGAGGGAAACAACTGGTCTCACAGAGGCAGTTTGAGAAGACGTCTTCCCCCTGAATAACGACGTGTTTAGCCAAGCTCCAGTTCATCTTTCCTCCTCCTGGCAGCTGCTATGAATCCTTCACGAACGTTAACAGCACTTGCCAATGATGTTCATTCATCAACTCATTCAATCAACAAACACTCATTAAACGCATTCCTCGGGGGAAGACCCAGATCTGTGGGCATTCCACATCCTGCCGGGAACACTGAGCCGTCTTCTAGCCACAGTGAGTCTTGTGCCTTTCCCCTGGATTCACGGTGCCTACACTTCCTTGTTCTCACACAGGATCCCCTGAGCCTGGTGTGCTCATCCTCTCCTCCTCCCTTGGGTCCTGTGCAGGAAACTCCTATTCATCCTTCAACACTCAGCCTCCGTGTCGCTGCCTCCAGGAAGTCTGCTCAAATCCATCCAGGGTTGCATGAACAGCACAGATTCTCCAAGGAGTCTGTTGAGTTACTGTGCACTTACTGTAATTATTTACATGGTCCACTTGAGCTGGATTAACAGCCCTTAAAAGTCAGGAACTGTCCCCAGTGCTGAAACAGAAGTCTGCCAGATACTGGGTACTTAATAAAAATGTCCATTAAGTGAATTGAGAATTAAAATATACATCCAT
Organism: Saccopteryx leptura; assembly: GCF_036850995.1. Classification (NCBI taxonomy): domain Eukaryota; kingdom Metazoa; phylum Chordata; class Mammalia; order Chiroptera; family Emballonuridae; genus Saccopteryx; species Saccopteryx leptura. Next base: position 250,103,158 of record NC_089504.1, read on the forward strand.
TATGATAATCCAACAAAGACAATAACTACTGGTTTTATAAGTGCTTGAGTAGAAAAACGGTGACACACATCTGGCTGAGATGAATACTGCTAATAATTTATTGGAGTCAATTCCTGAGGAATTCAAGCAGTGGGTCGTGACCCAGACAGGGCTGAACCCCAGGTTTAACCTCTGTCTGTAGGACATGTTCTTGGGCCTGCTTCTTTCCATCTCAGTCTTCCTCCTGAGCAGGTGACAGGTGACCAGCACTTCCTGGCTGAGGTGCCAGCAGCCCAGCACCCTCCCACGACAAAGAGCCCTTTCCCAACCACTCCAGCCAAAGTCCCAGGGAGGAACCTTGCTGGCTGTGCTTGTTTCACATGACTGCTTCTGACCAATCACTGCGGCCCAGGAGATGGGCTGTTCTGATTGGCCGGGGCTGGGCTGGGTACCAATCACTGATACTAGGGGCAACAAGTGAAGGGAGGCAGCTCACTGTAAACATTCTGGGGCAACTGTCAGCAGAAGACGGATGCTGGGCCATCCCAGGGCAGAGGTGCACTGCACATATCTTTATAAACACAATGAGGTGTCATAGGAATTGGGACACAAGGTCAGGGCAGGCAGGTGGAGGCCGAGGCATGGTGAGGAAGAAGGCAGACAGCAGATGGGGCTCGGGTGGGACAGTGGGGTGGGTGGGCCGGCTGGCCAGTTCTGTGACTGCACTGCAGTAACAGGCTGCCCGTCTGGGACCAGCGGTCCCCTGCAGCCTGAATGTTGGGCTGAGGGGGCTGAATTCCCTCCAGAGGCAGAGTGCAGCCAATCACTCATCTCACGCGGAAGGGGACCAAGCCTCATGCTTTTGGAAGGTCCCCCAGGTAGCTCTGCAAAGTGCACTGGTGACGGTTATGGGGAGAGGACGTCTCCGGAGCCCCGGCAGCACAGCAAGAGCCCCAGAGGGCTCATGGAGCACACAGTGCAGCCAGGCAGCAGCAGCAGCAGCTGGGGTAAGGGTGCTCCTACCCAGGCACACCTCTGCTTCAGCCTCTCTGCATCTGGGGATGGCACGTAGGAGACAAGCAAAGGCGTTTTCAATGGCTGCCATTACCAGGTGCTGCACAAAGCTGCTTTTTTTCTTTTCTTTTTCTTTTTTTTTTTTTTTTGTATTTTTCCCAAGTTAGAAGTGGGGAGGCAGTCAGACAGACTCCCGCATGCACCCGACAGGGATCCACCCGGCAAACCCACCTGGGGGAGATGCTCTGCCCATCTGGGGCATTGCTCCATTGTTGCTGGAGCCATTCTAGTGCCTGAGGTGGAGGCCATAGAGCCATCCTCAGCGCCTGGGCCAACTTTGCTCCAATGGAGCCTTGGCTGCCAGAGGGGAAGAGAGAGATGGAGACAAAAGAGAGGGGAAAGGGTGTTGAAGCAGATGGGCACTTCTCCTGTGTGCCCTGACTGGGAATCAAACTTAGGACTTTCACACACCAGACCAGCACTCTACCGCTGAGCCAAGTGGTCAGGGCCTCTTTCTTTTCTTTTCCTTTTTTTTTTTTTTTTTTTTTTTGCTTCTGCCTCTGAGGGGCTGCTTTTCCTTCTCTTGCAGAGAGAAGAACGAGGGTGAGCACTGAAGTGGAGCACAGTTCTTGTCTGTGGCCACGATGGGGACTCCCTGTATACTGAGATGACCAGAGATGCAGACCCCAGAAAGCCACATGCCCAACCACCTCCCTGACACACACGATGGCAACCACTGCAGCAGAGAGGACGTGACAGGAGCTGATGCAATGTCACCAGGCATCATGCCTGCACACACTGGGGGACAACTGGACCAACAGAACCAACAGAACTCCCCACCTCCTGCCTCAGAAAGGCTCCAGGCAGCTGCCCAGTCCTGGACACCTTCAGTCTGTCAACAGCTTTGGATTTTTGTTGTTTTTTGTTTTTTACGTTTGCCTATTTCCACAACGAAAGCCAGGAGACATTAATCAAAGACGCAAGCACACCGTAAATCCCTTCCGTGTCCCTGCGTGGTGATTACACTTCTTCCCTGTCCCCCGTGGCAGTCTCCGCCGCCTCCCTTCACGCTTCATAAAGTGCTGTTTCACGTGAGACCCTCTATAAACGGCTCCCCCCCCCACCTGGCTGCCTGTATTTCTAATTACTCCAGGCCCGGGGTGCTCGCTACATTTCACTTTGCTCCGCCGTGATGGCTGGATAAATCAATGTTAATGTCACGCCTTTAAAATCTGGCTCCTTCCAGATGGAAACAGATGTTTGCTTTCTTTTTTTGTTTGTTTGTTTTTTTTAATTTATTTTTCAATTACATCTGACGTGCCATCTTAGAGTCGCTTCCAGATGTTTGCAGTCTTGAGGGTGACTGTTTCGTGTGGCACTCCGCGAGGGAGACCCGCAGGTAACACCCGGCACCAAGGTAAGTCTCCCAGACGCTGAGCTCCGCTCCTGCACACCACCTAATGTGTGACAACAGACTGAACGTCTCCTGCCTGACTTCATGATGAGAACTGGCCCACAGACACGGGACCATGTGCTCCGAGGGGCGGAGCACCTGGAATCGACAGAGGTGCGGCCCCGCAGTGCAGGACGCTGTGCCCACGCAGCATGGGGACAGCCAGACTGTGACTCACTGTTCTCCACGAGCACGCAGACATGTACCCACTGCCCCAAGAGACCAAAAATAAAAATGCCCATCTTTTGCTGGTCTCCATGCATGAGAGGTATTTTTGCTTTGCTGTCCAAAGACATTACTTAAAACAATTAGGGGGACGGACCGTGGGGGATGGAAGTGCTCCAGTGTGTCCCCAGCACCACCTGGGAGCTTGTGAGAAACGCATCTTCTCCGGGCCTGTTGAACTGGAACGTCTGGAGGAGGGCCCAGCAGTCTGTGCGCTAACAAGCCCTCCGGGTAATTATGGCGAGTGTTAAAATTTGAGAACCAAGGCTCTGGAGGAACTGAGAAGCTAGGAAACTAACACAGACTAATAAGAACAGAATGTTCACTCTGTCCCTCACTCAAGCAACCACTGACCGCCTATCTGTCAAGACACAGGGCATGGACCCCCACCTCCTCCGGGCACAGAGAGGATAAGGCTGGTCATTACTGCTGCCAAAGCATGTAGAGCACCCGCATTCTTACAAAAGCCAAAAAACAACGGGTCCCGGGCTGCTTCCAAAACAGACCACAAAGCCTCTATTCGGGTCACAAAGCCCCAAACGCACTAGGCTTCCCCCTCTGGGCCAGCCTGTGTCTGGGAAAATGAGACATTAGAAAGCCAGGGACTCGCCATGGCTTGTTTCTGCACACCTCGTTGGTTTTGTCATCCGTGGTCCCCACTGACGATCAGAGCCGCAGGCGTGTCCCCCAAAGTGCCATCGGAGGAAACTATCCCCAGTGTGATGGCCAAAAACTGGGAACTGAGACCCTGGGTGTCCGCTGGAGGCCAAGTTTACCTCCCTGAATTCTCCCACTCGCCCACAAAGTGTCCTCACTGGAGTCACCGTCCCCTTCAAGCCTTTATGAGACACGCTGGGCAGAAAAGGTATCGACTATGTGATTCTGAAGAAGGATGGAGAGGGCTGCCCGGCCCCCGCGCGATGTGCGAATGCGTCCAGGGTCTATAGACGGGAAGATATGGGCGGATCAATCTTTATTCCCTCGCAATCAGGCACGGGGCCTCGTGAGGTCCCTCTGCAGACAGCTCATAAAATGGGGCTATTGATCAGGGGTCTGAATTTGTAGTTTTGACTATAAAAGCAATGTGTGTTTCTCTCTCTCTCTCTCTCTCTCTGTGTGTGTGTGTGTGTGTGTGTAATGAGCACATAAGATGAATGCATTTGGATTATTAACTTCAAAAAAAATTCCTGTGGGTAACTTTGCAAGGGCTCCCAGGGGGTTTCTTTGTGAAGACGTTGAACGATTTCAAAGTGGTTTGTTTTTTTTGTGGTGGTGGTTGTTATTTTGGTGTGTAAATTCTGATTTTAGGTGACGGAGGTGCTGGCCAACAATCTGGAGTGGTAGAGCATGCAGAAGGCAGCCTGAAGTCCTCGGAGTGACAAGGACATGAGGCATGTGTGGAGGGCCCCCAGCTTTGTGTCAGGTACACAATCAGGGTTTTACATGTGACTCATCCTCCTGACAGTTCTCTGCATCGGGTATTTGGGGGTTTTTGTCTTTCTTCTTTATGTGAGAACATTACTGCTCACAGGAGGGTATAACCTGCCTGGGGACACGGAGCTGTTAAAGCTAAGGACGGAACTCATGTCTGTCTGTCTCTAGACCCTGTATTTTTTTTAAAGAGGGTTACAGATATTGTGGAAATATTTCAGAAAGGGTTTCAGGTCATATAGCAACAGCTTCTTACATAAGAAACTGTCACTTGGTAAGCCAGGTGTTCCTCCCTCTGGCTAAAACCGACCCGTACGTTGTCTTAGCCCCTTTGGTCCCAAAAGACGTAGAGGAAGGTTGTCATTTGTGGTGAGCATTCGGAGGTAACTGGTAGGGTGTGCACGTATGTCGGTCAGTGACCAGAGAAGCTATTCTGAGAAACAAGGCTGCCTGTGATCAGAATGAAGACAGGGACAAGGTGACTTCCCACATTTTCCATGACCATTTTATATTTTATATTTTAAATGCCATTATGGCTCATGGCACAAACACCCGTTAACACCCGGAGCTTTGTCTGTGCTGGTGGGTATCCCCCCCTTGCCTAGGGAGCAGTGTTGCCTGGCTGGGCAGAACCCGACCAGGGGACTCTGACCTTGATCTTCCCATCACTACCTGGGGCCAGCAGATGCCACCTGCTGCTGGGCTTTATGCTAACGCTCCCGCTCTCAGTTTAATTAGGAGAGCATGTCTGAGCTTGACAAGCTGAAATACTTGTTTCAACCTTGACAGTGAACTCATTGTGGGATGTTTAGCGACAACCCGTTCATGACAACCAAACACGTCTCCTGACCTGGCTGAATCGACTGAGGCTGAGAACCCCGCTCTGAGACGAGACAGTTCGTGTCCCTCACGGTCACACATTCACACACACAAAGAGGCAAGAGACTCCTGTTGTCACAAGAGTCCTGGTGCCCCTGCAAGTGTGGTGAGCTGAGACATTACCAATCAGCTCTCACCTGAGACCCCCTCCCCGTCTGTATGGAGACGCCCATGAACGCGGCACCGTCTCCGGTCTCCACGGTGTCTCCATCTCCTATTCCCAAATACCTGCTCTTAAATCCTCGCCTCTGCTTTCAGGTCTAAGCTGGCGAGGTTCAGGGAAAACTATACGCGCCCCAGTAAAATGAGGCATGCAGCAAGGCTGGTGTCTGCAGGGGTCTCTCATTCCTGGGGCTGTTCCGACTGTGCGAGTGAGAACTTCGTTCGGAAACAGATGAGGCTCGCCGTGGGCTTTTCCACTGCCACCCACACCCCGGGCTTTCTTCCACTGGCTCTGTGAGAACGCTGGCACTTGGACTGTCTCTTGGTTTCAGAACTGAGTAGGTGCAGGGATGTGTGCACCATATCTGGTTTCTCTGCCAGTATCAGAGGCTGGGGGCGCCTGGCCGCCCACCCTGCGCCCCAGAGATGGGTGTGCAGCCGGCCGGCTTCAGGTTTTCCAACCTGAGACCTAGGAAGAAACGTTCTTTGAAAGGGGCTGGGGCTGGAAGGGGATGTTAGCACCTGCCTCTCCTTCGTTTAAGGCAGCGGTTCTCAACCTGTGGGTCACGACCCCGGCGGGGGTCACGACCCACAGGTTGAGAACCGCTGGTTTAAGGACTTCCCATGTTGTCCTCCCGACCTTGGGACTTATGAAAGCCCCGCGCTGTGGGGGAGCAGGACGCTCTCCCTCCGCCGCTGGGCACCCCGCGTGGGAGGCCAGCAGCGTCCTGGGCCTGCTCAGCGGGGTCGTCTCCGCACTCGGTGTTCAGAGGCGGCACTCAGCACGGGGCTGTTCTCTGAATCGTCTTCGAATCCCAGCACCCGACCAAGTGCATTCAATGAGCTTCATTCCAGTTTGTTCAAAGGTAAAGGGTAGACAGGGGGTAAAGGGTGATGGACAAAGATGTGACCTGAGGGCTGAGCACACAGAGATGTGTCATAGAACTGGGCACCTGAAGCCTGTATAATTATGTTAACCAGTGTCACCCAATAAAATTCAATTAAAAAAAAGGTATGCCGAAGACCGTGTCCTTGTCACTGAGGGCGGTGGGTGGACTGCACCACGGAGGAGCGTGGCTACACAGCACAAAGCACGCCCTCCACGTCGGGCTGAAGGACACTGTGACTGTCCTGCCGCCCGGACTTCAGGAAGGGAGAGAACGACCTGTACAGGTTGATGTCTACAGGGTGGAGCCCAGAACCTGCAGTCGCTGGGCAGAGAGAACCCTGCTGGGACAGGGCTGACCCTCGCCACCTCCTAATGTTTCCTGAGCCCCGACGGTGTGCGGACACTGACCCGGGCACGGGGCATTCACGAGTAGAACAGCAGGAAGTAAAGTCAGAAATGAATGCCTGCCCTTGGAGTGGTGACACTCTCTGGGAAGGGGGTTCGGGGTATAACAGAGACCAAACTCTACAATACATGAGAAGTGTGTGTCACAAAGAGGTCACCCGGAGTAAAAGGGCTTGAGGCACACCTGGGGTGAGGTTTTCAGTGTGGTCTGGGAAATCCTCACAGTGCACTTGGAGTCTGAGCAGTCCTGGGGTGGCGGGGGGAGGGGAGGCAGAGAAGCCAGGCTGGGGACTGTTCGCACAGCCACGAGCCCTGGGGTGCTGGGCAGATAGGAGCCCAGCGGGCCAGGCACGGGGAGGTGGAGAGAGGTGGCCTACACGCTCAGAGAAGGAGCAGGGACATCAGCTGTGTGAACCCCGCAGACCACTTCAAACAAGGACACAGCAAGGAGGCTAAGCCCCAGAAAGATGCCACAGAACCATGCAACAGGGAACCCTACGCTGGAAGACCAGGGCAGGGGAAGATTCTTGGTCTTCTTAACGGTACAGGGAGTGGGAATGTGGGAATGAAATGATAAAAGTTTTCACCTATAATATTGCAAATGAAAAAAAAAACATTCACTACTAATGAGAGCTCTCATAGGCTGCTGGTGGTAATAACTGCCAAAATATTTGGGGAGGTAATTTGGCAGAGCTCATTAAAATAAAAAAACTGCATGCATCTCTGACCACGTGAGGCTGCTCTCAGGTGGCCCCAATGACCCGTTTCTCCCGGTATTCCCCCAATTCTGTACCCCTCCTCCCCGCATACACATGGAGCCCGGACTAGACCACGGGACTGGCACTGGCCAACGGACTTGAGGGAGTATGCCACCCGCAGGGGCTGCGTAGCGTGGGCGCCGAGTCTTCCGTTCTTGGGTCACTCCCTCTCGGAAACCCGGGGGCACCATGCTGTTAGAAATGCCCAACCAGCCACACAGAGAGACCCCCCGCTGGGGAACCCGACTGACCCCTCAGACATACAGCCCTGGTAGAGGTGGTCCAGCCCCGGCCGTCCCTGCAAGCCCCGCTGAGACCCCAGATGCCAGGGAGCAGAGTCCAGCCATCTCCACTGCCCTGGACCAGAAGCACCCAGACGTCCACCCACAGAGGAATGACCAGACAGGTTGTGTTACACCCGCACCACAGAACCACGTGTGCGGGCTGCAGTGAGCAAGACCTGTGTCACCACGCTGAACACACCACACGCTGTATGTTCCAAGTGAGAAAGCCCATAGCAGCACCATGGACAACCCCAGTTCTGTAAAACTAGGTTTAAACCCTTTAAGTCCGTGTTTGTAGGATCACGGAGAAAAACCACACGGCGTTGTTGACAACGCTTATTTCAGGGCGGGGGTGGGAGAAGGGATGTGGTTTTTAAAGCAACTTGCTCATTATAGGTACTACTCTGGTAATTAAAGAAAAACCTAATGATGAAATTGGCATGGCAAAGCAATTTAAAATAACAAAGATCAGCATCTGTTCGAGGAAACCTTCAACAAAACAGAAAGACAACCTACTGAATGGGAGAATGTATCTGCAGATGACATATCCAATAAAGGGTTCATATCCAAGATATACAAGAAACATATGCAATGCAGTCATAAAAAATAAACAACCCAATCAAAACATGGGCAAGAGACATTCAAAGACATTTCGCCAGAGGACAGGCAGATGGCCAGCAGACGTACGAAAAGATGCTCAACGCCCCTAATCACCTGAGAAATGCAAATTAGAACCACAGTGAGATACCACCTCACACCTGTCAGAGTAGTGTCATCCAAAACTTAACAAAAAAGGTGTCAGTGAGGAGGTGGAGAAAAGGGAACCCTCGTGCACTGTGGGTGGGCGTGCAGATGGGTGCAGCCCCTGTGGGCAGCAGGGTGGAGGGTTCTCAAAACACACTAAAAACAGAACCGCCATGTGACCCAACAATTCTACTCCTGGGTAGAATTTATTCAAAGAAAATGAGAACACTAGTTGATAGACGAATGGACAAAGAAGACGTGCTACGTGTATAGAATGGAATATTACTCGGCCACGAAAAATAATTAAACCTTTCCCCTTATGACAGCGTGGATGGCTCTGGAGAGTATTACGCTAAGTGGAAAAAGTCCGAGAGAGAAAGACAAACACCATACAATCTTACTAATATGTAGATACGGAAAAACAAAAGAAATGAACAAACAAAACAGAAACAGACTCACAGATACAGAAACCAAAGGGAGGGTTACTAGAAGGGGAGAGGGGAGAGGGGTGAAAAGGGGAAGGGGCTTATAGCAAAGAGCACTGTGATAGGTTTCCACAGTGATCGAGGGTCACAAGAAGTAGTGGGGCGATCACATTGCACAGTATGAAAATGTCTAATCGCTGTATTGTACACCACAAATTAATGTAACTAATGTGGTATACCAACAATACTTTTAAAAAATTCTTTTTTAAAAAAAGATCAGCCTCTGAAAACCCACCTATCAATTTCAGCCTCTGGGACGAGCGCTCAGGGAACCTGCCGGAAGGTTCTCTTAGGTTGTTTTTTTCCCCAAACGTAGGTTCAGATTCATTCTGTGCAAGGATTCAGTAGCCCTTTTTCCACCTGGGTTTTGAAGATTCGTTTAATGTGGCTATTTGGCTCTTCTCCTAGCAAGTTCCCTTGGAAGAGACTAACATCTGGTTTTATCTCGGAGAACGGTTTCCTGTGTGTGAGTGTCTCTATGAGTGTGTGCGTGTGTGTGTATGTGTGTGTATGCGCGCGCGCGTGTGTGTGTGTATAATGCCAAATGACAATACCTTCAAAAATCCCTTTTACTCTGGAATTTAAATGACCTAGAAGCTTAAAAAAGCAAACTTGGTTTTCTAAATATCATACTCTTCAAACAAACTACCAAAAACTTTGTCAGGTATCTGTCATTATGGATTTTCCCCCCACGTATATAATAGAATCTAGGCAAATTCATGCCAATGTTTGATTTTTTTCCTGTTTTGGTCTGATACTGTGGTCCTCAACTCTGGCTCCCCGTTAGAGTTTTCCAGAAGGTTCTGGAAAATTCCAGATACCCAGGTCACACCCAGATACTTTGATTTCATTTGGGCAGACCCTGGATGTGAGGGCTTGGGACACACTCTTCGGGCTGACCACCACTGCTCTCTGGTGAATTGGAGCAATGCTCTTAACGAGCACTTAAAATATTCTAATCGTGGGTCTTCTGAATCAGTGACAAATTGAGTTACATTTCATCGAGTTGTAATATTAACTGCACTTTACTGAAGTTGAGTCATTTGAAAATTGGTTTAAAAATGTCATGCAATCTGGAAACTGAGCTACCCGAGAACGTTATTTAGAGTGCGTAGAAGCGCCGTACGAAAGCCAGTGGCCTCCCACAGGGCCAGCGTGTGTCCCCACTCCAAACATGACACGCCGCCGTTGACACTGACACAGAACCCCGGCCCAGCCCTGGGCGTGATAACGAGGTGCCATTTCATAGCTCTGTTGGAATGTTTCCGCAAGGACACAGTGTTTCATCTGCAAAATTTCTCCCGGTAGGTAATCCATGCTCCAAGTATGTACCTTTCTCAAAGATTCTTGTCTAATTCAGTTTGAACCCTAACTGAGCTCTACTGAAAGTTGTGAATCTACTCTGAATCCATCTAGACTCAGTTCTTTCTATTTAAAAGCATGTTGTGAGCACCTGACTCAAAACCTCAAACCACTAACTGCCGGAAACTCAGCACCTGGACCACACACATTTCCGGGTGTGTGTGTGTGTGTGTGTGTGTGTGTGTGTGTGTGTGTGTGGTGTGTGTGTGTGTGTGTGTGTGTGTGTGGTGTGTGTGTGTGTGTGTGTGTGTGTGTATTGTTTTCTACAGTACGGGGCACACGCCCAGGTAATTAAATGCCTCCTCCCCTGGTTAACATTTTTGCTCGGCAATTTTGTTTGCTATAAAATATCAGCCCGTGTACTAGAAAGGTCACTGAGACTGTGGCATGTTTGAGGAGCACACGTCCAGCTCCCTGGGGGTTGCCCAGCAGGGCGTTGACTCTCAGTGGCCAGACAGACTTCCTGGTGCTTTTCTCAAGGCTCCTAAGGTGTCCTCTTGCAACTCTGTCTCTCATCTTGCAACAGAGTAACACTGAACCAGAGCTTGGAAACAATGTCCCAACAAAGGCTTGAAGTGGAAGACCAGGCTGTCTGCAGGGTCAGGGGATGTGGTGAGAGCCCGCTCTGGGTTTCAGATGGCCGCCTGCTTGCTGTGTCCTCACACAAGGTGGAGAGTGGGCAGTTCTCTGGCCCATCCTTTTAAGGGCATTCGTCCCATCCTGGGGGCTCCACCTCTGTGACCCAATCACTTCCCAAAGCCCACCTCCTATGGCCACCACAGTAGAGATTATGACAATGAATGAGGGGGTGGGGCCCAAAAGGCTGGTCCATAACATGCTGATGTGGAGCCCAGGGACAGCTAGGAATCCCCTGCATGAAGACAGACCTCTCCAGACCCACTGGGCCGTGAGGGCAGGCAGCGGACTCAGCCAGCTCTCCCGGGGACAGCAGGTCCCAAGGAGGAAACTTAGGACCTGGGTCCAAGAATCCTGAGTTCCAGCCGGGTGTCCCAGGTAGTTAGGAAGGTCCATTTGTCGTGGTGGGAGGACTGTGCATCTTTTATTTATCAGTTTGCCGGCTTGATGGATAACTTTCAGGTCTGGAGACATATGCTGTGAGCAGCAATCGGTCCCCGGGCCCCAGCACGCCGGCTTGCTGGGCCTGACTTCCAGCTGCCGGAGTCTGCATCCCTGCACCTCTGGGCTTTGGATCCTGCTGGAGGGGGCTCCGCTGTCAGAACAGCAGGTGGGGACGCAGAGAAATGCGGCTCCCTGGAGCCACCTTCAAGGAAAGGCGGACAGGGGTTGGTGCAGAAACACCCAGATCCCTCAGCTGAGGGGGGGGGGAAGGTGCTTAGTTCCCCCATCGGGTAAACCTCAGTGTCCGCAGAAGGGATGTGCCCATCACTCACCATTCCTTGTCTAACAGCCCGTCTTCCTCACTGGTCCTTTCCTTCACACTCGCACAAAAATCTCCACTCAAATGCCTTGTCTTAGCACCAGCTCTTGGCAGAATCCAAACCAACATGGCACAAGGGCCTCCGTTTACCCTGCAGGTGTGAGGGGTGGGCCTGCTGTCCCCCTGTCTCCTCCGCTGACTCCTCACTGCAGCCAGATGGAGAAGGCAGTATGTGATCCCCATCTGAAATGGAGTCTTTGGGCATGAAGTCACCTGCAAACTCATGGCCCACAGACGTACCATGATGGTATCCACCTTTGAAAATCGCACCTGAACATCAGAGTTCCTTCTTTATTTTTTATTTTTTTTTTGTATTTTTCTGAAGCTAGAAACGGGGAGAGACAGTCAGACAGACTCCCGCAAGCGCCCGACCGGGATCCACCTGGCATGCCCACCAGGGGGCGATGCTCTGCCCCTCCGGGGCGTCGCTCTGCTGTGACCAGAGCCACTCTAGCGCCTGGGGCAGAGGCCAAGGACCCATCCCCAGTGCCCGAGCCATCTTTGCTCCAATGGAGCCTCGGCTGTGGGAGGGAAAGAAAGAGAGACAGAGAGGAAGGAGAGGGGGAGGGGTGGAGAAGCAGATGGGTGCTTCTCCTGTGTGCCCTGGCCAGGAATTGAACCCGGGACTTCTGCACGCCAGGCTGACGCTCTACCACTGAGCCAACTGGCCAGGGCCTCAGAGTTCCTTCTTTCTCCAGAGAGAGCTGCCATCCCAGACCCAGGGCCACGCAGCAGCAGCTGCAGGACCTGCGTCCAAGGGGGCAGGGGCTTTCGGTCCAGCCCTGTGTGCCGCACCCTCCTTCCTGTCCACTCCTGGCTCCTCAGCTCATTCGTATTACCTGCCTGCCCCGCCTGCCCCAGGGAAACCCATCCTGTGACCCTCTGCCGATGGCTGGAATGCTCAGTGACACCAACCTTAGGAGGGCTGCCGAGCCCTGGGATCTGGGACAGGGTCGAACCCCAGCTCCCTGGAGACAGGACCTCCCTCTGACAGTGGCACCTCGCTAGCTCACGGAGACTGAATCCCCGATGTGGTCACTCATGCTGCTGTGCAGCCCTGAACAGATGCGGGCATCATCCTCAGCCCCCCGTGGAAGACCCTCCCATGCCATCGACACACACAGCTCCACCCTGGGGCCCACTGCACGGCCCCGCCCTGGACTACGATGTCTGGCCCACCAACACTGCTTAGCTGGTCACCGACATTTCTTTCTTATTTGGGGCACAGAGCCAGACTCCATGTCCCAGCCTTCCTTGTAGAAGAGGTGGACGCGCAACTGAGATCGAGGGGACGTGAGGGGAAGTCACCTGTGCCAGCACGCTTCTCTCGACCCTCCCTGCTCGTCTGCCTGTCCTTCCCTCTAGACTTGGTCCCTTGGGAACCACGTGTCAAAGATAACAGAATCCAGACGTGTGCAGGAGCCTGGGCTCTGACATCTTCACTTGGCAGATGGGTAGCTCTTAGCAATACCTGTTGGCACTGGCATAAGTTAGGAACCAACTTCACCTGTAGGTGAGCCAGTGTTAATATGGGTGTGTTGCTTAAAAAAACAAACAAACAAACCCAAACAAATCCACTGTTACTTAGTGGATACTTTGTAATGTCTAAAAGATAGCGAGTTGAAAAACTTTCTGGATTGAGTTTGAGTTTCTTCTTCCTTTTTTTTTTTTTGAGTTAAAATTAGTAAGAAAAATTAGCAAATGCCAGTTTCGAGCCAACTAAGAATCGTTTTGGTTACAAATGTGGTACTTGAAACTAACTATGAAATACTCCCTCGGAGACACATCTCCCTGCTCCCAGAACTCACTAAAACAAAATTAATTTTTATTTTAAGGAAACACGAGAGAGTTTTTCACTCTAGGGCGAAGAAATCAAGACAGAAAGGTGTCCATAAACGAGGGGACGTACGCCCATTTAAGTGCGCAGCAGTGGGCATCTAACGATGTGTCCTGCAATTAAGCAGACACGAGGACAGGGTGGCAGCCCTGCGGAGGACGTGTGCTACCTGCCGCTCCCGCTAATCACACTGCACACGCCGCTCATGGCTGACCTGGCCACGTCCCGTGGTTTCTTTTCGCCACTCTGCTCCTCACAAGGTCTGTTTTCTGAGGCCCTGAGGACGTCCACCCACACACAGTGCAAGGCTGACTGTGGACAGCCGCAGGTCAGTTTCTGACCTCTCGTGCGATGACAGTACTTGTTTTTTTGTTTTTTGGGGGTTTTTTTGGCAATGGCACCCTAAATATCTACTTCCCATACTTCAGGCCTACGAGGGGCTGCGTTACCCACGAGTCACACAAGTCTGCTGTGAATCAGGGCTGGACTGTTGGCGCTGCCCACACTCTGCAACTCAGAGGGGCACGTGGCCGAAGCCAGCCCAGGGCGATGCAGACCTACACTTCTGCTGGGGTTGTTATACATCACAGTCCCCTGTCTCCTGTGTCCACGTGGCAGGTCCAAGCCACCTCAGGGAGCCTCCGGAGGGTGCTGGGAGAGATGGGAGGGGCCCTGAGCCAGCAGAGGATGGCCCTGCCTTCCCCACACCCTCTGTGCTTGGACCCCGCTGGGCCGGCATCCAGCTGTGCGGGCACCTGCAGGTTCCTCGGCCAGTAAACCTGCACTCTCTCCCCCCTCCTTCTCTCTCTCCTTTCATATTGTTGAGCGGAGATTCCGTAACTTGCGACCAAAGAGGTCAGAACAATCCACCAGGTCCTGGGACACATTTTCTCACAGCCACCATTATTAGGAGCCAGCTGCATGGCAGGCACCAAGCATAGCAATTAATAAACCCACTTTACCATCCAAGACGGGATTGGGGCTGACATTTATGAGGTGCTTGCTGTGTACTGTGCACTGTTCCAAGCAATTATCGTGGTCAGAAATAGTAACAGATACACATTGTTTAGAAGGTTGCAACAGGACGAAGTGCTTGCTGTGCAGTTAGGAAGACCCCCCACGCCCGGACCTCACCCCCCACCGTCCTCTGCAGCAGGGTTGATACCACAGAAACACTGCCCACGGGGGCACATGCGTTGTGATAAAATCTGCAGGGACGTGCATGTGATGTCAGGTGTTCTTCTCTAATGTGCGCGATGCCAGCAGACATCACCGGCCAGTCAGCAGGGACCAGGCACGGCCTCACACACATGATCATCCTCTTTAATCCCCACGACATGCGTGGAGCAAGTCATGCTGTGAGGAAGGAGCTCAGATAAGCCCAGCAGGAGCAGGGTGGCTGCCTTCAGACCATGAATTCCTAACAGCCACCCTGCTCTGCTGACACACTGGGGATCGATCAACACCGTCCAGGGCTCCACCTGGGTCTGCAGGAAACCGAGAAACATAAACCAGACTAAGAGTCAGTGTGCCAACCAGCTGCATGGCGACCGGGGGGGGGGGGGTAGGACGTGGTTTCAGCATGACGCCAGCAAGCCCACGGTCACCCCGACACCCCTGCCTCACACCCTGGGGGGAGGAGGGATTCAGAGATGAAATCCTCATGGTTCAGGCATTTCATAGAAACTCGAATTTCAACAGAAAATTAAGTGGGAGCTGCCTACCAAGCAAACCAGAGGCCATGTTTCCAGGAGCCTCTCTCCGGGACCCCGAAGGGGGACTGCTGTTTCTATTAGCGCCCTCACTCCGCTCACGAGGCACTGAGGACGGGTCGGAGGGGTTAGGAGCACGCCTGAGGTTGCACAGCTGAGCGTCGGCACTGGAGAATCTCTGGTTCCACACATGTGCGTGTCTCGGCAGTGGGTGTCTGTGCAGATGCCCTCACAGCACCTGTGGTACCATTCCTCTTTGTGCCAGGACTTAGATGAAGGCACCTGCGGGCACCCTTCCTCTTGGTGCCAGGACTTATGCATCCATCATGTTTTCTTTACACTGAAGCCCACGCCCGCAGGGTTGACAGGATATGTAAATGTTTTGCTTCTATCTGCATATTAAGAGGCAGAAGGCAGCGTAAATCGGCTTACAGAGCACAGACTTTTCAGCTCTCATCACTGGCGTGGCCTCGATTTCTATTCCTGGGCCTGGGCTGCTCCTGGTACTTTATTCTAGAATAATCACCCACTTCCTTCAAAACCGAGAAGAGGACAAAGCCTGACAGGTCCTTCCTCCGAGCTCGGCAGGACCTTCCCAGCACGAGTGCACCAGAAGTCCTCATAGGAGGCTGCGACCGTTGCTCTCCACCCTCTGCCTCTCCTTCACCCAGCCCCAGAGCTACCGGCCTCTCCCTGGTCCTCAGACACGTCGTCCACACCCACGCCGCATGGTAGACGCCACGTGTAGAACAGCACTTACCACCCATCAGTAGAGTAACTGCGTGCGCAGCACGTGATGGGTCAGGACCTGGCGCCAGCTCACGGGCCCCGGCCCAGAGAAAACCGCTGGGTAAGGTGGCTCTGGGTGCTGGGGGACCCCCTTTTCTTCACAGAGGGTCAGGAGGTTTAGCTTCAGACCACGCAGGCGTTGGGGTCGTCCAGTCAGATCCGCACGAGCAAGAGCTCAGAGCCCATCTCGGGCTTCGTCGGTAATTCCAAGGAAACGGGTGACTGACAGACACAGGGGAGCGGGAACAGCCCAGGAAGGAAGGGCAGACCCAGGGTCTTTCTCGTCACTTCTCACACAGTTGGCCAGGCGGCACCTGAGGTCCCCACGGGGAGTACACAGAGCATGTCACAGAGGAGAGAGCTGGCTGTCACCGAGCGCCATTTCATAAGCAGATGCCATGTCAATGATGTGGTTTTGCTAGGAGCCATGCCCCATGTAGCCATCATTCCAGCTTTATTTACCATAGATACACATAGGCAACTGCATACCAGCAATGCCAAGACAAGGACGCCACTGCCACCAACCCCAGGGGGTCTGTCATCAGTGAGCTGACAGCGCTGAGACCCCACCCCCTGCCTCGCTCTTTCCTGGAGGTGCCCCTGCACCGTGTCCACTGGGAGAATGAACTGCAGACCTGCAGGTAACCCCCCCACACACACACACACCTGCCCGCGGAGAGCCCTGAGTGCCTCGGACACGGAGGGCTGGGGCCAGTTGTGTCTCCACGGCAGAGCGGCTCAGCTCATGAGAGGGCCCTCGAGGACCGTGTCTCAGGTGTCTCTGACCCTCCTTCTGACCCGCGGCAAAACTCCCGACTCGCAGCAAATGCTTTAAGTAAAGCGGAGGCTTGTTTTGATTTTTACATTTCGTTACAAAGATAAATGGCAGACGCGGTGAGGTAAGGGCCTAGGAATCCAAGACACTAGGAGCCCTGGAAAACAAGACACTTCATCTGTTTGTTGTTTTTGGTACGAGCTCTTTCTGGGAGCTCTGTTAGTGGAGAGATTAAATCCCCCTCATCCACCACCACACCCATCACGGTTAGTACAACACATTCACACAATCCATCTTTTCTTCAATGAATTTACTGAGCAAGTACCTGTGACATTTCCCAAACATGCTAATAAGCTCTTGAGAATGGGAGCTGCTGTCCTTAGAAGCATACCTAAGGGGGTGGCGGGGATGAGTTTTAAGGCGTATCTGCACTCAGAATCACTACTCCGTTTTGCAGAGAATCTTGACATCAGGAGAGACGTCTGAATGGTGTTCGTAAGCAATGCAAGGAGAGTCACTGAGGATGACAGGGACGGCTTGCTGGGAGAGAAGACGGTGCAGCTGACGCTGTCTGGAGCCCCGTGTGGAGAGAGAGGGCTCGGGCGGCCACGACAAGGAAATGACAGGAGTCCACGTGGGGAGTGAGCGGGCATGAGTAACGATCAAGGAGAGGACGGGTTTTGGAAATGTTCCCGAGATGGTAATAGGCAAGTCACCAACAAGAAAGATTCATGGAGGAAGAAGAAAAACCATGGCTCTCAGCAGTAATAATATTATTCTATTCCCCAATGTCTGCTTACAGTAGGAAAAAGAAAAAAAAATTATGAACGACCAGTAGGAGAGAGAAGAAAATCCAAAGGTCTTAGTGGACCACACCATGGCCTCGCCTGGGACGTGAGGGACCACTGAAAACCAGGCACGCTGACCATTTGCTGTGTTGTCACCACCCCTGCTCAGGGATCCCTTCCCGTCTCCTCGGAACCCCGGGGCCAATGTGGTATCCATGTTGCTGACTCCCATCCAGAGCCCTCGACCTTCAGCTCCTGGCCGGGTCTGCCATGGATTTCCTGACGTGAGGACAGAGGGGCCAGGAGGCCAGGTGTGGACTTCCCTCCCACTTCTCTGCTCTGCCTGCATTGTCCACGGCGGCTGCAGCTAGTGACAGGTGGGGTCTCGTCTGTGACTCCAGCTCCCACAGGGCCACAACACCATTCCTCCCCTGCCCTGGTCCCCTCTGGCCAAGGGACAGTCACGCTTCTTCCTCCTGACCGGGTCTGACTGCCTACCTCTGCCGTTCACCCCTGCCCCCCGCCCACCCCGCAAAGTACTCGCCTCACCAAAGTCCCTCCATTCGCACTGTAGGGAGTGACTTCTGCTTCCTGCTGGAGCCTGACTCATACAGAAAGTTCCAAGTTGCTGTGCCAGGTACCGAGACGCGTCTAGGATTCCAGAGTGACCTGGAAATGTCACCTGTCTAGGGCCATGAGGCAGAAACCGCTGTCCACTGGCTTTTGGAAAGTATTAGAGAAATCCAATTAGTGGAGAGTGTTCTTGTTATTGAGCCGCACCCTGGTGACAAATGTCCCTGGCTCCATTGTTGTCTTAGTCCTCTGAGCGATGAGCACTGAGCAGAGAAGAAATCACATGAGCCTGACCGGGGGTGGCGCAGTGGTTAAAGCGTCGACCTGGATGATGAGGTTGCTGGTTAGAGGCCACGGGCTTGCCTGGTCAAGGCACATATGGGAGTTGATGTTTCCTGCTCCTCCCTCTGTTTTTTCTCTTTCCTCTCTCGCTCTCCAATAAAAATGAATTTAAAAAAATAAAAAAAGAAATCACACGAGCAGTGCCCCACCCCCACCCCTGTGGCTCACTTTCCCATCTCGCAGAACCCAGCCAGGGAGCGTCACTGAACGCCACGGCACCTCCTTCCCAGGTGAGCGCCCAGGCCGGGGTCACACGAGGGCGAGAAACTACACTGATCGTATAGTCCCCCACCTCTCTCCTGCTATCAGCTCCACCGTCGGTGTGGGCCAGACCCTCCAGATGCACCGCTAGGCAGATAAAACAGCCTGTGTGTCTGGGGCCAATGGGTCCACGGGGCGTCTCCTGCCCGCCTTCAGCAGGCGAGGCTCTCTGGGGCACAGGAAGAGAGTCTGACTCAGAGCTGCCGAGGAGGTGTGAAGTCTAACACAAGAACACGGGACCACGCAGCAGGGCCCGAGGCGGGACACGCGGCAACTCAAGGAGACAAGCCAGAAGCTCCAAATGGCACGGGCCCCTCCTCGCCCGGCTGCATTTCCGTCCCCGTCCTCCTCCCTCTGCACCCCTGCCTGGGAACACGCCTGCCAAGTACAACCAAGTGACAGCTTGCCTCTGCCCATCACTCACACGCGCTATTTATGGGTCCCGGACACGTGCCCGCATTATTCCAGGCGCTGGAGATGGGGGAGGGGAGAGAACACAACATCACTGCGCTCGGGAAACGTGCCCTCCCGTGCGGGGTGGGCAGCGCTGAGCAGCAGAACAGCGTGCGCTGGGGTTTATTTAACGTTGTATTCCTTTCCCGTCCTGTAAGCAAACAGCATGATACAACCATGTAGGAGGGGGCTCACCGTTCACATTGGCAAGACGGTTTTATGCCTGTAAAACTAACGACACGGCACCCAGGTCATGGGCAGCACTGACCAGAGAACATGCTGTCCCCGAGGAACGAGCACAGCCGGGCCGGTGAGGGGTCTCTGTGATGAGAAGGCGCCGACGTGGCGTCCAGTGCACGGCAAGAGTGCTCTCGATGGTGACCGCAGCGGGGACAAGAGCACTGGGCACCCGGGACCAGCCGAGCTTCCGGGCACCACACTCCCCGCGACCACCGCGCCAGCCGCCTTCCCACGCTCACAGACCCGGCGGCAGGGACGCAGCCTGTGCCTCGGTCTCCCCCAAGCACAGCACCGCATGTGGAGAACAGACCCAGAAACTGCAGCGTCAAAGTGAAATCAAATTTCAAGCGACAGGAGGAGGTGCAAATGCAATAACGTACTCAGGATTACGGGGAAGTTCATACTCAAAATGACCGCCAGTGGGAAAGCCGGTCCCCAGAGACTGAACGGCTGTGTGGTGAGAAGAGGCAGGTGAGGGGAAGGGGACGCACAGAGCCATCCCAGCAGCACCGTGCCGGGAGCTGGGGGCCACCCTGCAGGTCCCTCTGCAACAGAGACTCTGACTACAGAGAGACGTGCTCATCTGTCATCTGGAATCCTCTGAGAATCCAGAATGTCCTTAACACGGCACCTGGACAGAACCGTGGAGAGCTCCCAGCAGACGGCCAGGCAACTGGGGTGACGGATCTGACCCCAGACGTAAGGGCAGGGTGGTCAGTGAACTCCGCCTGCCAGAGAGGCCCGTCACAGAACCTGGGACCTATCTCTAAACAACCAGCCCAGCCGTACCTGTACCTGTGGGTCTGGCTGGAGACGGGCTGTTCCGGGGCCACAGTTCTACCAGCACCATCTCCGGCGAGTCTCCCCGTTCACTGCTTCCTTCTTCCCTCCGAGGAGCTGGGTGTTCTGTCGCCTCAGCTGACCAAGGGAATTCTAATGGCCCAGAGACCAGAAACATGCCTGCTCACTCCATGCAAGGCCCCTTCGATATACACTGTAGCTGTCAGATTGCCATCTGAGTTCTGACAGGAAGGACTGGAATTTTATGTTGTGCATAAAACACAGGGGCGTCTTAGAAACCCAACAGTATCTGCACACCTCTCAACGAAGTGAAATGATTTCTCTGTGCAGGAGGCCGTGCAGGGCTGTGTCAGTCACCTCTGTGTCCCCTCATGCCCAGCCAAGTGCCCAGAGAACGTGAGAGACACCATGCCCGCGCGGGCTGACCAGGACAAACCCCACGCAGTCCCACTGCCGGGAAGGACTGTCCGGGGCTGACGGTGCTTAGGACCCTGCTTTTGCCACACCGTCTCTGGATGGCTGTGGCCTGCCTGGCGCTGGAGCCCACGGCCAGGACTGCAGCCCTCAATTGCGGCCCTATTCTTAAGGGAAAAACGCAGTCCATGTGAGACAATGCGCCCTGTGATTACTGATGTTCCCGGACGCCCACTGATGGAAAACAGGGCTGCCCATAATAGAACTGCTCTTTGGTCATTCAGAGAGAAGCCTTCAATCAAAGCCTCCTGGCATCAACGCAGCTGTACATCAGCGGCAGTGCCTCAGGGACAGCGTTAACCCTCGCATCTCCCGGAACCCCGGTCCAGCAACACGTACACCAGTGTTTGCCCCCAGAGCCCTACACGCACCGTGCTGCCCATGCGACCATACTTATCTCCTCGTCCAGATGCCTGCCGCCTCTCCGTGGGAAGCTGGGCACGCACGCACCCCTCTCCCCAGAAGTCAGAGCTGTACGTGGGGTGCAGCCCTGCACACCCCTGTGAACTCACTTCAGTACATACCCTGGCCTCACACGCCAGCTACAGATAAAAACACCGATGAAGAGTCACAGCCACGCAACTGAGACGGGACAGCTGAAACCCCCGGCCGCGGGGGGTCCTGGAATGGACGTGACCGTGACACTGACCGCGAAAGCAGAACATGCGCGGTGCAGTGAGTTCCTCCATACTTGGGCCCCGTCAGACACGCACTCACAATGTCCTTCTCACACACGTGGGCAGTATAGATGGGGGTGGTGGGAGACTGTGTCCTGGCCAATGCCACTCAGCTGACAGGTGGCAGGGCAGCATCGGACCCAGGCCACGTGACCCCCCCATCACCACTCACTCAAACTCCGTGCTTTCCAGCCCCAGGGTAGTCACCTCAGCGTGCAGATCGCAGGCATGGCATCGTGGCTGAGAGCAAGCATGGGCTGTGGCTGGGCTTTGGGGCCCGGACCCACCGTGACCGTGACTGTGTGAGAACAGAAAAGGAGCTGAGTTTCCATTGCTGCTCCCTCTGACACCACAGATTTCATGACTCAGAAGAGCCCAGACTTCCTTTCAGTTCTGGAGGTCAGAGTCTGGCACCGTGGGGTCAGCACGCTGGCTCTGTCTGAGGACGTCAGTGAGGGGAAAGCCACTGCGGCCCTGTCGTCTCATCTTGGTGGGGGGGTCGCCTGCCTGCCTCAGCTCCCTGCCCCGCCTCTCTGACCCCCTCGAGCCACGGGCACCACCCTCTCACCCCCGCTGCGCAGCCACGTCTCCCCAGCCTTCTCGTGAGAACCACCGCTCACAGCAGGTCCACCGGGAGGCGCTCCCTCGCCGACCTGTGACGCAGCCACACGTGCCCAGCCGCTTGGACCCTGACAGGCACAGGCCTGCGGGTCCAGCGGTCTGGGCACTGACACGTTTTTTTTTTCGGAGGGGTGATGAGAGAGCCATTATTCAGCCTGCCACCAAAAGTCCCTGGGTTCCCTGACCTGCGCTGGGTCTCGGAGTCACGGCCCCTAAGACGGGAAGACCTTTTTGCCTTGAGTGTTAGGAGAATGAACCTGACGAGCTGAGTGCAGAGTGGTGACAGGCACCACGCGCAGAGGAGGCGAGCATGTATTCACGACTTAACAAACGTGGGTTCCAGCCACGGAATGAACTGTTCGGACGTGTCTAAGGCAGACCATGCTCTGGAACGAAAAGGGGGCTGGTCTGAGGTCTGGGGACGTTCAAAGAGACGAGTGAGACAAGGATGTCACGGCCGTTAGGTGAGGAGAAGCACTGACCAGCTGCTGCAGCTACAGCCCCGAGTGCTGCTGCCGGCAGGGGGAGGGGGGGGCGCAGGTCACCTCCGAGGGTGAAAGCCATCTCATGGCCCAACATCAAAACCGCCCTCCACAATGCACACCAAAATGAAATTTCCCTTCCCCTCCACAGAATTCATTTCTGCATGCAAAACGCAATTCGCATCTTCTTATGAATCCTGCCTAAGGCCTGAGCTACAATTTCTCAGGTGCCAAACCCCACTGCGAGGTCACCGTGAAATTAGCTCGCCGGTGGTTTTCTCCCTGGCAGGTGCGGTTGCATAAGGAAAGGGGGTGGGGGAGGTGGGAAGCTGTGCTGGGCTTTCAGGGGTGATATTTACATTTCGAAAAAAAAGAATCCACCATCTAATACTATCCACCGAATCAGAACTTACTGATGTCCTTAGTTTTATATGCCTTTAAGATACATCTTCAGATTATCACATGAGAGAATAAAGCAGTCTTAATTTATGATCTTGCTAATGGGCAATCAATGCACTTCAGAGAGCTCTGCTACATCAATCCAAGGAGAATGGAGCACTCTGTTCTTCAATGTAAACACAAACATGTACAATGCTATAATGGCTAAGGCAACCCGAAGGCCATCATTTTGGAAAACAGGTCTTCTTCCAAGGACGGTCAACAATTTCACAACTATCCTGACAGTTCCCTGCCCCTTTCATGCCAGCTCTGATTTCTCGAGTGAAAGAAATATGTACCTCTCTCTAGGACAACTTGTAATCACAATAAATTTTATTTTTAACTTTTGGATATTTCTTGAGACTAATAAAATCAATATATGATTACTGTGAAGACTGGCTAATGCAAGACCAAAGCCCTTCAATTAATGAGAATAGACATTTTGTGTGTGTGTGTTTTTTAACACTGAACTCACACACAATACAGTACTTAGCATGTGGCACATGGTGAGTTCTCAACATAGCTCATGGTTTGAATTTAGGAGGGAATAAAATATCACCTATAATCTTGCCATTATTAAAATATTGCCGTATTTCCCTTTTAGTCCTTGACTTTGTTGTGATGTGTGTGTGTGTGTATAGACACATCAGTACATCGAAAGCATTTTCTAATGTTACAAACTCCTCTACGACAGCATGTTATTGGCTGTTACATTTAGCTATGTGTAGCTGCTAAAATTATTCAATCAGCCCTCTATCTTTTTAGTGGATTTCAAATATATTAATTAAAATGTGGAGACCATGCTTGTGCATAATCTTTCTGATGAATTATGTAGGATCAGTTCCTAGAATATAGGACCAGAGGCTATCAAATATTTTAATAAAATCTTAGCACAGACATACTGCTTCTGTACACGGAAGGTCTAGAAAGGTTTTCCCTCACTTACACTTACATCCGCATGAAGCTGTACTATAATATACCCAACTCAGCTGCAGCACAGGGAAGTTCAGGCTTTTATGTGTTAAAAATATTCACGTCCTTTAACTACATTCATCCCATCTCCAGAAACCCGAACTTCTCTTAATGGAAGAATTAGTAATATGCTGTCCGAGAAATTCAGAAATCCGTGAACTTGGATGGGGAAAAATGCATCCATCCCTTTACATTTATTTTGTTTTTTAGCCTTGAGCCGAAATTGAGGACATCCTTCAAAAATGCATGCAGGCAACAAGCAGAGTCGCAGTGACAGTGACTATTCGCCAGTGAAAGTCACCATGACTGTCCTGCCATGCTACGTGTGTAAAAGCTATTCCAAAATGCATCCCACCCTTACCTGAAGTTACAGCGGCCCCGGACGCCTGCCAGGCGTCCTTCCCAGGGTTACATCAGAGATGCATGTAAACCACTTCACAACTAACCATGTTTTGAGAACTGTATTTCACTATTGACGCATTCCTCAGGGTCTCTATGAATATTATTTTATGACATAAAAAACAGTATTCTGAGGAAAGGTTCATGGGGGTCCCAGAGTGGCCACACAGCCCCTGGCACCAATATGGATCGCAGCTAGAACGGGGGCCATGGAGCGATCAGGGTAAAACACGTTTCCCACAGCCTGACCAGGTGGTGGTGCAGTGGATAGAGCGTCGGACTGGGACCCAGAAGACCCAGGTTAGAAACCCTGAGGTTGCTGGCTTGAGCGCCGGCGTATCTGGTTTGAGCAAGGCTCACCAGCTAGAGCCCAAGGTCAGGGGTTTGAGCAATGGGTCACTCGCTCTGCTGTAGTCCCCAGTCAAGGCACATGTGAGAAAGCAATCAACAACTAAGGAGCTTCAATGAAGAATTGATGCTTCTCATCTTTCTCCCTTCCTGTATGTCTGTCCCTATCTGTCCCTCTCTTTGTCTTTCTGTCTCTGACACACACACACACACACACACACACACACACACACACACACACAAAGACACTTCTCCCACGTAACGTACGCACGGAAAACCACAAAGGGATCCAGGAGTGTGTGACCCCGTGCCACATGAACAGCACACAGTAGCGTCAGGTGACACTGAGCACATCTTTGAGTGTTTTAACAGCCTAGACACTAAATGACAGTTAAACCCTACCGCCTGTTCACCTGTCCATCTGCCCTCCAGCCCTTTGGCCCCCTTAGCGGAAGGCTAGGTTTGCGGCACAGTGGTCTGCAGACACCTGCGGACTTGCTAGCCTCAGAGCCTGCTGCCGGCAGCCGTCGGCACCCGCAGGCCAACACGACTGACTGCGGCCGCTGCTTCGCCTCTGCGGCTGACTTCCGCATCTCTGTGATCCTAGTTTTCTGGTGATTTTTTTCTTTTTCTTTTTTTGGTAAGATAAACTGCCTTTTGAATATAGCTACGTTCACGAGTGAAAGGAATTCAAGGACTCAGTGGGCAACCCTGCAGGTTTGACAGAGGTATGGTCAAAACTGTGAAAATTACACGCTATTGTCAGAGCTCTGGGAAACCGCGACCACCTTTATTTCAGGAAACCTCCTCCCCTTTAATGGTTTCACATAAAAGAATAACCAGCATTCACACCTGGAAAGTGTGTATGCTGAGAAACACCTCCATGTCGTCAGACACCACGCTCAGTCCTGTTTCTTTCTAAGGGCCTCAGGGTTCTCTCGTGAAGATACACGACGACAATCACCTACCGCGCACCCAGGGTGCTGTTCTCCTCCGACCTCCATCGGCCCCCGGGAGTGCTGGTCACACCCTCATTCAGCACGGGTCTCGAGCTTCGAGAGCCACCCGGGACGGTGGTAGGTAGTTCAATCAAAGACTGAAAATAGCCCTGGCCGGTTGGCTCAGTGGTAGAGCGTTGGCCTGGCGTGCAGAAGTCCCAGGTTTGATTCCCGGCCAGGGCACACAGGAGAAGCGCCCATCTGCTTCTCCACCCCTCCCCCTCTCCTTCCTCTCTGTCTCTCTCTTCCCCTCCTGCAGCGAGGCTCCATTGGAGCAAAGATGGCCCGGGCGCTGAGGATGGCTCCTTGGCCTCTGCCCCAGGCGCTAGAGTGGCTCTGGTCACTGCAGAGCAACACCCCGGAGGGGCAGAGCATCGCCCCCTGGTGGGCAGAGCGTCGCCCCCTGGTGGGCGGGCCGGGTGGATCCCGGTCGGGCGCATGCGGGAGTCTGTCTGACTGTCTCTCCCCGTTTCTAGCTTCGGAAAAATACAAAAAAAAAAGAAAAAAGACAAAATAAAGGCGAGGGAACTGAAAAAAAAACACCTACCATCTTATGTCTGGAAGGTCCCCACTAATTTCTGCACATTTTGAAAATGAGCCTGGAACAATTCCATCCTAGTCTGCTATTCTGACCACAACGGGTACACCCATCTTTCTCTGAATGTCATAGAGTTTGGAGGAGTGTGAAGAGGTGACTGACCTTGTAACGTGAGTGGAAGTCATCCTTAGCATCTTATCACCATGGTATAAAACTGGACCTAACTGAAGAGAGAGGCGGGATCAGGAGGCCCCTGCATGTACTGGTTGGAATCTTTTGTTTAAAGAAATAAACCTCTTCAAAACAGATGAGAAAAGTTTTTTGTTTTTTGTTTGTTTGGGGTTTTTTTGTATTTTTCTGAAGCTGGAAACTGGAGGCAGACAGACTCCCGCATGTGCCCGACTGGGATCCACCCGGCATGCCCACCAGGGGGAGATGCTCTGCCCACCAGGGGGCGATGCTCTGCCCATCCAGGGCATCACTCTGTCGCGACCAGAGCCACTCTAGTGCCTGGGGCAGAGGCCAAGGAGCCATCCCCAGCGCCCAGGCCATCTTTTGCTCCAATGGAGCCTCGGCTGTAGGAGGGGAAGAGAGAGACAGAGAGGAAGGAGAGGGGGAGGGGTGGAGAAGCAGATGGGCGCCTCTTCTGTGTGCCCTGGCTGGGAATCAAACCCGGGACTCCTGCATGCCAGGCCAACGCTCTACCACTGAGCCAACCGGCCAGGGCCAAGGAAAGTTCTTAACACTGCCTATAATTAGAACGGCTGCTCTGGGAGTCGTTTTGTCCTCCCTGATCACAGCGCATTCAAACTGAAGTTAAGGGTTTCTTTAAAAAGAAGTTTTGAAAACTTATTAAAGAATGGTCTGGTTTCTTCTCTTTTTCTTTGTGACACAGACAGAGACAGAGCAGAGAGAGGGACAGATAGGGACAGACAGACAGGAAGGGAGAGAGATGAGAAGCATCAGTGCTTCATTGCAGCTTCTTAGTTGTTCATTGATTGCTTTCTCATATGTGCCTTGACAGGGGGTGGAGGGGGCAGCAGAGCGAGTGACCCCTTGCTTAAGCCAGCAACCTTTGGGCTCAAGCCAGCAACCATGGGGTCGGTCATGTCTATGATCCCACGTTCAAGCCAGCAACCCTGTGCTCAAGCGGGTGAGCCCGCACTCAAGCCTGTGACCTCAGGGTTTTGAACCTGGGTCCTCTGTGTCCCAGTTCGACACTCTATCCACTGAGCCACCACCTGGTCAGGCTGGTTTCATTTTATTTTTTTCTGCCTCATATCTGTCCAGTTTCCCCAACACCACTTACTGGAGAAGCTATCTCTACCTTGTTGTCTGGTCTTGCCTCCTTTGTCAAACACGTACACAAGATTTTATCGATGGGCTATCTATTCTGTTCCATTGATCTACAGGTCAGTTCTTATACCAGTACCAGGCTGTTCTGATTACTACTCCCTTGTAGTATAATTTGTCATCAGGTGGCATGGCGTGATTCCTCCAACTTTCTTCTCTCTCGAGATCACTGTGGCTATTCGGGGTTGTTTGTGGCCCACATCAAGTTTAAGATGAGCTGTTCTAGCACTGAGAAGCACATTGGTATTTTGATAGAGACTGCAATGCATCTGTAAGTGGCTTTGTGTAGCAAGGTCATTTGAACGACATTAACTCTTCTTATCCATGAGCACAGTACGTGCTCCCATTTACCTGTGCCTTCTTCCATTTCTTTCTCCAGTGTCCTATAGTTTTCAAATCACAGGTGTTTTACCTCCTTAGTCGAGTTTATTCCCAGGTATTTCATGCACTTTGATTGAATTGTAAATGGGACTGTTTTCTCACTGTGTCCCTCTGACTATTCATCGCATACAGGAGCAGGGCCAGAGCGTGTTTACATAAAAATAAAAGAAAAGCAAGAGAGCAATTTGGAAATAAAGTAACCTGCTGTCTGATAACTTAGAAGGTCCCAGTAGGAAGTGGAAAATCAGGAAGATATTGTATAGAAACAGAGTAGCAGAATACATCAGAGAACCCGTCTGGCCTCTCCCTCTGTGCACAGCACCTCTGGGGTTTGTCCACGTTTCCCCCGCGTCAGCAGGCAGGGCTGGCTCGTTGCTGGGCAGCTCGCGTTGCTCAGGGGCAGCTCAGTTTTCGTACCTGCACCGGGTAATAGACACCTGGAGTTTCCCTACCTTGGGCTATTGCAGAAAAGGCAGAGAAAGAGACACGTGATCGTCTAGAATCAGGGCAGAAGCAGGGGTTCACTGCCAATGGGCAAAATGGGGCTTTTTCCGGTGATGGAAGCATTCTAAAGCTAGAGTGCGGTCATACTTGAGCAACCACGTTAAGTTTCCTAAAACTCACCCAACTGCGTACTTTCAACAGGTGCCTATGAGGGTATATAATTCATATTGCAGAAGCTTGAAAGAAGGAAAACAGCTCTAGGCAGGAATACGAGGTCCCCTGACCTTACTGTTTATTTCTCCAACCACATCTAAGTTCAAAGATGCTTCAAAAAGAGGAGAAGCCACACCAGACTGGCTGATGACACAATTAATCACCAGGATGAGAAGACAAAGAGGTCACCAAGGAGACTCCGGGAGCTAATCCGTACCTGCCGTAGTAGCTGAGGGCTGTCACGGAAAGGCACGTTTAGAAATGACAGAACCCGACTCTCTCTTCCCCTCCCGCAGCCAAGGCTCCATTGGAGCAAAGATGGCCCGGGCACTGGGGATGGCTCTGTGGCCTCTGCCCCAGGCGCTAGAGTGGCTCTGGTCGCAATATGGCGACACCCAGGATGGGCAGAGCATCGCCCCCTGGTGGGCAGAGCGTCGCCCCATGGTGGGCGTGCCGGGTGGATCCCGGTCGGGCGCATGCGGGAGTCTGTCTGACTGTCTCTCCCCGTTTCCAGCTTCAGAAAAAAAAAAAAAAAAAAAAGAAAAGAAATGACAGAACCCGAACTGGGGGCCACTTAAAAATAACATAAGACATCGTGTCCAGAAGAACAACGCTCAGAGGGAAATTTTTAGAACCTAAGAAACAATAGGAGACTTTTCAAAGTTAAGACAGTAAATACAGCTTCTTGGGGTAGGCCTTATAATTTTTCTCTTTTTATAATGCTCCATAAAATACCGTTACCTCTCTAAACGGCTCCCCAGGCCTCCCCACGCGACAGAGAGTACCAGACAGCTGAGCACGCCAGAAGGATGTGGCGGTTCCAGGAGGTCTGCAGGGCGCTGCCTGCCAAGAGCCATCACGGAGAACGAAGGCCCAGGTCTGAGGTCCTGTCGGAGACCGGCACGGCTAAACGACTGAAAAGCTGACGGTCAAGGGACGCTGTCACCCTCCAAACTGTTTTAGGGGTGCCGAAATATATGCTCCATTTTTTTTTGTCAATGAATATCTATCCAAACATATATGATGACAAATGCTAATACCCTTTAGCAGATGAAGAATACTTTTGGAATTTGTGTTACGTGTGGCTATCATGTGTACCTATACATGAACACAGACCTGCCATAGGTATGGATGGAGCGATCGTGACAGAGGAAAGCTATAGAATCCTTATAGGTACAGACATTTTCCCCTTAGGACTGACTTTCACTGACGTTTTCTGTGTTTGCAGAGAAGGGCACTAGGGCTAGGCACACGTGTACACACACACACACACACACAAATACACACACATGCACACAGTCACTGAAGTTGCAAGTTCAAATTTTACGTGCAGACCAACAGCAGCCATGGTTTCCTAATCCACGTCCCGTCAGCGATGTCTGCTCCTGCGCACACGCTGGGTAACGGCAACGGAGGATGCCTTCTGCCCTTCCCTGAGGCCACACACAGCAGCGGGTTGGTAGGGCCCTGTGCTATCACAGACCTTGGCCATGGCCCAGCTGTGCTCACGAAACATTCGGAAGAATACTTGCAAGCTGCACAATGTGGCCAATGTTGCTATTAAGTTACTATTTATGCCACACTTGTTACATTTGTAGCTGCCGCGCACTCTGGAGGCCCAAGCCACAGCAGAGGAGTCCCTGAAGGGAAGCCAGGCGGCAGTAGCTCACTGTCCTCACCCACGGCGAGTGGGTGTTAAATAATTTAATTCTAAATATGGTCCTCGACTTGGAAATAGGAGATATTAAACACCAAATCTATGGAGGTAATAAAAGGAAAGCAATGCCAGGGTAAATTAAGGCAGACCTCACACTTCCCCGTGCCGCCTTCTTATGGGGTTGGGTGAGTGTCAGGAAATGGTAGATGAGTCCGCCCGAGGTGTAATTTCATACAGAATTGGGCTCATAATTCCCCTTAACTGCGTTGCCATGGGCTTGAGTTACTGCAGCTCCTAGCTCCGTCTCCGGGCTCCTGACGGACACAGCACAAGTCAATTCACATTTGGGGGACCCATACCTGGGGCTCCCCGCAGGAAGATGCTGCAGCCCAGTCCTCCACAACGCCTACATGGCACCCTACATTCCTCCTCGGAGGCTGTGTCCCTGACGCTGGCCTCTCAATTAGCACCAGGTCTCATACCAGTCACGTCCACGTCGACTCAGCATTCGTCTCAGAAGGAACCCGTCCCCATGGGCCTCTCTTCAGAATTACGTGGGTGCAGGTTATCACCGTACAGGTTATCACTCACATGTCCTGCTCCCCTCGACATGACATGTTCAGACCAACCTAACGCCGGCATCCACGAATAACTAGACCTAGGCCACGCCTTGTGATGGCCACATGAGAGTCTACTGCATGATCCACCATCTTTTACAAGCAATCCACCTCTTGATGGGCAGGTGGGTTGCTTTCAACTGCTAGCTATTCAAAACTGCAGCACTGAACACACGTGCAATGGCCCTCCACATCTAGGGCGAGGCTATCCCTGAGGCACAGGCACCCAGAGCTGTCAGTTCTGGGTCACGCGGACGCACGTGCGTGCTCTCACCAGCCAGGCACTGACAACCCTCACGCCACACGAGCAAACCCTTTGACAATTCCTCCGGCAGTGTACGAGGACTCTGTGCCACCCTTCATTCTCAGAAAAGTGTCTCATTATCCGCATCTATTTGCCTGGCCCAGTGGTCAACAAACCACGGCTTGTGAGCCACATGCAGCTCTTTGGCCCCTTGAGTGTGGCTCTTCCACAAATTACCATGTACGGGCGCTACCTCAATAAGGAATGTACCTACCTATATAGTTTAAGCTTAAAAAATTTGGCTCTCAAAAGAAATTTCAATCGTTGTACTGTTGATATTTGGCTCTGTTGACTAATGAATTTGCCAACCACTGGCCTGGCGAACCTGATTAAGAGAAATGCATTCAATGCAGAAGTTATTGAAACCTGAATGACTGGAAGAGCAAAGACAATGGGGAAAGCTTGGCTCTCATGGATACGCACAGTGCACGCGGTCTGTCTCAGACGTTTGGGCACTGGAAGTGAAGCATCCTTCATGATGGGGCCAGACCTGGCCACACACGCAGTCATTTTAATCATATGAAAACAATTAACAGAGATAGGTGTCCTCAAAGGCTGCTCAGGATGATTCCGGCATCTGCACAGAGGGCTGCGGCTGATGTCCCAGGGGCCAGGGGAGGGCTAGCTTCGCTGTGCCCATGCCTAAGGGGAGGCTCTTTGCCTCTCGTCACCTCGCAGGCGAGGGGCAGGAAGGCAGCATGGAAATGAGATACAAATCTTAGATTTCCTGAGCTCACACTCACAGTCCTTCCTCTCTCTGTGAAGGGACGGCCATTCAGATGGTGATGTTGTGCCTACTACAACCCATGTGCGTCTGTGATGGGGATACAAAAAGGTTTCAAGCCAAGGAAGGAAGAGAGGGAGGAAGAAAGGGAAAAGAAAGAAAGAGAAAGAAAAAAAGGAAAAGAAAGAAAAGAACAAAAGAGAAAGAAAGAAGAAAGAAAGAAAGAAAGAAAGAAAGAAAGAAAGAAAGAAAGAAAGAGAAAGAAAGAAAGAAAGAAAGAAAGAAAGAAAGAAAGAAAGAAAGAAAGAAAGAAAGAAAGAAAGAAAGAAGAAAGAGAGAGAGAGAGAAGGAGGAAGGAAGGGAGGGAGGGAGGGAGGAAGGAAGGAAGGAAGGAAGGAAGGAAGGAAGGAAGGAAGGAAGGAAGGAAGGAAGGAAGGGAGGGAGGGAGGGAGGGAGGGAGGGAGGGAGGGAGGGAGGGAGGGAGGGAGGGAGGGAGGGAGGAAGGAAGGAAGGAAGGAAGGAAGGAAGGAAAGAAAGAAAAGAGAAGAAAATCACACTTGCCCCAGGATACACTTGATTTTTGTGGCTTTATACCACTGTCTCGGGTTCGGTTGTTGTTAAAACTCAGGTGCTGGTGTCAGAAGAGTCCAGCTTTCTCATTGAAGACAGACTGCTGGGAACTACCCCTGACCCAATTACTACATTAACACTAAAACCTCGAGGTCTAGATTCCCTGTCCCTGGGTCTGTCAGCCTGAGACAGTCAAGCACCAGTAAATTGCCATTATTAAAATTTCGCTTTCAGGGGCAAAGCTGAACATTTTAAAACACTATACTGTCTCCGTCACAAGTCATTTCTGCCTGAAACAGAGATCAGACGTCTCTGGCCCTACACAGGGGCCTCGCCGGCAGCCAGGGGCAGCCCTTGACCATCAGGATTCTATTCGGCAAGGACAAGGACAAGCGTCCAGGTCTCTGTCACACAACCCTCCCCACAGTCACCAGCACCACAACCTGGATGTCTTTTCTGTTGTCCATACCTTACCTTTCCCTAATTCAAAACTGACCCATGCTCACAAGGGGAACTTCCAGACACACTGAGCAAACGGGGGCAGCATGAGTCACAGACACAGCAGCGCCTACGGTCGGGTGCTGTCCCCGCTCAGACTTACCCCCCTCTCCATCCCCCCACCCCGAATCTACTTATAAACAAAAGTGGAATTATTTGGTAAGCTCCTTTGTCATGTGCTGGTTTCTTCCAAAAGATTACTAGGATACAATATATTACAAAAATTACTGTTCCAAGTGGTTCTGTGGTTTATTCACAGAACTGCACACCTATCAGTACAATCTGACTTGAGATCAGTTTTACTTCCCCCCAAAGGAACCCCACACCCGTTAGTCACCCCTCTCCTCTCCCTGAGCCCCAGGTGACCACTGACCCACTGCCTGTCCAGAAGGATGTGCCCATCCTGGACACTTTGCGTAGAGGGAATTCCACAGCGTGTGGACTCTGTGTCTGCCTTCTCTCACTCAGCGCCACACTCTTGGGGTTCATCCACGTTGGAAGAGGGGTCAGTGCCTCATTGCTGGTGATGGCAGAGTAACATCCCGTCAAATGGACAGACCGCACGTGCTTAAGCCTCATCCTTGGCTGTCATAACTCAGGCCGCTACAAAACGGTGTAGGCGGCTTTGTGGCGACGTCTGCTGTCGGTTCCCGTGGGGACATAACTGGCAGTCCTGGTCCTCAGGGTGGTCATTCTTTTTAAAAAAAAAATATCTTCTTGATTGGTTTTCAGAAGTTTCTCTTCTTTTCATGTCTTTCTCGTTCTCTCCTCTGAAGTCTCTCCCTCTCTCTCTCTCTCTCTCTCTCTCTCTCTTTCTCCTGATGTTTCCCCTGAGCGTCGCTGAGTTTCATTCTTCAGTGGCCAGTCCAGGAGTTGTGTTTTCCAACTTCTCACCGTCCTCCGTACCCCCAGAGATGGTGTCTGCTCCTTGCTGACTTCATCTGCCTCTCACCACACAATGCTGATTTTGAATCTGAGAACACTGTGTGGTGTTTAAAATCATCCCTAAATCACAAAGCTTTCCCCAAATTCCCTCTTATGGTGGTACGTCCCACAGCGGTAGGTTTCCTGCCTGGGTGGAGACCCTGCTCCACAAAGTGGTCCCCGCACCCAGGGCCTCCGCCTCTGCCAGAAAGCTGTCTGGAGAGGAAGCCCTGCTGGTTCAGCATGCTCAGCGCCCACGGCGCCACAGCCTGCTGTCAGTCAGGGGACAGTCCCGACTTCCTCACGGCGTCTGTGGTCACATTGGAGACGCGATCTCCTCAATTCAGTTTCTCTACGTCTTGCACGTGTGCATGGCAACTTATCCAGGGCCCTGCTCCCGGGGGCCTACCACCCCGTCGGAGTTCACAGGACGTTTCCACGGGAACCCAGCAGCATGGAGGAGATGGCTAGGCACTGTTCTTCTCACCACCCTACTGGAGATCCCACAACACTGGTGCATCCTGAACAACCTAGGAAAGGCTTCTGGCTGCCTGAGCCTTCCAGGCTGCTCTTCAGTCTTTGGAGCAAAAGCAGGTTCTAAGCTGGCACACGGCGGCTGGCAACGAGGGACGCCATCTACTTCCCTCTGATGTCCGGTACAGTCATGTGGTCCATCCTGACCAGTGAGAGGCAAGAGGGCACTCGGGGTTGGCATGAGTTTCCAAGAAAGTTCTTAAAGAAAGGTCTTAAAGGAAGATCTGGCTGAGAATACCCTTTGCTGTCACTCTTCTTGGCCTGCAAGGCAGATGTGATGTCCGGCACCCCAGCAGCCATCTTTCTCTCTGAGGCTGGAAGCCAGGCATGAGCATGGTACTGAAGACAGACAGGTGCCTGGGGCCCAGATGGTTCTGGGGAGCTGCCACCTGTACCCTGGCCAACCTACACCTGGGCTTCCTCTGTGTGAGAGAGAAACATCCACCTAGCTTAAGTCACTCTTACTGGCATTAAAAATTAAATAACCAAACCCAATCCTAACAAATATAGCACAAGATATATCTATCAATGCCTCTAGTATCCAAACTCTGAATATTCATTCATGGTGTTAACATCTGTCTATGCTTAAAATATAAATTATTCTTTATTTGTGGCAGTTTGTGTCATTACTTAAAATATATTTGTTTCAAAATGAAGCATTATTGACAATGAGGAATGAATGGAAAAGAAGCATGGTCTGAAATTGATGATAATTATGAAAAAATACTAAATTCTAGCAATGTACTCTCGCCTGCCTGTAACCTATCAGCAAAGGACAGAGGCTTTAAAGCTGTATCGGACAAAGGAGATGAACTCTTTAATCAGAACTCCTGCCGGAGAACTGAGAAGCTTCTAAGCCTCTGCCATTCACCTTCATGGAATAGAATTTCATTTCTGTGTGCCCCTAAAACCAGTTAAGTAGCACCTGTGGTAAGCCCTGGAAAAGAGTCACCTACACGGGGGAGAGTCAAGAGATAAAAATCCGTGGCTTCCCTTACCCACTTACCTAAACCTGCATCGTGGCGGAATGGGGAAGGCTCCAGAGATGCCAAGTGGTATTTGACTGTCGGGAGCCTAATTGGTTATTCTGTCTCTGTTCCCCAAGATTCCCAAGCGATACTCAGTCAGAACAGATCTGAGAGCCGTGATAAAATTCATATGCTAATACTGTGATGATAAGGTTTGCAGCAACCCAACTTCAAGAAATGGTGGGGTGGGGGGGAATGTATTTCCACTTAGATAAGAGATCTCCACTCATTTACTTATCAACTTCATCACCAGGGCATAAGTGATTCCTTAATCCATAAAATTACACCTGTCACGGTGACTAAACTTCATGAACGTTGAGATCTGCACTGAGTTATTAGCAATACAAAGCGCAGGACTCTCCGGCTAATTGAAGCCTCCTCTCTTCCTGCCGGTGATCCAAACCCGACTTCTAAGAATAACCAGAAACGCGGAGTGAGGGTAGGAACATTTCTAGGGCAAAACCGCTCCCGAACCACACCTACCCTACTGATGTGGGCACATCAGCCCCATAATGCTCCTGCCATTCGTCCTTCCCACATCCAGACGAATACTACCCCCAGGCTGCTCACTACCCTGAAGAGCAGGGCGTAATTTTTCTTTATTTAGCTCCATGAATACAGAAGTAAAATTAAGAAATTTGAAGTGAGGATTAAACGTTGAATATACAGGGCGGGGCAAGAGTAGGTTTACAGCTGTTCAGATGGAAAATAACTCACTAATTAATAATAATAACAACACAAGAATGAACTGTGTTTCACGTACTGACAACTGTAAACCTACTTTTGCCACACCCTGTATTCATGACTGCATCATAGTCAAATGTCTATCTTAACTATTCAATATGTTATTCTATGGTCATGCATGCACAGGGTGAGCAAATCGCAGTCCGAGTGGCTCAGGATAAAAAGTCAGGCAGTCAACCTTCTCTCTGCCCCCCCCCCCCCCGCCACCTTCCCAGGGCCCCGCACAAATCAGCCCATGGTCGCTCCGCCCAAAGCAGCAGCTTCTCCCGGCTTCCCCACAATGGGCTCCACGGGGCGCTGCCGTGCATCGGGCTGTCTTGCCCACGTGTCCCCAGAGACATGCAGAAGGGCACACCGGGCAGTGAAGCGCACCTGGCCGCAGAAATGGGTCTCTCTAGACGCCGTCAGACGACTGCGCAGGCGCCGAGGGCCCACGCAGCTGCGGGGGCGGCGGCCCTGGGACAGACAGGTCCGTGGATCGGAGCACCTGCGCACTACACCTGCCTTGTGAACCCACGGCCCCTGCTACAGTGCGAGAGCTGGTTTCACACAAACAGCACAGGTTGTGCTCCACACACGTGTGTGCACATGCACGCACATGCTCAGACACCTGTACTGTGTACGCAAGGTCTACAGACACGTACTGTCATGTCACACGGACACATCAAGTACTGCATACGCATACACTACACAATATACTGTGTGCTGACACACATGATATACTATATGTGCATGCATAATATACTCCACACACACGTGTGTGAGCTTCCTCTAGCCCCAGGACCCGCACCAGGAAAGAGCCGGCCAACATCTGCATCCACAGGGAGGTCAGGGAGTGGCCGGTGGAACCAGGACTTCTGAAGGAACAGCCAGGCACTCACTCAGGCTCCTTACTCCTTAAAGAAGACCGCATGCAGGTGTGAGAAAACGTGGCCAGTGCTGTGTTTCACGTACCAATGGGTTCTGGACACACACATTCTGGTCCCATGGACAGGGCTGTTAAACTCCAGGAAGCGCCTGCAGGGTGTGCTGCAGAGAAAGTCAGCTCACACCTTCGGGGGGAGTCCCCTGAGGAAGCCTCCTTACCCCTCCCTTCTCCAGGCCTCAGGTGAGCGGAACGCACTCTCAGCCAGAAATTCAAAAGCAAAAAGTCGTCAGCATCATCATCATCATCATAACGGTTTTCAACATATCAAATCCCTTCACGTTCGTTCCCCTAGAGTAGACATCTCACAGATAACAGCACCACTTCTACTGAGGACAGACCACAGAGCAGACAGCAAGGAAAGGGAGAGAGAAAACCACTGTCTTCCTCAAATTCCTCCTCGAAAACCACTTTCTTCCCCAAATTCCTCCTCTTCTGGTGATCAATAATACACCTATATACGTATGGAATCTTCCCCCTCCCTTCTCCCTTCCTTCCTGACTTCTGCTCACGGCACAGCACAGACAACCCTTCCCTGCTGTGGCACTAATTTCCCAAATAGTACGACCAGCACAGACACACTTGGTGCCTGCTCATCGGAGATCGCGAGGACATCCGTGTGGCACACGGTCGCTGCAGGAACAGTGACAGCAGAACTCAAGCACAGGTTTCTCCTGTCCCCACATTCACCCTATAAGCAAATCTTCCAGAACAAGTCACGAGCCACTGGTCACAGGAGGACAGGCACACACAGCAGGGCTGCAGACCCAAGGACCGGGTCCCAAGGGAGCCCCAGAGAGGTAGGGGCACAGAGGGGTGGGGGTCAACATCAGACCACCCCAACTGGCACCCAGTGCTCCTTGGAAGTACATGACAAAATGTATCACAGGCCCCAGCCGAGATTCCGGAATAAATAGCGTTGGAATAAATAGCAGAACATGAACACGTTTTCCAAACACTGAGCTGTGACATCTAAAACTCTGACTACAGAAATGAATGACATGCTACGTACTGGAATTCGTTTGCTTATTATTGTTTCAATATTCAGTTGTATGAAGAGCACAGAGTAACAGATTTGACCAGACGGGACCATCTAGGGCCACAGCGAGGTTTGGGGAGACAGGGCCGCATGAGGAATCACTGCATTTCCAGGTTCTCCCCGCCCAGCTGCAGATCGACTGTTTCTCACTCAGGGGCATTGGACACAGGCTCATGTGTTCACTTCTCTCTAAAAGGGTTCGCAGTCCCCGTGACACTGGATGGCGCCTGTACACAGATACAGTCACATACATCGTGTCTAAGTCTGCACGGCGAACATGGGCACCCAGGAGCCGAGGTAGACACACCCTGGTTTCTAACTGAACTTGCAAACGGGCCACTTTGCCAGATGCACCGACTCCTGGCTCCACTAGAATGGGGACTAGACAGAGACCGTGCACAGGTGTGACATCACTTGCAGGTGACTCCGTCCACGTGGGTCAGTCCTCGCAGGTGACCCGGCCTGGGCTGGGGTGTTCAGGTTGGCCCTCTGCAAGTCATAGCCC
Organism: Saccopteryx leptura; assembly: GCF_036850995.1. Taxonomy (NCBI): domain Eukaryota; kingdom Metazoa; phylum Chordata; class Mammalia; order Chiroptera; family Emballonuridae; genus Saccopteryx; species Saccopteryx leptura. Next base: position 250,141,665 of record NC_089504.1, read on the forward strand.
AGCCTTCCCAGAGTAAGGCTGCCATCCCCGCCCTGGGGGTGGCCAGGGCACAGCAGGCACACCCAAGGTGCAAACCTAGGGAAGGGGAAGCCACTTCCGTGGCGAATTCTGAAGCAGTGGAGGGGACTCACCTGTCCTCCAGGCCAGCAGACTTCCTACGGCAGACGATGACAGCCGGGACGTACCTGCCGGCGCGCTCCGTGCTCACCTGGACCTCCCACAAGGACGGGCTGCTGGCTCGGACCCCGGCAACGCGCACGCCCTTCTTCACCTTTGCCCTGTGGGGAGACAGCACGTGTACAGCTGAGACCACTTTGGAAGCCCCGGGGGCAGGGCTGGCTCTGGGGACACGGGAGCTCAAGGGCACATCCTTGCCTGGTGGGCACAAGCCCCCGTGTACGGAGATCTAACAACATCCATGCAGTCAGCTCCGATCATCTGTCCCGTCCCCAGTACTCCCCCCTGCAGCAGAGGGGCTACGAGTGGCGTCCTGGCCACAGCAAGTGTCGGTGACACGTAGGAACAGGGAAGGCTGTGCTAATTGATGGCTTTGACTGTTACAAGCTGGAATGCCTGAAGAGCCCTAGGTTATTGAAACTATACAGAAAAGGGAAATGAATTGAAAACGCGCAAGTAAAATTAGTAACAATATACAGTCACCAAATGCCTCCCCTCTGCCCAGCCCTGACACGTCACTGGTGTGTTGTCTCACATCTTAAGCAACAGTCCCCGTTCCCATGAGGGGTGCAGCTCAGATAGGCTCGGGAGGAACAATGGCTGGAAAAACAGAGGCGCTGAGAAGGGACCAGGTCCTCTGGCCTCATCACCATGTCTGTCACCTTCACCATGACAACACCTCCGTCACCGCCACCGCTGCCCCTGGTGACGTTAGCATGAAGCGGGTGCTCCTCTGAGTTCACCATGGTTTCAGCTCACGTAACGCCCACACACGCCCCGTGAGGTCAGGTCGCGTGAAGGATCACGGAGCAGCTGAGACACCGGGGCTCCCGCAGCTCACAAGCAGGCACCCAGGTAGGACACGGGCGCTGACCACAGTGCAGCACAGCCAATCTCCGGGCGACGAAGCCACTCTGATCCCACTTAGGCTCTTCGTGACTCGGCTGGTCAGGAGGCCCGACACCCACTCCAAGTCCACAGAGACATACTCCCCAGAGCAAGGGGCTGCCCGCAGACTTCACTGCTCCCCGCTCACTTATCCCCCTTCCTGCATCCCTGGAGGGCGGGTGACATGCCGCGGCTCTTCCTCCATGATCGATGATGTCCTTCCTTACTGGGAAGCCCGTGGGTGACAAAGGGGAAGCGGCAGGACTGGCCTCCTGTGTGTCCTTACTCTTCTCTAAGAAATGTCAGGTGAAGAACATGGGAGGGACAGGAAACACATGGCAACAAACAAGCAATACATTGTGCACAGCCTGGCGTATGAAGGGGGCGGAATGTCCAATGTCGTGGCACTCAGTCCCCCGGAGGAATGGGCGAAGTTTGGAGCAAGGACGCCAGGGGACAGGCAGGGCAGCGTGACGGTGCCTGGGTGGAGGATGACGCCAACCTTGGGAGACCGAGACCACCTCAGACATGCGACTCCTGCACCCGAGGGAGCAGAGCAGCAGGGGGACCCGAGGCTCCTTGGTTAGGCACCCGCACGGTGCCTAACATGCCTGCATGAGCGTAAACACTATGGCTGGTGCTGGGCACATGCTTCCTTCCTGGAGATCCAGACGGATGGTACATGCCAGGCAGACAGGGCCTAGGTGACCGATGCCCAGGACACCCAGGGCTCCCAGGCTCTGGAGAGCTTCCAACCTATGTGCTGGGGGGATGCACGGTGTCCTGTGTGACCCCTCCCTTGGCCCAGCGTGTGAATGTCCTGGGTTGGATTCCCGGTCAGGGTACACAAGAGAGGCACCCATCTGCTTCACCCTTCACCCTCTCGCTTCTCTCTCTCTCTCTCTCTTTCAGTAGACTTCCACAAGACATCCAGTCTCCTCCAGACCTGCCTCGTGCAGCTTTTCCCTCTGCAGGATCCAGTGGGTGACCTTTTGCTGTAATAAATCTCAGCTGTAGTCATGACTGGACGCTAAATCCCATCCATCTTTCCAGCACGTCCTAGGACCCAGAGGGGGCCTTGGGGACCCTGACACATATGCCGATGTGACTGGTCTACAAAGAGAAGAGGAATTGCTTCTTGTGCGGCCCTTGGTGTGAAAGCTAGCATTTGAAAACAGTGGGCATCATGTAACATATACATTTCTCCCCCTACCAAAAAAACCAACTTGGCATTGCAAATAACTGTTGCCCTGCCAACATTCTGAATGTAGTCCTGTGTAAACATGCAGGAATTGCACAAACAGGCCAGAGGGCCGCCTGGTGGGTGAATGAAGAAGCCATGATGCCTTCCTTCCAGAAAGTCACTTAAAATACAGGTGAAGGCTCTGGTCAGTGGCTCAGTGGTAGAGCATCAGCTGGTACATGAATGTCCCAGGTTCAATCCCCAGTCAGGGCACTCAGGAGAAGCAACCACCAGCTTCCCCCTACCCCCTGCCTTCTCTTCCCCTCCCGCAGCCAAGGCTCCATTGGAGCAAAGTTGGCCTGGGCGCTGAGGACAGCTCCATAGCCTCTGCCTCAGGCTCTAAAAAATGGCTCCAGTTGCAATGAAGCATCGCCCCCTGGTGGGCATGCCAGGTGGATCCCAGTCAGGCGCATGCGGGTGTCTGTCTCTGCCCCCCCCCCCCCCCACTAAAAAAAATTGTAGTGACCAACATGCAGTGGTGGGAAAGAGGTCAATGCACACAGGATGGTTGCTATTACACTGTTACATTGAGATGAATCCGGGATCTGCCCTGTGACCATGCACCGGGGCTCTGCTGAGTCACTCCTGCTTTACATGCACAGGCCGCCAGCAGGAGTTGGCCGTCTGGTCATTCACTGTACAGGGGCCATCAGTACACAGGGAATGGATGCAGTGTTCTCCCATTAGACTTAGGAGTCGGTCATTTGAAATTCAGGTGCTTTTTCTCCGACGAGTCGCTCTGAAGTCCCCAGGGAAGAGCTCACTGGCTGACCTCACCCGTGAGGTCTCAGCGTCTGTCTGTAACAGCAGCACAGGATGCTGTGAGTCACGGCGTGACTTCTCTGCAGGTCGGTGCAGGGCACCAGGGCACTGTCCTTCAGAGACACGGAACCCCCCCACAGGATGAGAGGCGTCCCCAGGTCAGGGTGGGCGCTGGTGGGGTGGGGGGCTCCTGGCTGCAGAGCGTGTGGGTCAGGAAGGTGGTGGGAGGGGCTGTCCCCAGGCGCCCCGGTCAGTGCCAAGCGCTGCTGCGCTGGGCAGAAGGGCTAAAACGCAGTAACCCTGAGCTGAAGCGGCAGCGTTTGGATCTACTGAGATAACTCCTAGAACACAAGCCACCTGGCATCCCTGGGTCCTTTGCTGGTGATGACTGGGTCACTTCCGTTCACTAACAGAAGCTGTTTAACCTACCTGTGGCCCAGTAACTGCAGGTAGGGGTGACAGCCTCCACATGGAAAAACACAGCCCCTGACCTCCGAGGATGCCTTGTTGTGCACTCACACTTATCCTGTGTCTGCCAGAGTGATGGGGGCTGCCAACTGCCCCCACGCGGGTGCACTGTGAGCTCGTGTAAACGCAGAGGGTGTGCGGTGTTTCTAAAACAGAAAAGACCTACAGTATATGTACACACACTCATTCACATGTACACACACCCATACGTGCACACACATATATTTACATAAACACATACATGTAAATGCACATACACACATGAAGGTACACATACTTGCATATGCATACATACACATACACACATGCGTGCACACATGCATGTATATACACACACGTGTACACACACATACCTGTACACACATGCACGCACACACCGGTGTGCTCCAAGCACAGCACCCGGTCCCATCGCTGTAGCGGCCGTGGCCTGGGCTCAGAGCTGGGGGGACACACTCTTATTTTGCTCCCCACCTCCCACCCCTCCCGTCTGGGGCCACAGGGGCCGCAGCTCATGCAGTGTGTGCATTTGGGTGCAACGTCCTCCCTGTCTGGTGAAACCTGTGTCTCCCTGTTGGGTCCGAGCCCAGCAGGAGCCCGTGGCCGAGTACAATTGCTCTGCACCCCCCACCCCATCCCAGTGGCCCCTCTCCCAGCTGAGGGAGAGGACAGACCCCGCGGCTCCGCACACAGGGGGCTACGCTGCCACACTCTGCATTCACTCACGGGTTCTCAGCTCTGACTGACAGGGGACAACTTACGACAGCACCTCCCACCACGTCCACGCAGGGCCCAGAGTACATTCATTTCCAAAGCGCTGCTACCAGCCTCTCCCTACGTCTCACCCCAGCCCCAGGCCCAGCCCACACTTACATTAACAGGCTTGTACACACAGGTGAATCCTCAACTGGACAGTGCTCTGCCCACACGTGAATGAGGACACGTCTCCGTGGTCATACCACAAACAGCTGGACCATCAGCCCGCAGTCACAGATGCTGTGTAAATACCTTCTTGCTCATGATGCAATATCACTTACGACTTCCTGGGGACCATTATGACCCACGCCAACCTGTCGTCCTCACTGGGAAGCCGAGCCCTTGACACAGACAGTCCCTCAGTCCGGCAGCACCACCCTGTCAAGGCCAGCGGAGTCGGGAGGGCACCATACTGGGTGCGATCTCCAGAGTCCGGGATGAGACCTCCCTTTATTGTCTGCCGGGAGCCCCCACCCTCTGATTCTGCGACAGCCTTTAAAGGCACTGGCGCTTTGGAGGAATGGCTTCACGATGCTTCTCTAACTAAGGAAAACATTCCAAACCAAAAAATAAGAACCATGGTGAACAAACTCACATTTCCAGAGATGTCTTTTTTTTGGGGGGGGGGGAGGTTCAAGTCTCATTAACATTTTTTTTCCACTGAAAAATAATGCAGACACCTTGTAAATATTCAAATGTCACAAATGGGGAAACGTGAGCAGTTTCTCTCCCCGGACTGCCTCCACTTTACAATTCTCAACGATGAACACATTTAGATATGTAGACTCAAAAACAGACCAACAGCCACGCAGTGCACACACCCTGGTGGCGTGCACGTTCCTCGGAGGCCATCTCTGCAGCCGCACTCTGAGATTCCTGATTCACAAACCACATCCTTCTCCACCGGGTCGGTGCGTTTGAACAAAACCTACCTGGCAGATAGATGCCCGTCAGATGGATGAGTCAGTGGTTTGCAACCTTTGCTGATACAATCATGCTTCCAAGAATTTCCATGCCCACAGCGCGCGCGCACACACACACACACACATGCATGTAGGTCTACCCTATAAATTCCTGAAAAAAAAAAACCCCAAAACAACAAAGCTGCTAGGTCACAAGAGATGCCCGAGTGCAGTGTTGACAGAAACTCGCTAAATCGCCAAAGAGATACCACCAATTTACACTCTCCCCGCGTGTCTGAACACTGCCTTCTTTTCTTGCCTTTTTAAACGCTGCAGATCTGAGAAATAAAAGTCAGATTTCAATACATCTGAGGGGTGTTGTTGTTGTTTGTGTTGTTTTTTTCCCCCCACAGACTTAAGAGTTGAAGAAGCTTTTGTAGTCAAGGACTGTTAGCATCCTCCGTCCCTGTCTGTTTGGTTGGTCCTGTTTTGTTTATTAGGAAATTGATTTGTGTGGAAACGAATCCCTTGACCCGTTCGGAACTTATTTCGCTCTGAGAAGTGGATGAAAGAGCGCTCCAGCGTTCTTTCTCCCCAAATGGGTTGTATTAGTGCCATTTATGAAATACTTCACCCAGTCCCGGGCGTTGATTCAACATGCCATCTCTCAGATGCACTGAGTTCATCCAGCTTATTACTGGCCTTTTATTGATTGTTCCCTTTTATTGATCTGTCTTCCCTTCTCGTGAGCCAGGGCCCAAGTGTTCCAAACACAATAGTGCACGGCATGTTTTAACAGCTGGTTGGCTTTTCCTTTCTAGTGACCTCTTTTTTTTTTTTCTTCTCCCTGAAGAACTAGCCTCGGCTGGCGTGGGGCTTGGGCCTGAGCCACAGAATTAGCCACTGACCTTGGCTGGAGGGTGGCTGGAGAAGACTCGGGCTGTCCACTCCACAGAAGTGTCAGAGCCTGCGAAGGACGCAAGTTTTAACCGCTAGGAAAAGTGGACATTTCTATCAACGATTTTGAGGTGTACAAAGACATAAGAGTCATCAGAAGAAAAAAAAAAGAACTTCGTTGTATCTTTTCAAGTGAATTTTGTAGTTCGTATTTTGTTTGTATTTTTCAAGTTAATGAGTAGAGACCGGTGGCTACAGTGACCTGTCAGTGCCCAGGCCCTTTAAAGTTCCTCCTGGGACTGCGCTGTCCACTCCCTACCCCACCCGGTAACGGGGAAACAGAGGGTAAAAGAAACAGACCTGCCCGTGGCGCTGCTCAAACTGAACAGAGGCCCCGACGTTACAGTTCTGCTCGCTTAGGCCTCTCCCCGCAGACAGTGCAGACGAAACCCTAGCTCTGCACGAGGAAGCTGACGTACGTCAACATGAGACAGTTACACCTTAGGTGATTTGGTCACAGGTGACTTACATATTCTGCTTTTTATTTTTTCCATCAAAACGCCACTTTTCTAAACAGACTCACAAAGAACAAACCGATGGTTGCTGGAAGGGGCAGGGGATGGGTAAAACAATGGAGGAAAAATGGTCAATAATAACACAACAACCTTGCAGGGGACAGATGGTTACCAGGTTCAGTGTGGGGATCATATCACCACATACCCGGGTGCCGAATCGCTACGTCATACACCTGACACTAATATACAATACTGTATACAAACTATAGTAAAAAGTGTTCTAAAAAAAGAAGACAGAGCAGCGATTTTCTGTCACAAATGCGCACGGATTCTGCGCTGATGTCGTGTGGAGCTCTGCATCTCCTTCCTGCCCCTGCTATGCCAGGCCATGCTGCCTGCATCTAGCCCTGACGACCAGGCAGGGCCGGGGAGGAGGGTCCACCCAGTCCTCGTGTGTCTGTCCTCTAACGCTCATGCCTGTGGCCGTCCACCCACCCGCCACGTGTGCAGGGGCACGAGCTGGAGGAAACGTGCCACCTGTCTCGGCCACCACTCCTGCCGGCAGCTGGCCACAGGACACCTGGAGTGGCTGGGAGGTCCCCACGGCTGTCCATCAGCCCGAAACCTAACACATCCCTCATTACAATGGGACTCTTCTCATGCCCTCCTCTGCCAGTGGCGTGGGGCTTCCCTTCCTTGGGTGCTCTAATGAGAAGCAGAGGATGGTCTTGGTGGTGGTGGTGGTTAAAATCGCGGGAAAGACCTCTGATGCTACCACACCAGGCTGCCCTCCTCATCAGCTGTGAAAGGAAATCATTTTGTATCTTGGGCTTTTTCTTACACCTGAAGAACCAACAACCTAATCGCCTTGCTCGCGTGCACCCTGGAAACGCACCACACGAAAAGGTGGCTTTGGCCGTGTGACTCTGTCTGAATGTAACACGGAGAAGGTAAACTGAGTTCGGTTCCTCTGTGGCACCACCGTGTTCCAAGGACCTCCCAGCTACGCGCACGCCAGGCCGCCGCATCAGACAGGACAGGTGTGACAGCTGGCCATCACCAGAGGAAATTTTATCGCCTTGCAATGCTCTAGAATAACTTTTATAAAACTGTGCCTCCCCGGGCGCATTTTAAAGTTGACATTTAAAACGTTCCCTCCTAAACTGCAAAGGTTGAGATTTTCAGTACAGTGTAACTATTGACATTTTAAAATTAAACTGTTATATCATTCTTCTAAAAGTATTCACCAGAATCTAAATATCATGCAGATGTGCTACTCTATATTACTTCTTTAAAAAAAAAAAAAAAGCACACAACCTCTTCTTTACTAGACTTGAATTTTATGTCTTTTTGCTTTGCTTTTAGCTTGTACATCCATTTTCTTTCTTGCACAGGATGTTACGCTATGTCCTATTTTTGTCTGAAAGTCTCTCACTGGTCACTGTCACACTTGTCCACAACAAAAAAATATGTATGTAAAATTCAAATTTAGCTTTCTCTGTATCTGTAAGTTTTTAAAGGTGATTTTTAAAATTCTAGATTGAGACTCCTTAAAATTATATCAGTACACACTTCATCAAATATGTGTGTGTGTGTATGTGTGTGCCTTTTAAAGAATAACTAACCTAAAACAAGGCAAGATTATCAGACATGTATTGATGAATCAACCACAGGAATCGGATTGCATAGTCAGGATACTGTATCTTATGCTAAAGTCACACACAACCCCGACGCTCCCTGCCTTAAGATAACAGGTTACATCTGGGCTTAAACTTGGGGCTCCACGTGGAGAGGCGGGAGCTCGGGCTGACCGAACCCCATCATGACGGTGCTGTCACTCCAGGACACTGCAATGTCTAGCCCAGAGGACAGAGCGACGTGTCACTGTGAGTTTCATACGTGCTTCTGCAGGGAAGTGAGGAGGCTTGTCACATGCCCACAGCTAACGTCACAGGGCCAGGGATGCAAGGGTCCCACTTGGACAGAATAAATGAAGCAGCTCTAGAATGTTCCATGTGGGAGGTGGTGAGGGCGAGGAACTGGAAATCCTGGTAAGCTGGAGGAGGAGTCGGGAAGCCCCTCCCAGCTCTCTACTGCCTCCCACTTGGACACAGAGGGTCTCCCTGCTGACCCCCAGACGCCAGGAGCCGCGACCCTGACCCCATGCCTGGCTAGCAGGCGCCACCCTGCACCCCACGGGAAGAGGGCGGCTGGGGCGTGTGGGTGCAGGTGCCTGCTGGGCAGCACAGGAAGGACCAGAGAAGAGGTGTCGTCATGGCGCATGGAACAGACGTTCTAGCGCCCGGGCTGCCTTCCTGAGTGGAACAGGGCCCCTGGTCTCAGGAGGCTTCCGTCTGTGGCAGGACCGAGACTGCGTTGGAGTGCGTTCACTGCCCACAGTCCAGCGTGCCGGGTGCTCCTGAGACGCTGCATCAGAGGCACCCTGCCACACATCACTCCATTCTCCGGACTCCTTACAACACAACGTCACGTCATGGTCCGCCACCAGACATGACGTCTGCAGATCTGACAGCGCGATCAGGTTGTCCTTGTCCGCTCTGCTGAGAGCAGAGTCGGCACCGATGCCGCGTGCGGAGGGCTGGCTGCGTCCTCCTCAGAGCGCGCTCTTAAAGGTCCCGTCCCTCGGCTGTCTCTGGGCCCGGAAGCTTTCAAAGCACGGCCCTCATCGTCCAAGAGCCTAGAGGGGCGGGCAGGACCAGGGAGGGCGGAACTGAGGGCCTTGACCGCGGACGCTCTCAAGGACGGATCAACTTCAGAAAAGGCAGCAAGGGGCACAGGGTCCTCCACCAACTGGTTCTCTTAGATCGACTTCTGTCTGCACAGTCCCGAGTGTCTGCGTGCAGCACTGGCACACCCACACCCCGGCTACAAGGCCCCGACAGGGCAGACACCGCCCCGAGTCCACAGGGGCCAGGGCTGTGGTGGGTGGGTGCCCGCAGCACAGCTGCCAGCACGCTGTTGAGCACCTTCCCAGCAGGAACAAAGGCTGCTTGCTTCTGCCCGTGGGGCATGTTACACGTCTGGACGGTTATACGAGGTCCTGCCCGAGAATGGGCGGGGGACCTGTTTCCATCTCATTCTTCATTTAATGCGCAGAGGTCCTGACCAATCCCAGAACCCTTCTTCCCAGAGCAGGTCTCGGTGAATGCCAGCGCAACCAGCTGCCACACTGCCTGAGGGCAGGGAAGGGAGTGGTGACTGCAGGGGAGTCCACGAGCCGCCACAAGTCAGCAGGGGACCTCACGGGGTCAGCGATGCCGAGGACGACACTCTGCGATGACACTTAGCGTGGGACATGAGAACGAGCAGATGAGAATGTCAAAATCCTGCCCCACTTTGAGAGTTGGTGACTCGACCATTCCGACTCTGATTGAAATACAACTTGCCCTATTTGGGACAAACACCCCAAGCCACTCATCCTTGACTTTCTCAGCACCTGCTGTGTGTTTGGGGGGGGGCTCTTCCCCAGCCCAAGCAGGAGACGGTACTCTGGAACCCTCCCTACCTGCTCCCACTTTCCACCTGGGGGGGAGAGGGAGGCCGGCTCCCCCAGCCGGTCTCACCGTGGAACGCTGGGCACGGAGGCAGACAGGCTGCTCTTGAGCGGGGGAGGCTCGGCTTCCTTCAGGTCACACTAATAGTTTCTCTGATTGAAAATCAGCAGCAGACAAGAACTGGGAGTCCCTGAGATACCACTGGGGTGAGAATAATTTATGGAGGGCGGTCTAGCACAACACAAGCTATTTAGAGCTGCATAATATACCCGCAAACTTTTATTAAGGGTTGTGGTTGGCAACCCGAGGAGACAGACACCGGGGACCATGATGCACCACCACGAACGTTGATTAAAATTAAATCAATTTGTTTGTTTCTGGGTTCTCTGCCCAGTTACCAGTTCAGAAAGAAACGCACTTCTGTCCAGATAACTCGGACAAGACTCATTCAAACTGAAATATTAAAAATATAAATCTTGGGAGGTCTGAGTGCTAAATTTAATTAGCAAAAGAGCAGAAAACCAGGACTCAGCTTATGAAAGATTTGTACAATGAGTTAGAGCTGGACTTTGAAGGAAAGTGACATGTTTCTATGTAAATTAATTCAGAGCATATGTGCTTTTTTTCTCCATAAAGAGAAATGCCACCTTATGTTGAAAAAAGAATATATATACATGCACCTCTTGAGAAATGTTTTACAGTGAAACATGCACACTTTAGATCGATACACTATATATTTAGCCATTAAGTCATAGAATTTATGGAAGACTTAGGCTTCAGTGAACCCTCCAACTCCCCAGTACCTGACTCAAGGTTGCACGCTTCCAAGTGCGTGTAATCAGTCCTAGATTGATTGCCAACTGGACAGCCCAGGTCCGGGCACTGCTCAGGCTCTCGGGGCACGTGTCTGCAAGCTGGCACTGAAGTGACAATTATTGCGCAATAGAATGTAACGGCTTCAGTGCACAGTCGACTCCTAATGAGGGAGAGGACACTGCTGTGACCGGACTCACCCCATCTGCAGAGCCCTCCCTACCAGCAAGCAACCATACTCTCCATCAAGCTCGTAACCGCACTGTTTACAGGTAGATGACCAGGCAGCGGAGAACAGATCGCCGCAAGGAGACAGGAGCAGCCTAAGTGCCTCCACAGTGCCTGCAGCCTCATGGACGCGGAAGTGAGCCCCACCCGGGGTAGGAGGACCAGACTCGACCTCAGACCCCAGTGCTCACCAGCTCTGTCCTGGGACCACAGCCTCTCTGGACTTCCGTTTCCTCAGGCGGGAGAGGGCAGTAACATGCCCAGTCCTACTAAGGGGTCATCTGGAGAACCCCAGCTAAGCCTACGCGTGCACAGACCCTAACCACCGCACGCCCTGCCTGCCGGTCCCCAAATTTCCCCGCGGTCCCATAAGCGTGCCAAAGTGCCCTTGCCATTCCTTGGTCTAGGATGTTCTTCGGCCTCTTGTCCACCTGGCTGAATCCCAGGCATCCTCTGTGGTTCGGTTTATAGAGAGTCCTCTTGCAGAGTCGCCCTGACGTACCCTTCTTTGATCAAGTCAGGTAAACGACCTGCGTTCTCCAACAGAACCGGTGGACACTTCCGTTCCGGCACTGGCCACCTTGCCCTGTAACTGACATGCAATCCATGTGTCCCTCATCGTAACAGACAGTGAGCTGCGTTACCTGCGTGCTTCCCCTTGCGTTCCCCCAACGCAAACAGAGCCTGACACGTCGCAGACGTTCAGTGAACGTGTTGAATCATCACATGTATTGATTATTCTTAGAGGGGGCTTTGGTTTAATCCAGACAGAAATCTGGGAAGTGGACATTGTGAAATGGAGAATAACGGCGAGAGATAACGCCACCAAACACGTTTGGACAAACCATATTTCTCTACCCTCTCCGTTACTTCCTCGACGATGAACACGGTGAGCAGCAGCTTCAACAGAACCTGACGGTGTCTGTTCCGGGTGAGAGCTAGGACCTGGGGAGGTGGCAGAGCCCTGGTCCCTCCAGAGGGGCTCTGGAAGGGGCGCCTCTCACCTCACCTCCGCCAACTTGCGCCTGAAGTGCTCACTTCCGGAGATTCCACTCGGCCCTTCACTTCCTACAGCAGCTGCAGGGGAGCCCGGCCCAGGGTTAGAATTGGCCGCTCGTTCTCTGCAGGAACTGAGAGGGAGAACTCGTCATTTCACCAATACCTTGTTGACAATGATCTGTCCTAACTTTTTAAACTCTTGGACTATAAAGGAGCACATGGTAAAAAGTTCAGATTATCAGGAAGTTTCAAAGAACAGAAATAAGGTTTTTTTCTGTTTTTCTTTTTTAATTTTATTTTTCTGAAGTGAGAAGTGGGGAAGCAGAGAGCCAGACTCCCGCATGCACCTGACCAGGATCTACCTGGCATGCCCACTAGGGGGCGATGCTCTGCCCATCTGAGGCATTGCTCTGTTGCCCAGCAACTGAGCTTTTCTTAGTGCCTGAGGCAGAGGCCATAGAGTCATCCTCAGCACCCGGGCCAACTTTGCTCCAATGGAGCCTTGGCTGCGAGAGGGGAAGAGAGAGAGAGAGAGAGAGAGAGAGAAAGGAGGGAGGGAGGGTAGAGAAGCAGATGGGCACTTCTCCTGTGTGCCCTGACTGGAAGTCGCAACTGGGACTTCCACATGCCGGGCTGATGCTCTACCACTGAACCAACCAGGGCCTTTGTTACTGTTTTTTTTTTTGTTTGTTTGTTTGTTTGTTTGCTTCTGCCAGCATGCTAGCCCTCCTCCCCTGATGTGACCTGTGTTTCCGGTCTGTTGCCCACACTGATGGGGGTCAGGCTTGTTCTCCCCACTGCTCTTTCCACGGAGGAACAGCCTTAGTGGTGAGTCAGACCTGGTGACTGTGCCCTGACCCTCCCACCCTCCCCGCTGTAGAAGAGTTCACCTCGGCACTCAGCCAGGTCTCCTTGGAAAAGCTCCCACTGTCCCCAGCCTCTGCGGTGTGGATGGTGCCACTGGGTCCCTGCACAGAGTCTCTGCACAGGACAGCTCCAGGTCACTGCTCCTAAAGGCGGCATTTCTAGACCAACAACGGTGTTTGTGTTATAGCGGGGACGGATGTCAAACCACCTCTCCACCTGCCTGCTAGTGTCGGCTCATGGGCATGACGTGGCGGGGGCAGGGGCGTCCTTGCACACCCCAACGCCGGCCTTTATCAGGGACTGTGTCCCCCTCCCCAACCCACCCTGCTGGGTGTAGACTCCTGAGTGAGGCTGGGTGCCTTTAGCGCTTCACTCCTTTGAATAAATTTGGGTAGATCCTTTTGGTGAATTTTCTGTTCTTGTCATTTGACTATTTTTACGTTGAACTGTTACAGACTCCTTACTGATTTTTTTTTTTTAGAGCTCTTTAACATGGTGAAGAAATCGGGCCTTTTATCCCCAATTTATAGGTGGTGATTTGTGCGCACTCAGACAGGTACAAGATGTCACCCCTCGATCCAAGCCCGTCCTGGGTGGCTTCCATCGATGGGTCACGTGGTCCTACCACCTGTTCTCACAGCCTGCACATGATAATGTCTTTATCGTTACACTTTAATTGTTCAAAAAGACTGATATTTCACAACAACAAACACTTTCGTGGAATTCGCGGACGCGTCCGGAAGTGGAGTCCTTTTGGAGAGCCAGCAGGCCACTGGCCCAGCTGCCCGGGCTGGCCTCTAGCAGCGACAGAGCTGGGTGGCGGTGGGGGGGGGGGGGGGGGGGGGGCGGGGGGGGCCCGGGGCGGGGCGGGCCGGGGGGGGGGCTGGCCGGGGGCGGGGCTGGAGGGGCGGGGCTGGTCTGGTGGGGGTGGCGGGGCCGCCCAGCCTGGCTCCCCACCACCCGGCCGTCACAGGTCGGGCTACTTCCCAGGGAACGCCTAGCGCATCTCAGTACTTCTGCTGCTTCAGTGAGAGTTCTGTACAGACTCCTTTTTAAAGTGTTGCTAGCAGACGTCACCACGCGGGCAGCGTTGAAACATGTGATATAAAGCTTGTGGGAATCTGTCCATGTCTCATCAATGCCGGGGGTAGTCTGGAAGCTGTCCCTGACTGGGAGTGGGGCCGACTAGGTGACTGCCCATGAAAGATCACCCACTGTGTCCGCAGAGGCAGCCCCCTCGCCTCCTGACGGTCCTGGAGGGTGGCCCTGTGCACTCGCGGCCTCAGCTTCACGGGGGTGCGGACCCCACCAGCCCTGGCCTCTGCATCTCCACGTGATCTGCTTTGGCAACGGCGTGTGAGCAGGTGTAACACACGCAGGGCTGAAACGGGGTGTGGCGGGACTTCCTGGCGTTTCTGTCCTCACGGTGGAGCCCCTCCCGGCTCCCATGGGTCCAGGACCTACAGAGAAGCTGCTGGCCTGGCCGGGCCGGGCCCAGGGGCTGTGGTCCTAAGCTGCAACCTGGATGCAATGCATTAAGCCAATGACATTCTGAGTCTATAGAATTCTGGAATGCTCCAGGGCAGTGTGAAAAAGACCCAGGCTTTCTGCAGCCACTCAATAATTAGAGTAAGATAAGTAACAGTGAAAACAAGGAACAGCTCTGAATTCGTATGTAAGCTCCCCAAACACAAGGACGGGAGGCAGTCACCCCAAAGGAAAGGACTGTGGGGGACCTGTGGGGGACCTAGCTCGTGACTCAGAGACCTTGGGAAATTAATTCACCTGCCTCGGCTTCCACATCAGAAAAATGAACACTGGGCCCTACTTAACAAATGGGTTCGGGGATTAAACGCGGTGATGCAGATAACACCAGCACAGCAGCGCAGGGACACCGCAGGCTCGGCAGAGGGGGCTTGGTTCTCACCACTGTTAGCCGAGCACAAGCTTCCTTACTGATTAGAGAGGGCTCCGTCGACGCTAAAGGACCACACGTGATCTTCTGAGTGGTAGAGAATTCCAACAGTGATTTCAATAAAATGCATGAGAGGGCTTGTATGCTACAAACAGAAGCGGGACGTTTTGGCAAAATTTGTGGCTGCCTTTAAAGAGTCAGGAACAACACACACACATGCACATGCAGCGCTTATACACGGGGGGGGGGGGGGGTGCGGCTCCGTGGGGAAGTGAGGGCACATCCTCTGCCTCTCACATTCATTGTTTCCTTGGGGCCACAATTCAGGAATCTGCGATGATGTTCAGCACTTTTCCGAAATGTCTGGAAGTGGGGGGAGTGAGCGCAAGGTCGGCGGCGAGCTGGGCTGTGGGCTGGGTGAACGCTGGCCGTGCGACACCGTCACCGTGACCGAGGCACCCGCGGGTTTATAACAGGTGCACGGGGAACAGGGAAGCTGTATTTGCTGCCATGGATTTCCACGCCGGGTTTTATAAAACTGTTAGGTTGTTTGTATCATGCGCTGACCGTCCCTGAGACTCTTTCAGAGGGACTTCGAATTAAGACTTTGGATATCTCTGTTTTGTTTTCAAAGTAGGGGCAGCTAGAGAAAAGGAAGAATGACGCGAAGACATGACGTGTTCCCCACATGAAAGGACGGGACATAATCAAAACGCCACTGAGGTGTGTGAGTGTGTCTGTCTGAGGGGTAAGGAATACCTTGATGATTTTATGAAACATTTGCATAAGAAGAGCCAAGAACACTTAGGGGAAGAAAAGACATCCCAGGCAAAGGTTTCCCCTACTCCACGTCACAATATGCCCCAGAGTGACAGGAACAGTGACGGAGGGGACTGCGCTGGGACCGAGACGGGTCAGCCGCGTGCCACACTGAAACGTGGCATCCGGAAGCGGACGGCCTCACCGGTGCTCCCCAGCCTTCCCCTCTGCCTGTCTGGCACATAGGATGGTGGAGTCCCCCCATCTGCCTCACACTGGGGACATGATTGCATTTTGCCCTCGGGATGTGGTGCAAGTCACAGAAGGCACGTCCAGGTGTAGCACTTGGGACAGGTCCTCGCCCCTCCAGTCTGCTCTGCCCTGTAGTGTCCACCCTGAAGGGCACGCCGTGCAGGTGGCATCATACCACGGTGGACGGGACTCCGTGACCGCCCCCCGCAGTGTTGGGTGGGGCACACACAAGCTGAGCATGCCACACCTCCAGTGTTCAAGGTTCATGGGTCACAGTGCCACAGCCTGTTCCGTCTTGATTAAGACACGTATACAACATGTGATAAAACATTTAGAACCAATAATGAGAGGCTAGATCACTTGAAAAATGGGCGCTAATAATTAGTCATTTGTTTTTAAACTGAGCAGTCGTGAGACAGAGACCCTGAGCATGCACAAAGTAAACTCCACCGGTTCCACCCAATAAAAACGTGCTGACCTCTCACAACGCAGCTGGGTCTGGGTCAGAGACCGTGAAATAAGTTGGGAAACGCTAATGAAACGTATCCAATGAAAAATACACACTTTAAGATAATATACACAGTCATTTTTATCTGGAGTAAAATCTGTCGTTGAGAAGGATCCTCCCTCCCGAGACCTGAGGAAGCATCCGTGCAGACGCCTGGCCTCCTCCACAGCCACGTTTCCAGGAGACCCCCCCAGTCGCCATGGTAGTCGCCGCCCACCTGCAGCCTCGCTGCCAGCCGCCCATGCAGTGGGCGGTGCCCACCTGGAAGCCTGGGCTTCGTCGCGGAGGGCTACAGCGGAGACCACACCCGCTGCGCGCCCCAGTCCCCTATGGCTGCTGCTACCGACCCAGTGCGTAAACATGTCATCTCCAGGCCTGTGGTTCCGAGTCCAGAACCAGTCCCAGTTAAGGGAAATCACGGCACTGAGAGGCTGGCTCCATGGGAACCCCCCCCCCCCAGCATGTAGGGCCCTGCTCGTTAAGCCCCGGGAGGCACACGCCTGCACTCCTGGCTCGTGGCCCCACCCCTCTCACTTCCACGCCCCTGGCACAGCCCTTTCTCCTCCCTCGTATAAAACCCTCGTCCTCATGAGTGTCCACCTCAGGCATCCAGGGTATCCCTCACCCCGAGACCCTCCACCACCACACCTGCAGAGCCCCCCGCACCATGAGAGGTCACACAAGTAGTGATCCAGGAGTCACGGCGCAGCCGGCTTGGGGAGGGGCCGTCACTCACTCGCTAACCAGCACGACCCACTGGTCCTCCAGGAAAATGCCAAGTTGCTACGCTCTGTAGGCCTGAGTCACCCATCAATAAATACTCCCAAGTATACATGCTACGCCTGCAGTTACAAGAGACCTGCTCTGCACACACACCTGCTTTAAGATAAGTAAAAAGAATGGAGAAAAACAGGCCTGATGTGATACTATCGATATATTGCATGCGCCAGGGTTGGTGGATGAGATGTTATTATTGATAACTGTGCCTTCTTTACCCTGTTTTCGTGGCTTTATTGTAGGTCACACTCATATGAACGCAAATGATATTTAACTTAAATTATACTAATTGCTACATTTGTAGCATCCTACCAAAATGGAAAATAGCTACAGAACCATGCATCAGTATTCACACAGACATGACCAGAATGACCTTCTTCTGCTGTGCCCTGCGATACGAGATCCGTGGTTCACAACACGGGACTCCCCACTCCCGCCCCCTGCGCACGCAGTGAACCAGATGGTTCAGAAGAACTTTTTTTTTCCAATAAGCCAGAAGGTCTTTACCTGTGGGGAGGGCATGCTGGAGGAGTGGCTGCTCCAGATGCAAGAACAACTGCTCCAAAAATGTGGATAAATGGGACCCTCCCACACACCCCGCTGTCCTGACTGTGCCACCTTTCTGCCAACACAGCACACCTGAGAAGACTGGCACAGAGAACACACCCCCAGGACAGCGTGTGACATCCATGTGGCGTAGCCTGATGCCTTGGCGGGGAGGAGCAGGCCCATACCCAAGGTGGTTCGTAGCGGTGGTCCACACATTCAGGGCAGGGAGGACTCATCCCAGAGCAGAGACCATACCCCGTTCTCAGGGACAGGATGACTCCCTGAGTGGTGACTCTCCTGACGCAGGAGGGGTGGGTCCAACGAGTGTTATCACCAGATAGTTTCATCAAACACTTGAGAATACATCTCTTTTTTCTGAATGTCACTGTGTCCGGTCAATTCCTCCTGAAAATAATTCCCTTTTGTCGTTTCTACCCTTTCACGTGTATTACATTACGTACCCCTTTAGTTACCACTTAGCCAGTATTTCAATCTCTCTTTCTAAATCAATTCCTTCAGACCCTGGTCACTGTGTTCCTCTTTCTACCTAAATAAAACTGTTTTTCTTGGTCCCGACGCCTTCCCGTGTCTCTCTGAAGAAGAGGCATCCGGATGAAACGCATTGTCCTGGTCCTGCCTCCTGTGTGCACCGAAGTGAGCAAGCCCTCCTCCCCCGCCCTCCGCCGCAGCCGCTGAGACACAGGACAGGGCCGCTGCCCCGACCCAGCCCCGACTGAACACGTCTTCTCAGTGCACACCGCCCACCTGTCCACGGCCATCACCACGCAGGTCCCGGCCCCCGCCCACAGCCATTTCCCCACACTGCTCTCACAAGCACCTGTGCGGCTGCAAGTTCTTCCAAAGGCCCTTTCGGTTTCTTCCCCTCCTCCTTGTAAACCTTGTAGGGGTCCTACAACACATCTAACAAAACCGAGGATCCCACCCTCGCGCTCAGAGCCGACTACACGAAGGACGGATGAGGGCCGCATCTCTGAAGGCCCAGTCTCAGCAAGCTGGAGCGGCGACTGGAACTAACCAGCAGGGGCTCCAGTCTGACAGCAGCAGATGACTTCTCACACAGCACTCAGAGTTGGCACAGTGGCTCCGTGTGACAGGTGACAGGCACCCAGCTCCCGTGGCTTCTCTCTCCTCACTGTGCAGTCCAAGACGTCTCCCCGCACACCCACAGTCTGACCAGCATGGGGGACGAGGAAGCCTTCAGAGATGCCCACATCTCGGGGCCACAGTGTAAAAACTGTGCCCATCAGCTTCAGCCGGGAGGCCCAGGGCCTCACCCAGGGAAAAGCTAGGACGCCCAGTCTCTGTGCACGGAGGTCAGGGTCAGGCGACCAGAGGAAACTGTGACCATGTTGTAATGAGGAAGGAGAAAAAAAGACTATACTAAGGCCAACTAGGAGTTCCAAGAGTCCTCTGGAGGGGTGGAGGTGGGGCGCCCTCCAGTCCTCGGGCAGGAGGAAGACGCCCGTGCAGGCGTGAAAGCCACAGGACCCCCGCGACAAAGGCCAGGGAGAAGGCCCAATGATGACACCAAAGTGAGACTTCCACCGCAGCTCTTTAAAAGCCCCCGTGAGTCTTCACGTGACGTCACTCATCCACTCCGCGTCCAGTCTTCCTGGTGGTGGGAGCACGGCGAAGCGCCTGGGGCCTGTGTCACCTGCGTCACGGAAGGTCCCCGTGTCTCAGCACCCACCAGGACTTCGGGCTCCGGGGCAAGGCCGACGAGAACGGACAGCACACTGCCCCTGCAGAGCTGCGGCCGGCTTGACTCTCTCCCGGCGAACGGCGCTCACGTCGCTCACGCCGGACAGAGCCGACCCGCCGCTGGTCAGCGTTCCGGGTGAGGCTGCTCTGTTTCCATGCTGTAGGGACTAGTGCACGGCTGTGAGCACACCGTCACCCCACGCGTATTTTTTATCAAACGTCCACTACGAGACAGTCGCTGAAGGTGCCGGGCGAGACTTAGGAAAAAGTCCTGCCCTCGTGAAACTGTCTTGCCAACGACGGGAGTTATCTGCCAGGTAAACCGGTCGGGGATCCATTCTGAGAGTAATGAGAAAACACGGTCTTCTGAACCTTCTTCCAGAATTCAAAACGCAGGCGCCGCTGGATGATCTCCGTGAAACCAGGCTACCTGCGCACAGACCGGGGCCGGCGAGGTCGGGGGAACGAGATGCTGGCCGCGGCCCTTGCTCTGCCTCGCCGGCAGGGACCCTAGACGTCTTCCCGTTCTCCCAGCTCCCGGAAACGGAGGATGACAAACGCCGTGTGACCCCAGATGTTTTATTACACCATAAAAGTTCCATTACCGGCCCGGAGAGAGGCACGTAAAACCGGTCACGCACGCTGGCGGAATTCAAGTGTTTTAATAGATCGGGGAGATAAATCAGGCCTCAGACACCGGAAAGCCGGGAAGGGTTCGGAGGGATCTCAAACGCACTGACATGACAAGTGGACGGGCAAGGGTGAGCTAAGAGGGAAAAGTATTGATTCCAAACACTAAAATCGGGGGCTTTCGGCTTTGGGGGCAAGAACAGCAAATTGGCTGCCAAGGAATTACAGCCAACTCCTGAGTGGAATCAGTTTTTCTTGTGCTTGCTTAATATTCAATACTTCAGGCTAAAATAAACGAGCATGGGGCTGAATCCAAAGACTGCGCTTCGACACCTCAAGTGGCAGGAGGTGCGTGAGAACGCAGCTGTGGCCAGATGTCGCGGGAACTCCTCCACCCAGAATGTGCTTCTCTCAAGTATTGAAGCCCCTTCAAGCTCCTGGGACTTCCGAGCTTGCCTGACTCCGTGACTGCTCGCTGACACGTTTTCGTCCCCTCGGCTGTGCACGCCCCCTCCTGACATTGGCGACCCCCTACTGTGCACTGTGTAATGTTCGCTGAGGTAAGTCGTCAGAAGTCCCACCCTGATAGTCCACAAGGTAGCTCACCAGAAAGAAGCGGCTCACTGTGGGGCCGTTATGGCTCGGGTTCAAGTCACACAGGGACACGAGCACACGTCACCCAGACCCGCAGGGCCCAGCACCAGAGGGGGAATGGCAGCCGCCACCACCAGGCTGTCCACCCTGCTGCCCCTCGCTGTTCAGAGAGGGTTTGGAAGGTTTCTCAGCTGATTTGGCTTGTTGACCTCCGCCCTGAGCCACATGGCCCCATTTAAGACCGTGATTTGGTTGTATGCCATTTGTCCATTGAAGGTTAGTCAAGAGATTGTCCTGACAGTTACGGGACAGATTGCCAGCTAAGGGGACATGAACCCTGCACCCAAGTCCAGGAGGAATCCCCATGCTGTCTTCCTGTAACCAAGAGGGTGGGTCCAGAGGTTCTCAGCCATGTGCGGCCACCTGCCTTCCGTGTCCACTGGGAGAGACGCAAACATGATGTGTCACCACGGAGGCCCAACGAGCTCAGCACAGTGCAGAGAATGAGAGAGCTGCGCCCACCCTCCAGCGGTGACGTCATTTTCTGCTGAGCTGCGAGAAGGTGCACAGCCAAGAACAGTCAGCAACGCAGGCAGACGCGCCCCGGTGTCTGCGGCGGTCTCCTAAATCCTGCAGACGTTCCTCTCGGTGCTGGAGACGCCACCTTCGCCCAACCATGCTTCAGGCTAGCTGCTCTGGGCAGCTCCTCGTGGCAGAGTCCTTGGGCCTCCTCGTACCTCCTGTCTCCCACCTCAGGCACGGCCCCCGTGCACAGGCGGGGAACACGTGATGCTGGAAACACCCTCACTCCACAGCTCAGGTGGCGACAGACCACCACCCATGTGCTCAGGATGGAAGCCATGCAAATGAACCTCACTCTACAGGCTCTGGAACACCATCTAGGGCTCCGGAACACTGTCTCAGGCTCCAGAAACCACCTCGGGCTCCGGAACACCAACTTGGGCTCCAGAACACCAACTCAGGCTCCAGAACACCATCTCAGGCTCCAGAAACCACCTCTGGCTCCGGAACACCAGCTTGGGCTCCAGAAACCACCTCGGGCTCCGGAACACCATTTCGTGCTCTGCAACACCATCCTGGGTTCCACAACACCGTCTCGGGCTCCGGAACACCACTGCAGAACAGACAGACAGAACAGACAGGCAGAACAGACAGGCAGAGCAGAGGCAGAGCAGGAACCCATCCAAGAGCTTCTCTCCACAGGTGAAGACAGGAGGGGGAGGAAGAACTTGCTCCCAGACACAGATGAAGGCAGAACCCCACCCAGAAACCTGACCTCCTCACTGACCCTGAGTGCATTCGGGTGGATGGGAACTGAAACCGACACCTTCAGCCTACCCGCAGTTCCACCGCAGGACATCACATGGGGTGTACTCTGTGCACACTTGTGGGTCTTGTATTTTACTGAGGTGGGAGGGACACAGATGGTACACAGGTAGACAAGATAACTTTAGGATGAAACTTGCAGAGGTGGAGTAAGGAGGTCCCAGGTGGGGTGCTGCTGCGTGAAGGTAACTTCTGGGAGGCGTCTCAAATGTGCCAACTGTTGGGTTGGGCGTGGCACTCGCCCTCCCGGGACTGATGGCCTTGCTGTGTGACTCTGCAGCCCCTCCCACAAAGGGCAGGGGCATTTCTTTCCCTGGTCTCTGAATTCAGCCCAGGGGACACACACAGGTCAACAGGATTCAGCAGACACTCAAAGTCTACGGGGCTGGTGGTGGTCTGTCCCAGGGAGGTGGATTCAGCTTACACTGACCGTGCAAACCAACCACAGAAACCCCCGATTGCTGAGGACGATGGAAGTCCTCGTTATCCAGGGATGTTTGAGGTGGAGAATGCAGGCTTGGGTTTCTGAAAGCAATATTTTAATCAGAGAAGGAGCTACCCCGAGAATGGACGGGGGGCAGGCAGAGCTGACGGGCAGAACAGGTTACTGCCATGGGCCCTACTGAACACCTACAGCCAGCCACATGTGAGGGTCGCGCCACCCTCGGAACCCCCGGATTTATGAATGAATAAATTCTCCATCCTGCCCTGTCTGCTTTCAGTAGGGTTTCTGTCCCTTGCAAATAACATATTCACACTGAATACATTTTGGTGTTTGTACCTGAGATTCTCCGTTTATAATCTCGGGTAAAAGTAACAACAAATATAAAACTTGGAATTACAAGAGCTAGAAACGCTAGTGACTATCTAGTCTGCATACAGAAAAATTTCCTTCCAGTTACATAAAAAAGAATTTAAACCCAAAACACAATCACTCATATTACATAATTTGTCATTACTTAGAATGTGTAATTGTCACATTTTAAGCACAACCTAGAAACCACAAAAGTGTTCACTGTCGTCTAACCAAGGAATTCACATATTTTATCATTCATACATTTTATGTGTTCTTCCCATAGCTTGTGCATGTTTGTGTTGTCACGTGTACTGAACAGGATTATAGTTACTTATTTCTGTCTCTCCAATTAGTCTACTCACGCCTCTACCTTCAGCCCATAGGACTGTGCTGGGGAGGCGGGCGCCTTGGGCGGAAGAGCTGCAAGGCCTCAGGCAGTACAGCCAAGAGCAAAAGTGACCCCCGAGAGTGACCCCCCCACACACACACTGCAGGTCAGGAAGGCCAAACATCCCCCACACCTCACCATCCCTCCTCCCCAAAACTCCTGCACCAAAAACCTAACGCTGACACTCAGACAATGAACGTTACTGCCAGGGAGCTCCTTAACTGTGTAAAAGTAGACAGTCACCTCACCCCCCATGACAGAGGCTTGGTGGCCCAGTCAGTGCAGTTTCGGGGTGCCCTGTTGATTTCAGTCACACTGGGCTTGTTTTCAGTTTAGTTCAGGAAGCAAAGACGCCTCGAGACCAGGACGACGCCCCCAACCAGTTGGAAAACGGCGCAGATAGGGGAGAGCCCCCGCCTCGGGCATGAGAGGTAATCATCATTGTCATCACCTACCGCTGACTGGCTGCAAGGGAGCGCCCCGTCCCAGGTGCCGGGCCAGGCCCTGCGCACAGAGGCTGCTGGCAGACCCTCATACTACACAACACGAATGCGCCTTCCCTGGTAATAATAGCTCTCATTAGAGCAGCACCGGCCTTGGAGACGTGCGATGCTAATTTTAGAACACCTTGGTGATCTGTCCCCGTGTTTCTCTTAGAATCTTCCCCTTCGTAGAGGAGGCATTTATAAAAGTGAATCATCACTGTGTTTACCCTTAAAAATATACTACAGGCGTGAATCTTCCATGACCCTGGGGGCAGGGGGCTCCTCTCAAACGTTCTTACTGTCGCCGCCCTTGAAGATATTTCTCCTGCACTTTGTGGTCCATGTCCTGCTGCACCTCACACACACACAAAGCCACCAGGGCACCTGTCACCGGAGACTCTTGAACGTGACGGTGCGGTTACACCAACGATGCGTGCTTGTGGGGACGTCACTTTATATCAAGGCACTGTGGGTTTCCCCTCCTCCGATGCCTCGCTAAACATCCACGTACAAAGTACGACGCTGGAGGCCGCTGGGGGGAGTAAAGGCGTGCCCCTTTATGCCCTCACCGCTCTGCAGGGGCTCTGTCACCTCCCGAGGCCAGGAAAACACAGCGCTGTGTCCGCTCTCACGCTCTTCTGAGCAGCTCCCAGCAGACATGGGGTCTCGGCGCTAGAAAATCCACCCAGTTTCCCCTGGAATAACGTCACGCCTCCCGAGCAGCGTTTAAGTTACCGTGGGCACTTCAGGTCTGTACAGACTCGTATTTAGGAGGAAAGTGTGCTGGTGTGCACTCCCTCACCTGAAGGCCCAGACAGCCACTTTTCCCGCTGTACATCAGTAAGCAGGCGGTGAGTTTTGAATGGATTGCTGTTTTTACAGGTCAGGGTTCTGGGTCGCTGGCACCAGCCGCCACACTGGGTCTGTGAGGGGCGGGTAAGCAAGCAGGCTCGGGTGCCCCGACCCCTGAAACACTGCGGAGGGACCACGGCCCAGCTACACCGCTGACATCGGCTTGGCAACGCAGTCATGTCGCCGCCCCTGCTCGTGGGGGGGCTGAACGGCGGTCACCGCCGGAGCCGGCTAGGACGCAAGCCCTTAGCCACAGGCTTGCCAACGTCTCCGTACCCAGTAGCCAGCGTCTGTGTGGTGTTCACTTCTCCCCTCGGTCTTGTGAGTGACGTCTTGTTGGCAGAACCAAGGTCTGAGATGTGAAGGTTTCTGGAAAATGTCACTGGAGCTCTTACCCTCCCCGACACAGAGAGCCGGCGAGAGGGGAACGGGAGTGGGTGCTGACGGAGTCGACTCATCACTTCCTCCGCAGTCCTTCCTGAGTAGGGTCCAGGGACACTGGGGGACCAGGGAAAAAGACACAGGAGAGAGAGACATCTGGCATATGTCGGCACAGAGGCCGATGATGCCCCAGAGGTTGCTGCAGCCCAAGCTGCGTGGGGAAGCGGTGGAGGCTCCCGTGGCCGTGAGGTGCTGCAGACTCGCCCAGCGAGAAAAACACCAGGGAAAGCTGAGCATGGACACAGCTTTGAAGGGAGTGGGTGACCAGATGTAATATGATGGACCAGTGACAGCACCAAGGTCACCACTATCACACCAAACCAAGACAGGTGGGCCAGGGATGCCCACAACTCGGGGGCCACTGTGGGGGAAGAGCCAGAAGAACTCAGAACTGCTGGACAAAGACCGATGTGACCGGCCTGTGACTGACGGAGTCAGTGTCCTGCCCCCTGGGTAGAAAGTGGGAACGAGAAAGGGGAACTGTACAGGGAGGGGTAAGAGCTGCTTTTCCGACACACCTGAGTGTGCCATCAGACCATGGCCCTGTCTGCGAGAACATCTGTCGTGCAGAGTGACCCAGGATGCAGCCCTGTGTCAGAGAGAGAACATCTGGCATCTGTCCACATGGGTAGGGGAGGCAGCAGCAGCAACCGCGCCTCGTGTCGCCGGCGAGCACTTACCACGCTCTCCTGCCCATGCCGGTTTCCTGGTCTGGTACACGAAGACAGACTGGGCTCTCACCTCTGCGTCTCCACGCTCTGCCATTTGGGAGGCGCCCCAGCTCACTCTGAACGGTCACTCCACCAGAAGAACTCACAGAGCCAGTAAGGCCGCGCTACTCCAGCCACAGCTCACTGATGTGAAGTGACAGAGACTGGAGCCAGCAAGGAGAACAGGTGCACAGGGCAAGGGCCGGAGAGAGCAGGGCAGGGCTCCCCGGTGCCCCCAGGGAGGCCCTACAGAAGGCACTTCCCTCGCGTCAGCCGTGGGTGACCACGTGCAGGGCACTGCCACCAGGGATGCTCGCTCACGACCTGCTGTCCAGAGCTGCTGCCACCAGGGATGCTCGTTCACGATCCGCTGTCCAGAGCTGCTACCGGAGGCGAGTCCAGCAGATGTGGCTGACCACTGGCATGGCTGACCTTGGCCTCCAGCTGCAGCTCCAAAGAGGCAGCTGATATGGTATAGACCCCTAGTCAGCAAACTGTGGCTCGCGAGCCACACGCGGCTCTTTGGCCCCTTGAGTGTGGCTCTTCCACAAAATACCACGTGCGGGCGCTACCTCGATAAGGAATCTACCTACCTATATAGTTTTAAATTTTAAAAATTTGTCTCTCAAAAGAAATTTCAATCGTTGCACTGTTGATATTTGGCTCTGTTGACTAATGAGTTTGCCGACCACAGTATAGACCAAGGCCTCCACCATCAGTCAAGTGACCACACACTCTCCAGCATGGCCACAGTCCCCAGGTAAACAGTCTGATCAGTCCACACATCCCCAGGACTTAGAGTTTACCCCCCAGGAACCAGGAACAAGAGGTTAACCCTCTGCTGCACAGTCAGTGTCGGCCGAACCCACAGAGTGGCTGAAGAAGTGGGCGGGGGGGGGGGGGTGTTATAAAGTAAACCGTGCATCCTGAACGCCTGCTGTGCCCCTGTGAGCACTTGCAGATCTCACGCAGGCCCGCCCTCTACAACACCCGGAGATTTAGACGCTGCTTGCCGAGCTGCTCGGGGCATGAGTCCAGCTCTTAATCCCACCAATCGATTCTTCACACACTTTCCAGGGCAAGTGCATTGTACACGATAATCACACCACCCCCATCGGTGTGTCGGCGACATGGCGGAGCCCGGCCGGTGAAGCGTTTCTGCAGGACACTGACGGCTACCGGGAAACGGGTAAGGCGCTGCAGGAGCAGAGGCGTCGCCCACAGATCCCTGGCTTGTATGCTACCATCACCGTGAAGAAACAGTGAAGTGTGCTATAAGGAGTCTGCCTTCAGCCCTCTTGACCCTGAAGCGAAAGGAACTGAACGTGGACGTCGATTCACTTGAAACGCATGGCTCCGCACGTCACAGACCAGAGGGGCTTACACAGCACCGACATCAGGAAGGGTGTGAAGGCCGAGAGGCAGGGCGGCTCTCGGGGAACCATGGCTCCCGACGAACAGATCGCTGCTATTATTAAGAAGGGACGCAGTTTCACTGGGTGGAAACGTGTTTGATTTTCTTTCGGAAACCTGTACAGTCTTTGTTTCGGCGGGGGAAGGGAGAAGGTGAATTTCTAGGTAAGACCAAGCCACTGCGTTCTGTAGAAAACCGGGGACCTCGGCTCCTGGAGAAGCCCAACTACAAAGCCAACCGTGACGCCACGGCCGTCTGTACCCTCTCAGTTACGACAGCCTCATCCCTGCCCGCTCCGCACCCATCGACTCTGCTCGGAACTCAGCTACAAGAACCTGCGACAGAGCCGCAGTGCGCACGGCCCAGACCACCTGGTGGGCTTGTTAAAGCATGCATTGCTGGACTCCACCCCAAATTTTCTGATGGAACAGGCCTGGGATGGGGCCCCTAAGTTTTCATTTCTAGCAAGTTCCTAGGTGGAGCCGACGGTGTTGGTCTGAGGGCCGCCCCCACGAACACTGTGTTAGACGTTCACCAACAGGTCACTAGAAAGGATGTCACAGGCTGCTTGGGTGGGGACATGGGGGTTGAGCTGCAGGAGGAGCCAACGGGTCCTGCTCCTAAGAGTCTTGTCAAACACCCCCCCCCTCAACACCTGTCCTGTCCAATGGGGCAGCCCTGGGTGTACGCCGCTGTGAGGATCTTAGAACACAGCTGTGCCGCGGACGAACTAAGCTTGTCTCATCTGGTGTTATGTTTGACACAGAAAATGAGGGACAGAGAAGATACACGGAACCTACGAAGAGCGAGCCCAGACGGCTGAGGTGGGTGGGCAAGGCTCCCTGTAGGAAGGTTCTCACCGCCCACCCGACCTGTTGTTGACACAGGCCTCGGAGGTGCT
Source organism: Saccopteryx leptura (assembly GCF_036850995.1). Classification (NCBI taxonomy): domain Eukaryota; kingdom Metazoa; phylum Chordata; class Mammalia; order Chiroptera; family Emballonuridae; genus Saccopteryx; species Saccopteryx leptura. The sequence goes on from NC_089504.1 coordinate 250,169,732, forward strand.
CACCCCGACACCCCAGTTCTCATCCAGGAGACGGGGTGTGGCCGTGGAAGCTAGCTGGCTTCATGTCACATCTCCTGAAAACCTCCTCACTGTGTGGCCTTGGGCAGCTAGCTCCCTTTACACCCCTGCACACTGTTCCCCCCTCCCCCTAGCTGGCAACAAGGGGAAACACACCCACTTTCCAGGTTGCTATGAGGACCGCAGACAAGGCGGGGAACCTGCCTGACACACTCTTGCAGGCGCCTGGTTTAAATCAGGTAAAACGGTGCAGCGTGCCACAAATACGAACTGTCACCTGGACACCAAGGCTTTTCTCCAGTCCGTTTTTAAAGACTGCCAACCCATAATGGTGAGGCTATTTTTTTTTTTAATAAAAATATCTAAAAAAATGTTTTTAAACAAAGTGCCCATCAAGCTGGAGCCCTGAAGCTTTAGCCACAACAGCAACGCGGGTGTCCCTGATGAAACTCCCACGGTGCATGCTCATTTAACAGGAGCCTGCTCAGTACCACTCTGTCCTACTCGGTGTTCTGTCTCGTGGTTCCACAAACTTTTTCTGTCAAGGGCCGGGGTGGGGGGTGGGAGAGTCAATATTTTCATCTTTGTGGGCTGTGTGGTCTCTGAGTCGTACTCAGTTCCACTCGAGCTAAACTCAGTAGCTGGGACAGAAGTGTACTTAGTAAGATAAACGGAGCCACTTTATATTGGAGTCCGAGCTGTGGTACTAGAGGCGCTCTGCAACAGGACAAAGTAACCTTTGCAGGGGCCTAGGACAACAGTGTGTCCCAAAGAGCTGTGCAAATATGACTAGAAAGCAGATACTGTAACTATTGAACCAGTGACACTGTTTCGAGTTAGTGGTGCTGTGTTACCTGCTCGGCACCAGCAGCACCTTCCGTCTCCGGATGGAACCTTCCCCTCCCCTTTCTCATCAACACCTGTCACCTCCTTCTCCTCACTGGAACGCTGCCTGGGCTTCCGTCTGAATCAGTGCTTTCCGGATAGCTAGTCTTTTTTTTTTTTTTTTTTTTAAATAAAAGCTTATTGCCTCTCACTTTGGCCTTTAAGGCTAACATATCTAAATAGCAAGATTCAAATTTCTTAAAATTTTTGTGTCCTCAATGATAGTAAAGTCAAAGTGGATTCAAAATACTTAGAATATGTACGGATATACACAACTACACATACACATGGGCACAGAACCAGCCCCGTGTTCCTGAGGAAACTCACGAACACGGCACCGATAAGGGACAAGTTTCACTGCCCTGTGCACAGGACTCCACTAAATATCTCTGCAGGAATGTCCCTGCCAATAAAGGACTTACTACCTAATTAAATATGAGAACACTTAGCCAATTTCCCTACCTTTAGCTAATTTTCCAAAGTGTTCCTATTCCTAAGACGCTCATTTGTCTTGGGTTACCCTTCCCCCCATCACCCATTTGATTTTTTTTTTTTACATCAGCCAAATTGCCTTCATTTAAACTCAATTAACTTTTGAAAGGAAAGGTATCACCTTAATCCCATTTGCTGAACTGAATTCTCTTATAATGTTCCTGTTACAAATTCCTACATTGGGTGTTTTAAAAATGAGGATCCCGTGACATCTGGTTTAAAAGGGCTCCATCAGTCGGGGTTAAGGATGCTCGTTAAACAACTAACTGTCTTTGATGCAAACTGAGTTTCTCCCATCATTTTCTTCCTAATTTAAAACACCATAAAGAATTTTTTGAAGGACGTTTCCTTGTACAATTAGCTCCACTGCCCTAACAGGACTCCTCTCTAGAAAGACACTGGAACTCCACTGCCCTAACAGGACTCCTCTCTAGAAAGACACTGGAACTTCACTGCCCTAACAGGACTCCTCTCTAGAAAGACACTGGAACTTCACTGCCCTAACAGGACTCCTCTCTAGAAAGACACTGGAACTTCACTGCCCTAACAGGACTCCTCTCTAGAAAGACACTGGAACTTCACTGCCCTAACAGGACTCCTCTCTAGAAAGACACTGGAACTCCACTGCCCTAACAGGCCTCCTCTCTAGAAAGACACTAGACCTAGCGAGCTGTATCCTACATCAGTGCCCCTAACACAGCCCGGAGCCACCCACCGCAGGTCAGCAGGGTCTCTGATCCATCCAAAGCCCTTCCTGCTTCTGCCCCCAAACCTGCTCCTCCTACGAGAGCTCTGTCTGCCCAACCCTGGGGTCCTCTTGGACTGTTCATTCTTTCAAACTCATAACAGACTCACTGGCCCATGCTGCCCCACGCCTGGCCACCGCCCACCCCCGCTGCAGCGGGAAAAGCCACCTCTCAGGCCCGGCCATCACTGTGACTGCTCTGCCTTGCTCCTCCCACTGCTCCTGCCCCTTCCCGTCTCTTCTCTGCACAGAACCAGCCTCCTGAAATAGGGCAGGCACACAATGGCCTTCAGGCTGCTCAGAGTGGAGGTCAAAGTCAAGGTTGCGGTCCCTCCTGTACCTTTCTGGGCCCCTCAGTCCCCCTCATCCCTACCTCTCCACACCCTGAAAACCCAGTGGATTTCCGGACTTAGCACATCTGAGCCTTTAGAATTTAGGACTCTGAAGTCACACAGAGAAACGTCGACTATGCCAAGGAGTGAACGTGGGCAAACGGAAACCCAGGGAGGTGTTCACAACAATGTTGCTCACGGCAGGGCCTCACAAGCATCACTCGCGTACCACCACAGGCGGGTCAGGGCGTGTAGTTTGGTGCTTGCTCCTGAAAGGTGATTAAAGGGAGTTGCAAATTATAATTAGTAATTTAAGGGCGTGCACTGGGAAGTGGCTGCCTGCCAGCAGAAAGGCCAGACCTGGGCTGTGTCTGAAGTCACCATGCAGATGTGGTAACTGGCCTGAGGGTGCCACGGGCTGGGAGGGGGAGGACGCAGAGTAAATGCAAGCAGTCTGCTCAGTCAGAATGGTGGGACGGAGGCTTTATTCTGTTTTCCCCTGATGCTTTCTTTTCTCTTTTTTTTTTTTAAGTGAGAGGAGGGGAGATAGACTCCGCATGTGGCCCGACTGGGATCCACCCAGCAACCCCACTCTGGGGCCGATGTTCAAATCAGCTGAGCTATCCTTAGATGATGTTTGAACCAATTGAGCCACTGGCTGTGGGAAGGGGAGAGAGATGGGGGGAGGGGTAGTGGTGGAGAAGCAGATGGTCACTTCTGTGTGCCCTGACTGGGGACTGAACCCAGGACGTCTACACGCCAAACTCTATCCACTGAGCCAACCAGCCAGGGTCCTCCCTTAGTGCTTTAAAAAAAAAAAAATCCAAGAATACTCTCAGCTCTGATGAGACTAATCCTTAATTCAAAACTCACAATCCTGGTTTTTCCTCTTCCTGGTGTCAGACCCAGTCTTGGAAGGTCGGCCTGTTGTGACAGGGGACTGTCTGTCCTTTACTCTCCCGTCCCCGTCCAACCTGGGCTGACTCCTGGACAAGCCTCCAGGCAGCGGGTCACGCTAACCCTCTGGGCCTCCGCCGCCCTCCCGGGAGTCACCCGTCTGCTTCATCTCTACCCCAGGCTGTGGGGATCTTACAGGACCATCAAAGACAGCCGCAAGGCTCTCTCTCACCGGGTCTTGTTCCCGTCCTACACCCCTGTCTCCTGCGGCCCTGACCTCACAAATCGCCAGCGTCAGTCCCGTGTCCTTGGTCTCGACCACTAGGGCTCAGTCCTTCACGCTGTTCCCCGGCCCGGCCAACACCTCTCGGAGACGGCAGACCCCACACTTGTGTCTGATTCGCTGAGAGTCCCACACGGGCGTGCACGGGACGCTGTTTCCGTACACGGCGTCGGCTCCGACCCCTGGCAGCCTGGGAACGAGTGGCGTCCTTGGCGGATAAGAACAGTGTTCTATGTCTGACACGACTGAAATTTCAGTTTTCACCAGGCCGCCCCCGTCACCACCACCGTGCGGGGAAAGCAGAGTTCTGCTCCAAGAGACAGTGTCCACCGCTGGGCAGGGCTGGCTGGCTCTTTGCTGTTTTTCAATGTTTCAGAATAGGGATGGACCACCTGTGGGGACTGTGAAACCAGGAAAATCTAAAGTCTTCAAACGTCAAGAAGTTTCTGGCTCTTTTTGCCTATTTAAGTTCAAGAAACATACAGATGCAACAGGGTGGGTTTTGTCCCAGTCGGGTCAACGCAGGGGACCGGTGGGGGAAACCTGGCCTGTGACCGGGAGAGACTCAGCACATCTCATCTGTCCGTCACCAGAGCATAAACAGGAGCGTGAAGAGAACCGAGCCCCAGGGGGAAAGGCCCTCACCGCGGGCCCCCCACAGGCACGGGAGCCAGCAGCAGTTCTGCGCGGGGGCGGGGGGCGGGGGCCAGGACCCAGGGCCTAAGCCTCCCTGACGAGGGTCGTCACCCCGGGCGCTCTGGGAATTCCACAACATCCGAACGACATCCCTGGTGCTGGCGAGGGAGGGTGATAGATGGCCCACGAGCCCAGCCAACCAGCCTGCTCACAGGCCGTCGGGGCCCATGACGCTCACCATCCATCTCCCAGTTACTGGCCCGGCCTGACGGCCGGTGTCCATATTGTCTCATTTTCTCATTGCCGGGGAACTGCTAATGCGCTCTTCACAGGGAGCGCGGGAGCAACAGAGACATAAACGCCGCGGCTTTGGAAGCTTTCGCCTCTAAAATTAGCTTAAAAATACCCAGCGAAAAGCAGCTAAGTGACAGCGTCTAAGAGCTGAGTTCCCATCTAAGTTAATAAAACAATATTAAAAGAGAGAAAATAAATAAAGTCTTCCCCCCTGAGAAGCTACCCATGCAGCGGAGGAAGCCATGGACCCAGACAGACACCAGTGCGGTTCTCAGACACGGCGTAGGCCGCCTGTCCCCACTCTGCCTCCCTGCGGGCACCGGGTCCTTGAGTCTCCGAGGCTGCGCGCCCCCGGGGCTCAGAGCTCAGCACCCCGACACACCGCAGGTGCTGAAGACACTGTCCAGGCTCACTCCCTGCCTTTCAAAAGTTCTGCATGTATTTAATCACCTGTGGAACTTTAATTCTATCTAAACCTGGGAAACAAATGTAGTGCTTTCTGACACCTCTTTCTGGGGTTACACTACGTTATTCACGCGGTCAACGTTCTGTGTTTAAATGGAAACAGGAGAGACAAAGGGGAGGAAATCTGGATGCATCCGCGTTGGAATGCTCACACCAACATGCTGTTTGAGAAACGCATGTGAACACAGCGTCTCTAATTACAACCAAGAAGATTTCCAAGCGCTCGGTCTACCTGCGGCCCCTCCCTCCCCTCTCTGTCCCGGTAACGTGCCCTCTGCTGTGGCCCCTTTGCATTAGGTGCCTTTAAAAGTGTGCAGGGGCCAAGCTCGCACCCTCTCCCTCTCTCTCTGGATTTGACGACCGTCATCCCATCTCTGTTGATATTTCTCCATAGTGGTAATTCGTCAATTTACAGAAACAACCAGAAACAGATGGCCCGGAGTGGCTCAGGGCAGAGTCGGGTAGGCAGGCTGAGAGAAGACAAGACAACACCGCAGCGTGAACCCCCTGTGACGTCCCCGCGGCGCCTCCACTCATGGGGTCTCCCGGCCCTTGAACACACAGCTCTCCTCTTCTGACATCTTCACTGTGGCATGAGCTCAAATCAGAGCCGTCGGTCAGAAGACAAGTGCACCGTCTTCATCTGACGGCAGCATGCCCCCATCACGCACAAAGCGAGAACTAACGTATTGCGTTAGACAGAGGTGATGATTAACCGTTGGGGGAAGAAGTCTGTTGGAGCCTCTGAGGCCCAAGTTCCCGGGACCTGGTTGTCCCCCAGCCATCAAAAGCCAGGTCTGGACCTCCTTTTATGCAGAGTGAGGGTCTGTCTCCGTTTCTGGATGAGACTGGGGACGACTGCGGAGGGGACAGCGGCCCCGCCATGTGCACGGACAGAGCAGCCCCAGCCCAGGACGACGGCTCCCGATGTGGCCATGAGACACCACATGGCCACCCCACACCCCGGCACCAACGCGCGCTCCCCCGGGTCAGATTTCCACGGCGAAGGCGCCTGCGCTGGCGACGAGCTAACTGCTTTGGGTGAAACCCCCACGCCACCACACACTTGCTTTTATTCTATTAAAAGATCCCTTTTTGGTCAACCTTGTTTCTTCCCTATGCAAGCAGCTCAGCCTCCCCCTTCCCCAGCCCCAGTTAATTACACTGTATTCAAATCTGTGCTTTTCTCTAAAATCTACAGGAAAGACCGAACTTGTCAATCTGCCGTTCTCTTGGATTTTCATAAAAGGAATGATCTGAATACACTGGGACGATCATTAGAAACAGACTTTTTTAGGATTCTTTTTTTTCCCTGTAGAGAATCCACCGGCCGACACGTTTCCCTGGAAATCACTTACAAGTCAGTGTTTTATTTTTTAACTCTCACAGTGAAATGTTTCATTGCAAATGCCATCGGCCACGTCTGCACGTTTGTGGACTTCGAGGTGCAGGAATCCGTGTGAACCCTGTGCCCACTGCGCCGCCGTGAGAAAGGGCTGAGCGGCTCTGCTCCACGTTGTAGACTCAACAGACAAGGGCCGGGCGCGCCGCTGCCCAACGCATCCCACAGAACTTCTCCGTCACTACAAGGACACGCGAGTCAGCCCTGGGCCAGGCACCAGAAGACATTTCCTCTCTGTCCACAGAAGTGTCAAAGGGACACGACGCAGCAGGTCACAGACAGCCGCGTTGAGTGTCCGCGCCCACGGGTTCCGTTCACTTGGTCTTGTGCCATCCACTGGAGCTCACAGGATAGCGGAGAACCCCACAGGGAACAGCTCCCAGCAACGAGATCCAATCAGACTGCACAGTCACCTACAGCCCCCGTCCTCCTGTACCGGGTGCAAGTTCCATGAAGGTGCACGTTGTTCTGGAGGTCAGTGAGTCATCTGACGTTGAGGACAGTTTCTCTGCTGACCGCAGGGGGCAGGAGCGGGAGCCCCGTGCTGCCCGAGAAGCCCAAACTTGCTGCCCAGTGGCTGACCTGCCCCTGTCCCCCACCCCCACCCACAGGGGCTGGGACATGCCTGAGGTGGGAAGGGCATCGCTTTAGGTTCAGCCCAACTACTCCCTGGATGACTCCGTAAAGTCAAGGGGAAAGCAAAGGCTGCAATCAGAATTTTTAAATTCCATCCACCTTTCCACCGTCACAGTTTCCCAAACGAGCATGTTTCCTGAGTCTGGCCGCATGTGGAAACACCGCTCCCACCTTCTTTCGCAGACATGGCTGGTGCCGCTCCAGAGAACATCTGCTGAGCTCTGGTAGAACGCACCAACCGCGCAGGCGTGCTCTTTGCGAACACCACTTCCATGTGAGTCTAACGTGACGAGCGTCCCTGCAATGATGCATCTAAAAGTCACTGACACCGGAGGCATCCATGCAGCTCCCGCATTCTGAGCAGCAGGGGTGCAGATGCCGAGCCCGAGACCGCCAGGCGTCCTGGAAACACACACGAGACCCAGGGGGTCGGTAGGTCCAAGAGGACGTGCCTCTAACCACTGAACTCCACAGTCAAGAGAGTCCCCCACAAACAGGCCTCAATGAGGGCTGGCGGTTTCTAACCCTGCACGAGAACTGATCACTCACTGTGGAGACAGTTTGAACGTCGGGAACCATTTCCTCACGGGGCCCCAGGGGTGCACGTCGGAACGTCCTTCCCCACCTGTGGGTTTTACATCCTCACCTTTGTCCAGTCCCCATACTTCCTCCTGAGATGGCCCAGCTCAGTGTCCCCAGCGCCTGGACTGTGGGGTCTGCGTTTGCACACCAGCTCCCCTCCCCACTAAAGGCCGGTTCCTACATGGCCAGTAGCAAGCAACACCTTCAAACACGTAAAACGGGCCACCCCTCCCTGCTGGAGCCCTCCAGTGGCCTCCTCCCTCCCCCCCCCCCACAGGCACCATGACAACATGGGTTCTAGAGTCTCGTCTGCACCGCCGTGTTCACAGTGGAGTCATTCCTCGTCATTTGGAGCCCTGGAGGCCACGTGGCAACCTGGGTTAGCTGTGGATCAGTGGTCGCGGCAGCGGTCTGCATGTGTGCCGGGCCTGCGACATGGGAGCTGTTCGGTGACTGTGTCACAGAAACAGGGATGCTCTCTCGGATGCCCGCCATGGGCACAGCACAGGGTGCCGCCCATCGCACAGGACAGAATTAGCACACACACACCCCCAAACTCCCAAAGCAAAGCCACCGGGCTGTGTGTGCAGCCTTCCACACGAGTCTCTGCATCCCCCTCACTGACTCCGGGGCCACAACCGCTTTCTGGAGAGGGCTAGAGAGTTGGTATTCCAGGCTCCGCAGGCTGTGACCACTCAGCGCTGCTGCTGAGCGTGAACGCTGCCATGGACAGGATGTGATGGAGTGTGGCCGTGCTCCTGTAAACACCTGCTTCTGTGAAAACCGCGCTTGGTAGGTGGACCCGACAGGGACGCCTACATTACGCTCTCCGTGCCCACCCCTGCTCACGTCATGTCCAAGACCCCTGTCTTCCCAGGGGTAACCCTTGTCCCCCTCACAGCTGTCCATCTGTTCCCTGTGTCCATGCCTGTTTCTATTTTGTTCATCCGTTTATTGTATTCATTAGATTCTGCACGAGTGAGATCACATGGTATTTGTCGTCCTCTGACTGGCTTATGTCACTGAGCATAACACTCTCTGGGTCCATCCACGCCATCACAAACGATAGGATTTCCTTCTTTTTTACGACCACTTAGTATACTCCATTGTGCAAATGATCACAGCTTTTTCACCCATTGCGTTCTATGTAAGTCACGACGAGAAAATATTAGGATATTCTTCTCTCTTCCAACACCCCCTTTTTTATAATTGTAGGATTCATGACTTCTGTCTTCAAGACTTTCCTTCCATTTATTCAATCACTCATTCATGCCCAGCTCAACAAGCAAGAGAGCTCTGTGGGGACCACACGGCCTCTCTGTTTTATCTCCGCGGGACAGTTCCTGGAGAGCGGAAGGTTTCTAATAAACACTGAGCCACAGCGGCAGTCCACAACCACGACTCCCTTGCCCGCTTATTTGTCCCCGACTGGCTCCGAGACTGGCAACAGGCCACCTTCATCTGAGAACATTTTGTTCGGCTCCCGTACGGTATGAGACGTGGACCCGAGCGGTGTTCTTCCAAACTCAGGTACTCACAGAGACCCTCCACTGTCTTTTCAGCATACACCACCGGTACTATCAGATAAGTGACAGTGCCCCTGAAGTCAACTCACTGTTGTTAAAAACACATTGACTTTAAAAAGAAACCTTGTACCATGACTGTAATTTGGACCTCACAAGCCCTCTGGAAAGCCTTAGGTTGCTGGTAGCATGCCTGTACCACTTATGTTGGCTGGAATCAGAAACTTTTAAGATCAGAGAAACGTTAAACATATTCTGACAACTGAGAAGGTCGCATGACCAAGGGGACTTACAAATAACTTAGAAAGGACTTCGATCCTCACTGTGGGTTTAGCTATCAGTGAGGCTGTGTCTTACACACTGAAATCATGTGACACCCCCGTGAAGGGCTGGCAGAAGCAGCCATTCATCAGCCCAGCCCGCAGCCTGCTGTGTACACAGTGTGATGGGAACACGCTCTCACACGCTGCTGTATGTGTTGTCTGCAGCTCCTCTGTCTACCTGACAGCAGAGCTGAGACATCACACAGAAACTCCATGGCCCCCACAGCCTAAAACAGCCCCACTGTGGCCCGTCACAGAACACGTCTGTCCAGCGCCACATTGCAGAGTGAACACAGTTCTTAGAGAAATAACGTGTCCTCCTGGTGCTGCCCCCCTGCCCCCCAAACCCCGCCCACACTCCACACCCTCATCTCTGCCAGCACTGTGGGTCCAGGTGTTCCATAGCTTTACTACACTGTCAGCCCCCTGAGGACCCCATGACTCAGAGTGTGACCGTGGGACTCAGAGGCATGGAACGGTGTGAACACAGACAGGACATCAACCCCCTCGAGGTGAGCTTCGATCCCGCCGTGCCACACGAGCTGCAGAATCTACCTGCAACCCACCCCAGCTCCTCACATCGTTCTCGGAGCCCATGCCTCATTAACTCTCACTGACTTCCCTCTTTGCTTCCCGCTGAAAGCCCCGAGCTCTACTGGTAATGACAACCTCTCGCTGTAGAGCAGTGCTCTGGGGCTGCACGGTCCAAAAGGTGAACACAATCGGCAAGACTCCTGGCTGTGCCTGGCCGAGACGTGCCGTGAGCCTGAAACACACATCAGATTCCAAAGAGCTCACAAGAGAGGGTGGATTGCAAGTATCTTCCTGTTCGTTATAGAATGCAGTGACAGTCATTTGGATTTATTGCACTAAATAAGCTCTTATTAAAATCACCACAGCCTGTTTGTTTGTGTTGCGCTCTCAGAAATTTAAAGTTGTCTCCGTGGCTCACAGATGTGGCATACGCTCCATTTCCCCCAGAGTTCACAGAGGATGTTTCTCACCATCTCAGTCGCACCTAAGCTAGAACCACGGTAAACACGTCGATAACATTTCCGTGATGAAGGTAAGGTGATGTGTCCCCTTAGAACCAATCAGTGCCTGGGAGACCACTTCCTCCCCACCAAGAGCATGATGTCTATCTAAACTGACACTTTCTGAGTGACATTAGAAGGGCGGTGCTAGGTCACCCCTTCCTGCTAAGGAGGATGACCAGATAAAACGCACTTCCTGTCTGATCAGAGTGGCCTTTTCCACGTGGCTCACAGATGTCGGTGTCTGACATCTGAGAGATGCACGTGGTGTCCTGGGGTGAGACGGAGCCCCTGAAAAAACGGCACACCAGGAAACCAACCCTTCTGTTGGGACACTCCTGCTCACCCCACTCCCTGGCGTTCTGTGCCACAGACCTTCCTGGGGGACCTCCGTGAGCTCCACGCATCCCGAGGACAACAGTGACCCTACGAACCCTGCGCTGTGTGCTCGCCACACTAGCGCTGCAGCCAAGCCCTTCACTCACCCTGGGACCGGCCAGGAGGCGGCCACTGCGCTGCTGGCTGCTGCACCGGACACAGCATCATCCTAAAAAGCCGTCTCTGGATGGGGCGGCATTTGGTTTCTCCCCGGATGATGCTACGACAGTAACGCAAACACAGCAGGAAACGGGGTGACTGTCCACCCCTCAACCGTCTGCTCACAGGCAAAGCAGTCACCTCGACATCTAATAGTAAGTGACAAACATCTCTTCCCCATTTCTCTAGAGACTCTGGGCAGGCGGGCAGCACACACCAGCCTCCAACTGGCTCAGGGAGCCTACACCCGCCGTCCTCATCCCCAGCGCTGCACAGACTGAGCAACAACAGAGAGCAGAGCTGAGCCCACTTCCCACCATGGACGGGGATAAACAAGGTCTCTCAGCAGCCCTTAACAGACATCAAACATATTCCCGCAGTTAACTGCTGAAGGTCATCATCTCCGCGGGCAGCCTGCCCTTGGAAGCGACAGTGCCTGGCAGTCTATCCCGCCGCACAGCTAAGCTAATGGCCAACGCAATGGGCCATTCCCCTTCCTCTCATTCTGAAAGCACTTGGCAACCGGTCAAGGATGGCGATGTTCTGCAGGAAAACAGCTGTGGTCAGAGGAAGGGAAACCACAAAGTCAGACGTGTGTGGTTAATACAGGCGGCCGATGGCACTCAGCTCCCGGCCCCCCCACCCCATGCAGCCACCCTGACGGCACACGGCCCCCACGCCCTCCGCGTGGCCACCCTGACGGCACACAGCCCCCACGCCCTCCGCGTGCCCACCCTGACGGCACACGGCCCCCACGCCCTCCGCGTGGCCACCCTGACGGCACACGGCCCCCGCGCCCTCCGCGTGGCCACCCTGACGGCACACGGCCCCCACGCCCTCCGCGTGCCCACCCTGACGGCACACGGCCCCCACGCCCTCCGCGTGGCCACCCTGACGGCACACGGCCCCCGCGCCCTCCGCATGGCCACTGACAGCACACTGCCCCCACGCCCTCCGCGTGGCCACCCTGACGGCACACTGCCCCCACGCCCTCCGCGTGGCCACCCTGACGGCACACTGCGCCCACGCCCTCCGCGTGGCCACCCTGACGGCACACGGCCCCCACGCCCTCCGCATGGCCACCCTGACGGCACATGGTCCCCACGCCCTCCGCGTGGCCACCCTGACGGCACACTGCCCCCATGCCCTCCGTGTGGGCACACGGCCCCCATGCCCTCCGCGTGGCCACCCTGACGGCACACTGCCCCCACGCCCCTGCGCAAGCACGCTGGCTTTGGAAGAGGGGGCTCGGCACCTGGCATTCTCCTTGTGTACCCCACCACTAACCCAGACACCGCCTTCCCACATGGGGCATGGAGTGGGGCTCTCTACGTGGCAGACTGGCTGGTGAGCAAGCCAGCCAGTCCCACACGAAGTCTGGCTTCCCAGCAGCCTGGGGTAGATGACCATGGAAATCAAACACTACAGATAAATAATGCAAGGTCAGAGGTTGCAGCGTGCCAGAAACGACTGCTGGGGAGACCTTTCTGCTGAGGGACGTGAGCAGGGACCCGGGGCATGAGTTCTGTTCCGGGGAGAACCACCCCGGAAGGACAGCAGGGAGTGGACGGGCGCTCGAGCGGGAAGGCACCAGTCACCCACCCAACCCGCTCAGGACAAAAGCCGCCTGTGTGCGGAATCTAGAGAAAGTTGCAAATATAGTAACTCAGGAGTATGTTTGACTTTATTCTCTCATTTCACCCACAAAACTTCAACAAGCCCTTTGGGCTACTGGGAGACTCACTCCCTGTAGTTACAGAACAAGGCATGGATTACTCTACCCCCTATACCCATGCCTTGGTGCCCGCCCTCTGTATCCTAGAAGGGCCAGCCCCACACACCAGCCTCTCAGGGAAACCCCGTCAGCAAACACTTAACGGTAGGTTACAGCTGGCCGCAAATTCTTTGCTCCCCCTTCCACTGAAGGGTGAAGCCTGAAGTCCCTGACACCTGACTGCCCCTGGTGGACTGCTCAGAGGACAGGGTGGACGTGCTAACTGCTGAAGCTCGGTCCTAAGGAGGGCTTCGGCTTTGGCTTGGCTGCTTAAAACAGTCATCTTTGGAAACCAGCCACTATATGTCATACGTGTGATAACGCTGAGCCCCCAAGCTGTGAGCAGCTCGCCCATGATACCAGGGGACAAAGGACGTGAGGCCAGGAAGCACCGTGATCAAGACCTGGGAGTTCAGGAGCCGTCAGCCTCACTCCCAGCCACCCCGCAGACGCCACCCGCGGCAAGATGAACCACCAAGCAGAGCCCTGCCGGAGCTGCTGACAGAACCATCAACGGATGAAACAGCTGTTTTAAGCCGCTGGGTCTGGGGTGACAGCCAGCCAGAATGCACCTTCTCATCAAGAACCCCAGGACTGCAAAACAGACAGCTGTATCATGCTACTTCCCAAAAGGAAAACTTCCTAAAATGTTTGGCATGGGGGGGGGGGGGGTGTCATTTCCTTATATTCCAGCTCCTTACAAATTCTCCAAAAACAGATAAATATTTACTCCTGTCCCCTGCTCCTACTGAGCACGAAGGACTCGTCAGCTTAAACAGTTATTTTGTGAAATGAGAAAAGCTTGATTTTCTTGTACTAATGGGTAAAATAAAAGCAGGTCAAGACAAAAACACTGTTATTCTTCTCTGTTAAGTTGGGTGCAATTAGTCTGAAGAACACAGAACACCTTTGTTGAGTAGACGACAGTAAGTGGTTTTTGCAATATTATGGTATATGGCACAGTGGAGTCGGTTTTGATTATAACCATTTTCTTATCAAATGCAATTCAGCCCTGCAAAAAAATAATAGAGCTATTTCAGAGAGTGATTTGAGCCGCACTCATTGCGCGGCGTTCTCTGAATCCTTAGAAGAGGCACAGTTCTGAACAAGTGAGCAGAAGTGCTCCTAACCTTAGGTCAAAACCCAGGCGTTTTATCTAGGCGCACCTGTGAGTCACGGACAAGGCGGGCAGAAAGGGTCACTGGGGGGGCGTCGGGCAGAGACGGGGTGCGGAAAGGTCGTTCGGCGCTGCTCAGAGGAAGCACTCTGGGGTCGCAGTTCCGTGCCACCCCCTCCTTTCCCAGAAAAGTAGAGGAGGTTTGCTTTGCAGGGAGGAGTCGGGAGCCCCAGATGGAGGCGAGGCCAGGAGGCGAGATGTGCACAGACTGCAGAAGACAGGATGTGCCCAAATGACTGGCAGTGATGTAACAATGCTGCGTGGGCTGAATACAGGTGAGAGAGGGTTCCCCTGCATCCCAGTGCGCAGGCCTGGGGAGGCAGGCTGTGGGCACAGTGTCTGAGGTCACGGTGGCTCCAGGGAAGTTGCAGTGACGTAATTCTCTGAATCAGTCAACTCTTCCTCCCGTCCTTCACAACTCTTGTCTCTACAAGGACAGCTACCTGGTCATGACATCTTGGAGAAGGCCTTTTGCAGACACTGGTTCTTAATAAACCCACGAGTGTTTAGCGTTCAAGGCTGTTGAGACCTCAGCAAAGTACATGCAGTCCTTACTCATCAACAATTCACTCATTCATCCATCCATCCATCCATCCATCCATCCAATTTAAGACTCTCTCCCCGGCTTGGTGAAAAGCCCCATTCCTGCGCTTTGTGCCACGGATGGGCCCCTTCCCTCTGCCCCGCCCTAGGGGCCAGGGAGCCAGCTGATGCTTTGCAAACACTGGGCCTCAGCCCCACGCTCGGACCTGATGGCCTGAGAGCTTCGGAGCTGTGGGGAAAGGGACAGAAGAACCAACAGGTGAGGAGCGTGTGAAGACAGAGCCAGCGTCCCTGTCTTCCTCCAGGCGACCGAGACCGAGGTTTCCGAAAGGGGCGCTCTGCGGGGGGAGGAGGTCAGAGGGGACAGAGGCGAGAGCGCAGAGGACAGACGAGGAAGAGGAAGTGCCCAGGTGCAGTGGGTGATTCGGTGGTTCCCTAGAGGGAAAATGCTTTCTGAAATCCAAAGGCAGCCCCCACGTCGAAGGAAGAAAGCGTCTGCCTTTCTCCTCCCGGGGAGGTAGGTCTGCTCTGGAAGGCACAGCCCGCAGGATAGAGTTCAGAGGTGGCAGGCAGCCCCATCAGGGTTCCCTTCTTCTCAAAGGTTAACACATGCTCCATGCAAGTGTGCAAACACACACACACATGCACAGCGGTTTTGTTAAACTGCCCTTACAGATAACGTTCACAACAGAACTCGGTTCCCAGAATGGAAGCCACCCCCTCCCCGTGTGTTAGCCGTGGCGTCCCCCTGTGGTCACAGGCTACAGAAATGACCTGGGAGGGGGTGGGAGGTGGTCACTCACTATAGCATCGGTCCTCAGACTGAACGGCGGCCTCCCTCCTGCTGGTGGCACTCAGTCAGCCCCCTCTCTCCCCTGGGGCACCAGTTAATGGTGATGGATGCTGGGCTGGCACCGGGTCCATGAAACGGGAGCTCGACTCCGGGCGGTGCTAACACTGCCACGGCCGCGTTGCGAAGGCGAGAGTCCCAACTTCAGAAGGAAAGCACCCAAGGAGACGCGACGGGGCCTGACCCTTCAGGGTTATTCCAGCAGATGGCCAGAGAGAGCAGCCCCATGCTAATGCCCAACATTTGGAAGCTATGCTCAATTAGTGTCAAATTGACTTCATTAAAAAAGATATACAGTTTTATTATTTTCTAATTACGAGGATTCAGACTAAAGGCTAATCGCATTGCCGGGTCCAGGTTTACCTCCAGCTGTTTCCGTAAACAGATGAGACTCCCGCGTCATTACAGACCTTGGAGTACACACGCTGCGAGCATGTTATGAATGCGAGCTCTTAAAGAGACAGAGTGCGCGCCACCTCCCCAAGGTAAACGCACACTCGAGAAACATTTACTACTGTCTTAACTGGAAACCCGTTTCTCTTTTTCACCAATTTCTCAACGGGCTGGAACAAATATGTTTTGCTACATAACATCCAAAATGTTCCAGTCATTGACATAAATGGAGCAACCACATCTAGAGGCGGCGGCTGTGTTGGCTGCTAAATTTGCACCCCTTATAGAGACCAAGGGGCCCCACAAACTAAATGTCTCTCGGCCTTGTCAGGGCTTGCCCGTGCCTGGGCCGCCCTCAAAACTCTGACGGACATTCTCAGCATGCAGCAGACAGTCGTCGGGCACAAAACATTTTCTGAAGCTAATGCTGCACGCACAACTGCTTCCCAAAAAGCAGGTGTGGTATTTCCTGGAGAGCGAAAGCTTGGGGTGTGGAGTTTAACCCAGGGTCCGGGAAATCGACAGTCAGGAGCCCCCCAGTGAAAGCATGTTGGAGAGCACGAGGTCACATGGAGAAAAAGCTCCCCTCGTTGAAACCTTTGGTGTCTACATAAGCACCCACCTCCACAAAGAACATCCTGTGAGACAGCTGAAGCTGGCAACGCAAAGCCCATAGTTTGTGCACACCCTGCAGAGAGGTCCGCGGCCAGCAGACCTGGTCTGGCTTCTGCAGGACAGAGGGAGACAGCGAGCCCTCAGGCCACAGGGTGGACCTGCACGCCCACACAGGAAGCGTGCAGGGCTCCACGGCACTCCCACTTCCGAGGGTGAGGGTGCAGAGTCTACCCCAGGGCACTCAGGGTCAGGCTGCTGAGTTAGGTCACTACGTTAGGCCGTGCTTAGCAACCCCAAACGCTACGCCAAATGGCTGCTACAATCAGACTCGAGTGGGTTTAAAACAAATACAACGTAACGAAAATCTAATTAAGCAGAGGTAAGGAGTGTCTCTCATGTCACATATCCCATGTTCTTTCTGTAAAGCACTCAGCACTCCTTCCAGATGCCTTGTCTTAGCATCTTACACAAGATGCTCAACAAACCCTACTGTGGGTTCTCCACACGTTGTGTTCTCTTATGTCTTGAACTCCCAGCACTATGTCCAGAGAGAAACAAAACTGTCGCCGAGGCTGCTGCCACCCCAGACTCAGAATGACAGATGGGCTCAGCTCACAGGCTGAGCAGAGACAACCCTACCTCAGGCCTGGCTCTGCAACCTGGTCTGTTGGCTGTTTCACCGAGCAGCCGTTGATCTCTGCTGGTCAAAGGGCACGTGAGCCCTCCTGACCCTCACCGAGGGCGCCCCGTTGGCATCCCCGGATGTTCTGTGACAGCAGAGAACGTGGACGAACCCAAATATGTCGGCCACTACATGCATAAAGCGGACAGGTGAGGCTGGCCTGCACCGCGCTGTGGAAGTGAGGAGCCGGGTGCACACAGCCCATCAGAAGCGCATCTGACCCGCAGGTCCCCCGCAGGGGTGGACACTCGAGCGCACTCACCTCAAGGTGAACTGGTCCTCCGTGCAGTTCCTGGACACGGACACGGGGAAGGTGAGCACGTCGCCCTGGTGCGCCGTCTGTGGCAGGTAGTGCACGGCCACGTTGTCGTCCAGGCGCAGCTCCCGCAGCGCAGGCGTCCGGCGCGCCTGGTGCAGGAAGACGCTCCCGATTCGCTGCAGCGGGGGCTCCGCCTCATCCGGATCTCCACGGGCGCAGTCCCCGCGTGCGTCGCCTGGGTGCACAGTGTAGTAGAGCTGCGCGGCGCTGCCCGCCGCCGGGTCCACGGGCCGCCTCCGCCCGGCCACCACCACGGGTGCGCTGAACCAGCCAGACGGCAGCCGCAGCTCGGCCACGCACAGCCCCAGCTCGCCGTGCAGCCGGCAGCTGCTCCGGACCTCCCGCGTCTCCCGGAAGGCGAACACCCGCAGGCAGGGCAGCGGCTCCGGCTCATCCCAGTCGCTGCGGCCCAGCACGTGGAACAGCACCTGCACGGTGGGCTGGCCAGGGTATATGTCCTCCCGCAGGATGTGGGCCTGCAGCCTCCGGCCAGGGTACAGTGCACCGCCCGCGCCCGGGGGCCCGGCGGGTGGCAGCAGCAGGTCCGGCGGCACCGCTTGGCGCGCCGAGAATGGGCCGTAGCTGGCGCTCAGCGCGGGAGGCCGGCGTGCGCGGTGCACGAGGAAGGACTCCACGCGGGACTGCAGGCTGGAGTTGCGCATCACATCCTGGTCGGCCTCCTTGAGGAAGAAGGCTGCGTCGGCGCCATGTACGCGGTAAGTCACCGGCAGGTAGGTGGGCAGCAGGGAGAAGCGCTGAATGCTCTCCAGGGCACCGCGGCCTTCGGTCACTGTCGGGAGGAAGGAGGGCAGCGTTAGAGCGGAGGGCAGCTGCTGCCCCGCAGTCCCGGGCTTGGGCACTTGGGCGCGTCGCGGGCAAACGCTCTCGTAACCTAGTGGCCGTGCCTGACAAGCAAGAGACAGGGCTCCCGACAGGCTATGCGGGAGCTGAACCGCGAACACCGTCCGGTGGCGGCTATACATCTCGTCGTCGTGTTGTCATTTTGTGACGTCCATCCATAAGGCAGTCATGTCGTAAGTGCTGCGTCGTTGTAATCTAGCCCTGTCATGTCATGATGCTGTGATGTTGGTCAGGTAGTCATGTCGTAAATGCTGTTGCTGCAGCATCGTGATGCAGCCCTGTCGGAATGTGGTGTCCGTAAAGTTGTCATGCAGTCCTGGCCTAGTGTTGCAAGGCTGGAAGTTGCCATGCTCTCAAGTCATGATGAGTCGTGTCGTTCTATTACAATGTCACCATGTTGTGACGTCACCAAGTGGTCACGCTGCCGTGCTGTTATGTCGTAGGCGACGCACTGCTGCTCTGCGCAGCCTCAACCTGCCCTGTTCCTAGTGATGCTCTCGCTAGAACTGCCCGGGGCGCTCACCTGGGTAGGTGCACTCCCCGCAACCCTGTGACCAACCGTGGTGCCCTCCAGCGATGACCACGGACACTCGGGAAGAAAGAGCGTGCTCTGCACAGGCCTTGTAGGAGCCGGGCTGGGTCCCTGTTGTCCCTGGGGTCCAGGGCGCGAGCGCAGGTGTGGGCTGGCTCCTTATTTACAGGTAGAGAGAACGTGCGGGCCAATGGTCGTAGAGCAATGAACAAAGATGCAAGAGCCCTGGTGGGGCAGCTCCGGGCTGTCACCTGGTCACCTGGCCCGGGCTGCAGGCCTTTGTTTCCCGTGGGGGCGGGAGAGCCGCTGTCGGGGCTCCCAGTGCGGTCACTCGGGGTCTGCGCTGCTGCTGCTGCTGCTAGCACACTCACACTCACACACACATACGCCCAGCCCTTGAGGGTTGAGCTCCTCCAGCTGTACCTGCAGGTGGCAGAGTCACCCGCGCCACCTGCACTGACGGTGCAATCGCCCCTGATGCGCTTCTCAGAACTATCCCGCCCCTAAGCAGTGCCTGACTGTTCATACAGTTGTCAAAAAAACTAAATTCCACTAACCTAACTCAAAAACCAGGCACCAGTCGCCATGCCCAGAGGTCGAGCACGCATACCATGCAACCCAAACAAAATAATACTTTCAAAGCTCAGTGGCGGACACGTTGGCCTTTGGTGTTTTCAGGATTAAGGCAAGACTTCCTGCCTTTTCCTTGAAAGGAGTGAGGTTGTCA
The DNA here is from genome assembly GCF_036850995.1 of Saccopteryx leptura. Taxonomy (NCBI): domain Eukaryota; kingdom Metazoa; phylum Chordata; class Mammalia; order Chiroptera; family Emballonuridae; genus Saccopteryx; species Saccopteryx leptura. Next base: position 250,189,289 of record NC_089504.1, read on the forward strand.
CGAGTTAGGAAGGCATTAAGAAAGTGTCGCATCAAATGGGGAGGGACGGTCCATGAACACGAGATGCAGGTGTCACTGTCTCCATGTGTGGGTCTAGGGCTGTGTCCATGTTCTGCCCATCACAGACGCCACCTCTGAGGACACGCCGGGCATGAGGAAGCAGTCAAGGGTGCAGGGGCAAAGACGAATGCAGGCAGACGGGCAGCCATGAGTGTCTGGACATCACACACTCCCCTCGGGGCTAGGGATAAAGAGGAAGGACTTGGGAAGGGTGCGCTGAGGGGAGCCCTCCAGAGACAGATGAGGGGACCAGACCTTGTCATGCTGGGTGCAAGGGGGTACAAAGTGCACACCTCTGGTCCCTAGAACCCATGAATCAAGGGAAGCAAGTCCCGGTCATCAATCCCATCCTTTGCAAAACCAGTGTCGATACCAGTGCACCAAAAGCATACTCTGTTTGTTCCTCACCCAACAAATCCCTCCCTCGGGGGGGAAAAAATAAATCCCAAACGTTATTTTTACAGTGTGCCTTCTATTCTGTTAGAAAAACACAGACGCAGAAATTACATAATTCGAGAACCAATTTAACGGGTTTTAGAAATGGAAATTGCCCGCTCTGGGAACACCGGCTTTCCAGGCAACGCGCCACCCGCCAGGCGGGGGGGCCCTTCTCTGCAGTCGCCATGTAATTGTCTCTGGCTACTCTGCACAAAAAGCAGCCCCCAGCCCTGACGCTCACGGTGCCAACCTGATTCGATGGCACCCCTGGGGGGGGGGTGCATGTTCCCATGCACAACGCCTACCTGAATCTGGGGCCCGCTGGGCAACCATGTGTGTGTGTGTGTGTGTGTGTGTGTGTGTGTGTGAGAGAGAGAGAGAGAGAGAGAGAGAGAGCGAGTGCACAGGACACAGCAAAGAGCTCAGAGAAAGGGGCCTGGCCTTGGCTCTGCTGCCCACAGCTCACAAGGTATAAGTGAGTCACTGACCCGCTTGGTGTCTCATGGGCTGTCCCGTGGAAGGAAGGTGCTGGCCGGAACGTGGAAGGCCCCCCAGTTCTAACAGTGCAGGGAGCCCGGCTGCATGGGCATTTTCTTCAACTCCTGGATGGGAAGCCCGCGGGACACGTTCCACCCGAGCTTATAAACATCTGTGACCACAGCAGCACGATCCTGCGCCAAGCAGAAGGAGCCCCGCTTCAGGAAGCAGGACGGGGCTTGGGCTGTGCCGGACCCTGTGAAAAGGCCGGGTCCGCGAGCCCTTCCGGCTGACCCACCCCGTGAGTTGCCATGGTTCCACCGAGAAAACGGGCCTTGCTGGTTTTCAGAACTCAAAACTACCATCAATGCCATCAGAAACTTGGCTGGAACAGGATCACATGGTCGACGTTATGCGGAAGTCACCCGGGATTTCTCGTTTCTGTAAGCTTGTATTTTTCACAGGTGAGTTTCCGTGAAAGCACAGGGCAGGTTGAGAGTTTCTGCCAATGTTCACGGGGTGCCTCCTCCCGCACCCCCCACGTTCTCTGGTAGGCTGCATCCCTGTCGCTCTGCCCCCCAGGCTGCACTCTGTGTGTCACTTCTCTGCAGCGTTTGATGGCACAATGCTGCTGTATACGTCCCATTTTATGCCTTCCGTGCATCCCGCCCTGGCCCCGTCGTAGGCCTCGAGGCTCCCGTGGTCTATGTGCACAGGAGCGGAGGCAACGCTTTTCCACACTCCTTCGGAGAGTGCCTGGCAAAAAATGAGGCACCCAACCACTATTGGACCAATGTGTGGACGAATGCATCAATGAACTTATATTTTTACACTAGGGTTCTATGTGCGGTCCTCTCTGCAGCCATCACTCAGTAATTAGAACCCTGGACCTCTGATCCCACTGAGCACACCCCTGTAATCTGCGTGATTTGGGAACAGATAAAATAGGTGCCTCACTACGCAGCAGGATCCCTAAAAGACCTCCATTCTTAAAAATACATCTTGGGCCCTGGCCGGTTGGCTCAGCAGTAGAGCGTCGGCCTAGCGTGCGGAGGACCTGGGTTCGATTCCCGGCCAGGGCACATAGGAGAAGCGCCCATTTGCTTCTCCACCCCTCCGCCGCGCCTTCCTCTCTGTCTCTCTCTTCCCCTCCCGCAGCCAAGGCTCCATTGGAGCAAAGATGGCCCGGGCGCTGGGGATGGCTCTGTGGCCTCTGCCTCAGGCGCTAGAGTGGCTCTGGTCGCAGCATGGCAACCCCAGGATGGGCAGAGCATCACCCCTGGTGGGCAGAGCGTCACCCCATGGTGGGTGTGCCGGTTGGGCACATGCGGGAGTCTGTCTGACTGTCTCTCCCTGTTTCCAGCTTCAGAAAAATGAAAAACAAAACAAAACAAACAAACAAACAAAATACATCTTGGCACTACTCTGAACAATGGTCTTCAGTTGTCATCACACCCGCCTGTCACTCATTCTGGAGACTGCCAAAGCCTCATACCAGAGTTATACGTGGTTAAACATTCATACTGACACCACTGCTCCATGGACTCTCCTGTCGAACACCAGATCCCTATGACTTGAGGGCTCCAAACTTAACTAGGCAGCTAATGAAACAGCCCCAGGGTGACAGCTTTGAAGGCCTCTGACTTTATCTGGGAAAGCAACAAGGAGGGGTCACGATGACCATTTTTTGAAGACAAGTCTTGTCTGACCTTTATTCTACAAATGGCCTATTGGTCTTTTCACCTGGTATCTGACCTGAGCGTCTACTGCTTGAAAATGCTCCAACTTGACCTACAACTCATGTTATTTCCTTTTGTCAAAACAAAACAAAATGCCAATTCTATTCCGCAATGCACGAGATGGGCTAAGACATAAACTCATTATCCTCAAATTCCCACAGTTCTTCCTGAAATCACCTGAAAACACCAGTTCTGCCTAAAAATGAGCCAGGTGTCAAATAATATTAAGAAGGAAAAAGAAAGAGCTGTGTGCAGTAAATTACAGTAAAAACTCATTAAGGAAAAGAAATCGCATTTGATTTTGGTGCTGTGGCTTTAACTGCACCTGAAAGAGACACCATTCACCTCTTGCAGCGGCTGCGTGTAGGGTTGCGAGGTGAACACGGGGCACCCACTTCAGTCTGCATTTCAGAATAACAATGAAGTCTCTTCTTACTGGAAGCACGTCCCAAGTCTTGCCTAGGTCCTACATTATTGATCCGAAAATGAAATTCCACTGGGGCCATCTGGACTGTGAGGTGCTCTGTCCGGCAAACCACACAGGGGAGCAAAATCACTGCTATTTGAGAACCACCGTCTCTTGAATTATAGTTCAGACCCCTGTAGGTGCAGGCGCCATGTACGTATGCGTTGCGTGTATGCGTGCACACATGCACGTCAGTCATGGGTGATGTGTGAAAAGGTCACCTCACACACTCTTGACTGTCCGAGTCAGTGAAGGTACCATTGCAGCTGACCTTCCGCGTGTGGGGGACCCGCCCAGCTGAGAGGAAGGAGGCCAGGATCTGTTTCTCCCAGATGCCAAGACTAGAGATAAAAAGCCAGGCCACTCTCGACATGACATAGTTTTCCCTTTCAGACTTGACAAAGAGGTTTTTTTTAATCACCGTGAACCATGCTGTCCAGACCCCAGTCACAGCTCCATCCGCACCCCGGGGCTCATGCGGAGGCATACTCGGGGTCCTATTTCCCGGAGAGGAACTGACAACACCCAAGACAAGTGTGCGATCCCCGTTCTCTCTGCCCTGCTCCGTGCATGCCTCGGAATCTATTCCTGGACATAAAAAAAAAATGAACAAACGCTCAGGAAAGTTGTGTTTTATAAGAATGTTCAATGCACTGTCAGGCTTGAAGATAAAAAAAAAAAATCCTGCAACAAACTAAATACCCATGAAAAGTATATATAACCACCACACACCTATTAAAACAGCCAAATCTCCGGCAGGCGCATACCACCCAACGCTGGGAGGACATAGAGCACCAGGAGTCTCGCTCGCTGCTGGGGGGAATGCCATGCGGGACGGCCACTTTGGAAGCCAGTTCCGGCAGTTCTGGGAGGTTTTTTTTATCGGTTTTTGTTGTTGTTGTTTTTACAAAACTAAATATACTCTTAGCGTACCATCAGTGATCACGCTCCTTGGTATTTACTCGAGGGAGTTGAAGATGCATGTGCACACTAAAACCTACGCAGGGATATTGACAGAAGCTTTATTTGTCGTTGCAAAACTGAGAAGCAACCAAGAGTCCTTCAGCCGGTGATGGACCGATCAGCTGTGGTCCATCCAGACAACGGAGTATTATTCAGCTATAAAAAACAAAACAAAAAGGACCTATCAAGCCCTGAAAAGATTAGGAACCTTAAATGCCTATTAACAAGTAAAAGAAGCCAGTGTGAAAAGGCTACAAACATTAGGACCCCAACTCTCTGACATCCTGGAAAAGGCAGAACCACGGAGACCAGGAAAGATGGGGTTGTCAGGGGCTGAGGCGGAGGAGGGCAGTGGACAGAGCTCAGAGGATATTCAGGGCGGTGAAACGGGTCTGTACGAGACCACAATGACGGACGCACATCATTACACATTGGTCCAACCCGTAGAATGCACAACGCCAAGAATGAGCCCTCGTGTCAGCTGACTTTTCCGTTCTCTTGATTAAATCTGCCGACTCTCCCCTCTTTCTCCGACAGGTTCTTGGAGGCAGAGCTCTGAACAGACTAGGTTCACGGTTATAGGTTCAGGGCTCAGAACAATGCGCGGGGCACAGAGGGGCTGTAAGGAAATATATGAATGAAAGAATGAACAAATGGATAAATGAAAGCATTTGGGGCCATCAGCCTCAAACCACCCTCTGCCGCTCAGGGTCAGCAGCTCATCACCCCAGACCCGCACTTGAGAAGGTCATGGCTGCTGAATCTTCCTGAACGCCTACAGGGGACAAAGTCCGGTGAGGAAGATGCCATTTGGATACACAGGATGAATTCTACTTCTCACCTCCAACCTAACGATGCCCGAGCAGCACTTTCTCCAACACTCCATCTGCAGCGGGAGAACTTCATTAAAGTCACTTTCTACGAAACCCTGAGGTCCCTGGAGTCCAGAGACAAGGTCAAAGCACAGAGACTCCTAAGGGCTGTTCAGAGGGGAGGTTACCAGGTAGGAAAACATCGCTGCATCAGTGGTAGACCAGCACATCTGTCCAAGTTTCCAGACTCCGAGTCTATAGGGGCTATTTTACAACATTGAAGATAACCGATTAATAGCTCAAATTAATTCTTGTCTGTCAATAGGCAAGTCAGCTCTCTCCAGCCAGGGAAGAGGCAGCTCGCCCCCGCTCTCGGGAGAGTCGGGCCTGTGTGGACTTGTCTGTGCATTTCAATACCCTTTTCCTCTACAGAAATGAGTTCTTCATTCCCTCCCCCCCCCCCCCCTCAGGTCGGCTCAAGCTGCCGCCCGAGGTCCTTATTTCATTAAGGAGCTAAATAAGATTTTTAACATGAATTCATTGTCTGCAGGACAGTCATGATCTCACACTTCTGTGGAAATTATCGTTTAACAGGGAAGAAGTGGGGATACTAGGTGGCGTCTTCCCGGCCGGTCCCGTCCCTGTCACAATGGTGAAGCTGCCAGTCTCGGGAGCTTGCTCCTGCCGGCCACCTCTGCACCACACAGAACACCACGTCCACCCCGTCGGGCTGGGTGGTGACAGCCCAGCGCAGGAGCAGACATGGAGGAAGAATGATGACATACAGGAACTGTGGGAAGCCATCCACAATCAGCCTGAACACACTTCGGAACCGCCTCGGAAAAATTGGACTGACCGGTCCCCAGATAGACTATGATAATTATTTCTCAGCCACCATGGCCAGCCTGCTGACCCGGACAGATGCAGTTTCCAGAAAGATGCCAGGAAGCACGCCCCCACCAAACAGCATCAGAGGTGCAGCCTGAAGTGTGATCCGAATGCACCTTTAAACCCACAACATGTGGACACATGGAAAACGGAGAGCCTGGAAAAGGGCCCATCTCCAGGATCACAGGGACCCCAGGTGATAAATGAGGTCCTCCGGAGCAGATGTTCTGACTCAGTTCCCTGGCAAGCAGATGCGGTTCTGGCTGGCAGGCTGCATCGGGAGAGGGCCTCAGAAGTCGAGCGTGTGGGCAAGAACCCCCGGAGGGTGCAGGTTGCTCTCTGAATAACTCACGAAATTAGCACACGCATCTGTTTGGAAACCAGGGCCAGGCGGCGAGGGGTAACTCCTTGAGCCCAGAAATTAGAAATCTCCAAATGAGTCCTAAGATAATCGACTAAGCGGTGCGGCAGGTGAAATCCTGTTCCCCCTCCCAGGTGCCCACATCCTGGCCCCAGGCACCTGTGATGATGTTACACCTGGCATGGCAAAGGAGCTTTGCAGATGCGATTATGTCAAGGAGCATGGGATGGGGAGGTTATTTTTGGAATAGTGGGTGGGTTCAATGCCATCATAAGGGTCCTTCCGAGTGGAAGAAGGTGTCAAAAGTGTAGGCGGGCTCTGCCCGGAGAGCTCAATTGGTTGGCGCAGTGTCCAGAAGCACAGAGGTTGTGGGTTCGATCCCCCATCAGGGCACATACAGGAATAGATCAATGTCTCTGTTCTCCTCTCTCTCCCTTCCTCTCTCTCTAAAACCAATAAACTTTTTTTTTAAAGTATAGGTGGGAGTCATAAGATATAAGAGACTCGACCCCTCAAGCGGAGGTAAGGGGCCAGGAAGCCCAGACTGGCCGTGAGCCCCACAGCGTCCTCTGGCACAGGAGCACGCATGCAGTGCGCCGCCTGAACACCCAGGCGTGGAGGCCCAGAGAACGGACCCCCCCCCCCACCCTGGCGCCGAGTCTGTCATTCCACACTTCCTGGTAGACGATGACTTTGTCGTCCTCATTATAGTTGACACATGTATGCTTCATGCTGCGACTGACTGAGGGCTGCACAGAAGGGGGACAGTCACTGCATCCTAGGCCTTCTGTGATGGCTGCTTGTTTGCTTGTCTGTTTTTGTAAAAACTGTCAGAAAACCCAAACCCAAGCAATTCGAGCAAAGGAAGGCATTTCTTTGGCTCCCACATCTAGAAGAAGCTTCAAATGGCTCAAAAGTTAGGATGCGGGTCCACCTGCGGCACTGGTCTCTTGCCTCTGTTTCCTCCTAAATTAATGAATTTATTTTGGGAGGGCTCACTCAGGGTAGTGGTCCCTGGCAGCGCCTGGTAGATGTGCCCACCCCCCTGGGGCCCAGCCCACTGAAAACTATAGCTCCACCCCCTTCATAATAATTTTAATATCTAAGGTTAGAGGATCATTGGCCCAGACTGGGTCACATGCTCATGACTAAGCCAATCACCATGGCCAGGGGAATGGAATATGCTAATTTCCACCCAGACACCAGAATGGATTCAGCCTCACAGGTGTCCCTGGACTGGCCAGGAGGTGCCCAGAGGACATGGTGGCACTAAGAAGAACATGAGCTTCTGACGCATTTTGTTACTGTGGTAGTTTTATTCCAGGGAAGGGAGGAAGGGAGGAAGGGAAAGGGAAAAGGAAAGGTAAAGAAAGGCTAGTTGTCCTGACTTTGTTCTTTCTGAACTTCCCAGTTCTGCACTCGGGTTTCTTTGGAAATCGGTTTGTGAAGAAAGGTGTTTCACAGGAAAAGTGGGGAAGAGAAGGAAGAAGGAAAGTAATATTGTGGGGTTTTTCCCCCGGAGCGGCAGGCACTTTTATTTACTAGATTACTCGGTGCTAGCGTGGCGCTCAGACAAGTGTTTCATTCTTCCCATTTAGCAGGTAAGAACATCGAGGCCAGGCCGAGGCCGAGAGAGCAGGGACAGGAAGCCGAGTCTCCATCTGGAATGCCCATTACCCCCCCCCCCCCCCGCCCCGAGTGCTGGCTCCCCGGCGCAACGGAAGCCGATTTGTCAATACACGACCCAGTTAGAGAGAGGAAGCAGTTTGCTTTCTGTGCATCTCTGAGGCTAAATACTGTATGACTGAGAGGACCCACCATGCCCTCGACATACACAAGCTCTTAATGTATGTCCTCTTACTAAAACGGGATAAATGGCCAATAATTAACTTGCTTTCTACCACTTTAAGGGCAAGACTGAAAATGGAAATTGGGCAGGGAGACGGGTGGTTAGGAAAATAGCTTCTAGGTCAGGCAGCCGGGCTCATGACCGTCATGGCCACCATGTCCCTCCGGCTAGCTGCGCAGCTTGGGGAAGTAACTCCCTCACCCGTATTCTCATTTTCTTCATCAATAAAACGAAGATCATCACAGCATGTGCTCCGTACAGCCGTTGAATTACCTGAGTTATTCCACGTACGTATTCAATACACATTAGCAAGTATATTATTAACATGACTATTTTCAGAACCGGCAATCTGGCCGTCCTAGTGCAAAACCCACCAGGAGCTGCCTACGTGCGCAAGATGCAGGCTTAAAAAACAAACAAACACACACGCACGCACAAAAAAAAAATGAAGTAAAAAACTGTCAGATCCAGTTCAGTTCAATAGTAACAACAAAAACTACATTTCCTAGAATGAAAATAATGCTCGGATCTGTAACAAAACCAGAGGCATACCGTGATTGCATGACATAGGAACACAAGAATTCATTTTTTTTTGGGGGGGGAGGCAGGTCCTTATATAAAGGTACAATTCCTCATGAATGATATCTGTAGGGAAAACCTTCATTGTGTGTATGTGTGTGTTTTTCTTCCCTCTGTCAAACATTTATTCACTTATAGGACACATTTCTGGGAGCCCTCATAAGGAAACAATTCTGTAAATACACGTAGCCGAGATGTTTTAAAAATGATTCAGTAAACGATTTATTCCACCAGAAAGTGCTTCTTTGCAAGCCCCGGGGCTCTGCCATGGAGTATGTGCCTAAAACAGTAACCACCAACACTTAAACTTTAGATTAAATGTGAAGCCTCCGGGTGACAAGTTTATTCCAGCCTGACAAGGGAAATGCCTACTTGTAAATGGACGTGAGTCTTTTGTAAATAGAGCATCCATGAGGCGTTTCTTGGCTACTATCGTCTTAAAAGCTCCAGGGAGGAGGCTGGAATTCGCCAATCAAACTTAATCCCCAGCAGTCTAAACTCCTTATCCCACCCCCAAAATAAGGGATAAGTGGGCCATAATGGATTCATAATCAAGACTACAGGACATTTTCCACTAGGACTAGCCTTTAGGGTCATCCTCGGTGTGGTCGTGGGATGAACCACCGTTTAAAGACAGGGTTTGGTAAAAACTCCGCAGATGTGAATGGTGGCTTCACCTGTGTGTGGCCAGGCTATTACAACAATGTCCTAAAGGAAAAGAAAACGTGGAAAGGACTCCGCCACGGTCCTGGGAGGCCAGGTGTATGGAAACACATTCACACCCAGGGTTGTTCTGTCCACAGAAGATTCCAAGAGGGCCGTATCTGCCCAGAATTTGATAGCAAACAGAAGCAGGCGGGTGGCACTGATAGTGTCTCTTCGCCCGGTGCCCAGAAAGAATCTATGTCACCGTGGTAAAATCAAGCACCAGGTTAAGGTCCTGCCCAGAGAGGAGAGGATCGCCAATTCTCCCAGGTCCTTAAACCTGACAACTGGGGTCTAAGTGGGAGGGGTTCCAGGGACAGGATGTGCTTGCTGACCTGCACAGACGCTGGGCTTTGCGAAGCCTGGACTCCCCTAAGCACTCTGGTCCCGAGTCTACCTTATGGTGGGGAGGTCAGGGTTCAGAGTGGACGGCGGGGTTCAATGTGCACAGGGGAGGTGATAAGCCATCACTGAATGCACGGCCGATCAGAGGAGGAGGTCTGGGAAGCCGTCCTTGCCCGAGAGTGGGAGGTCATTCCAGCTGTCACCTGGCTGTCAGCATCCTGACGGTCCAGTGGAGGACTGAGCACGGTGGGCCTCGCCATCCGGCTGCGCCCTAGGCATCCGTGAAGAGACAATGAGACCCGCCCCACCCCATGCTGATTGATGTTCACGGATGGGATCCAATCAGAGAATTCTTCTAAACTAACTGTCAAGTGATTCTAAATGTAGCAGGACCAGCCACCCCGGACTGGCTGCTCCTAGCCCCCTTTCTAGCCCTCGCATTATTACGACAATCATCTTATCCCCCGTCTCGGCACCTCGAAGACCAAGAATGAAAACCAAACAATACCCAGTCAGTGTCAGAGCTCAGGGAGTCTGAAGGACCGAGGGCTGGGATAAAGTGTCCCCCCTCCCCATGTGTGTCCCTCCTCCCCATGTGCGCCCCTCCTCCCCATATCCGTCCCTCCTCCCCACACCCTCCCCCTCCTCCACACCCGCCCCCTCCTCCACACGTCCGCATCTCAAGCAATTACTTGTGTTCCCGAGATCTGGTTACTCAGCATGAGACAGTTTCTTCTGAAGTGACTGGAGAGCAAATTAAATTAACACTTCAAGCGCGGCATGTTACTGTGGGAGGATTAATAGGTGTCACTTTGAGGAAATGTGACACCACCACCTTAAAAGCCTTCCACGGTTCTGACTTGATGAAAAGGAAGTTAAACAGCTAAGCTGACATGGCAAGAGCAGGGAGACCCCTGTGTGCACCACTGAGGGTGGACCCGCCCTCGGTTGCTGGAGTCCCCTCCCTCCCTTCCACTATCCTTTACAACCAGGTCACAGGCTGTGTCCAGAGTGTCACCATTCTCTACCCAGTCCTCTGGCTGTTTCTATGTCTGCAAATTAAAAAAAAAACTGTGGCCCTGGCTGGTTGGCTCAGTGGTAGAGTGTTGGCCTAGTGTGTGGAAGTCCCAGGTTCAATTCCCAGGCAGTGCCCATCTACTTTTCCACCCCTCCCCCCTTCTTCCCTTCTCCTCCTGAAGCCATGGCTCAATTAGAGTGAGGTGGCCCCAGGCACTGAGGATGGCTCCATGGCCTCTGCCTCAGGCGCTAGAGTGGCTCCAGTTGCAGCAGAGCAACACCTCAGATGGGCAGAGCATCGCCCTATGGTGAGCATGCCAGGTGGATCCCTGTTGGGGTGCATACGGGAGTCTGTCTCTGCCTCCCCTCCTCTCACTAAAAAAAAAAAAAAAAGACACAGCAAGAAACCAGAAGGATGGTACCCATCTATGTAGGGTATTGGGTGGGAGAAGAGATGGGTCTAAGAGTCCCCTCACTTCATTCCATCATCAAAGAAGAGATATAGACTCAGGATATAAAGAAAGCACTCTGACAAGAAGCTGTGACCACAGAAGGCTCTCTAAGATCAGGGCACAGATAAACAAATCTGTTTTCTTTAAATCGGCACCAAAGGCAGAACTCCACACCTCATCGTACTGAGTCTTGTGTCTCCTTCCGTGTGGCAACACATTTTGTTTCTGAGTGAGCAAGCTAATTTCTATGCTTGAATCAGAGTAATTAAAACCACTGTGCAGTCTGCCCGGTTCTGCCTAGAAGCCCTGCCACAGATGCTCTTTTTTCTGAGACCTCTGGTACCCGGACATCATGCAGTGAGGCGTGGGACTGAATGGCCCGGGACGTCCAGTGGTCCTCACGTGGAATGTCAGGAGCCTGACAAGCCCAGGGCCCTTTTAATTGGGGAGTAAATCTTGTTTCCCTGCGTTCATGTTCTGGCCTGGGGAAGGGGGTGGGCGGGGGGAGAGCCAGTTTCAAATTCTTGTTTCAAACATTCAACTTATTAAATCCCAAGGTTGCCTTCACCAGACAGGGACATCCGTGGTGCTCGCGTTTCTAGAGGAAACTGCCACTCCCCATACTCGGTGCTGAGGACGCCCAGGTAGATGGTGACAGAATGTCACCCCCCACACACATACAGTCTTTCTGTTACATCTTTTCTAAAAACCCTCCCCAATGCCCAGAGAGCAGATGTTGCAAACTGAAGGCCCGTGAGCCAATTCTGGCTCCAAAGCCTGTTTTAGTCGATTCTGCGTGGTGTTGTTTAAAACCATAATTAGATTGTAATGCCAATATTTATAAAACAGATTTCACATAAAGATCTTGACTCTAGGGCTTTTCTTCCACATGTTCTTAGATGTGACACATTGGTGAGTCCGTGGCCATATTGTAACAAGCAACACAGCCGCGTCCTTTAGGTGGGGCAAGAACACACTGGTTGGCCACAGTCCCCACCCAACTCTTACGCCTCATTCACATCACATGCCTCCCGACAGGCATTTGATTGTTAAATCTCTAGACTGCAGGATCGTTCACAAAGCCGAGATGTTTTAAAACGATCACTGTGACTACGCTACGGAAGCAAGGTGGGGGTCGAGGGTGAGGACACAGAAGGCCAGACAAGGGGGCACTGCCATGAGCCAGGTGAGAGATGACAGTGGCTTGGGCCAGGGTGGTAGCCAGGGCGGGTGAGGGGAAGTGGCCACAGTATGGGACACAGTTCAAAGGCAGAGGAGACAGGGCTCGCCGACAGGTTAAATGTCGAGTGTCGGCACTCGGCACACTCAGCCAAGCCCATCCTGCCCGATTCAGCCCACGTTCTGTTTTCCTCAGCTCTCTTCCATCGAAAAGCACAGAGATAAGAATGGAGAACGTTCTAGTTTGTTCTTAGAGACAGAGGACCATCCAATTTCAGAGACGGTCACTTTTAACCAGGGTAGCAGCTAAGAACGTCAGTTCTTCACGACTGCCAAAGGACAGTGCCTACCGGCCAGGTGAGACCAATGCCAGGTCCCCTTGAAAAATAAAACACCATAAGCCCTTGCTCTTAATGAGCCATCGGGCTCACTCCATTCACGGAGTCCTTGAATTTGAAACACTCATGGAAATGAAAGATGTCATGGATGGAGGAAATACAGCAGTTATAAAAGCCACAAACAATAACCCCTTCCCCCCCCCTCAAAAAAAAACCCTCACTGTTTTTGATGTGCTAGCCACTTACAAGAAGCTTCTATTCCTTTAACCAAAACCCTATTCAGCTTTGAAGAATCAGGTCAAAGTCTACCTTCTCCGCTAAGAGTCTTCTCTGACCACCCCATCGTTGACACATTTTTCTCTAAACTTCTCAAGCAATTACGATTTGCTTCCTTCATTGTGTGACTGGGACTCAGAGCCCCGTGCTGCCACCGTCCTGCTATGACCCTCAGTTACTATTTAGATCCTTCATTGTGATGAACAATGGAATACTTCAACACGAAGTCCATCAAAATCAAGTTTATCTAAAATGAGAGCTGCTGTTCTTTGGACACAATGACAGCAACAAAAGAAGAAAGAGGGAAAAAAAAAACCAAAAAAACACTTTGGTATGTTAACAAAAAATAAAAAATGGAAATGATTTTGTTTAATTTAGAATTTCATTCCCAGCAGGTTCTCCATCCTCACCCACCTCTCAGTTTCTTCAAAAAAAAAAAAAAAAAGGATTAAACTCTGAAGTGTTAGAAACTGAGTTTCTTCACACACAGAAAGGGAGCCCCGTTAGGGAGATGTCACAGGCTTGAATGTTGGAATCTAAACAAATATCCTATAGGTCAGGGGGTAACGGAGTGTGGAGACTAGGAGACCCTCAAATAGCAAAGAAAGTGCTTAGGCAAAGGGCAGCCACTCTGATAATCACAGAGAAAAGAGATTCAGAATCAAGGTTATTTCTGTAGATGCAAAGGTATTTGATGCAGGAATAAATCTGCGTCGCCCCTGTTACAATACGTCGACAAGAACAACGACAAGAAAATTAAACTGTAAAGGATGGAAGAGTTTTGAATGTTTAACATTCCAAATATCAGACTTTGAAACAAAGGCACTCAGAATTCACGGCCAGTGTCTGGCCGCCACCTAATTACGCAGCAACAAGAACAGTTCAATGAGATCGTGTTAACATTCCCTATCTTCGTCCTTATCAAGACGTTCCGCATTATCACGTATTTAACGGTCTGTGAGCGGCCCCACGGAAAGGGCCAGGGTCTCCCCTGTCCTGCTCGCCACTCACTGCAGAATCGGGCAGCGCTGGCGTCGTGGGGGCTTCTGTCCAGCACGCAACTGCAGAGTGAAGCATGGTGGGCACACACCTCAGGCAGCAGTTGAAACGACACGTTGCCATCAAAACGTGTCTTGGTGGGATAGTATTTTCATCACACGGAGATGTGCACACACACAATGATGTTACAGTTTTTGGAAACGAAAATGCAGAACCCTGCATATTTACACAGAGAAACGAGGCTAAAGGAACAAAATTCTAACAAAACAGAAGACCCCCACCCCCCCACCCTCCTGGTCGATTAGGCAAAAGACTTGAGCAGACCTGACAGCCACCATGGAACCCGTGAACCTGATGCAGCGTGCAAGAGGCCACGCTCAGACAGCTACGTAGTCTCTGAGGCCATTCGCATAACATTCAAAAACGGGCGAAAACCAACGTATGTTCAGGGGAGGGGGCGCCGTTGGGAATAAAGGGGTAGTGACCACAGGAGAAACTTAAGACCAAGCAAGTACTGTCTTTTTTTTTTCTCTGTGAGCTTCACTGTGGTATAAGTGACAAGTAGAACCGAGAGGTCATTAGAGCATACACAGGGGTGTGATGATGAATGTAGGCAACATCGGGGAGGGAGTCCTCCCACCGAGCTCATGAACACATTTGTAAGGAGTTTTTCCACTCAGGTGCATGAGTCCACAAAATGATCATAATGTACAATTCAAGTAACTCACAATTTTCTCTGCCAATTATATATATATATATATATATATATAGTGTTTGTGTAAATATATTATATATACACATTACATTATATATACACATATACATTACATATATACATTATATATATACACATATTATATATATACACATTAAACACACATTATATTAGAGAGAGAGAGAGAAAGAGAGCACTTAAATTCTACTCCCTGAGCAAGTTTCAATGATTCGACACACTGTTGTCAACTCTAGTCACCATGTTTCCCACGAGACCTTTAGACCTTATTCTATCACACCTGCAAGTTTGTATCTTTTTGCCCACTCCTGGCAACCACGATTCTGTCTCAATCAAGGATAGTTTGGTTTTTCATTATCTACTTGATCCCATTTCTTTCTAGATGCTAAATTTTTTTTTTCCTGAAGTTAGAAATGGGGAGGCAAACAGACACCCGCATGCGCCCGACCAGGATCCACTCGGCACACCCACCAGGGGGCGATGATCTGCCCATCTGGGGCGTCGCTCTGTTGCAACCAGAGCCATTCTAGCGCCTGAGGCAGAGGCCACAGAGCCATCCCCAGCGTCCGGACCAACTTTGCTCCAATGGAGCCTTGGCTGCGGGAGAGGAAGAGAGAGACAGAAAGGAAGGAGAGGGGAGGGGATGGAGAAGCAGATGGGCACTTCTATGTGCCCTGGCCGGGAATAGAATCCGGGACTCCTGCATGCCAGGCCGACGCTCTACCACTGAGCCAACCAGCCAGGGCTGATGCTAAATTTCAACAAAGACATTGATTTTAAAAAAGGCTGATGCAGGGTTCTCATTGGGTATGGGATTTTTGAATGGCTTCCTGGTGGGGGAGGCTGGACACTTGGAGACTGAGTGTGGAGTGGCCAACGGAAGGCGGCCACTCCCCCGTGGGGCAGCCCCTGCCCTGCTGTGGAACCTCAGGTTCACTCCCTACGGATCTCAGGAGAGACGGGCCCCGACCCCTCCGGGTGCTGCTCCCTCCCTCTGCACTCCAGACGCACACCCATCTCACTGTCCTCTGGGTTCCCGCTCCGCATGTGTGTTCCCATGCATCCACCTTTCCTGTCCTTCAGGTAACAGGCAACCTTAAAAATAGACAGCATTTCCACAGTTCCACTAAAGAGGCCAGTGCCCCCTCGGAGCCAGGCTCTTCCTCGACTTCGGGTGAGTTGACAGTGTGACTCCCTGTGTTTGCTTTTTATTTTACGGTATGGGGGAACTACTTTCCTTTGAGGTTGGTCTCACGTGGGCAGGAATAAATATTATTTGGGCGGCTGTCCCAAGACGACTCATGTGGAGAAAAATGTGTTTGCGTCTGGGAGATGGCGCTCTCCAAGTACTTCCAGAGGCACCTGCTGGGCGATGTAAAATATCAGATCATTTCAGAACAGACACCCTCTTCCAGGGACAGCAAAGGGACGAGCAGGACAAGAAGCCAGGTGATTCAGGCAACACTGGTCGGCGAGAAGGCGAGCTGGCAGCTGATGGTGGCACAGGAGGAGTTTACAATCCAACGTAAAAAATAACAGTAAGTTTTATACTGAAAGAAAACGCCTTAAATTTGCCACATGTTAAACCCTCAGATAAAAACACTCAGAGAACCAAAATTGCCTTTGCTTTTAAGAATTTGCACTTCTTAAAAAAAAGTCTCAGCCCTAGCCAGTTGGCTCAGCAGTAGAGCATCGGCCTGGCGTACAGAAGTCCTGGGTTCGATTCCTGGCCAGGGCACACAGGAGAAGCACCCATCTGCTTCTCCACCCCTCCCCCTCTCCTTCCTCTCTGTCTCTCTCTTCCCCTCCCGCAGCCAAGGCTCCATTGGAGCAAAGTTGACCCAGGTGCTGAGGATGGCTCCATGGCTTCCTCCTCAGGCATGAAAATGGCTCCAGTTGCAGCAGAGCAACGGCCCAGATGGGCAGAGCATCACCCTCTGATGGGCATGCCGGGTGGATTCCGGTTGGGCGCATGCAGGAGTCTGTCTGTCTGCCTCCTTACTTCTCACTTCAGAAAAATACAAAAAGAAAAAAAAAAAAAAAACAGTCCCAGGCTCACATATC